>NC_137789.1:1674437-2874437 GCF_963383645.1 Muscardinus avellanarius
AATGAATTTTGTTCTTGCTTCATAAACACTTGTGTCTCTGATTGGACCCTCAAGACAGCCAGTGGCAGAACCTGGTTTGTTGGGTCACCCCCAGAGCCAGCCGCTGGCCTGGGACTCCAGTAACAACAGGAAGAGCCTAATGTCCCCATATACCCCTCAAGGGCATGCCCCCAGTGGCTTAGCTTCCTCCCACTTGGCCCCACCTCCAGAAGGTTCCACCACCTCCCAGTATTGCCAAGCAAGGACCAAGCCTTCAACACATGAGCCATAGGGAGATTTTCCAGGCCCAAACCATAGCAGACATGAACCACGTTTTATGACAAAACAGAACCCATGACAGCCGGATGTTTAAAATACCAGCATTTGGTAGGCTGAGGCAGAAGGATCACATGAGCTCAGGAGTTGAGATCCAGACTCATAAAACAAGCAATCAGCAACAGTAAAAACTTTCATAGCCAGGCATGGGGGTGCATACCTGTAATCCCAGTACTTGAGAGGCTGACACAGGAGGATTGTTGGTTCGTGGCCAGCCTCAGCAACTTAGTGAGGCCCTCTGCAACTTAGTGAGACCCTGTTTCAAATTAAAGAATAAAAAATAGGGCCAGGGATGTAGCTCAGAGGTAGAATGCCCCTGGGTTCAATCCCTGGTGCCACAAAAATAAATAAAATAAAATAGGGAGCTGGGCCAGGCATGTGGTGAATGCTTGTAATCCCAGTACTTGAGAGGCTGACACAGGAGGATTGTTGGTTCGTGGCCAGCCTCAGCTACTTAGTGAGGCCCTCTGCAACTTAGTGAGCCTCTGTTTCAAAAATAAAGAACAACAACAACAAAAATAGAGCTGGGTGTGTAGCTCAGAGGTAAAATATCCCTGGGTTCAATTCCCATTACTGAAAAAACAAATTGGGATCTGGGCATGGTGGCACACTCTTGTAATCCCAGTACTTGGGAGGCTGAGACAGGAGGATGGCAGGTTGATGGCCAGCCTGAGTTACTTAGTGAGGCGCTCTGCAGTTTAGTGAGATTCTGCTTCAAAGTAAAGAATAAATAACAGGACTCGGGATGTATCTCTGAGGTAGAATGCCCCTGAATACAATCCCCAGTACCGCAAAAATAATAACGATAAAATAACAACAACAACAACAACAACAACAACAACAACAACAACAACAACAAATAGAGCTGGCATGCAGCTCAGAGGCAGAATAACCTTGGGTTCAATTCCCAGTACCACAAGAAAAAACAACTTTACTTTTTTCTTGTTTCAAATGATTTCAGGGACTCACTTCTTCAGATGTTTATATTTAGCTAGGATTGGCAGGAAAGGGAAATTCCCACTGACCTTGAATTTAAAAAGAAAATGATCTTTCTTTTGTTCCAGGTCTGGTTTTCTTGACTAGTCAATTCAGTCATTGAAACACTTTTAGAAATGGGGCTTAAGAGACTTCTGGGAAGATGGCGACGGAGAAAAGCGGGGCTTATGAGCCCCGCTAAAAACCAATCTCTATTACCACAAAATCGGCGCCTTTCATAGCCAGAAAACACCATCAGCAGAGAAACAAAAAAATGTAAATACAAGGGACAGAGAAAAAGAGGGCTGGAAAACGAGACGCCAGAAAGAAACCAGACCGCAGTTCTGCAGCCGGAGCCACGGCGCGGAGCAGCGCGGGCTCCATCTTCCCTCGCAGCACCAGGCTCCATGAGGAGGGGGACTCAGAACGGAGCTCAGAGCCACAGAGGAGATACGCCGGCCTCACACCCGAGGACGCGGCAGCAGCGCCTTACTGCTGGCGGCAGCGGCAAGTTCACCGGACGGCACCAGACCAATGCACTCAACCAGCCACCAGGCTCCAGAGAGGAGGAGTGGACAGCGAGCCAAGGTGAGCAGCTGCGGATCAGCCAGGCGGAATTCGGCAGATTTCTCGGCACAGGGAGCGTCTAAAGCTCCCAGGGGCCGGGCTCAGCACACCATGCAGGGACCAGAGAAGGAATACGCCAGCCTTATGGCCGAGGGCATGGCAGCAGCGCCATATTGCCACCGGCAGCAGCAGCAGCGAATTCACCGAGTCCACTACAGCTCCATCAGTGCACTCAACCACAGTGAGTCAAATTGCGGCCCATAGAGGAGAAATCCCAGTACTGCACTCCCAGGGACTTGACCTAGTGGGGGAGTGGCGGTGGCAGAGATATCACACCATAGTCACAAGCCCCAGCAGGAGAACGTCCAACCTGGCATCCCCATTGGTCTAAAGTAGCCTCTATTGACTCCCTGGGTCTGAGACTTTGGGATACAACCCAGTAAAGGAGTAGTGGTGACTGAGATACCACAGACTCGAGATCCAGAGCACCTTAAGTGAAATCGTAGTGACCCAGGGAAGAACCCAGAGAAGGCACAAACTTCTGAAATCATAGGAAAGAGAAATAACAATGGAGCAATGAATGCCCACAACCCCACAACATCAGAACCCAATAACACAGAAATCCAGAGATCTCTAGAAGATCAAATCAGGAAAATAACTGTAGAAATAATAGAGGACTTTTGAAAAGAATTCATAGAAAGTCAAAAAGAGATAAAGGACGCAATCATTGAAATAAAGGCCTCAATTCAAAGTATAAACAACAGATTAGACCACATGGAGCATAGAATGTCGCTCCTAGAAGATGATCACTCCAAAAATGAACGCATAGTTTCTAATTTAGAAAAAAAAAATCCGACAGCAGGAATCTGACATTGAAGAAATATGGGCCCATTTTAAGAGAGCCAACCTAAGAATAAGTGGAATCGAGGAGGGAAAAGAAGGTGAAACCAAAGGGATCAACAATCTCTTCAAGGAAGTAATAGCAGAAAATTTTCCAAACACAGAGCAAGAGGTCGATACACAGGTCCAGGAAACTTATAGAACTCCCTTTAGACAGGCTCGGAGAAGAGGATCCCCATGCCACATAATTGTCAAAATGACCAATGTAGAAGCCAAGCAGAGAATCTTGAAGGCAACAAAAACAAAGGGCCAAGTGACATACAGAGGCAAACCGATTAGAATCACTCCAGACTTCCCAATCCAAGTCATGAGAGCCAGAAGGGCTTGGAGTAACATATTCCAAACTCTGAAAGAAAACAACTTCCAGCCAAAAATTTCCTACCCAGCAAAAACAATCTATCAAGTTAGATGGGGAAATAAGAAGCTTCCATGACAAACAGAAACTGAAGGAATTTATGTCTTCAAAACCAGCGCTAGACAAAATACTCAAGGAGATTAACTACAAAGAAGATTTAGGTAACACACACCAGAACCAGAGAAACAAGATTTTCCATCCAACAGACAACTAAGATTGGTTATCTTTGGAAATTCATTATTTATGTTAGTCTTTTACCTATCTCTAAATTGTATTGTTTGCTTTTATTGTTGCTAATTTTTAAGATTTCTAGTTGGAATATTAATATACCTTCAGATATAGCATTTGGAAATATTTTATCCCATTCTATCAGTAACTTTTAACTCTTTACATTGTCTTTGGATATACAATTTTTTTTTTTATTTTGGGGGAGTTTGTTTACCCTTCTGTTGCCTGTGCCATTGAAATCATATCCAAGAAATCACTGCCAATTTCAATGTTGTGAGGTTTTATTTCCCACATTTTCTTGTAAAAGTTTATAGTCTTAAGATATATTTAGGTCTTTTATCTATTTTGAGTTCATATTTGTATATGGCATTAGGTAATGGTCCAATTTTATTCTTTTTCATGTATTTATTCTTTTTCAAATATTTAGTTAAAAGATCATTATTTCCTCCACCAAATGTTCACAGAAACCTTGTTAAAAATAACGACAATATATGGAAGAATTTATCTCTAAGCTTTTATTTAACTCCAATGGTTTATATATCTGCCTTCATAACAGTACTACACTGTTTCAATTATCGTAGCTCTATAAGGTTTAAAATCAGAAAATATACATCTTCTAGCTTTGTTCTTTTTGGAGATCTTATTGGGTATCTAGAGTCCATATTCCATATTAGGATAGATTTTTTTCCTGAAAAATAAATATATAAATATATGATAGTTTCACCTAAAAAAAAAAAGAAAAAAATATTCTCTGGAAAAGAAAGAAAGCAAAAAGAAATATTGAAATGTTATCTTTATGTCATCAAAAGCTTGGTATCACAAATGAAACTGTTATGTGAGATTATCCTTGTTAATTCTGGAAAAATTGCTATAATACTAGATGTCAACCACTAAGCCAATCATGGGAAGGAGGGATGGGGAGCGAATGGGGTGTGGATCGGGTAGGGGCTAACTGGGTGATGTGTGCATGTATGTCTACAAAAGTTTTTTTTATTTCATTATGATGTATGAATATAGTGCACCAATAAAAAATTAAAAAAAAGTAATGGGGCTTAAAAGGCTATTTTCATTTCAGAGGGTTTTCCTAACCCATGTGGTAGACAGAGACATTTTTACTCTGGTCAGAGGTAGCTTTTAATCTTGCTCTGAGCTCAAATTTTGATGAAGGTATAAGAGTGGTTAAAAAAAAAAAAGACAGATTCGGGAATGATGGTGCACACTTGTAATTCCAGCATTTGGGAAACTGAGACAGGAAGATCCAAGGTTTGCAGCCAGCCTCCACTACTTAGTGAGACCCTTGCAACTTAGTGAGACTCTGTTTAAAAATAAAAAAATAAAATAGGGCGAGGAGTATAGCTCAGAGATAGAATGCCCCTGGGTTCACTCCACAGTACTACAAAAAAAAAAAAGAAGGAAAGAGAGGGAGGGAGGGAGGAAGGAAGGAAAAAAGGAAGGAAAGAAGGTAAGAAAAGAGGAAGAAAGGAAGGAAGGAAGGAAGGAAGGAAGGAAGGAAGGAAGGAAGGGGCAGAACTGCTCCCTGGCAGTCGCTTTTAGCCAGACTAAACCTACATTTCCAAAAGGGAAGACTCTTGGGTGACTAGGGTTACACAGACCAGTTGCAATTGCCAGACCATATATGTGCATCCTCAAACTTACTGACTTATCACCCCTTGGATTCTTCTACCATCCCCTCCTGGGGTGGTATCTCAGACTTTGGGAGTCTATGGGTTGGAGCAGGAGGGCTCCGACTTCATCACTGGGCTAATCCATTCCATTGGCTGATCCTCTGAGAGCTGAATGGACTGACTGGAGGGAGGAGCTAGCTGAAGAAAGGGTTATCTTCTCCCCAGGCGGCCATGAGCTGAGCCACATTCCTGTCATGCTCTCCTGCCATGATGTTTCTTCCTCGAACCAGCCAACCATGGAAGGAACTTCTGAAACCATGAGCCAAAATAAACTTTTCCTTCTCTAAGGGTTCAAATCAGGTATTATGGTCACAGTGACTCAAAGCTGACCAGCACAATTGGTAAAAGATCTGAATAGACATTCCTGGAAATATGACAAATAAATGAACAATAAGCACCTGGAAAGGTGCTCAACCTCACTAATTATATGGGAAATGCAAATCAAATTCCCAATGAGATGCTACTTTATGCCCAATAGAATGCTGAGATTCCAAAAGTGTGATAATAAGTGTTGCAAATCTTCTGCCCTGATGGTGGGAAATCAGGTAACTCAGCCATGTTGAAAAACAGCCTGGAAGTTCTTCATATGAGTAGGGGTGAAATGTACATGTGAATAGGCCTATATGCAAGAGAACTGAAGACATATGTCTACACCAAAAAGTTTTCCTGAGTGTTATTGCAGTGTTATTCATAATTAGCAAAGTTAGAAAGCCCCAAGTGCCTATCACCTGGAAAAAGATAAATAAAAGGTGATAAATATTCATTCCATGAAATACTACTCAGGCATAAAAATTAGGAAGAAATACATGTGAAAAAGGGGACAAAGTTGGGACTGGTAGCACACACTTGTAATCTCAGTACTTGTGAGGCCAAGACAGGAGGAACACAGACAGGTTCATAGTCAGCCTCAGACACTTAGTAAGGCCCTCCACAACTTAGTGAGACAATATTTCAAAATAAAAAACAATGAAATAGGGCTAGGGGTACATTTCAGAGGTAGAATCCCCAATACCCCAATGCAAAACAAAATAAAATGAATGAAACATGAAAATACTATGCTAATATAAAGAACTAGTTGTAAATGGCCATAAATTCTATAATTCCATTTTTTTTAGGTGGTAATGGGGGTGGAACCCAAAGGATTTCTACCTCCGGGCTATACTTCCATTTCTTTTTTATACTTTATTTGGAAACAGTGTCTCACTAAATTGCTGAAAGCCTCACTAAGGAGCTGAAGCTGGCTTCGAACCCATGTGATCCTCCTGTCTCAGCCTCCCAAGCGCGGGGATTACAATCGTGAGCCGCCACGCCTGGCTAATTCCATTCTGTTTGTCATGGAAGCTTCTTATTTCCCCATCTAACTTGATAGATTGTTTTTGCTGGGTAGGAAATTTTTGGCTGGAAGTTGTTTTCTTTCAGAGTTTGGAATATGTTACTCCAAGCCCTTCTGGCTCTCATGACTTGGATTGGGAAGTCTGGAGTGATTCTAATCGGTTTGCCTCTGTATGTCACTTGGCCCTTTGTTTTTGTTGCCTTCAAGATTCTCTGCTTGGCTTCTACATTGGTCATTTTGACAATTATGTGGCATGGGGATCCTCTTCTCCGAGCCTGTCTAAAGGGAGTTCTATAAGTTTCCTGGACCTGTGTATCGACCTCTTGCTCTGTGTTTGGAAAATTTTCTGCTATTACTTCCTTGAAGAGATTGTTGATCCCTTTGGTTTCACCTTCTTTTCCCTCCTCGATTCCACTTATTCTTAGGTTGGCTCTCTTAAAATGGGCCCATATTTCTTCAATGTCAGATTCCTGCTGTCGGATTTTTTTTTTCTAAATTAGAAACTATGCGTTCATTTTTGGAGTGATCATCTTCTAGGAGCGACATTCTATGCTCCATGTGGTCTAATCTGTTGTTTATACTTTGAATTGAGGCCTTTATTTCAATGATTGCGTCCTTTATCTCTTTTTGACTTTCTATGAATTCTTTTCAAAAGTCCTCTATTATTTCTACAGTTATTTTCCTGATTTGATCTTCTAGAGATCTCTGGATTTCTGTGTTATTGGGTTCTGATGTTGTGGGGTTGTGGGCATTCATTGCTCCATTGTTATTTCTCTTTCCTATGATTTCAGAAGTTTGTGCCTTCTCTGGGTTCTTCCCTGGGTCACTACGATTTCACTTAAGGTGCTCTGGATCTCGAGTCTGTGGTATCTCAGTCACCACTACTCCTTTACTGGGTTGTATCCCAAAGTCTCAGACCCAGGGAGTCAATAGAGGCTACTTTAGACCAATGGGGATGCCAGGTTGGACGTTCTCCTGCTGGGGCTTGTGACTATGGTGTGATATCTCTGCCACCGCCACTCCCCCACTAGGTCAAGTCCCTGGGAGTGCAGTACTGGGATTTCTCCTCTATGGGCCGCAATTTGACTCACTGTGGTTGAGTGCACTGATGGAGCTGTAGTGGACTCGGTGAATTCGCTGCTGCTGCTGCCGGTGGCAATATGGCGCTGCTGCCATGCCCTCGGCCATAAGGCTGGCGTATTCCTTCTCTGGTCCCTGCATGGTGTGCTGAGCCCGGCCCCTGGGAGCTTTAGACGCTCCCTGTGCCGAGAAATCTGCCGAATTCCGCCTGGCTGATCCGCAGCTGCTCACCTTGGCTCGCTGTCCACTCCTCCTCTCTGGAGCCTGGTGGCTGGTTGAGTGCATTGGTCTGGTGCCGTCCGGTGAACTTGCCGCTGCCGCCAGCAGTAAGGCGCTGCTGCCGCGTCCTCGGGTGTGAGGCCGGCGTATCTCCTCTGTGGCTCTGAGCTCCGTTCTGAGTCCCCCTCCTCATGGAGCCTGGTGCTGCGAGGGAAGATGGAGCCCGCGCTGCTCCGCGCCGTGGCTCCGGCTGCAGAACTGCGGTCTGGTTTCTTTCTGGCGTCTCGTTTTCCAGCCCTCTTTTTCTCTGTCCCTTGTATTTACATTTTTTTGTTTCTCTGCTGATGGTGTTTTCTGGCTATGAAAGGCGCCGATTTTGTGGTAATAGAGATTGGTTTTTAGCGGGGCTCATAAGCCCCGCTTTTCTCCGTCGCCATCTTCCCAGAAGTCTCTTAAGCCCCATTTCTAAAAGTGTTTCAATGACTGAATTGACTAGTCAAGAAAACCAGACCTGGAACAAAAGAAAGATCATTTTCTTTTTAAATTCAAGGTCAGTGGGAATTTCCCTTTCCTGCCAATCCTAGCTAAATATAAACATCTGAAGAAGTGAGTCCCTGAAATCATTTGAAACAAGAAAAAAGTAAAGTTGTTTTTTCTTGTGGTACTGGGAATTGAACCCAAGGTTATTCTGCCTCTGAGCTGCATGCCAGCTCTATTTGTTGTTGTTGTTGTTGTTGTTGTTGTTGTTGTTGTTGTTGTTGTTATTTTATCGTTATTATTTTTGCGGTACTGGGGATTGTATTCAGGGGCATTCTACCTCAGAGATACATCCCGAGTCCTGTTATTTATTCTTTACTTTGAAGCAGAATCTCACTAAACTGCAGAGCGCCTCACTAAGTAACTCAGGCTGGCCATCAACCTGCCATCCTCCTGTCTCAGCCTCCCAAGTACTGGGATTACAAGAGTGTGCCACCATGCCCAGATCCCAATTTGTTTTTTCAGTAATGGGAATTGAACCCAGGGATATTTTACCTCTGAGCTACACACCCAGCTCTATTTTTGTTGTTGTTGTTCTTTATTTTTGAAACAGAGGCTCACTAAGTTGCAGAGGGCCTCACTAAGTAGCTGAGGCTGGCCACGAACCAACAATCCTCCTGTGTCAGCCTCTCAAGTACTGGGATTACAAGCATTCACCACATGCCTGGCCCAGCTCCCTATTTTATTTTATTTATTTTTGTGGCACCAGGGATTGAACCCAGGGGCATTCTACCTCTGAGCTACATCCCTGGCCCTATTTTTTATTCTTTAATTTGAAACAGGGTCTCACTAAGTTGCAGAGGGCCTCACTAAGTTGCTGAGGCTGGCCACGAACCAACAATCCTCCTGTGTCAGCCTCTCAAGTACTGGGATTACAGGTATGCACCCCCATGCCTGGCTATGAAAGTTTTTACTGTTGCTGATTGCTTGTTTTATGAGTCTGGATCTCAACTCCTGAGCTCATGTGATCCTTCTGCCTCAGCCTACCAAATGCTGGTATTTTAAACATCCGGCTGTCATGGGTTCTGTTTTGTCATAAAACGTGGTTCATGTCTGCTATGGTTTGGGCCTGGAAAATCTCCCTATGGCTCATGTGTTGAAGGCTTGGTCCTTGCTTGGCAATACTGGGAGGTGGTGGAACCTTCTGGAGGTGGGGCCAAGTGGGAGGAAGCTAAGCCACTGGGGGCATGCCCTTGAGGGGTATATGGGGACATTAGGCTCTTCCTGTTGTTACTGGAGTCCCAGGCCAGCGGCTGGCTCTGGGGGTGACCCAACAAACCAGGTTCTGCCACTGGCTGTCTTGAGGGTCCAATCAGAGACACAAGTGTTTATGAAGCAAGAACAAAATTCATTGATCCAGTGTGACCACGCTGGAAAGCAGGTGGGCTACCTTCTTAAGCCCTGACTTTGGGAGTCCTGGCAGTGCTCCAGATTATATATGCAAGGAGCAAGAGCGGGACAAGGAGGATGCGTAGTTTGACAGTCTCCCTCGAGGTGTGGTCTGGCCATCTCTCGGGCTGGTTTTGTGAGGTCCTGCTGGTTCCTGGGAAGTCACTGTTGCTGGAGGATCTAATTTGGCTCCTGACATGAGATGATTGCTCCCGCTCTGGGGGGAGCTTCCGTTCCCTTCAGGGGTAATGGCTCCCACTCAGTCAGTCCCAGGCTGGGCTGATCTGCCTGCAAGGCCCACTTCTCCTAGGCTCCTGCAAACAACGCAGATACTCTTATCTTGCCGCCTTCACTCCTGAAGGGGAACTGAGGGGTGAGTAGACTTGGGACTAAAGGACCCTGTATTACCATAATTTGGGCAGACACCCCTTAAGTCGCTAACATGTCCGTGTGTAGAGCTGAGCAGGAATCTGGCCCACGGTTGAAGGTGGCAAAAAAGACAGATCCCAAACAAGGGCAGAAACGGCAAGCTTCATCCTGTTGAGAGTTACCCAGAGGACATCTGCAGGCCCCGGGGAGAGTCGGTGCCTTTTAGCAAAGGCAGCTTCGCAGCCCTGTTCCACTGTCCCTCTCTTCCACTTCCTGGCTATCAAGAGGGAGCAGATTCCTCTGCCTTGAGCTTCCACCATGGTGTACAGCCTCACTCCAGGCCCGGAAGGTAGTGGAGCCAACTGAGTGTGGACTGGAACCTCTGAAACCACAACCCCAAGCAAACCATTCATGTTTACAAGTTAATTTTCTCAGGTATTTTGTTAGGGTGTTGGCATGCTGACTAAAACAATGCCTTCATAAGATTGCCTATTACGACAAATGGAAATCTTAAATTTAAACTTGTCCTCTTTTGGAAAAAATATAATTTGGGTTCAGTGCCCACCAAGTTAGGGTTACTATGCTTACTTCTTATGAACAGAACTTTAAAATTAAAGCTAGGGATCATCTCTATGTATATTTACATGTATATATGTGAATTGTGAATATTTTAAAGTCTTAATAAGGTATACGGTGTGCTGGGTGATTTTATGCTGCAATGTAGCTAAACTGCGGGGCCCTGGTGTTCCTTCCAACAGCAGGCTAAAAAGGTTGCTGTGGTGGTAATTTCCAGATGTGATTAACTTTTAACACAGCTGACTTTTAACACAGCAGACAGAGTAACGTCCTGAATGCGGGTGGGCCTCATCCTATGAGGGAAAGACCTACAAGTAACAACCGAGGTCCCCCAAAGTAGAAAGAACTCCCCCAGAAGACTGCAGCACAAACACCCCGCCTGTTTCCAGCCTGTCACTTGCAGAATTGGGCCTCCAGGGTACAGTACCAGTTCTTACCTGAACTCTAGCCCGCCGGCCCACCCACAGAACTCCAAGTTGCCAGAACCCCCCACCACGTGACCCGATTCCTTCCGATAAATCTCTCTCTGCTTCCCTCTACTCACACACATGCATGCCTATCTACAAATCTACAAAGACCCACGCCAAAATAGCAACAGCTCCATGTCTGGTGGCAGCACCC
This sequence comes from Muscardinus avellanarius, assembly GCF_963383645.1. Lineage (NCBI taxonomy): Eukaryota > Metazoa > Chordata > Mammalia > Rodentia > Gliridae > Muscardinus > Muscardinus avellanarius. Next base: position 1,685,587 of record NC_137789.1, read on the forward strand.
GGAGAGTCGTTCTGTTGCTTCCACAAAGTGCCCGTGGACAGACAAGTCCAGCTCCTGCAGAAGCGGTGTGACCCCACAGGGCACTGAACACAGGCAGGACAGTCAGGCCCTGACGATCCAGGTGCCACTCATTGCCAGGCACCTCCTTGCTTCCTTCACACCCTGACCTGAGAACTGGAAGAAGGGACAGAGTCTTCAGGGGCCCTTGGTCCCCACAGTCTGAGCCGAGTTGGGACCTGTCTCTCAGCCTACCCGCAGAGCCCTGTAACCACTTTGCATTTTGATTACAACACTCCGTCTGTGTTATGGGCTAACCTAGATTGTCATGTGGACTGATTAATAGACACCTAGGATTATGTGGCTCTTTTGCACTGGTGAGATGATGGACGTGTGATACAGCAGATTGAGGGCAGTTCCACCCTGAATGTGAGCAGCACTTTCCAGGAGGGGCCTGAATGGAAGAAGGGGGCAGAAAGGAGGGAGAAGAAATAGTCTGGTTCAGGTCTTTCAGAGTAAAGGTGTGTCCACTCTCACCTGGGTTATTGGAATTTAGCCCCTTTGCACTTGTAACTGAACTCTCATCAACAGTTCTCCAGGGCATTCACTGGCCTTTTCACTTGGAATCGTGACTGAATTGTTGATTGCTCCTATTCTGAGTCTCCAGCTCTTGGACCATTTAACCAACTGCCTGTTCTTCCCGCTCTCCAAGCATAGGTGGCCACTTGGGACTTCACTGCTTCTGAATGTTGGTTGATTTGATAACCACCATTTAACAATATACATATCCTGTGAATTCTGCTACTCTTGAAAACCTGAACTAATACAGTATGCTAGAGTGGGAAAATGACTTTGACATATTTGCACAATGAGTATTTAGGTCACATTGTCTAAAGGAGACAAGGAAACTTAACTAATGAAGCCACAAAGGAACTCCTGAGAATGCAGTAAGGAGAAAAGAGCAGGTCTCCAGTAGAAACTCCTATAGGGGTGCCTGAGTCCATGCAGGGAGACAAATGTTCATGACCACTCTCAACAATCAAAAGTTTTCTTTATTTCTTTCTTACAACAAGCCACAAAGGGGCCATCTGGAGGCCTGGCTGGCGGACCAGTGTTTCTGGTTCACAAAGAAGCAAAAGGGGGCAAAACTGCATTGAGCAGAAGTAGAAAACAAATGGACCATCGAAAGGAGGTTTCTCCTGTCAGTGTATTGCTGAGTGCCAGGGAGGCAAAGCTCAGGAGAATATCTGGCAACTTCAGAAGCACAGACAGTGATAATTCCGCTTCAACTACCTCATCATCCAATATGTCCTTCTCTAAATCGGCAGGTCCTCCAGTATTGCAAGTAATAGTACTGCAACACTGATGAAAATAGAAAAAGTTAGTTCTCATGTGTCTTCTTCGTGGGACTTCAGGAGGTACTTCTTCAGAATAGACAAACGTGCAGTTCTGAGTACAGTTCTTGTAAATAAGCAGCTCACGACTGTGAATACCTGAAAGAAAGTAGTGGTGGAAACTGTTGATGTTGGTGCAAATTCTCTGACTGTTTAAACACCACAGCTCGTTCAACTACAGCCAGCTCCACACATACATCCTACATTTCCAAGTGTCCCGATATTGCATTTCCTAGCATTCCTGATGGGAATGTTCACATTCACAAGAGAATTGGCTGTTCCACAATCAACTTCTTTTTCTTCTTCTTCTTCTTCTTCTTTTTTTTTTTTTTTTTTTTTTTTTGCCGGTCTGGGGATGGAACCCAGGGGCACTTGACCTCCGAGCTACACCCGCTGCCCTATTTTTTATTCTTTATTTTGAAACCGGGTCTCACTGAGTTGCAGAAGGCCTCACTAAGCAGCTGAGGCTGTCCACGAACCTCGATCCTCCAGGTCTCAGCCTCCCGAATGCTGGGATTACAAGCGTGCGCTACCACGCCCGGCTTTCAACTTCTTCTAAAGAAGAAAGATGGCGTTTTCTAAATTCTGCCATCTTTACGCCTGGCAATGGCCCTCCCCAAAGGGTGTCGAGGTACCTAACATGTATTTATACAAACGAAATGCCTGTTTATTTGGTTTAAGAACTGTAGAGCAATAGAAATTAAATGTAGACCGGCAATTATGTCCTGCTTATGTCCCAGAGACCCGTGGCTGTCTAACAGCCACGTTGTACAAGTTGACACGTTGACATGGATTTCCCGATTCTCTGCAGGTGGTATGACCTCTCTAGGACCCGCCCCTCCCACCCTTCAGCCCGGTGTTCCCACCTCTTACAGCAACTTTGAAGTGCTGATGGGCCCTTACACCAACCTCCTTCGCAGCACAGACTCCATGGCCCATTCCAGGCAGGTTTCCACAGCTAAGGAGATCACCATCACCACACGGCTCAGCCACCAGCCTCGGCCACCCAGAGCTGCGTGATCCAAGCTCCACCTGGGTCCTCCTTCAGGAACAATACTTTGTTCCTGGTGCAATACTTTGGGCCCTCATCCCTACTTCTCTTCCCTTGTGGTCCACAAGGCGATTACACCCATACTTTCCTCTGGAACTTAACATAGCTGATTTAATCCTTCATGGCTCTGGGTTTTGTCTCCCCTATGAAACCAGAAGGAACTTAGGACTAAGAACCAGTCGGTTATTCTCTTTTATTTCCTGAAGAGGACTATATTAACATGGGGGTTTAGACTGTACACACAAACATAGCATCAGCTTCCAGCCCCCAGAACAGAGCTGGATGAGCACCATTCAGTTGCTCCTTCTGTTCCTCCATTCAGACACTACTTGAGCAGCCAAGGCCAAAGTTAAGAAGGGCATGGGCTTCTGCGCTCATATGTGAGTTTTGCCTGCTTTTGAACTTCATGAAGAAGCAATCACACATTAGGTCCGCTAGTGTGAGTGGCTGCTTTGATGTATGCCGCTTTAGGAAATCATCCCTATTGCCGCTTGCTGTTGTGTATTATTGATGCTAACAGATGTACACTATTCCTTTGGGGGACATACTGCAATTTATTGCTGAGCAATACAAAGATGTTTCTGATCTTTATCTACTCCAAACAGACCTGCCATGATTCTTCTACTCAGTCTGAGGGGAGCCTGGGTACGTTTTTCATTAGGTCTGTACCGAGGGTACAAAACCTGAGACTCCTATTTGCACATGTCAAGCTTTAGCTAGTACTGTTGGAGAGCTTTCCAACCTGAGTTGGAACACTTCTTCTCCAAAGGATTGTGTATACTTCACAGCCTTGACAACGTGGTTTTGTCATTCTGGGCTACTCAGTCATTTTTTAAATGTTACCATCTTATAGTTTTTTAACTTGCATTTTCCTCAGGAAGTATCATGTTGAACAACTTTTCTTAACATCTGTTACCTACTCAGAAAAATTATCATTTTCTGAAAAATTTCCTTTGAGTCTCTTGCTCAAATTTCTACTTGATGATCTTGCTTTTAAAGTTCATTACATATTTTAAATACAAATCTTTTAGTAGGTACATGCTTTCAAAGGCTTTAATCTTTATTTGTGGTCTGTGGTTTTCCTGTTTTTAAGTTTTCTTTTTATTGGTGCATTTTACTATAATAATAATGGGTTTCATCATGGTATTTATACATGCACATAATTTTACAAGTTTCTTTCTCCAATACCTCTCCTTTCCCTCTCCATGGTCCCCTCCTAAACTCTAATGGTCTCCCTTCTAATATTATGTGGTCCTTTTAAAAGTTTTTTTTTTCTCTCTAGCTTCATATATGATGTAGAACATACAACCCTTGCATTTGTGAATCTGGCCTATTTCACTCAACGGGATGCTCCTCGGTTCCATTCATTTTCCATCAAATGATATAGTTCACTTTTTAAAAAAAAACCCTTTTATTGATGGATTGTAGGTATACATCACAGTGATGTTCAAAGTGATACAAACACACATAACCGGGTGTGGTGGTACACGTTTGTAAGCCCAGCACTTCTTGGAGGCTGAGACAGAAGGATCATGGTTGGCGGACAGCCTCAGCTACTTAGTGAGGCATGTATATATATATATATATATATATATATATATATATATATATATATATATGAAACAGGGTCTCAGTAGGTTGCTGAGAGCCTCACTAAGTAGCTGAGGCTGACTTCAAACCTGTGTGATCCAGCCGGGCGTGGTGGTGCACGCTTGTAATCCCCGCGCTTGGGAGGCTGAGACAGGAGGATCGCACAGTTTCGAAGCCAGCCTCAGCTACTTAGTGAGGCTTTCGACAACTTAGTGAGACCCTGTCTCCAAATAAAATATTTTAAAAAAGGTCTCGGAGTATAGCCCGGAGGTAGAAAGCCTCTGGGTTCTACCCCCAGTACCACCAAAAAACCCCAAAAACAACAACAAAAAAAACCCTGTGTGATCCTCCTGTCTCAGCCTCCCAAGCGCAAGGATTAAAAGCGTGCACCACCACGCCTGTTGACCCTGTTTCAAAATAAAAAGTAGGTCTGGGGGTGTTGCTCAGAGGTAGAATGCCCCTGGGTTCCATCCCCAGTATCACACACACACACACACACACACACACACACACACACACACACGCGCGCGCGCGTCTGGTGTGTTTCTCTTCAGATTTCACCCTGTTGCTCAGCCCTCCCCACCCATGTCAATGAGGTTGGCAGTGACGCCCTCATATAGACACAGCATCATTTGAACTGTCTCTTTTGCCAGCTTTTCCCCTTTCCCACTTCCCTCCCCTTAACTCCTTCCACTCTTCTGCTGGTCTCCCCTTGAGTACTTTAACTCCCTCTTGTTTCCTACTCTCTCTCTAGCTTCCACATATGACAGAAAACATTCTCGTCTGGACTTTCTGGGACTGGCCGATCTCCCTTGGCATCATATTCTCTAGTTCCTCCATCCCTTGACCTACAAATGCCATAGTTTGTTCCTTTTTCTGGCTAAGTAAAATTCCATTGTGTATGTATACCACATTTTCTCTGTCCACTCCTTACCCACTGTTTATAGTTACGTTGGTTCCATCATTTGGCTATTGTGAGTTGAGCTCCTACAATCATGGCCATGTGTGTATGACTATAGTATGCTGTTGTTATTAATCTTTTATTGGTGCATTATAATTGTACATTATAGTGAGACTGAGAGTGAAACATGTATGCATGTATGTATGCATGTATGTATTTTTCTAACACTGGGAATTAAATACAGAGGCATTCTATCTCTGAGCTACACCCCCAAGCTCATTCTGTTTTTCTTTTGTAAACTGAGTCTCACTGGGTTTCTGAGAGCCTTGCTAAACTGCTGAAGCTGTCCTCACATCTGAAATCCTCCTGTCTCAGCCTTCCAAGTACTAGGCTCACAAGCATGCACCACCACACCCAGCTGAAACATTTACATATACACACGACATCACTTGGTCTGTTTCCCTCCCACACCTCCTTTTGACCCCTCTTCTCCCTCCTCTTACATGATAGTGAGATCCATAGTCATGTATTAATATATACATGTAACATTATTTGGTCTGTTTCCCTTTGCTAACTGTCCCTTTCCCTCCAGTCCTCTCTCCCCTAATCCTACTCTGTTGATCTCCTCATTTTCATACGGTCCATTTTCTTTCCATCTTATCCATAGTACTGGATATCCAATGTATTTTAATTCTTTTCAATAAATACCAGGGGTTGTTGTGGCTAGGCCATATGGTGATATCATTCCCAATCTTTGGGGAGCCTTCTTGCTGGTTTCCGTAGTGGTACTAATTTACAATCCCACCAACAGTGTATAAGTGCTTCTTTTACCCCACTACCTTCCCAGCACTTAATATTTTTATTCTTGATGATTTCCCTTCTATCTGGAGTGAGATGAAATCTTAGTGCTGTTTTAATTTGCATTTCCTGGCTTGCTAAGGATGCTGAACATTATTTCAGATGTGTAAAAAATTTGTAATTTTTCCTTTTGTTACATGTCTATTTAACTCATTCCTGCATTTATTGATACAGTTATTTTGTGGAGTGTCATTAAGTCTTTCTGAGTTCTCTATGTATTCTGTATATTAATTGTCAATTGAAAGAGTAGTTGGCAAAGATTTTCTCTCATTCTCTAGTCTCTCTCTCCATAATCTTGTTTCCTTCATGATCTTATTTCCTTTTGTTTTGATTTCTGGAGCTTTAGCAGTCCTATTAAGAAAACTGATGCCAGTGCCTACACGTTGAAGTATTGATCCTTTGATCCTTTGTTTGTTTGTTCGTTTGTTTGTTTGTTTTTCTAGCAGTTGCAGAGTTTCTGTCTGTGACCCATTTTGAATTGACTTTTGTGCAGTGTGCAAGGTACAGATCTAGTTTCAATCTTCTGCAGACAAATATCAAATTTTCTAAGCACTATTTGTTAAAAAATACTGTCTTTTTTCCGATGCATGGTTTTTGTGCCTTTCTCAAGGATCAAATGACTATATCTATGTATTTTTTAAATATGCTTTTATTGGTGCATTATAGTCTCACATCATAATGTAAGCCATGTTGACAGTGACATACATGCACACAGCACTTGGTGCCCCCACCTGCCTCCCCATCCCCCCTTCCCAATACAGAGTCCTGAGACTGACATTGGTATTTTCCACATATGTACGCAGCCAATGATAGTAATCCCCTTAATGAACCTTACTCTTCCCCCTCTCCTTCCCTTCAACCACCTCCCTGGTTTCTCCCTGAGGCTTCTCCTCCACTGTCTGGAGTCCCCCTGGTATACTCATTTACTCTCTAGCTTGCGCATATTAGAGAAAGCATATGGCCCTTCACTCTCTGTGACTGTCTAATCTCACTTAATGTTCTCTAGTCTGTCCATTTTCTTGCAAATGACACAATTTGGTTCTTCTTTATTGCTGAGTCGAATTCCCTTGTATGTATATCTCATAACTTTGTATCCACTCATCTGCTGATGGACACCTAGGTGGGTTCCATAATTTGGCTATTGTGAATTGTGCTGCTATGAACATGGGTATGCATAGGTTACTGTAGTTCTCAGATTTCAGCCCCTTTGAGAAAGTATCCAGGAGTGGTATAGCTGGGTCATTTGGTGGGTCCATTCTCAGTTTTCTGAAGAAGCTCCACACTGATTTCCATAGCAGCTGCATGAATGTGCAATCCTATCAATAGTGTAGAAAAATTTCAATTTCCCCACATCCTCACCAACATTTATTGTTTTATGACTTCTTTTATTTTCCTTTTTTTTTTTTTTTTTGGTGGTACTGGGGTTCCTGGAAGCCCTTCTACCTCCAGGCTACACTCCCAGACCTATTTTATACTTTTTTATGTGGAAACAGGGTCTCTTAAGCCAGCGCGGCTGGCTTCGAACCTGTGCGATCCTCCTGTCTCTGCCTCCCAAGCACGGGGATTACAAGCATGCGCCACCACGCCTGGCGTTTTTTGACTTAATGATTGCCATTCTGATCGGGGCTAGAAAAAAATCTCAGGGTAGTTTTGTTTCTTTGTTTGTTTGGTGTGTGTGTGTGTGTGTGTGTGTGTGTGTGCACGCGCGCGCGCATGCGCATGCGCCCATGTGTGTGGGTACTGGGGATTGAACCCAGGAGCACTCTACCTCCATGCTATACCTTCAGCCTTATTTTTTATTCTTTATTTTGAAACAAGGTCTAAGTTGCGGAGGGCCTCACTTAGTAGCTGAGGTTGGTCCTCCTGTCCCCGCCTTCCAAGTACTGGGATTACAAGCATGCGCTACATGCTTGACTTCAATTGCCCTTTTCTTGAATGGGTTATGTTTAGTGTAATGTCTTTTAAGTTCTTTGTATATTTTAGATATTAGTCCTCTATCAGAGGGATAGCTGGCAAAGATCTCCCATTCTATAGGCTTTCTCTTTAGACCGTTGATGGTTTCCTTTGATGAGAAGAAACCTTTTAATGTCCTCCAACTTATTAATTCTTGTTTTAATTTCCTGAGCTTTGGGGGTCATGTTGAGAAAGATTCTACCTGTGCCTATATGGGGGAGTGTTGGACCTATGCCTTCCTCTAGTAGCTTCACTGCCTCCAGTCTAACTTCCAGGTCTTTGATTGATCTCAACTTGACTCCAGAAAAAAAATCTGTTGCTCTTCAAATTCTTTCCCTCACAATAGCCATCTCCACCCCCTTGCTTCTCTTGATTTGGGTCCCCATTAAGTAAAGTTGGTATTTTAAATGATTCTGTTTTCTACGATTCCCTCCTCAGCGTTTTTATCTGTTTAATTCCATTGCCTTGGGCTCCTTTACCTGCACTGCGAGGGGCATCTCTGGTAAGTGGAACTCCTTCCAGCCTGATCTGGAGAAGCTCAGCTTCTGCTTGCTCCCGCTAGCCACCTGGTCACTGTGACCTGCTCGGTGACCGGTGAACACGCTCTTCTCCACGTGGTTTTGAGCGGGGCCCGTGTCCTCTTGCTTGCTGTTAGATACAACTTGTCCAAGAGCTTGTGAAGAAGTATGTCTCTTTTTTACTCTTTCAGCTAACCTTGGGTTTGCAATGGGAGAGACTTGAATTAAGATTTGCAGCCATCAAATTACTGCTAGTTAGATTGATGGGCGGCATTGTCATGCAGCCTCCAGAGTGTGCGTCTTCTTTCACACCAGTGGAGGGGGTGCTGGGTTCAGCGGGTCTCGTGGGAGGGGTGGTCTGCAGGTCCAGCTCTGTCGTCTTGGGACGCAGAAGGAGCGCTCTCGGAGGCATCCTGCCAGCCCCGTCCACCTTCATACTCGGTCTTCCTCGGTTCTAAGATGTCTCCCTTTCCTCCTTTGACTTTAACAACTCTGACTTTGATCTCCTTGGACTTCTTCTCTTTTCCTATCTCCTTTGCCAAAACGGATGTGGTGAGCAATGTATTGGTAAACATTGTTTTTCTTTCATCCTTCATAAATTCATTGTCTTTGAAATTCTCCTTTGGCTTTACAAATGAATTGACTTTTGCTTCTCGTAGCAACTTAGCTTTTAGTTCTGGTAGGAATTTTTCTAAAAGGCCGTCTCTAGTAAAATATTCATGATGCAAAAGATCAGTAGATGATACTCTCTCAGCAGGATCAATTTGTAAACAAGTATGAGCTATGTCTGCCAGCAACCCATTAAGCTTTGGATACTTTTTCCTTCCGGTTTTGAGGTGTTGAACTTGAGGCAGGTCACCCCAGCAAAAGTAGGGCTCTTGGTAAGTGAGGAGACAGATTGCCGTGTGTGTGTGTGTGTGTGTGTGTGCGCACGCACACGCACACACACGCGCACACACACACACACGCTGCTGGTGATGGAACCCAGGGGCTTTCTATCTCTGGGCTACACTCCCAGATCCATTTTATATTTTCTTTGGAAACAGGGTCTCACTAAGTTGCTGAGAGCCTCACTAAGTAGCTCAGGCTGGCTTCAAACTTGCGCGATCCTCCTGTCTCGGCCTCCCAAGTTCTGGGATTACAAGCATGTGCCACCAATCCTGGCTTAGATCACCTACTTTTAAGACAATTTTATGGAGTAAGTCCAAGTCAGAAGTGCTAGGAAGGTAGGGGTTCCCGGTGTCCACCTCAATGATCATGCAACCCAGAGCCCAGATGTCCACAGGCTTTCTGTAAGATGTTTCTTTTTTAAAATTTTACAATATATATTTTTTAATTATTTGACATCTCAATGAAATACGAGACTTGTGAGGATATCCAAGCACACATCATCCAATTAGCCATTATCCATTCCCCATCCCATTCCCTCCCACTCCCTCGATCCTATGCTTGAGTTAGTGCTTAACTTTGATGTATTTGCTTAAGTACATCATGTGCTTTAAAGCGATTCCATCTTCCCCCATCCCATCCCCTCTGATAGGTTACCTTAATTGCTCTTCCATAGGGCCCTTTCTTCCACTAGATTTCCTCCTATTATCTATTTCTTCCTAGTTTTTGCATATTAGGGAAAGCATCTGATTTTTTATTTTCTGTGACATTTACGTGTGGATGCCGCATTGCAGGTTCCGATCCCACTCTTGAAGGCACCGGATCCGGCCTGGCCACCCGGCAGACTCTGATCCCAGCCTCACTAGCTCCTGCACCGGCCTTGCCTCATGGCAGGCTCTGATCCCAGCCTCGGAGGCCCAAGCACCAGCCTTGCCTTAAGGCAGGCTCTTATACCGGCCTCGCTGGCTCCAGCAATGGCTTCACCGCATGGCAGGCTTCGATCCTGGCCTCAGAGGCCCCAGCACCAACCTTGCCTCATGGCAGGCTCCGTTTCCGGCCTCGCTGGCCCCAGCACCGTCCTCACCCCTTGGCAGGCTCCGATCATGCCCTCGGAGGTCCCAGTACTGGCCTTGCCTCACGGCAGGCTGTGATCCCAGCCTTGCTGGCCCCAGCACCGGCCTTGCCTCTCGGAAGGCTCCGATCCCAGCCTCGCTGGTCCCGGCACCAGCCTCACCTCTCGGCAGGCTCCAATCCCAGCTTCGGAGGCTCCACACAGGCCTTGCCTCATGGCCGGGTATGATCCCGGCCTCAGAAGCCCCTGCACTGGCCTTGCCTCACCAAAGGCTCCATCCCCAGCCTCGCTGGTCCTGGCACGGCCTCACCCCTCAGCAGGCTCCAGTCCCGGACTCAGAGGTCCCAGCACAAAGCCTCACCCTTCGGCAGGCCCCAATCCTGGCCTCGGAGGCCCCAGCACCAGCTTTGCTTCATGGCAGGCACCGATCCCAACCTCGGAGGCCCCAGCACCGGCCTTGCTTCACGAAAGGTCTGATCCTGGCCTCGCTGGTCCCGGCACCGGCCTCAACCCTTGGCAGGCTCTGCTCACGGCCTCGGAGGCCCCAGGATAGGCCTTGCCTCATGGCAGGCTCCGATTCCAGCCTCAGAGGAACCAGCACCAGCCTTGCCTCACAGAAGTCTCTGATCCCAGCCTCGCTGATCCCGGCACCAGCCTCACCCCTCAGCAGCCTCCGATCCTGGCCTCAGAGGCCCCAGCACTAGCCTTACCTCACGGAAGGCTCCGATCCCGGCCTCACTGATCCCGGCACCGGCTTCACCTCTCAGCAGGCTCCGATCCTGGTCCCAGAGGCCCCAGCACTGGCTTCACCCCTCGGCAGGCTCCAATCCCGGCCTCGGAGGCCCCAGCACCAGCCTTGCCTCATGTCCAGCACCGATCCCAGCTCGGAGGCCCCAGCACTGGCCTTACCTCACAGAAGTCTTCAATCCCGGCCTCGCTGGCCCCAGCATCGGCCTCACCCCTCGGCAGGCTACAATCATGGCCTCGGAGGTCCCAGTACTGCTGGGCTCCCTCCAACACGCCCAGATCATCTTTCTTACAGGGTATGTTGTTAAGAGTTCCCCAGCATGCATGGCTGAAGCAGTCTTTTCTCTAATCTCTTCTGGGATGTTCTTCCAAAAATCACTTTTCTTGCTTGGCGGGCCCCTCCTTGTCATCTTGCTTCTAATTCCGCCATTACCCGCTCTCTCTCTAGATAGGACGTCACTGCTGGAAATGTCTCCTTAAGTTGTTCCGATCAAATATTAAACCAAAATCTGGTGTCCAGGGCTTCTCCAAGGAATGCGTGTCCTTTTCAGCAGCTGCCATCTTGCCAGCTCTCCCAAGATGTGTCTTTTAACACAAGTTCTGGAGCTCTGTACCAGCACGTGGCCACATCGTCTGTGTAAATGTCCCCAGGAGCTGCTAGTGTCCATGCAAAACCAAAGTCACAGAGCTTAGTAATTCCTGACTGTGTGACTAAAATATTCTCAGGTTTTATATCTCGATGGATAATAATATTATTGTGAAGATATTCAATTGCTCGAAGGATCTGGAAGAGGTATTTTCTAAGTCGTTTACTCTCTAGTCCATGACAATAATGTTGTAACTCGTCTAATACGGTGTGGTCAATAAATTTGAACACCAAATGAATTTTCTTTTTCTGTCTAAAATCTTCAGATTGACCAGATGTTCATGACAAAATTTATTTCTCTCATTGCAATTTTGTTGACAGATTTTACTGGCTTTTCATAGGATATTTTAGTGGCCAATATCTGCTCCGTGTCCTTATGTGTTACACTTCATGACTGTTCCGCAGCTCCCCTCGCCCACTTTTCCAAGGGTCTCATACATCTCCATTTTCAGGCCCAGGTTCTACTTCCCACATCCCGCCGCGGACTGGCACTACGCCCTCCCGGGGTTGATCCTCCTGGCCAAAGCCACCTCAGTCCATCCTGAGTCCCAGCCCGACCGCGGGACACCACTCACCCTCCACAGGTGATCCCTGCCGGCTTTGGGCCGCCAGCTCTACCTATGTATTTTTGTCTCTGTGCCTTCAGTTCTATTCCACTGGTTATATGTGTCTGTTTTTATGCCAGTATCATGCTGTTACTGTTACTGTCTCTCTGAAGTACAATTTTAAACTGGGTATTATAATGCCTCCCACATTGCTTTGTTGGCTTAAAACTGCTTTAAATTTTCTGGGTCTTTTACTCTGTCAAATGAATTTTAAAACTGTTTTTCCTAGATCTGTTGAAAACGCCATTGGGTTTTATAGGGCTTAAATTGAACCTGTAGATCTAACTTAATATTAATGGTCACCTTACTATTAATGCTGCCACCCCATGAAAATGGGAGGTCTTTCTTCTTCAATTTCTTTCTTCAATGTGCTACAGTTTTCATTGTAGAGGTCTTTTACCTCCCTGCTTAGATTAGTTCTTAGGTATTTTTGTTTGTTTGTTTGTTTGTGTGTGGTGCTGGGAATTGAACCCAGGGGCATTCTACTTCTGAGCTACATCCCCAACCCTATATTCTATTCTTTATTTTAGAACAAGGTCTCAACAAGTTGTGGAGGTCTTCCCAAAGTAGCCGAGGCTGGCCAAGGACCCTCAATCCTCCTGTCTCAACCTCCCAAGTACTGGGATTACTAGCGTACACCACCACACCCCGCTTCCGGGTACATTTTTTAATTCGTGTGTGTGTGTGTGTGTGTGTGTGTGTGTGTGTGTGTTTTAAGATTTTTTTGTGCTTTAAGATTTTTTGTGCTTTAAGATATTTTAGACGATTATGGATGAAATTGTTTTCCTGATTTTTCACTGGATTCACTATTGGTATATAGAAAGGCCACTGGTTTTTGTATGTTGATTTTTACATCCTGCTGCTTTTCTGACTTTTTTATGAGCTCTGTAAGTCCTTTGCTAGAGCTTTTTGGATCTTCTAAGTGTATGATCACATCACCTGCAAACAATGATAGTTTTACTTCTTCCCTTCCTGTATCCCTTTTATTTGCTTATCTTACATAATTGCTCTGGCTAAAATGTCAAGTACTACATTGAACGGGAGTGGTGAGAGTAGATGTCTCTGGTCTTATTCCTAATTTTAGAGGAAATAGTTTCTGTTTTCCTCCGGGCACTATAATGTGGGCTTTGGGTTTGTCCTATATAGCCTTTACAGTGTTGAGGTATGTTCCTTAGATCCCTAGCTTCTTCGGCATCTTTATCATGAATAGGTGCAGTTATTGTTTGAATTTAAAAATGTCCCATAAACCTCATTTGTTGGAGAAGGCAGTGATGTTTGAAGGTGGGACTTGGCTGCCAGGGAAAGCTCCTAAGGGAATGTAGCAGGGGACAGTGTTTTCCTAGCCTGACTGCTGCAGCTTTCTTTCTTTCTCTTTTTCTCCCTCCCCCTTCCTTTCCCTTTCCCTTTCTCCCCCTCCTGCCCTTCCTCTCCCTCCCACCATCCCTCTTACCCTCCCCCTCTCTGTCTTTCTCTCTCTCCCCTGCCTCCATGAGCTGACAAGCTCTCATCCTCTCTCTGCCCCCCACCATGACACCCTGAAATCTGCCATGTGGGCCAGTGAACTCTGAGACCTCTGAGAACTGTAAGAAAATAAATCTTTCTTCATCTTAGTCGATCTTATCAGATATTCGGGTTGCAGTGGTAAGAATGATGACTGAAATGGGTGCTAAATGTTGTCAAAGGCTTTTTTGTGCATCTATTTAGATAATTAAATGATTGTTGCATTTGATTCTACTTATGTGGTGAATTACACTTACTGATTTGTATGTGTTGAGCCATCCTTGCATCCCTGGAATGAAACCTACTTAATTGTGATATACAATCTTTTTAATGTGATTTGCAAATATTTCATTAAGGATTTTGCATCTATAATATGTGGGAAATTGGTCTGTAGTTTTTCACTCCCTGATGTGTCCTTATCTGGTTTTAGTATCAGAGTGATACTTGCATCCTAGAATTAACTTGGAAGTGTTCCACCTCTATTTTATGGAATAATTTGAAGAACACTGGCACTAGTTCTTGTTTTAATGTCTGGTAGAATTCTGCGGAGAATCCATCTGGTCTGGGACTTTAATTTGTTGGAAGGCTTTTGTTACTGTCTTGGTTTTGGTAGTTTTTCTGCACTGGTAGGCATACAGAGGATGGCTTATAATTCCACCTTCTTGAAGTGTCTTTGCTGGGTTTGAGGTTAGGGTTAAATTGCCATCATAGATGTGCTGGGGAGCAATTCCTCAGTATTTATGTGGAAGAGCACGTGTATAACTGGTGTCCTTTCATCCATAAACTTAGTGCAGAATGGCAGAAATCAATCAGGGACTGAAGACTTCTTGCTGGTGAGATTTTTTTTTTCCATAAAGGATTCGATATCATTAACAAGGCACGTGGCTTTAAAATTTCATTTGGATGAGATAGCTTGGTTGTTTTTCAAGATTTTGTTGATGTAATGAGGAATCTCAAGTGTTTCAAAAGAGAGCTACTCATAAAAAGCTTCTTACTTTAAAGGTCTGCAAGATCTGTGGATATCGCCATTTTAATTTCTGATACTGAAAATGTGAAGTTTATTTCTCTGCCTTTGGTTTCTTTCACTGGATATTATCAATATTGTGAGTCTCTCCAAAGAATCAGCCATTAGCCTGGATGACTTGGTGAGCTCTTGCTTTGTTTCGTTCTTCAGTGTCAAGGACTCCTGCAATCTTCTTTATTGTTCACTCATCCTTTCTTGGGTGAATTTTCCATTCTTTTTCTAGCTCCCTGAAGGTAATTTAGGTGTTCCTCTACCTTTTCACCTTTTACTAAAAGTCTGACAAGCTAGGTACTTTGGAGGAAGCACTCTGCCGTGTTCTAGCCAC
Source organism: Muscardinus avellanarius (assembly GCF_963383645.1). Taxonomy (NCBI): domain Eukaryota; kingdom Metazoa; phylum Chordata; class Mammalia; order Rodentia; family Gliridae; genus Muscardinus; species Muscardinus avellanarius. Next base: position 1,700,656 of record NC_137789.1, read on the forward strand.
CTATTTTGATATATCCCATCTTCATTATCATCCTGACATCAATATTTCCTCATTTCTGTCAAGGATTCTCTTTCCTGTAATCAGTTATTGAGAAATACTCTGCTTCACTTCCAAGAGCTTGAAAGTTTCCTTGTTCACAATATTCTCAAGCTTAATTACATTGTAACAGAGAAGGATAGCCAATAGTTTCTTTTTTTTTAAATTTATTTATTTTTATTGGTGCACTGTATTCATACATCATAGTAGGATACATACTTTTGTAGACATACATGCACACTTTTCCCAGTCAGCCCCCACCCAATCCCCACCCCATTCTCTCCCTATCCCTCCCTCCCATGCTTGGCTTAGTAGTTGACATCTAGTATTATGGCAATTTATCTAAAATTAAAAATGATAATCTCACATAACAGTTTCATTTGTCTGATACCAAGCTTTTGATGACTTAAAGATAACATTTCAATATTTCTTTTTGCTTTCTTTCTTACCAGAGAATATTTTTTTTTCTATTTTTTAGGTGAAACTATCATATATTTATATATTTATTTTTCAGAAAAAAATCTATCCTAATATGGAATATGGACTCTAGGTACCCAAAACGATCTTGAAAAAGAACAAAGCTAGGAGATATATATTTTCTGATTTCAAACCATATAAAGCTACAATAATTGAAACAGTGTAGTACTATTCTAAAGGCAGATATATAAACCATGGAAGTTAAATAAAAGCCTAGAGCTAAATTCTTCCCTATATTGTCAAGTTATTTTTGACAAGGTTTCCACAAACATTTGGTGGTGGAAATATTAATCTTTTAACTAAATATTGTTAAAAAATAATAATTACATGGAAAAGAATAAAATTGGACCCTTACCTAATCCCATATACAAATTTCAATCACGTCAACTTCAAGGATTCTTGCGTTATACCATGTTAATTCTGTGAGCATATCATGTGCCTCATGAAGCATGCATACTTAGTAATTTCTGACTTGATGTTATTCCGTGTACCAATGATGCTCTTCAGATCTTCCATAGCAGAAGTTGGCATATAGGAAGCCATGGACAGATCCAACTGTGTCTAGAGAAGCCCTTCCTAGAACACAGCAACAATGTCTTACTTAAACAGGTAGTTTTGAGAACACAGATATGGCCTATAATGCTAAAAATCACTTATCAGCAGGTCCCTTTCCAAAAATGTTTGACATCCCTGGTGTGTGGACAAGTTTTGTTTCCTTTCTGTAGCTCTATGTTTAGAAGCTATGAAACTGTGCATTGCCAACATTTCTAGGTTTCTCAAGTTTTATTCTATAAATGTTTTCATTTGTTATTTGGTGTTAAAACACTGATATTATGACATCTCCCTAGTACTCTTATTTGTTCATCTCAATAAAGTATTGTTGTTCACATCAATAAAGCCTTAACATTTATTTTACCTGTCTGCATATATGTCCTTTGAGTAGTGGTTAAATATACCATTTTCTGTATTTGATTTCCTAACTTACTGTGATCTTATTTTAAGCATGTCTCTAATAAACAGAAAGCACTATTTTTGCTTAACTGAATGGCTTAGGTTGCAAATTGTGGCTGTTTAATGATAATGTAATTAATAACATAGATTTTCAATCTCTGTTTCACTAAATGTTCCATGTCAAAAAAACAACTGTACATTCAAATGTGGCCAAAGAAATAATACAGAGAGCTCCTGTGTACCCTTTGTTCAGTTACTCCAAATGATAACCACTTGCAAAACCACAGTATATATCACAAGGGAGGTAGTGACATAGTATGGTTAGAGATAAGTGCTATCAGCACAAGTGTTCATCACATGGACACACTCATCTCTTTTCCATCTAGCTCCCAAGTCCTTGACCCTCTACCAAAGCAAAAGTCATTGGTGGGTGAATTCGCTCGAACCACCCCCTCATGTTACCCCTCGGTAACGTGAGGCTGTAATTATCTTCTGTATTTCCATCTTTTTTTTAACCTTAACATATTTTATTTGGCACCCACGCGAGGCTATCTTTCAAGCCAAAGGGGACTCCAGCCGACAGTGGCCCGAAAGTCACTGCATCTTGAAGATCAGTAACCTTCCCCCAAACGGGACCAGATCCTGGCGAATGACTGGATGCCCAGCGCCAACGGGCTCTCTGGAACCGTGGAGACCCCCCCCCCCCGCCAGGGACTAGCTATGGCAGAATCTCCAGGGGAGGGGAAAATTCCCCATTAAATAGCATAGACGTGATAGGCCCAATGAGTGCCCGTCCATTCTGCCCACATCAGAGATGGGACACTCTTTAAAAGCCCTATACAAAGTTAAATCTAAAAAAAAAAAAAGGTCCATGGCCCACCTTCAGAAAGCTCCCCAAACAGGAGACACCAGCCAGCAACCATTTCTAAAATGGTCGTAAGGTTTTTTTCGGTAGCTGGAAACAGGTTCTAGGGAGATGAGCTAGCTTCCTTTTAGCGGCAGTGTCTAGGAGCATTGCCAGTAGCAACCACGGCCATGTGTACCCTGTGGGTCTGTAAAATATGGCAGTTTGTAGGCCTCAGTAGTCCTGAACTCCCAGCAGCAATAGCCCGAATGGGTAAGCTTCTCCAAAAGCTCAAGAAAAAACCTTAGTCAAAAGTGTCAGCCAGAGGCTTCCGGGAAGATGGCGACCGAGAAAAGTGGGACTTAAGAGCCCCACTAACAACCAATCTCCATTACCACAAAATCAGCGCCCTTCATAGCCAGAAAACACCATCACCAGAGAAACAAACAAACAAAAAATCACCAGGCTCCAGAGAGGAAGGGGACTCAGAACGGAGCTCAGAGCCACAGAGGAGATACGCCGGCCTCATGCCCGAGGACGCGGCAGCAGCACCTTACTGCCGGCGTAAGCGGCGAGTTCACCGGAGGGTTACAGCGAGACAAGGTGAGCTGCTGCGGAGCAGCCAGGCGGGATTTTTTGGCTCAGGGAGCATCTAAAGCTCCTAGTGGCTGAGCTCAGCACACGCAGCAGGGACTCAGAGCGGAGCTCAAAACCAGAGAAGAAATACGCCAGCCTCACGGCCGAGGGCGTGGCAGCAGCGCCATATTGCAACCGGCGGCAGCAGCAGCGAATTCACTGAGTCCACTACAGCTCCATCTGCGTACTCAACAACAGTGAGTCAAATTGCGGACCCCAGAGGAGAAATTCCAGTACTGTACTCCCAGGGACTTGACTCAGTGGGCGAGTGGCGGTGGCAGAGATATCACACCAAGGGAGAATGCGCAACCTGGCACCCCCACCCCATAGTCTAAAGCAGCCTCTTTCGACTCCCTGGGTCTGAGACTCTGTGATACAACCCAGTAAAGGAGTAGTGGGGTCTGAGATACCACAGACTCGAGATCCAGAACACCTTAAGTGAAGTCATCGTGACCCAAGGGAAGAACCCAGAGAAGGCACAAACTTCCGAAATCATGGGAAAGAGGAATAACAATGGAGCAATGAATGCCCACAACCCCACAACATCAGAACCCGATAAAACAGAAATTCAGAGATTTCTAGAAGATCAAATCAGGAAAATAACTGTAGAAATAATAGAGGTGTTTTGAAAAGAATTCAGAGAGAGCCAAAAAGAGATAAAGGATGCAATTAATGAAGTAAAGGCCTCAATTCAAAGTACAAACAACCGATTAGACCACATGGGGAATAGAATCTCGCTCTTGAAGATGATCATTCCAAAAATGAACGCATAGTTTCTAATCTAGAAAAAAAATATCTGACAGCAGGAATCTGACATTGAAGAAATATGGGTCCATTTTAAGAGAGCTAACCTAAGAATAATTGGAATCGAGGAGGGAAAAGAAGGTGAAACCAAAGGGATCAACAATCTCTTCAAGGAAGTAATAGCAGAAAATTTTCCAAACATAGAGCAAGAGGTTGATACACAGGTCCAGGAAACTTATAGAACTCCCTTTAGACAGGATCGGAGAAGAGGATCCCCACTCCACATAATTGTCAAAATGACCACTGTGGAAGCCAAGCAGAGAATCTTGAAGGCAACAAAAACAAAGGGCCAAGTGACATTCAGAGGCAAACCGATTAGAATCACTCCAGATTTCCCAAACCAAGTCATGAGAGCCAGAAGGGCTTGGAGTAACATATTCCAAACTCTGAAAGAAAACGACTTCCAGCCAAAAATTTCCTACCCAGCAAAACTTTCTATCAAATTAGATGGGGAAATAAGAAGCTTCCATGACAAACAGAAACTGAAGGAATTTATGTCTTCAAAACCAGCGCTAGAGAAAATACTCAGAGATTAACTACAAAGAAGAAATAGGTAACACACACCAGAACCAGAGAAACAAGATTTTCCATCCAACAGACAACTAAGATTAGTTATCTGTGGAGATTTATTATTTATGTTAGTCTTTTACCTATCTCTAAATTGTATTGTTTGCTTTTATTGTTGCTAATTTTTAAGATTTCTAGTTGTAATATTAATATACCTTCAGATATAGCATTTAGAAATATTTTATCCCATTCTATCAGTAACTTTTAACTCTGTTTACATTGTCTTTGGATATACAATATTTTTTAAGGGAGTTTGTATACTCTTCTGTTGCCTGTGCCATTGAAATCATATCCAAGAAATCACTGCCAATTTCAATGTTGTGAGGTTTTATGACCCAGATTTTCTTCTAAAAGTTTATAATCTTAAGATTTATATTTAGGTCTTTTATCTATTTTGAGTTAATATTTGTATATGGGATTAGGTAAGGGTCCAATTTTATTCTTTTTCATGTAATTATTCTTTTTCAACAATATTTAGTTAAAAGATTATTATTTCCCCCACCAAATGTTCATGGAAACCTTGTCAAAAATAACTTGACAATATATGGAAGAATTTAGCTTTAGGCTTTTATTTAACTCCAATACTTTATATATTTGCCTTTAGAACAGTATTACACTGTTTCAATTATTGTAGCTTTATATGGTTTGAAATCAGAAAATATATATCTTCTAGCTTTGTTCTTTTTTGAGATCGTTTTGGGTATCTAGAGTCCATATTCCATATTAGGATAGATTTTTTTCTGAAAAATAAATATATAAATATATGATAGTTTCACCTAAAAAAAAAAAGAAAAATATATTCTCTGGTAAGAAAGAAAGCAAAAAGAAATATTGAAATGTTATCTTTAAGTTATCAAAAGCTTGGTATCAGACAAATGAAACTGTTATGTGAGATTATCATTTTTAATTTTGGATAAATTGCTATAATATTAGATGTCAACCACTAAGCCAAGCATGGGAAGGAGGGATGGGGAGGGAATGGGGTGGGGATCGGGTGGGGGCTGACTGGGCAATGTGTGTATGTATGTCTATAAAAGTTTGTATCCCATTATGATGTATGAATACAGTGCACCAATAAAAAATTTAAAAAATTAAAAAATAATAAAAAATAAAAAGTTTCAGCCAGATAACTGCCCGGCAGGCCTGTTAGGTGAACGGCTACACCCAGGAGGCATTGTCCGGCATTCAGCAGGCAGTTACAGCTCCATTTTCATCAGAAAGCCATCAAGGAAGGAAGCTCAGGAGAAGGCCACACCCGACTGCTGGCAGCTTGGGATTCTTAGGCCCCTCAGAAATTGGAAAGTATTTTCAGGGAGGCAAATTAATATTTTTTTGAAAACGGCAATATTTTCAGGTAGGAAACCTCATTGAGAGAAGGGACGGGCAGGTGAAGGCTCAGATGCAGGGCAGAAGGGAGGATGGCTAAACTTCAAGCCTGCACTGCCCTTCTGGTGGACTGTGAGGCCACTCTCACTGCTCCATGCCATCCCAGCTGGATGCTCCCTGCTGGGCCACTAGCTTTAGGGGATGCAGGGAACCTCATCCAGACAGAGAAAGGCCACACAGCTCAATCGGACAGGGGAATATGGAGCAAGGGGAAAGGGTGGCAAAGCCCCTTCCCATTTAATACCCTCCCAGTGGTCAGCAAACTGGTGGGAAATGAGGCCACCCTCAAGGCCCACACACACACAGGGTGCAGGGACAGGAGGACGACCTTCTGAGCACAGAATACCTCTCTCCATCTTAGATGGGATTCCAGCAATATCCAAAATGCTAGGGTCATTGGTTTTAGACTGGAAAGCTCTGGGAAGGGGGGCAACCTTGCCCAGACAGGCCACTAAAACCCCACCCTTTCTCTCTCAGATGGGATCCCAGCAATCCAAAGAGGAAGCCAGATCTCCACTCGCATGTGTTCGCCAAAAATGGAGAAAAGTTTGATCACAAAATGCAAAGGTTTTTCAGCATTCGAGCCCGGCCACAGTAAGCCGGACCATCCAAGGCGCAGCTTCAGCGGCCTGGGATCCTCAAGGTCTTAGTGCCGCCAGAATAGCCTCCAACTGGTTCTGCCTACTGGCCTCCTTATACCACCTGGGGAGGGGAGTTTAGAGTTCGATCTGTCCATATGCGGAGCTTTAAGCTATATCACTAAGTCAAACAATACGTGCTGACATTCTTAGTTAATTCTTTACCCGGTAGAACGGGAGGCCATCCTCAGACAAAGACTACTACTGCAGGCTGCCAATTCAGTATAACAGGAACTTGAAAAGGGAAAGACAGCATTGGTGGAATGTTTGTTTGTTTGTTTGTAAGTTTTATCCTAAGATTGTCCCAAATGGGAAAGAAAGGACCAGGATAGAAAAATCAGAGGGTTAAAGCAAGTTGCAGAGTGTTTGTGGTATGTTTGTTTGCATATGTGATGAAGATGGATTATCAAAAGGATGTAGGTTTCTCATAAGCCTACCGCTTGTGTATTCCCAAGAGAAAAGTGCTAGAGTTCAGCGGCAGGGGTGTACTACGGATAGAAGAGGCTAAAGGATTACTTCTGACAATGAAATCAGGAGACCCCAGAGCCAGTTCCTTACAACTGGCTTCAAGGTTGTTTATCAAAGAAAAGTTACAGGAGACTGAGTCGTATCATACAGGGATTTGAAATTTGCCTTAGAAATTAATTCCAAAAATAGCTTGTTAAGTCCACCGGGCAAGCAATCTAGAGGCACATAGCCAGGTAAAATTGGCATCTTGGTTTCACTCGTATGCCAGGGGAAACTTTTAGGTCTCTTCTGACTGGGACATAGTCCTAGATAACAATGTTACCCTATTGTCAGCGTACCAGCGAGTTTTAAGTAAACCTCAAACAGTGCCAGAGGAAAAGGGTAAATTTTGTTTTGTCTGGGTGACACGGTACTAATCAAATCGTCTAAAATCTTTATTCAAATCGCCCCAAAGCCTATTTCAGGTCTCCACCGTACTAATTTCTGGATTCACATGGTGCAAAATAAACTAAATACATCCCACTTTCATGTGTTTCAGCTTAATTCAGCAAAACAGGTTTTAGCTTCTCATTTAAGTGCTTTTTTTAGGTTTTCATGGTTAACCTGTATTGTGAGTGTTGTCCCATAGGCTTGAAGCTTTCAGACGTCAGATGGCGGTATGAGCAACCAAGAGGAACATCTATTGAAGCCCGTTGGATGGCCACAGAGACATATTCACCCATCTGACTCACCACCACCCTGCGTGAATGTTACCCTAAAGCTGGGGCCTCCAACTTCGTCCCTGTTCAGCGAGAAGCAGTTTATGACCGACTCGGCATCCTTATTCCTTTGCTAAGGGGTACATTCATGTGGTAGAAACAGGAAAAGTAATGGAAACTGACCTCATGTGAACTGCTATTAAGTCAGAATTACGTGAACAAGATGGAGGGTGTCGTGTATAAAAAGTCTGTTCCGTGCTTTGTATTTCTGTGAATTCGCTCAAACCACCCCCTCATGCTATCCCTCGGTAACATGAGGCTGTAACTGTCTTCTGTATTTCTATCTTTTTAATAAACTTCTTTAAATCTTAAAAAAAAAATCATTGGTATCCATATCTGCAAATTCATTATTTCTATTACATCATATTAAAAGAACCATACACTATGTAATGTGGGGAGATTTTTTGGGTTTTGTCTATGTCTAGACAGAAACCCCTGAAAATCCATCCCAGTAGTTATGTATCATCCATAGTTTGTTTCTTTTGAGTGCCCAAACAGTAACCCGAGGTGTGGATATACCATGATTGGTTTAAACTTTTTTGCATTTCAGGACATTTGGAATGTTTCCAGTTCAGGATGTGACAACGAGCAGTTATGAACATCCATATACGTGTTTTTGTGGAGCATAAGGTTTTTATGGGACTTAAGGTCTTTGTTCTCTAGGACTACGATTTTGGGATGTATGGCAATTGTATTTCAACTTTTTAAAGAAACTGCCACATTAGCTTCTATGTTGGATGCATCATCTTTCACCCCCATCATCAAAGTCTGAATGATTTGGTTTCTCTATGTCTACATCAGCCTGTGGTGTGGTTGCTATTTTTCACTTCGACCATTCATAACTATTGATAACTAACTGTGGCTTTATTTTGCACTGCTCTAATGACTAAAGATGTTTAGAATTTCTATTTGCTAACTGTGAGCCCATGTCTTTGCCTGTGTCCTAATGAGACCGGTTATCCGGTAAAGACATTAATCACGTGTTCTGTATGTCATTTCCAGTATGAAATATAGGCGCTATAGCTCCCATGACAGTTCAAGGAGCTGAGAGAGGGGAGTGATTCAGGGGTGGCTGAAGTTCAAAGGAAACATCAAGAGCCATGGGCACCTGAAGCTGAGGTAAGCTGAGAAGGTCAAACTTAGCAAGAAAATATCAAAAGCCATGCACCTCTGTCCTCCCAGTTAAGCCCATACCAGGAGGACTCTTGCAGAGCTATTTAAATTGTTTCATCTGTCATCTATGCAGATCTACTGGGTTTGTAGGAACTTCTATTGATTAAAAGGCACAGAGGAGGTGAAGATGAATGGGTATAAACAAGGATACAAGAGACACAAGCTGCAGCCTACCGTTGCTACGGTTTGTACTTTAAGGATCTCCAAAGTCCACACGGCATAGGATTGTTCCCAAGCATGATTGTATTGACAGTTGGTGGAATCTTCTATAGGTGGGGCCTAGTAGAAGTTCTTCAGGTCACATGACCTTTCAGGAAACTTCAGAGGACCAGGTCTTTCCTCTGTTTGTGTTGGCGCACACAAGAGCACTTCACAACCGTGAAGTGCGCAGCCTGGGTCAGGCACGTGCCCCTCTGATGATGTGCAGCTCCCGGCCCAAAGTGACAGGCCCAACCACCTCAGTCTAAAATCTAAAACTCGGAGCCAAAATAAACCTTGTTTCCTTAAAAGTCAATTAAGGAATTATTATCTTGGGATTATGGCATAGTGATGGAAAGCTGACTGAGACAAGGCCTACCCTAGTGTATGGCCACCATAATCTCCAGAGTACTAGTCTCTGCTTCATCTCATCCTTACAAATCTCACACAAGTTTCTCCCTTGCCAACTAGAGCAGAAAGCCACAGGAAGACGCAGATGCTTAGAAGAATATTTCCCAGTCTCATTCGGGAACGGTAGTTCCCAAAGGACAACACAAAACCCATCAAAGTCCCCAACAGTGGCCCACTACAGTGACAAAGCCAGACTCTCAGCCTCCTGCACGTAGCCCAGTTCAGCAGATGCCCACAGGGAAACCGTTTCCGGCACAATGAAGGAGGAGCAATCAGATGGTCTTTTTGCATACAGCTTGGGACACAGAACCACATGGGAAGCGAAGAAAACTATCACGTGCGCTGAACATAACAAGGCCTCCAGAAAAGGCTTCCACCCTCCTGCAGGATCTATGTTGCTCGGTCCTCCCTGGATGCTGGATGGGTCACTGGGCCTCTCGACATACATCTTCAGGTGAATCCGTGGGGAGAGGTACACCTTTCCCAGAGCACTAGAGGCCTCAGAGTAAAAAGCAAGAGCAGGTCAGAGGTCAGGTTCTGCCCTGACCTCACACCTGGCCTTGCCATCTGTGTTTAGCCAGCACCATCTTGAGGAGTCAAGGCACATCTGCTGCGTGAAATTGGCTGGTTGGAAAGCCCGCTGCACGTGATGATGAAAATCACCCAGGCTGCACTGGAATGTGTATACACATGAGCAGAGAGAAACAAGGGCAGGAGGCCTTGCGGTCCAGCAATATTCTCACCCCCTGGGGATACTTTCCACGTATAGACCACCTGCCTCACCTCTTGGACATCTGTCTCTACAAGCTGATGCACACTGTTCTATCCTGAGGCAGAGCAGGAGCCTGTGAACATGCTCTCAGGAAAGGGAGAAAGCAGAAGGAAGACAGCCTGGGTACAGAAGAGGAAACATACTAACTCTGTTCCTCAAAACTCAGGTAGTATAATTAACCTCCAACTATTCAAAGGGCAAAGAGGTACTTACGGACGGCAATTGTCATACAGCGCCTGTTATCCTCTGGACACGGCCTAACCGTTTTACAAAAGAAGTTGTTGTACTCCATACAGACATAACATTTCAGTATATAGGAGACTGAGGAAAGAAAAGCAGGCATTACTCGCAGATACCTTTTACCCATTACGGGCCCACTCTACCCTCCTCCTACTGTAGTGGACCCCGCCTTCCCCACCCCCAGGACATACCCAAACCCACCTTGCTCAGCCCTCAGTGCAGGCAAAGTCTCAGTATGACCAACTTCCAAGAGAGAAGCTAGGAACCCACCTAGGAGCTTTCCCTGTTCTCAGAGACAGGCTGAGGGATGCCCCCACACAGGTACTTGTGGGACCCCTGAGATCTTCAGAAGGCCCACCCTTCCAAGGAAGGCCATCTACTCATAAAGGCCAATGTGCTCCTGGATTTCACTGGACATGGCCTCTCCTGTCTGTCCCAGATGGAAAGGTGCCACCTCAAACTCCACCTGAGGTCACCGTATCAGCTGTTCTTTGAGGGGTGCCATCCTTCCTTCCACCCCACCATCTCCCTGCTCATGAACACACCCAAAGTTGATCTGTAGCCTCCCCAGTTACACTGACAATACACAGCTCACTTAGCCAGGATTGGTGGCGCACGCTTGTAATCCCCGCGCTTGGGAGGCTGAGACGGGAGGATCGCACAGGTTGGAAGCCAGCCTCAGCTACTCAGTGAGGCTCTCAGCAACTTAGTGAGACCCTGTTTCCAAAGAAAATATAAAATAGGTCTGGGAGTGTAGCCTGGAAGTAGAAAGCCCCTTGGTTCCACCCCTAGTACGAAAGAAAGAAAGAAAGAAAGAAAGAAAGAAAGAAAGAAAGAAAGAAAGAAAGAAAGAAAGAAGGAAAGAGAGAGAGGGAGGGAGGGAGGGAGGGAGGGAGGGAGGGAGGGAGGGAAAAGGAAAGAAATATACAGCTCACCTAAACTAAGAGGACCCAAATTCCAGCCAAGCCTTCCTGTGACCCTGGTCAACACTACGTGAATTCTCACCCCTTCTAAGACAGTGTGGAGAATCATACTTACAATGAAGTAAGCTTATGCTGGTATTGGTGTCACTGGCTTCCACCAGTAGGAGCCCCATGACAAGGAATAAGGCAAAGGGGAGCATTGCTTCCCACAGGAGCTGGGACCTGCAGATGAAGAGAGCCACAAACCCGTGAGTACAAGGCTCCTTGCTCCAGCTTCATGCCCAGTAATCAGTCACCAAAGGCGTGTCTCCTACCCTGTGGACCTCAGGGGCCTTCCTCCACATAGAAATGGAACCTATCAAAAGAATCAGACATTCCAGAACAGAGAAACAAACTGTTAGGATACGCAGCCCAGTCACACCAAAGATGGCGCCTCTCCGGCTTCTCTTCCGGATTGTGCTGGCTACCTCATAACCCGTCAAAGGGGGCCACAGGATACCCAACAGCCAGTCCCCTGATAACACACTCACTGGGCTGTGAGCCACCCAATCAGTAAACGCCCCATACTTCATGCGATCTTCCGCTGTGAGCGGAAGCCCTCTCCTATTTTCAAAAAATCCCCAGCTGCATGATATAAAAGGGAGCTGGGCTGTCTTAATAAAGCTCTTGTTTGCTTGCTTATCTCCGACGGCTGGCCTTGGGTTTTTTCTGCACCGGACTTTCACAAACTACTTCAAAGTTTTAAATTCACCTGGATGGGCAGGTCTATAGAAAACGTCCAAATTGCTTCCTAGAATGAGAGGGGGAAAGAAAGGTGAATAGAACCTTCTGGAAGAGGAGGTGCACAGATCACAAATACGTGGGATACACTGTGCTTAAGGCTACACAAACCGAAGATGGATAATGGAAAGAGCAAATATGTAAAGAGCCACTGATAGAGAAGTGTCCCAATACCAATGAGAGACTTTACCCCACAATCTTAGAAACATTGAGCAAATACAAAGCACAAGTCCAAGGAAAACCCATCTGAGACAGATCACAGATGAACCACCAGAAACAACTTGAATATGTGAATATCTGAGAGGTGCATGCAAGAAGAACGCAAACAACAGTACCTTCAATAGCAACAATCCCAGTGATGGTCAACTTTCCAACACAGAGTGCAAAAAAGAGAAACCAAAAGGTCGATAGCTCTCAAATAAGGAAGAGAAGGGAGGTAATATAAGCATTCTGTTCTCAGGAACAGAAAGCATACTTCAAAAGTGAAGCCAAATGAAGATGACTTCAGATCAACCGAGCTGGGGAATGTTGTTCCTAGGAGACCTGTTACAAGAAATCTTGAATTTATAACAGCTTTAGAAGGAACACACTAGAAATCCATAGCCCAAAGCAGAGGAGGCTACAGAACGGCAAGATGGGAACACTTGTGCTAGATCAGTCCACACAGACTTCTCGGCCAAACGTATTGCAGATGGAAAGAGGGAAGGCTATGCCCTAACACAACATCATTCCTGAAACTCAGACTATTATTTTCTGACTAGAGTAGCATTAAGCCAGAAATCGCTCACCAGAGGAAGAGGAAAAATCCTCCCATCTGGGGTTGAAGAAGACACTGACAAGTAATAGGTCAGCTCCCCGATTATTCCCAGTAGGAAGCATGTCTATTTGGGGTACAGTGGTGCTAGAAACGCAGCAAGTTAAAACCTGGTATAAATAACCCGCGGGGCCTGGGAGGAAGAGCAGTGCGCCGAAGGCGCAATTCAGACAGGGAGCACCACGGGAAGCAGTGGTCCAGTGTCCACCTCAAACAGTCAGAAAATGACCCGAGTCAAGAGCCCAGAAGGAATGCGGGAGGGGTCAGGACGGCCACCGAGACTCCAGGCTTCTGAGGTGGAAGATGATTTGTGAGTGGGAGGGGCTCGGGACCCACGGAGCGCAGCCAAAGGTGAGTGGGGGTGGGGTGCTGCGTGGCGAGGACTCGAGTTCTGAGATGGGGGACCTTGCAAGCGCTACCGGGAAGGGGCCGAGGGACGGGGATGCGAGCCTGGGGAGCGGCTGAAGACAGAGAATCCATGAGAAGAGGACTCAAGACCCGGGGGAGGCGGGCCTGGCATCCCGAGGAAGGATGTCAGGTCAAAGGGGTCAGAATACGGGAGGGTTCTCCGGACCGGCGCCGGGAGGCGAGTCTCTGGGTGGCACCGAGAGGGCGAAGGGCCCAGGAAGCCAGCCGCGTCCGGGCTGGAGGGTGTGCAGATGGGTCTCTGGGGGGAGGTCCCCGGGTGGAGGGCGGTGGGAGCCACGCCGCTGCTGGGGAGGCCGTGGCATGCCCGGTGGCCGCAGAAGCAGCCCAGACGCCACGGCAGGCTGCGCGGCCACTGCCCGCCTTCTCACACCTTCCTGCCCTGCCCGGGCACCCCCTTCTACCCGGCGCAGCTCGCGGCTTTCCGCCCGAGTCCTCTCGCGCTCCCTTCTGGAACCTTCAGCCCGAGTAGCCAAGTTGCCCTCAGGAAGCTTCCCGCCCTGGTGGCCGCGCCCCCTTCTGGAATGTTCCCTTCCCGAGGCCTTCCCACCTCAGGAACCTTCCCGCCCTGGTGGCCGCGCCCCCTTCTGGAATGTTCCCTTCCCGAGGCCTTCCCACCTCAGGAACCTTCCCGCCCTGGTGGCCGCGCCCCCTTCTGGAATGTTCCCTTCCCAGGCCTTCCCACCTCAGAAAGCTTCCCGCCCTGGTGGCCGCGCCCCCTTCTGGAATGTTCCCTTGCTGCTGTGGTCTTCCCACCTCAGGAACCTTCCCGCCCTGGTGGCCCCGCCTCTTTCTGGAAAGTTCCCCCAGGACCACTGTCCTTCCCTCATCGACCTTCAGACCCGAGTCCAAATGTGCCCCTTAACCTTGGTACTCAAGTCCTTGCGTCCCCGCAACCTAGAGACGCTGCCTGGCCGGGCCTTGTTCCCCTTGTGGGCCTTTCCCTCGCCCAAACGGTCTCCACAGGCGGCCTTCTCGAACCTTCCCACCCAAGTCACGTGTCTCCCCTTCTGGGACCTTCGGATCCGCGGCCGCCTGTTCCCCCGTCTTAACCTTCCCCCCGGAATCTTTCGGATCCGCGGCCGCCTGTTCCCCCGTCTTAACCTTCCCCCACTCCCTGGAACTTTCAGATCCGTGACCGGCTGCTCTGTCTTTTAACCTTTTCCATGGACCTTCAGGTCCTGTCAACCTGTTCCCTTTTTTTAACCTTCTTGCTTGAGTCACTGCATTCCTCTCTTCTTGACCTATCCCCTGGAATCCACGAATTCCCGTCTTCACCTTCCAACCTGGGTTACCTGGATCCCCCTTTTGCAACCTTCCTAGAAGGGTAGCAGTGTTCCTCCTTTGGAACCCTCAGTACAAGGGACCCTTTGAGGACTTTCCACCCTGTGGGTCCTTGTCCCCCTTCTAGAACCTTCGCCCCCAGCTAACTGGCAAGCCTCCTCTCTGGGCCCTCTGAGGTTACTACTTAGGAGTTCCTCCGCCCCCTTTACGCTGTGCACTCGCGGAATGGTCTAAAAGATGGGGTGTGTGGGAGGGGGTGGACGTAGGTGACCCTGTCCTGCTCTGGAGAGCCCACATTGGCCACCAGCAATAAATGTAGGCATACTCTTTTAAGTCAGAGTGGCTGGGCTTGCCTCCCTCATGACCTTGGCTGAGAGAGTCCCCAGCTTGGGTGGTGCTGGGCCAGCCTCCATCAAGGCCACAAGGAAGGAATCTGAGTGTCTTTCTTCAAATTGCGGCCTTTGTTTAGATGGTAACCAATTATTCTGTCCACATGCCTTTCTTTTTATGCAAATCTTCAAATGTCCTAACCACATTCCTTTTTACTTAGAGTCAAAGGAGTCAACCTTCCTTCAGCCATCTTTCTCAACACCATCTCTCTGGGTCCCAGTTTTACACGTGCCTTTATGGCCAAACTGCAAATCTGTAAAGTCTTTTTGCTTTGCTTTGCTTTCTCCTCTAGAAAATGGGTATACAATTTACTGAATGCTGACGTCAGTACCCATAATGCAGTTTGGATACTTTGCTGTTTTGAGATTTCCTCCACCAGTTTAATCAATCAGTCCATCATCTGTAAGTTCTTTCTTATCTTTAAGACAGATAAGTTCTTTGTCAGAATGTAACTACTGTTGCTTCTACTCAGTTTTCCTGTAGAGTCTGCTTTGCCCTCCAAAATCTCCTCAGCACAAACTCTACCGTCATCCTTTCTAGCCACATTCTGGCTCATCCAACCTCTTCTCAAAGGCCAGTTCTAAAGATGCACAGAACACGCGGTCAGACTTAGGGAGAGCACTGACTCCACTCTCCTGATCCCAATTTCCCACCCAAGTCACGTGTCTCCCTTCTGGACCTTAGGATCTGCCTGTTCCCCGTCTTAACCTTCCCTCTGAAGCCTTCAGTTGCTCTCGTGGTTGCATTGTGTGTCTGAGTCCCATGCAGCCTAGAGACTGCTGCCAAAGGAGGCTGCCTCTGCCCTCAGCTCCTCACCACCTTGCCCTCCCCTGCTTGGCGGGTCTCTAAGCTGTGCCACATGCCTGTTCCCCCAGGCCACTGGCTATGGCAGCGCAGCGACCAGGGCTATCAGGTCACTTCCTCAGAGGGTGCATGGACTCCTGTGATCCACCAAACTGCAGACATTCAGGTTGCCTCCTCCCACCCTGGACGGTCCCCAACGGCCCAGGGAAGCTGTCAGGTGGAGATCAGCTGGGCCACTGGGGTCCGTGAGGTTCTGGGCACCCCCTGTGCCAACCTGGAGCCCCTCTGCCTGCAGCCAGCCTGGCCTTCCGCCAGGGTCAGAGGACCAGGGCTCTGTGGGGCCCCTCGGCAGGGCTGTGCTCTCAGGAACCCTCGCTCACGCAGCACCTGCGGGGCTGTCGGGGGCCTCGGCACCTCTGCTTACTCGCCGCTTCTCACAGCCACTGCGAGCTGGAGTGGAGGGGACATTGTTATCCTCTCACTGTGCCAGCCTGCGCGCTTGCGCCAGAGTGGGCCCTTCCTCTACCAGAATGCCTTCGGGGCCTCCCTGGCGTCTCTTCCACTCCGCTCCTATGGGTTCCACCTGTTTGTCTGCCCTGGCTCCATGATGGTACCTGTCACCTACCACCCACCAGCAGCGGGCTTCCTGTCTGATGGGAGGGCGCATCCTCTCTAGGGTCGGCTTCTCGGGGCTTTCGCCACACTTAAGGGATGAGATGCCTCACGGGCCCTCCCATCCACCGTCTCTACTTGAGTTTAGGATCACAGGCACAGCTGGCTGTGGAGAACCTCCTGGCAAGGCACTCTGGGAGACGCCCCAATCGCACTCCCACTCTTAAGGATGAATTCCAGACAAGCCTGCAAGCGAGTGCTCTCTCTCTAGCGCTCTCTCGCTCTCTCTTTCTCTCTCTCTCTCTCTCTCTCTCCCTCT
This sequence comes from Muscardinus avellanarius, assembly GCF_963383645.1. Taxonomy (NCBI): domain Eukaryota; kingdom Metazoa; phylum Chordata; class Mammalia; order Rodentia; family Gliridae; genus Muscardinus; species Muscardinus avellanarius. The sequence continues at coordinate 1,717,367 of NC_137789.1, forward strand.
CTCTCGATCTCCCTCTCTTTCTGCTGAGGCTGGCAGGCTCATTTCCAGCACCTTCTGCTCCCTGGCTCCAGGTCTTGTTGTCCCTGCTGCATAGGAGAATCCCACTCAACGACTCTAGTCGTCTCCAGAGACGCTCCTTAGTGGAGTCCCCAGGGTCCAGGGCCCATGTATAGAGGGAGTGGTGCTGGGACCGTGCACTTGGTTCTACTTGCAGTTCTGCCATGCTCCATCCAGCGCTTCGGCATCATCTGCCCAAGTTCAGCTGGAAATGGGTGGGGGCTCTTGCTGGATTTGCCAGCCCGCTCTGAGGCCTGTGGTGGAGCCGCCCCCAGGATGTGTGGGGGGACTGAGCAGGAGGTGCCGCCCCCTCGCGAGCTCCGCCCCAAGCCCCAAGGCCGGGCTGAGGGAAGGAGAGTTCAGGGAGAGCAGACAGGCCCAGTGGAGGGCACCGGACAGTGCTGGTCTGGTGCGTGTGGCGGTGGATTGGCTGGCCCCAGCCTGCCGCCCCCCGGCCTGGTGTTCTGACCCAGGGCTCCTGTCCCATCTTCCCCCTCCAGCTGGAAGGCCTGAGGCTGCAATCACTCTTAAGTCCCAGGCTTTGTGCAGGGAGCTGGCCGCAGCACAGCAGGAGAGGGGCTCCCCTTGTCCTGCCCTGGGGTGTGGCTTTGTGCTGCAGAGCCTCCTCCTGACCTGGCTCAGCTGCTTCCCCTGGACTGCAGGTGAGGTTCTGCCACACCATGGGCGGGTTCCGGGACACAGGCGCCTGCCCATCTGAGAAGTCACAGCACGAGCAGGCGCGCTCCTCCTGTGCCTCCCAGGGGAGATGGAGCCTCCCCGGGGAGCGGCCGCCAGGGCTGGGGAGGCAGTGTGGGACCCAGGGCCTCTGCAGCAGTGGGGGTGCTCAGGGCCAGGTCGCACCGGCAGGACACTGCAAGGTGCTTGGCGCTTGGTCGAGCCTGACCCACAGTGTTGGGCTCAGTCTCAGCTTGCCAGCCACTGACTGGTGGCTCAGTGATACGGGGCGGGGCATTTCTTCCTGAGGACCTCAGTCGCTGCCGTCCACCCTCTCCCACACCAGTCAGCTCACCCGGGAGGTCCAGTTGCTCAAAGAGCAGGACAGGCTTCTCTGGGAAATGCACAAGCGCTTTCCCACGTTGCCTCTGAGGCGCGACGTGGCAGCAGATGCAGAGGAGCACGTGGGTGCGCGGCGAGCACAGGGGAGCCGCCTGGTGCGACAGCCCGGGACACCCCGCGCCTGGCTGCTCTCTGTCTGCCGGGACAGTGCTAGCCACCTATGCCAGACGGAGACGGGGGCGTGGTGAAGGCCTTGGGGAACACCTGCCTGCCGACCCGGCCCCTGGCCCGGGAGCTGCAGGGTCATCTGGGAGGGGCACTGCAGGTGGCAGGGGAGAGCGACCTCCAGCCGGAGTGCATGTCCGGTGCGCGTGGCCGGCGCAGGAGCCGTGCCCTCGCTGACCGGCACACGGGTTACGGCTGCTCCTTTTAACTTTCCTGGCTTGGGGGCGGGGGTCAGAGAAAAGCCTGGACACGTCAGTGATGCCCTGCTGCAGGGGCCTATGTCCCCTGCCATCGCTGCTGCGGCAGAGGCGAGGGAAGCCTGTGCTCAGCCTCTTACAGGCTTGCGGATGCCCTCCTGCGCTCAGCCCTGCTCGTCGTCTGGGGATTCTCAACCTTCAGAAACGTGAGAAGTCCGTTTCTGATTTGTTTTATTATAGCAGCTGGAAGAGCCTGACAGTGCTGCTGGCTCTGCTCCTACTCCGGCACACGCCACTTCAATGTGCTCTGCACCAAGGCGAGGGAACGTGGTGCGTGGTCTCTCTGTGGAGAAACCGAGGCTGAAGGGACATTCACGTTTCACTCGGCTGCCACCCTGCGTTCACACAACATACGCTTATGTGCTGAGAAGAGAAGGGGCCAGCAGAAGCTGCTGGGGAGGTGGCCAGCTCAGTCAGGGCTCTCTGTTGACAGCAGTGTTCCGGTCAGCATTCTCATTGCTGTGACCAGAAGACCCGACAACCACAGCATAGAGAAGGGGACTTATTTGCTTCCAGTTCTGGACATTTCAGAGGCTTCAGTCTCTTTTAAGCTTGATCACTCCGACAAACTTCAGTGTGTAGGGTGGGAAGTAGAGAGTGGAGCACAGAGGCTCTACTCTCACATCAGAGAGGCAGGAAACATGAATAGGGAGGGGGAGAGTCTGGGGAAATCTAGGCAGGTCCAAATTCCCACTGGCCTACTTCCTCAGCGACCACATCCTGTCTCCAACATGGCGGCCCCGTGTGCGGCATGAGGCTCTGGGGACACTCCGTATCCACGCCATAGCACTCTACTCCAAGTCCCTAAGACCTCATGGCCATGTCACAATGTAAAATGCATTTAGCTCACTTCCAAGTGTTCTATCATCTCAACAGCATTTCCCAAGAGTTTAGTCTCCACTGAGACTCAAGGTAAACTCCTTGCTATGAGCACCTATACTATGCAAAATCAAGGTACGTGCACCCAATGTAAAACGTCTCAGAGTAGACATTTGCACTTAAGTACAGAGGAATAGGGTCACAGCAAAAAGGAATGGGACTACAAGAGGATCAAAATCCAGCAGGCAAGCATTTATTCCCGCAGCCTCATTTCCGGCAGCCGGGCACATGGTGGTGAGATGTGATCTCCAAGGGGCCTTGGCAGCCTGCCCCACGTCATGGTTAGTTGGAATTCTCAGCATACCTGTTCTTCTAGCCTGTCGCCGTGGCTCTCAGACTCTTGGGTGACTGTTTCACATTTCTGGCCCTTTTTACTCTCAGGAGTCTTACTTGCAACCTGCTTTTATCCTCAAGCTTCACAAATTGCCCCCTTGGAGCCTGATGGGAAGAATTCTGACCCTGCCACATCTTGCCTGGCCTCCCAGGGCTTTTTTGTTTTTGTTTTTAATCTGCGGGAAGTCTACCTAAGGCCTTTACTTCAGCAATGACAGTATTATGTGAGTGCCAGAATTGATCACCAGCAGGGATCATAATTATGCCCTATTTATTTATTTATTTATTTATTTATTTTGTGGTACTGGAAATGGAACCCAGGGGCATTCTTCCTCCGAGCCACACCCCCAGCTCTATTTTTTTATTCTTTACTTGGAAACAGGGTCTCACAGAGTTGCAAAGGGCCTCACTAAGTAGCTGAGGCTGGCTGCGAACCGTGATCCTCCTGTCTCAGCCTCCCAAGTGCTGGGATTACAAGTGTGTGCCACCACGCCTGGCGATTGTGCCCTCTTTATGATGGCTGCTGAATGTTCTTCAGTCATGGCCATTGTACCCTCTTTATTCATGGCCACAGGTCCCTCATCAATCATGGCCACTGGGACAGAATCTGATGCCCTAGCCATTTATCTTTGGTTCTATGAAAAACGTTTGGTCTCCCTGCAGCCATCTTATTTTCTTCCAGAACATCATCTCTCTGGGTATCAATTTTACACATTCCTATCTGGCCCAACTACAAACTTATAGTATCTCTGCTTTGCTTTTTCTGGATGTATGCAGTCATTAATATCCATAATGCAGGCTGGGCACTTTGCTGTTTTAAGATTTCCTCTGCCAGCTTAATCAGTCCTTCATCTTTAAATTTGGCTTCACGGCGGGCGTGGTGGCGCACGCTTTTAATCCCCGCGCTTGGGAGGCAGAGACAGGAGGATCGCGCAGGTTCGAAGCCAGCCGCGTGCGCTGCCTTAGGAGACCCTGTTTCCTAATAAAAATGTAAGAACAGGTCTGGGAGTGTAGCCGGGAGGTAGAAGGGCTTCCGGGAACCTCAGTACCACCAATAAATGCATAAATAAATAAATAAATAAATAAATAAATAAATAAATTTGGCTTCACAAGGTTTTAGGACACAGGCAAAATGAAAATATGTTCTTTGCCACAAGGTAATGCAGGTGGCATTTGCCCATCTCTCTGTGAAGTCCTATTTGTCCTCCGGAATCTCCTGAGCGCAGTCCCTAGCATCTGCCTTTCGATCAGCATTCTGCTCCTCCCAACTTCCCATCCCAGTCTCATCATCCACATCGTCAGTAGCCTGGAGCCAGTTTCTGTTTCCGTCAGAATTATCATGGCTGTGACCAAAAGAGCCCCAATGACCACAACTTAGAGCAAGAAATTCATTTTCTCACAATTCTGGAGATTTCATGGGTGCAGTCAGTATTTGCCAGGTGAAGTCTGCGGAGCTCAGGGCATGGATTGGGGAACAGAGACAGACGGACACAAGGGATCTGATCCCATCTCATGGAGGCCAGAAGCAAGCGAGCTCATGCCGGCTTCCAAGCACTCTCTACAGGCCGTAGGTGACGTCCCCGTTTACCTGCCCCTTCCACTCATACCTACGTGCCCAGGTTACCACCCATAAGATCCACTGAGACGGACTCATCTGCTGATGAGATTAGAACTCTTGTCATTCCGTTTTATCACCTCTCAGCAGCAACACATGAGCTCTATGGGGAACGTTCTATTTCCAAACCATAAGAAGAAGGCGTTTCTCAGGACATCCAGGCTTCTGGAGCCCACAGAAGACCACTGCTTCCTCTTACCATCCCAGGACTTGCCCCATAGCACCACCCCAGGAGCTGAGCACTGAAGACCCATTGACCCTGCACCCAGGGTATGTGGCTGATTCTACCTAGCTGTGTGGTCACATTTCTGTCCAGACTGGGGTTTCTGAGCTTACAAATAGGAATGAGTTGGGATAAGTCATCACAAGGGTGTTTATACTCCACCCTAGAGGGTCTCGCTCCAGAATAATGAATGCCAAAGCTCCATACGCGTCAGGTGCATGCAAAGATAGGCTACGAAATGTTGGGCTCCCCTTTTATGACTCAATCTGCCCAGAGAAGTTTAGGGATGGGGAGGGAGAGGACACCAGGGGTATATGAGACTGACAGGAAGGGAATGGGGGACCAGAGGGCCATGATGGCCAGAGGAGTAGCCAGGAGCTATTGTTTGGAGGGTGAGGATTATGTCCCGGTGGAGTCAGATTTCTAGGAAGGAGCTGAGTGAGAAGGGAACACAGGCAGGAGCTGCCACCAAGACCCTCCAGAGCTCTGTCCTGCTCTTGCTGCTCAGCCTTGGAAGCCCTGACCCCGCCAGGCTTTGGCAGTTCATGTGTGCACCGGGCTGGCTGGACAACCATGTGGCCTGGGAAGCAGCATCCTTGGGAGAGCAGAGGGAGGGCCTAGGGTCAGGGCAACAGGTGGCTGGTGGCATGGAAGACATCTTAGGGGCGGAGGGCTGAGGAGTCGAGAGGATGGAAAGTGAGGAGGGGGATGGACATAGGCCTCAGAATGAAGCTGTACACCAACTTCAAATCGTCATGGAATTCAGAATCAACCTGGAAGGATTTCAGCACCTGGAACACAGCAGGAATGCCATGGTTCAGCAGCCGGCCAAGTGCCTGCTGCATGCAGTCCACCATCACAGCCCATCAGTACAGCCCTGCCCTATGCCGGAGCCTTTCCCCAGCGCCCCAAACTACAAAGGCTTCATCTCATTTCCAGGAATGTCCACACCCAAGAATCCATTCCACCTTCCAGGCCCCACACCACTCTGCCCAGGATCTGCCCTATTTCCAGACCCTGCCCAGAGCCGCTCACCTGGTGCAGCAGAAACAGCATCTCCACCTCTGCCAGGCGCCGCCCCAGACACTGGCGCATCCCAAAGCCAAAGGCCAAGTGCTGGAACTTGTGTTGGTGGTTCAGCCAGCGCTGGGGGTCATAGCGCTCCGGACACGGGAACACGGCAGGGCTACGGCTCAGTGAGTACAGATGCAATTGGACCTCGGTCTGCAAGGGTGGGGTCAGCTATCTCATGGGCTGATGTGGCGGGGCCCTCTGCTGGGGCTTTGGGGATCACTCACCCCTGCCGGGACATGGTAGTTCTGAAGCACCAAGTCTGTGTTCAGGATGCGTTCCACAAAGCCACCCACAGGGTAGAGCCTGGACAGGCATCAACAGGAAGGTCCTCAGCCCCTCTGCTGGCTGCCCACCAGTGCCAGAGGGTCCAGGCAGCCTGGCCATGGCTGCCTTCCTCCTGCACCTGCTGAGATCCACCCAAGCCCCCTCCCTCAGCCAGGCCAAGGAGGACGGGGCAGTTTGCAGGCCCGGAGGAAGACGCGCTGAGGGACGAGGCCCAAGTCAGGCTGCTCCTCAGCTCTTGGCTGTTGAGGGGCCTCTGTGGGCAGAAGGCCAGGGCAGGCGGAGGGCCAGCCAGCACCCACCTCAGGGTCTCCTTGAGGGCAGCCCGCAGCAGGGGCAGCTCCGAGGTGATCCTCTGGGGATTTTCAGAGATGCTGGCCGCGGCTGCCAGGCTCTCCTGGCGGAGGGCCTCCTGCACCTTGGGATTGCGAGCCAGCTCGAAAAGTGTGGTGAGCAAGGGGAAGGAAGTCTGCAGGAGCAACAGGGTGGTCTCAGACGGCCTTGGGCCCCGCACAGCCTCCTGGAGGGAGGAGCAGGACCCATTCCCGGGACCCCAGGCCTCAGGCCACTGGTGCCCACCTCCACTCCTTGCCCCACTCCTGAGGAAGAGGCTCCGCAGCCCACCCTGGGCCACCTGTTCTGCCTGAGCTCGGTCTGGCAGGGACCCACACCTTGCTGTGGGGCCTGGAGAGGCTGGCCCTCCCCGGCAGCCAGGGAGCCCAGGAGCCCACAATTATCTGCTCCCTGGCTCCCTGTCCACAACCTGGACTGTACCCGGACCCAGCCAGTATCCCTTCCTGGGCCACTCTGGATGCATTAAGACACAGGTGGCAGCCCAGGCCAAGATGTGAGCCTCAGTAGCTCTCAAATGGCTCTCCAATGGGAAGGTGCCCTTGAGTGACTTCAGCTAGAGACGCGGGGTCCTGCTGTCCTCCCTGACGCCCTGGGCCTTCAGTGGCCTTGGAGGAGGTCCAGGTCAGGCCCCTTCCCGAGAGAGCGCTGACCCCGTGTCTCGCCAGCCCCTGCCAGGCTGACGTCCTAGGCCCTGGGCTCCTGAGGGCCCAGGCTCACCCTATCACCTCCTCTCCTTGCCTGTCACCTCTGCAAGGCTCCTGCACATTCAGGGGAAACTGATCCCCACACCGCACCCCAGGAAGCCTTCTGAGGATGGCCTTCCTTGGAGGGCGGCAGGCTTCCTGGAGGCTCAATGGCTATGGGCCTTGTGGGAAACTTGGTATTAGAGGCCACTGCTAGGAACTCAACATGGGCTTCACACTCAGGGCTGGGGCGGGGCGGCCTGACCGTGTCCACGCTCCCGGCAGTGAGTTCAATGATGTTGGCCTTGATGGCATCTAGTGTCAAGTCCCCCTGCAACATCAGCTCCGCCGTGATGCCTCTGTACTGCTGAGGGCGGCCTCGGGCCAGCTCCTGATACACCCTCTGGATGCAGTTGTTGGCTGCAGGGAGGGCAGATCCTCAGGCAGAGCTGCAAGCCCCTCTTCTTCCCCTCCCCCACACCCAGCCCCCCCATCTCCCTGCTCCTCTCTGACACTTCAGGCTCAGCCCAGCTCCCTCGCACTGGCACCTCGCTGGAAGGAGCACAGGAAAGCACAGCCCATGCATGTGGCCTCAGGGTGTCCCTGGCCCTGGTGCTCAGACCCTGGGTGACCTTCACGCCCCCACCATGGCTCTGCCTGGGGCCCCGGCACTCACCATATTCAGAGATGTGGTCCCAGGCCTCAAAGTGCTCCTTCCACGCCTGGGTGCTTGTCCAGCGGGACAGGCTCCGGGGCAGGAACATGAGTTTCCCAGTGGATTGGAGCATCGTATTCATGGCGTTAACAAAGGTCAGGCTTCCAGAGTTCAGGTGTTGGCCAAAGAGACCCAGCCGCTCCCCAAAAAGGGCAAATGCGCTGGCTGCAGACAGGATGGGGTCGCTGAGCCAAAGCCGATCCCAGGCCTTGGGGCCACCTCCTCCACCTCCCTGCCCCATTCCTGACCACCCCAAGGCCTGGACCTTCCTCGAGCCCCACACCTTCTAAAGCATAATTATAGATGCTGGGCTGGGCGTCCATGGTCAGGCTCCCCCGGGCATTCTGCAGAACCTTCTTCTTCAAGGCCTCTGTAAAGTCCCTGGCCACCGTGTCCACCATGGGGATGAAGTTCTGCACGGCCTTTGGTGAGAGCACATTTGGGTTCAGCCGCAGTCTGTTGAATCGCCATTCAGCTCCGTTCCTGTTGGGCAGAGCACAGAGCTTGGGAGGCACCCAACGCATGCCGCCGGCCCCAGGTCTGTGCTCTCTCTTCCTAGTACCCAAGGCCATCAGGTGGGCCCGGGAGGTGAAAGTGGGCCCAGGGCAGGCTGCTCCACGATCTGGACACATTCCCCAGAGAATTCTCTCCTGGGATGGGGTGGGCGAATGTCCTCAGCCGGGCCTTCCCCTCTCCCTTCCCCTCTTAATGGCAACCTCTTTGCCTGACCCACCCAAGCTCCATCTCCACCTGCTTACCTGTGCAGGCATGTTTCCTGTCCAGAGGACAGAGCACCCAAGTACAAATACCCCATTTGGTGCTCTGATTATGAGCCCCAGAACTCATCAGACTCCAGCATCATGCTGGCTGTGGCTCTGAGCCACACACTCCCCTGTCTGGCCTGGATTTATGACCTGGGATGGGGGCCACCCACCTGCAAGACAAGACCCGCCAGGCCAGGGGCAGTGTTCCTCCTCCACCTTGAAGGTGCCGTGTACATTTCTCAACCATTATCCTGACCCCTCCCCAGGCCTCCATGGATGGCATCCCTCTGAGCTTGAGGGTCACCTGGGTCCCCCACCCACACAGGCCCAGGACACCTGTGCCTGGGTGTGCTGTGCCCTCTGTCCCCTCTGTGACCCAGCTGTCAATGCCATCTCCCTCCTCATTCCAACCGGCCCCTCACAGCAAGAACACGCCGCATTGCTGCCCACGAAGCTCTCTGTAGGCCTTCCAGGGATCCATAGGCGTCCGGTAGGGATACAGGCTTTCCACCTGAAAGATCTTCTCAGCGTCCTCCGGCAACATGACAGATACCACTTGTGTTCTTCCCAGGTCATACCTGCAGTGCAATGCACAATCCCTCTGGACGGGATTCTGACTTCCCTCGGTTCACCCTCTGGAAAAGCAATCCACAGTCCTATCCAAAGCCACCCTCCTCCTGGACTTGCCGTTTCACCATGGGAAGCCCCCTGGTCTCCCCACACGTCTCCCACTCTAGGCCGTGTGAGTTCCATCCACTCAGCCCTGAGCCACGCATAGACTCAGAACAGCTGCCCACCAGCCCCTCCTGCCCCCCTGAGGGTGCTGACCAGCAGGCCCACTGGGGAAAGCATCGCTGTGTGCTGGGCAAGTCTGTGGCGGCTAGCAGAGTGGGAGGCTCTAGGCGCCCTCGTAAAGGCCCAGGGCCGATACCTGAAGATGGGCCCCAGCTCCTGGAAGAGCTGATGCATCTGCAGGTGCAGGTCCTCATAGCCCTGCTCCTTCCAGATCCGCAGAACCCTCAGCCACTTGTTGCCCGGACACTGGGGTATGGCTTCGAAGGGCAACACCGCCTTGGTGGCCAGAGCTGCGCTGGTGGCCAGAGCCCTCGCCCTGCGCAGGCACAGCCAGGGCCCTGCCAGCCACACATCTGCTCTCGCCCTGAATGCCATCCCGATGCCTCCTCCCCCTCAGGATGATCCTTTTAAGTCTGAGCTGGCAAACGGATCACGTCATGAAAGAACTATACCACATCCAGGCAGAGATGTGCAGGCAGAGATGTGCAGGGCCAAGGCCAAGGCTAGGCTGCACTGGAGTTGGAGGCTGTGCGTGCCTGGGTGCCGTCCACGTGTCTGCAGGGATCCTGATGCACGGAGCTGAGGGCAGACGCAGGATGGATGCAGGGGTTGTGGAGTCGTGGGCACGGGGTCTCCCCTCCTGGGCAGGCAGAGCTCAAGCACTTATCACTCAGCCTTGGGTTACTCGTCTCTTTCCTGACGATCAAGGTCCAAAGAGGGGGCTGGGTTTGCATTCATCATACTAACCCACATCTTTTATGAACTTTTAAGAATTTTATTTCTTTTTGCGTTGAAAGAAGAATTTTTATGTATTTATCTTGTACATTATGTTGTTTAGAAATATGTGCACATTAATATGTGTGCATATATAATAATATATAATTTAGTAGAACTAAATTACTACTAAGTGACCTATGCTTTATTCACGTGTGTGTGTGTGTGTGTGTGTGTGTAAGAACGCATAAAAGCTACTTTCAGCAATTGTGAAACACGTGATTCACCATCATTGCAGTCATCACCGCGTTTCTTCCTAGTCTGGTGGGCACACTCCTCCTGGCTCACTGAAAGGTTGTGTCGTTTGGTCTACACCTGCCCAATCCCCAGGCCCCCTCTGTGTGCCCTCCCTCGCTTTGCATCAACAAGCTTCAAGCCCTAACAATCCCACCCTTGCCGTTTGGATACACAGTGTCCCAGGACAGGGCTCCTGTGGGTGAAGCCATCCTTCTGTGTTTACTGGGTGTTGGCCCAGCAGGCGGTGGGCTGGAGGAGGTGTTGACCTCGGAGTGGCCTTGGGGCCTGTGTGTTTCCAGGAGTCCTTTTCAAGTCCTTCCTTCTTTCCAGCCTCATGGATGTGAGAGCACAGCCGAGCTCCCCACTCTCACCTGGCCTCACGTGAACCGAACCCAAATTCACACCTTCAGAAATAAAAGGGGCCGGTGTGTGGAGAGGGAGGGCCACGGAAGACAGGGTCTGAAAAAAGAAACAACACGAACACCCGGAGGGAGAATCAAGTCATCTCTTTGGAAAAGAAATCGTAGGCCCTCGGTAAGTCAGAGCAGGCTCTAGAGGAGACGGAGGGAGACCAAAGGAGCCAATCAGAAATGAGAGTGGGTGCGTCGCCCTCACCTCTCTGGACTGAACAGAAATGTGACTGTCTCTATGGAGGCTTGCAACGCAGACACCTGGAGAGTTCAGAGGGTGCTGAAGCAACCTAGAAACACGAGGACGCGCGGTGGACAGGAGCAGACACCGAAGATCTAACACGAGGCTGCCTAGAGTTTTGCTTCTGTGGGGAAAGCGCCCCACTGACTGCAGAGGTGCGGGGCCTGGCGCTGCCTGGAGACATAACCAGGAACATGGGTTAAAGCCCTGTCCCTAAACTCTGCCTCACCAGCAAACACTGACCCAAGGCTGAGGCCAGGAGAAGAGCCACTGCCAGGGAAAAGCACAGGTGCAGACGCACCTCTCGGGAAAGACTTGCAAAACCCACCCCTCTGCCATGAGAACCAAACCAAGACAAGCCCGATGCCAGCACACAGAGGGCAGCACAGCGCACTGCTCGGCCCACATGCCGGAGCCTTTGTGGTCTGCACTGCGGACACCAGCGAAGGCCGGTGCAGCAAGACAGGTCAGGGAGACACACCCCGGTATTCTGACGAGGGGGTGCAGCCACGCAGGCCTCAAGGTGCAGCTGAAACCATGTCTGACAGAAACCCGGGAATCAAGCAGAACAAACCTCCTCCTCTAGGCAACAAAGACCCTTTGCCAAACCCCACAGCCAACAGCTTCCTCTCTGGCGAAAGATGGCAGGATGCCCCCCAGGAGGGGAGGAGAAAGAGGAGGCCTGCCTTCCCTGCTGCTCAACCCCGTAGAGGAGGTTCTAGCCAGAGAAGTTGGCAAGAGAGAGAAAGGAATGGCTTCCAGACCACAAAGGAAGAAGGATTCATCAAAATTGTCAGGTATGACAACCAGAAACCAGCTGTTTTGCCATGCGTCAGCAGTTAATAACCAAACTAGCAAACCACAAAACAACTGCATCGATAGAGCATCCGAACGAAACGCCCAGGGAACGACTTAGCCAGGGCAGTGAGAGACGCGCACACTGAGAACTAGAAAACATTGCTGCGGACACGTAACCGAATCCTACAGAAAGGGAGGACAACTGCCCTGCTCTTCTGCACCTTAGCGCGTTTTCAGATGGACACATGCCAGCTCTTCTCTCCCATCCAGTGGACTCTCTCTTCACACTCCTGCTTCTCTCCTTTGCTATGCAGAAGCTTTGAAAAGTGATGTACTTCTGTTTTCCTATGTTTGGTTTCGTTTCCTGTGTTTTGATGTCACATCCCCCAAACCACCCATCACCTATGATGTCTGGAAGTGTGTCCCTCGTGTTCTCTCCTAGGATCTGCATGGCTTCAGCGTTCCCATCAGGCCTTTGATCTCTTTGGAGTCGATTTCAACTCCAAATGTGTTTGAGTTGACAGCTGATGAGAGACAAGAGATGAGATGATAGTTGAGATGAGAGATAGGGCATTTCAGTGTCCTGCTTGTGGGCATCTAGTTTTCCTAGAACCCTTCATCAAAGAGGCCGTCCTTCCATGCCGGGCGTGGTGGCGCACGCTTGTCATCCCCACGCTTTGGAGGCGGAGACAGGAGGATCACGCAGGTTCTAAGCCAGCCGCGCTGGCCTAAGAGACCCTGTTTCCAAATAAAAAGTATAAAATCGGGTTGCGAGTGTAGCCTGGAGGTAGAAGGGTTTCCAGGAACCGCAGTACCACCACCACAAAAAAAAAAGTGGCCGTCCTTTCTCCAATGCGCACGTTTGGAGCCTAGAGTTGCTTGACGCTGATGCATGGGTTTATTTCTGGGATCTCTGTTCTTTTCCATTTGTGTCTGTGTCATGGTGCGAATGTATATTGGAAAGGAATTTTTTTGGGTGGGAGGTTACTGGAGGTGGAACCCAGGGGCTTTCTACCTCTGGCCTATACTCCCAGACTTAGTTTATACTTTATTTGGAAACAGGGTCTCATTAGCAGCTGAGGCTAGCTTCAAACCTGTATGATCCTGCTGTCTCAGCCTCCCCAGCACCAGGATTACAAGCATGAACACCATGCCCGGCTTGGAAAAGAATTTCTAAAACGAAGAGTAAAGGCCCATACAGATTCTATTCATAGGAAAGAGAATCTATTCTCTGCAGTTGTGTTTGCTTTAGTGCTGGGTTGGCAAGCCTGGATGTAGCGGGCCAGCTGGGGAGAGTCTCAAGACCGCTGCCCAGCACTGCACAAGGCAAAGTGGGGACCCTCTCGATAGCACTCTTGTTGGGCCGACAGCGCGTGTCCCCTGGGCTCTTCTTTGTCCGGGGCCATCAAGGCCATGAAGGAATTACATTATGTTGTTTGTGATGTGGCTGGCTTGTGATCAGGACGTGTCCTTGAATTGCAACATAGAAGGTGATTGTTGAGGTCTGTGGTGCTCTAGAGCCCCGTGACCACACCCCCTTGATTCAGCAATGCTGGTGTCCGGCCCTAGCAAGAGTCAGGAGCCCCCAGGACTTATGGGGGTGTAGCAAAGAGGTACAAGGCCCCTGGGTTTCATCCCCAGTAACAAAAAAAATCCGCTGTCCTCACTCAAGTCTGGGTGTGGTCTCTCTGTGCTTGTCTGTTGTTGAGGATTTCACCTGCATTTTCTGACCTACTGAATTCTTTGTTTCCAAGGTTTCTGTGTTAATCTTTACCTCTTGGCTCAATTTCTCACTCGAATCACAAATTATTTTCCTAATTCCTCCGAATTGCTTGTCTTCCCTTTAATTTCACTCAGACTCCCTTCAACCACTCTTTAATTTCTTTCTCTGACATGGCCTCCGTCCTCCTTTCTCTGGGGTCTCTTGATAGTGTATGTACCTGGCTTTTTTACATTTCTTGTGACGTTACATGAAATCTGGACCTCCAGTGGATCAGAAGTCTCCCGCACGCTTGTGCAGTGGGTTTGTGTTGATGCGTCTCCTAAAGATGCATGTAGCTGTACCAATTCTTGATCACAGCTGGTGCCATGATATAACCTCCATATAGCTTCTTGAACTTAACAATGCTTGCTTTATGTGTTTTTCTGGTCCTCCTTCCTGAAGGAGGATGTGAGTACCAGACACCTAGATTTGGCCAATTTTTATTTCCCTTTCAAATTCATAAGAAATGTTAAGGGTTCCCAGCAGCCAATGTGATACTGATAGGAAAAACAAACTTGAAGGAAACAAACTTCATATTTTCAAAGTTTACTATAAAAATTCAATAATCAAAACAGAATGGCGTTGGTATAATGATAGACATATGCACATGTGAAATAAGACTGAGATTCCAAAAGCATACACCTATAGTCCATTGGTTTTCCACACCCTTGCCAAGCCCACACCGTGAAGAAAGTAGTCTCCTCTACAGAAGGTGCTGGTAAGAGCACTGGCTAGCCATGGTGATGGGGTGTGTCCATACAGCGCCTAAGGAGATGCAGCCTTCATCGCCTGAGCGGCCTACAGCCTAAGGCAAAACTTTAAGTAAAGTGATTCAGCAGAAAATGGGCTAAAGATGGCGCCTGGAGGAAGCTAGGAAGGCGTGGTTTCCCCATTCATTATGGGTGGGGAGACTGAGCGGTTTTTCCCTTTCTACCTTTAAAGGAGCTTTCTGCACACATGAATGGCTTATGTACTGGCCTGGGATTGGCTGTAAACTACGTGCTAGTGATCTTTATCCCAGATAGGCTAGGCTATTCCTCATGGAAATTTCCCTCGTGGCTTGGTGCTATAAATATGATTGTTTGGAGAGAAATAAATAGATCTTGCTTGACTTGACTCCCGGCTCGTGGGTTTGTGTTCGAGTCGTTGGTACTCACCATCTCGCTAAGCCCCGCCAGCTGTCGGGCTGGATTCCCGACACCATGGGATGAGAAATAAAATTAGAACCCATATCAAATCACTTGAAAAACTTGGATCAGAATGGACAAGACCTAATTTTAAGAGCTAAGGCTATAAAACCCTGAAAGGAGCACAACCTCAGTCATTGATTCTTAAATGTGATATCATATTTACACATATAAGTTAAAATCATGTCAAGATACCAGTTCATACACCTAGAATGGGTATAAGGTAAAGAACAGAAAGTGAGATGTGTAATCCCAGGATGTGAACCCCTTGGAAGCCTGGAATGCTGTTGGTGGAAATGTAAAATAGAGGAGCCACTATGGGTATCAATTTGGTGCCTCCTCAAAAACAAGAAAGGAGCCGGGGGTGGTGGCATATGCTGTAATCCCAGTACTTGGGAGGTTAAGACCTGAGGATCACAGGTTCGAGGCCAGCCTCAGAAACATTGACACCCTTTTTTATTTTTTTTATTTTTATTGGTGCATTGTAATCATACATCACATTGGAATACAAGACTTGAGAGGATATACAAGCACACATCATCCAATTAGCCCTCATCCAGTCCCCATCCCATTCCCTCCCCCTCCCTCGATCCCATGCTTGTCTGGTGATTAACTTTGATACATATATTTATGTACCTCCTGCTTTTTAAAGAGGCTTCATCCTCCCCTATTCCATACTCTCTGATTGGTCACCTTAATTGCTTCGCTATAGGGCCCTTTCTATAGCTTGACCACTTCCTGTTGCCCCTTTCCTCCTAGTTATTGCTGATTAGGGGAAGCATTTGGTTTTAATTTTCTGCGATATTTCTCTGCATGCCGCGTTGCAAATACCGATCCTACTCTTGACGGCCCCAGTTGTGGCCTGGCTACCCGGTGGACTGATCAGACCTCGCTGGCTCAAGCAGCGGCCTTGCCTCATGGGAGGCCCTGGTTCTGGTCTCGCTGGCCCCGACACTGGCCTAACTCCTCAGCTGGCTCTGATCCCGGCCTCGGAGGCCCCAGCACTGGCCTTCCTCACAGCAGGCTCCGATGTTAGCCGATGGCCCCGGCATCAGCCTAACCCCTCGGCAGGCTCCGATCCAGGCCTCGGAGGCCTCAGTAGCAGCCTTGCTTCATGGAAGGCTCCGATGCCAGCCGCTGGCCCCGGCACTGGCCTAACCCCTCAGCAGGCTCCGATCCTGGCCTCCGAGACCCTGGCACCGGTCTTGCCTCATGGCAGGCTCCGATCCCAGCCTCACTGGCCCCAACACCGGCCTAACCCCTTGGCAGGCTCCGATCCCAGCCTCAGAGACCTCAATAGGGGCCTTGCCTCACGGAAGGCCCCGATGCCGGCCGCTGGCCCCGGCACCAGCCTAACCCCTCAGCAGGCTCTGATCCTGGCCTCAAAGGCCCTAGCACCGGCCTTGCCTCACGGCAGGCTCCGATCCTGTCCACACTGGCCCTGGCACCGGCCTGACCCCTCGGCAGACTCTGATCCCGGCCTCGGAGGCCCCAGCACCGGCCTTGCCTCACGGCAGGCTCTGATCCTGACCTCGCTGGCCCTGGCACCGGCCTTGCCTCACGGCAGGCTCCAATCCCAGCCTCGCTGGCCCCAGCACCGGCCTAACCCCTCAGCAGGCTCCGATCCCGGCCTCAGAGGCCTCAATAGTGGCCTTGCCTCACGGAAGGCTCCAATGCCCGCCAGTGGCCCCAGCAACGGCCTAACCCCTCAGCAGGCTCTGATCCCAGCCTCGGAGGCCCCAGTACTGGCCTTGCCTCGTGGCAGGCTCCGATCCCAGCCTCGCTGGCCCCAGCACCGGCCTAACTCCTTGGCAGGCTCCGATCCCAGCCTCAGAGGCCCCAGCAACAGCCTTGCCTCACGGCACGCTCCGATCCTGGCCATGCTGGCCCTGGCACCGGCCTGACCCCTCGGCAGGCTCAGATCCTGGCCTCGGAGGCCCCAGCACCTGCCTTGCCTCACGGCTGGCTCCGATGCCGGTCGTTGGCCCTGGCACCAGCCTAACCCCTCGGCAGGCTCTGATCCTAGCCTCAGAGGCCCCAGCACCGGCCTTGCCTCGTGGCAGGCTCCGATCCTGGCCTCGCTGGCCCAGCACCGGCCTAACCCCTTGGCAGGCTCTGATCCCAGCCTCGGAGGCCCCAGCACCAGCCTTGCCTCTCGGCAGGCTCTGATCCCAGCCTCGCTGGCCAAAGCACCAGCCTAACCCCTCGGCAGGCTCTGATCCCGGCCTCAGAGGCTTCAATAACGGCCTTGCCTCATGGAAGGCTCCGATGCCGGCTGTTGGCCCTGGCACCAGCCAAACACCTCGGCAGGCTCCGATCCCGGCCTCAGAGGCCCCAGCTCTGGCCTTGCCTCGCGGCTGGCTCTAATGCCGGTTGTTGGCCACGGCACTGGCCTAACCCCTCGGCAGGCTCTGATCCTAGCTTCGGAGGCCCGAGTAGCGGCCTTGCCTCACAGCTGGCTCTGATGCTGGCCATTGGCCCTGGTACCGGCCTAACCCCTTGTCAGGATCCAATCCCGGCCTCGGAGGCCCCAGAACTGGCCTTGCCTCACAGCAGGCTCCGATCCCAGCTTTGCTGTGTCCGTCGCCAGCCTCACCCCTCGGCAGGCTCTAATCCGAGCACCCTCTTCGCCCAACTATTTGTCCCACGTTCTCGAGGGTGCGTGGTGGTAGCATCCTGCCTCTGGGGTCATTACTTCAAAAGTTCCAGGTGTAATGTATCAGATCTCTGCCTCCCCTGAGTACTGGCCACTGCCATTGCCACTGCCTCCACCATTTCAAATCTTTCCCAAGCTCTTTTTCCACTCTGAATGTTGTCCAGTCTTCCTAACCATGTGTGACGGTAGCATTCAACCTTTGGTGTAATTTCTCCAAAAAAAAAATAAGGTTGGTAGGCTCCGATTTCTGCTTCTCCTGAATACAAGTCTCCACCGCCAACGTGGAGACCGCTTTCAGCACCGCCTTTCTCCTTGGTCTCCGCTAAAGTCTCTCTCCTACAGGTGATGTCCAAGATTCTTAACAATGTAGAGAAGAAGCAATCCTCTTTAGCGGGGAATTTTTTCAATAATTCCAGTTCATTTGGATAAGTTTTGTCTGCATCTCTAGTATCCTGGCATCCACCACCTCCTTGACCCCTCTCCGATATTTTCCTTTTTTCTTTTTCTTTTCCATTTTTACAGGGTCCTTCCGGTTGGAAAGGGGTTCGCCTAGGGGTGCCCCGCCAGTGCCTGCCCACCCACCCAGGGTCGGGGCCAGAGGCCCGGACCACAGGGTCCTTCCGGGTGAAGAGGGGGTTGCCGAAGGGTGTCCCGCCAGCGCCTGCCCACCCGCCCAGGGTCGGGGCCAGAGGCCCAGACCACAGGGTCCTCTGGGTGGAGAGGGGGTCACCGAAGGGTGTCCCGCCAGCGCCTGCCCACCCGCCCAGGGTCGGGGCCAGAGGCCCGGACCACAGGGTCCTTCCGGGTGGAGAGGGGGTCGCGTAGGGGTGCCCCACCAATGCCTGCCCATCCGCCCAGGGTCGGCGACAGAGGCCCGGACCGCGGGGTCCTTCCGGGTGGAGAGGGGGTCCCCTAGGGGTGCCCTGCCAGTGCCTGCCCACCCGCCCAGGGTCGGGGCCGGGGGTCCGGACCTGACATCCTATTTTAAAATAAAAAATAAAATAGGGCTGGGAGTGTACTTGGGAGGTAGAATTCCTCTGGGATCAAGCATCAGGAACACACATACACACACACACACACACACACACACACACACACAAACAAACACTGGGGAATTGCCACTGATTCCACAGTTTCATATCTAGATAAAAAGCCTCTGGATTTAAACAAGCACTCTAGAAAATATCGGTTCTCTTCCCAGTAACCAAGACACAGAAACAATTTACAGTTCTATCGAATTGGCAAATGAGTAGACAGAATGTGAGAAAAATACACAACAGATAACTTCTGAGCCACACAAGTGATGCTCTTCTTGCAATGAGATGGCTGAGCTTTTATGTTTTTGTGGCAAGCACACTAAGCCAGACAGAAAAGGTCATATGTTATATTATTCCTTTTATTCCAGAATGATCAAATTCACAGTGAACAGAAATCACACTCACAGCTGCCAGGGACTGGGAGGGATGTGGGAAGAAGGAGTGGCTATTGATGGTCCAAAGTGTCTGTGTGATACGACAAAGCGGTGTGGGACTAGGTAGAGGTCGTGGTTCTACCACATGGTATTTGGCCATAAACACCACTGAATTGTTTCCTTTAAAATGGTTAATTTTAGCCGGGCGTGGTGGCGCACGCTTGCAATCCCTGCGCTCGGGAGGCGGAGACAGGAGGATCGCGCAGGTTCGAAGCCAGCTGCCCTGGCTTAAGAGACCCTGTTTCCAAATAAAAAATATAAGAAAATAGGTCTGGGAGTGTAGCCCGGAGGTAGATGGGCTTTCAGGAACTCCAGTACCACCAAAAAAAAAAAAAAAAGGTTAATTTACTGTTATGTGAATTTTACCTCATTTAACAGAAAAAGAAAAAGCCAGCCGGGCGTGGTGGGCACGCTTGTCATCCCCGCGCTTGGGAGGCGGAGACAGGAGGATCGCGCGGGTTCGAAGCCAGCCACGCTGGCGTAAGAGACCCTGTTTCTAAATATAAAAGTCTAAAATAGGTCTGGGAGTGTAGCCTGGAGGTAGAAGGGTTTCCAGGAACCCCAGTACCACCAAAAAAAAAAAAAAAGAAAAGAAAAGAAAAGAAAAGAAAAGAAAGAAAGAAAGAAAGAAAGAAAGAAAGAAAGCCATTGACTGGTGGCTCAGTGACACGAGGCGGGGCATTTCTTCTGAGGACCTCAGTCGCTGCCATCCACCATCCACCCTCTCCCACACCAGTCAGCTCACCCGGGAGGTTCAGTTGCTCAAAGAGCAGGACAGGCTTCTCTGGGAAATGCACAAGTGCTTTCCCACGTTGCCTCTGAGGTGCGACGTGGCAGCAGATGCAGAGGAGCACGTGGGTGCGCGGCGAGCACAGGGGAGTCGCCTGGTGCGACAGCCCGGGACACAAATCACAAAGAATAAGAAACGTTAATATCCACTAGGAGTAGAAACACTTGCCCAGCCTCAGCCACAATGAAGAATGCCAATTAATTCATCACCACGCCAGGATCCTCCCTGCACCTGTCAGGTTGGTGGAAAGGCCAGGGTGCATGGGAACACCTGACAGGCGGTGGGAACAGGCCTTTGCTTCTCACTCTAGAGGACACCACTGCCCACTGACCAGGCCGGCCACCGGGAAACACGTACACTCAACTCTGACCATCCAGCTCAGGCTTGGCCTTGTCCTTCCAGTCAGCTCGCGTTCCCAAGGGAGGACTTCATGGAGAATTGCTGTGCTGGGTACACCGTGGAACACTGCGCACGCACACGCACACGCTCACGGTGCTCCTTGAGGGTGGTGCACCCTGGCCCTGGATGCTATGGCCTGTAAAAGGGTTCCAAGCAACGAGGACCCTCTCCTCGTGCTGGCAGGGCCCACGCAGAAGGCAAGAGAATGGGAGCATCAGAAGGTGCGCTAGATCAGCCTGTGTGCTGTGGCAGTGCGCGCTGAGATGGGGGAGGCTGTTCCTGTGCTGGGTGGGCCCCCCCAGGGCCCTGGCCCGGCACCTCCTCCAGCCTTTCCCTGAACGCGTGCTGCCTGCCACTGCCCCTCTCTGGACACAGCCTTCCTCCACAGGTGGAAGAAGGAGGGTGAAATCAGGAGCCATGTCTAGGCCTGCTCCAGTGCCCCCAGCTGCTGGGTCCCAGGGTTAGGGGCCATAGGCCTGGGAACGTTGGGGAGTCCACACGTGGCCCCAGAGCATGGGGACTGAACAGGCCCCTGGGGGGCCTTTCATTCCACTCTGCAGCTGGTCGAGCCTGTCTTGTAGAGCAGGTATAGTAGCAATTCAGTCCCTCAGCTTTGGCCTACCTAAGAGAGTCTTAAATTTCTCCAGTGTGGAAGGTCAGTTTCATTGCCTATCATATTTGTGTTAGCTTTCTGTGGAAGGTCAGTCTCATTGCCTATCAATCATATTTGTGTTAGCTTTCTGACACCATAATAAAGACCTGAAAGAACCAATGGATAAAGAGAAAAGGTTTATATGGCGCATGATTTTAGAGGTCAGTTGATGACTGGTTGGCTCGTGTTTCCACAGCTGTGGCAAGCCAGTAGGTCACAGCAGCAGCTCGAGATGGGCCAAACCTCTTGGCATGCCCAGGACCTGCTGCTTCCCCCAGCTTCCATGCCTGCAGTGCCCTGGATTCCACTGGCCCGCTCTCACCTCCCCCTGGAGGCAGGAGCATGACAGCCCCGCACTGCGCCGGAGAAGCCAGAGGGGGCGCCACTGCGCAGGCGCTGCGGGGGAGGGGCGTCTCTCTGCCTGCCTCGTGCTGGCCAGGGGGCCGGGAGTCTGGAGGGCTGGCGCATGCGTGGAACTCTCCAGAAAAAGCCCCTGTGGCGCCCTGAGGGGGTGGTGTGCCGAGGAGGACCTGGCGAGCTGGGAGGCTGGTGCTGCAGCTGGACCGGAGCACTCGCCGCCGCAAGCCCATGCAGGGGCCCGGGAGCCGGTGGGCACCAAGAGAGAGGGCTGCACGCGGCCACCGTGCCCCTCGGGCGGCCATGGCATGGGCTCACGCCGGGCAGGAGGCCCTGCGGACGGGCGGTGGACGCGCAGTGTGGCAGCAGCCGAGCTCCTGCGGCAAGGGGGGAAGGGGCCGGGGTACTGAGCCCTAGTCAGAGCTGAGCTGTGCTCTTTGCAGGCGCAGGCAGCCACTGGAGACGATGTACCTTTTGGCCTTTCTTCTGACCTTGGGCTTGCCACAGGTGCAGGCGAGTAACAGGACCAAAAGGCAAGGTAAGCCCAGACTCCGCTGCTCCCCGAGGGGATGCAGCAGTGGCTAGTGACTAGCGGGAGGAAGGAAGGCAGGCTCGTCCCCCCCCCACCCCGAGACCCAGTGTGACCCAGACATCTAAGATCACAGAGGACCCTGGCAGATCACCCTGCTTTGGCCCTTGCACCCGGGGTAAGGCAGAGCATGTGGAAACCCCGTGCGTTCCCAGGCCTCTGATTTCTTCCCAGTAACCCTGTCTTCCTGGGAGAGGTCGGCCTAAAAGCCCCCTGTAGGCCCCCTGCCCGGCAGGGGGCCTTCAGAGATGTCTGAAGAACAGGGAGCCTCTTCAGAGCTAGGGCTACCCTAGTCTCCTGACCCAGGAAGAATAGCCAGGAAGGTGGGTGGACAGGACACCTGTGTTCAGGTGGGGCTTACCGAGGAGACCCCCTGAGATAAGCTAGTCCCACAGGGGAGCCTGGGAGATGAGGAGGAAGGGACCTTGCTGGTTTTGTGGTGACCTGGTGGACAGTGAGACCTAGGACCAGGACATTCTACTTTTTTTTTTTTTTAATTTCTCAGAACGATTGAACTGCCATGTTTGCGAGGCAGAGAACAGCTTCCAGTGCACAAGTGCGACAAATTGTATGACGCAAGAAAAATACTGCCTGACATCTGTGATAAGTAAGTATCTGCCTGGGTAAGGGTCCTGCCCGCAGGCTAGACAATACTTCCAGAATTAGGAGCTGCCTAGTTTTCCTTCATAGAGAATCACTCTAAAAACTGGCCTTTGAAAAACATTTTGAAGAACAAAGCCCTGAGGGGCTGGGAGTGATGCAGGTGCAGGCAAAAGGAGGGCCCAGCATGAGACCAGGGTAGGGTAGCACAGCTGCCTCTGGTCAAGATGAGCCCTTGGAGTGCCAGAAGAAAATAGAGGTGTATTTTTATTCGTTTTTTTTTAAGAAAAATTAAATCTCTGATTCTGTCAAGTGCCTGAGAATAGGGATGGATGGATGGAGCCAGGGATACAGGCTTACAGGACCTTCTTGGAGTATGCGTGCTTCCAAAACTTTGTAGGCCAAGTGCTCTGTAATTCTGCCCAGAGAAGAATCTCTGGGTGCATGGGTGCTCCACAGGGGGGATCTAGAGACCCGCACCATTCCTGCCCACAGTGGCATGTTCCGGGGCTTGGGAATTCAAATTCCATTCACTGGTTGCTCCCCAGGGCCCTGCATTCCAGGAGGCTTATGGGATGCTGAAGCGACCTGGGCCCCACTCAGCCAGTATGGACTTTGTAGGTTAACATGGAGAAGTCATTGGCACAGAGAAGGATAAGAGGAGATAAAGCACTAGGGCCAGCCCTGCCCTGGCAGAGCTGAGCTCTCCCACTGGGGCACCGCCACAACGACCGGCCCTGGCCCCGTGTCTGTGGGCAGGCAAAGGCTTGCCCCAACTCTGCTAAGAAGCGAAGGCATAAGGAGCCTGTGTGTTCCCAAACAGAGACCGTGTCCCCAGTGCATGTCTATCACTCTGCACACGAGCGCCCCTCCGTGGAGCCGCTGTGAATGTGAACCTGGCCCTCTTCCTCCTGGGCAGCCTCCCTGCCTGATGCCCTCACGAGAGCTCGCGACAGGCCCATGATGGGGGCTGGCTCGACCAACAGGCAGGAAAGCGCTGGGGCAGGACTCAGAACTCACTCGATTCCCCTCTCTTTCTTTTCTCTTAGGAGTATTCGCACGTTTCTTCATGATTACAAAGCAGTGCTCCAATTTCTGCCCACTCATTGAGATAAGAAACCAGCCCAAGCCCTTTATCCTCGTCAAGGCCCATCCCCTGCCGTTCCTCTATATCAAATGCTGCCAGGAACGCTTGTGCAATGAGAATGGGCCGCCTCTGAAACTGGAGGCCTTCCGAGAGCACACGGGGCGCGCTGGGGAGAGGAGACACGGTAACACTGTATTCACACTCCTCCTGGCCGGCACGGCCACCTTCATCGGCCCCAGCCTGCTGTGGGCCCCAGACGGGCCTGGGCCATGCCTCCCAGGGCAGGAACTCCCTTGAAACTGTGGGAACCTGTTGCATTAAACTTGTTTTCCATTATTCTTCTTGGTCTGACTCCCCAGGGGCCTCACTCAGAGTGGGATGGGAGGGAGGACACAGGCGCAAGGGCTCTCAGGACACCACCCGCTTCCTTGACCCGTATCTCTTATGTCAAACCGTGATGATCCGCTTTTGTTTTAGTTTTGTTTGATACTGGGAATTGAACCCAAGGGGATTCTTTTTTTCTTCTTCTTTTCTTTCTTTTTTTTTTTTTTTTTGTGGTACTGGGGATGGAACCCAGGGGCATTCTACCCCCGAGCTACACCCCCCAGCCCTATTTTTTATTCTTTTTTTGGAAACGGTCTCACTGAGTTGCAAAGGGGCTCACTGAGTAGCTGAGGCTGTCGGTGAACCGCGGTCCTCCGGTCTCAGCCTCCCGAGTGCTGGGATGACGAGCGCGCCCACCGCGCCCGGCTCCCAAGGCCGTCCTACTTCTGAGCTACATCCTCAGCCCCTTTTTTTTAATGGGCTTTGGGACATTGTTCACCATCAACACCTCTTCTTCTGTTTCTCTTCGCACTGGAGGGTGCCAGCATTGGTGGAGAGGGGCCATGGGAAACGCAGGAGGAGTTGCCTACTTGGCACTTCGAGGGAGCCAGGATCGGTGGGCAGGATTGAATGATTGGGGTAAATGTCTTTGCAATAAAGGACTCCTTGGTACGGCCTTGCTTGTCAGCTGGTGCGGCTGGTGCATGAGTCTGTGAACACTGCACCTGTGCTTGCCCAGCATCTTGGACTCAGGCCGGTGGATGGCAGCAGCCGTTCCTGTTTCCTGGAGGTGAAGCCATCAAGCCCCTGAGCTCCACGCCGTACAAGCCCTTCTCCCTGGTACCCCCTCAGCACCAGGTAGGATGTGCCCACTCGCTGCTTTCCCCTCCTCTTCTGGTGTACCATGGGGAGACAACTGGTAGAGAAGGCCGAGGAACCTTTCAGAAGGTTTCTGTGCTGTTCCTGAAGCATGGAGGGCAAGCCATCTGCATCACATCTACCGCTCCAAACCTGAGACCAAAGTCCAGTCTGCAGGCAGTAGACCGGGAGGGCCTCTGTGTGCTGGCCGCCATCTGTGGGGCTGAAGGGGACCTCCCTTTGTCTGTCACAGGTTTTGAGTCATGCCATACGCTTGGCACCTGCACCCAGAGAAGATGGCCAAGCCCCTCCCAGTGCGTACCCCAGGCTACAGGGCTCTGGGGGGAGGGAAGCAATGCTTTTGGTTGGGCAGGCAGGCGCGAGATGGGCGGCAGGGGGTAACACATAAGAGAGTCGCCATGGTAACCTCACATTGGAGTCTCTTCGAGTGTGGAGGGTGTGGCCTGCAGTGGACAATATTACAAAGTCAAGAAATGTGAATATGAGCCAGGCGTGGTAGCGCACGCTGTTAATCCCAGGGCTTGGGAGGCTGAGACAGGAGGACCACAGGTTCGAGGACAGCCTCAGCTACTTAATGAGGCCCTCTTAAACTTAGTGAGACCCTATTTCCAAATAAGATATAAAATAGTTCTGGGAATAGAAAGCCCCTGGGTTCCATCCCTAGTGTACCACAAAAGAAAGAAAGAAAGAAAGAGAGAGAGAGAGAGAGAGAGAGAGAGAGAGAGAGAGAGAGAAACGTGACTGTGAAAAAGTCCTGCATTTGGAACTGGCGGGCCTCCGGCAGCAGGAGCAGGAGGAACACTTTATACACTTGCTGGAAATGCGTATGAACTCCCTGGGTGTTCTACCTCCACATTGCAGCTCCAGCCCTATTTTTATATTTATTTGTTTCTTTATTTATTTTTGGTGGTACTGGGGATGGAACCCTTCTACCTCCGGGCTACACTCTCAGACCTATTTTATATTTTTATTTGGAAACAGGGTCTCTTAAGCCAGTGAGGCTGGCTTCGACCTGTGCGATCCTCCTGTCTCCGCCTCCCAAGCGCGGGGATTACAAGCGTGCGCCACCGCGCCCGGGCCTCCAGGCCTACTTTAAAATTTTAATTTTTTGTGGTACTAGAGATTTTACCCAGGGACATTCTACCTTTGAGCTACACTCCCAGCTCTATTTTACTTTTTATTTTTAAACAGGGTGTCACTAAGTTGCAGAGGGCCTTGCTAACTTGTTGAGGCTGGCCAGAAACCTGTTTTCCTCCTGACTCAGCCTCCCAAACCCTGAGATTACAAGCATGCAGGATCCCCCCCAGCTAGGAAGGAGCACTTTATTTTTTTTCTTTTTTCTTTTTCTTTTTTTGCAGTACTGGGTTTGGAACCCAGGGGCATTCTACCTCTGAGCTACACCCCCAGCCCTATTTTTTATTCTTTAGTTTTGGAACAGGGTCTCAGTGAGTTGCAAAGGGCCTCACTAAATAGCTGAGGCTGTCCGGGACCCACAGTCCTCCTGTTTCGGCCTCCCAAACGCTAGGATTACAAGTGTGCGCCACCACGCCCGGCTGGGAGGATCACTTTAAATGACTGGATCCAAGGGTATTCCAGATGGGCACAACATGAGGAATTAGGATGAAAAGAGGTACTGCCACCAGTGTCCGCTTCCCTTTCGGAAGGGTCGCCGTGGAAGGAAGTCCATGCAAGAGTAGGCGGTGTCTGGGGAGCTCGGGGTGGACGGGAAGCACTGTGAGGAGCGTGAGTGCTGGGTTGCGAGCAGAGTTTGAGGAGATGGGAGGCTGTGGCCGTGAGGACCCAGGAGGCCCTTGCACAGGCAGAATGGAACAGATAGAGGTGTGCAGCCAGACACCGCGGAAGAACAGATGGCCCCTCCCACGAGCCTGGCAGGAAGGCAGCCAGCAGTATACAGCGCGTTCATGGACAAGGGTGGCAGTGGAGCGCTTCCTTCCTTCCTGATCCCATGCTTTCTCTGTGGCAAGCCTCAGAACAGGAGCTCGGATAAGGTTGACTTTTTTGCATGACAACAGCCTAGAACAGTCCTCAAAGAGGAGCAGAAAGGGAAGTCGTGGGGGCCACGCACGGGGGCAGCCCAGCAGCGCGGAGGGCAGGCCTGAGGCAGGGCATTGAGCATTGGCAGAGCCTCAGAGAGCGGGGTGGCAGGTTTTCCCCTGCTGAAATCCATGTACATGAGCAGGAAAGGCAGGGACTGAAGTCTCAGGGAGTACCTGGGCCAGAGGCAAGGGAGAGCGGCAGTCGGCTTCCAGAGAGCCCTCGGTGCTGGGCAGAGAAGGCAGATTAAGCAAGTGAGAAATGAGCCATACTCAAAGAACAGTGCCAAGGCCAGCGGCTGGCCATGCCAGGCTGGCAGTGACGCACGGGAGGACTGCAGAAACCTCCAACTAAGTGGGGCCTGGGACAGGATCAGCGAATGCTCAGAGAGCACCAAGGCGCTGACTCTTCCATCCTCAGCATCGCCGAGCCGAGCTACTGTGTCAGAATGTGCGTGCTGGCAGAGAAAACTAGATCCTAGTGACCTGCACAGTAAGTGTGGTGGTGCACACGTATATCTGCATTCGGGGGGCTGAAACAGGAGGATCGCGGTTCATGAACAGCCTCTGCTACTTAGTGAGGCCCTTTGCAGCTCAGTGAGACCCTGTTCCAAAATTAAATTCTTACACAGTATGCAAAAGTGGGTGTGGTGGTGCACACCTGTAATCCCAGTGCCTGGGAAGCTGAGACAGGAGGATCTCAGATTTGAGAGTAGCCTCAGCAACCCAGTGAGACCATGTTTCCAAACAAACAAACCAAAAACACAAAAAGGACTGGGGATGTAGCTCACAGGTAGAAGGCCCCTAGGTTCAATCCCCAGTACCACAAACACACACACACACACACACACACACACACACACACACACACACACAAAGAAAACAAAAAAGTTTATTTCTCCCTCAAGGAAGTGAAGTGAGGAGGTTGGAAGTGGGGCAGGGCCCCTGCTCAAAGGGCCTGTCGGACACCACTGCAGCCTGAGGCTCGCAGACTGGGTGAGCAGGAAGGTAGAGGTCCTGTAAAAGCACGATAGCTTTCAGCATTAGAAATTCTCCGTGCCAGGCATGGTGGTGCACACTTGTAATCACAGCATTTGGGAGGCTAAGATAGGAGGATTTTGGTTCGAGGACAGTCTCAGCTACTTAGGCCCTTTACAACTCAGTGAAACTCTGCTTCAAAATAAAAAGAATAAAAAAATAGGGCTGGGGGTGTATGTAGCTCAGAGGTAGAATGCCCCTGGTTTCCATCCCAAGTACCACAAAAAAAAAAAAAAAAAAAAGGAAAAGAAATCCTACAAATGACGCATGCAGGGGAGGATCCACCCACATGCAGGGAGGATCCACCCACATGCAGGGAGGATCCACCCACATGCAGGGGAGGATCGTCACCCACATGCAGGCTTTGAAACAAGGAACAACCAAGAGTTGGGGATTCTCTTCAGGTAGGTGCAGGAAGCCGCCTCCCGGCGGGACAGGCACCAGCAGCTGCTGGCCGCCCCGACCTGCTTCAGTGGACCCTCAGCACCAGGGGAGTGGTCTGGAGCACAGTGGCCGTGCCTGGTCAGGAAAGTAGCCCCTCCCCCAAGAGTGCAAGCTCTCTAGAACCCCTACAGTTCTTACTAAACAGGTCCTCTGCCTGGAATGTCCTTCCCTAGCGCAGCACTGATGAGATCCTTGCTGATTGAATGGTTTTATGAGCAACTGATTCTACAGGACAAAACTCACAGAAGGGAAGTCAAGAGAGGCCATCCTCACGAGCAAAGCAATTCGAGGACAGTTCACTCCTAGAGAGCAGCCGGTCAGTACAACAAAAGCGTAAAAGACCATCACCACGTAATTATCAATGTTTAAAAACAATCTGAGAGAGGGTTGTGGCCAGCGTCAGGTACTGAGTGAGGCCCTCCACAACTTAGTGAGACCCTGTTTCAAAATAAAGAATAAAAAATAGGGCTGAGGGTGGAGCTCAGAGGTAGAGTGCCCCTGGGTTCAATCCCAGTTCCACAAAAATAAACCCATAAACAAAAACAAAAAAATGGAGGCTAGGTGTGGTGGTGCACACTTGAATCCCAGCCTTCCAGAGGCTGAGACAGGAGGATCGTGGTTCGCGGACAGCCTCAGCTACTTGAGGCCCTTTGCAACTCAGTGAGATCCTGTTTCAAAATAAAGAATAGCTTCCGGGACTCAGGGCGCATGTGGGGCAGGTCAGGACCAGGAAGTCTTGCTCCTGACTGCTCAAGAAATGGCTTCACTTTCCAAATATGCCTTGCGCATGACTTGTCTCGGCACCCGTCTCTTTGGGGAAGTTGCCAGACCTACTGATGCCAAATCCATGAAGGTGGAGAAACTGTTCAGTGAACAGCCATTGGCCAAGAGGAAGGAGACCTACAACTGGTATCCAAATCCCAACACGGATTTCGCGCTTATGGGCATTCTCCGTTTTCACGGCCGCTACAGAGATGAGCATCAGGAGTTTAAGGGTGGGCGAAGGCGTCTAAAGAAGCGTCGTGGAAAGGGGAAGGCAAGGAAAGGAGAAGGGAAAAGAGCGGCAAAAAAGGAGTAGTGTTGGCCCATCGGGAGAGAAATGTCTTCCTCGGGACTACAAGAAAAAAGCATTTGGCATCTCCACAGCTAGAGAAACGTCATCTGCTCAGTGACGGTTATTTGAGGAACGCAGTCGTCATCCCCATGTTGAAGTGTAATCCAGTCAAATTGTGGCTGGTTTCTTGAACACATTCTAATTCTGCAAAATTATTTTGGCCTTGGTTTTATAATCTGAGGTTCACCTAATTTTCTAATGGAATGAATACGAAATTGTTTAATGACTTGTCTGGGGTGGGCAGGAGACACTGAGGGAGTAGGAGAACACCTCATTAAACGAGTGCTCCAGTGTCCTCAAAAAAAAAAAAATACAGAATAAAAATTAAGACTGGGGTTATAGCTCAGGGTAGAATGCCCCTGGGTTCCATCCTCAGTACTGAAAAAAAAATAATGAAAGAAAAGAAAAGAAAGAAAGAAAGAAAGAAAGAAAGAAAGAAAGAAAGAATCTGAGATAACTAAAATAGAAGGAAATTTCAATGGTTTAATACAAGCGACCAGCTAGAAGCCTAAAACACCCTTTTTACTGGTGAAGCATTAGAAGCGCCCCCTCCAGCCCCAGTCAGAGGGAGCCTGTACACTGTTACTGTTGCCTCAGGACACAAAAATGAGGGCTTGGCCATATAGAAAATAACAATCACAAAGAGGTACAGGCCTTTGCCTGACCATATGTCTCACTAGAAAGCTGCTTTAGTCTGTTTTTGCTGCTATAACAAAATATCTTAGACTAGGAATATTGTAAATAGTGGAAATTTATTGCTTCACAATTCTGGGACCTGAAAAGTCCAAGATCAGGGAACCAACATATTGGGTGTCCTATGAGAACCTGTTCCTCATGCACGGCACCGTCTAGAGTCAGCACCAGAGCCCAGGACACGTCCTCAAACTCTCGTATAAGGGCATTAATCCCACTCAGGAGGGAGGAAGCCTCACACCTAAGCACTTCTTAAGCTCCGGATGCTCTGCACCCCTGAGCAGGCTGGCATTCCCAAGCTCTGTCCTGAGATCCTGAAACAACACCTGTCGGTACAACCTAGGCCACGGTTCCATGTGTGACCAAGATTGACAGCAGGGATGGCCACTTCTGACCCAATGACAGTGGACCTGGAACCTGGCCAGGAGCATGAACACACAGGTAAGGCTTTCATAAAAAGCAGGCCATGGGTGTGAAGGCATACCTCAAGAAAAGCGGAAAAGCCGGGGGGAAAGAAAGTCCAGGCAAGCTGGAGGACGGGGGGGGGGGGGGGTTGCCTTTATTAAGCAGGTGGGGCTGGAGAGGATCTGGGGTCTTAAGGTAATTTTTTTAAAGCATTTCTTTTTTGGGGAAGACTCAGTATGTCCTGACGGCCATCCTGTACCTGGTGTTCAGGGTTGATCTGATTAAGAATAAAAGACTGGGGGAGGCATATTTCATACGTGACAGGAGAGGTGGGGGCGGGCCCCAGAGTGAAAGATCCCAGCAAGTGACAGGTCATGAATTAAGACCCAAGAGCTAATCTGCCCTTCTGTCACCAGCCCCTGTACCCCTCCGCCACCCTAGCTGCCTCATGACTGCCAGGATCAGGATTTAGTATGTGAGGAGAATCAAAACACAGCATGTGTCCAGGGTCAGGGCTCAGTTTGTATCCAGGGTCAGGGCTCAGCATGTGTCCAAGATCAGGGCTCAGTGAGTGTCCAGGATCAGGGCTCAACGTATCCAGGGTCAGGGCTCAGCGTGTGTCCAGGACCCAGGCTCAATGAGTGTCCTGAGTCAGGGCTCAGTGAGTGTCCTGAGTCAGGGCTCAATGAGTGTCCTGAGTCAGGGCTCAGTGAGTTTCCTGGGTCAGGGCTCAGTGTGTGTCCAGGACCCAGGCTCAGTGTGTCCTGGGTCAGGGCTCAGTGTGTGTCCAGGACCCAGGCTCAATGTATGTCCTGGGTCAGAGCTCAGTGTGTGTCCAGGACCCAGGCTCAATGAGTGTCCTGAGTCAGGGCTCAGTGAGTTTCCTGGGTCAGGGCTCAGTGAGTGTCCAGGGTCAGGGCTCAGTGTGTGTCCAGGACCTAGGCTCAGTGTGTGTCCTGGGTCAGGGCTCAGTGTATGTCCAGGACCCAGGCTCAGTGTGTGTCCAAGATCAGGGCTCAGTGAGTGTCCTGAGTCAGGGCTCAGTGAGTGTCCTGGGTCAGGGCTCAGTGAGCGTCCAGGGTCAGGGCTCAGTGAGTGTCCTGGGTCAGAGCTCAGTGTGTGTCCTGGGTCAGGGCTCAGTGTGTGTCCTGGGTCAGGGCTCAGTGTGTGTCCTGGGTCAGGGCTCAGTGAGCGTCCAGGGTCAGGGCTCAGTGAGTGTCCTGGGTCAGAGCTCAGTGTGTGTCCTGGGTCAGGGCTCAGTGAGTGTCCAGGGTCAGGGCTCAGTGTGCATCCAGGGTCTGGGCTCAGTGTGTGTCCAGGGTCAGGGCTCAGTGTGTGTCCTGGGTCAGAGCTCAGTGAGTGTCCTGGGTCAGGGCTCAGTGAGTGTCCAAGATCAGGGCTCAGTGTGCATCCAGGGTCAGGGCTCAGTGTGTGTCCAGGGTCAGAGCTCAGCCTGTGATCATAGTCTGGGCTTAGTGTGTGTCCAGGATCAAGGCCCAGTATGTGTCCAGCATCAGGGATCAATGTGTGTTCAGGGCTCAGCCTATGAGCAGAGTTCGGGCTCAGTGTTCAGGGCTCAGTGTCCACTATGAATTAATGACGGATGGGCTCAGCTGTGGCCTCAGCTTCCTCACCTTCTCACTTCCTGTCCCAGGCCCTCAGGCTACAGGAGCCATGGTGCCGCCTGCACAGCAGGACCAGCCCAGGGAACCTCTGCATGCGAGGCAGGAGCTTCTCCAAGACTCGCCTGTTTGGGCACAGAGAGGGCAACGGCCCCGTAGCTCCACCAGCCACACAAAGCCCACCTCGCATCACACACACTCTAAGGGCACTGTCACGTTCTCAATGCGAGCTTTTAATTTTAGAATAGTTTCAGATTTACCGAGAGATTGGAGATGGCACAGACAATTCATATTCTCCACACTCCTATCCCCCAACTCCAACACTTTACATTCATGTGGCCCATTTATTAGAATTAATGGACCAATGTTGGTGTATTATTTTTAACTAAAGTCCACACTTTACTAGAATTTTGTTTTCTGCTACAGGATCCCATTCAGGACACTTAGTCACTGTGTCGCCTTGGCCTCCTCTTGACAGAGACAGTTGCTCAGACTTTCCTTACTGTCCAGGACCTTGACTGCTGTCAGTACCGGCTGGCAGTCTATAGAGTATCCTCATAGGCTGGGCTGGGTTGGTGTGTTTGAGAAAACCAGAGCAGAAGGAAGTGTCTCTCTCCTCATCTTCGAGGGTCCCCCAGGTGCAGGACTGGTCCCCGAGGAGCTTTAGGTCTCTACCCTTACCCGCAGCTGTGCTGTCTGTCCTGCGAGCTCAGAGGGGCTGCCCCTCCAGGGCAGAGTGCCCTCACACACACGGAAGATTTGGGTCTCCCCTCCATTAGCTTCTTTCTTCAATTCTCCGTTTATGTCACTACGGACCCTTTGGTAATTGATTGGTACACAGGGTTATAAACTCACACGGTCCTAGTATTTATTTTGCTGTTCAAATTGGTACAGCTTTGGCAGCTGAAAGGTTTTTTAGCTGCCTTATGTACTTTGACGAATCCCATCATTTTTGGTTTTGTTTTTTAGCATTTTCTAATTTTCCGGCCCCACTTGATGTTACACAACCCAGATGTTTTCCAACTGATGTGTGACAAACACGACATGGCCCTCTGTCCAGAGGGATGTGCTTCCATCATGAAGAGGAGTGTGGGATTGACACGTGGGCTCGCCGTGGACCAAAGACCACATGGCGTGTGACTCCACTGACATGATTGTGTCGATTGGTGGGGTAGCTCTTTGCAGGTGTTGGAGGGGCCTGGGGAGGTCACTGCTGATGGGATAGGGTATCTTTTCAGAGTATTAAAAACATCCTGAATGTAGATTGCAGTGGTGGCTGCACCATTCTGGGGACGTACTGGAAAAAACTGGATGGCACACTCTGAGTGTGTGTGTGTGTGTGTGTGTGTGTGTGTGTGTGTGTGTGTTACTGGGATTGAACCCAGGGACATACTGCATCCAAGCTACACCCAGCCTTTTGTATTGTTTTGTTTGGAAGCAGGGTCTTGCTGGGCTGCTGAAAGCCTCGGTGCATTGCTGAGGCCAGCAGGAGCCTGCAATCCTCCTGTGCCGGCCTCCCCAGGTCTGGGCTTACGGGCGGACCGCACACTGGATGAGTTGCCTGGCGCATGAACCACATGTGAACGGAAACGCTTAGTCAGAGGCGCTTCTGGCGGTTTAGTGTGCCCGTCTCGCCTCTGGGGCTGCCCGTACCTCCACGCGCCTCATTCCTTTTACTGAGAGTGGTGTCAGGAGCCACGACCAAGGTGCTGGGCAGGTGTACTAGATATTTGGCCAGACGTTGGCCACACTGTTCAGCCCGCAAACCCCAGCCCGTGGTGTCCTCTGGCAGAAGTCAGTATTGT
This sequence comes from Muscardinus avellanarius, assembly GCF_963383645.1. Lineage (NCBI taxonomy): Eukaryota > Metazoa > Chordata > Mammalia > Rodentia > Gliridae > Muscardinus > Muscardinus avellanarius. The sequence goes on from NC_137789.1 coordinate 1,751,028, forward strand.
CACCCCTAAGCCCTCAGATGGCTTCGCAGGGCTAAGGGATGTGCCTGGCACCTTGCAGTGTGGACGGGTGTGAGGCAGGTTTCTGACTGAATGGTCCCTTGCCAGCGAAGGGCTGGGATTCTCCTCTGGGGGACACTCAGCCAGGCCCTGGACTCCTGGGCTATTCTGCTGTCGTGGGGACAGGGGTCTTTCACAGGGCACATGGGTGCAGGGACCTCTGAGCCCAGCTTTCCGAGTTCCCAAACACAACCTCGTTGCCCATCAAGGGGCCTGAGTTCAGATTCTGATTCTGCACAGTCTGACTCAGTTTCCCCCTTGTGAAGTGAGTGAGGAGCTTGTGCAGGCTGGACGTCCAGGAGCCTTCTCTAGCTGGACGAGCCCACAGTGCCCAGGGACCCACTTCTGCCTCTCTCGGTCCCGCTTATGACGGGTGGGGACCCAATGAGCACAGGGGTGCTGAGAAGTCTTGGGGTTGTCAAGGCTCAGCAGGCAGCTGGTGGAGAAGTCACGGCCACAGGGACCTTGGGCTGCGTTTGTAGAGCAGTCATCCCTCTGTGTCCACGGGTTCTGAATCCAAGGATCCACACAACCTTGGACCACAAATCCTGGGGGAAGTGCATCTGTGCTGCACACGCACACGACTTTTTCTTATCACTAGTCCCTAAACAGCGCTGTTCATGTAGATATGATAAGCTGGAGATGACTTCAAGTGTCGTATGCTCCGCTGTCTTATGTAAGGGCTTGAGTGTCCCAGAGTGGGCCAGGAACAATGGCCAGCGCCAGGAAGACTGCTGGGAGCAGCCTCCAGCAGGTGCATGGGCGGTGGTGTCTCAGAGGGAGAGAGGGGCCAGCCTGGCTCGGACTCCCTGGGGGTCTTGGGGAGGTGCTTTGTGCTGCTGGGCTGCCAGGGCCCTGGATGGCTGTTGGGTGCAGGATGGCCCCTGGCCTGTGCCCCCACTTCCATAACCCACCCCATGCATCCCAGGCCCTGGGAGCCCTATCTCCTGTCGGTTGCTCTGGGAGTGGAGGCTAGGAAGGCCACGGGTTAATTATGGCCCCCAGAGAGTCTGGGCTGTAACTAGTGCACACCCAGCTCATAAAAGAGTGTTTCCGATGCCTGATTAGATTAATGAGCGGCGGTCCCAGCCAGGCTGTAACCTCCGCCTGCTCCCAAGCTCTGCCCTGCAGCCCCTGCCCTCTGCCCTCTGCCTCCCCCTCCTCTGAGACCCGCTCAGCGCCCTGCCACGTGGGGGCTGCATGTTCTTTGCCCCTGAAAGGCCCCATTCTCTCTTTTTCAGGGAAAAGAGCACTCACAGACGCCTGAGAATATATGCCCCAATAAGACCTTTCCTAGGTGGGGGTTGAAACTCCAGCCAACCTGGCCAGCGCCAAGGTTCCAGAATTCATCAGACCCAAGCTCACCCTCTCCTGGCGAGATTCCATTCAGACTTCCAGTGTGACCCACCTGGCACCTTCGGCAGGAAGTGGCGGTGGCCGCCTGCACACAGTGCCCGTGCTGCTGCCACACCGTGACTACGCCTGCGAATGGGGCCCACCCCCAGTCCCTTGGCAGTTCCCCTCGGCACTGGGACAGGGCAGAGAAGGAAGCAGCTTGGGAGGGGCTGCGCAGGCCTCCTCCTCCCGCCCAAGGTGCCCAGCTGGGCCGCCACAGCAGGTGTCGAGCCCAGGACCTTATCTGCGCCTCCGCCGCTGCCCTCTGGGGCAGCGCCATCTCACTTCATCGTGCTCTTGCAGACTGCCTGCCCTGCAGCAGGGCAGGGGGATTCTCAGGCCTGGGGTGAGAGGTGGGGTGGCGTCGGGACCAGCGCCCAGGGAGAGGGCCAGGCCCTGTTCCAGAGTAGCTGTAGGCAGGGCTGGGCCATGGGCCCGGAAGGCCAGGGGCTGCTGGATGTAGCTCTCCCTCCAGGGCTCAAGGGCTGGCTGGGGCTACACCAGCTCGAAGGTGACGCGGGGTGGTGGGGTGAGGGAGCGCACTCAGGGGGCACTGGGCAGCTCAGCCAGCACCTGTCCATCAAGGCTACGCTTATTCCCAGGGGACCGACTGGAGCCCAGTTCCTTGCGGCCCTTCAAGTGCCCTCTGAATAAACACCATGGTGAGCTTCAGATGAGGCTGGGCCCCTCCTCTTCACTGGGGCTGAGGCAACGTACCACGTGTGCCACTATGGATGTTCTAGAAGAATCTAGGAAGTAGTTGAAATATTGCTGACAGTGTACCATCCACCCTCCCTGGTGCCTACTGTGAGTTTAGATCCAAACGCCTTGTCCTTGATGCTGGGCGGTGAGCCGCCCCAGCCCAGGGCTGATCCCCATCCTCCCTCCCTCCCTCAGCCCCATCCCTGCACCCGTGCAGTACCTCCCTACTGCACCCACAATGACCCTGTGCTGCCTGCAGTCCGCACTGGACATCCAGTCACACAAGGAAGACAGAAGAGAGACTCTTGGCTGGGCTCGGGATCCCAGCATTTGAGAGGTGGAGACCGCAGGATCGCGGTTCGCTGACAGATTCAGCTACTTAGCGAGGGGCCCTTTGCAACTCAGTGTGACTTTTTTCAAAAAATAAAAAAGACTAAAGAATAGGGCTAGGGGTGTAGCTCAGAGGTAGAATGGCCCTGGGTTCCATCCCCAGTACCACAAAAAAGAAAAGTAAATAAATAGAAGAGAGACTCTTGGGTACCTAGAGGGCGTCTGCAAAGGGGCTCAGACCCCATGTGAGCGCCTCTTGGGCACAGGCCAGGGCAGGGCACTAAGAATCTTCTAAACCAGAATGATGTTGCCTGGGGTTGGGGTGTCCTAGACACCAAGCAAGACCTGATCGTGAGTCTGGATTGGCCCATACCAGCGTCTGAGGGAGCCCAGAGGCCCTGGAAGGGAGGGGAAGGCTGCAGGAGACCAAGGGCTTTGCCTCGAGGGCCCCAGCAATCACAACACAGCGCAGGCCATTTTCTGGGTCTCCCTGGGCACTCTGGTCCTACCATAGTTCCCAAGGTGGCCTGGGGCCAGCTGTAGGGACCAGCGTGGACTGGGCGTTCCAGTGCACCTGGGCTCTGCCTCGGCTCTGCCTGGCCCAGCCGCGCCATCAGCCCCAGGAGCTTGACAGGAAGGCAGAGGCCCAGCCCTGCCCGGACTTCTAGTCCTAGTCAGCATCTTAACCAGTCCCATGGACTCTATGCATGTTGACGATGGGGGAGTATTGGTCAAAGCCAGCTTGCAGCCCACTGTGCCTCAGTTTCACCATTAAAATGGGTTTAGCAGCCCCCTGCCTCCTGGTGTGAGGGGGAAGGCAGAGGAGACAGGCGGCCTGCATCTCAGAAGGGCTCTGTGTGGCCGGTTCTCTCAGACCCCAGGACAGGGCTGCCACTGCAGACCACCTTCCTTCCCACAGCCCAACGGGCCTTCTAACTGCAGGGGAAGAGGCCCCTGGCTCAGGACCCAGGACGCAGGCCCCTAGGGGTGGGGCCAAGGGAGCCCGGGGGCCATGAGTCAGGTCAATCCTGCCGTCCCAAGCTCATCTTCCAGCCAAATTACCAGGTCTGACCCCGGCTGCCCGGCGGCCCTATAAAGGCGCGCTGGCGCTGGCGGCTCCCCAGTCGCGGCAGACGTCCACGATGAGGCCCCTCCTGGTACTGCTGCTTCTAGTTGCTGTGTGTGCTGCTCTGGGTAAGGCTCCAGCGGCACCACTGGGGCAAGGCGGGCAGGCTCCTGGGCAGCGTGCGAGGAGCGGCCTCGGTGGGGCTGGCTCTGGGCCAGAGGGACCAGGAGTCACTGGGGCGGGGGGGGAGGGGGTCGGCTGGGGTCAGTGGCAGTGGGGCAGTGGGGCTCCTTATGAGGCTTCCTACCCAGACAGACAGACGCACACCTCTTCCCTTGGGCCACAGCGTCTGGTGTCTCTCTAAACTCTTCGGGAGGTAAAAGTTCTGGTGAGATGCTCAAAATGCAGAGAGGGCAGTTCATGGAGGATAACCTATGGTCTCCCCTCTCCTAGAACAGGGGTATTTCTGGATTGCAGAACTATCCGTGTTAAAGAGGAAGGTCCCAAGCAAATTAGAACGAGTGTCCCCGGCCCCCTCTAGCCCACTCCATCCAGACCCCATGACCTGGTTTGGGGACAGAAATGGGGCCGGGGGTGGGAGGGAATGTTTTAGAGCCTGTGATTATCAGGTGAATAATTATCATCTGGAGGATAATTAGCCCCATCAGCTTCCCCAGAGAGGGGTGGGGGTGGAGGAGGAAGGAGGAGGGAACTGGGGGTGGGGGGCCCACAACAGGAGGCTGTGAAGACAAATGAGAGGCGTTGGTGCCGAGGTCGAGCTGGAAGGGGAAGGTGCCCTGAAGTGCAGGCCAGAGCGCTGCAGAAGAGGAGGCCGCGAGGCCAAGTTAGGAGGAAGGGACCCCGGCTGGGCCGCCCTGGTCTCCTGGGCTTAGAGTCCTGGGAGGTTGACAGCAATCACACTGGACGGCACTGAGACCCCACTAAGTGTTAGGCTGGGAGTTCTCAGCAGTGCCCAGGGCAGAGGATCCACGGGGACCTCAGAGGGGAGACTGGGTTTCTGAGTGTGAAGCCAGAAATGGCCTGAGGTCACACTCACAACAGGAAGGCTGGTTTCCCTGGGGAGTTTTCTGACCTGGGAATCCTGGCCTTGGAGCTCAGCAGTGGGGACTGGGGAGTCTGAGCTTGACTGCCCACTGCCCTCTGCCTAGCAGCAAGCACATCCCAGGTCTCTACACAGGCTGTGGTGCTGGGGGCATGGACACATGGATGGATGGGAGGATGAGGGGTGGACGGATGGATAGATGTATGAAGGATGGATGGATGGATGGATGGATGGATGGATGGATGGATGAAGGGTGGGTGGCTGTACATGGGCTGACCCATAATGGGAGTACAGGCAGGCACCCCACTCTACAGGTGAGCATTGTTCAGAACACCTGCAGAAAGCTCCTGCAGAAACTTCCACGAGGGACTCTACAGGGTCTCTAGGCCCAGGCACAAAGATGCCTGCCCCAGCAGCTCAGCCCCCATGCCTCTCTGGCTTCCTGACCTCCCAGCATGCCCCGCGACAGCCCCAGAGCCCTCATGCCATGCCCTGTGCAAGCTGCCTCGTCTCCGCGGTGCTGCACCTTCTGTGGGCACGTCTGTACCCCAGACTGTAGAAAGCTACATGTGCGGGCCCAGCTCCGGGCCACCCTCTCCAGGAAGTCTTGCCAGGCCACCCCGCCCTCTACCAAAACCACGTTCCCTCCTACTGGGCACTCCACAGAACGGTCACTGTGTCTCTGCTCCAGCCTGCTAGGGATCACGCTGCTGTCCATGGGTCAGCTACATGCAGGCAGCCTGTGTTCTCTTGAGGACAGCCTTATCACCGTCCCTGTGGTTGGAGGCTGGGGCCAACCACAGCACACCTGGAGTCAGCTGTCTCTAGGGCCAGCCCAGCTCCCTCCCAATGGTGGCCTAGACCAGGGCCTTTTGCTGAAGCCTCTGCATTCAGCTCGGGGACAGAATCAAAGCAGGCCTTAGGCGGAGGAGACAGGGCTTGGGGCATTCCTCCCCTCTAACTAAACAGCTGTAAGCACCTGCTGGGCAGAGTCCCCAGAAACAGCCTGCCCTGGCCCAGTGGGCCAGCAGCTTCTAGGCATTAGGCAGCCACCCCAGCCCCGGGGGCTTCTGTCACCCTCTCTCAAGAAGGATGTCTTGTGCATCATCTCATTTCCAAAGAATGCCAAAAGCATTATTATTATCCCTGTTGTCTCATAAGTGAGGACAACAGGGCTCAGGCAGGAGGGACATGCACGGTGAGAATTAGAACCCAGATGATCTCTGAGGTCGCCCTCCTTGAACTGTATCATGCAGCTTCATCCTTATGTCTTCTGCCCACCCACCCACCCACCCACCATTCCACCCACCCGCCCATCTGCCTGCCCATCCGCCCGCCCGCCCATCCATCCACCTGCCCGCCTGCCCACCCACCATTCCACCCACCATTCCACCCACCCGCCCATCTGCCTGCCCGTCCGCCCGCCCGCCCGTCCGCCCGCCCGCCCATCCATCCACCTGCCTGCCTGCCCACCCACCCACCCAGCCACCTGCCCGCCTGCTCACCCACCCACCCATCCACCCACCCACCATCCATTTATCCATCTGTTCACCCACCTATTCACCCACCCATCTGTCCATCTATCATCCCTCTATCCATCCACCCGCCCACCCGCCCATCCACCCACTCATCTATCCATTCTTCCACCCACCCATCCATGTGGTCTTTCCCTAGTTTATCTGACGGGGCTCTACTTCATTCTCCAGGGTCCCCAGCCCCCTCTCCAGAGGCAGCGCCAGTGCAGGGAGGCACAGGAGTGCATGAGTTCTCAGGCGCTAAGGCAGCCTGCCCACACCACCCCCTACACCTGCCCATCACTCAAACAGGTAGCCTGGCACTGATGCACACAGCCAAAAGGGACGGGGTGGGGGCATGTCAGACTCGCCACCGCCAAGCCCCTAGTCACTCAGCTCCTCCAGAGGACCGGGGCACCCTAGAGCGGGGAGGAGGAGGCAGAGAGGGTGACCTTGAGTGGGCGTGGGGCAGGCAGCTGGGCACCCAGCCCCAGCCGCAGCCCCAGCCCAGACTGATGGCCTGTGCTTCCCCTCAGCCCGGGCCCTGCACTGCCACGTGTGCTGCGGCCACGAGAACTGCGAGTCTCTAGTGGAGTGTGCCCCGACGGACAAGTACTGTGTGATCACAAGGGCCAGTGAGTACCTTGGGCCACGCCCACCCCACCGGCCCCACCTGCACGCATAGCTCTCCAGACCCCTCGTCCTCCACACCCGGCATAGCCTGCCCCACTGCCCACCTGGTCCAGGGCCACCAGGGCCCTCCCATCTAGAGTTTAGGTCTAGCACCTAGCAGGCGAGGGGCAGGGCGCTGCACACCCACTGGCCCCAGAACCTGGCTTGTGTGCCTCTCAGACTCTTTCCGCTCCCGACATAGCCCCCTCCCTGGCCTGGAGCTCTGCCCCGCCCATGCTGTGGAGGACCAGCCCCTCCCCATACCTCTGCAGACCCAAGCTGCTCCTTCCCTGTGCCCTCTGCGTGTCTGGCTCAGGGCTCAGGTGTCAGGAGAGGTGACTGTGACATGGAGGAGTCCCCGTGGGGGGCAGAGCAGGGTAGAGGCGAGAAGGTGCCAGGCCCAGGAGTTGCAGGTCACCATGGTCCCAGGCGTGGCCAGGCCTCCTCCCGTTGTAGAGGCTGAGACTGTGCAGAGGGATGGCCAGGAGGGGGCAGCAGTGGCTCCAAACTGAAAAGGAGCGTAAGGTATGGGGAGGAGCCCCTACAGACCTTGGTGGGGACCCTGGACAGGCACGGCCCCTGAGTCTGGGGAGGTCTGGAGTCTGCTGCCCTTGCGGCTTGCTGCCACTGCTAGGATCACATTTCGGGGATTCTTTGGCCCCCAATAAATGACAGTTTCTCCCAGGCTCCCGGCCCTGTGCCTCAGCAGGGGAGTCAGGCAGCCTCACTGTCAGATGTGAGACACATCTGTCACACTGCCAGATGTTCCCTGGGCCACAGTCCCTACAGATCCTGAGAATTACAAAGACCCTGTAGCTCAGAGGCACCACCCCCACTTTACAGAGAGGTAGTGTCCTGCCAGGCCCGCCCCCAACTCCATGCTGCCCTCCGGCCTGCCGCCCGTGCCCCACCTTGGCCTCCAAAGCTCTCCCCAACAGTAGCGCACCTTCTGCCCAGGAACACCTGCTCTGCCATTCTGCCTCCCAAGCTGCACTCCAAGGGCTGCCCTTGCTCCTCCCCTCTGTGGCCCTGTGAGTACCCATGTGCCCACCGGCCTGGCCACCCTAGCCAGGCACAAGGCAGGAGCGGGGCCACCTACTGGCAGAGCCAGAAAACAAGCCACCACACCAAGGGGCCCCAGAGAACAGGCCAGGAGGCTGGCCAGGGTGCTGGCCTCTTCTCCCCAGTACTCCCAGCATGCCCAGGGCTACCAGGGCTCACCTGGCCTGAAGCCCCAGATCTTACACCCAGACAGGACCAGACAGCCTATGGGGCTGCAGTGCCATCTCTGGGGTGGGGGCTCTGCTCAGGCTCCCCAGGCTCCTGCCCCCATCGTCCTGCTTGCCCCTACTGAGCATGTGTCTGTCTGGCCATCCATCTGTCCATCCAAATCCCTGAGCGCTTGCTTGCTGGATGTGGGGATACTGATGTGTACAGCCATTCCTGACCTCCAGGGGCCTCCGAGGTCACAGCCCAGCCTGACCACATGGCAATCAGGATGCTAGAGACTGACCGGTGGGGACAGGTGCTCCTCAAAGGCCCACAGGAGGTGTCCTGGAGCAGCCGCAGAGGGCTGGGGACCAAAGCCCGGGCAGGAGAATCTGGCATGGCTGCATAGAGCCCTGAGGTGACCACAGCAGGTGGCGGGCCTCTCTGACCCACAGCCAGAACCAGGCCTTGAGGTGGGAGAGGGAAAGGGGTGTGATTATATCATGTCACTCATCCACTACTGACCCTGCAGGACAAGCCAGGAGGGATTCGCCCATCTTCTGACTCAAGCCTCCACCACCTGGCTCAGGAGCCCCATTTCTCAGGCAGGGAAATGGGCTGGAGCCCACCCAGCAGGGGAGGAGCTTCACTCCAGCTGGGGCCGGGCCTCTTCTCTCCAAAGCCTGGCTGGCCAGGGCACTGCGCCTGACCACATCTCAGCAACTTCTCGGAAACCCGCCCACAAGTGGGAGCTCTGCCTCTTTCTCATCTTCTTCATATAATCAAAGCTCCTGACTTAAAAACCGGGAATTCCGTTAAAATCTTAATTACATTAGGAATACTAACTGTGGAGCCTAGCTGAAGCACTCCTACTGGGCAAGGAAGGTGGCAAGGGATACCTTCTCTGGTGTCCTGCCTGCTGCCCCAGGACGTGAGAAGGGGCTGGGCCCTCAGGGCTACCTGAGCAGCTGGTGGCGCGGCATGGGTGGGTCCTCGTAGCCCTGGAGGTTCCCTCTTGCTCTGGAGCCCTTCACCCCACGGGGACCTGACGGTGCTATCCCTCTGCTCTGCCAAGGCCAGAAAAGGGCTGTTCAGACTTGGCACTCACCTCTGCCACTAACCTCGCTCCGCTAGTGACTAACCCGCAGCCGCGCTCCCCGTGCCAGCTCCCCACTCACCAACTCACACATTTAGCCCCCAAAGGGGAGCAGCTGCCTCTACTGCTGTCTGCGTTATCCACATGGGGAAACCGAGGCATGAGGAGGTCAAGCAATATGGGATGGAAGCACCCCACTCCCATCCCACGGCTTCTGGGCCAGCTGCAAACAGCAGGGCTGGGATCAGGGGTACAGCTTCCAGAGCATCCCAACAAGCACAGGTTGAGCGGGTGTGGTGGGCACGCTTGTCATCCCCGCGCTCGGGAGGCTAAGACAGGAGGATCGCACAGGTTCGAAGCCAGCCTCAGCTACTGAGTGAGGCTCTCAGCAACGTAGTGAGACCCTGTTTCCAAATAAAGTATAAAATAGGTCTGGAAGTGTAGCCTGGAGGTAGGAAGCCCCTGGGTTCCACCCCCAGTACCACCAAAAACAAACAAACAAACTCCAAAGAGCACAGGTTGGGGGAAGCAGCTCGCCTTTATGCAAAGCTGCGTGTTCTCAGCGGACTGAACCCGCCATGTCAGGAACCTTACCAGGTTCATCCTGGGCACCCGACTCTCCCACAGATGTCCAAACCTGACTGTCCTCTGAGGCTCCAGGCCCTATCTCCATTTTCCTCATCCCCCTGCAGATGAGCAGGCGTGGAGTTCTCTCGCCCCTCACCACCGGCTCAGGCCTCCCTGTCCCAGTGGGAAGAGGGTGGAGAGTGGGCATGAGTCTGTTCTCCAGCCCCTGAAATGGGAGAAGAGAGGGAGGAGGAGAGGGCAGGGAGGTGGGAAGGGGAGGGAGAGGGGAGGGCTCAGACAATGGAGTGGGGGAGCCACAGTCCACAGAGGAGCTCCACGGGGGTTGGACACTAAGGACCCCCACACAGCAGGACTCCCTGAGCACCTGGTGCCCTCAGGAGCATCTGACCCAAGTAGGCTGTGTGTGTGGTGCTGGCCAGTGCTGGCCGCAGGGCCCGAGCTCTCTTGCCCACATACCAATGTCCTCTCTCCACAGCCAACCCTGGCGGCATCCTGGTTATGAAGTCCTGTGCCCCCACCTGTCCCAACAGCACTGTGTCCTCTGACGGCCGTGCCCTCTCCGTCTCCTGCTGCCAGGATAGCCATTGTAACCGCAGCGCGGCCACGGGCCTGAACCGCAGCCTGGGCACCTTGTGGGCCAGCGCCGCGGCCAGCCTGCTGTGGGTGCTGCTCCGCGGGGCCTGGTGAGGGTCTGTCCGCAGCCTGAGCAGCTGCCCTGACCCCACCCAGTCCCAAAGGAGGGTCCTGCTGTCACTCCCCCCTCCCCACTTCTTCCTGGACACATCCTGCCCCTTCCCAGAGAGCTAGGGGACCCCGGCCCTTCAGGCTCCACCCTGCCCAGGGCCCTCGCTTCCTGCCTCAAGGGACTGCCATTCGGAGCCTCAGAAGGCACATCTCCTCAGGACCCGCTTCCAGGAGCCCCTTAGCCCTTTGCTGGCCACTCGGGAGTGGAGGAGTCTCCAGTTCTCCCCAGCATCCGGTACCCCCACCCCAATCCATTCACCACCGGCACTGGCCAGCACGGGCCCCTGTCTGCCTGCGTGCACCTGCCCCTCCCGCCGTCCCCTTCCTGTCTGCATTCCCTCACTCCCTCTCATTCCCCGACTGCCAGGTGGCCATGGCCCTGAACCAGCACACACCTGCCTCCCAGCCTCCTGCGGGCTCCACATGCCAGCCAGCGCCCCCAGCCCAGGGACCCCCGCCTTTGAAATGGCCCCCTGGCTGTCCTCTGTGGGGCACGGGGCGGTCAGTCACCTTAGGGCTTGGTCTTAGGTGTTGGAACAGATTGGGTTCCACTCTCACTGGGCATGAAGGGCTGCGCCCTCCCCCAGGGTTCCATCTGCCAGCCCCCTGGGCTGTCCTGAGGAGACAATAAAGTGGCGTCTGCTCAGCCCTGCGTGTCGGGCCTTGGGCTCTCTGGTCCTTTGGAGGTGGGCAGGGCACTTCAGACGGGCTGGTTAGAACTCTTGAAGCACAAGCTCGGGTTTGGGAGAAATGCACCTGCCTTGTACCCTTGGCTGGGGGTAGAAGCCAGTGCACCCCAAGTGGGCTCCTGTGGGTTCTCTGGGAGGCCCTTTTGAGCCGTGGGTGCCCTCCCTGTGTCCCCTAAGATGCCTGCATCCTGTGTGGCCTCGGCACGCAGCCTGCGCAGTGCCCCCACCCTCAGTCCACGTTCCTGAGCAGGACACAGGACCCTTCACCCCTCTGGGCAGACGCTGGGGCTCTGAGGCCTCCAAAAGGGAGCAAAGTCGGAGCCCCCAACTCCAGGGGAGTCTGGCTCCCCACTCCCTGCCTGGGCACAGGCGGGGCCTTTGGGGCCCTGGGCTCTGAGCCCTGTGCTCAGCCCCCGGGACCTGCCCTGCCCTGCCTGCCAGCTCCCCTGCCGGTCCCGCATGTCTGTCCTGCTCTCCTCACTCCCCACGGGCTGGAAGAGGCCTCCCTTCCCTGCACCCGATGTCCTCATCCTCGGCCTACCTGGCAGAGCGGACTCCCACACCCCAGGTGTGGCTGTTAGCTGGTGTTCCCCTCCATTCTGGGAGTCTGGGGTATAGATGTGCAGGCTAGAGGCCAGCCTCCCCAGGGGCCTCCCCTCAGCCTCCAGCCTCTCGCCACCAGGCCTGCCACCCCACAGCTAAGAATGCCTCACGCCTGGCAGAGAGCTCCCATCCCCTCCCGTCTTCACAGGGCCCGGCAGGCACCTCTGGCCCTAGTGCCCAGCCCTCAGCCCCGCCCTGCGAGCCCAACACCCTGCCCGGCCCTGCCTGGGCAGTGGCCACTCTCAGGGCCTGGTCTCCTGAGACCTGGGAAGCAGGGGCTTGGGGCCACAGGGGGCTCCTCCTTGTCATTGTTAGGAATACATTTCTATGGTATTGTAAGAAAAGACACAAATTTATTTTTTATTTTTATTTTTATTTTTTTACGGGTCTGGGGATGGAACCCAGGGGCATTTGACCTCTGAGCTATACCCCCTGCCCTATTTTTTATTCTTTATTTTGAAACCGGGTCTCACTGTGTTGGAGAGGGCCTCACTAAGTAACTGAGGCTGTCCGCGAACCGCGATCCTCCCGTCTCAGCCTCCCGCATGCTGGGATTACAAGCGTGCGTCACCACGACCGCTGAAAAGACACAAATTTAAAAGCAGCTTAGCAAAGCGAATTTTACTTTTTGCACAAAGGGATCCTGCCACCAATAAGTCAGGCACGCAGGAACGGCAGGGAGGAAAACTGCCGGACATTTATTTCCAGCAGGGGCGTCTGCGCAGTGAGCTCTGTTGGTGGGAACACAGCCTCGCAGTATCTCTGCACAGGCTGAAGGGGCTGCTGGGGAGGGGTTGGCACCACACTCTGCAGGAAATGCCATCCCTACAGAAATACAAGGTCACACGACGGCAGTTTTACAAGATGGAGCCTAAGTCAGTCTGTCCTTAGATAGGAAAGCTCTAATTCTATTCCTGGATCGCCACTCCTGGGGCCATAGAGAATGATCTGGGACTGGCGGCTGAGGTGCCCAGAGAGGCCCCTTCAAGCCAGGCAGTAGGACCCCTTTGGGGCCCTGAGCCTTCTGCACAACTGTCTGTAGCTTGGGGATCTCCAGGGAGTTAGGCAGAGGGCTTCTGAGGGGCAGCCATCCCAGAGCAGAGTTGGGGTGTTCTCGTCCTAGGGAAAGGGGAGTCTTGCCCTCTTGTCTGTCGAGCCTTCCTGGCAGGCTGACCCAGGAGGGGCATCATTCCAAGGGCAGTCCCAACCCACAAGTTCCCAGGGAACCATATAACATGGTGTCTCATTCACCTGCTCCCAGAGATCCCAAGTCAGGCGGGGCGCAGAGGCTGTATACCTGAAAGCTGTGGCCACTCCCTGGGCTCAGGGGAGGAAGCAGAGGTGAGTGGTAAGGAGGCCCGAGTTCTCTCCACACCCCGAGGACCAGGTGGCCCAGTTCTGAGAGCCTTCTGCACACAGGGCTTCAGATGCAGCGACGGCGCAGGCCCCTGCCCTGTGGCAGGAGAGAAGGCGGGGATTGGGAGCAAAGCAAAGGAACCCTGGGAGCGGAAGCCTGGTTTGGCCCGTCGTAGAAGGTGCCAGATCAAACAGTGGGCAGGACACAGGCAAAGGCTGGAGGGAAGGTCAGGCCCAGGGCTGGGGAGACCCTGCCTTGGGGAAAGGGAGCGGGCCACAGAAAGGGAGCGTGTGCTGGGCAGCGCAGGAACTGGGAGGCTGAGTTAGGCCCTAAGAGAGCTGAGTTAGCAGGGGAAGTTCTCCACCAGACCTCCTCTGGAGTCAGGGCCTCCTCTCTGGAAACCAGTGTGGGCAGGACGAGTTAGCTGGCCAGCAGGGCGGGAGCAAGCAGTCCCCACCCTGCCCCACCCTGCCCCACCCTGCCCCCGGAGGATGGGCTGCCTGGGAAGCAGCGGTAGCTGGGTGGGGACGGAGCCCGGAGCCCGAGGAGGGTTTGGCTGGGCCTCCAAGATCTCCTGCTGCTGAGGTTGGTTTAGGAGGAGTGGTGTGGGCACACATGGGGGCGGGCTGGGAACAGTAACTCCAGAGGCTCCTCAGGGGGCCCGGGTGGGACGGGAGGTCACCAGAGTTCACAGGAGCTTGGGCTGCGATTCCAAGGATGCACCTAGCAGAGTCCACAGTGAGAGCTGGGGAACTCTGGGTGCCAGCCCGGCTCACCTAATCTGGGCTGTTTATCAGTACACCTGATTCTGGGCACCAGCATCTCTGACCCCCAGGGGCTGCCCACGCATGCCTCTTACACAACCCTGGGTACAGATGACACACCTCTTGATCCATTAAGCTCTTAGGACAGTGATAATGAGCTCCCCACAGGCCCAGCTTGGGGCCCTCCTCTCCCTCTTGGGGTTGTCCCCACACCCAGAAAGGACTTGCGACAACATGAAATCCCCGGGAGAAACGCCCTCCCCGCCCTGATCTAGCACTGAGGCTTGTCCCTGGGGCCACCAGGTGGAACTGGCCCGCTCCAGTCTCAAAGCCCAGCATCGAGCTGGAAGAGCAGACCCGGCCCCTCTGCTCCCGCATGCGAAGCGCCCGGCACAGTCAGCTGGCCTGCTCCAGAGGCACGGGCAGGACACGCGCACCTGGCATCCCTGCCCTCTGAAGGGCTGGGCCTGGTGCTGTTCTCCCAAGGCCCCACCCAGCCCCCAAGTTGTCCTACAGTTTTTAAACAGAGCCTGTCTTTCGCCCAGTGTCGCAAATCCTTGAACTGCTGCCACCGCCTGTGGACCCCAGGGTCAGTGTTCCCACCACCTGTGGACCCCAGGGTCAGCGTCCCCAACCCTCCACCTGGGACCCTGGGGGGGGCGGGTGTGTGCGGGAGAGGAAGCGGGGAGGAGAGGAGAGGCTGAGAGCACTGAGGCCCAGCGACAGGGACATCTGGAGGGACAAGGCCACTGCAGACCACCAAGTGGCCCTCTCCGGGGACAGGCTGAAGCTGCCACCGTGGTGGCCATCCCAGGATTCCACCCTGGGAGCTGGCCTCACTGACTCACAGGGGAGGGTTCTGTGGGTGGGGCACAGGGAGAGTTCCAGGGAGAGTAAGAAAGCCAAGGCCCGTCCTGAGGGCGGGGAGCAGATGGAAAGGGCCTCCATGGAGGACTGGAGGCAGTCAGCATCCTGGGGCTTTCCTGTGACTAAGGGACACGTGGGGTGCAGCAGTTTGGAGTTCATCCTGTCTCTCCCACGCTGTTTCTTCCTGGACCGTCCGGTCCAGCAGGGCCCGCACCACTCCATCCCCCACCATGGTCTACTTGTCCTCTAGGCCTGTCCACACCTGACATCGCAGATGCTTCCTATTGTCTTTACTGAATGAAATAAAGCCTTCAGCAGTCCCCTGGAAATGTGGGCTCTGCGCAGCCAGGAACGTGCCTCTTCCTGTCCTCAGTCCTGCGTGCATTCAATGTGGTGACTGGCGTATGGCCATTGCTCTTTGAACCATACTTAGGGGATGGATGGAGGATTGGATGGATGGATGGATGGATGGATGGATGGATGGATGGATGATGGGTGATAGAATGATGGGTGAGTGGTAGATGGGTGATGGGTAGATAAACAGATTAATGGATGGATGATGAGTGAATGGATGCTGTCTAATGGATAGATGGATGGGCAGGTGATGATGGGTGGATGACTGCATAGATGAGTGGGTAGATGATGAGTGGATGGATGGGTAGATGGACAAATGAATGAATGGCAATGGATGGACTCATAGATGTGTGGGTGATGGATGGGTGGGTGGATGGATGGGTGGATGGGTGGGTGGATGGATGGATGGATGGATAGATGAATGGGTGAGTGGATGGATAGATGGATGGGTGGGTGGATGGATGGATAGATGAATGAATGGATAGGTGGGTGGATGGATGGGTGGATGGATAGATGGATGGATTGATGGATGGATGGATGGGTGGATGGATGGATGGATGGATAGATGGATGGGTGAGTGGATGGATAGATGAATGGGTGGGTGGATGGATGGATAGATGAATGAATGGATAGGTGGGTGGATGGATAGATGGGTGGGTGGATGGATGGATGGATGGATGGATGGATGGATGGATAGATGGATGGGTGAGTGGATGGATAGATGGATGGGTGGGTGGATGGATGGATAGATGAATGAATGGATAGGTGGGTGGATGGATGGATGGATGGATAGATGGATGGATGGATGGATGGATGGATGGATAAGTGGATGGATAGATGGATGGATGGATGGATGGATGGATGGATGGATGGATGGATGAATGGATAGGTGGGTGGATGGATGGATGGATGGATAGATGGATGGATGGATGGGTGGATGGATGGATTAATGGATGGGTGGATGGATGGATGGGGAGATGGATAGATGGATGGGTGGATGGATGGGTGGATGGATTAGTGAGTGAGTGGATGTTGGGAGCAATTAAGGCAGGGGAGTGAGGAAGGAAAGCGAGGAGGGCCCTGTGCTCACCTCCTACATAGATCGCAAGGGTTGTCAGCCTCACACTTCAGGCTCTAACGGGAGGTGGAGTGAACTGCCTGCAGCACGGCAAAGCTGGGAGCCGGAAGCTGAGCACAAGCACAAACCCTCTGTCCATCCCTAGGGAGAGTCCCAGGCCCACAGCTTGTTTCAATGCACGTTCCTGGGACCTGGTCAGCTCTCAGTCATTTGTGTCCTGCGGCACCAGGGCTTTCTTTCTTTTTTTTTTTCTTTTTTCTTTTTCTTTTTGTGGTACTGGGGGTGAAATCCAGGGGCCTTCTACCTCCAGGCTATACCCCTAGACCTATTTTATATTTTATTTGGAAACAAGGTCTCACTAAGTTGCTGAGAACCTCACTAAGGTGCTAAGGCTGGCCATGAACCTGTGATCCCCCTGTCTCAGCCTTCCAAGTACTGGAATTACGAGCATGTGCCACCACACCTGGCTAGCACTGGGGCTTTCTGTTGTGCAAGAGTACGGTACTCAGAGCCTGCGCTGGGATTCTGAGGCCCCAGTCACTGTGCTGTGGCCCCTGGCCTGTGGCCATGTCCTCTGTAGACCTCTCCTCTACTGCATGGTCACACACCCAGGTCTCCTTTCTCATCGCCCATGTGTTGGTCTAGGCATCCTTCCTGGCCCAGGTCCCTGGGTGCCAGTGCCTGGAGGCCTCACCAGACAGGCCTGGTCACAGGACCTCTCTCTCTCTCTCCCTCTCCCTCTCTCTCCCAGAAACAGGCTACATGCCTAGCAGGGCATAGCTGCTCAGACTCTGCTCCTTGGAAAATAGAGGCCCAGCCAGGATGAGGGGCCAGCAGCACACAGGGCAGAGCCAGCCCTGAACCCCAGCTGCTGGCCTGGCCCACAGATGCCAGCTGCACCCAGAAGCTCCCAGCCCAGCCCACGGCAGTGTGCTGTTGGAGATTGGCTGCTGGTGGCCAGGGTCCCAGAAGGCACCACGGTATCATGCCAGACCCCGGGGAGCATGTGAGCAACACCCATGTCTAGGCCTCTAGGCCGTAGCTCCGTGTCAGGTGACTCCTGCGCCTGGGGGCAGGGTGTAGAAGAATCCCAGGCACACAGGCCAGGCCAGCTGTGGCCCCACTCCCTGGGAGACGCTGGGCAAGCCCTGCCCCTCTGTGTCATCCCGGGCCCTGCCCAGGTGTGCAGGTGTGGGGCTGAGAGGGACAAAGAGGAGCTGCTTTATCACTACCACCTGACTCAGCATCCACCTGGCCCTGCTGAGAAAGAGGCTGAACGGGGGCGCCCTCCCTTGTCGACCCAGATGCCCCCGGCGCACCGGCTGATGGCCACCTGCCTCCAGTCCAGTCTCACCACCCAGGAGCCATCCTGGAGCGGGCAGCCGCCAGTCCCCCCAGGTGCCACACGTGTGCAGTGCGCCCCACAGATCAATCAGTCTCCCTCTCCCCAGCTAAGCCCTGGGCCTATCTCTCTCCTCTCTCTGGCATACAGGAGATCCTTATAAAATGTAAACTGAACAAATGCGGTGGCTTGAAGTAGGAGTGTGCATTCGGGCCCCCAAGGTGTGGCCAGAACTAGTGCTTGGCCCTCACTAGCCCAAGGGCCAGGCCTGTCCACCTGGTGGCCACCCTCAGGCCAGGGCCAGCCCAGGGTTGCTCCTTCAGAAGGCCTGGAGTAGCATGCGGTGCCGCCCTGCTCCAGGAGCCAGCAGCACCCATGATCTCCTAGCACACCCAGGGGAGCACTGGGAAGGCGAGGGGAGGGTGGCAGCAGGGGCCTCTGCTCTAGACAGAGGTCCCAGCTTGTCCCCACTTCCTGGCCAGCCAGGTAAGTTCAGAGAGAGGGCAAGGGAGGTGGGCAGGGAGAGGGCAGGCAGGGCGGGCAGGGGAGAGGGGCAGGCAGGGCTCTGGTGCTCCCCGGGCCTCATTCCTGCTGCCAGCATCCTGGCACTCCATCCTGAGGGCACAGTCAGGTTCAGGGCCCTGGTCCTGGGACCAGGAGGCCCAGACTCTCCCAGAGGAGGTGCAGAGCAGGGCCCTTGGAGATAGGAAGATGGGGCAGAGACCCCAGCCAGGCTCTGCTGCCCCAGGGGCCTGCTGGGCCTCTCTGACCCTCACGTCCTCACTAGTACACGGGTGCTGGGAGGGGTGGACATAAGGGCCGAGATGGCTCTCGTGCACTTGGCCTGAACTTGCTGCCTCTGGGAAGGCCCCTGACTGCACTGCCCACAAGCTCCCAGCCTCCAATCACCACTTCCTTCTGCGAGTACACTTCTCTGGAACTGACTGTGGCTCTGCTGGGAAACTACCCAGGACTGCCAGCTCACACCGGCCCCGGGCAGCCCTGCCAGGGACCAAGGCCCTCCCCACGGAGCTGGCCCCCTGCTGCTCTCTTTACCACAAGGCCACAGGGCCCCCCGTGCAGGGCCTCCTCCAATCCCAAGGCGGGGAACCCACAGAGTGGGCCCAGACCCCACGCCTACTCCACCCACGTGTTTGGACCCTCTAGCTGCACGGGACCCAGCAGGAATCCCAAACCTGTTTCTCCAGCAGTTTCCCTGCCCCAGTGAGTCACCTGTCCCCATTTGTCATCCCCCACCATCACCACCCTGCTTCCCAGGGCCTCCGGAGTCACCCCCCACTGCCCGTGCACGCCCCCGAGGCACACAGGCAGCCTGGAGCTGGGACATGCACCCTGCCCTATCTGGCTGTTCCTCAACATGCAGGCCACCCCAAGCAAGCGCCAGGGAGCCTGGGATCAGCCAGAAGAACAGGGCTTACCAGGCACAAGGTGGGGAGCGGGGACTGCCTCAAAGGCCTCCCACATGCACCCTTCCAGGACCCCTGCAAAGGCGGAGGGGCCATGTGTTGTCTGCAGGGACCTGGGAGGCTCTAGAGCCACAATGCAGTTCAGACAGCATCTTGTCTGACCACCCGACAAGTGGCCCCAGCTTTATCCCCCCTGGTCCAGCGCAGGAGCTGGCTCACCCAGGGGCAGGCCCGGAGGAGGGTCCAGGGAGTGTCGAGCCCAGGTTTGACCAGCCCCAGAGCAAAGGGGGCTCTCAAGAGCCTCAGCTTGCCCCGGCCCGCCATTCCTGCAGCAGGCTCTGACCTGCGGTCCTTGTCTGTGCTCGTCCGTTGCTGCCGCAGGGGCGCAGCAAGCCAGACCCAGGTCTGATCTCTATCTGTGCCTGGCGGACTCCAGTCAGCCTGACCTCCAGAGCAAGGGCAGAGGCATCCGGGGAGCATAGGTGGGCACAGGGGCCAGCGAGTCAATCCTGTGAGGGCCAGAAGCATGCAGGCAGAATTCTGCTTCCCCTAGTGGACCACACACTGCACGGGCCACCTGTGGGCCCGAGCAGGGAGGCAGAGCCCTGGCAGAGCAGAATGGCAACACTGCTGTGAGTTGGTCGTCCAGGAAGGCGGCGACCCAGAGCACAGATGGGGCCCTGGATGGGCAGGGGCACAGGCTGAGGGAGGAAAAGGGAGGGCTGTGGAAATGAGGGTCCTCAGTGTCCCCCCTACAATGAGGGGCTGAGTCCACACCTCCCCTACCGGCCTGCCCCACCCCCACATGGCCTGCGGTCTCCACATCTCCCACCTGGCCAGCATTGGGCACGCAGGTGACTCCTGCTCCAGTGGCCTCTCCTCTGCTTCCTGTGGCCGCCGCCGGGCCTCAGTAAGGGCGGTTTGCTTCCCAGGGTTACTTGCTCCAGATTGTGCCAGCAGCCCTGAGCCCTGGACAGGACCAGATCCTCCGCCTCCTGCCTACCTGCTGCAGCCAGCTCAGCACACCCAGCATAGCCTGTGGCTGGAAGGATCTATCCAAGGGTGGGGAGCAAGGCCCAAGGCATTGGGAGGGCGACAGACAGCAGAAAATCAAAAAACAGCACAGAGCCGGGCGTGGTGGCACACACTTGTAATCCCAGCACTCAGGAGGCCAGAGGATCGAGGTTCTCCAACAGCCTCAGCTACTTAGTGAGGCCCTTCACAACTCAGTGAGTCCCTGTTTCAAAAATAAAAGACTAAAAAATAGGTCTGGGGGTGTCACTTGGAGGTAGAATGCCCCTGGGTTTTATTCCCAGTACCACAAAAAAGGAGGAGGAGGAGGAGGAAGAAGAGAGGAAGAGGAGGAGGAGGAGAGGAAAAAA
This sequence comes from Muscardinus avellanarius, assembly GCF_963383645.1. Classification (NCBI taxonomy): domain Eukaryota; kingdom Metazoa; phylum Chordata; class Mammalia; order Rodentia; family Gliridae; genus Muscardinus; species Muscardinus avellanarius. Next base: position 1,771,327 of record NC_137789.1, read on the forward strand.
GAACCGGCACAGACAGAGACCAGAAAACTGAGTGCAGAGACATAGATGGGGAGACCCGGCAGCAGCGAGCTGCAGGCCAGGGCCAGGCAGACCAAGGCCTCTCCACAGCTGGCCCTGGCCAGACCCCGGGCAGGCCCTACCAAGGGAGGTGGCCAGGCATGAGCAGGGCTGGTGGCTGTGGGCCAGACAGGGTGGAGCAGGCCCCAGTGACATGCCACTGGCTGGCAGGCTGCCACCCCCACCCCCTACCGTCCCAACTATAAGGCCTCCAGAGAGGAGGGGCCCCCACTGATCCCAAGTGAAGCTCACCATGAAGACGGTCCTGCTGCTCCTTGTCGGCCTGGCTGTGGCCACGGGCCCAGGTGAGGGGCTGGGCGGGGTGGGCGGCTTCCGCCTGGGTGCTGGGCCCAACAGGCAGCCACCCACCATCAGCAGCCTGAAGTTCCCATTTGAAACCCTGATGCTGTGGACTGCTGGACTCTCAGAACTGAAGCAAAAGTGAACCTAGGTCTTAACTGGGCAGGATCACAGGCAGGATATTTCAGAATGGGAGACTCTTAGAACGGGGCAGTAGAATCTTGGAGACTGAGAGGGGCGGAGCCCGAGTGGTCTAGAGATGCCCCCCCTGGGGAAAGGCAGACACCGTGGGTCTCTGGGTCCCTCTCCGACAGCCCTGGGGGTGGCCAAGCCCCTTCTCCCCAGGCAGGGGCAGGGGCGAGCTGAGAACCAGGGCCCTGGAGCAGCCTCAGACCCCCAGGGAGCTGTTCTTAGCTCAGCCCCATGGTCCAGCCAAACTCCATCCCCTTGGCTTCCTCGCTGCTCCCCTAGGCGTGGCCCAGGTGCCGAGGGACAGACCCCTGCCAGAGCTGTGCGCCAGGCTCTGGCCCAGGGCAGGGTGGCCAAAGGCTGAGTCCTAGAGGGGTCTTTGCGGGCAGTGGACCCAGGCCCTCCCACTGAGACCCCTGAGCCTTTGCTCTCCAGCCCGGGCACTCCAATGTCACGTCTGCAGCAGTACCTCCAACTGCAAGCAGCCCCAGACCTGCTCGGCCAACTCCCGCTACTGCAGGACCATGACCACAGGTAAGCGGCAGCCAGGCCCCAGGTTGGAGAGGGGCCCGTGGAGGGCGAGGGTGTGGGCTGGGTGGGGTGTGCCTGGCTGACCCCTGCCCCGTGTGTGCAGTGGAGCCTCTGTCGGGGAACCTGGTGAAGAAGGACTGCGCAGACACCTGCACCCCCAGCTACAGCCAGCAGGGCCAGGTCAGCAGTGGCGTCCAGTCCACCCACTGCTGCCAGGGCGACCTGTGCAACGAAAGGCTGTACAGCGCCGCGCCGGCCCGCACTCTGCTCAGCAGCGGCGCCCTGGGCCTGGTGCTAGGCCTCCTCACCCTCCTGCTGGCCCCCAGCCTGTGACACCCAAGGGAAGAGGCCTCCCCTTCCCCTTCCCCTCCCCATGGGGTTCTCCGGGCCCTCCCTGGCTGTGATAGACAGGCCTGGTGCCACAGGGGCCTGGAGAGCTGATCACAGCGCCCCCAGGACAGAAGGCGGAGGACAGAAGTCTCTGCCCTTCTCTGATTTTGTACTCATTCCTTTATTTTTCTACTCGAACCTCTGAATGGAAATAAATGATTTAAAAGCAGTGTGGCTGTGGAATGGGGGGGCAACGTCCCTCAGTTGCTGGCTGCCACCTGGGCCAGTCTTAGCAGCACACAGAGACCAGAAGGCCTTCCCCCGCCTAGGAGGAGCAGTCCCTCCCAGGATCCTCTCAGCAACTCCCAGGGTCTGGTTCGAGGTGGCCGGCGCTGGCTGGGGTGAGGCCCCACCGAGCTCAGGCAAGAGCCAGGGGGCCCGACCAATGGACCTACCAGCATGCAGCACTGGGAGCTGAACACGCCAATCCAGGTCACTTTCCTGAGATTTGGGTCCAAGAGAGCCTCCCAGCCTTGGGGCTAGGCAGCATGGACTCCAGGGCGTGCCCAAACCTACGGGGTGCTGGTGACCTCACCCTCTTCTGTCCTTGTCTTTGTCCCCTAGAGCCCACAGCCCCCTCCAGGATGCGCCAGGGGGCAGCAGGGCATGACTTAGCACAGGCTGGGCCAGGCGCCGCACACAGGCCGAGCTCAGCACGGCCTGCATGGCTTCCAGCCCGCTGCTGCCTGGCTGGACGATATTCCGAGGATGAGGCTGTAAGGTTAAATGAGAGAAGAGGCGTCCAGCCCAGCAGGGACCAAGCAAACAGCTGCCCGCATCCTGGGGAGAAGGCCAGCCCCAGCCCCCAGCAGCCACCACCTCCCAGCCTCATGGGGCCCCCATAGGTCCTGACCCCTACAGCAGCCAGCCCCACCCTGTCCCCAGGCTCAGCGGAGGGGTGGCAGCCAGCCCAGGCGCTCTTCATTCCTATGTCCCTACATCCTCACCACCCCGTCCAGCAGAGGGCCCGGGCCCCAGGGCTGAGAGGGGTGGAGTGGGACTCAGAGAAGCCATCACCCTGAACCCACCACCGTGGCTCCCTGAGAGCCCGGGCCACTGTGGAACCCAAGGTCCGGGCCAAGGCACTGCGGCCTGGGGTGCAACCCAGGGCGAACCCCTTCTCTAGGCTCAAGCCCCGCCTCCAGGTCAGGCCCTCACCAGGTTACCTAAGCAAGGCACTGCTCCACCTGGAGTTGGCTTCCTACACCTGGCCTTGGCGCTGCCCTGTTTGTTACAGTTTAAATAGTGCTGTGGGCTTTTCTTCTTATTCAACTAAAGTTTGTTGAAGAGAAAAATTAAAACTAATAGGCAGCTTGGTGCAGCTTTAACAAGTCTTTATTACAACAGCAGTAGGGAATAGGAAGAGAAGAGAAGACAACAGCAGCGTGCTGGCACGCACACTGGTGCGCCTGAAGATGGAGCTCTGGCCCTCTCCATCCCCAGCCTTTAATAGATTTTGTATTGGTGTCTTTTTATCAGCGTCACCAAGGCAGTGGGCTAGTAACTTATTCCTTAGCCAGGTGGCGCCTCTTTGTCTCCGGACAGTGACTTACTAAGTGCGGGGTCAAGAATCCACCTGGCCTTCAGGCCAGGTCACAGAGCAGAGGAGGTAAACTGAGGCACTGATTGCCTCTCTATAGTTTTAGGGCTAAAGGCTTTAATTGTCTCTGAGGCTTTTACTATAGGTTAATCATTAGAACGAATGGCAAAGAGACAGGGAAACTGCATTATAACAGCTGCCGCCCCTCCCTGCCTGAGCGCCCGCGCAGCACCCAGGCTCTGACTATTGTTTACATTTTGGAAATTAATATCAAAGCAATTTGCCAGTACTGGCACACTGTCCATACGGCTGGAGCCTGGAACTGGGGCTCCTGGTCTGCTGCAGACCCCTGGCTGCCTCCCAGCCCCTGCACGGCCAAAGGCATTTCTCCCTGTTTCACCATCCTGCAGGAACTCCTGGAGACAGGTCTAGGCCAGCGCCCCCTGGTGGTCGCCAGAGCCAGTGTCTGAAAGCACCTGGCAAAAGGAAATCGGTTCTCTTCCTTTGCCCAGGCATCCACAGCCCATCTGTGCTGGCCTCTGTCCCTCTGGACAGGCGATCTGCTCTACCTACATCCAGGGCAGAGTGTAGAACACCGCCTGATCGTGAGAGTCGAGCAGAGACCCAGACCGCAGACCTGTTTCGCCATGTGGAAACTGAGGCTAGGAGAGGGAAATGACGCCTGCTCTCCCCACAGCAAGAATCTCGTTCAGGAGAATTGGGCTGGGTGGGTTCTGCACCCAGCCTTCCTGCTGGAAGTAGGGAGGAATTGTGTCCCCACCCCAGGAAACCAGCCCAGAAATCAGGAAGCCTGGGGTGTGGCCACCAAGCCCTGGGGTGGAGGGAAGGGTAAGTCTCTGCTTGGGGAGGTGAGAGTGCTTTGCTAAGTGGTGGCCAGTACAGGAGCAACCAAGGGAGGGCCTGCGGCATGCGCAGACCCTGGGCAGGGGCTGGAGAGGGAAGACAGCTGCATATCCCAGGCAGCTCGAGCCAGGCGGGACCTCAGAGCAAACCCAGGGCATCTGCAGGTCCCAGCCTGACTGAGACCACTGACCTGCAGTACCAGGGTCCTGGCTGCAACCTCCCGGCAGCCTCAGTGTGACCATGTCGAGACCCTGGGGCTGCAACCTCCCGGCAGCCTCAGTGTGACCATGTCGAGACCCTGGGGCGACCACACCCGTGGTACTGAGTTTCTTACTGGGTCCTTGTCTCAAAGAGTTGAAAAGTGAAACCTGCAGACACTAGGAAAGTAAAAGGAAGTTTATTATAAAAGAGAAGCAGAGAGGCAGGCCACAGCTGGGGGCCTGGGCAGGCCCTGGAGGCCAGACCCCAGAGGCAGGCCACAGCTGGGGGCCTGGGCAGACCCCAGAGGCCAGACCCCAGAGGCAGGCCACAGCTGGGGGCCTGGAAAGACCCCAGAGGCAGGTCACAACTGGGGGCCTGGGCAGACCCCAGAGGCAGGCCACAGCTGGGGGCCTGGGCAGACCCCAGAGGCCAGACCCCAGAGGCAGGCCACAGCTGGGGGCCTGGAAAGACCCCAGAGGCAGGCCACAACTGGGGGCCTGGGCAGACCCCAGAGGCAGGCCACAGCTGGGGGCCTGGGCAGACCCCAGAGGCAGGCCACAGCTGGGGGCCTGGGCAGGCCCCAGAGGCAGGCCACAGCTGGGGGCCTGGGAAGACCCCAGAGGCAGGGCACAGCTGGGGGCCTGGGCAGACCCCAGAGGCAGGCCACAGCTGGGGGCCTGGGCAGGCCCCAGAGGCAGGCCACAGCTGGGGGCCTGGGCAGGCCCCAGAGGCAGGCCACAGCTGGGGGCCTGGGCAGGCCCCGGAGTCCAGCGGGACCTTCTGGCACTTCCTGAGGGGAGCCGGGGCCACGCAACATCAATTGCACACCATCTTTCCCCGAAGTCTACCCAATCTTCCAAAGAGAAGCAGTTCCAGGTCCCCCACTGGGGAGGAGCCCCGAGAGGGGAGCCCACACTGAGGAGCCCACACTGAGGCTGCACATGGGGCTTGGTATATGTGTGAAGCCACAGTAACGGTGTGAGATGTAGCCGTGGGTTCTTAGCCATTTTAGAAAAGAATGGCCAGAACTCTTCTGCTGTGAGCTTAAGCAATGTGTGTGTGTGTGGGGGGGGGGGGCCTGGGGATGGAACCCAGGGGCATTCGACCTCTGAGCCACACCCCCTGCCCTGTTTTTTATTCTTTATTTTGAAACCAGGTCTCACTGAGTTGCAAAGGTCTCACTGAGTAGCTGAGGCTGTCTGCGAACCACGATCCTCCGGTCTCAGCCTTCCGAGTGCTGGGATGACAAGCGTGCCCACCACGCCCGGCAAGCTTAAGCAATTTTATTATTACAAAGGCAGAAAGAAGGAGACAGAAATGACAAAGGACTGCACTGGAGGTGCAGTGGAGTGTCCTGAACACAAGTCCCTGGAGTGTCTGGATGCCGAGCAGTTTCTATGAGGATTCATTCTCTCTTTCCCCGTCCTGCTTGGCCAGCAGTCTTTCTACCTCCCCCGACCCAGTGCAGGCACAGGCCACCACTGACCTCCACGGTGTCGGCCTTTCTCCATAGATTTATGACCAATATGTGTTGCTTGCTTAACAAGCTCAGGGGTTACATGGTATGTGCCCACTTCAGAGGAGGCCTGTACCATCCTCCTGCATCCTTGGGGAGTTTTTAGCCAATTTTATATTTCTATCTGCTAGAAATTATTTATTATGTTGAAAACTTGTCTTTAAAGTATGGAGGCTTAATCCCCATCAGCCCCTTTGAATAGACATTAATAGAAAGCCCGTTTTTAAATTTTGTTTTCTTGGCTCAGTTAAGTTGTCATCTCTGACGCGAATCCCCTAAGTCCTGAGCGTTTAGCCCCCAAAGTTCTGTATGTTTGTTCCCTGGCCTATAGGTGGCAACAGTCGCAGGCCGACGATTGGTGCACAGAGATCTTTGGTTCCTGAGACCTTGGCTGCTCTCCTCCACACTTGTTATGTTCAGACCCAGTGAACAACACGGAACCATCTTCCCTCTTGGGGAGGGGGGTGTCTGATATTGTTTTTCTTAGCCTTTATCTCCTGGGAATCCTGTTCCCTCACTGCCTACCCAATACCTAACTTTTTTTTTTTTTTTTGAGGTACCAGAGATGGAACCCAGGGGCATTGTACCTCCAGTGGCTATACCTCCAGCCCTATATTATTTGTTTGTTTATTTATTTATTTATTTAATTTTTTGTGGCTCTGGGGATGGAACCCAGGGGCATTCGACCTCTGAGCTACACTCCCTGCCCTATTTTTTATTCTTTATTTTGAAACCGGGTCTCACTGAGTTGCAGAGGGCCTCACTAAGTAGCTGAGGCTGTCCCCGAACCACGATCCTCCGGTCTCAGCCTCCCAAATGCTGGGATTACAAGCATGTGCCACCATGCCCGGCTCCTTTTTTTAATGTTTGAAACAGGGTTTTACTGAATTGCAAAGGGCCTCACTAAGTACCTGAGGCTGTCCACAAACCATGATCCTCTGGTCCCTCCTCCTGAGATGGGATTACAGGTGTGCACCACCACGTTCGGCCTAATACCTAACTCTTCACCAACACCCAACCTAGACCTGTCCTGGCCCCAACCTAACTGGGACCCACCTCAGGTCACAGCCCTGGGCAGGGTCTGCAAAGATGAGGCCTATGGATGTGGATGGAGCCGCAGGCAGATGAGAACCACCACCTCCCATGCCCCTGGTCCCTGCTACCCCTGCAGGAGGGGTCCCCCCAAGCAGCCCGAGCCTAGGGCCTACGACAATAGGAGAGGTGGGGTTCCAGCTCTGCCAGCACCCAGGGCTGGAATGCTGGCCTCTTCAGGGTGTCCAGGCAGAAGCTCCTGACCCATGAGACAAGAAGGGCAGTCTTTGCCTCAGTAGAACTGCTACTATGAGATCCAGACAGGGCGCAGTGACCCCAGGCCCTAAACACTACGGTCCCCGCATCCCATCAGCCTGACCTCCTGCCAGGGGAAGGTGGCCTTCCCTGCCACCAGGCCCCGGGCCCCAAGGGCAGCCTGGCCTCCCAACCCTCAGGCCAGCCACTGAGGCTGTTGGGCTGGGCTGGGCCAGGCGCTCCTCTGGCCCTGCTGTGGACAAGCAGGCCTGGGGCGGTTGCCAAGACCGCTCCTCCAGACTCAGCTTCGGGGTCTCGGGTGCTTTCTATAGCTTTGCTGCTTCTAGTCCATGAATGTGTTGCTGTTGTCTCATTAGTCCCTTTGTTTTGCTTACATTGGGTCTGGTCTGCTCTGTCTGTTCCAGTATCTGAAGGAGGAAGCCCGGGTCCCTTCTCTGGTGTGGCAGCAGCGGGGGCCTCCCCTTCCTGGTGGCTGCCCTTCTGGCTCCCTGGGCACGCCGCCATTTCACTCCACTGGAAACATTTCTTGTCTTCCTTTGTGGTCTTCCCTTTGATCCATTGGTGATTCAGAAATGTGATGTTCACCAGTTTCTAAAGATTGGAATCTCATAGATGCCCTTGCTAATGACTTCTAATTTAACTCCACTGCAGTCCAAAAAAGTAATACATGTGATCTCAATCCTTGTGAGTTTCTTGAGAGTTGCTACGTGGCTCAGAACACCGTGTGTCTTGACGAGCATTCTTGGTAAATGGAGATGGTTCTCTTTCTGGGGGGAGCTGTTCTGTAGATGAAGTGGGGCGTGTCGAGTGTCAGGTGAGTGTCGTCCGCATCTTTGACCCCTCTGACATCCTGCTTGCGCCCATCACGTATGACAGAGGAGAGTCCTCCTTCAGTTCTGTCTAGCAGGTGTCGGTTGCTTGTTTTGAAGTTCAGCTGTTAGGTGGTCAACATTCAGGCTGCCCTGTCCTCCTCTTGAGTGGGAGTGGACCCCTTGGCCACTTTTAAGTGGCTCTCCAGCACTGGCTGTCTTTGCTCTAACCCTGCGCTGTGGGATATCAGTGTAGCTTGTTGCCTTCTTCTCTTTTCTTTCTTGCAGTGCTGTGGCTTGGACCCAGAGGCATTCATTCTACCACTAAGACACATGCACCACGCCCCCCCCCATTTTTTTAAAATTTCACAACAGGGTCTCAATAAGTCACCCAGGCTGGCCCCAGACTTTGATCCTCCTGCTTTCTCTAATATGTGAAAACTAGGGAGAAATGGGTAAAAGGAGGAACTCTGGATGAAGGAGAAGATCCTATAGAGGAGCAAATAAGGCGACCTAACTGAGGGGATGGGAGAAGAGAAGAGGGAAGCTCTCTAAAGCACATGATGTACTTAAACATATCAAAGCCAAGCATGGGAAGGAGGGATGGGGGGTGGGGGGGTGGGGATCGGGTAAGGGCTAATTGGTTGATGTGTGCATGTGTCTCCACAGGTCTTTTATCCCATTAAGATGTGTGACTACAATGCACCAATAAAAAAATTTAAAAAGAATAAGAAGTATGTGGTACCTAGTGGACATGTTTGAAAGAGAGTTTTTTTTTATCCTTATCAATGGAAACTTTTGGACGCGGGCTAGCTGGCCAGCTGGTGGCCCCACCAGGGCAGGGGAAACCGCATCCTAGACTCAGGTGTATTTTTTCATCTCAAACTCATTTTCCTTCTTTAGAAGTCCACTCATGTTTCTTTTTAGTTGCCTATTCCCTGGCTATGTGCGGTCTGCTCTACCTTCTTGAACATGTAAAATGTAACCGCTCCAGAGCCTTATCTCCCAACATCTCATCTGTGACATTTCCAGGTCTGCTGGGGTCTCGAGGACCCCGAGAGATCAGATCTGAATGAGACGCCGACAACTGTTTAATGAACAATTGACAATCTTGTGAGCCATTCCTTTTACACACATGGGGTACATGCAGGCAGCAGAATCAGTACAACTGTGCTTAATCACTAAAAAACCAACAATACCAGCATTCTGAATCTAATCCTGGGAACCAGCCCTGGGAAAAGGACATACTGCTGATAGCTAGGACAAATGCTCCCTCAGGGGTACTGAGAGCAGCATGTGCTTCGGGGAACGTGAGGATAAAGAGATGCGGCAAGCAGGGTCTTGAAGGCCACGGCCCTTCGCCAACGACCTCAGAGGACCTAGAGGACCTTCTCCTCTCCATGCACTAAGCTCTCCTTACACAGGTCTGTCTCTAATAATCATTTTTATTCCCACATGTGGATCTAATATCCCTGCCTTTTTGCATGGCCAATGATGTTTATATTAGGCGTTTTATTAAATGGGCTATTTTATATTGTTTTGTGCTTTTTTTAAAAAAAAATTCTTTTGAATAACTTTGAGCTTTGTCCCAGGATGCAATGAAGTTGTTTGGGGGCAGTCGTAGGCTCCAACGTATCCGGCTGGGGCCAGTGTAGTCTCCAGCAGGGCGCTCGCTGAGCGCGTCAGTGGTTTACGACGCGTCTCCCTGGCTTGTGAGCCTTCCCTGCCCAAGTCAGCTCCGGGAACCGTCTGGCTGCTCCTTCCATGCCTTTGGGTAGTTCCCTAATCTCAGGCACTAATTGGGATTCAGCTGAAGGTTCTGGGACTTTCCGTCCTGCCGGTCTCTCTTCTCCCCTCTACTCTGCCTGTGAATCCTGGCATCGTGGCCTCCCGGAGCTCCCCACTGTCTCCTTACTGGGAGACTGCACTGTTGTGAAACAACCAGGTCCCTGGTGTGAGAGGGAAGAAGTGGACAGTCACAGGGTCCCAGAGCCAAGCTCATTGAGAAACCAACAGAAGAGGTCCCGGGCAGCAGCAAGGCCAGCGGAGCTCCGTGATTTGGGAAAGAAGGGGCACGTATGGGCACTGGTCAGGACCAGAGCGACTTCAAAGAGAATGGACCTTGAGACAAACCAGGGTCGATGGTGCCTGCGCCTGCGGTAAAGCTCCCCAGACCACTCTGATGGTGTGGTGCACTGAGAGGGCGCTGGGAAACCAAGCAGCGCAGCCAGGGCTGCTCAGGGCAGTTACAACACATGGCAGCTGGGCTTCTGTGGCGCCACTTCCTGTAGCTGGAGTCCTCTGTCCCTGGTGCTGCCCACAGAGCAATGTCTGAAAAACGTTATTTTGTGTATTCTGCCTTGTCTTGTAGTTTTTAAAGACAGGACAGTCAATCCAGCCTCAGCCTATTCATCCTGGGCTGAGGCCAAGGACAGGCGGGGCTCGGGAGCTCACTGGTGGCCCTCCCCTTTGGAGTGTGGGCCGGGAGGGCGGAGGCCTTTGGGAACCTTGGCTGCCTTTATTCCCTGCTGTGTTCTCCCCGACATTTGGCACATAAACATTTGTCCACAGGGCAACCAGCCAGCCCAGTTTGTCACACACAGAGTAGAGGTTTCCCAGAACCGGAGCTGGCGGACCCAGCTGCCCAGGGCCCACAAAAGTGTTTCACTTCTTTTAAAGAAAAAAAATAAAAGCCCCCTGGTGGGGCATCACACTTCTGTAATCCTAGTATTTAGGAGGCTAAGGCAGGAGGAGGGCAGGTTTGAAGCCAGCATCAGCAACACAGTGAGACCTTGTTTCAAAATAAAAACATAAAGCCTGGCGTGGTGGCGCATGCTTGTAATCCCAGCATTTGTGAAGCTGAGACAGGAGGCAGACAGCCTCAGCTACTTAGTGAGGCCCTCAGCAACTCAGTGAGACCCTGTTTCAAAATAAAGAATAAAAAATAGGGCCGGGGGTGTCGCTCAGAGGTAGAATGCTCCTGGGTTCCATCCCTAGTACCATTAAAAAAAAAAGAAAAGAAAGAAAGAAAAGAAAAGAAAAGAAAAGAAAAGAAAAAGAAAAAGGGCTAGAGGTGTAGCTCAGAAGTAGAATGCCCCTGGGTTCAACCCCCAGCACCAAATTAAAAAAAGCTTTATGAATCCAAAGAGTGTTTTATTTTCTTCCTCACAATAGGAAATAATGAGTTTTAGGTCCCATGAAAAGCTATTAAAATTTACCTTAAATAGAATAAGAAGTAAAGTTTTTAAAATGTTATAAAAATAATGATTCGATGTTGTAATTATGACCGGGTGTGCGTGAGCCGCGGGTCGCTTCCAATGCACGCTCTGGAGCTCCGTGGGGACTCACTAGGCGATGAGGTCCCCGGCAGGCCTGGCGGCCTCTTCCCGAGTCTGCACGCCGGGCTGCACACCGTGGAACCCGGGCAGAGGGGCAGGGTGGGGCTGGGCAGCTCCACCGCAGGCTCAGCTCGGGGAGGAGGTGGGGTGGGCACGCTCCCGCGGGACTGGCGGAGACCTTTCCTGCGGTGGCGGTGGCCGAGCGCTCGAAGGTCGCCCTAGGGCGTAGCTTCGGGGTTCGATCTGTGTAGAAACGTCAGGACGCCTGGGTCTGGGTCTGGGTCCAGGAGCTGACCCACGAGCTAGCCAGTGCCCGGCTGGGTGAGCAAACACACCTGCCGAACGGCGGCGGCTAAAGCGAAGCTCGAGGAGCGGGGGCGGGCTGGGGGCGGGGCCTGCGGAGAGTTCGCCGGGAGGGGCAGGACGGGGCGGGGCCTGCGGTGAGCTGGCGGGCGGGGGCGTGCCCAGGGCGTGGCTTGAGATGAGCTCGCCGGGAGGGGCAGGACGGGGCGGGGCCTGCGGTGAGCTCGCCGGGCAGGGGCGTGGCCGGAGCGTGGCTTGAGATGAGCTCGCCTAGACGGGCAGGGGCCGGGCCGGGCCTGCGAGCTCTTTGGGCGGAGGCGGAGGCGGGCCGGGGATGGGGCCTGCGGAAAGCTTGGGGACGAGGCGGGATCGGGGCGGGGCCTGCGGTGAGCTCGGGAGGCTCGGTCCTAGCGCGAGCTTGCGAGCTCTCTGAGAGCCGGTGCTGCAGCGCCCGCACTGCGAGGAGTGCGGATAGAGGCCCAGCCAGATCGAGAGGAGGACCGACGAACCGCCCAGGTGAGCTCCCGGCGCCAGGAGACTCGTGGCGGTGGTGAAGGTCACGGACGAGGTCATCTGTATGCCCCGCCCGCGCCCGGAGCCCTCCATCGCTTGGGACTGCAGTCTTTGGGGCGGGGCTCCCTGGGAGGGGGCGGGAAGCCTCCTAGCCGCAGACTGGGCCTGACTCAGGCCCTGGGCATCCTGGTCGGGTGTCTGGAAAATGGGTCATGAAAGAGGACTTGTTTTCTGGGGAGTGCGATTTAGTCCTCCAGAGCAGGCACGGCCCCGAGGGTCACTTCGGCGGGGTAGGGGCGTCGTGGCTCAGATCCCATCCCTCCAAAACTCCATCGCAGAGAGTAGGCATCTCAGGCCCAAGCCCCAAACCCAGACTGGGAAGTTCTACCTCTTGTCTTGCCCAAGTGCCCTCCCTAGGCACGTTTTCCCACGCGCTGGACACAGCTCTTTGAGACCTGGAACCCCACAGCGCTGAGGATTCACACAAGAGGACCCCCGCAGGACTCTAGAGGTCTTCCTTGGAGGAGGGAGCCCCACACAGGGACACATGAAGAGCAGTGGGGAGGGGAGAGAAGAGCCCACACTGGAGCGCATCCCTGCCAGCCCCACCGAGGGCGGTGAGGGGAAGAGGCTGCGTGTGGGGCTGCCAGCCCCACGCTGTCCCAGCCATCTTGGGCATTTGCCGGTGCTGATCTTGGGCTGGAAAGCTCTGGCCCCTGCGTCTACCTCCTCCTGTCTCCAGGGTCCAGGAAGCCTTCCCTGATACCCAGTGAGCTGAGTATCAGGCCACCAACCTGCCTGCCCAGCGCCAGCACCCATCGATTGCCTGCCTCTGTGGCCCTCTGTGCAGGGCTGCCTCCCCTCCAACACATCAGGAGAACGTTCTGGGAGGACAGGGGCCTGGCTGGCCTGAGTCCTGACGGCCACACTGCCCGCTTGGCTCCAGTCATGGCACCCCTGCTCGCCCTGTTCCTGGTGGCCCTAGCAGGCCTGCCTCTGGGTAAGGTGGACAGAGACCAGAGGGCTGCAGGAACCTCTCTTTGGGAGCAGGCAGGCTGGCTAGAATTCCCAGTGGCCTCTCCTGGCTCTCCTGCCCTGGGGGGAGTGGGCTGGGGTCTTGGTGGGTTGGGGGAGGGACTCTCCCCGCTTGTGACCCACCCGGCCTCCAGCCCAGGCTCTGGACTGCCACGTGTGCGCCTATAATGGAGACAACTGCTTCAACCCCATGCGATGCCCAACCATGGTCACCTACTGCATGACCACGCGTACCTGTGAGTTGCGCAGCCCCCAGGCCTGCCCCGGAGCATGGGGACGCAGGAGGGAGGCTGCCACCACCCAGGGCCCTTCCTGGGAGTTCCTGCTGAGACCCTGCTTACAGGGGGTAGGCCAGCCAGGGCCCCACCTCTCAGGACAGCCCTCCTCCCCTGCCCTCTGCAGACTACACCCCATACAAGATGAAGGTAAGCAAGTCATGCGTGCCCAGCTGCTTCGAGACTGTGTACGACGGCTACTCCAAGCATGCGTCCACCACCTCCTGCTGCCAGTACGACCTGTGCAATGGTGCTGGCTTCGCTGCCCCCGGGCCCCTGGCCCTGGCCCTCATGCTACTGGCCACCCTCTGGGGTCTGCTGTAGAACCCTGGCCCCCTGGGGACCCACACAAGGACAAAGCCCCCAAGGGAGACAGTTGCCCACTCTCACACTGCATGCCTCCACTCTACTGTCTGCCTCTCCCCGAGACCCCCCAGCCACATCCAGCCCCACAGTTGTCTGCAAGAGGACTGTGGACCTCCTGCCACCCATGTGGATCAAGTGTCTTTGAAAGTGCTGTCTGGGGTGGGTGGCTGGGCGTGTCGCACTGATTTGATGGAGTGACCGCCCAGTGTCCATCTTTGATGTAGCCCTGCCTCAGTCTACCCAGGAGGTAGTAGGTGCCCTGGAGGGGAGGCATTAGGAAGCCACTGGGGGCAGGGCAGACCCAGCAGGACTCTTTTAGCTTTCCACTGAGGCTGCCCGAGGCTGGTGTGGGATCGCAGCCATGTGAGGAGGCCTTTGTCACCCACAGCTGTCCCAGGAATGGCACCACGCCTGGCGTCTGAGCAGCCCTTGGCGTGAGAGGACCTGGCTCTACCTCACTAGGCCCGGGGAGATTGGGCCTCCCTTGCTCAGCCAGACCCCTGGGCCTCCCCCACCCCGGGTCGTGGGGAGAATGTGCCAGCCTGGCAGGGCATGGTAGCTGGTGAGCTATACTATATCAGTCTGGCCTACACTGACCAAGGCCAGGGCTATTCTGGGCAGGACAGGGCAGATGACATCCAGGCCTGGTCCGTAGCCCAGCAGGCCAGGCAGCCCCAGGAGGGGGCAGGGGAGCCCCAGGCTACTGCCCAGGTCCCACAGGCCACCCTCTGCCCCACAGACCCCTCGGTCAGCCCAGCGGGGTGGAACAAGTACAAAGGGAGCCAGTGTGGGTCTGCCCCACCCCTGAGGGTCCCTCCACCCCAGCAGCCCTACCCGGCACAGACCTGGGAGCTCTGCCCAACAGCTGCCATTCAACTGCGGGGCGCAGGGACACTCCCTGCCACTGTGGCTATGTGGGGCTTGATCCTCTTCACCTCCTAGGGCCCAGCTCAGGTGCTGGCCGAGCCTGGGGGCCAGGGTGGTGGCATTGACCATGTTCAACGACCCTCTCACATGGGACAGGCCTGAAGAGCTTTGCCTGGGGTCCCCCCTCTGGAGGCTCAGGAGATGAGATGCCTGCCATGAGGGGCTCCTCTCCCCAGCCTTGTGCAGGCCTGGGCTCTCCTCCTGGGCCTGGGCTGGTTTCCTTGCCCTGCTTGGCTTCCCTGGTGGAGACAGGCTGTGGTGGGGAGGTGGCGTCCCACCGCGGTCCACCCATCCCTTCATGGAGGACAGTGTGGACCTCTTGCAGGGGTGATTTGGATGGGCAGGGGTCCAAGGTCAGGGACATTGCCCAGGCCAGGAGGCATGAGGCAGTGTCTCCCACAGGGAGCACCCTGGGTCCCAGCCACCTCCTTGCCCCAAGACCTCGGGCTGATCCTGGAGGCTGGGAGGGAAGCCAAGTGCTGCCCCTCGTCCCCCACAGGACCCCCACAAGCAAGCAGCCAGCCTCAAGGTACCAAGGGTGGGGCACATGTGGGCCCCTGACTCGGTGGGCAAGGCCTAGAAGCTGTCATTACCCTGCTTGTGCAAGTCCATTGTCCCCGGCCAGAGCTGGGAGGGGCTCGAGATTGGGTCCTCCCTGCCATCTCGGGGGGGGGGGGAGGTGATGGGGAAGAGGCCTGGCCACCTCTGGCTCCAGAGTGTCTGGGAGCACACAGTGGCAGCCCCTCTCACCTGTCTCCGGCACCATCTGTCCATGGTCCCCCACCCCGACTCCACCCAAGCCCTCCAGTGACCACGTTGTCCCCACCCCACGGCCAGGCTCCTGTGGGCCAGCCTGCGGTTGGATACCACCAAGTACACAGAAGGTGCTCAGGTGGTGCCGGACCCCGCCTTGGGCAGCAGCGCTGATTGATGGCCGTCCTGCTGCTGTCCATGGTGGTGTGACTGCCACCGCTCCGGGTGTCCTTCCTTGATCAGGCCCCAGCAGCCTGCAAGGCGGGGACTTGACCGTGTCCCTTCAAGGGTGCGAACACGGAGAGGTGAAGCGGTCTGTTGCCCTGGCACAATCCGGAAGCAGCCTGGGGTCCCCAGGCGGGCTGCTTGAGGGGACTGTGGCCCCAGGGGCACGTGTTCTCCATGGATGTGACCAAGTCATCGCGAAGCAGGATCTGGGGTGGCGGCCTGGAGACACCCACACCACAGCAGTGCGCCTGGCCTGGCCACGAAGGAAGCCGGACGTGGGACGAGGAAGCGGGGCCCTCAAGTCCCGCGCAGTGTGCCTGCTCGTGGTGAATGTATTCATTCAAGTTCTGAAGCTCTGGAGACAGAGTGGGGCGGCCGCTCTCCTCCGTGTGCTCTTCCTGCGTGTGCTTGGCGAATCCCAAAGCTGTGGGTCCCTGGGCTTCGCAGGCTGGGCTCCAGGCCCCGGCCATCTCAAGGAGACGGGCATGGCAGTGTCTGCACACCAGTCCCGGGCTGTGTCTCTACTCTTGGCCGCTGCTAAGCCTAAATTCGGACCCCATCGGCAGGATGTGACATTCTACCTTTAGGCCCAGCCCTCTTGCTTAGCACTTGTACCCAAACCCTAGGAAGGGTCCCGTCAGTGTTCCCCGATGGAGTGAGTGAATAAATGAACACACGCACGTGTGCCCGTCTCTCCTGCCCTGCCACCGCCTGAACTCGGGCCCCGCCCATCCAGTCTGGTTTGGTGGGTCCTTCCGGCCCTGTGGGGCCGAGACTCCTACCCACCCCAGCCCTTCCAGGTCTTGGCTTCTGCATCTCTGGGCCTGACCTTGCCTTGGAGTTTCAGAACCAGGGGCAAGCAAGATTCCAGGGGCTCCCTGGGGAAACCCCTTCCCATTCAGTGAGAGGGGCGGACCCTCCAGCCCCTAGAGGCAGTGAGGCCTGGTGCTGGGTAAGGGGACAGGGCCCCAGACTGCCTGCTACTTCTGCTTCCTGGGAGGAGGGTCTGAGTCTGCCAACCCTTCCCTCAGATCACCCTCTTTTGGGCCCCCACCTCCCCAGCTCACAGAGCCCACGAGACAGAGGGATGGACCGCGTCGTCTTGGGCAGCCGGAGCTGATACCAGGTCTCTGGGCTGACTCCATGACGACATGCCCCAGCCCTGTCTGACAGTGAGCCCATCTGGCTCCTCCCCCATCCTGGGCCCCTGGGGCAGCAGGGCCTCCTTACCCACAACCACCACGGGCTCCCAGCATGAGCAGTCGCTGCCCATCCTCCAGACAGAGCACACGACTCAGCTTCCTGGGATTCCTTGGCACCCATAACCTGGGAAGGCTCAGTTTGGAGGCCCACCCGGCAGGTGGAGAGTTCTGGCCACTTCACAGGGGGCCCTGCAGTGTGGAGTGCAGCGTGTGCTGTGGGCTAGGCTAGTTCTCAGGCCGCCTGGGCCCAGCCCAGCTCCAGGCAGGCCCTGCTGCTAGGTGACTCAGCTGGGAGCCAGCAGGAGGCGAGGGCGGGGAGGGAGCAGCCCCAGGTATAAGGGAGGCCAGGGCGCCAGCCTGGGCCTTTCCCAGACAACATGCAGCTCTCCTTTGGGCTCCTGGTGACTGTCCTCTTGAGCCTGGAGCTGGGTGAGTCCAGGGTCGGCTACCTCCCTTGGTGCCCCTCCCCCGCTCTTACCCATCTCTTGGGGTGGGAACTCCCACCAGCCCCTGGCTGCAAGTGTGCCCTGGCAAGAGCCCTCTGGGGTTCCACAGCGACCCCTCACAGGCACGCAAGTGCATACAAGGCTCCTTGTGCACGCAGCTCTCTGCCTTCTCTGGCCCTCCAGCTAGCCTGAAGCCCACTGGCTTGTCTCCTGGGGCCAGCCTGTCCTGATGCCCTCCCACCTCCCTGCTCAGCTGTCAGTCTCTGCCTTCCTCTGTATCCTCTGACGACACCCGCATCACCCACACTGGCTCATCCTCCCAGCTTCCGGTGCTCTGGCCCCAGAACCCGCCCAATAGTTTCCCAGGAACACCCCTCAAACACCATGGTCCGAGCCTGACCTCACCGTCTTCTGGCAAAGCCCGATCTATCCCCCACGCACAAGCAAAACCAGCTCTCCTGAGCTCCGCCTGCTCCCTCAACCTCCAAACCACCCCGGCATCCCATCTGTGTGTGTGTGGGGGGGGAGGGGGTCCTGGGGCCTCCGGCCCATCCCCCTGGCTCAGAGTCTCCATCCCCAGGGACACCCTTCCTGGCCCGGACCCCATGTCCCGTGACAGGCTGAACCGCTGACCCTGGGGACTGCCCAGCGTTATTTTGAAGGCCTGAGACTCAAGGGCCCAGGGACCCTGAGCTCACGGTGGGGACAGCCTCAGGCTGAGGGAGCAGCCTGTCATCAGGTCTCAGCCAGAGATGGCATCCTACCCAGACAGGGCTCCCTGCAGGAGGGAGGGAGGGAAGCAGGAGAGCCCACCCCTGGGCCCTCTGTCTGGTGGGGGAAACACGACCGCATGATAGAGAGGAGCAGGGACCCTCTATCCCCACCTGGAGACCCAGGAGGCCTTCCTGGAGGAGGTGGGGTTAGTGCTGGGTTTTTGCTGGGGCTTGTATTGAGGAGGGGACCACACAGGCTGAGCTGGGAGGCACTGGGAGGAGGCAGGCCTGTCCCCATGGTCTCCCAGCCACCTGCCTCTCTGCTCTGCCAATGCCCGGCAGGCTGCTGCCTGCTCCTGTCACTGTCGAGGAGGGGTAGCCTGCCTGCTGCACTGCCATTAAGAGCAAAGCCACAGCCGTGGGTCGCTCATGCAGCGTGCTGGGTCGGGGGTGTAGCTTTGCGGTCATGTCTCCTCTCGGGGTGGGGTCTCAGCCTGTTCTAAAGGCCTGGTACACTGCAGAGGCTGCGGGTAGGCGCCTGCCCTTGGAACTTCTGGGGACTCTGCCCACGGCCCCGGGCTGACCTCTGTACACTGGGGGAGTGGAGCCAGGGAGAAATCCGGCCATCCCACATGGCCACCACAGTGAGGCTGTGCAGCCTGGCCCAGGTGAGATGGGATAGGCCGGGGTGTCGGCTGGGTGAGGCTCAGCTGCCCCCAAATATAGCCCGAGGAGGTCAGTGCTGGGCGCCGGGCGGCACATGGCCAATGTCCACCTGCAGCTCCCAAGGCCCTGGCCGCACAGGGTGAGGGACTCTCCTCTATGAGACATGGAGGGAGAAGGGGGAGTCGGAGGCAGGGAGACCGAGGAGGGAGGGGGGCCAGCAGGGAAGATGGCAGGGTTGCCTGGCCACCTGGGGGCCAGGGCCTGGATGGCACCAACCAGGAGGCTGGCCGGGCCCCCTGACAAGGACAGTCATTGGCCAGGAGAGGCAAGTTGAGCTTCACACGCCCTCTGTGTTCCCTGTGGTCAACCTAGGCATAGGTCCCCGCTAAGGGGCCAGGCCCCTCATCCCAGCCACCAGGAAGGCCCCGGTCCCCAGAGGCCTAAGTGGACCGGCCACAGCACATCTCAGACCCCCCACTACCCCACCCCACCACCCAAGGGACCTGCACATCCAGCCCAGGAGGCCTGCGTCCTGCTCCCCGCGACTGGCTCCTGGGCAGGGGGTCCCTGCTCCCTGCAAAGGGCGACTCCACATGCTACCTGGCGCCAGGCTGAGGCTTCGTCTGGGGAGAGGGGAGCTGGGCCACAGAGCGCAGGGTGGCCTGGGCGTGGGGGGGCACTGGTGGAAGGGTGGGACTGCCCCTGCGGGAGCTGCCCACCTGCTGCCTGAGTCTGTCCGTCTGTCCCGCCTGCAGCTGTGACCCAGGGCATGCGATGCCACCTGTGCAAGGGCTTCGGAGGATGCGCCCATGAGGCCGACTGCCCTGGGGGCTCCACCCACTGCGTCATCATTGCCACCCGTGAGTGGGCGGGTGGTGGCCACTCGGCCTTTCTTGCCCAGGTGGGGAGTCCCGAGCTCAGAGGGGGCCCAGCAGGTCAGAAGAGGTGGGGACAGCTGCCAGACTCTGCCCAGGGCAGGGCCCAGCAGGGCCCCCACATGCCCCCTGGAAGTGACGGTTCAGGCAGCCCAGAGCCTCTGGAGCACATGGCCCTCTCTGCCCCCCAGGCTCCCCCATCAGCTTCACGGACCTGCCTCTGGTCACCAAGATGTGCTACAGTAGTTGCCCTGACGTCGCCAGCCTGGGCCTGGGCCCCCACGTGTCCATCGTCTGCTGCCAGAACAACCTCTGTAATGCCAACTGAGCCCTCTTCCACTCCCGGCCCGCCAGGCAGACCATGAGCCCTACGCAGGCCTGGCCCCTGAGGACCTCCAGCTGGGCCACCCCTGAATGAATTCTTTCTCGTGAACTGCTACCTAACTCTTGCCTACTCTGCTGCAGTGTAAGCCTGAGCCCCCAGCCCATGTGCCCCTGTACCCAGCCTGAGCCCCCCCATGTGCCCTGTACCCAGTCCCCCCAAACTCCCAATAAAATGTGGCTTTTCACGGAGCGCAGGCTGCCCAAGGACCGCAGAGCGCCGCACGTGGGGCGTGGGGCCGGAGGCGTGTGGCTGTCAGACCTTCCCTGTGACCACCCCCAGCCTTGGCCTCCTTGCCCCGGTGTGTCCACACAGCCTCCACCTGGGCTCCCTCCTCCACCGTGAGCCCTCCCTTCAGCCGGGCGGCAGGTGTGCAAGGCACAGGGGCTCACAGGTGGGTCTGTGGGGGAGAATCAGACTGGGCACGCCCACCCCAGAGCAGGGGTCCAGAAGCCTCAGCCATCTGGAGACTGCAATGTGGGGCGGGCGGAGGGAGAATGGCTTTGGGCCGGAGGTGAGTGGCCTCTCTCACACCTCCGTTGGAGCTCAGGGAAAATCCCACCACCCTCTTGGCCTGGGGGTCTTGGGCGCCCTTCCCGTGCCAGCCCCGCCTGTCCTGTGCTTCCCCGGCTCACCCAGCCTATTTCTCCCTTGAGCCGTGCCCAGGCCCTGTCATGCCCCTCTCTGGGCAGGCCTCTGCCCAGCTCCTGCAGGCTGCTGGTGCCTGCCAGAGGGCCGGGAGCTGGGGAGAGCCATGCCCGCGAGGTGGGTGCCTGGGATCGCCGTGGCAGCCATGATCACTCATCTCGGGGTGGACACGGGAAGGAAACCAGCCAGTGTTCATGATACTGCGCACTCACTCAGCAAATATTTAATCACCGGCTTCAACCAACCTTGGGCTGGGTTTCGGGCAGGCTTCTGGTTTCGGAGACACTGAGGCAAGTCAGCAGCCATGGTGTCGTGCCCTCCCCCAGGCGACTCCTGCCAGGAGCACAGGCCCTTCCCTGCTCTCTGGGAAATAAACACATGAGAAATCCAGAGTTGCTGGTGAGGAAGGGAAGTGCCGCAGCCAAGAGGCCGACGCGCACGTCCCCGCAGCGTCGTCCCCGGCACAGAAAACCAGATGGGCCGATGTGCAGGTGAGGCTCAGACATGCCCTGCTGCCCAGGAGCTTTGGGGAGCCCTCGCGGGGGCTCAGCCAGCAGGGAAGGACGCAGGCTAGCTGGCCAGCTGATTGCCCCACCGGGGCAGGGGAAACCGCATCCTAGACTCTCGCTAAGTCGAAAAGCATGCTACCGGCATCAAAGACATACATATAAAAAGAAAGGCTTGTCGCCAGGCAGGCGTGGTGGCTCAAGCTCGTAATCCCCGCGCTTGGAAGGCAGAGACAGGAGGATCACACAGGTTCGAAACCAGCCGCGCTGGCTTAAGAGACCCTGTTTCCAAATAAAATATAAAATGGGTCTGGGAGTGTAGCCCGAAGGTAGAAGGTCCCTGGGTTCCATCCCCAGTACCACCAAAAAAAAAAAAAAGAAAAAGAAAAAGAAAAAGAAAGAAAAAGAAAGAAAGAAAGAAAAAGAAAGGCCTGTCAAGGGCTGGACGTTTCAGGAGAGGAAGTCCCATTCCTCTAACTTGCTTTTCTAGTCTCACAAATGATTAACAAGGACCCAGCCACGGAGGCCCCAGGGTGCATAGCCAAGGACAGTAGGTGTCCACACAAAGGCTAGCTTACAGATGTCCACGGTGGCTCTGCTCATCACAGCCAAAAGGGGGAAATCCCCCAAGTCGCCCAGCCGATGGGTGGGTAAGTCGCGATCTAGGCAGGATAGGCGGTCTTACTCTGCTCCAGGAATGAGGCACAGGCTAGGTCGTGGAAGACCCTTGAAAGTGTAACACTGACACTAAGGACCATGGATTGCAGGGTTCTTTCTGCGGACGGGAAACAGCAGAACAGAGAAATCAGGGTGGGTGGACGGTAGGTAAGCGGCTGCCCAGGCCTGGGTGCTCCTCAGAGGCAGGGAAGTCCAGTGGCGTTTTGCACTCTTCCACACCTCTGGCCACCAGTGTCGTCAGTCTGAAAGAGCCTCCAAAGTGTGCGGCTACTGCAATAACGGAGCGCTGCAGTGGGAGACACGTGCTGTGGACACTGTGGCTGCGTGCCAGGAGGCCAGGCAAAGGAAGGTCTTAAAGGCAAGAGGGAGACGGGTAAGCTGCTTGGATATGGTGGGACCCGGCATCAGCTCGCGCCTGCAGGTGCCATCGCTGTGTCCGGCCACAGCATCCTGTCTGAGTTGCAGCAGCCTTCGAGAATGCAAAAGATAGGTACAGAGACCATGTGTCCTTGTGCCCGTGTGCAAAGCATGGGGTGCGTGTGGAAGAAGCCATCGCCTCTGGCTCTTAGGAGAAAGCACTTACCTCAGGAGTCAGGCTGAGCCTCCCCCTTACTTATCAGCTCTGGTTTTGTCTGGGTCTGAGAAGAACAATTTCCCCTTGGGATGAGTTTTCACACTCCCCATCAGCAAGCGAGCGGCTCTGCCGTAGGTGTCTAGGCGGCAGTTCTGAGCATCATCTAGGTCAATTTCATCCCGACACGTCTACCTGGAGGTGAGACGCACAGGTGGGGGCCGCAGGCCCACAGGCAGCCCCGATTGCTGCCTGCGCTGCAGTGTACTTCTATCCGTCCAGTCCTCCTCGGGCTTGTCTAAGTAGCTGCAGCCGCTCACAGGACTCAGCACACACTTCACTTACCTTAATCTGTTGCTCATCGAGGGTATGACAAAGGATACAGAGGGACCCAGATGAAGGGACCAGAGGGAAAGGCTTGGGCGTGGGGGTGCGGGCTGCATCCTCTCTGCGGCTGCAGCACCCTTGGTCTGCTCTGCTGGGTGCTCCTCAGAGGGAACGAGAGAGACAGCGCAGGGAAGGGTGCTGTGGAAGGAAAAGTAAAATAGAACGTTAACATAAGAACCTGGAGCTTAAGTGCTTCAGCCTCTAGGCTACCAACCAGTTCTCCTTCCCAGGCCTGACTCTCCCAAATTCCTGGGAAACCTGTAAATCTTAGAGGTAACTAAAAGAAAGTATAATTGTCCTGTGCATTCATAATAAGACAGATACCGGATTTTGAGAAACCTATAATTTAGGACACTCCAGCCTGTCAATCAGCTAATGAGGACCCCAATCAGCCTGAGGACCCTAAGGTTGACCAGATGACCAGGAAGTGCCTGCGGACTACCGGACTGAGATCATCCACCCTAATGCTGACCAGAGCCCCAGACCACCAGAAACCACCTCCGGGACTACCAGGCTGAGACATCCTCACACACCTCCTCTAGCCCACCCCTCATGAAAGTCCCCTAGCAGAGACCTCTGAACTCCCCAAAATGCCTTCTTCCCTGGAGATGGCCCTCATTCTCTCTTGAATGTGTATTTCCTACCTTTGCCCTAGATAAACCTCTGTCCCTGTCTCTGATTGGCACGTGCTGACATTCTTTCCTGGGGGGACGAGGCCATCCAGGGGTGGTGCCAGCCCCCATGGCACAGCCCTTCCATGTGTCTGACTCAGAAGCAGTGTGAGGCCTTCGCAAACAAGGTCCACGCGGGGCCAGGGTGCTCCTCCACAAAGCATGGGGTTCACAGGGTGAGGGGCACCCCAGGGAGACAGGATGAGAGGACAAAGGAAGAGCTACAAAAAGAAGGACCCTGGGAGAGGCAGAGCTGGCTTCCCAGGCCCAGGGAGGAGGACAGCAGTGCTGGCCCTGATGGCATCACGGTTGGGGCCGGTAGGGTGCTCCGAGCCCAGGCATTGGTGGTCCAAACTGGGGCTCCACACCTCCCTCCGGGGCCTCATTTTGGGCACAAGGGCTGGAAACTAAAGCTCTACTCTTCAGATCTCTGGAGCCAGGGCTCTGGACGGGGCCTCTATTCCCCGAAGGCAGGGGCTCAGGAAAGGCTACCTGCCGCTGGGCAGCCAGAGGCCTGGCACATGGGCCTTGTCATTGGGCCTCAGGAACAGATTCTGGAATGACTGACCTCTGGGAATGCCACAAGCCCTAGAGGAAGGGTGAGGGTAATTGCAATATACCAGGACAGATCGCCTGCCCAAGTCACCCCCCGGGAAGAAGTGGCATTAAGAGTGAGGATTGGGGGCACAAACGGAGGCTTCATTCCTAGGGCAGGATGGGGGATGGGTACGGAGGCCAGGGTGGCCTTTAGCAAGCCCCAAGTTCCTGGAGGGGGATAATAAACCGGGATATTATCCTTGGGGGCAAGGGTGGTCAGGGATGAGGAGCTTCTGCTGGTAGCAGGAAAGGAAGATAGAGGTTGAGGCGCAGGGGTCCACACGTCATGGCTGATCTCAGGGGAGGGATGAGAAAGATTGGGGGATGGAGAAAGAGAACAAGCCCCTGGTTGGTGCCAGAAGAAAACAGGGACCTCAGTCCTACAACACAAGGCCCTGGGTTCTGCCAACACCTGCATGAGCCGGATGCAGGTCCCTCCCACGTAAGAGTGCAGCTGGCTCACGCCCTGGTGGCAAGACCTGGAGGCCCTGACCACATCTAGCCCACAGCAAGAAAGAATGGAGCAAACAGCAGTGTTGTTCTAAGTCTTTCAGTTCTGGGGAATTGGATGTCTGGCAATAGATTGCGCTCAGCTTCAGGTTCCACTGCCGTGAGCACGGCGGAGGAGAGGCCCACACAACCAGGAGCTGGGGCGCCACCACCAGAGAGCAGCCTGCCAGCCCCAGTGTTTGGAGGCGGCTACTTCCCTCGTGTGCTCTGAGATGACCGTGGCCCAGGCGACATCAGGACGCCAGCCCGGCACAGGCCCAGAGAACAGGAGAAGGTAAGCGTGTGTAACCACGGGGCACTGGCTACCATGGGACACTTGGCAGGGCAAGGCGGAGTGATCATGGATACCTGGTAGCCGTGGACACTGGGTGCCCACAGACTTTGGGACGCTGGGCAGCATGGGACATGAGACCATTGTCCTGTACCCACGGCACACTGAGCGCTGTCTGACCCACTGAATTATTAGCAGAAACAGCCACAGGTGCAGGGTGTCACCTCCCCTCATCTTCCTCCTGCAAGAGTGAACCCTTCACCCTGACCTGCAGAGAGGAGTCTGAGCAAGGGCAGGGCAGGGCTCCACAGCAGAGTCCCAGAGCACCCAGAAAAGAGGCAAGTTGCTACAGCATCTCGTGCAGACCTTGAGCAAAATCTTGGCCAGGGGACCCGCAAAGGCTGGAGTCCCCTGCAAGAAAAACTAGCCCTTTCCCCTTCAAAAAATTATTTTTAAATTATTTAGGCCAGCGGCCGGCATCGGAGCCTTCCATGAGGCAAGGACGTTACTGAGGCCCCCAAGGCTGGGATTGGAGCCTGCCGAGGGGTTAGGCCGGTGCTGGGGCCAGCGAGACCGGGATTAGAGCCTGCCGTGAGTCAAGGCCGGTGCTGGGGCCTCCGAGGCCGCAATCAGAGCCTGCCGAGAGGTTAGGCCGGTGCCGGGGCCAATGGCCGGCATCGGAGCTTGCCGTGAGGCAAGGCCGCTACTGGGGCCTCCAAGGCCGGGATCGGAGCCTGCCGAGGGGTTAGGCCGGTGCCAAGGCCAGCGAGGCCGGGATCGGAGCCTGCCGTGAGGCAAGGCTAGTGCCAAGGCCAGCGAGGCCGGGATCAGAGCCTGCCATGAGGCAAGGCCGGTGCTGGGGCCTCTG
This sequence comes from Muscardinus avellanarius, assembly GCF_963383645.1. NCBI lineage: Eukaryota > Metazoa > Chordata > Mammalia > Rodentia > Gliridae > Muscardinus > Muscardinus avellanarius. The sequence continues at coordinate 1,796,761 of NC_137789.1, forward strand.
AGGCTGGGATCGGAGCCTGCCGGGGGGTTAGGCCGGTGCCAGAGCCAGCGGCCAACATTGGAGCCTGCCATGAGGCAAGGCTGCTACTGAGGCCTCCGAGGCCGGGATCGGAGCCTGCCTTGAGGCTAGGCCGGTGCTGGGGCCACTGAGGCTGGGATCGGAGCCTGCCGAGGGGTTAGGCTGGTGTGGGGGCCAGCCAGGCCAGAATCGGGGCCTTCCATGAGGCAAGGCCACTGCTTGAGCCAGCGAGGTCTGGATCAGTCCACCGGGTAGCCAGTCCACTACTGGGGCCGTCAAGAGTGGGATTGGTACTTGCAACGTGGCATCCACAGAGAAATATCGCAGAAAAAAAAACAAAAACAGATGCTTCCCCTAATCAGCAATAACTAGGAGGAAAGGGGCAACAGGAAGAGGTCGAGCTATAGAAAGGGCCCTATAGTGAAGTAATTAAGGTGACCAATCAGAGGGTATGGAATAGGGGAGGATGGAGCCTCTTTAAAACTCAGGAGGTACATAAACAAATGTATCAAAGTTAATCACCAAACAAGCATGGGATCAAGGGAGGGGGAGGGAATGGGATGGGGATTGGATGAGGGCTAATTGGATGATGTGTTTGTATATCCTCTCAAGTCTTGTATTCCAATGTGATATATGATTATATTGCATCAATAAAAATAAATTAAAAATAAAATAAAATAAAAATAAATAAATAAAATTATTTAAATTAATATATAATTAAAATTTTATATATATACATTATAACTAAAATAAATAAACAACAACATATAAAAGACTAAATCAACAAAGATATTTTTTCCCCAAAATAAAGTTTAAGCCAAAGATTAAGCTCAAGCTAACCTTAGTTTAAGCCAACATATAAAATTAAGTTCAAACTAACTTTATAGGACAAAACATACTTTCTATGATTTATTAATGTCTGACACCCTTATCCTAAAGTCTGTTAAAGACTTTTTCTGTCCTTAAAGTTTCCTGCTTGCATGACAGTGGTTTTGTCTATCCTGCCCATACACACACACACACACACACACACACACACACACACACACATATAAATTATAACAAATCCTAAATAAAGTTTAAAAAGCTTGCATCTGGTCTCATGTGTCAGACTCTTCTCTCACTCTCACCTGGACTCTTTCACCAACACACAACCCTGCTAGGGCTGGACCCCAACACAGTGGCACCTAACGTGGGGCACAACTGGTGAGTAATCCCCTCCTCAATTTCAGATAGTCAGCTAGATTGCTCAAGGGTGCTACAGACCCCCTGTCTTGGTAAGGCAGGTAAAGAAGGGCAATTACGTTAAAGATGTGTCACACTGAATCAAAAGAAAGAGGTCTCTTCATCGGTATCTCTAAACATATGTTAAAGAAAAGAGGTATCTCAGTTTCTACTAAACAACCTAGACAGTTTCTCTCCTTTTTACAAGAATACTCTCCCTGGTTAAAGATTTATGTGCTAAAAAATGTCCTCAAAGTTATAAAAATAAGCCTTACAAATTATAGAGTTTGAGATTACAACATGGGTTTATGTTTTTAGTTATCTCCCCTCTCTCATCCTGCTTAACAAAAAGTTTTTCTTTTTCCAAATATGACTGCAGGTCCACCAATTATTTTTGTCTCTGGTATTGGATTTATGATAAAACATGTTACTTGGCTGGCAAATTCAGTGGTTACATGGTACATTCCTGCTTTGAAGTTTGGGACATGTACTGTCCACCTGTGTCCTTGGTGAGTTTTTAGCCTTTTTCATCTACTAAAAGTAGTTTTTTTATGTCAAAAGCTCAGCTTATAAAGATAAAATACACAGAGACATAGTCCTTTAAAATATAAAAATTGTGAGGAAAAGCTCTTTTGTCTAATTGATAATTAAGATTGGATTAATACAACTTGCTTTTTATTTAACTTTAGCCCAAACTATTATAAAAGATATAATACTTCTTCGAAATAACAGTGTTTGTGTTTTAACATTTGGAGTTCAGCTGGGATAACAGCCAACTTTTAGCTGACCAAGGTCAACACTGGCTGCAGCTCTTAGCTATCAGTTTAAAGACAAAAAAGATTTTGTTGTTTTGCCTATATATAAAAGTTTATTCTTATTATATATTCATGTGGCTTAAATTTTTAAAGGTTTAAGTTTGTTAAAATTTTCAAAATTGTCACTAAAGAGTAACACACTTTGTTTTCTTCAGGCTAAGACAACTACCATTGGCTTCCTAATAAATGTTTAAATTATAACGTCATTCTGAGGATTTATTTTGTTAAAATGATAGTTTAATCTATTGGCTGGTTGTTAAAAAATATAAGTTAGTGGGTAGATATAAATAAACAAATTATGTCAATACCTGTGACCATAAATGTATATCTAAAAACTAAAGGTGCTGTATATCTAAAATCATCTAAATGTGCTAAAAATTTTCAAAAATCAAAAGTTAAAGGTTAAAGGTATATGAGTTTTATATTATATGAGAGCTGACCAATAAGATTTTTGTCATCTTACTTCGAAAAGTCAGCATTAAAACCTGGTTAACATCTGTTTGTCCTGACTAAATAAATGTCTTATTATATAAAAAATACAGCCGACAGTCAAATAACAAATTTATTTTCATTGTTAATGTTGTTCTCTAAAATTATAAAATCTTGAGCTATCTGATTTTTGTCAATACTGTTAGCTTACATAAAATTAGTTATAGTTACCAATATGTGTACTCCAATATAAAAATGGGTCAATGGACTACCAGAGGTAGGCCAATATAAAAAATGGGTCAATGTGCACAAAACCTTGATAAATATATTAATAGATTTCAAAACCTGGCTATTATGTTTGATCTAACAAAGATGAGATGTATATCCTATTGTGTTTCTAAGACTCCGGCTCCCATTAATCAACTTTTAAGTTTGACCTTTGGGGTCAAACTTAAACAAAATTTTGTCGACAACAAAAATAAAATAAACAAAATTACATTTAGATTCCAAACTTTGCTGTTCAAGGTTGTTTAAAACATTACTATTTCAGTTAGTTCTGGTTAAAATATAAACATCTAAAGAAAAAACTATAATTCTTTAGGGTACAGGTCACTATAAAACTTAGATTAATAATATTAATTTGTTTCTTATTTTGTAAAATATACAAAATTATTTCAAAATATAAAATAAAAAATTATAATAAAAACTAATATATAAAGATAAAATATAAAAAGTATATAGTTATGATTTTGATAAAATAAAAAAGTGTCTTACATAATAAAAAATTTATCCTGATTGTCCCAAATAAAAAAAAAGATAATATTAAAAGGCTAAAAGCAAGTCACAAAAGGTCTAAACACATTTAAATATATAATTAAGTTTATTTTAAAAATTATGTGATAAAGATAGTTATATTTAAAAATTATTCAAAAGGTTTATAATAAAATTAACACCTTGAATGGCCATAGACCCAGGTTTGCTGCTCAGCTCGAGCCCACCAAAAGTTGTGGCCATGACTACAGGCCATATATAAAACAGCACCTCCGCCAACTCCATATGACTTTCAGCTGGACACTGGGTCTTTGTCCAATAACACCAACAAAAGACACTCAAACCCTGATTAAAAAAAAAAAAAAAAAAAAAGGCCCATACTTGATGGTCCTGACTACCCCCACAGCCCTCAAGGTAGACAACATAGCAGCTTAAATACACCACGCCCACGTGTAGACAACAAACAAGTTCAACAACGCAATAAGAACACCACACAAAAGACCACCATGCAGAGGCCTCCAAAACACACCCAAAAAATGTCAGTAAAAAAATCACCAAAACACCCATAACCCACTCAAGCTAAAACTAAAAAAAAAATAATAATTATTATAAACTAAACATAAGATTCCCCAAACCAGTTACCCCAGCCTTAAAATAATTGCCCCAAAACATAATAACCAATCCCCCATAAACAGCTAATACTATAAGTCTTCTAAACCAATCAAAATAAAGCCCATTTAAATATTAGTTTAGCTACTAATCTAGCTTCTCAATTTATATCTAAATTCCAGTAAATTTTAAATATGCGTTCTTGGTAGAGTTATGCAGTTTCCTTAAAAATGTTTTACATAATAATCATCCTTCTTTGCTTATGTTTTCTAGTCCTCATCCTTGCTGCCCAAACAATAAGAGCCTTAACAATTAAAATAAATATTCTCAAATTAAAAAATAAAGGAGAAAATGCTACAGCATTTTGTGCAGACCTTAAACAAAAGCTCAGCCAGGGGACCCGCAAAGGCTAGAGTCCCCCACAAAAAAATAACTAGCACTTCCCCCTTCAAAAATTGTTTTTAAATTATTATTATTATTATTATTATTATTATTATTTAATTTATTTTTTATTGGTGCAGTGTATTCATACATCATAATGGTATAAAGAAAATACTTTTGTAGACATACATGCACACATCGCCTAGTTAGACCCTACCTGATCCCCACCCCGTTCCCTCCCCATCCCTCCTTCCCATGCTTGGCTTAGTGGTTGACATCTAGTTTGATAGCGATTTATCCAATATTAACGATGATAATCTCACAAAACAGTTTCATTTGTCTGATACCAAACTTTTGGTAACTTAAAGATAACATTTCAATATTTCTTTTTGCTTTCTTTCTTACCAGAGAATATTTTTTTTTCTTTTTTCTTTTTTTAGGTGAAACTATCATACATTTATTTATTTATTTTTCAGAAAAAAATCTATCCTGATATGGAATATGGACTCTACATACCCAAAACAATCTGGAAGAAGAACAAAGCTAGAAGATACATATTTTCTGATTTCAAACCATATAAAGCTACAATAATTGAAACAGTGTAGTACTGTTCTAAAGGCAGATATATAAACCATTGGAGTTAAATAAAAGCCTAGAGATAAATTCTTCCATATATTGTCAAGTTATTTTTGACAAGGTTTCCACAAACATTTGGTGGAGAAAATACTAATCTTTTAACTAAATATTATTGAAAAAGAATAATTACATGAAAAAGAATAAAATTGGACCCTTACCTAACACATATACAAATATTAACTCAAAATAGATAAAAAACCTAAATATAAATCTTAAGACTATAAACTTTTAGGAGAAAATCTGGGTCATAAAACCTCACAACATTGAAATTGGCAGTGATTTCTTGGATATTATTTCAATGGCACAGGCAACAGAAGAGTATACAAACTCCCTAAAAAATAAAAAAAAAATTGTATATCCAAAGACAATGTAAACAGAGTTAAAAGTTACTGATAGAATGGGATAAAATATTTCCAAATGCTATATCTGAAGGTATATTAATATTCCAACTAGAAATCCTAAAAATTAGCAACAATAAAAGCAAACAATACAATTTAGAGATAGGTAAGAGACTAACAAAAATAATGAATCTCCACAGATAACCAATCTTAGTTGTCTGTTGGATGGAAAAATCTTGTTTCTCTGGTTCTGGTGTGTGTTACCTATTTCTTCTTTGTAGTTAATCTCTTTGAGTATTTTCTCTAGCGCTGGTTTTGAAGACATAAGTTCCTTCAGTTTCTGTTTGTCGTGGAAGCTTCTTATTTCCCCATCTAATTTGATAGAAAGTTTTGCTGGGTAGGAAATTTTTGGCTGGAAGTTGTTTTCTTTCAGAGTTTGGAATATGTTACTCCAAGCCCTTCTGGCTCTCATGACTTGGTTTGGGAAGTCTGGAGTGATTCTAATTGGTTTGCCTCTGAATGTCACTTGGCCCTTTGTTTTTGTTGCCTTTAAGATTCTCTGCTTGGCTTCCACAGTGGTCATTTTGACAATTATGTGGCGTGGGAATCCTCTTCTCCGATCCTGTCTAAAGGGAGTTCTATAAGTTTCCTGGACCTGTGTATCGACCTCTTGCTCTATGTTTGGAAAATTTTCTGCTATTACTTCCTTGAAGAGATTATTGATCTCTTTGGTTTCACCTTCTTTTCCCTCTTCAATTCCAATTTTTCTTAGGTTAGCTCTCTTAAAATGGGCCCATATTTCTTCAATGTCAGATTCCTGCTGTTGGATTTTTTTTCTAAATTAGAAACTATGTGTTCATTTTTGGAGTGATCATCTTCTATTAGCGACATTCTATGCTCCATGTGGTCTAATCTGTTGTTTATACTTTGAATTGAGGCCTTTATTTCAATGATTGCGTCCTTTATCTCTTTTTGACTTTCTATGAATTCTTTTCAAAAGTCCTCTATTATTTCTACAGTTATTTTCCTGATTTGATCTTCTAGAGATCTCTGGATTTCTGTGTTATCGGGTTCTGATGTTGTGGGGTTGTGGGCATTCATTGCTCCATTGTTATTCCTCTTTCCCATGATTTTGGAAGTTTGTGCTTTCTCTGGGTTCTTCCCTTGAGTCACTACGACTTCACTTAAGGTGCTCTGGATCTCGAGTCTGTGGTATCTCGGTCCCCACTACTCCTTTACTGGGTTTTATCGCAAAGTCTCAGACCCAGGGAGTCAATCAAGGCTGCTTTATACCATGGGGGGTGCCAGATTGGGCATTCTCCTATGGTGTGATATCTCTGCCACCGCCACTCCCCCACTGGGTCAAGTCCCTGGGAGTGCAGTAGTGGGATTTCTCCTCTATGGGCCGCAATTTGACTCACTGTGGTTGAGTGCACTAATGGAGCTGTCGTGGACTCAGTGAATTCGCTGCTGCTGCCGCCGGTAGTAATATGACGCCGCCGCCACGCCCTCGGCCGTGAGGCTGGCGTGTTTCTTTTCTGTTTTTGAGCTCCGCTCTGAGTCCCTGAAGGGTGTGCTGAGCCCAGCCCCTGGGAGCTTTAGATGCTCCCTGCGCCGAGAAATTTGCCGAATTCCTCCCAGCTGATCCGCAGCAACTCACCTCGGCTCACTGTCCGACACTCCTCTCTGGAGCCTGGTAGGCTGTTGAGTGTGTTGGTCTGGTGCTGTCCGGTGAGCTCGCCGCTGCCGCCGGCAGTAAGGCGCTGCTGCCGCGTCCTCGGGCGTGAGGCTGGCGTATCTCCTCTGTGGCTCTGAGCTCTGTTATGAGTTCCCCTCCTCTCTGGAGCCTGGTGCTGCAAGGGAAAATGGCACCCGCCGCTTCGCGCCGTGGCTCTGGCTGCAGCACTGTGGTCTGGTTTTTGGGGTCTCGTTTTTCCAGCCCTCTTGTTCTCTGTCTCTTGAAATTACATTTTTTGTTTCTCTGCTGATATTGTTTCCTGGCTATGAAAGGCGCTGATTTTGTGGTAATAGAGATTGGTTGTTAGCGGGGCTCATAAACCCCGCTTTTCTCCATTGCCATCTTCCCGGAAGTCCATTTTAAAATTATTTAAATTAATATATATAATTAAAATTATATATATACATTATAACTAAACTAAATAAACAACAACATATAAAAGACTAAATCAACAAAGATTTTTTCCCAAAATAAAGTTTAAGCCAAAGATTAAATTCAAACTAACCTTGATTTAAGCCAACATATAAAATTAAGTTCAAACTAACCTTATAATATAAAACAAAACATACTTTCTATGATTTATTAAATGTCTGACACCCTTGTCCTAAAGTCTATTAAAACCTTTTTCTGTCCTTAAAGTTTCCTGCTTGCATGACTGTGGTTTTGTCTAGCCTGCCAAAAATAAAAAAATAAAAATTATAACAAATTTTAAATAAAGTTAAAAAAGCTTACATCTGGTCTCATGTGTTAGGGTCTTCTCTCACTCTCAACCTGGATTCTTCTCTCACCAACACAGGACCCCTGACTCCTGCTAGGGCTGGACCCCAACAGCGCGGTGCACAGGATGGGGAAGGCCACCTCTCATCCCTGGGTCCCATTCAAGGGTAAGTCCTCCAGTGAGCAGCTCCAGCGGCAGAGCCCCAGGGTCCCCGGTCAGCAGCAGCACTATGGGGAGCCCGTCTGGAGCACACCGCCCCAGTCCCTTAACACACGGAGCCCCGATCCTGGATACTGAAGCCTGACCCTGTTTATACTGAGGCCTGATCCCGTTCACACTCTGATGCCTGACCTTGGTCACACACTGCGTCCTGACCATCACCCTGGATACGCTGAGGCCTGACTCTGTTTACACTCTGAGGCCTGGCCCTAGTCACACACTGAGGACTGACCATGCCCCTGGGTACACACTGAGCCTGACCCTGGTCATACACTGAGCCCTCACCCTGGATACACTGAGGCCTGACCCAGGTCACGTACTGAAGCCTGACCCTATTCACATCCTGATTCTCCACCTGGCCACACTCTGAGCCCTGGTCCTGTTCACACTCTGAGCCCTGGTCCTAGTCACACTCTGATGTCTGACCCTAGTCACACTCAACCCTGACCCTGGTCACACACTAAGCTTGACCCTGGCCACATGCTAAGTACCAACTCTGTTCACACTCCGAGTCCTCGTCACACACTAAGCCCTGACCCTGGTCATACACTGAGCCTGACCCTAGTCACACTCTGGGCCCCAACTCTGGTCACACATTGATCCTGATCTTATTCACACGGCGAGCTTGACTCTGGTCACATGTTCAGCCTGACCCTGTTTATACTCTGGGACCGCCTCCGTTCACACTTTAATCTCTGCGCTGTTCACACTCTGATACCTGGCTCTGGTCTGCACCAAGCCCTGACCCAGAACTTCCTGGAGAGAGAGCAGGGAGAGGCGTGGGCTTCTTAGAGCAGAGGCCTCCCTGACAGAGCCAGCCCCGACCCTGGCAGGGCTGCATTCCTCCCTACCCAAGCAGACAGCTGCTGCTTTGTAAAAAAGAAAGGTGTGTCCTGGGTCTCCCCTGGGTGTCAGTGGAAACTCCAGGAGCAGGCCACACTGGGGTAAGGCGCGGGTAGAGCCTGGGCCTTGGGACAGGAAGGCGCTGAGCTGGGCCAGGCCCGGGCAGAGGAACTGGGTTGGACGTAGGGAGGGACCCGGGTGTGTGCAGTGCGGTGTCTGATCCAGTTAGCTGGGGTGCATCTGTGGCGCGTGGTGACAGACATGCAGAATGACAGGCTTGGGCTGCTGACTGGCACGGCCGATGACCTTGCCAAATTGATTAGCTTCTCGGAGCCCTTCTTTATCCAGACTAAAATTTACTGGTTCAAGTACCTCCAGAGCCGCCATGAGGACAAAAAGTCCAAATAGGCTAGGTCTCTGACACCTGCTGGGTGCGGGAGCAGCCTGGGCCGCACACAGCACCCCACACCCAGCGCCCAGGGCTCAGAAGACAAGAGCTCTTCCACGCCAATGAAGACCAGACCACAGTGGTCTGAGCCGGGGAAGACCCTGGGCCCTAAAAGGGGCTTTCAAGGGGTTCCGCAAGCACAGCGTTTCAACCACTGGAAGGGCAGGTTGGGAAGGCGTCCCAGGCAGTGGGGACAGCAGAAGAGAAGCCAAGGTGGGAGTGAGACTTGGACCCCACCCTGCCGGGGCCACGGCGGGGCCACCTCCATGTGGGTCTGGACCCAGCACGGTGAGACTGTGTCTTGACTGCTAGGGAAGAGATGCCAGGCCCTGGCAAAGCAGCAGCCTGCCTCCCCACACGCTCGCAGCATGGACTTAGCAAGAGACAGGGACCCCTGACCCGCGCCTGGCACTCGGTCCTGAGCCTGGTGGAAGACATTTCTGTCGGTTTCCTTGCTGAGGGCAGCCTATCAGTCCTATTTAGGTCCAGGGGCCTGACCAGTAGGGTGGGGCTGGCCATCCAGCAGCCACCAGGACTAGTGTCCCCAAGGTGACCCCAGCCCCCTCCCCACTTGCCCTCCATTCAGGACCTATTCTGTTGACCCGGAAGGGTTTGTTTTTGTTTTTGCTTTTGCTTTTAGTACTAGGGATTGAACCTAGGGGCATCTACCACTGAACTACACTCCCAGCCCCTTTCATTTTTTATTTTGGAAAAGGGACTCGCTAAATTGCTGTGGCTGGCTTCAAACCTCAGTCCTCACATTTCAGCACTGGCCTCACCAGCTTGCCCCACCATGCCCAGCTCCTCTATTTCTTAAGCCTCTGAGCAAACTTGGCCCCAGGTTGCCATTGGCTCTCCAGCCCAGCCCGACCACCTCAGAGGAGCTTCCAGGGGCCCAAGGAGGTCCTGGCAAGATTCCAACCCAGAATGCTACCCCATGAAGCACCCTGGAGACAGCAGTAGGGGTCACGGGGCTGGGGAGGCGGGTCCTGCAGCAGCGCCCCACCCCCTGCTGCCCCTTCCAGGTGTGGGGGGAGTTTCCCAGCTGGCAGTACAAAGCAGGGTGGGTGTGAGAGTTACAGAGGGGAGAGCCCTAGTGCAGAGGGGGCAGCCCCAGAACCGTTGGGGCAGGAGGGGTTAGGGAGAGGTGGAAGTATCAGCTGTGCGTGGCAGGTGGTGGAGGGAGGAGAGACAGGGAGGGGTGGAAGACCCCACCTAGGGGATGGGGCCTCAAATAGGAGGCGGGGCGGACCCCAGGGATCCCACACCTCCGCCCTGGGGAAATCGGATCCCGCTAATCCACTCAGCAGACTGGTCAGACTACCACACTGCAGCCACAGCCTGGGGCAGGCAGAGGCCCAGCAGGACCATGCAGGGTACTCGGCTGGCGATGCTGGTGCTGGCCCTGGCCACCTGCGCAGAACTGGAACTTGGTGAGGAGCAGAGCTGGAGAGGGTGTCAGGGCTGGAGGGGGCATCGGGGCTGGAGGGGGCGCCAGGACTGGAGGGGCATTGGGGCTGGAGGGAGCGTTGGGGCAGGGTCTGAGCCCTGCAGGAGGCCCCCTCCAGTGGAGACTCCCCAGCGTGCACTGTGAGGGCACCCCAGGACCCCAGGCCTCCGCAGAGAGAGAGAGCTGAGGGGGCAGGGGGAGCATAGCCCAGCTGTGGGCCAAGGAGGGAAGGGGCACCACGGAGAGCTGTGCGGTCAGGGTGCGAGGGCTGGCCTGGCCTGGCCTGGCCCAAGAGAAGAAGAGCCGAGAAGCCACTCCTCTTTAGCCTGGAGAAGGGAGCGGCCCCCGGGCCGCAGGGGGGATGGATAGGAGGGAAGAAGGCCCCACCCTGCAAGGGGCAGTGATTACAGAACTGGGGTTTGGGAGAATAACTGGACTGTATCTCAGACCTGCGGGGGCCCTGCACCCAACCAAGGGGCTCAGTGGTGTGGGCCAAACCAAGTGCTTCTGCTCACTTCCCAGAGGGAGAAGCTGGCTCTGGCAGAGAGGCCAGAGGCCCCACCCCAGCACCATGGGGGACAGCGGCCCGGGGCCTTGCTCGGCTGCTGTGGTTGGGCAGGGGTGCTAGTGCAGGGGAAGAGGGCAAAGCCTCCTCACCAGCCCCTTGGGGAGCAGGCACCTTTGTTAAGCTCCAGGTGCCCCTTGGACTCCACAGACCAGTCTCACCTGATCCCTAGACCCCAGCAGCCCCTCACCTGAAGGCACCCGCCCAGCTGATGAGGAAGCTGAGGGGCCTGGCCCTAACGATGCCCGCCGGCCCTCCCACCCCTCGGCGCGCCTTGCCTGCACCTCTTGCCACCCTGGCCCACAGGCAGAGCCCATCTCCCCAGGGGCTCACCTGCCTCTGGTGCCCAGGGGCCCAAGTCAGGGCCCAGCCTGACCTCAGCGTGGCTGGTGGGCGCTGGCTAGTGTCATGGACCCTCAAAGCTGGGCCTCCAGTGCAGGACTGGCACGCTGTGTGGGGTCAGCAGGGGCAGAGCCTGCTCACCCGCCTGTCGTGTCCCTCCTAGCACTGGCCCTACGGTGCTACTCCTGCCAGGAGCCCACAGGCGTGTCCAGCTGCACCGCCATCACCAAGTGCAACGCCAGTGAGACCATGTGCAAGACCACCCTCTACTCCCTGGAGATAGGTCAGGAGGCGTGGGTGGGCTGGGAGCCAGGGTCAGCGACCTCCAGCCAGCCACCCTGGCCGGCCGGTGCCCACAGGGTGCACAGCCACCATCATGCCCAACTCCCAAGAAGAGCCCTTCCATCTGAATTACTGGGCCTCCCTCCCCCCCAGGCCTCTTCCCTCCCACCCTCCCTCCCCTCCCTCCTCCCCTCCCTCCTCCCCTCCCTCCTTCCCTCCCTCTTTCCCTCCCTCCTTCACTCTCTCCTTCACTCCCTCCTGCCCTCCCTCCCATCCTCTCTCCCTCCTTCCCCAGCGTCCTCCTTTCAGTGGTGGCGCTGAGACTTGCTGAGACTCACGAGGAGCGCAGAGCAGCATCTAGCCCTGGCTCTGCCCTCTGCATTGGGGTCGAAATTGGCATCAAGCAAGAAATACCAGTGCAAGACAGCATGTGTGCCCCTGGCATGGCAGAGGCTCTCGGGATGGGGACCCCAGAGCCAGCCTTGGAGACTATAAAGGACCTGCCCTCACAGCCGACACTCTGTCCCCACAGTGTACCCCTTCCTCGGGGACTCCACGGTGACCAAATCCTGCGCCAGCAAGTGCGAGCCCTCGGATGTGGATGGCATCGGCCTGAGCCGGCCAGTGTCCTGTTGCAACACAGATCTGTGCAACGTGGACGGGGCACCTGCCCCGCACAGCCCCCACAGCCTGATCCTCATCCTCGGCCTCAGCCTCCTCCTGGGCCTCCTTCTCTAGAGCCCAGTCCCAGCCCCTGCCTTGAAGAAGTGTGTCTGCCCCCACGCCGGCCTCCTGAGTCTCCTTTCTGGGTACAGATGGGCAGGGAGGGAGATGTCCAGACTGCGCCTCTGTCCCTAGGGGCAGAATGAGAGCAGCCTCCCAGAACAGGGCAAGTCCTCCAGAGGCTGGCACGGCTCACGTGGGCTTAGGTGCCCTAAGGCTGTGACCCTGAGCACTGGCATCGGAAGAGGGAGAGTCTTTCTTTCTTTCTTTCTTTCTTTCTTTCTTTCTTTCTTTCTTTCTTTCTTTTTCTTTCTTTTGTGGTACTGGCGTTGGAACCCAGGGGCTTTTCTACCCCTGGGCTATACTCCCAGACCTATTTTTATATTTTATTTGGAAACAGGGTCTCACTAAGTAGTTGAGGCTGGCTTTGAACCTGTGTGATCCTCCTGTCTCAGCCTCCCAAACGCGGGGATTACAAGTGTGCGCCACCACGCCCAGCAGATCACACCCTTTTACCTGGCTTTTCTCATGCATACACTCCAACCCACATGCACTCCACAGATCCCCAGAGACTGGACACCAGGCCATCAGGAGATCAGACTCAGGCTGTGACCTGGCCAGGATCGGGGCTCAGGCTGTGACCAGGATCAGGTTTAATCTATGCCCAGAGCCAAGCAAGGCTGTGTATGACGGGGAAGGAGTTCATTTGATGGTGTGTGCCCTGGCACAGGCTCTGTGTGATGACCTGGAGTAATATCCTTGACCCCAACCTCACTGGCCATAAACCTACCTTTTGGCAGAACCTCCCTGCCTGGGCCTTGCTACAGCCTGAATCCCTCAGCCAGAACCTCTCTGAATTGGCAGCAGGGGTGGCAGGCAGACAGCGAGGTCCCAGCCCCAGCACTTGCAGGCCCAGGAGCCCCACGGCCTGTAAAGAGTGCAAATAGCACTGGGTCTGATGGGAAGGAAGGGACTGGGGGCCCCAACTTTGGCTGGAAGAGCTGAGCTCAGTGTCTGCTGGCCCAGGCCACACCACCCCGGGGCTGGTTGAGAGGGTCTCTGTTCTTCATCTGGGGTCTGAGCTCCAGCACCCTTCGCCTGACCCCTTCACCTCTGGCCCTGGAACCAGGAGGGTGAGGACTACCTACCTGGCCCCTAGCCGGCACTTCTCCCTGCCACCACCTTCTGGCCCAGGGATAAGCACCCTGCCTCACCACCCCCAGAGCAGGGATGGTTGGGTCTTAATGCAAAAAAGGAGCCCTAATGCCCCTCCCCATGTCCACTGCTGACCCTGTCCAAGCTCCCACCCAGATCCCTGGGCAGTGCTAGGTAACCACCGCCACCTCCTGGCACGCCACCCCACCCCAATCCATTGTCCAGTAAGCACCCAGACCTGAGAGCGTTACTCTGTCCATGCCCAAACTCCCCGGTCCCAAGGGTCAAGTTCTGGAGGAACTGGCCTGGCCATGGTGACAGCAGTGTGGCTGGCCCTGCAGCCTGGAGGGGGGCATGTCACAAGAGCAAATTCAAGCACCCAAGGAACAAGGCTTGAGACCGAGCTGTCCCAGAAGGCCAGGCGCTGTCCTAAGAGGAAGTGAGCTCCCCAGAGCCAGGGGTGTCCAAGCCTGTGCTAACTCAACAATGTTAGAGAAGCCACAGGCCATTTTTACCCTGTGGAGCAAACATCCTAAGTCCCAGGACAGTCTCTGCTGGGCCACAGGTAGCACTGTCTTAAGTTTCTTGGAAGAAACAGCAATTCCTTATCTTCCACCATCCACTACGCACTAAACGCACCCACCCACCTACCCATCCTCTCTCCATGCACCCATCATCCCCCTAGCCTCTATCCATTCATCCATCGATTCATCCACCCATCTACCCACCTACTCCATCCATCTTCTATCCATCCTTGCATCTGTTCATTCATCCATTATCCACCCACCCATCCATCATCCGTCCATCCATCCATCCATCTATTCACCTGCCCACCTACCCAGCCATACCATCCTTCCTTTATCTATTCATCCACCCTCTATCCACCCATCCATCTTCCACCCATCCATCTACCCATGTATCCCTATCCACCCTCTATCCACCCATCTATCTTCCACCCATCCATCTACCCATTTAGCATCTATCCATCCCTCCCTCTTTCTGCAAATGCTGCTCAGCAGTTAACCTGGCCAGGCCTGGACTATGGATGGAGGGATCCTACAGGAACAGAAACATGCTCTGCCACTCAAGGACCTGATGGTCCAGCAGCCATCAGGACAGGCAGGGCAGGCAGGCATCAATTGCCAGTGGTGGGGATGGGCTTTGACTGCATCCTGAAGGCTGCAGAGAACCAGGGAGTGTTTCTGGGAAGAGTGGTGTGTGGTGCAATTTGTGTCTTAGCCAGCCTCTGAGTGGAGGGTGGAGGGTGGAGAGTGTGGCCAAGGAAGAGGGCAAGGCTCCCAGAGACAGGGTGACCTGGCAGATGGCTGGGGATGGGCGTGGACTGGCAGGAGTCCTGGCGCCATCTTGGATAACAGGTGAAAACTGCTTCTGGTATCTGCCCAGGCATGGAAAGGGACCCTGAGAGTCAGCACTTCCCTGATGGGGCAGGCTGCGGGAAGAAGCACACGAGGGCACCCGTCAGAGCCTCTGCTCATTTATTGGCAGTCTCAGGGAGGGGAGCTACCCCTCTGCCACACATTCCCCTTGACTGGGCTCAGACTGGTCTTCAGGTGTGTTTCACAGCTAGGGCCAGTGGGAAGTGGGCGGACTCACAAAGAGGCCAGAAGAGGGGAGGTCAGGCACCTACCTAAGGGAATCAATTCTGCCCTGTGCGGCGGGATATGATGCAGACACAGCACTGCTCCTGCACCTGCCGGTGGGGCGCTGGGCATGAGAGGGCGGGTGGAGCACACTCTGCCCCAGGAAGGCCGTGTGTGCCACTCTCCTGTCTGCCACTCCACCCTGCCCCTCCCTGCCATCCTGGCCTCTCAGGGCTTTCCTCCTTTTCAAAGCCAGGACCAGAAGCCCCTTCTGGCATCCTTGGCTGATGGCGTGTCCTCCTTGGTACAGCCGCCCTGCGCCCAGGCTCTAGGGTCCCCTGCCCTGGCCAGGGCCCACAGCACAGGAGACACATCCCTGCTGGGCGCTCGCTCGTGTTCAGTGAGCGTTCAATGAGTGTTCTCTGGAGCACAGGCTCCTCTGCACCATGTACAGATGAAAGAAAGGGACACCTGGGAGCCAGGTGGAGCCTGGACTGCGCTCAGCCCACCAGGCTCCAGAGGAAGCAGGCATTTCCCAGCTCCTCTCACAACGTCTGGGCGTGTGTGCGCTCAGCCCCAGGGGTGAGCGGCCTCTTCGGCTGGCTATGTGCCTACCCACATGTGGCCCCATTGTTTGACTCCGGAGTATCCAGTATAGCAGTCTAGTCCTTCCCAAACAACGCCTCCCTCTGCTTTCTGGCGGAGCCTGGTAGAACTTGCCTCAGTGCACAGAGCCAGGCCACTTCCACCCTTAAAACCTGCAAACAGGCAGCCAAAGTCTGGAGGGATTAAGGCGCCATGCCAAGGCCACACCTGGAGAGAGCTGCGGAGGCTAAGAGGAAAAACACAGGCCTCCTGGCAGCAGGGAGCTCTTCCCAGCACCCCATCCTGCCTCAGGGCTAGAGCATGGAGCCCTCACGCCACAGCCAGGCCCACTCACCAGCCCACCACAGAGCCGCACACACAGCCTCCTCTTGAGCAACTCAGCCCTGCATACGTCCACTGTTCCAGCCACCTGTCCCTCCATCCATCAACCCCAACTTCCATCACCAGTTCACCCATCATCTATCCATCCCTCTGTCCACCCACCCACCCACCCGCCCATCCACCCATCCATTAACCCTATCTTCCATCATCTGTTCACCCATCATCCATCCATCCCTCTGTCCACCCACCCACCCATCCATCCATCCATCCATCCCACTCTATCCATCCACCCATCCATCCATCAACCCAACTTCCATCATCAGTTCACCCATCATCCCTCCATCCACCCACCCACCCACCCATCCATCCATCCCTCCATTCATCCACCCACCCACCCATCCATCAACCCCATCTTCCATCATCGGTTCACCCATCATCCACCCACCCCTTCATCCACCCACCCACCCACCCACCCATCCATCCATCTATCCACCCCTTCATCCATCAATCCCAACTTTCATCATCAGTTCACCATTCCTTCATCCACCCACCTACCCACCCATCTGCCCATCCCTCCATCTATCCATCCATCTCTTTATGCCTCCATCCATCCATCCCTCCATCCCACCCATCAATCTATCTACCCCTTAATCCATCAATCCATCCCTTCCTCCCTCCCTCCATCCATCCACATCCATCCATCCATCCATCCATCCATCCCTCCATGTATTCACCCATCTATCCATTTATCCACCTCCTCATCCATCAATCCCAACTTGCATCATTGGTTCACCCATCACCCATCCATCCCTCCATCCACCCACCCACCCTTCCATCCATCCACCCATCCACCCATCCATTAACCCTATCTTCCATCATCGGTTCACCTATCATCCATCCATCCCTCCACTCACCCACCCACCCATTCATCCACCCCTCCATCCACCCACCCACCCATCCATCCATCCATCTATCCACCCCTTCATCCATCAATCCCAACTTTCATCATTAATTCACCCATCTTTCATTCATCCATCCATCCATCCATCCACCCCATCTATCAACACAGCCATTCTTCCATCCTCCACCTATCCATTCATCCAATCAACCTCCATCAGCCATTCGTAAGTTCTCCCACTTATTCATTCCTCTCTCTACTCATCCACTGTCTTAAACATCATACACCAAAACATCCTTATCCATCCATCCATCCATCCATCCATCCATCCACCACTCACCAATATACCCATTCTTCCATCATCTGTCCATCCACCCATCTCTCCAGATATACAGCTACCCATCAGGAACTTGGAGAACAGAAACCTACAATGCTGGTTTAAGGACTGAGGAGGAGGAGCGCCTAGATGGCCCTTATGGCCTGGGGAAGATTTGTGGTTCTGTTTGGTAGAGCAGACAGTATCTATGCTGCAAGAGGCCAAACAGGAGGAAAAGTGCAGGTGGTGTGTAGTGAGAGGTGAGCTATGAAGGCCAGAGGAAGCTGTCAGGCTGGGAGGCCAGAGCGCAGATGGGGCCTCGTAGACAGACAGGGGCCTAAACCCCAGAAGCCCACCCACTCTTCACCAGGACTCCCCCTTGTCCATGCCAGCTCGGCCTCTGTTGAGTAGTTGTGTGTGTCAGGTGTGCACCAGGAAAGGTCTGGGTACACAGGAGACCAGCAGTGACCCCTGGCCGGCCTGATGGGGCTGCAGTTCCTACATGGCATGTGGGTATTGAGGGCCCCCAAGACTGGAGCTGAGTGGCATTTGTGAGGCCCATGGGAGAGCCAGGACACAGATACTCATCAGTGGGCTGTCCGGGCACAGCAGGAGGCCCTCAGTCAGAGCTGCCTGGATGACAGGCTCGGTGGAGGAAGGGCTCAGTTCCCAGGGTGGACTGCGCCAGTGGAGGGCAGGGCCAGGATCCTCAGACAGGGATCCCAGGGAGGCCTCAGAGGGTTCTACCCTGAGGACCACAAGTGACAGTGGCTCCTGTGCCACCATCCCCTGTCCTGCCAGCCCGACTCACTCCACCCACGCCGCCTACTGAGTCATGGCTGGATCAGCCACACCTGGGAGCGGGAGCTGCGGGCCGGTATAAATCCCCAACATGGGGCTGGCGCCGCTCCCAGCTCCTGTGCGCCAAGGAATGGCTTCTCGTTGGGCCGTGAGGCTGCTGCTCGCGGTGGCCTGGAGCGTGGGCTGTGGTGAGTGGCCGGGGAGACGGGGCCAGAGACCATCTCCTAAAGGGAAGGGGTCACTGGGGGCTGTGGCCCTAGAGCCCAGTGCCCCCTGGAAAGGGTGGCTCGTGAGAAGGGAGACAGGCTTGGGTCCTGGCTGCCCCGCTGGAGTCTGCCTGTCAGCCAGCTGGCCTGGGAGGACATCAGAGGTCTGCCCAGCCCCTTCCTCCTGGCTCCAGGATGGGGCTTGCCAGGTGACAGCTCTGCCCCCCCAGGTGAGGCCTTCAGATGCTACACCTGCGACCGGCCCACGCCCACTCATTCATGCAAGAACATTGCTCACTGCACGCTGGAGGACACGGCCTGCAAGACCACGCTGGAGAAGGTGGAGTCCGGTGAGGCTGGGCCGGGGTAGGCCTGGGCGGAATGCCCCCAGCCTCACTCCACTCACCCTGCCCCTCAGCCTGGGAGGGAGGGGCAGGCAGCCAGGAGGGCTTCCCCCCTTAGAGGCGGAGGCTGGGAAGGCCCAGGCACTGGGTGTAGGGAGGCAGGTGGAGGTCCCTGGCGGGTTCAGACCCCAGCTGCACCTCGGCTGATGGAGTCCTGCAGCCTCAGCCCCAGTGTTGGGGCTCCCGCCGCAGCCCTGGCACTGTAAGGTGCTTGGTAAAGCTCCGACATTACTGCAAATACGCCTGCCACCATTGGGGGTGGGGGCGACTTCCAGGACTGGGATGGGGCTTGCAGTGGGGTTGGAGGAGGCAGGGGGCTGGGGTCGGGCAGGGAGGGTACACAGGGCCAGGCAGGCGCCGCAGTGGATGTGGGCTGATACTTACCCACCCTACAGAGTTCCCCTTCCACCAGAGCCCCATGGTGACCCGCTCCTGCTCTAGCTCCTGCATAGCCACCGACCCCGACAGCATCGGGGCTGCCCACCCTGTCTTCTGCTGCTTCCGGGACCTCTGCAACTCAGGCCCGGTGCCGGGGCGCTAGCCATTCTGCGGCCACCCACCTCTCCTGCTGGAGCCTGGCATCGACAGCGCTCACCTCTGCCAGCATGTCTCCCTGGGCGGAGCTCACCAGGCTCGGACCACTTACTCTGTGTCCCCTGAACTTATAGAAAATAAACAAGCCAAGGGTGGAGATGACATCTGGCCTTCCTCGACACCGACAACCCAGAGTTGACCTTTGGGAGAGCTGGGCAGAATCTGGCATCTGAACTTTGAACTCTGGCCCTTTCAACCAGGGCCCTTGGACCCATTCCTCAGACGGGGAAATAGAGGCCTGGGGCAGAAATGCCTTCTGCAAACCACATCTCAGGCTATGACTGATCCTTAGTCAAAGGGAAACCCTTCCCCCAGGAGTCTCCCCTCGAACTCGGGAGGCCACCTCCACCCAAGGGTAGAGGGAGCTTGGAGCTGGGACCCCTTTTTCTCCAGGAGTGGGGTGTGTGGTTCTGCCCAGTCTGGCCAAGCCGCTGCCTAGTCAGGGGAAAGGGGGGCTTGAGGAGGCTCAGGTAGCCTGTCCCTGAGCCATCCAAGCCACACCCTTTGGCGATGGCCTGTTCACCCACTTGGGACACCCAGGGAGAGCAGACGAGACTCCCAGAGCCCAGGGCCAGGGCGTCCCTGTGCCCAACTGGACCTGCAGCACTCCGGTGGGCACTGGAAGAACATGCGGGGCAGCTTCCTCAGGCGCCGGCCCTCCCAGGAGACCTGCCCTCCGGGTCCTGCTTGCCCTGCTCCCCTGGCGCCTGCTCCCTGCTCCGCCATGAGCAGGTGCCGGCCGTGGGCCTGAGCAGCGCCAGGGTTTAACGTCCTTGCCGGCGTGAGTTTCTGCGGTGCACTCTTGCTGGGCACACTCATGAATTCTCCTCAGCCAGATCCTGGGTCCTCAGGATCCACTGGCCTCCAGGCCACGACCCCGGCCCCACTGGCACCTGCCGCTGCTGGGAGCAATGCGGGGCAGTCTGCGGGACAGCCAGCCTGGGTGGTGAGGGTCCCCAAGGACCCTGGGAGCGTTCCTCCGTCTCTGAAAGGCCCAGAAGCCAGTGCACCCCTTGGGAGCAGGAGCTGCCAGGCGGGTCTCCTTTCAGGTATCCCACCTGGGGCCCTCTGGGCTGGCTAACACTGCCCAGCAGCTCCTCCATTAGGGTCACCCCCCTGCCTTCTGGCGGGAATTCCGGTAGAGCCCCAGCGCCCTGGATTTGGTCCAGAGGCCAGAGCCACAGCCTCACCACCGGGAGCAAGCGATGTCGCCGCCCAGCGGAGCAATGGAGGTACAGCTTCCGAGCCCTTCCGAGATGCAGAGGAGCGCAGCCTAGGCACTGCGCCAGCTGGCCAGCAGATGGCGCGCCCGAGCCCGCGCGTAGCGGGGACCCCTCCCTCCACGCCGCACACCGCGGGCTCCCAGGCACCTGGAGGCGGCCCCTCTGCTGCCTGGACCACCGCGAGCTGGGCCAGGCCTCCGGGGCCCCAGTGGGTGGCGGGCCCCGAGGGGCAGCCGGTAGGTCGGAGAGCCCTCGCCCGTGGTTGAGCGTGAGGATGCCCCCCCCACCCGCCCCAAGTGAACATGGATACACTGTCCAGTCACTAAGCCCAGAATCCCGTGCCCAGGCAATGTGGCCCTCCAGACCTGGAGCCACCTCCTTGTGTCCTGCAGCCTCTTCAGCCCCTGCTCCCACCTCCCCCCTGCCCTTAGGGGCCGCTGGTGGGATGCCACCCTTCCTGCTCAGAGTCCCACCCCGAAACTTGCCCGTCTGGCAGTACTCGAGACACCTGCCAGGAAGAGCAGCCTGGTACTCTGCCCCAACTGCCTGGGAGCCCGGCCTGCCAGGGACACTCCTTCCCAGGGCCTCCTAGGACTCAGGCTCACTGGCTGGGGTGAGGAGAGGGCCAGCGTGTCAGAAATGAGCTCTCCCTCCACCTGCACCTTTCCAACTCTTTATTCTTGTGCTTTCTTTAAATAAGACAGAAACACAGCAGCTAAGGCAAGAAGAGCAGCACAGGGGTGCAAACGGGGGTCCAGGGTGGTGCCCAAGCTCCTGCGGGCCTCGCCCGGGGCCGGCGGGTACAGGGCACAGGTGGACACCCATGTCCCTGAGCAGGCCAGCAATGGCCGCCACCTGGGCTCCTGGCCGCAGCGCCCCAGGCAGGCAGGCAGACCCTTCCTGGGAGCCGGGGCAGCCCCCCACCCCCGTCGGTGTTCTCAGAGGCTCTGGAATGGTCCAGCCTCAGTTTCCCCAACTGTACGGGGCAGTATTGGGCAGGAGCCAGCGGTTCTGCTAAGCATCCAGTGTCCAGTGGGGGGGCCAGGAGCAGCTGCCATGACTCAGCACTTGAGTGCTGACAGCCCGGCAGGCACCGGCAAGGCACTGGAAAACCCAAGGCAAGACCCCTCCCCAATCCCCCAACCTGAGCAGCCTTAAGGGGCACAGAGGCCTGAGGCGCTGTCAGCCCAGAAAGGGCAGGGGCCAGCCTGAGGTCCACAGCACAGCCCCAGTGGGCACTGGGGGAGCAGACACCCCACCCCCGCAGGAGAAGCCCATGCCCTTCCCAGCCACCAGGCCAAGCTGACAGGAGGCAGCAGAAGCCACCTCTGCACCTGGGAACCCTGTCCCCGAGTGGACGCTGGCCAATCCTCCCTCCCCAAACCTTTGCCAGTCTGCCCCAGCCCTGGCTGGCAGCCTCCTTGACTGCCCCCAGCGCGCCCACCTTTGCTGAGGCCAGAGGGGGCTAGCTTACGATGTCCACCAACCCCCCACTGTTGCAACTGGGCCCAGGAGGCCCCAGGCTTGCCTAGGACTGCTCCAGGTCCTGCTTTCCCCACACAACCCCAACCACACCTCCTCCCTGGGCTCCAAGCCGCACTACAGGGATGCCCAGGGGTCCCCCTGCCCAGCCCTCCCCACCCAGGGGACAAAGCCAGGTGAGGAAGCTGCTGCACTCCATCCCCTGCCCGGTGTGGGGTCCAGCAGAGGGAGTCAAGCAGGTGAGGGAACAAGCAGGTCACAAGGCCTCTCCTCTCCAGCTGGAGGCCAGCCCAGCCTGCCCATTCTGCAGAACTGGCCAGCAGAGCAGCTGGGTGGGCAGGCAGGGCACGGGCACGGGGTCACTGGTCCTTGGTGACGTCACCGAGCCCGCTCTCAGCGCGGAGCAGCTGGCTGCTGGCCTCGTTGTAAGTGATCCAGTGGTGCAGGTCTTCAGGTAGCTCGGGGGGCTCCACCTGCGGGGACAGAAGGGTGAGGCTCGGCGGGCCCCTAGCTGAGCCAGGAGGTGAGGGTCCGGCAAGGCCCCGCGGGGCCAATGCCTCCGCTGATCCCCAGCCCCAGAGGCCTTCCAGGAGCCCCTCCCGATGGCCCGAGCTCCCACTCCCCATCCTAGCTCTCTGCACACAGCCCGCCTTTGCCAGGCCCGCGCCCCCAGCAGGACCACGTTGAGGCCTCTGCGCCCCCAGAACTGGGCAGCAGCCGTGAGGCTGGCAGCTGGCTGGAGAGGGTGACAGGAGGCCGGCCGCCTCCAGGGAGCAGGGGCACAGGGCAGACGCCCACCCTGCCCTGCGGGCCAGGGCCCAGCTCACAGGCCGACTGCTCTTACAGCTCGCTGACTCTCAGACCACTCCCTCCCACTGCCACCCGGGCCATCCCCAGGGCCAGTTGCCAGGTTGCAGCAGCGGAGAGGCCCCGGGAGGCCGCGGGCCCAGGCAGGGGTGGGCTCCTCGCTGGACTTTCCTGCCCCCCAGCACCGGCCAAGACCCACGGCAGACCCGGGGCACCGGGCCAGTCCCCGGCTCTCAGCTGTGTGAGAGGGGCTCCGGGCGCCACAGCCACCGGCAAGCGCCGGGCTGCCGCGCCATCCCCTGGCGAGAACCAAGCCAGGCCTCGCAGGGAGAGGCCTGGTGGGAGGACCTGCTTTGGAGAGGGGAAGGAGGTGAAACCGAGGGCGGCGGGTTCAGAAATGAATGATGGCTCAGGACGACCGCAGGAAGGGAGCCGGCGAGGGGGCCCCGGCCCCGAGTTGGGCGAGGGCGATGCGAAGGCGGAGGCCCCCGCGGGCGCGGCCGAGTGCGGGGAGGGCGCTCACCCTGCGCTTGCACAGGTGCTGCACGACGCGCCCCGGCGAGGCGCCCAGCGTGTGCTGCCGGAAGCGCAGCAGGGCGCACAGGAAGCCATCCCGCCGGCTGACGAAGCGCGCCTCCAGGTAGAAGGCGCGGTCGTCCCAGCCCAGCAGGCGGGTGCGCACCTCGAAGGGCTCGAGCAGGCGCAGCGAGCGGCGGTAGCGCGCGCAGGAGGCGGCCAGCACGGAGTGCGCGCCCAGCTCGCCCAGCGCGCCCAGCACCCCGCAGCGGGCCAGGTGCGCGGCGCGCGCCACGTCGGCCTCGCGCAGGTAGCGCGCGTTGTTCATGTGCAGCAGCAGGTCCAGGTCCGAGGGCAGCACGCGGCTGGGGTAGCGCTGCTCGGCCAGCAGGTCGCGGACGCGCGGCTGCAGCAGGCGCGCGCGCAGCACGGCGCAGGGCACGCGCAGCAGGTACCAGCCATCCAGCAGCGCGAAGAAGCCGAGCGCCAGGGCCAGCGACGCCACCAGCAGCCCCAGCATCGCGGCGCGCGGCGGCAGCCCTGCGCCAGCGGGACCGGGCGGGCCGAGCGGACGCCGCGGAAGCCGGAGGCCGCGGCCCGAGACGCCCTTGGCTCCAGGCGCGCCCCGCGCTCCCGCTGGGCGGGCCCGCGGCTCCCGGGGCGGGGCCCGCCGGCGCCACAGCGGCCCCTGGCGGCCCCTCCCGGCGCTGCAGCGGCGGGGTTCGGGACGGGAGCCGCGGGCCCGCGGGCTTGCGCGCCGCCGGTGCGCAGTTATTCGCCCGGAGGTCCGGCCCCTGAACCGAACTGAGTCAAAGACCTCAGAGCTTCCTGCGTTCAGGCTGCTAGTCTTTGCGAGGAAAATACAGCATGGCGGGTCCCCAGGGGCGCTGCTGCCGCTGCTGCGAGCTCGCCTCGGAGCTCCAAACCCAGGCCTCCGCCTCCCCAGGGCCCGGGCCCGGGCCGGCCAGGGTTCTGGGCACGTATCAGCCCGTCTGTAACTTCACCGCAAAGCACTCACCCCCTGTGCTCCAAAGACCCCAGTAACCCCAAGCCCAGCCCCAGCGTCCCCAGAGGTGTCCTCCGTGGCCCGTGTCTGTCCCTTTCCCCTCTGCGCATGGGGTGGCCTCCATGAAGGCTGGGCTGGCTCTTCCCACCGCCCCCAGGCTCTCCAGTGACCCCGGATGCTGGCCACCCAGGAGGCCGCCTCTCAGTTCCGGGGACAGCGTCTGTCCAGGCTTGTAAGGGGACTGCACTCTCAGGAGAGGTGCTCCAAAGAGCAGCCCCACTCCCCCGTCTCAGATGGGCCAGGCTGCCGCTCACCACGGCCTCCACAAGGTGTGCCTCTGCAGCCCGCAGCTGTGGCAGAGCCGGATCTGGGTTTCCTGGGTCCCTGGATCTGCTTGGATCCTCCCAGGGACCCGGCACTCACTGTGTGTCAGGACCGAGCTGGCTGACTCTAAGAAGGGCTTTCCCTGTACGTCGCTTGCGTTTCTCCCTGTGACACCCCTTGTCCCACCGGGCTCTAAGCCCTGTGCTCGAGGACATGTCTTTTGGGCCCGTGGGTTGGTGCTCAGAAAACACACTTGGCGAGTGGGCAGCCTCTGGGCAGAGGACCCTGCCTGGCCGCCTGGGCTCCGGGGCCTGAGCCACCCTGCCTGGTCCTGAGCTTGTGCCAGCAGGCTGTGCCCACACATGCTCTTCCCTCTGCCCCCCCCCCTCCTAACGCCTGCTGTGGGCAGCTCCAAGGGCTCTGCTCTGGAGGGGATGTTTTTCCAGGGCACAGACCTCACATAGTCCTGCCCGGGTGCCATTCATTGTGCAGGCCAGGAACGCCTGTCTCCCCGCTGGACCCCAGGCCAGGCCTGCCTGCCCTGTTGGCCCCCATGTCTCAGAGCCCATGCGATGGGGTGCATGGCAAAGTGCTGGAGAGGGGCCCGCTCAGTTCCCACTCTCTGTCGTTGGCTGCTTTGACCCCTCACCGTGGACGAGGGGCATCTTGGGGAGCGTTACCAGTAGTTTATTGAGGGACTAGAAAGAGTCCAGGTCAGGTGAGGCACTCCTGGGCACAGCCTGGCACCCCCTCGCTCTGCTGGGAAGCCGAGCCTGGCAGGGTGTGGGAACCTGGGCCAGGGCTTACTCTCAGGTCCTGTGACTCCAAAGATTCTTCCGTGGGAGACTGCCATCAGAGGCCGGCCAGCAGCCCAGGTCTTGGGGCACTGCCTGGGCCTGAGGCTCCAGGAAGGAGGAGCTTGTGCTCGGGAGCCCAGCCTGCAGAGCACAGGTGCAGGAGCACAGGGGTGCTGGCCCCGCCTCGCGAGGCGCAAGAGTCCTGTGCAGGGTCTCCAAGGGCACTTCCGGCCCAGCCTGGAGCCACAGGCTTGGCCCAGCATGGATCACACAGCCGGGCCTCCCTCCCCTCTGCGGCCTTCCTTCTCTGCCCCCCCTCCCCAGCCCTGGCCCAAATAATTCAACGTGAAAATGTCCCAGGGGCAGGGTGTGGGGTCTTTTGTCCCTCTGCCCCTGGGCACTGCCACCCTGAAGAACCCTGGTGGGCATTGCCAGACCCAGGGAGGAGCCAGTCTGTGAGAGTGCAATGGATGTGTGGGCCCCATGGGCTGAGGCTACTCAGGGAGGAGGTCTGGGGCCGAGTAACCACCCCGAGAACACAGCCACCCTGGCTCGGCCAGGCATTGGGCCCCAGAGGCAGGCGAGGGGGAGGCAGGAGCCCAGAGCTCCCCCAAAGTCTCCTGGACTGAGACAATGAGGGGCGCCCCTGCTCAGGGGTACTCAGACCCTGTTTGGGGAAGCTATCCGTCCTGGACTGTGTCTAAAAGGGAGGCTTCCTACCTGAGGTCCCACACAGGTGGGCTCTGGCTTAGTAGAGCTCCGGGGGCCTCTGGCCTGGCTCACCCTCGAGATGCCCCTTCCTCACCGATGGCCACCACCCCAGATGTCCAAGTTCAGGGCTCCGACCCTGGTCCTCAACAAGGGGCTTTCCCAGGAATCCTAAGGAAGGGGTGGGTGTGTCTCCATGCAGGCCTCCGGACTCTGCGAGCATTGGCAGACTCAGCCAGGAGTTGCCAAGGTGTGTGGGGACAGTCCAGAGCAGGCTTTGGACCTGGGGGTCCGTGGGGAGTGGCCCTCAGCGGGGAACCCTTTTGTAGCTTTGATTGATTACTCCGGGGCCTGGCCTGTAGCTCTTAGCGCCCACAACAAACAAAACAAAACAAAACCCAGCTTTGGCAAACAGGCCAGGGGAGCAGTGGGGAGGGGACCTTCCTTGTAGGAGCCACTCCTCGCCTGGGAGCTCTGAGCCCATCCACACAGCAGGGAGGTCCACAGACGAGCAGCCAG
The DNA here is from genome assembly GCF_963383645.1 of Muscardinus avellanarius. NCBI lineage: Eukaryota > Metazoa > Chordata > Mammalia > Rodentia > Gliridae > Muscardinus > Muscardinus avellanarius. Next base: position 1,823,594 of record NC_137789.1, read on the forward strand.
GCTCAGAGTCCAGGCCGCATGTCCAGGCTGCACAGCCAGGGCTGACTCCCAGGAGCCACTGTCCTGCCTCCTGCAGACGTCCTCCCTCCACCTTCAGACATTGGTTCCTGCCATATTTCACAAAGCTGGGGATCAGATCTGACAGACTGATAAACCTGGGGAGGGAGGGTTTGAGGACACTTCAGAGTGAAACTTCGTAGTGGCTCCGTGTCATTTCTCTATAATCGCCCAAGGGCAGGTCTGCAGCCACAGCGCACAGCCCAGACGCCAGCCGGGCTGTGTAAGGACAGAGGCTTTCTCCTGCGTCCCCGACAGGCATTTATTAAGGGCCTCCTGGATGTTAGGACAGACTGCAGCCCCAGGTCTCCAGAAACGTGGGGCTGCTCCCTCCCTCCAGGCCGCATCTGGGGCTCGGGCCACCTTCCTCCAGTCCTCAATTCTACTTAGTTCTCTCATCTCAGCCTTCGCTGGGCCCTCCGGAGGGCTGCCCATGTAGGCCTGGCTCAGCTAGCTCCTGGAGAGGCCGCAGAGAAGGCGTCCCAGAGGAGAGGTGCCTGAGCGGAGGTGAAGGGTCTGTCAGAATATCGTGGGAGCCACAGCTGGAGGGGCTGAGTCACTACTACAGCCCAGCCTGCTGGGCAGGTCAGTGTGGGCAGGAGTTCTGGAGGGAGGGGTGGAGGGTGGGGGCAGGGGCAGGGGCAGAGCTGAGTCTGGACATGCCTTCGGGGATCAGGAGGGCCGCTGACTGCGAGTGTGTGTGTGTGTGTGTGTGTGTGTGTGTGTGTGTGTGTGTGTGCAGTGGCTCAGACCCCGGGCATCACTGCCCAGCATGGGCTACAGGGGCCCATCTGGAGCCTACAGCTGGCCAGGGCCCCACAGCAGCAGGCTGCCCAGTGTGGTGAGCAGCCCCAGGGCGGTGGCTGGCTGCAGGGAATAGGCCCCGCTGGCATTGCACAGGTCGGTGGAGCAGCACGTGACGTTCTTCTTGCCCGCTAAGTAGTTCTCCACCTTGTCCACACAGTCTGAGCTGCAGCCCTTGCTGATGATCGTCAGGAACCTCAAAGGCTCTGCAGGGACACAGGCACTGCTGGGCAAGGGCCAGGTTGGTACTTGCTGCCTGGCCCTAACCCGGGTGCCTTCGTGCCCACTGGAACTGAAGCCCTAGAGCTGCGAACTGACGACAAGACTGTAAGTGGCCTGAGGCTGAGAGCCTGGTCTTGTCACACCCAAGCACCGGGGCAGCTCGGCCTTGGGATTGCGCGCTGGGTGCTGGGTGTGGGATCACGGGTGGAGACTAAGCAGATGGACAAGCATGCCTTCATGGTCACAAAGGGACAGAGGGTGGACAGTGCCAGAGGCCGCAGCGCGGGTTGCTCAGGCGCTGCCAAGGGAGGCAGGGAGTGGGATGGCGGGCCACTCACGGAGGCGCTGGGTCCAGCACTGGGTCTGGTCCTGGGTGCAGTTCTCCACCTTTCGGCAGTCCTCATTGCTCATCAGGGCCAGGCAGGAGTAGCACTGCAGGGCGCTGCCTGTGGGTGGCAGGGGGTACTCAGGGGCTTGCAGCCTGCCTCCTGCAGCGGACACCGGGCAGGGGCCTGCCTGCTGCTTCCTCCTCCCCAAAGAAAGCAAGGGAGCGAGAGAGAGGTCCCAAGTCCTTCCAGACCCCGGGAGAGTAGAGCCCACTGGCACCTGCATGGCCCTTCCCGGGGGTCCGCGTGTACCTGCATCCCCCAGGAATGGCACCCCGCCCTCCTCCATGATGCCTGTGCATAGAGAGCTTCCTTAAGTGCCCGTGCTTCTTGGAGGACAAACCCCAGTGGAGACCCAGGGAGGGAGGGGCAGGATTCTGAGACACCTCCCTGAGCCACCAGGCAGAGAGCCCTACCTGTCCTCAGCCCTTGAGGCCGCAGCTTCCCAACCGATCCCAGGAATGCTGGTGTGTGTGTGTGTGTGTGTGTGTGTGTGTGTGTGTGTGTGTGTGTCTGTCTGTCTGTCTGTCTGTCTGTCACCCAAGTCCTGCGCGACATCCATCCCTGAAGCTGGAGCCCCAGTGCAGGGTATCCTGATGAAACCCCCTCCCTTCAAGCCACCCTTCTCTCTAGAAGAGGAAAGTGAGGCCCTGAGAGCATCAGCCCCTTTTCCAGGGACACTTGGTGGGAGGGTCCCAACCACGCCAATCCCGTGGACTTCCCATCCCGGTGACTTGCGCAGAAGTCGGGCTGGGCCCCAGGTCCTCCCTCAGCACAGCCCCTGCACCCCCTCCTCAGGCCAAGCTCTCCTTTCTCTATGGAAAACATCTTCACTTGAAACCTTTCCCCAGGCCTCCCAGGGCTGCATGTCAGCTTTCTGGCCACCTGCCCCCATCTGTCCCCCTGGGAGCCCGGTGCTGCGCCCCAGTGGCCAGGACAGATGCCCATGCTGCCTCTCCAAGCCTGCTGTGATGTTACCGTGGGAGTGGGCCATCCCATATCCTGGGAGGAGACCATCTTCCCCCTTCTCTCCCACTCTGCCCCTCTGAGTGGCCTCTGGCCTTCTGGCTGTGGCCCTCCCCTACCCCACCCTTGCCCGTACCTGGCCTTACCTGTCTGCAGGGCCAAGCCAGTGGCCAGGAGGGCGAGGAGGAGAGCCTTCATGGTCGCAGTGGGCAGTGGGAGCAGCTCCAGAGAGGTTTTATATGGCTCCCGCTAGCAGGGGCGGCTCTGGGGCCACAGTCAACAGTGAGGGACAGAACGGGCTGGGCAGATCCTGGTCCCAGCCCTCCCTGAGCCCCTCCCACTCCCTTTGTCCTTCCTTCTGCCTCTGGAGGGCAGAGCCTGCTCAGGGTGGGGGCCCTGTCCTCGCTAAGGCCATTTCTCAGCCACCCCAGGACGAGGGCTGAGAAGTCCTCAGGCCCCCAGACTCTCTCTCCCCACCTCACAGAACAAGGCCAGACCAGGGGACTGCAGTCTTTGGGCCAAGGAACAGGCATCTCCCTGGGGTCCCTGGGGTCTGCTGACGTGCAGCCCTTCTGTGGCCAGCAGTCCATGGGGGTGACAGGCCTCCATCAATGCACTCCAGACAGATCAGCAGCTGCTGCTACACATGAGAAGGGCCAGCTGCTAGAGGGGCGTCTCAGGTGGGGGTTGTTCCAGAGTGCCTTCCCTGGGAGGGGACCCAGAGGCCAAGGGGAGCTCAAGAGGCCATGGTTTATGACTCTGGGGGTCCAGGGTGAGCTGACCCTGGGTGAAGGGCTTTACCATCAAGACCTCATATAATCTCACATCTTGGAATTTTAGCTGCAAGGGAGTCAGGAAATGGGTATCTTTTTGCAGTTTCCACATGGGAAAGAGGAGGGAGGAGACTGGACATCGGCCAGATGTACTCCACTGCCCAGACCCTCTCCACGTCTTGCTCTGGGTCCTGGGAGGACGATCCTCTCTCCCCCCTGCATCCTGACGGTAGGGCTGTGTTCCTCTAGAGGCAGCCCCAGGTGTTGGGGGCCAGCCTTCCCCAGCAGCCTCTGGTCACTGTTCTTCCTCTTGTCCCGCCTGGCCAGCACCAGTGGCGTCCATTGTTGTTGGCTGTGGGCGGTTCAGGGCCCCCGTTTCCTTCTCAGCCTGAGCCTTGCCTGCATATGCAGTCCCTCCACCAGACTCCCGCTGTTGGTCTGGCTGGATGCCAGTGGACAGGAGGGCCGGTTGTGCCCACTGTCCACTTGTTCTCAAGATACTCCTTCTTCCTGGGTACTCCTGTCCTTGCTAGTCACCTGACCATTCCTGGGAGGCCTGGGGCATACTGGGGTGGTGAGGGTGTTGTGTGCTGGAGGGGGCAGCAGAGAGAGACTCGGCCCATCCTCCAGCACTCTCAGATGGTCCAGGAAGGCGAAGGGCTCTGTCCTGCATCCTGTGTCCTGGGCACAGCTGCTCCAAGAAGTCACGAGTCCTGGGTTGAGAAGACACCACTGCTGTGAAAGGGGTGTCATGAGACCCAGAGCCTCGAGCACTTGGCAGCACCCACAAGCCACCCTGCTGAAGGTCAGGCAGCTCCAGCCTTTCTGGGGTCTCCCTTTCCTGGCTCCCTAGCACCCTCTGGCCTTTCCCTGAAAACTCTCGCCTTTAGCAGTGAGGAACCTGGGCTCACAGAAGGCCAGGACCTGGCTCAAAGCCACACAGGGTGAGCGACCTCCCAAGACACCCTCCTGCCCTCTCTGCTCCCTCAGAACTTTCTCTCTGAGCATCCCTTCCTCAGGCCTGCCAACCCAGCATGGGTGCCACACGCGGTGACTCTGGTACCCAAGGTGTTCTGTTTCCGTGTGACTGTCTGCCTATCTGCTCACCCCACCCAGCTCACTGGGACTCAGTTACCCTCAGCAAGAGCCTTCCTTATCCATCTCTGCCCTGGCGGCAGCCGGCACCAGCCCCTGCACAGAACATTCGTCCCCAAATATTTACAGGTGTGTAAATGTTTGTTGATTGGACTGATATGTAGGGAGCGCTCCAGGGCAGTGGTGCCCAAGCAGAAGGGTTCTGCCCCACCCCCGCCAGTTCTGGCAATGTCTGGAGACAGTTTTGGTTTGTTTCCCAGTTCGGGGGGCTGCTGGCATCCGGGTGGACTGGGCTCAGGCCAAGACCTGCGCAACACCCCACAGTGCACGGGATGGAATCCCTGCCCAGATGGCAGTGGTGCCAGGGGTGGGAGCTCTGGTCTCCTGTGGCCTAGTGGCCGCAACTCAAATATTAAAAAGCATGACTGAGACTTCCCTAGAGCCCCACCCCTCTGGCCCTCAGGCTGAGCGCAACCACAGCCCAGCCCTGAGCCCTCCCTGGCCAATCTGAACTCTGACCTTTGCCCCCATCAAACCAGCGTCATGGCCACACACTGAGCCCCAGCCCTGGTCACACACTGAGCCCTGATCCCAGCCATGAGCCGATCCCTACCCCATCCTGCACGCTTTGGCCACCAAACAGAGCCAAACAGAGCCTGGACCATCTGACGGCCTGGCTTCCTGGGAGGATCTGACACAGGGGCACGGCCACCCAGCTCAGTGGCACACACCTGTAATCCCAGTGCTTGAGAGGCTGAGACAGGAAAATCAGGGGCTCAACGTCAGCCTTATCGGCATAGCAAGGACCTATGGAACTGGCGCGACTCTGCCGGGATTGTGGCTCAGAGAGAGAATGAATGCCTTTGGGTTCAATCCCCGTGCCAAACAAAGCCAAGGGGCATGACCCTTTGAGGGGGGACCGGGTTCCGGAGGCGCGGGAATGTGACTCAGCCCAGGCTTCCGTCCCCTGCTCTCTGGCTACTTCCTGGGACTCCAGATTTTCCTGTTCTGACCTGGCTCTCCACTAAGCCACCCAGAAACAAGCCTGTCAGTTCACATAGCACAGGAGCTGCCACTCCTTGGGCGTGGACACCTCGCAGGGCCTGGCCTCCTCCAGGGGATGCCACACAGGCCCCTACTTGAAAATAGGTCCTATTTGTGTGACTTTCTTAAACTTTTTTAGTGTGTGTGTGTGTGTGTGTGTACCTGGGGTGGAACCCAGGGGGCTTTTCTACCTCTGGGCTATACTCCCAGACCTATTTTATACTTTATTTGGAAACAGGGTCTCACTAAGTAGCTGAGGCTGGCTTCGAACCTGTGCAATCCTGCTGTCTCAGCCTCCCAAGCGTGGGGATTACAAGCGTGTGCCACCACGCCTGGCTTAAACTTTTTTAGTTGTAAAAAGCCAAGAGCACATTATTTGCACAAATGCAGGTGACTTCCTTTTATACTGCCATAGATCTTTCCCGTGGAAGGGTGCGCCAGATCAGGAGGTGTGCCCCGGAGCTCGGGGGCTGGGCACCCTCAGGGCCTGGGGATGAAGGCCATGTCTTGCAAGCTCAGCCCTTGCCAGGCGAGTGTGTGAGGTCCATACCTGCTGTGTGAGAATGAGTGTGTGCAAATGTGTAGGTTGGGAAACTGAGTCACAGGATGGCTCTCGGACAGCAGCTGGGCAGCCTGGAGCCCCCGCCATCCTGGATCCACCTGTCTCCACATCCCCCAAGGGCCCTAGTTCTCACCAGGCAGTGCTGGCAGCCCTGTATCAATGCCACACCCCTCCTGTTGGGACACCCTCCCCAGACCCACCAGCAGCCCTCTGCCTCTCTGAACCCCGCTTCTTGTGCCAACTTCTCCCTCCTGGAGGGAGGTGGGTGAACCAAGGCGACCCACCCAAGACAGTCTCCTTTCTCTGCCATCTGGACACGGGCTTCACAAACCTCAGCCAGTGAGCTGAAGCCCCCTTTGCTGTGGGAGTCCTGTACCCCTGAGGCCAAGTGGGAGGGCTGGTGAGTCCCCACCCAAGGAGCTTGGGCGAGGGGCGAGAGCCACCAGGGTCCAGGCCCACCTCCAGGCAGAGGGAAACCCGCAGATGGCAGAGGCCCGTGGCTTGGAAGAACACCACAGGACGCCAGACCGCGGGCCTATGGCCAAGAGGACCTGGGTTTGGTCCAGGGATCTTCCCAGTCTGACCTCCCCGAGGCCACTCTGCAGTGAATGGGGATGGGGAGGCCAGCGGGCGAGTAGCTGTTGCAACGGCCCAGGTGTGGTCAGAAGGGCCTGAGCTGTGAACTGGGGGTGGGGGCAGGAGCTCTCAGGGTCAGGCCCAGGGGATGTCATGCATCTCTCCCTTCTCCTCCTTTTTCTGGTCCCCTCCCCCCTGTCAGAGTGCACTTAGCCCTTGAGATGAGAACCGGGGTTTCCCAGAGCAATGCCCCAGGTCCCAGCTCCATACCAAGTCTCTCTCCACAGCGAGGTCTGAGCGGTGTATTCAGTCCGGTGTCCACAAGGCAGCAGCAGAGAGCTGCACACAGAGGTATGGCAGCCACTGGGGGTGTGTGGGAGTGGCCATCCATGGAACCCCCGCACAGGGAGCCCCTCCAGGGCTCCTGGGTTTAGACCCACCATGTGCCTGGCATGTTCTGTGACTCAGTTCCCTCAGCCCATTTAACTCTGGCAGGCAAATCCCCACCCATGGAATCAGTAGTGTAGAATGGCTGCTGTTTGAAGCCAGTTTCTGCATGGTTGTCTAAGCAGCATCTGAGAGCTGATAGCCGGTGAGGAAGGTGAGCCTCACCTCAGGGGGTGAGAAGAGCCAGAAGCGGGCTGGGCTGAGGGCGGGGCCTGTCAGAGCTCTTGGCAGAGCAGATGTGGGGTATCAGGTAACCGGGAGGGACAGACGGTTCAGGATGCCTGAGCTTTCTCGGCTGCAGTGATGGAAGGTGACTTGCTATTTACTGAGACAAGGAGCACTGTGCATGGAGCAAAGCCAGGTGGAGGGTCAAGGCCACTGCAGACACCCTGTCAGCAAGCCCGTGGAGGCGTTGGGTAGGAGGTAGCAGTTTGGTTTTCAGGGGAGGGGTCCTGGCAGGAGACAGGAACCTGGGGACGGCCAGCCTTCCCTGGAACTAAAACCGCAGTACTAGAGGAGCTTGCCCAGGGGGTGTGAGCAGACAGTGGAGAGTGAGCCAGGGCAGCGAGAGAGAGAGAACCCGGCGGTGGAGGGTCCTGGGAGCTCAGGGTAGAATGGGAACTAGGAGTGAGGTACCAGAGTTGCACACGGTCCAGCCGCTGAGACAAATGCATCTAAACACGGTGGCCAGGAACAGCACACCTGTTAACTTACACTTCTGCAAGTCTGCAGAGAGTCTTATGGAGCTAAGGCCAGGGAGTCAGCAGGGCTGTGTTCCCTGTTCCCAGCTTCTAGTGGCCCTTTGTCCATCTCAGAGACAGCCCCAGCCTTGGATTCTGGTGTTGCACGTGTAGGTAGCTGGATAGAAATGGGCAGGTGGGCAAGGTGGGGATGGGCCTGAGGGGTCGAGGGGAAGTGAAGCAGGTCCTCTCGGAGCAGCAATTCGGGACTCCTCATCCTGATGTAGGATAGAAGGAATAAGTAGGTAGAAAGGAGACAGACAGGAAGGAAAAGTAAAAATATAACTTTGATATAAGATCCTGGAGCTGAAGAGCTTCTGCCTCTAGTCCACAAACCAGTTCTCCTTCCCAGGCCTGACTCTACCATAAATTCTTGGGAAACCTGTAGATCCCAGAGTTAACAATATTTCAGAGAAAACCTATAATTTAGGATATCCCAGCTTATCCATCAATCAACTAATGAGGACCCCAATCAACCCAAGATCATCCACCCTAAGGCTGAGCAGACCACAGACCATCAGAAAGCGCCTGGGACTACTGGACTGAGCTCACCCACCCTAAGGCTGCCAGACCACCTGCCCACCATAAACCGCCTTGGGACCACCGGACTGAGCTCATCCTCACATACCTTCTCTAGCCCACCCCTCAGTAAGTCCCCTATAAGAAGAGAACCCTGAACTCCCCAAAATGCCTTCCTCATCTTGAGGGGCCCACATTCTCTCTTGAATGTGTATTTCCTCCCTTTTCCCCAATAAACCTCTGTCTGTGTCTCTAACTGGCGCGTGCTCAAATTCTTTTCTGTCAGGTTAGCCAAGGACCCTGCAGACCCCGAGTTCCTGAGCCGAGAGCTCACCCCAACATCTTTGGCACCCCAACAATCCTGCTGCAGTTAGAAACCCATGTTAGAAAACTACACAGACAGCCAGGCACAGGGCTCACGCCTGTGATCCCAGTACTCGGGAGGCTGAGACGGGAGGATCGCAGGGTCCAGAACAGCCTCAGCCACCTAGCAAGACCCTATTTTACAAAAACAAAAAGCTAGATAGAGCTGGGGTGTAGCTTGGAGGTAGAATGTCCCTTGATTCAATTCCCAGTTTATCAGAAGGCTAAACGCCCACAGGGTTTTACTTTACCTCTAAGGAATGTTGACATGTAGACACATTACCCAAGAGAAATATGCACGGAGGAGGCGTGGGGTCAGAAGGCTCTCCTTATGAAAAGCCCCAGCTGCTTCTCACCTCAGCAAGTGGCTAGTTCCAGACCCCTTTTCCCTGGAACAGAACCCCGTTATCACCACCTGCTTTCACGCCGTGCCCCCACTTCTCTAAATAAACCTCTTGCTGTCTCCCAGTCCTGCTTCCCTTCTGAATTCTTTCTCTTGGAAGAACTAAGGAAGGGATTATTGCCGGGGAACATCTCCTCTCCCATCACACGGTCTTCTTGCACTTGACTCTTCCAGGACCCTGCGATCACATCAGACCGCCGGGGTTATTAGAGTAACAATTTACTGCCACCCGCAGAGCCCCTTTTGGCAAGCCAGGCCATCACGCGGCCCGCCACAGTGCGCCCTCCAGGCCGAAGATCCCTGGGGTCCCACGTGCCAAGCGCGTCCACACCCTCGCAAGGTCCCGAGTCCACCCAGCACACCACCAACTCCTGTCCCAGTCTCCGAGAGGCCTTTCCCGCTCATCGGCCTCAAATCTCGCCATCAAAATCATCTGCACTGGGCAGGGGGTGTAGCTCGGGGGTCAAATGCATCTGGGCCCCACCCCCAGACCCGGAAAAAAAAAATCATTTGCCCTGGGTAGGGCCAAGGCTCTCCCGCGGCGCGGGCTCCGGCCGCCGCGGCGCCGGGCAGGGCCAGCGAGAGGCGAGTCCTCCGGCGGCCTAGAGCGTCCCGGAAGCGGCGGGCGCGGCGGGCGCGGCGGGCGGGCGGCACTTCCGGCCGGCGGCGGCGGCCGGGCGTCTCAGGTGAGTGGCCGGGCTGCGGCGGCGGCCGGGCCACGGTTCCTCCCGGCCGGGGCGGCGCCCTCCGGCGCGGCTCGCAGCGCCGGCCCGCGCCCCTCCTCGCCGCCCCAGCTCGAGGGCGGCGGCGCCGGGCTGCCTGGAGAGCGGCCGGCCGCGCCGCCGCCGCCCCGGCCTCCGAGCCCCGCGCGGTTCCCGCCCGGCGAGCCCTGGACGGACTGGCCTCCGCGGCCGGCCCCAGCCTCCCGCGCGCGCGCACTGCGACGTCCGCCCGCAGAGGCCGCCCGCCCTCGCTCGGAACTCTTCAGCGGCCCGCCCTGCCTCCCGGATGCTTGGTTTTTAACCTTCCTCCCGCGTCGCCCCTCTTCCCTGCGCTCTGCGGGAGCCTGCCCGGGCAAGGTGGTCTCCACCCGCCCCCTAACTCCTCACCGCCTCACGAAGGAAACCCCCACAGGCCGGGTCTGAGTGCCGACGCGCGCCTCCCTGTTTCTTTCCCGCCCTCGCTGGTCACTTCTGCCCTCCATCCTTGCCCCGTGTTGTGTCCACTCCTCGGGCTCAGGAGCACACGATGAAGGCCAGTAGTGCTTCCTTTGAAGTTGCAAGGCTGAAACCCACCCGAAAATCTTGCCACATCACTATCTCACCTTGTGCCTAAGGATTGGAAGCAGTACCCGAGTCTCATTTCCGAGGCAAGCCGAACCACAGTGTTCATCCCCCCCACCCCCCACACAGCTGCACATCCAGCGCGATGGGACATCCATCATGAGTCCATTTCTGGTGCTGTGCCTCCTCCAGGAAGCTGGTTGGCCCCTCACGACTTCCTGTGAGATTCCACATCTCCCCCGGTTTCACTTTTAAAATCCTGGGAGGGTGGATTACATCCTGGATTTGCCTTCCGCTCTCCGCTGTGAGGGTACACACCGTGCTGAGAGTGCTGTCCAGGATGCACACCGCCCCTCACGCGTACAAGGGTACCAGGTCCTAGAGGAGCAGCACCACGTTTTGCAGACAGAGGAGGCTTTCTCAGAAAGGAGAAAGGCCTGCCCAGAGCCGGCTGGTGAGAAGCCCACCTTGGTCTTTGGAATTCTTGCTGCATTTGAACACGTCTCCCTTCTCTTGGCCTCAGGACAGTGTTTTTAATGCTGCACATACGCAGCCCTTTGGCCTCAAAGAAGCAGCCCAGATAAGAGTTTGAGAGGGAGGGGTGGCCAGCAGGAGGCCGTGTGTGAGTCCTGCGAGCCCTTGGCACTGGTGTCACTGCCCTGTGGTCTGTAACCCTCCCTGTGAGAGCAGAGGGCGGGCTGGAGGCCGAGTCACCCTGAAGGAAGTCAGGGCCTGGCGGGACTGGCCATAGCATGTGCTAGGCAGTCCCGGCAGGTCAAGCAACAAGGATGAGCTCAGGAATGTCCCAGGTGCTCTCCGTAACACCTCTCTCCTCTGCTTTCTAGTTGCTAAAGCACTGAGTGAGACGCCATCGCGGACCCTGGAGAGAGGCACCTCTAGCCCATGTTGCCTGTGCATGTGCAGGGGAGCCGTGCCGGCGCCCACCACACCAGGCAGGCTGAGGGTCCAGCTACACAGAGTGGTCCAGGCAGGCTGATGCTGGCCACCTCCCCTGCAGAGGAGACTGACAGCTGACTCACCAGAGCCAAGGCCCCGTGTTCTGAGGCCTGGACGCTGAGGCCAGAGCTTGTTGCAGGTGGAGACAAGGAGCGACTGGCCTGAGCTTGCGAGCAGAGGCGGCAGGCCGGGCCACCCCTCCCATGGCCTCCAAGCCAGCTGCGGTGAAGGGCAGGGGGGGGAAGCGGAAGCGGGTGGTGCTGACCCTGAAGGAGAAGATCGACATCTGCACGCGCCTGGAGCGGGGCGAGAGCAGGAAGGCGCTCATGCAGGAGTACAACGTGGGCATGTCCACCCTGTATGACATCAAGGCCCACAAGGCCCAGCTGCTCCGCTTCTTTGCCAATTCAGACTCCAACCAGGCGCTGGAGCAGCGGCGCACCCTGCACACACCCAAGCTCGAGCACCTAGACCGGGTGCTGTACGAGTGGTTCCTGGTGAAGCGTGCGGAGGGCGTGCCTGTGTCGGGCCCCATGCTCATAGAGAAGGCCAAGGACTTCTACGAGCAGATGCGACTCACCGAGCCCTGCGTGTTCTCTGGAGGGTGGCTTTGGCGCTTTAAGGCCAGGCATGGCATTAAAAAGCTAGATGCGTCCAGTGAGAAGCAGGTGGCGGACCACCAAGCAGCCGAGCAGTTCTGTGGCTTTTTCAGGAGCCTGACTGCTGAGCACGGGCTATCTCCTGAGCAGGTGTATAGTGCCGATGAGACAGGCCTTTTCTGGCGATGCTTGCCAAATCCCAGCCCAGAGGGTGGGACGGTGCCTGGCCTTAAACAGGGCAAGGACAGGCTGACTGTCCTGGTGTGTGCCAATGCCACAGGCTCCCACAGGATCAAGCCCTTGGCCATCGGGAAGTGTCGCGGCCCCAGGGCCTTCACAGGCATCCAGCACCTGCCCGTGGCCTACAAGGCTCAGGGGAATGCCTGGATGGACAGAGAGATTTTCTCAGATTGGTTCCATCACATCTTTGTCCCCTCTGTGAGAGAACACTTTAGAACAATAGGTTTACCTGAAGACAGCAAGGCCGTCCTGCTGCTGGACAGCTCCCGGGCCCACTCACAGGAGTCCCAGTTGGTGTCCGATAACATCTTCACCATCTTCCTGCCCGCCAGCGTGACCGCCTTGATTCAACCCATGGAGCAGGGCATCCGGAGGGACTTCATGAGGCACTTCAGCCCTCCCGTCACCCTGCAGGGCTTCCACTCGTGCTGTAGCATGAACGACGCTATTCTCAGTGTGGCCTGTGCCTGGAACGCGGTGCCCAGCCAGGTCTTCAGGCGGGCCTGGAGGAAGCTGTGGCCGGCTGCCATGCTGGCCGAAGGCTCCTCTGAGGGGGAGGAGGAGGAGGTGGCAGAACGCTGCAGCACCACACCTCACAATAAGACCATCGCCCACATCCTGGAGCTCGTGAAAGAGGGCCCCTTCTGCCCCGGCAGTAGGCTTCAGAAGAGTGGGCACAGAGTGGGCGAGGCTCATTCCTCTGGGTTGCCGGCTGAGGCCGGGGAAACTGCAGCAAAGGTGGAGGACACTGGTGAGGCCAGCGGTGACGAGGCGGCCTGGGAGCAGGCGGCCGCGGCCTTCGAGGCAGTGCTGCACTTTGCAGAGCGGCAGCCCTGCTTCACCACACAGGAGGCGGGGCAGCTGCACGCGCTGCACTCCGTGTTCAGGAGGCAGCGGCAGCTGAGAAGGCGACATGTTGCCCTGAGGGCCGTGGTGAAGGTTGAGGCCCTCCAGGAGCGCCCTGGTGGGTGCACGGCCACAGCCCACTCCCCCTTGCCCTGTGCGTCCACTGCTGGTGAGAACTGATGGCCATCGGACGTGCCCTTTGGCTGCTAGCCCCTGCAGCTCTACGCTCTGTAGAGCACACTTGGAGGACGTAGACTGTCTGCCAGGTGGGGAAAATGGCTCTGACACTTGCCAGTGCCCCATGGGTGTGACGTCTGCTGGTTGTCTCTGCTCCTCGGGAAGGGTTACCCCTCGGGTTTCAGCTAATTGATGTTTTCCTACATCACCTGACCAGGAGGAGACCTTCTGGAAGAGTCCACCCTACCTGAGCACACCTGGCACACCACAGCTGGAATCAGGGCCAGGCTGGCTGATCCTTGCTGTGGCAGGAGGCGTGTCTGAGAAGAGCCTTGCCTGGCCTGCGGCAGTACCTGCTGCCCTCAGGAGGCTCAGTGCTGGGCTGGCAGCATCCTCGTGCCCAGTGCCTGGGGCAGCTCATGGGCCGTGGCTCAGCTCATGCTTTCAAGTGCTCACATCGCGCACTGGTGGCTGCACAGGCAACTTGTCTCCCTGTCAACACACGCCTGCTTCAGCCATGGTCCCAGTCGGCAGCAATACTCTGCAGCATGCCCTTGGGCGTGGCACGGGCCCTGCAGCGTGCCCTTAGCTGCTCGGCCAGGCCCTCTTGTTGCCCATAGACCGTGGATACTGTTATTTTTAGCCTTTGGCTCAGAGGCCATTCACTCCCCAGAGTTCAGTTACAGCCCTTACATGGACAAAGCCCAATTGGGCATTCAGGAATTAGTCTTAGGTTGGCACATGGTTACTGAGAGCAGTAGGTGGCTGTGTGGATCTCCAGTGATGCTGAGCTTTGCTCCTCAGTAGCTTAGTGATGCTCTTGGGGAAGGCCTGTCTCAGGCTGGCTTTCCAGGGTCCAGTTGTAGGAGGACAGGGTGAGTTTCCCCAGCCCTCGTAGCTGCTCATCTGAGGGGCACCGTGGCTGTGACCCAGCTGCCCGCTGTCCACGGTGCGCAGTACTCCGTGTGGAGGAGGTGGGCGTGTCTGTTTCATGTCTTTCCCTGTGAACTCCATTCCTGTCTTGGATTGTGTCATGGCAGCTGAACTGGCAGCTGATTTTCACTGTAATGTTTGTTAGCTATTCTGCCCAGAGAACTGCTCCCGGGTTCCACGAGAGCAGAGGCGACTTGCAGAAGAGTGGTTTGTGTTTTTATTTTTTACATCTGTCCGACGCCGAGGTCAGAGTTAAAGCTGCCATCGCGGTACCTGTGGAAGTGTTTCCTGCTTTAAATGCATGTGTGAAGACGATAAACACCAGATGGTTTTTGCAGGTTTTGCTTCTTATTCTTCGAGCCCCATTGCCATGTTTCGTGTTGCTGTCACTCCATCTCTTTTGTGCCTCAGGTGGCGTCTGTGGGCTTCGTGTCATTTCTGGCTCACTTGAGAGGAATCAAAGCTGCTAGAGGTGCTGCTGGTCAGATGTCAGGAATGACTGAAGGACACCCAAGGACTGCATCCTGGGGAGCCCCCAGTGGCGCCCTAGGCCGCTAGGGATGGATGGCTTGTGCCTGCCCCACTGGACGTCTCTGGACCAGCAACTCTTGCCAGGTTTCTGTCCTGACTGATTACCTGGCTGGCCGGGTGATGTTTGGCCTTAGGGTGCCTCTCCAGGACCAGTGGTAGGGACAGGCCCCTTTGGCCTGGTCCCTTGTGTCGCCCAAGGGAGGGTCATTTGAGGAACAGGCCATAGGCCCGCCTCTGCCTCCTCTCCTTCAGGGTTCTTGACAGCTTCCTGTGGCCTTATGTTGAGGGCGGTCTCAGGGTGTCGACTTTGTACCCACACATCAGGGGCACGTGCTCCCCACAGAGCCCATGTTGTCCGAACGTGCTCTTCACTCTGATCAGCTTCTTAGGAGCTTGGGTGTGCACACCTGTGATCCCAGTAGACCACAGGAAGGCTGAGACAGGAGAGTCGAAGGTCAAGGCTAGCACACAGTAACTTAGTGAGACTCTGTTTTAAAATTAAAAATTCTTTGCAGCTGTCAGGGGCAGAGCTCAGAGGTAGGAAGTCCCTGGGCCGCCCCCACAGTCCCACACACACAGGAAAGCAGAGGGTGCGGGAGGCCAGTGCCTAGGCCCAGCGGCCCTTCCCTGCAGCACCCAGACCTACTGGGAGAGCTGGTGGACTGCCCTCTCCCCTTTGCCCAGGGCCTAGGTTGGTGGGCTCTGGTGCCCCAGCAGTCTGTAATCGCCTGCATTCCTGAGCACTCAGGATCTAGCATGTACGCCCATGTCTTGTCCCAGTGGGAGTGTCCTCAGGCAGCCCCCACTACCAAGTGACAGTCATCGCTGATGCACTTGGTACTGACCCACCGGGTCACCTGGTCACTTCCTGGCGTTGGAGTGGTGGCAGGCCAGGGTCCTCAGCTGTGCTGGGCAGCCCTGAGGGGCTGGCAGGTGTAAGAGCTGTCCTGTGTTTGTCCAGCACCCTGGGTTCGAGGACTCACCTGTGACTGGACTCTCGGAGCTGCCTGGGGCTTGGTTGCCTGCTGAGGGGTGGGCGTGGAGGCCTGTGAGGCCTTGCTTCTCCTCCTCACCCATCGCACCCCCTGTCTTGGCGGTCCTCAGAGCCAGGCACTGCTGCTGCTCCCAGGGCAGCCCGTGTCCCCACAAGCCCACTCCTTTGCCCACAGGCGCCATGTGTGGTGTCCACTCTGTGTTCTCTGCTCCACACCCAGGTCCTGAGGCCTTGCCTGTCATTGTCCATCTTGCAGGGCGAGGCCGGGAGCATGAGTTGAGGACATCTCTCCCTTGTAATGGTGCAATGGGCCCTGGGAGGAACAGGTGTGGCCAAAATCAGGGCACTTGCTTTGTTCTGAGTACCAGGCCATGTGCTCCCAAACCACCACTTGCTCTCCTGCCCTTCACACACTGTGACCTTGAGCAGTCTTCAACAGCTCTGGAGGCTCAAAGCCCACTTTAAGGCGCAGGCAGACCCAGTGCCGATGAGGGCACACTCTGAACGCAGCCGGCCATCTCCCTACAGAGCGTCTGTATGGCAGTGCGCTAGTCTCCTTCCCTCACATCGCAGGCCTCGTGGAGACATTCAGTGGGCCTCAGCTCACGCACAGGGGTTCCACGCTGAGGGATGAGCTCAGGAGACCAGCGATTGCTGCACCCTCCACCAAATGTCCAGCTCCCAAAGTAGGGATGTTGCTAAGCTGTGTGACATTGTGTACCCCCAACCCCAAAGCTGTGCCAGGGGACACAGGCCATAGAACAGAGCTCCCATGCCCTCTCTATAGAGACTGACTGTTTGCAATGGTGTGGAAAAGGTCAAGCATAAAGGTGCTCACACCAACGCGCACACGTGTGCACACAGGCGCATACACACACACACGCGCGTGCACTGGAAGTGGCGAAGAAAGGCACCTGGAAGCAGTTTACAGATTTATTGGAGATGCAGGCACACATCTGGCTGGTAGTCAGAAAACACTGACCTCAGAAACTCCCCTCACAGGAGTCCAGATTTGGTTGACTGATGGATGTTTATGCCCAGGGTCTTACTGGAAACCACAGAGCAGTCTGCTGACAGTGGTGTGTAATAGCTGGGCACAGCAGGGGCAGCATGGTGGCAGCGGCTGGGGATGCAGTGTCTGGGCCATGCCCCTGGAGAGCAGCATCTGAGACTCCTGTCCAGCTACAAAAGGAGAAATAGTCTCTTTAGCTAGTCACTAAACAAAGAAAATCAGAAAATGGCAGCAGGCCCAAGTGAGGGCCCAGAATTGCTATATAATATTATATGTGAAGTT
This sequence comes from Muscardinus avellanarius, assembly GCF_963383645.1. Taxonomy (NCBI): domain Eukaryota; kingdom Metazoa; phylum Chordata; class Mammalia; order Rodentia; family Gliridae; genus Muscardinus; species Muscardinus avellanarius. Next base: position 1,840,405 of record NC_137789.1, read on the forward strand.
CACTTTCTGTGGGGCATGGTGGCATGCTCCTGTAATACCAGTATTTGGGAGGCTGAGACCAGAGGATCACAAGTTTGAAGCCAGCCTCAGCAATTTAGACCCTCAGAAACTCAGACCCTGTTTCAAAATAAAAAGGGCTGGGGTGTAGCTTAGAAGTAGAATTCCCAGGGTTCAGACTCCAGTTACACACACACATACACACATCTACTGTCCTGCCAAAAGTTATGAGACGTACACAGAAATGAGAAAGTGTGAAGTACACTGGGGAGCAGGCTGCAGGAACTGGGAGAGGAAGATGTGGGGTGAGCAGAGGAGTTCAGAGTGCTCTTTACAGACGTTCGAAGAGCTAAAGGGCACCATGATCCAAGAAGCAAAGGTGGAAAGGCAGGGAAGGTATGGGGCTCTGTGCCTCAGACATCGGTAAAAAGAAAAGCCATTTTAATAAGAACCAGATAAATATCCTGGAGTTGTACAACTACTGAAAAGAAAAACTCAACAGAAATGGATACAAATAAAAATCCAACAGCAGATCTGAACTGGAGGAAGAGAGAGACTGACAGATGTCACGCAACTCAAAGAGCAGAGAGTAAGCGAGGGAAGTTTGGGCAGAGTTCACAGGACTTGGGGCGCGCACGAATGCGAATACAGGCAGAAAGGGAGGTGGGGTGGGGAGGATATTTAAAGAGCAAATGGCTCCAAGTCCCCACGCGTGTTGAAAAATATCTCTAGATCCAGGAGGCTCAGTGAGGCCCATTGGCATAGACATGAAGATCTAGAGTCCCAGAAAAACCTGGTCCCGGTGGACGAGAGCTGCCTTCAGGGTGCTATGAAGCCAAAGACAGGTGTCTCCAAGACTGTACACAGTTGGGTTTTTTTTGGGGGGGCAGACTTACAGAAGTGTGGTTCCTGGGGCCCAAAGCAGCCTTGGCAGGGGTGAGTCTGGGCGTGGCTGCCAAGCTCTTTCCTCCCTGTTGCCCACCCTTGACCCTGGGCCATCACGCCAGCCTTCCAGTCCTGCCGGTGGCCATAGGACCCAGCTACCTGCAGAGGGTGAGGCAGGGGCTGGGACCTGGAGGAGAGCTGACCAGGTCCCAGGGAGGGGCCCAGCCCTCAGCCTGTCCTCCCCATCTTTCTCTGGGTTGGAGAGCTGCGCCAGTGCCCACCCAGACGGGGCTGCCTCCTTGCAGACACAGACACATGGGCAGAGGGGCTGGCCCCCCGGGACCTTGTGGGCCTCTGAGGAGCCAGCAGCAGGTCCCCGGGGCCTGGACACCACGCTTGCTACACAACTGTCTGAGGGTGGAGACCCTGCCAGGCCTGGTAGAGAGAGGGACCTGGATGTGAGCTGTGGCGGCCACAGTCACCTCCCCACTAAGGGTCGGGGCTGAGCGCAGTGGGAAGAGGCTCGGCAGAGCCAGTGTTATAATGGCCTCCATCTGCGGGAGCCAGGCCACCTCCTGTGGCCCTGGCCTTAGCAGGGACACCTGTGGGGGTGGGTGCAGGCTGGACAAGTGCAGGCAGGGCTCCGGCTCATTCACAGGGGCCTCCACCTGCTCGGCCTCTCCTGGTGCCAGCCCTGCACTGCACACTCCGACACTCCGTCCCTCAAAGCCAGGAGGCCCGCTGTCCTGGTCACCGTCCCCTGAAAGGCTGGAGTATGGGACACACAGCCCACGCAGGCTGCTCTCACGAGGACATGCATAGCTCTCTCTCGTTTACGGTTCCAGAAACGAGGCCACCAGCCCCCATTCCATCTTTCTACTTAACCCCAAGTAGATCTTATCTAAATGTACAGCAGAGGAGAGGGCTGGGGGCTCCAGGGGATGGAGGTGGCCAATGGGGCAACCAGTAGAGGGGGACCCAGGCTGGGAGGCTGTGGTGGACTCATGGGGTGAGGGTGGAGGCCTCCCCCAGGCTCGGCCCAGCTCAGCCTCTGCAGGACCCTCTGGCCATGGCCAAGTAGTCCCTGGCCTGCCTGGAACCCTTGTCTCAGTATCTTCCTAAAACCAGGCGGTGTCCCCTTCCCACTGGTCACAGAGCCCCACCCTCCTACTCCCTCCCATGCCTGGGGCACCACAGCCCCAGCCTGTCAGGAGGCCCACAGGCATGGTCAAGAGGCAACGCCCCTACAAGGGTCTTGCCCACCCAGAAAGAAGCAGCCAGGGCCAGGGGAGCACAGAGTTGCTTCTTGCAGCTAAAACCATCAAGTGAGCCACACAAGCCTTCCTGTCTGTTGAGCTCAGAGCCAGCCAGCTGAGCAGCCTGCCCACTGCCCTGTGCGGCGACACACATCGTGGGTGCTGCCCACCGTCTATGTCTGTGCCCCTCACCCCAGTCTTTGAGGTGTGCTCGGGGAGCCCCCAAGTTGGGGTTTGATTGGGGTCTCGTCCTGCTCTGGGGACAGGTGTGTGCCCTTAGGCTTCCTTAGAAGCCACCTGCTGCAGACTGAACTTGAGCTGGAGAGCACCCCGCATAGAGCAGTGCGGGTGGACAGGTGCTAGAGAGGCCTCCCGATGTGCAGCGCATGCCGCCATCTCTGTAGAGCACGGGGCAGCAGTGGCTTGGGTGCCCACTCTGCCCTGGGCTCGGGCACCCCTTACCTGTGATGCAAGGGGGCCTTGCTTTCCATGGGGCTCACTGCAGGGCCCACCTCCTTCCCTACGTCCCCCTGTATGCTGTAGCAATACCACAGTATACGCGTTGGAAGACCAGAGGCCAGAGCCTACCTGGCCCAGTTGGCCCCCTGCCAGGACCATCCGTGGCCTTCTGCCTCAGTCTCCCCCAGGCACAATCCAGGGCCTTTCCTCCCACCTGTGAGGGAGAACAGGATCATGCCGAAGAGGAGTACAGACACCGGCAGCAACGCTCCTTTCCCTCCTGGTTGAAATTCTAGGAGTAAATCTCAGAACCCCAGAAGCTCTCAACCCGTGGGCCATCCGAGTCCCAGGCATAGGTCCACCTGTCCATGCAGCCTGGGATTCCCTGCCCTTGCCATTGTCTGCCTGTCCTGGGCCTGTCCCCAACCACAGGCATGCAGCACCTACCCCCAGGTGAGGGGCTGGCGCAGCTCCTGGGTGCCGGTCCCCCCCAACTCTGCATCCGCCCTGGCCTCGGCCTGGCCACCTGTTTCCTGTGCAGGTGCCCGCTGTGCCTGGCCTGTGCCGTTGCTGGGCCTCCACGACACAGCCACCAGTTCCTGGCTGGTTGAGCGCCTGCCGTGCTGGGCCCCACAGGCGCGAGGGCTTCGACCTTCTCCTTGGTGGATTTATTCACTGACAGTGAGGGGCACAGTGGGCTGGCACCTGGCTTCCTGGTGCATAACTGAGATCAACGTGTCGCTGCGAGTCCTTTAAAAGCTTTGCAGAGGGCGGCTGTGTCTGCGCTGATGCCCAGTGTTGCAGGGCACCTCTCCTCCTCCCTCCCAGTGCCTGCCGTGCCCCGGCCTCCCTCCGCACGAGCCCTGGGCTGGCCCCCCTGACCCTGAACATGTGTGTCGCTAAGCCTACAGGTGGTTGGTGGGTTGAGAGCAAGGGGGCTGCTTGGTAGAATGAGCCAGAAGGAACTCATGCAGGAGTTCACGTTTATGAAATATTTCAAACAGGCAACATCATAGACAGGAAGTGGAGTGGAGGCTCCTAGGGCCCGGGTGGGGGCTCACACTGAACCCACTAGATCCTGATGTCCCAGGCGGAGGGCACCTAAGAAATTAAAGGAAAGCAATATACCACTTGTGGTCAAATAAATATTACGTTTTTGGAGTTCTATTGAGAAAAATAGGTGAATGTTTAGAGTGTTTGAAAACCATATTTCTATATACATAAAAATATATAAAGGATATATATAAACTCTAGATTATGATTTCCAACCTATTTCAATGTCTCTGTGCCAATTTCATTGAAATATCTGTGGAACTGGAAACCTGGGACTTGCCAGGCGTGGTGCACACTTGTAATCCCAGCATTTGGGAGGCTGAGGTAGGAGGATCATGGTTAGAGGACAACCTCAGCTACTTAGTGACGCCCTTTGCAACTCGGTGAGACCCTGTTTCAAAACAAAAAGAAAAAAGAATAAAAAAATAGGGCTGGGGGTGTAGCTCAGAGGTAGAATACTCCAGGGGTCCCATCCCCAGTACTGAAAAAATCCAAAAAAACAAAACAAAACAAAACACCCTGGGACTTGATGGGTTAGTGGGGACGGTGCTGTCCTGGGAATAGGTGGGGCAGTGGCTGTGCAGGACACTGTGGACATGGGGAAGACCAGGGCCTGCCCATTCGCAATGGCTGCTGTGCAAACGTCCAGCCCCAGGCACTGCCAGGCAGTGGCTCACATGGCGTGGGCTGGCAGGAAGAGGGGCCTGGCTTCCCTCCCCTGGGGGCTGCGGGGCACTGGGGGGGACAGAGGGGTCTGGAAGACAGGCCTGTGTGGCATTGGCCCAGCCTGTGTGGGGGAGCTGCAGTGGCCCCGCCCCTTCCTCGGCAGCCAGGGTCTCTGTCCCTCCTGCTCCTCTCCCGTCTCCCCTGGGCATCCTTTGCCTCCACCTCTGTGCTTGCTGCCCTCTGCTTGTCTGGCCCTCCCGTCCTCAGAGGCTGTATGGACTTGAAGGTCACATGCAACGTAGGGGGCAACGGAGAAACGAAGGCCACTTTGCAGCCAATATGGATGCAGCCAGGGTTACGGCCACGGCCCATGGGCAGGAGCTGTGTGGGTTCAAGGAGAAACCACCGTTTGAGCGTGGCCTGAGCAAGTCCCCCAGCATCAAAGCCTGGTCCCCTGTGTCGCACTGGGAGGTGGTGATGCCGCCTTTGGAGGGTGTAGGGAGCCGAGGGATCCCGATTAGTTCTTGCCGGGTTTGCTATAAAGAGCAAGACGGGTCCTTCCCCGCTCTGGTTCTCTGCCTCACCATGTAATCTCTCCCTCTCGCACGCCCGCAACACGCCATTGGCCACGAGGCCCTCACCAGAGCTGAGGCTTGAATCTCCAGAACCGTGAGCTAAGTAAATCTCTTTTCTTTATAAAGTACTCAGCCTCAGGTGTTTTGTTATAGTGATGGAAATGGACCAAGATGGGGTCAGGGATCCTGCAAGCTGTGGGGAGTCCCCACAGATGCTGTCCGTGTCTCCCTCGGGGTGCTGAGATGTGAGCTGCATGTCTTTGGACCTGCATGAAGCCCTGTGCTGAGGGCAGGCCCTTGCCACCTGCCCATCCAAGTGGTCCATCTGAGGAGGTGCTCAGCAGCGCCCCACAGCCTGGCCAGACGCAGAAGCCTGCTCTCCAGTTCTCGGGGGCCTTTGCACATGCCTTTTCCTCATTCTGGAAGATTCCCCCTGAGTCACATGGCCAGTTCACGGCAACCCTCAGGCAGAGCTCACAGTCCCCAGAGGCTTCACTGGGCGCCCTGCCCCCTGCGGCAGGTGTACGTGCAGTCCCGCTGCCCCAAGGACCCTCTGCAGGCTGTGCAGGGAAGAGGCGCCCAGCAGGTGCTGTGGCCTCGGGGCCCAACAGGACTCGAGCAAGGCAGTGCCAGAGCAAAGCACGGGGAGGGGCGGCGCGTGAGGAGCCTGCCGGGGACTTGGCAGGTTTGCCAGGGAACAGCATGCTTGGTTCTGCTCCCCAGGAGTCTGTGTGTCACAGGATGTGTGGCAAAGTGTTTACAGGTGATGGTGTGACGTGTGGGTTTGCTCTAGGGAAAGAGGAAGGATGGGGGGGGGGCTCCTTCCAGCCTCTCTACCACGACTGAAAAGTTTGCACGGTAAACACCTTCCCAACGCCCTGCAGGAAGGGGCTGTGCCCTGCCCGGGGCCCCTGATGCTCAGGAGGGCGGGGAGCTCAGCTCAGAGCCTGGAAGTGCTCAGGCTCTCCTGGCTGACGCCAAGGTTTCCACACACAAAGGCCTCTTTCCGGTACCTGGGAGGTGAGTCAGCCAGCCACGTGGTGACCGTGGTGAAGGCTGCCTGCGTCAGCACAGCTGCACCTGAGAGGGGAGTGGGAGGGAGGGGGCTGCAGAGAGAGAGGGATAGGGAGGGAGAGAGGAGACAGGGCAGGAAGGAGAGGGGCTCCCGGGTCCAGGCCGTCCTTCATTCATTCTCCTCTGCATTCTGCCAGGTCCTCCTTCCCTCTCCCTCTTTTGAAACCCGGTCTGTCTACACTGCTTAGTGGCAGAGCCAGGGCTCTGGGACCACCTGCCACACCACAGGCTGGGGGAGGGATGCAGCCAGGGCAGGGCTGGGAGGGCGGTGGCCCCGTGGCTTGCCATGGCCATCGCTGGGCAGCCAGTGAGCTGGGGTTCACAGGCTCTGTGGGCTCAGGGAGGCTGCTGGACAGCTCCGGGCGCAGGGTGGGTCACAGTCAGTCTGCCAGATGGAGTGTCCCCACCGGTCACCTCCTCTCCATGGACAGCTTTCTGGCCTGGGGACCATAGAGCTGCTGGGTGTAGACACTGTGGGGCTGAGACCTCCTCCTGCCCCTCACAAACCAGGGGCTTTTACTTCTCTCTGGGACACACAGTGCCCTCTGTTGGACTCTTGAGAAGTGCAGGTGGCCTGATCATACCTGAGCCCATAGCCATTGTGGGGTGTGGACAGTAGGGGCTGGTGGACCAAGGGACAAGGATCGGTCTATACTACAACCCAGACACACACTGACCTTGGTCCTGGTCACAGGCTGAGTCCTGACCCTGCTCACACCCGACCTCTGACCCTGGTCATACCTGACTCCTAACCCCGATCACACCTGACCCCTGACCATGATCATGCCTGACCCCTGGCCCCGATCCACACACTGAGCCCTGATCCTGGTCACACACTGAGCCCTGATCCTGACCATATGCTGAACCCTGACTCTAGTCACATACTGAGTCCTAACCCTGGTCACACTCTGAGCCCTAATCTGCCACAGATTAAGCCCCAATCCTGCATACAAACTGAGCCCTGACCCTGATCGTATACTGAGCCCTAATCTTGGTCACATTATGAGATCTGATCCTGGCCACAGGCCAGACCCTGGACAGATGCTGGGCCATGATCCCCGTCCTGTGTGACCATGTATGAGACCAGGGAGCTGGGAACCCCTGGCGCACTGGGCTTTTAGGCGGAGGGAGCCCAGAGCTACCCCGGCCTCTTCCCACATGTGAGTCAGTACTGTCCCTGGCCACACGCCCCTCCTCGCCCACAACCCCACACCGAGCAGGGATCCAGGGCCCAGTGACTGTCAGCTTGCTTGGGGGTGGGTGGGTGGCTGAAGCTGACTCACTGCAGGGGTGTGAGTGTCACCGCAGACTCCCCAAGTATAGACCAGGGCTGCTGCCTTCCCTGGGGGAAGTGCTCCAGGGGCCTGGCCAACAGCCCTCCGCCCTGCAGTGAGAGGGCCCTGGGCTCTGGCCTGCTGCCAGCTGGGGAGGCTTGGGGAAGGTCGAGGGCCTCAGGAGGTCCTGGGGTGTGCACCTGCACGTTCACTGGACACTGCACCCACCTCGAGGGCCCAGGGACTGGGCTCGGTGTGCAGATGAGGCGGAGGGCAGAAGGGACCCTGGGCACAGGTGTCTGGGGCAGCCCTACTCATGGGCCCCTCGTCCGCTGCCTGTGGGACCGATGCTTCATCTGGACTGCAGATGTGGGCCTGGGAGGCCAGAGCTGTGAGGACTCGGGCCCTGGCCTCCTCTGGACCTGGCCTCCGCATCTGCTCTGGCCCCAGGGCAGAGGGCAGCCCAAGCCTCTTCACACAGAGAAGAGGGACCCTGGGATTTGCAACATACATGGCAGGACCCTGTGCCCTACCCTGTCCACAGGCTCCCAATAGGCCCCGAGGGGCCACCATCTGCCACCTTCCCCAGATAAAGACTTTGAGGGAGGGAGGGAGGGGCAGAGAGGGCCTGCATCCTCGGGCCTGAGCCTGGTCAGGTGTCTGCTCCTCTCCCCGCTCTGCGCTGTGCTGTACTCAGGCTCCCTGGGCCACTAGGAGCCAGGTGTCGCCCTCAGCCAGAGATGACAGGCAGTAGACCTCCCCCTGGTTCACAAGCACCACACCAGGGCGCCTCCCTGGCTGGAGGCCACGGGAACAGGCTCCTGTCCCAGCTGGTGGAGGAGTGCTGGCTCTCGGTCCAGCCGGCTGTCTGTCTGTCACTTGTAGGTCTGAAGCTGAGTGGACTAGTGTGTGCTTGTGCGTGTGTGTGCTCCCACACACGTGTGCACACATGGTAAGAAGCAGAGCCCGTGCTCCCGTCTGCCTGTGGTCCTGACCCTGCTCCAACCTGTGCTGCCCTCTCCTCCCTCCAGTGGCCTCCACCATTCCCCTCTTCTCTGGCCCTGGCCCTGGGTGCTCTGCAGCCCTGGGGGGTGGGAAGGGAGCTGGCTTCAGCCCATCCCAGCTGGGATCGAGTTGGAGCACACCATGGTGTGTGTGTGTGTGTGTGTGTGTGTGTGTGTGTGTGTGTGTGTGCGCGCGCGCGTGTGTGTGTGCGCACGCTCTCATTCTCAGCCCCCACCCCACCCCTCGTGGCCATCCCCGGACCTCAGAGACCCTCTCAGGAGCAGAGCAGGAAGCTGCAGCTCAGGGAGAGATGCCCGGTCTCTGCACAAGCCCTCAGCAGCTCCCAGGAAGAGGACCGTCCTCTGACTGCCTAGTCTGCCCCACGGCCTCCCCAAGACAGGCGCCCCTCCCCACGGCATGATGGGGCCAGGCCCGCGGGGCTCACACCAGCAGCAGGGACGGGGAAGGAAGCACCCGGGAGCTGCCCCACTGTGGGCAGGGGCGGAGCTGCTGCCCATCCTGGCCACCTCCTCTGTGCCCAGGGCTCTCCCTTGGCTCTGACAGACGGGGCGCCAGGCCAGCGCCTGCCCCACAGCCCCAGTGGCCCAGGCCTTGCTGGCTGGCTGTTGCTCCTGTTCTGGTTCCCGCCAGATGAGATGAGAGGCTGGTCCAGGGCAGGACAGAAACGGGCCTGGGAGGCGGCGGGTGCTCAGACACTCCAGCCCCTCCTGTGGAGTGCTCATGAGTGGACCAGGCTGGGTGCTGGCTTGAGCAGGGATCCTGAGAAGCCCTGGTCCTGCCTGTTCTTCCGGTGACTCTCCCATCTCCTCCTCCACGCCGCTCTGCTATCTCTCCTCCTCCCTCCCTCCGTCCCTCTCCCCCTCCTCACCCCACCAGGAGCAGCCCGGTCGACAAGCAGCAAGTGTGCGCGTGTGTTATGTGTGTGATGTGCACGCGCCTGCATGTGTATGTGTGCGTGTGTGTGTACCTGTGTGTATTTCTGTATGTGTGTGTATGTGTGTGTGCATGTGTGTGTGTGTCCAAGCAGAAGCAGACCTGTGTCCATCTGGTGCTAGGCCCCAGGCACCTTGGGGCCAGGTCCAGACAGACCCAGAGCCAAGCCTTCTGAACTCCTGGCCCCAGAATGCAGGCGCGCAGCGAGCCCAGAGCTTTGCTGTTACACAACAGTGCACGGCTAATGCTGTGGGCCCCACCCGCCCCAGCCGGCCAAAACACACTCTACCTCCCTCTCTTTGGAGGAAAGAGGGGTGCTCTGCCCTTCCCAGGCAGATGGAGGTCCCTGGCCACACACTCGGGGTGCAGGAAGCCAGCCTCTGTGCACCAGAGCCGGCTGCAGAGCTTGGCTTGGGAAGAAGAGGCCCGCTCCTTCCCAGTCTCTTGAACAAAACACCTCATCCTAGGCTCTGCCTGCCTGAGCCTGATCTGGGGATGAGCGCCCTGGGCAGCCTCGTGGGTGGAGGGAGGCCTGGCAGGTGCTGTCTCTGAAGTGCTGGAAGAGCCAGGACTCAGTGACCCAGGAGGCTGAAGCTGGGGGATAGTAGGTTCAAGGCCAGCCTGGGAAATTCGAGAACTTGTTTCAGAATAGAAGGGTTGGGCGTGTAGCTCAGTGCTAAAGCATCTCTGGATTCCATCCCCAGGACCGCACACACACAAAACCCACCCTGTGAAGTACTGGGACTCGGTTCCTCACGGGGCCTCACATCCCTGCACACAGCTGAGTGCATTCTGCTCAGGCTGACCCAGTACCCCCCGCCAAGCCCTGCGTGGAACGCCAACATAGCTCAAGACCCAGGCCCAGCATGCCCTTTCTGCTGGACCCCAGGTAGGCCAACTGGGGGGCTGCGATACCTACACAGTTCCCAGCCAACACCCCTGGTGCCTCCCCTGCCCAGGTTATTGCCAATGCCAGCAGAGGGTGGGCGTCCCGGGTGCTGGGCACCAAGGGCAGGGTGGGTGGGGAAAAAGGCTGGGCTGCTGGCCCACCGTTTCACCTACTGGGTCTTGGTCTCCCCTTAGGGGTGCTGGCCAGCCCCTGCTCCCACTTTCTCCACCAGTGCCCAGGTCTGGCCCCGCCCTGTGACTCTGGCACTTCCATTCCGGCCTGTATAACAGCCACTTGCAAATTATGGGGTGCACCTTACGGGCAGAGATGGGGCCAGTCAACACTCCCCGCCACCACAGGAGGTCACCAATGAACATCTGTTGGACAGAAAAGGTAAGTCCATGTGAGCCCTCTGGCACAGCAACAGGGGCGCAGCAAGGATTTGGCCCTCTGCCTGAGGCTGTGGCCCAGGAGCCTCTGCTCCTGGGAACCCTGGCCTCCAAGGCACTGAAGGGGGGTAGTCGCCACCTTCTATGTAGAGCAGGGGGAGAGGCGGCTCCAGCCACTCCTGCAGCCTGCTTGTCCCTGCCCACTGTGTCCTGGGCAGGTGTGATAGGGCACTGACACCCATGGAAGCTAAGGCCAGGGAAGGGAGCCCAAAGCTGGGCCCCCCCTCCGGGGCTCGGTGAGCCCTCGGGCATGGCAGACCCCTCCAAGGCCGGTGTAGCCCTCCCCCTGCCCGCTCTGTATCCCCCGCCCCCGCCACGGCTTCCCCCGAGTGGGGAGGGAGGTGGGAGTCCCGCCTGGCACCCACATGCTGTGCTGGCTTTGAGAAGGAGGTGGGCGGGCAGGAGGGGGAGCACAGTGTAAGGGCCACCTTCGGAAGCCATCTGAGGTTCACTCCAGGCTCCAGTGTGTGGGAGGGGCAGCCGTGTCACCCGGCTTTCCCCGTAAACGTTGTCCTCTGCTGACTAACTCATTTTAATTAGACACGAAGGACAGAAAAGCGTTGTCTTTGGGAGGCTTGACAAGCGTGGGCTTGACGAGGCTGAGCATGGCCCACACGCTGCCCCTGGCACCCCAGGCTCCCTCGTCCTTCTGGAAGACACTGGGCCTGGCCAGGAGGCTGGGCGACCCCAGGAACCAGCCTCAGATTCAGGCCTCCTGGCTCTGGGCTCCCTGTGGGAACAGGCTGAGCGGGTAAGCCTGGGAGAGGGCAGCTGGGCACCATGGTACCCACACACATGCCGCCTTCTGGAAGAGGCCACCGGGCCGCCGAGCCCCCACCACACCTTTCCCCAGTGGGCCACCGCAGGACACACATGACCTCCTGGCAGGATGAGTTTCGGGGCGGGAGGTTCCAGCTTCTGCAGGAGCCCAGGGTGGGGAGCACCTCTTGGATATGGAGGATCTCCCGCACATGGGGACCTAGGGTGAGCCTTGGTGGACCGGAGAGGGGCCTCAGGAAAGGACGGTCCATGGCTCCCCCAAAGTGCCCCTCATGGCGCGCCCTCTGTAAGCCTGCCTGGGCTGGGGCGCTCGCTGGCCTGGAGGTCTCCCTGGAAGGCCCGCCCGGGCCAGAGAGGCACAGCCCAGTAAGCACCGGGTGAGCACCGAGTAAGCACCAGCCCCGGCGTGGAGCGGCAGCTAGTGCGGAGAAGCACTCTGTACCAGGAGCTGCCGGTTCGGCCCCCCGCCCTCACGGGTGGTGCTGCTGTCATCGGGTCTGATCACCGCAGTGCCAGCAGGTGCTTTATTATTGTGAAGCTATTCCACTTGGCGAGGTTTGAAGGTCAGACCTTAGAACAAAAATGAATATTTGAAAAACTGCTTCAGAATTCACCAGTTCCCTTAGCTCTGGTACTCACAGCAAGGAAAAACAGTTCCGTGTTCCTCAGTGACAGAAATCTCCTCCCAGCTCATTGGCAGAAACAGGGCAGAGGCCACACTCCTCCGAGGAGCGTGACAGCCTCTCAAAGGTGACCATGTCCACGCCCCGCTCCAGGAGCTGCTCACCAGTGGCCGCTCCCAGAGGCCTGGGCCGGCTTCCTCCTGACCCTGGAGTAGACCGCCCGCCACCCTGTGGTCACACGCTACCGGGAGCCCTTTCGCGGGCGACTGGAGGGAGGAGATGCCCTGCAGGGACAGCGTAAGCCACGGCCCAGAGACCCAGTGGCCGGGATGTCTCTTCAAAGCACCACATCAAGGAAACAAGGACTGGGGGGGAGTGGCCTCTCCTTTCACCAGCTGGGAAGCGGGCCTGAAACCTCGCCCAAGGACACAGAAATACGAAGCATGGGCTCCGACCCGAGGCTGTGTGCCTAGCGCCAGCGCACACCCGGACACCCACGCGGTGACGAGCGGCGCCCAGGAGGCCACCTGGAGCCGAGGTGTCCTGTCGGCAGTAGGGTGGCGGCAGTGATGGGAGGGGCCACGTGGTGTGATGGCCATGATGGTGGTGATGGGCACGATGGCAGGCCGGTACAACAGTGGAGAGGTCACCAGCGAGGTGGTGGTGGAGGTAACAGGTAGAGTCATGGGCGTGGTGGGGGGGTGGAAAGTCACTGGTGTAATGGTGATTTTGAAGACAGTACTGGTGACGGTGGTGGGGATGGACGGGTTGTATTGGTGAGTAACTGAGGCAGTGGTGAAGTGGTGGCTGAAGGACCGACGGCCGCCATGGTCAGGATGATTTTGGAAGTGACTGGGAAGTGCTGGGAATCGCGGTTGTGTCCCTGGCTGAGAGGCTGTCTCGAAGGGGATGGTGGTGATGTGGTTGTGGGTAGAGATGGCGGTGGTTGGGATGGAGGGGAGTCCCTGTGGAGCTGAAGCCATGGAGCTCATGGTAGTAGAGGAGGTGTGGTCTTAGGCAAGGTGGCATTAGGAGTGACAGGTGTAAGGTAAGGACCGTGGTTACCATGGTAACAGTGACAATGGTGTGTTGGGAGTTGTGGTGGTGACAATGTCTACGGCATGGGACACTCAGGGAAGCTCCCGAGCCACTCAGACAGGAGCAGATCTCGGGAATGGTGTCTGCTGCCCCGGCTCCCCCCGCAGCACCGGGAGCCGGCAGTCCTGCACGCTGGAGACGCCGCCTCCACCCTCCTCGCCAGGTGCCTCTCTCTACTACAGACAGGCCCTCAGGGTCTCCTCCCTTGACTATTTATTTATTTGTTTGTTTGTTTGTTTATTTATTTATTTATTTATTTATTTATTTATTTATTTATTGTGGTACCAGGGGCATTCTACCTCCAGCTACACCCCCAGCCCTATTTATTCTTTATTTTGAAACAGGGTCTCACTAAGTTGGGGAGGGCCTAAGTAGCTGAGTTCCCAAATTCTGGGATTACAAGCGTGGACCACCACGCCCAGCTGACATTTTATTTCTATTTAGAGAAACACAGGGTCCCTCATTCCAGGGAGTGAGACTTCATTGTGAGGTGATTTGGCTACAATCAAGGGCCCACCTTCCACTTCCTCCTTCTCCTGATGGGGGTTCATGGAAAATGAATGACTCTTGAAATGGGGGTCATAAGTTGCACAGATAACGAAGGTGTACTGGCATTGGACCCACCTGGGTGGGCTCAGAGAGGTCCCAAGGCCAGGCAGGGGTAGAGGGAGGAGGGCCTGGGGCCTCAGCAACCCCACTCCTTTCTGGAAGGACAGCGGTGCTTGGGCCCATGATCCCCTTGTCCAACCGGCCTCGGCCACAGTCCAGCCTCTTTCTCGATGCCAGCCTGGCTCTCGGCCTGGCTCCCAGGTCTGAGGCTGGCATTTGTGGCTGTCTGACATTTGCTCAGAGAGTCTCTGGATCCCTGTGCTCTGAGTGCAGGATTTAATGAAGAGCAGAGAGAGACAAGAGCTCTTCTAGCCCCTGCCAGTGCCCCTGCCGACGGCAAATGGGTCATAGACATGGCAGCCTGAGGGTGCTAGGGGCCGGTAAGAGCAGCCGGGGCGGTGCCAGCCTCACCCTGACAGTCCCCAACCACCTCAGGCTCCTGGGAGCCTCACTGTGCTTCAGGGCAGGCAGCACCAGAGATGGGTGCTCTTCATGGGCCCCAGCCCTGCCCAGAAGCCTGCAGGGCCCCTCCTGGCCCCCATGTTCCCACTGGGCAGGCCACAGGACCAAGAAGGAGAGACATTGGCCCTGACCCTACCCCTGCAGACCACCCGGCCTTCCCTTGTGCCAGTGACCCACGGCTAGCAGAAGCCACCGCAGCGGCCCCACCATGGAGGCACAGATGACAGGAGTATCCAGACGAGGTCAATGCACCCGGCCGTCCACTTACCTCTCTGCTCTGCCTCCTCGTGTGTCAAGGGGGTGACCGTGGTGCCCTTCTAGGCTATTCTGGGATTCAGTGGGACGCCCAGCATGCTCCGCCAGCCCCTGCTTCTGCGCGCTTGTCCAGAAGGACCACAGAACATCGCCGGCTCCTAGCCCGGGACTGAGGGTGGGCCTGGCAAGCAGGACACATTGTGTAAGTGGTCAGCTCACGCACACAGCAAAACCTGGGCCCTTTGTTCAAAAGTCAGTAAGAACCGCACAGCCAATGATTAAGCCCCGCACGGCTCCTCTGAGCCCAGGGCTTGGTGCGACTCCCTGGGCCACCGGCCTTGCCACACCAGGTGAGCGGATGTGGGTACCATCCAGAGGCCCTGTGTGCTGCTGGGGGGGGGGCAGGAGAGGGAAATGCCCGTGGTGCCCAGCCTTACACAGTGAGCCAGTGAGGCCGTGGGACCTGCTGGGCAGAAGAGCTGAGGGCTGGGGATGCAGAGGCTTTGGGCCTGCGGACACTGAGTCTCCGGGCAAATCTTTGGGTGAGGTATCACCACGGCTCCTGCCCGCAGCTCGAGAGGCGCCCAGGTCCAGGAAACTGGAGGAGCCAGTCTGAGGCATCCAGGTATCTGCGGCTGCACACGCTCAGGTCACTGGGACTGACAGCTGGAGGACACCAGATGAGCAGCCTAGGAGCGAGGCCTTGGGACATCAGCTCCAGACCTGCTGGGGCCTGTGGGAGTGGAGGGAGGCAGCGAGAAGGGCAGGGGTCTGGCTCCCAGACCCCAGGGAAGGAGGGAGGAGCCAGCCACGAGAGGGGGGCACCAGCCAGACACAGGTGGCCAGGGCTGGAGGCCTTGGGTGCTAGGAGGGCAGGAGGCCTTGGGGGGTGCCAGTAGGCCCGGAAGACACAGCTGCCGCTGCCCCCTTACAGGCCCCTGCACGACCTACCCCCCAAGAACAACTTCCTGGCTCTGAAGCCGCCGCTGCCATCTCGGATCCTTCTGCTGCAGGGCTCAGGCCAAGCCCTGCGCTGTGGGTCTCGTACTCCCCCGTGATGGTGTCCATCACAGTCAGGGTGTATCCACTCCCGGCACCTGATAGGTTCCCGGTTAGCCACAACTGTCCCCAATGGGGCCCATCCCAGAGCCTGGATCTCTTAGCCTGTGGGAGGGTCTCCAGGGATTTGTGGGGCCAAAGGGCTGCTAAGCTGGATGGGAGGGCCCAGCACTGGGGGCAGGGAGTACAGGGGCCTGTGGGTGGTCCATCCCAGAGCTGGGGCCGGGGCAGGGGCGGGGCCTGGTTCTGGCCTTTTCTGGCGGGGCTGGGCCTGGCAGCGGCCTGGGTGGCTGTGTATTGGCAGCACGCAGAGCCTGCCTGCGTGGGGAGCTCTCTGCAGCGTCACGGCTGAGCTATTATCAGCCTTTCGCCTTTTATGGCACCGGAAGTGAGCAGCAGACGCTGGGCTGGCACTGAGGAGAGATGTAAATGGAGATGCCCAGAACAGCGGGTAAACGCAGCCAGGAGGGGGCGTGGCCGTGTTGAGCGCCACCCCTCCCTGGCACGGGCCTCCTGAGCCCCCAGATCCGGGGGCGTCCATATGGGCCAGCTGGTCCTGATGGAGGGACGGCCACCTTCGGGATTCCTGCCGCACGATCCAGGCTGGGTGGGAGTCCAGGGAGGTGGTAGGGTGGGTGCTCAGTCTGGCTGGGGCCAGTGGGGCAGGGATGGGGGCTGCCTGGCTCCAGCAGCCCCTCCCCGTGGCTCCTGGGGAGCTCTCCACAGGCCTCGTCCACTGTGGCTCTCCTTGGGTCCCCCCGTGAGCACTGCACATCTGGACATCAGGGACCCTGCAGCCCCTGACTCACCAAGCCACCCCTCCTCAACGTGGAGCTGCGGCCCCAGCACACTCGGGGGCAGGAGCACCTCTGGCCAGGCAGGGCTTCCATGGGCCAGAATCTGACTCCCAGAGGACAGAGCAAGAGGAAACCCCCAAATCACAGAGCAGGAGGGCACACCACACTTGAGCTTACACACGCAGGCACAGACCTGCCTGCCCCAGGCCCCGGGGCTCCTACAGGGGAGGGGGAGGCTTGGAAGCCCTCCTGGAGGGGGAGGCAGAAAGGCCCCTGAAAGCAGGGCACGGCAGGCAGGCAGGGAGCCCAGCACAGGCTGGCAGGAGGAAGGACGGCAACTCCAGGGAGGGGCCCTCGTGGCCACAGGTTCGGCCAGCTCCTCACCCACGCGCTGCCCCTGCTGAGGAGAGCCCCACGCCCCGCGTGTGGTGGGGATGGGCTGGAGCGGCCGACGGCGTCCGGCTCAATTGGGTGCTGTGCAGACCAGCCCAGGCTGAGGGACACCTGCACCGTACACCCAAGTGTGCGCCCGCAATGCCCAATGGCCCCTCGCCCCTCATCCCAGCCAGAGGGGCCTGCCTGCTCCCTGTAACAAGAGCCCCCAGAAGGAGGCTCCAGAGGTTGTGCCTTGGGACCCCAGCCTCTGAGCAGGGCCCACAGGGTGCACAGGGAAGGGCCACTGCGGGGAAACTGAGGCCAGGAAGAGGGAGGGCTGGGAGGACTCCCCCAGGTCACACCAGACATCTCGGGGAGCCTGAAGGTGTCCCTCCAAATCCCCTTTCCTATTCTGGCTAATGACTGGGGATGGTGGTGGTGAGGGAGGGACAGAGCCCCTGAGCACAGGCGTTCACGCCCCTCGCCCTTGTGGCAAGGTCTGAGTTCCCTGGGCCTCTGGGCACAGGAGCGGCAAGGCTTGCAGCATCAGTGGAAAAATACAGAACTTCCCTCGAGGCTGGACCGGAGGCAGGAGGCAGGAGGCAGGGGAAGGAGGGGGGAGGAGGGTCTGGCGTGTGGGTCCCCCCCCCACCACCACCACCACCAGGAACGCACAGGCTGCCTGTTCCGGGGACAGGGACTCAGCGCACCGCCTGCCAGACAAGAGGGAGGGAGGGAGGAAGGAAGGAAGGAAGGAAGGAAGGAAGGAGGGAGGGAGGGGGCAGAGAGAAAATGTTCCCGCGGGTGGGTGGCTCCGGGCAGGAGCTCGGAGCCCTTGGGTGCCCGCTGCCTTTCCTTCCTGGTCCCTGCTCCAGCCCCAGCACGCCCACAGCCCTTGGCCACCTCTCCTTTGCGGGCCCTAGGACCTCTATGCAAAGGCAGGAGACAGTAAAAAGCTGTTCTCTGACCTGCCCTGCCTCTGCTCCCCGCCTCTGCTTCCCCTGTTTGCCTTCTCGGGCCTTTTCTCCAGGCTCGCCCAGCCTGCTGCAAGTCCCTGCCCCTCCCCGTGGAGTCTGGCTCTCAGCATCCCATGGCCCACCCCCACTGGGGCAGGTGAGGTGAGGTGGGGGACGCAGGGCCACTGGGCACAGGCTGGTGTGAGGGCCAGGTGCCCGGTCAGCAGGGCCTGCGCTCACAGCTGGGGAATGGGCAGAGGGCCCACTCCCCACCCCTCTCCTGCCCACACACTGGGGAATCCACAGGCCTTTGTGCTCAGCTCCCGGCAGCCCTCGGCCTCCCTAGACCCCTGGCGCTGGCGCTGGCACTGCCACCCCTTTGGCAGGTGGAAAGGCGAGGCTCTGGCGAGCAACCGCCACGGTCTACCGACTGGAAAGCAACAAAGAAGGGCGCGTCCTTCCTTGGGCCCTTGGGTCCTCCCCACGTGCTGCTCGGGGCCGGGCACAGTGCCAGCCAGGGCACCTGGGGATGGCAAGGGGCCGAGGTCAGCAGATCCTGTGACCCTGAGAGCCCTGGGCTGGGACAGCGAGGGACACCTGGAGTAAAGAGGGTGAGAGGGGGCTGCCCAGCGACAGACCTGACCAGGAGCCGGGGCTTGAGTGGACACCCGAGGGCAGAGGGCCACCTGGCCCTTCTCTGCCAGCCCCACTGGGCACTGGGTGGTGATGGAATGAGGCCATATGACTGGATGCCCCTGTGGGCCAGCAGGACTCAGGAGCCTGGCCACAGGGGATGGGCAGGAAGCCGAGCCAGGGCAAGGAGTGGGAAGCCGGCTTGCCATCCATGTGCACCCCACCCAAGATGGCAAGACCGCCAGCACCAGCTGGTGGAGACCGGAGCACCAGGGTGCCTCCCCTACTTCTCCTTGATGTGTGTGGGCCAGCCCAGACCAAAGGTAGCACAGGCATCCTGGAGGGCATGGCAGTGAGTGGTCAGTGTATATCTGCATGTGCGTACATACACGAGTGCACATGTGCTCCAGGTGTGTGTGTACACATATATATAAACATGTGTGAGCAGTCCACGCGTGCGTGGGTGCCAGCGCAAGCTCTGCCCTGGAGGAGTTGTGCCCGTGCCCTCTGCTGCCGAGTGGCAAGTCAGAGGAGCGGCTGGCCCCGCATGGCCACCCTGTGACCACGCCCCCGCAGCCTGCAGAGCCCAGGGCGCATGGGCTGCTGGGGAGACCCCTCCCTCAGAGCCAGGCAGGGACAGCTGGGCACCCCCAGGGGGACCAGGAGGAGCTGGGGGTGTTCTGTGAGGAGAGAGGAGGCAGAGGACTGGGACCCCCACCTTGCTGTGGGGGCCCCTGGAGGCAGGTGAGTCCTGAAGGGAGTGGAGCTCCAGGTTCAGGGGTAGCAGCAGGAGAGGGGCTTAGAGAGCCAGGGAGCCCTGGAGCCGGGTGGGGCCCTGAGCTATGCACTGGGATCGCCTCCTGGCATCGCAGGGTCAGAACAGGCTGAGCCTGGCGTCTGGGGGCAGAGGCCAGAATGGGGGGAGAGTCTGGAGCAGGGCCACATAGTCAGCTGTGTAAGCCTCCTGGTGTCACTCGCGGCCCTCTCCCCTGCAAGCCCCTCCCTCCGGAGAAGGTGGAGGGCTTCCCAGGCCCTCTCCCTGCGCAGCCCTCTCAGGCCCCCCCATCCTATTTGTGGGGGCTGGGGCTTGCAGGTAGTGGCCAGCACTCTTCCAGGGAGCAGCGGTGTGGGGAGGGGAGGAGTGCAGGCCACTGTTATGAGAGGCTGCGGGGAGCCGGCCCAGCTTCCTTCCCGGAGGCGGAGGCGGGAGAAAGAGGCCCCGGCTCTAGTGGCTCTAGTGCGGAGGCTGCTGAGGACTTCTGGGGAGATAATTGGACAGCGATTAAGTGTTCCCAAAGCAGCTGCTGTCTCCTGTCACCTGTCACCGCAGGGACCTGTGAGGGGTGGGGCTCCAGCATCTGCCCCAGCCTTCCCCAACCCCCATCCTTCAGGCTCTGTGGTGAGTCCAGCTCTTCTTTGGTGGGGGAAGCGAGAGGGCAAGGGGACAGTTCAAGCCCTGCCCTGCTCTCCGGGTCACCTAACACTCTCTCCCATCTAGACCCTGCGCCTGCAAAGCCTGCTGGTCCTCCAGCCCACCTACCCCAGCCTCTGCTCCCGAGCTAATCCATGGTGGGTGCGGAGGCCCGAGAACCTGCCCTAGCCCAGCTGGCAAAGGGGCCGCAGGGCCACGGGGGCAGGCTTAAAAATCGGTGGAGGGGCTGGCCCCTGGCCACTGAGTGCTGGCTGTCAGACAGGGACCTGCACGCACAGCTGCCCTCGGTGACCTCCAAGCAGACATGTTAGTGTCACACGGGCCCACAGCTCCTGCTCAGGGATCCCCTGTGGGACAGCTCCAGTTGGTCCCTGTTCTCGCAGCTTCTCTGCCTGGCTCCCTGCCCGCCGCCTGCTTGCTCAGTGGTACCCCTCCACCCCCCTTCTCTGTCCGCCCACTTGTCTTTAATTAGAAATGCCAGGAGAGCCATTTTGGGGGAGTTTCTTTTTTTTTTTTTAACCAGAAAGACATTCCCCTGGGGGGGCGGAAGCCCATGGGGGAGGGGGAGGAGCCATGCTGGCTCTGAGGGAGGGCATTGGCTCCCAAAAGCAGAGGCTGGGGCAGTGGGCCTGGAGGGAAGGGAGGGCCCTGGGTGGTGGGCAGGGAGCGGGGATGGGATGGCGGCCAGCGGGTGAGCAAGGCAGTGGGCTGGGAGATGAGTGTGCAGGGCCGAGTAGGGCACGCGTTGGGGGCTAGGTGTGGGGCTGAGCTTGCAGCCTGTGTGTCAGAGAGGGAGAGGGGGCCGCGGCAGGGAGAAGGCGCCCTGGCTCTCACCTCCTGTGGGCCAGGAGTGATGTGACACCTGTGCCCAGGTGTCCCAGGTAACATCAGAGGGTATGAGACCAGTCCCATCCACCCAGCAGCCAATAAGCCAGGCAGGCCTCCCTCTGTCGCCGCAGTGCGGTTGCCAGGGAAGCGGAAAGGGCCTCCCTCCCAGGGAATCTCAGCAGCTTCCGGAGCCCCACTCCTTATATGGTGCTGTGCTTTCCTGCAACTCCCAGCTGCTGGTGCTGCCAACACCCTTCTCCCCCCTCGCCCTGGCGCTCCCCCCCATCCCTGTTCCATGCTCTTAGAAGTCTGCGATTTTCTGCAGTGATGGGGGTTTCAGGGCCCGCACCATTTGCTGGGTCGAGTGGCTGCGGCGTCCCCCCAGGTCCCTTGTCCTCAGGTAGCAGATTTTCAGATCCCCAGGCCTAAGTGAAACCTCCCGCCTCCTCTAAGGCCTGGCTGCGGGCCCTGCGGGCCAGCCTGGCTTCGCTGGTAGATGCCACACCACTGCACCAGTCAGCCTCACCTGGGGTCACTGCCAGCACCTGGGCTCCAGGCCCAGGGCAGGCGGGCGGTGCTGGTGTGTGTGTGGCTGACTAGCCCCGCAGCTGAGGATATCGGGGTCCGAAGGCGAATGTGTGTGGGGGGGTGGGGAAGGTCCTGCCAGGGCCCTTCCCGGGCTGAGGAGCATCCTGCAAAGCCGGGCGCACGGGCAGTAACAACCCGCCTCTGTCTGTCCCGCTGCCCCACCGGTGTGGGCGAGGGCGCCGAGTGTGCGTGTGGGGTGAGTTCTCCGGTCCCAAGCAGTGTCCCTTCTGTTCTGAAAAAGCGGCGGGGTGGGAGGTGCGCGGCGCGGATTAGTCACCCCAGCCCCGCGCCGCAAGCGCAGGGGCCGCTCCTCCCTCCACCCGCCCGAGGCGCGAGTGGGCGCGGGGGGCGGAGCCTGCGGCGCGGGCGGGCGGGGGGGCGCCGCGCTGGGCCAATGGGGGCCGGGCGCGGAGAGGGCCGCCCACGGGCCCCAGCCGCATAAAGAGCCCGCGGCCCGGCTCGCCGCAGAGCTCGGGCGCCGCTCCTCGCCGCGCACCGGAGTCTTCCTGCCGCCCTCCGGCTCCCGCTGAGCTCGCCGCCCGACACCGCCGCCGCCTGGCCTCCGAGCGTTCCAGCTCCCGCCCCAGAGGAGTGCGCCGTCTGTCCGGAGCGAGTGCCAGCACTTGTGCGCAGATGGAGCTGGACCACACGACGAGCGGCGGCCTCCACGCCTACCCCGGGCCGCGGGGAGGGCCGGCGGCCAAGCCCAACGTGATCCTGCAGATCGGTAAGTGCCGGGCCGAGATGCTGGAGCACGTGCGGAGAACACACCGGCACCTCCTGGCCGAGGTGTCCAAGCAGGTGGAGCGCGAGCTGAAGGGGCTGCACAGGTCGGTGGGCAAGCTGGAGAACAACTTGGACGGCTACGTGCCCACGGGCGACTCCCAGCGCTGGAAGAAGTCCATCAAGGCCTGCCTGTGCCGCTGCCAGGAGACCATCGCCAACCTGGAGCGCTGGGTCAAGCGCGAGATGCACGTGTGGCGGGAGGTCTTCTATCGGCTGGAGAAGTGGGCCGACCGCCTGGAGTCCATGGGCGGCAAGTACCCGGTGGGCCACGAGCCAGCCCGCCACACAGTCTCTGTGGGCGTGGGGGGCCCTGAGGGCTACTGCCAGGAGGCCGATACCTACGACTACACCGTCAGCCCCTACGCCATCACCCCCCCGCCCGCCGCCGGGGAGCTGCAGGGGCAGGAGCCAGCCGAGGCCCAGCAGTACCAGCCCTGGGTGTCCGGTGAAGATGGGCAGCTGAGCCCTGGGGTGGACACGCAGATCTTCGAGGACCCACGGGAGTTCCTGAGCCACCTGGAGGAGTACCTGCGGCAGGTGGGTGGCTCGGAGGAGTACTGGCTGTCCCAGATCCAGAACCACATGAACGGGCCAGCCAAGAAGTGGTGGGAATTCAAGCAGGGCTCGGTGAAGAACTGGGTGGAGTTCAAGAAGGAGTTCCTGCAGTACAGCGAGGGCACGCTGTCCCGAGAGGCCATCCAGCGGGAGCTGGACCTGCCGCAGAAGCAGGGTGAGCCGCTGGACCAGTTCCTGTGGCGCAAGAGGGACCTGTACCAGACGCTGTACGTGGACGCCGAGGAGGAAGAGATTATCCAGTACGTGGTGGGCACCCTGCAGCCCAAGCTCAAGCGCTTCCTGCGCCACCCTCTGCCCAAGACCCTGGAGCAGCTCATCCAGAGGGGCATGGAGGTCCAGGACGGCCTGGAGCAGGTAGAGCCAGCCAGCACCCCGCTGCCCAACGAGGACCAAGCTGGGACCCTGACACCTGCCCTCACCAGCGAGTCTGTGGCCAGCGACAGGACCCAGCCTGAATAGAGGGCATCCCAGGGTCCCCGCCTGCCACCGTATCTGGCCCGCGGCATTGCCAACCAGGACTTGATAGAGGGCGCCTGCCCCCAGGGGCGGCCCTCCTGCAGCTGGGCACCCTCAGCCTCCTGGCCCGACTCCCACAGACACACCCACCCAGATGTGTGCAATGTCCCAACAGCAAAGGAGCCCTCTCCGCTGGGCTCTGCCCGGTGCCCCACCGTCCGTCTGTCTTCCCGGTGGCCCAGCCTGGCCGGTGGCTGGCACTACCCTCTATACACTCAGGCCATCACAGCACATAACCAGCTTCCGCATTCTCCAGTGCCCTGGCCCCCTGGAAGGCAGGGCCAGCAGCTCCAGGTCCACAGGGCACCCCAGGGCAGAAGATGAGGCAGAACTCGTGCCGAAGGAACCACAGCTTCCGAGGACACCACCACTCGGGCAGCTGGCCAGCCCCGGGCAGTGTGGCTCCCTCCCAGGGGAGCGCCAAAGCTGCAAACGCAGCAGCAGCAACAGACCTGGCATCCTGGCACCTCCTGGCCTCCCAGGTGAGCCCCTGCCACCGTGGCAGCTCAGAGCTGGGAGGGTCCAGGGCCGGGGTCCATTTTCCAGGTGAGCCCACTGAGGCTCAGAGGCTTTCTAAGCAAGTTAGCTTCAGAAACGGAGTGGGGGCGGCATCGTGGGGGTGCAGAAAGACCCCAGGGATGGAGCAGAGGGCTGGAGGGGGAGGCGGCGCCGGGGGAGCTTGCTGAGCCAGCTCACAGGGACCCTGTGCTTTCTCATTTCAGCATGGTGATTCAGCCAGCCTGCAGAAGGGTCAGAGCCTCACTTGTGACTCACCCGCGGAGGGAGGAGGGTCCTGGGGGGGCCGAGTTCTCGAATCCGGCTGAGGCAGCAGCCGGCACCTTCCGAGCCAGGAGCACAAGAACAGGTAACAGAGCCCCATCCTTCCTGCCCAATACTGTCCCCCAGCCCCCTGCCTAGGCATGAGCCCCCGCCTGACCCACCTTCCCCAGGCCTGCCCGCCCTCCCTCCCGCAGCCGTCCTGGGCCTGCGGCTCTGTGGCGACCTTGCTGATGGCCCTGCTTCGCATCTGCCCTCAGGTCTCAAGACTGCCGTGAAGTCTCTGCTGCTTTGCCTGGTGTCGTCCCTTCTCCTCTCTCGAAGCTGCCTGCACAGGAGAAGTCTCAGGACAGCCCAGAGAGGGCAGCGCCCCAGCTCAGCCTGGGAGCTGGTGGCCACGATGGGCCAGCGCGAGGGCCAGGGCCTGCCACTATGCCCGCCCCGCTAGCTGCCACCTGCCCACTCCAGGGCCACCGCAGCTGGAGCCGGGTTACCGATCCCTCCCCACAGGGAACCCCAGCTCGCTGTGTGGCCATCGCCTCCTGCCCTGAGACCAGGCCCGTGCCCCTGCCCGGGCCCCATCTAACCCCAGGAGACACAGGCCCCTGTTCCTGGGTGGTCCAGGCCCCGCTGCTGTAGCCCAGCCTGGACCCTGCCCCTCCCCAGCACCGGCACCTCGGTGTTGGTGGCCACTGGTGTCTAAGCTAGAGCAGCCCTGGTTGGAAGTTTTGGAGGCTCCTTTCTCTGCCCTGCCCCTGAGGTCTGAGGACCAGCTCTGCCCACAGGCTCTGCCTGCCCCTGGGGTCTGTGGACCAGCTCTGCCCACAGGCTCTCTGCCTGCCCCTGCCAGCCCCAGGTTTTACTTTTGCACATAAGCCATTACCCATACTACTGGCTGGCACCGGCTACAGGGAGGCCTTGGGGTTTGCGGAGACCTTTAGAGGGTGTGCCCCCAGACTAGGCCTTGATGATCTGCCAGGCTGTGTACCCCTGCCACCTTACCTCGAAGACAGACTCTTTTTATATGATTTTGTTAATAAAACATTGTAACTTCTGGGAGTGTTCATGCTGTTTCTCTTAGGACTGGGCTGGGCTGGGCTGGGTTGGGGCTAAGGAGGGAGGCCCCTTGGCTGGAGGGGTGACTGGAGTCTCCGTGGGAGCAGGGAGAAGTCGTAGGGCCCCTCAAAAGCCTCTGCTAGGTCCTCGGTCCCCAGCCTGGCAGGGCCTTAGGGCCGTAGCCCCTGTCTGAGGCAGTGGAGTAGGATCCTTGTGCTGAGCTGAGCTGAAGACTGTCCCTGGTGAGTCCTGGGAGTGTGGCGGGCCCACGGCCTGCTTAGGTTACAGCCCCAGGGATGTATGTGGCCATTGCAGGGGCCCGGCCAGGAAGGGCCCCCTCACCTCCTGTCCCTGGCAGTGCCCACAAATACCTTTGTGGGCGTTCCCAAGTCCAAGGGAGGGGCCTGCAGGGGCTTGGAGCCCATGCCAGTCAGCGCTGAGAGACGCAGGACCAGAGGGAAGTGCTGATGACCAGGAGCTGCAGCACCAGGCCAGCCCAGGCCTATGGGCAGCGAAACTGGCCGAGCGCCGTGGCCCACGTCCTGTCTGCAGGTGGAATTCGCCCCAGCGCTGCCCCTCCGCCCGTCCACGGGCTCACCCACGCTGTCCAGGACCCCTAGCCAACCGATTCTGGACTTTGATCACACCTTCCCAGCAACACCCAGCATAGAGCCCTGAGTGACTGACCACGGTGGTCGTGGGGCTGCGCCGCCGCCCCGGAGCCTTCTGATGGAGTTGTCTTGCTCCCGGGTGTTCTGGGCAGTGCTGGTCCAGCCCGGCCTGGGTAGAGCTGCTGCACTGCTGTGGGGGAGAACGGAGCCTGAGGGACAGAGGAGAGGCCTGGGAGCAGGACACAGACAGAGCGCTCTGCCTGCCACCAGTGTCGTCACCCAGTGTGCCAGACAGCGGCGGCCCTGAGCCAGCCTCCTCATCAAAGGGCGGCCTCTGCCCGGGTCCATTGAGATCAAGCAGCTGCTGACTAGAACGGGCCAGCAGAGCGGCAGGGGCAGGAGCCGGGCGCCCCCATGCTGAGGGTGGCGCTCTAGCACACACGCTGCTCACTTGAATAGCTGGAGGCTGCGGAAGCACTTTTCCTCCTAATAAGTTACACTGTAGCAGGCGGCCACCCAAACACAAGAGCCTGGGGCGCAGTGCTGTGTCTCTGATCCCAAGAAAGCGGGGAGGCCCACGCAGCAGGGTTTGGCCGGGGCAGAGGGGCCCAGTCCCACTGGCACCTCCCAAACCCCTGCCGTGAGCCCTTCAGCCCTGGCCACCTGGGCCCCGCAGGGATCACAGACCGCTCAGCCCGGCCTCACTGTGGGCCAGGGACACCCAGGCACCGAGGGGACCACACTTGCCTTGGCCCGAGAGCAGGGCACTGAACTCATGTGTGGACCTCGTGTGGGTGAAGCTCTGGCCAGGTGGGTGTGCTCGAGCCCCAGGCCATCACCTAGCTACTGTCGAGGTGGCCAGAGTGGGCGCATGCCAGTAAGAGCAGGTGCAGAGCCTCTGCGTGCTCCGCCTGCCATGGCCGCGGGCCCTGAGGCCCAGAGGATCCTCAGGCACCAGCATCACATCTGGGGGCTGAGACAGCTGGAAAAGCAAGGAGCTTGCTGGTGAGGACAGCTGGGGACACACCCACAGACAGAGCTCTCACAGGCAGCTGGTGTGTGTGTGTGTGTGTGTGTGTGTGTGTGTGTGTGTGCACGCACGTGTTGTGTGTATGGGAGGGTATCTTTAAAGGGGGAGGGGAGGCCGGGCGTGGTCGCGCATGCTTGTAATCCCCGCGCTTGGGAGGCAGAGATAGGGGGATCACGCAGGTTCGAAGCCAGCCGCGCGCTGGCTTAGGAGACCCTGTTTCCAAATAAAAATGTAAAAATAGGTCTGGGAGTGTAGCCCGGAGGTAGAAGAGCTTCCAGGAACCCCAGTACCACCAAAAAAAAAAAAAAAAAAAAAAAGAGGGGGGAGGGGAAGGCACAGGAGAGCCCTGCTGGGCTCAAGGGATAAACACTGCCCTCCTGTGCCCTGGGCAGAACTCAGGGTCCACCTGGCCTCAAGTGATTCTGCTGGCCTCTATACCTCCTGTCTTCCCAGGGGGCTAGGCCCTCTGCTTCTCTCTGGCCTAGCCCCTCCTGGCCTGGGTGGAGACCTCTTGCCTCAGTGAGCCACCCGCCTCAGCAGTCTTGGACTCTGCTTCCTGGGAAGCCCACCTAAGACAAGGTGGGCTGGAGGGGGAGAGGGGCACCTGACACTGTGGGGCTCTGGTGGTCCCTGGAGCCTGGGAACAGCTGCCCCTCTCCCAGGTCAGCAGCGCCTGGCAGGGCACACCTGGTGCCCCCACCCCAGGAAGCACCTTCCTCCTGCGCCTGCCCACACACCTGCCCCAAGGTGGGGGACAGGTGGCCAGATGCATGGGGAGCCCCTTGAGCTTCCCCTTCCTGGGGCTCCCCCTCCATGGGTTCCTTCCTTGACCCCAAGTTCCAGATGTGGGCAGGAGGCTAGGGCGGTTAGGGTCCTGCCTATGCATGGAGCCACCAGCACCCGGTTCCTGCTCCCGAGGTCCTGGAGATGCTGGGGTGAAGACCTCCTTGGGGTCCTCACTGACACTCGTGCACCTGCATCCTTTGACTCCATGTCCCACCTGCCGCCCTCTGCGTGGGCGGAGGAGGTGGGCACTGAGTCCACCTGGCTCTGTCGAGTGTCAAGGAACCAAGCGGATGGGTAAGGCAGGACTCCACCCCAATGGCAGGCTTCTGGTCCCTTGACCTCGACCCCAGTCACCCAGAGCCCTCCCGGCGATCACAGGGCCTTGCTCCTGACTTATCTCCACGCCCTGGTCTTGGCTGCCCGCGACACTGTAGGGCACCAGCAGGCCTGTGATCCTGCAGGAGGAATGTCGGGAGCTTCCTGGGTGCCGCCCCCGTCTTCCGGCCTGCCTGCAGCTCACCTGAGAGGCTTCCCACGCTCACCGCATGCCCTGCTTGGGCGGGCAGGTGGCATGCATTAGCCGGCTCCCTGCAGGAAGGAGACCAGGCCCCCACTTGGCTTGGGGGCTGAGCCACAGGATGGCAGCCACCCCTTCCCTGGGATGGGGCCTCAGGAGTGAAACGTCCCCTCCGTGTGTGGATGGGACACTGAGGCCCGAGCATGGGAAGCAATGGCCTTCTGCCAATGTGGTCCTCCTCGGCCCCATCCCCAGGCTTTTCTCTGTCCTCCGTCCCTTACAGTCCAAGCCTGAAGCCCCTCTGCCCACTCCAAACTGGTCCTGACTTGGATGGCCAGGGGGAACCCCAGCACTAAGCCAGCCACTTCCTGGGGCCTCAGTGGGAGAGCCTGGCCAGAGGGCGGGCCAGGGGCCAAGCGCAGGGCCCCCAGTATGCGTGGGGGTTGCTCTCACCACCCCAAAGCCCCCCAGGGCCAGCTCTGACTTCTGCCTGCACCCCCACCTGCCATGTGCAACTCCACATCCCTGACACATCAGTCCTGGCCCTCAGCCTGACCCTGGCCCTGCCAGTCCTCCCCATGGCCCTGCACGCCTCCCTCGTGCCCGGGCAGCTGCCGAGCTTTCCCTGGCTTCCTCTGCATTCACCCCAGGTGGCACAGGTGCCCCAATGCTGCTGTCTCTCCTGGCAGCTCCGAGCTCTGCCCGCTGGCCTGGCCCTGCAGCGCCCACTGTCCTGATTATGGGGACTGGGAATTGACCCGAGACACAGGACTGACTTTGTCCCCTGATTCTACGCACTGGTTTCCCCTGAAGCCCTGCTGGCCTTTCTCCTGCTCGGGGTCCCTTACCCACATGCTCCCGGCCCACCCAGACCTCTGTTCCTGGGTTGTTTGGTTCTTAGACACAACACCTGCCTTCTGGTATGAAAAGACCTTAAAAAACAAATCACTGACTGGGCACAGGCCTCTGGGCCGCCTCCCCTGCCCTGGGAAGCTGGGCAGTCTGGGCTGGTTTCCTAGGGCCCAGAGTGAGGAGGCCAGGGTCTCCTTCTCCTGGGTGGAGGCTGGGACCGCCATTCCCCACTGCCCTCATTCAGCACCAGGACTGCAGATTTCCACGTCCCTCTCTCCTCTCCTTCTGTCC
The DNA here is from genome assembly GCF_963383645.1 of Muscardinus avellanarius. Taxonomy (NCBI): domain Eukaryota; kingdom Metazoa; phylum Chordata; class Mammalia; order Rodentia; family Gliridae; genus Muscardinus; species Muscardinus avellanarius. Next base: position 1,869,234 of record NC_137789.1, read on the forward strand.
CTTCTCTTCCTCTTTCCCTCCCTCCCTCCCTGTCTCTCCCTCCTCCTGTCTCTTTCCTTCCCCTCCCTCTCTCCCTCCTCTCTCCTCCATCTCTCTCCCTGTGTCACCTCCTCCCTCCCTCGTCCCTTCCCTTCTCTCTGTCCCTCTTGCCAGGCACCTTGACCTCCTTCAAAGTAGAGCTCCTGGGGTGGGCTGGGGGGCTGGCTGGTCCCCCCACACCCTGCTCACCTGCTGCTCCCAGCAGCCAGGGCCTTCTCTTTAGGATGCCTCCTCCCTCTGTCCCGTCTCCTGCAGGCTGCTGGCCTGGGCATACCTGCAGAGGGCTGGCTGCCCACGGTGTCCACCATGGCAGCTGGTCCCGATCCCCCACGTCCATGCTGCGCCCAGCCCTGTCCAGAGCACACAGAGCCTGGGCTAGTACTGTTAGGACCCCCTTACTGGGAGCCCCAGGGGAGGTAAGACTTGCTGGGAAGCTATCCCCCAAAGACGGCAGTCACCTGAGGAAGAGGTGGACTGGAGCATCCCAAAGGGAAGAGGTGGACTGGAGCATCCCAAAGGGGGCATGTGATGCCCTGCCAGGATGGTCTCCTGGTAGGGCAGCCATGCTCTGACTGACCTGCCTCCCTGCCTCTCTGTGAGGCACCCTCTGCAAGGAAAGCTACTGTTGGCTGAACTGCTCTCCCTAGGCCCTCCTGCCACTGGCACCAGTGTTCTGCTAGGAGCACCCCTGACCCTCCCTCTCGGGATTGGCTTGCCTGGTGTGCCTGAGGTCAGAGAGCCCCGCAGCCCCGTGACCCCTCCCTGGTCAGCAAGATCCCAGAAGAGGACTCGCCTGGTGCTGGGTGGGAGAAGTCCAGGCCCAGGCTCCGGCTGCCAGCTCGTCTGGCTTCTTCCGTGCAGGAGGCTGGGCTATTTTTAGCTTCTGCGATCCCCGTAATTATCTTGTCTCTGTTTTGCCCTGGCACCTGGCACAGTCCTGCTGGAAAATGTCAGTCTGTCTGTGCTCAGGGCTATTGGGGACAAGGCCCTGTCCCCAGAATGGGAGTGGGGGGCTAGAGCCCCCATCCATATGCCCTTGTCTCTGTCCACTTCAAGAGTCACTGGCCCCACTCTACCATGCCAGAAGGACCCCACAGTAGGCCCTGACACCCCAGCCAGGGGTTGGTGGTGGGATGGTAATAGGGGATCCAAGACTCCCATCGCTGGCTTTGAGATGAGGGCTGCTGGACTGGCCCAGGGCAATCACAAGACCAGAAAGGGGCGAGGCAGGGACAGAGGAGGCCAGAGTAACCGGCTGGCTTCCAAGAGGAAGGAAGGAGCGGGCAAGCCGGCCAGTGTTCTCCAAGGGCCTTGCCGAGGCCCCCACTGAACCCACGCGCTCTGACCCTCAGAACCTGGAAAGGATGGATTGAGCCCTGGGGTGCTGAGTGTTTAGTCCTTTGCCACGGCCTCTTGAGGCCTTTCTGAGCCTGGTTGGGCTTGTCCTTCAGTCCCTACTGAGCAGACCTTCAGGCCACCTGTGCCATGCCACGGTCTTTCCCTGTGTAGCCTGGGGTTGGATGAGGCACCGCTGGATGCCCACAGAGCACCCACTGCCGCTGGTCCTCCCTCACTGGGGTGCGAGGGCAACTAGGGACAGCTGGGCAGCCCATCGGATGGCTTGGGCCCTGCGTGAGCGGCCACGCCGGCCCAGGCCGGTGTGGGAGTGTGTCCAGCACGGAGGCTCCATCTGATGGGGCGTCCGTGTCCTTACTCTTCCTGCTGGTGCTCAATTCGAAGCTGTTGTTCTTTATTAGCTGTCTCTCTACATTTCCACCTTCTACCCTCCTCCACCATCCAGGCGTTGCTATGGGAACCAGGCTGGGGTACCCTCGGCATCCCTGATAGATGGGTTTTCGGCATAGGTGGGGACATGTATGCATGTGTGCGACACACATGGCTGCAGGGTCTGGGGGCTTAAGAAAGGTCTCAGGGGTCTTGTGACGGGCCAGGGAGAGGGCTATCAGGAACTACCCTCTTGCCCTGAGATCAACATGCCCTCGCGGGCAGCGCCCGCCACAGCCATCCTCCCGCCCCAGGCCATCCCGCTGTCACATGGAGGGCCTTCTCTGGGGACACCGCCTGACTGGAAGCCTTGCCTCCCTCCTCACCGTGGCTGTGTCCTGCCCTGGGTCCTTAGGAGGACCACACACTCCTGGCCAACCCCAGGCCCGCCCTGGGAACTTGGCCTCAGCTGCAGCCACGTGCAGGACACTGAGGCCCACCTGGCTCCTGCAGGCCCTCAACGTGAGCCTCGCCTGTGGCTTCCCACCTCCAGCCTCAGTTTCCCCATCCCTGTGGCAGCAGCACCTGGGCTGTTGTCAAGTCGCCAAAGCCGCTGGCTCCCCACCCTGCAGTCTGAGCCACCTGCAGGCAAGCGGGGAGAGGAGGGACGGGCAGCTCAGAGCCGCGCCAGCCACCCACAGAGCCCGTGCCTGCACTCCCAATGAGCTGTGTGGGCGGGAGGAGGGCGGCTGGGCCTTCAGACACTTCCTCTCTCCGTGCCTGCTCCCTCCTGGCCAGTGCAGTGAGGTGGACCTGGGGTCCGAGGGCTGGTCTGCAGAGGGGCCTCTGAAGAGCCAGTGGGGGGGGTCTTATCCCCAGGGTCCTATGCCCCAGCAGACCAGGGTGAGTGTCCCCCACATTCTCCTCCCCAGCTCAGACTATACCTGCTCCTCCCTGGAACGCTTCCTGCGTGGAGAAATATTTTGGATATATTGGGTTAAATAAAATGCATGATTAAAATTGTGATAGTCAGATTTCCATCACTGTGGAAAAATACCTTGGAAAGTCAACCTAGGGGGGGAGGGATTTATCCTGGCTGGTGGTTTCAGAGGTCTCAGTCCTCTGTCAGCTGGCTCGGCTGCTTTCGGGCCGGGGTGAGGCAGAGCATCGTGGCAGGTGCACTTGGGAACCAAAGTGGAAAGCTCATGGCATTGTGGGAGGGGAGAACTGAGGGGAAGGGGCTGGGGCAAGACACACTCTTCAAGGGCACGCCCCAATGACTTCCAGCCTCCAACCGCCGCCTCCCAAGAGTCCACCACCTCCCAGTAGCTCATTAACTGATGAATCCATGGGTGGGTTAATTCATGGATGGTCAGAATCCTCAAGGTCCAATTAATTTTCCAACTTTTGGGGAAAAAGCTTCCAACAGCCTGCGTGACCTTGGGGGACATTTCAGATTCACACCATAACAAAAATTAATTTCACCTCTTTCTCCTTATTTTCTGCTGTGGCTAGAACATGCTGAGTCACAGCAGCTCACTTTCCATTTCTGCTGTGCTCCTGGAAGCCACCCACGTCCTTGGTCTTGATGTCCAGCGGGGCTGATGGGGCACCATGGGGCTGGGGCCTCCCCCAGCAAGCCTCAGGATAGGGAGGGGCCGAGGTTGCTGGGGGCAACCCTATCCATAACCCCCTCACCCCGGGGGTGCCCTGGCTTTATGCCATAAAAACGGCTCTCCCCATGCTCTGACCTGGTGGCTAGCTGGTGCGGCCTCTGAGGCCCAAGCCAGATGCTGCGGAGGTGAGGTCAGAGGCCTGAGCAGCTGTGGCCAGGAGCTGGCCCTCTGCTCTTTGGGCTCAGCTTTGCTGTGGGCACGTGTCTCCCCTAGAAAAGCAGGCTCGGGACCATGGGCCAGGCCCTGAGGACGGAGAGAGGGACAAGATCAGGGCCAATGGCCGCAGGGCCTCGGCCCACCTCTGCCTCCGCGGGAGTGTCCTGGCCCCAGAGCAGGGCGGACTCTGGGGAGGAAAGGCCCAAAGAGGAGGAAACAGGCTCCTCCAGGGGCCAGCACCGGACCGGCTCCCTTTAATTTCATTACCTTCTTATATTCCTGCTGGGAAAAGGACTCAACAGAAGCAGAGGGGATCTCGCCCCTCAGACTCCGGTGTAGGGCCTCAGCCCTGTCTTCCCTGGGGGCCAAGCTCCTGGGGCCCAGACCAGGGAGGAGGGTGGCCCTGCCCGCACCTGGCATGCTTGCAGCAGCCTCCTGCCGTGAGGCGGGGCAGTGCTCAGCAGGGGAGGGGCCCAAGCCGGCTCCCACCAGTGCACCTGGGCATGGGGAGGGTCTCCCTTGGAGGCAGGTCTCTCCACGCGCACCTGTGAAGCCCCAGGGGGGAGTTCTGGGGTGGAGGCTCCTGCCTAGTCCAACACTCAGTATCCAGTGACCTTGGTGGATGACTGGATATTCCTGGGCTTCCACTACCTTGGACAGAGACAATCGGCGTCTTAGGATGAGCTTACCGTCACGCCTGCAGGGTGCCCACGCCAGGTCGCCCAAGGCAGAAGAGAGCAGGCGAGGGCGCAGTCCTAGGAACCCCATCCTCCCATCGGGGAGGGGTGGCCATTTCTGGAGCCAGTGCTGGAGTCTGGAAGCCCAACTTCCCACCCTCCTCAGCCCAGGGCGCTGGGGGCCTCTGCCGGGGGCCAACCCTTCTGAGCACTCCAGAAGTCGGCTGCCTCTGGCCTCTCTGGCCAGGGAAGAGGTGTTGGAGGAAGACTGTTTGTAAAAACTAAAATTTTGAGTTATCCAAATACAAAGTAGATGTGCGTGGAGGCTTTTGCTGACCTGCTGATGGACAAGGGGCAGGAGGAGATGAAGAGCAGCTTGTAGTTGAGAACTCACACAGTGGTGATCTCCGGGCTCCGGGGCCTTCTCTGGAGCAGCCCTCGTGTCAGGGAGGAATGGCGGGGAACGGCCGCGCCTCATTCACAGCACGGGCCACCCTGGCGCCCTAACCAGACGGTGGCAGCACAGAGGAGAGATGCGGTGCCCCAAAACCCTCCCGGGAAGAGAATGGAGCTGGTGATGCTGGCGATGGGGTAGTGAAGAAGCCCTTGGCGTCGGCCTCAAGGCTCATTAAACAGCAGCCCGCCGTGGAGCGGCAGGCACGCCAATGAAATGGAGCAGGAAACCCAGAAATTCATGCGATGGCCGGTGCGGGCCTACCCCGAGCTAAGCCCCCATGTGCCCACTGTGCCCCTGAGCAGAAGCCCCCGGGGCAGAGCGCCCCGGGAGGGCGGGAGGCGGGGCTGGGCTTCCCTGCGTGCCTGCCTTGCTGTCCCAGTCCACCTCTGGGGCCCCCGCTGGGAGAACCTGGGCTACGCCTGTCCTTTCAAATGGCTCCTCTGTGCAGGGTCTTGTCCTCTCCGGGACTCCAGGCCGCCCAGGTGCACCCGGCTCTACTCAGGACGGCTGCACAGCCCGAGCTTCCCGGGTGTGCCGTCTGGCGCCGCCGGCCTGTGCCGCCCAGCTCTTCCCACGGTCAGCTACCTCGCTCGTGCGCACGTTCAACAAACACTGGGCACCACAAAGTGTTAGCGGAGTAAGACAAAATCAGGTTTATTCCAAGGCTCTTAAAACCAAGTGGCGGTGAGAGACTGAGAAGGGGTGAAGGTCCACGGCCCCTGGGCAAGGAAATGAAAGTGGGGTGGCTGTCCCCATCACAGCAGGAGGCCTTGCAGGGTCCCTTATGGCACGAGGGGGAGCCGCCCAGAGAGGAAGATGCTGGCCCACCGCTCCTCCTCCCTGCCTCCCCAGCCTCCAGCCTGGGCACCCCCCCCCCCAGGGGCAATGCCCTGGGGCCTAGGGACCATTGCTCCTCCCTGCCCCATGGAGCGGTGAACATTCTCTTGCAGCCGCCTGGCCCTCCTGGTCCCTGGGTCCCTGGGTTCTCGCCGTCCTGGCCCGAGGGCCCCTCCTACAGCCCTGGGCACGGACACCACAGTCTGTCTGGCTCTGTCTGGCCACTCTGCAAGGCAATGCTCAGTGAACCTTTATCACAGCCACGCGCAGAGGTGCTGCTCTGCTGGGGAACTGGGCAGGGCAGCTCAGGCATCTGTGAGGCAGTCCCCAGGCTGAGCCCTTCACCACCCGCAGGGCGGGGCCTGCGGTACTTGTTCCTCCTCTCCCAGGCTGGGGCGGGGCCTGTGGTACTTGCTACTCCTCACCCAGGCTGTCCCCCCGGCTCAGGAAGCACCAACAGCTGCAGGGCCCTGGCCACCTCTAGGACTTTGCACCCCAGCCCGGGTCTCCCCAAGAGGCCTTCCTCCTAGGCTCCCCTTCCTGGCCCACCCTGCTCTGGGGTGAGCAGAGGTCAGCTGTGTGGACTGGTGGGCAGGGTCTCTCGGGGAGCACTGCTGAGGCTCCCTGCTGTGCCGAGCGACCAAGTTCAGTCCTGGAGTCTGATGGGGCAACCTGGACGCTCCCTCCTGGACCACCTGCGTGTGTACCAGGTAGCTGAGTGACAGGCGAGTCTGGTGGTGGCTACCGCCTTCCTCGTCCTTATCTTTGAAAGGATACATGGGATCTCTCCCACCTCATAGCCTTGAAACTACAGAGGGTTTCCTTTGCCACAGATGTCCTGTATTCTACCAGGGCTCTGCAAGTGGACACCGCTCCCTCTGTCGGGCCCCGGGTCCACACAGGCTCCCGAGGGCCACCCCACCCCCACCCCTCAGCCCCCACTTGCTGGATCCTCCCCCGGGGCCTCTGCACTCTTCCCACTCTGGTAGGACTTTTCTAACCAGCTGGCAACCTCCTGTCTGTGGCTCGAGCCCCAGGTCCAATGGCCCTCCTCAGCAAGGCCTGCTCCGATTCCTCCCGCATAAGTGAGCCAGCTACTGAGGCACATCCCGGGGTAAGCCACAGTCTGAGGCAAGTCTTGGGGACAAAGAAAGGCTTTATTCAGTGGCCAGAAAGTGAAAAGGGGACTCCGCTCCCAGCTCAGCCTGTCGGCTCCACGGTCGAGGTGCAGGTACAGGAGAGGATCGGTGGGAGGACCGGGGGAGGGAGACGCAGGCCTTTTCCAGGACTGGGTGGGACCCCTGGGGCCTGGGGCCACCGCCTCGTGCCCCTTCCATGCTCTGCTTCTTCCTTCCTGAGGGCTGGCCGGTGTCTCGTTAGAAGGCAGGGAAGGAGACACACCAGGGCAGGTGCAGGTCAAGTCGACCTACAGTACTGTTTGGGACAAAGCTTTTTGTGATCAACACGTCCACTGCAGAGCGGAGCAGAAAATGACCCAAGGTTAAGGCAGCAGAGACAGATGCAGGAGGCAGAGACGCAGGCCTGGCCATCCATTCCAGTCACCAGTCTGTAGGCCCAAGTGAAGGGTTGGCGGCAAAGTAGGCGGCCACAACCCTGAAGAGCAGCCCTGGCCACACCTGAGCGCCTCCGAGGGGAGCCCAGGAGGAGAGGAGCTAATGCAGTCTGTCCCAGCTGCACGACCGCCAAAGCGGATGATTCTCAAGCTACTGAAAAACAAGCCGTGCCTGAGGGTTCTTGGGGTTCACTTGGTAGCACCAGGCAGAACTGGCATGCCCTCTGGCCATCGGCTTCCTAGGCTCCAGGCCCCTGCTCTGTGTCCCCCTGTGCTGCGTGGGCTGGGGAGATGGTCTGCACGCTCAGTTACCGTATGTGGAGTAACTCAGTACATGAATCAGCGTGTGGGGGGCCACGGTGGGCTTGGCCAGGGAGGCAGTCTCCCCCGTCTTTCCCTGTGGGCCTGCTCCCTGCTGCCTGGGTGCCAGGTGCCCTTCAGCTGTGCGCCAGGCCACACTCCAGCTAGCCAGATACCAGCACGGTGCGTGGCCCGGGGGAGTCCACTCCCTCTGGGAAGCAGCTGGGGCCAGGACCCACCCCAGGATCTGCCCAGCCCCAACTCCGCTAGGACTCTTGCTATTAGTGCACTCTCTGGGGGCAGCTAGATTTCTGTAGAGATCTTTCCTGGGGGGAGCCATTAAGGCCTTCCCCTAGACTGGTGTCTCTGACTCAGCTGACTGTCCTTCGCCCAGAGTCAACAAGGTTTGGGGTTATGGAAAGTTCAAAGAGGTCTGAGAGAGGGTCAGGTGGTGATGACACGAGGGTACTGATAGGCCTATCTGTAATGATGTGTTTTGTATTGGTCTTTATCGTATTCTGGTGGTGGTAGCACAAGAATGTTGATTGACCTGTAGCTGTGTATAAATACCTCTGGAAAAAATAAGGTCGGCGTCGGCGCAATAAAGACGAGATTGACCCAGAAGCTGCGTTGGCCGGGAATGTCCGCGCGATAGAGAATACTGACCCAGGCATAGTCGTCGACCCGTAGGAAATATTGGTCCATGAACAGGGGTCGACCAGTAGAGATAGTAGGCTGGAGGCTCCCCCACGTTAGGGTTAAAAACTCTTCATCCTCACGCCTCATTTCAGAACCCCTACTCCTGCTGGCTGGCTCTGGCAGGTGGTGTCCCGTATGGGGACATTCTGAAACTGAGGATCCTGTGGAGGACACCGCTAAATAAAAAAGAGCGCTCAAAAGATTTTTGGTAGTGGTGAAACGTGGGAATTTTGTAATATATAATCATTAACTAAAGTAAAGCTTTGAGCCAAAGAAACTAAGCCGGCAAATGAAGAAAGAAACTAAGATAGAAAATGAAGGCACATAATGTGTAAATAGTAATAGAGGATAGGTCAGAAGATTAGTTTCTAATGTGTAAATAGTAATAGACGATAGATCAGAAGATTAGTTCCCAACGTAAGAGTTGTAAAAATCCAATGGGTCAAAAAATAAGTTTTTTGTTTTTTGCTCTGTGTTAAGCTTCCTAAGGCAGAATCTGCTGCTCAGTACCATAGAGATGAGTTGTTTTCTTTAATTTCACTGCTTCAAGCAGCTATAGATCGGGCTGCAGAAAATGGAGAAGATACTAGGGGATTCAGAGTTTTCCCGGATGCTGAAGACCCTGATGGTTAAGGAAGCGTTATTAGATTTCTTAGATGCCAACAAAACTGGGTCAAGGAAGTGTTATTAGAGGACATAGACCCTTTCCTTTCAAACAATCCGGGTACTGAAGATCCTGACGGTCAAGGAGGTGTTATTAGAGGATATAGGCCCTTTCTTTTCAAACAATTAAAAGAATTAAAAACAGCTTGTGCTCAATATGGGCCAATGGCACCTTTTACTCAAGCCATGTTAGAATCTCTATGGAGGCTTTGTGTCCTTCTGATTGGAAACAGATAGCCCAAGCCTGTTTATCAGGGGGTGGTTTTCTATTATGGAAGTCTGAATTTGCAGAACAATGCCAATCCACAGCAGATTTGAACATAGCTCAGGGAATACCCATAAACTTTGATATGTTAGCAGGAGAAGGACAAGTTAGGGAGACCACTCAACGATTGGAATTTAGTCTAGCTTCTTAAGCTCAGACCAGTGCTGCTGCGCATCGAGCATGGAACAAGTTGCCTTCTTCAGGAAAGCAAACTGAAGATCTTTCAAAATAAGACAAGGACCAGATGAGCTATATCAGGAGTTTGTAGCCAGGTTATTACAAACTGCTGGTCGATTGATAGGCGACAGTGAAGCAGGGCTGTTGCTCGTAAAGCATTAGCCTTTGAGAATGCTAATGCTGTTTGTCAAGCTGCCTTACGCCCTTTCAGAAAGAAAGGAGACCTGTCTGACTATATTCGGCTACGTTCCGATACAGGACCTGCATATACACAGGGACTAGCTGTGGCTGCAGCATTACAAGGGAAAACTGTACAAGAAATCCTTTTCCAACAACATAAAAAATCAGGACCCAAGAATAATATGGTTAAAAGCTATGGGTATAGACAAAATGGTCATTTAGTTAACTGTCCACAGAGGCAGAGTGCTAGTAATAGACGAGAGCCAGGCTTATGCCCTCAATGTAGAAGAGGGAAGCATTGGGCTAAGGAATGTAAATCAAGGACTGATGAGCAAAGGAATCAGCTCCTGTCGGGAAACTGAAGGAGGGGCCGCCTCAGGCCCAGCAGCAACAATGTTATGGGGCACTCCAGACAGCTGTACCACAGCAGGACAACTCTCAACACAACAAACCATTCAGGACTTATTCAGAGCAACCCCAGGCAGCGCAGGACTGGACCTCTGTGCCTCCACCTACACAGTGTTAACTCCCGAAATGGGGATGCAAGCCCTTCCTACTGGCGTTTATTGTCCGTTACCTAAAGGGATAGTAGTATTGTTGTTAGGACAGAGTAGTGTCACCATGAAGGGAATTATAGTAGCCCCTGATGTAATTGATTCTCACTATGAAGGAGAAATAAAAATTATGACACATTCTCCTCAAGGTATAGCTGTTATTAACGCAGGCCAATGACTGGCACAATTAGTATTGCTGCCTCAGGTGCAAAGTAATAGTGCTCAGAGACCTAAACGAGGTCAAAGGGGATTTGGCTCATCAGATGTCTTTTGGGTCCAAGTGATTGGAACTCAAAGACCAGAATTAAAATTGTTTATTATTGGGAAAGAATTTTCAGGGTTATTAGACACAGGAGCAGATGTTTCTGTCATCACAGCTGATCTATGGCCTAACAAATGGCCTAAGCATTCTTCCCTCACTCACCTGAAAGGCATAGGACAGACGCAAAACCCCGAACAAAGCAGTGATTGACTTGCTTGGAGAGATGAGGAAGGCCATACCTGAGTTTTTCAGCCTTATTTGGTTCCAGGACTTCCTGTCAACTTATGGGGCCGAGATGTTATGCAGAACATGGGTGTATATCTTTATAGCCCCAGCCTTATAGTGACACAGCAAATGTTAGATCAAGGACGGCATTGTGGAATGAGCCCATAATTCTCTGAAAACAACCCTTTTGAAAATAAATAAAAACGGGAGTTATATTCCCATTCACCACAGAACTCTTTAAATCATGCTTTTTTAATTCTTATTTTGAATGCTGACAAAACTGGTCGCACAGCAGCAGATAGATATTGGCATCCATCCTCCAAAAACAATTTTGCTTTAGTAAAATGGAAAGATCCTTGTGCATGAATTTGAAAAGGTCCTGACCCCGCACTAATATGGGGAAGACAGCATGTTTGTGTTTTCTAACAGGATGAAGATAATGCGTGGTGGATACCTGAGCGGCTGGTGCGACATATGGATCAAGCAAGAATAGAAGACTCTCAGATTAATGTTGGTGACTGAAACATGGCCTTACGTTCCAGGTCATCCCATGCTTCATCCAGCTGTGTGGGAGCAGCGGGAGATCGCTGTCTTCAGTAACAACTCACAATTGCTGGGACTTCTTGCTTTGAATTTTGCACCCAGTGTGGAAACTTTTGGTTATGCTGGACAAAGAACTGGTAAAAATGTCGGGAAGATAGTATGTCTACAGTTGATACCTGTGGTATTGCAGACAAGTACACAGACTGATATTTTGGACAGAGACAGAGACTGATACTTTGGACAGAGAATTGATAGTATAAAGACTGATAGTATTATTTTGGACAAAGAATTGGTACTTTTGAATATTTTGGAAAAAGACTGATAAGTAATTGTGCTATTGAAGGTTTGGTCTTGTGGGGCCCTGGTCACCCAGAGAAAAAAGATAAAAATGTTAGCCCACTAATAACTTTGTAAAACTGATTCAACATGTAAAAATCATTGTGTTATTTGGAGAAAATGTCTTACTGAAATGCCTGTTTTACTAATATTCCCAATACCTTGTTTATTAGAGACTCGGGACAAAGTGTGGTCTCAGGACAAAGTGAGAACATTTTTTCAGCAGAAGTGCACAATTTACCTTTGAAGGGTACCCCCATTTAAGAGGCTGGTAGTCAATGATGGGTAAGGTTTCCTTGGGACAAGGAAACCTAAGACAGGATATACAGCTTAGCTCTGTATTATCCAAAGATGGGTAATCCTTGATACAAAAAGGAAACAACCTAAGACAGACACAGTCTTCTTTGAATATAGTAAAAAAGGGGGGAATTGTTGGGAGCCATTAAGGCCTTCCCCTAGATTGGTGTCTCTGACTCAGCTGACTGTCCTTCGCCCAGAGTCAACAAGGTTTGGGGTTATGGAAAGTTCAAAGAGGTCTGAGAGAGGATCAGGTGGTGATGACACGAGGGTACTGATAGGCCTATCTGTAATGATGTGTTTTGTATTGGTCTTTATCGTATTCTGGTGGTGGTAGCACAAGAATGTTGATTGACCTGTAGCTGTGTATAAATACCTCTGGAAAAACAAACCCAGCGTCGGCGCAATAAAGACGAGATTGACCCAGAAGCTGCGTTGGCCGGGAATGTCCGCGCGATAGACAATACTGACCCAGGCATAGTTGTCGACCCGTAGGAAATATTGGTCCACGAACAGGGGTCGACCAGTAGAGATAGTAGGCTGGAGGCTCCCCCACGTTAGAATTTAAAATTCTCCATCCTCACGCCTCACTTCAGAACCCGTACTCTTGCCGGCTGGCTCTGGCACTTTCCCAACCTGTTTTAGGTTGATGGTGCACTCTGAGGAATTAAGAGCCCGGTTCTGGGGACAGGACACCCCAGCCCCGCAGGGCTTTCTGGGGAGCTCCTTGCAGGTGGGTGGGAGTGGAGACCGCATTCTCAACTGCCCAGCCCACCTGGTAGCAGAGGGGAGGCCGGCAAAGCAGGATGCAGACGGTGCATCCATCCTGAAGTCATGTTCCACAGCTGCCCTAAGAAGCACGTGCCACGGACCCAGAGACCAGCACTCTATTAGGACCAGGCCTTTCTCACACTGGGAGGTGAAGGAGGGTGTGAGCAGGCCCCTCCTGCGCACGCCTCTTCCTCCCCAGGACTCCTCCCTGCCCAGTCAGCTGCAGCTTGCGAAGGCTTTGGGCCAACTAGGTTTGGGAAGTGATTCCCTGTGGTCTCAGTTGCGGCAGATAATGCTGGCTCTGTGTGGCAGCGATTCACAGCATCTGGTTCTGATGTGAACCCCGCCGAGAGGAACTGCTGGGACGGCAGATGCTCAGACACTAAGTTCCTCAAGACGGCCCGCGGCAGTGAGGCCCGCTGTCCTGGGGTCTTCATTCTGGAACTTTCTGACAGCCCAAGACTGGCTCCTGGCTGCAGACACCCAGCTCTCTTCAGAGCCTGGCAGGTCCACCTCTCTGGGCAGCAGGGCTCACGACAGCGGGAGCTCCCGCACCTCTCAGCTCCTGCTCGGCCCACAGGCAGCCGGCCCCAGGCTCGAGGGGAGCGTCTGGCCCACAGTCTCTGGGGTAGTTCTGCCCCAGGGAGACCCTCTGTGCCTGCACTGCTCCCAGCTCCTGCCTTCTCTCCCCCTCAAGACAGGAGAGTCACATGGTCCATCAGAATGCCCTGGAAAGCCCCTGAGGCCAGTTCTGACCTCCTTACCCTCCTGGGAGGCCGCTCAAGTGGAGTGGAGGAGTGAACCAGGGAGAAGATTTCTGAAGATAAGTCACAGGAAGCCAGGGTGGGCAGGCCTGCGCCTGTGCCTGGCCTGGGGGCCACGTGCTGTTGGCTGGGGGTCCCCCCCACTGCAATAGATGGGGCCAGGTGATTTCCCAGTGTCTCAGTGGGGCATACTGGTGATCTTTCAGATCTCAGGGTGCAGAGGCCAAGCAGCTCCAGCCACAAGGCCCTGGGGCACTTAGGGCCAGCCGAGGGACGTGGCGTGGCGTAGATTCCTGTACTCTCTGGAGGCCAGGCAATGGAGCCGGACACTGTGTACAGAGCAGAACTGCGGGAGGGCCAATGGCACGAGGCATGGCTCACACCAAGTGACCACGCCAGCCCTAAGCCCAGATCAACTCAGACGGTGCCCAGCGGTGGGGCTCCAGCTGCTTCTCAAGGGACCAGCCCTCCCACCTCCTGGTAAAAGGGGAGCTCCTCTACCAAGCCCTGGATGGCAACCCTTCCTTGGATGGTGCAGAGACTGACTTTCAAACAGGCTCAGTGCTTGGCTGTGGCCAGAGTGGTCAGCCTCCTGGCAGGCCAAGTTCCTGGAAACGTCCTCAACTGCCCACAGCGTCAGTTGAGCCTGGAATTCTCGGAGCTGAACTTTCCTATGGAACCCAGGCAGTGACTGTTGGAACGAGAGCCTCAAGTCCCCTCTGAGCCCTGGGGACAGTAACTCGCTGGCTGGAAGAGGGGTCTGTGGGGAGGTATCTACCCCAGCTCATACCTGATGACAGATGTGCTGGCCCAGGGAGGCCTGTGTGGGTGGTTCTGGGGACTGGGACAATATTAGTCTCCTCAGGGTGCCCTGCGGGCACCTGCGGGCACCTGTGGGCACCTGCGGGCACCTGTGGGCCCTGCTTCCTGCCCCCAAGAACCAAGCCCCAGAGCAGGAGCACAGGAATCCCTTCAGAATGCTCCTTCAAGGGCGGCTGGTGGCCGAGAGGCCTCAGGGACGCACTCCCAGCCCTGTCCAGTGCTCCCCCGCCCCGTCCCCAGCCCCGTCACAGGAGATTATGATGATGGTGTAGGGTTCTGCCCTGCCTGGCCCACTCCACACTCTCCTGGTGTCTTTCTGCAGCCCAGGGCTGGCTCCCTTGGAGAGGGAGGTGGCAGAACCCTCCCAAAGGGCTCCTTGGCAGTGGGTGGGGTGGATGGGCAGCCTCTCCTGGCAGCTGCACAGGTGCTGGGAGCAGGTGCTGAGTGGACCCTGGGGCAGTGGCACCCTCTGGGGTTGGCCTCTTGACACCCTGCACCCCATCCAGCCAGCCAGCAATCGGAGACCCAGGAGGTAGCCCTTCTGCCAAGGCCAGGCTGCCTCCTTTAAATTCTCCTGGGAGCTCCAGAAACCAAAGTCCTCAGCAAGTGTGCCCACGGGCCGAGGGCACGCGACTACCACCCCACTGGCTCCGCCCAGAAGGTCTGAGCCCTCCTCGTCTTTCCTCAGCTGCCTACAGCCACCAGACCTGTCACCTCGGGACCGGCGGAGCCCTGGGCAGATCCTGCATCCGGCTCCCCGTGGCCGCTGCCCTCCCTAGGACCCAAGGTAGTGTCAGGCACTGGTCTTTTTCTTGCCTTTTTAAAAACCTCACATCCTTTTGCTTTTAAGTAAGCATTTAAAAAAAAAATCTGATAAGAGTAAGCCACACTCATTGTGGACACATTGGGAAATTTTAAGAGATTCAGAAGAGAAAAAACAACAACAATACTGATCTCTTAGAATCTCCACACCAGAGATAAAGGTGGGTTTTAAATGAGCTGGCATTAAGCAGGGCGTGGTGGCACACACGTGTAATCCCAGTACTTGGGAGGCTGAGACAGGAGGATCACGCAGGCTCGGAGCCAGCCTCAGCTGCTTCAGTGCGCCGGCGTGGCTCTCCCTTCCCTGGATGGGAGCAGCTTCCACGTCACCATGCAGTCTTGAGCCCTAAAGCTTTGCTCCTGCCTGCTCTCCTTGTGAGCCTGTGTGACCTGTTTGACATAGTCCTGGCGGGTGGTTGTATGCCAGCGCCTCTGGACCGCCCTCCTGGTTCTCAGGAACTCTGCCTTGGCCCCGCTAGCCACTGGTTGCCGACCTGACCCAGCCTGGCTGATAAGCAGGGCAGGTGCTCTGGACCCCAAGGGAGGTGTCCAAGAGCAGGCATAGGTCTGTGGCCAGTGCATGGGGTCAGGGGATAAGAGAGACCTGTGGGCGGGCCTCCAGGGGCCCGTGGGCTGCATGTGGTCCCCGAGGCCTGCCAGAGATGCAGGTTCTGGCCTGGTTCCACTGCTGCAGAAGAAGGTGCAATTCAGCGATGTCAGGGCAGCCTCCTGAGGGGAGGAGGGCGCTGCGCAGATCCCCGTGGGACACCAGGCAGGGGTGGTAGTTGCAGAGGTCTGGGTCCCCGCAGGTCCCTGTGAGGTCACTGAGCTCAGGAGCCAGGCTGTCCCCCGGGGGCGTGGGGCCTTTGGTCGTTGGTGCTGCTCACGGGCTGGCCGTGGCATCTCGGGAGCTCTGTCTCCCACCTGATTGCTGTGCTTGGGAGGGGCTAGGTGACTGTCCAGGCCAAATGGGGCAGATCTCCAGCCTGTGAAGGTTTGGGGTGACTGGAGGTGCCTTACAAGGGTTTAGGTGACTTGAGAGTTTCTCTGGTAAGATTAGGGTCATCGAGGGACCCTGCAAACATTAGGGGTGACCGAGGAGCCCTAGAAAGGTCTGGGGTGACTGAGGGTCCCTGATAGAGTCTGGGTGATTGAGGGCCTGTCCCTGCCAGGAGCCGCCTCCGGGACATGCGGGGCGCCACACACTCTCCACCCTGCAGTGGCTTCCGCCTGGCCCCCTGGAGGTCCAACCGCTTGTTGCCCAGGGAGGAGCATGAGCTGGAGCTGGGTGAGCTGGCGGGAGGGCCTGGGCCCCGGGGTGTGGGTCGGCAGGGGCCTGGTGGCCTGCTTTCTTCTGCCCTGCGCAGGGGTGAGGCCCTCCTGGATGGGAGCCAGGCAGAGAACTTGGTGGCCCTGTGGCCAGGGGCGGGGTTTGCTGGCAGGTGCCTGCCCGTCCCCACTGTCCCTTCAGCACTTCGGCTCAGTGAAGGGCAGCTGAAGGGGGCACAACCATCGCTACACCCAAGGAGAACGCGGGCTCCGGAGCCCCCTGGAGCAGTCAGCCCTCACAGCTGCCCCTCGGGCTGTGGGAACACCGCAGGGTGCCATGGATTCTCTCTTGTAAAACCTCTTTGCTGGCCGGCGGCCCCTGAGCTGCCAGGGCTTTTATTGAATGAATAAGTGTGTGTGTGTGAGTGGAGGAGGGACTCCCACGGAGCGTACGGTGTCTGCTTCCCGCACAGGGGCAGGCGGGCAGGGCCGGGGCAGCGCAGCACCTGACCTCACAGGCTGTGCGCCTGTGTGCTCCTGAGCGAGGACCTCCAGGGGACGAGGCCACGCAGGGCCCTGACCTGAGGATGGGCTGCCCGTCTCCAACCCGATGCCCGCGGCAGCCAGGCGCTTTTCCCTCCCCACATGTGGCGGCACTGAGCATCTTTGTAAAAGCCGTGGACAGTGCAGAAATCCAGTCATCTAGAGCTCGTAGCTCACCCTCCGCGTGAGCGAGGAACCCAGCTACACGCGAGGTTCGGAACACACTCTTATTTCCGTTTGACACCTGCTGGTAAATGATCCTCAGCCGCCACGGTGTGAGGCGCCTCACTTCACACTCCATCTCATCTTCATCTCACCGAGAGAGGAGAAAACCCACCTCTGGTGCTGGTACGCTCTTCCCTCGCCGGCCGCCTGCTGTGTCGCCACGCCGAGAGCCTGAGAGCACCGTCCTCATGGGCTCGGAAGGGGGCTTCGCCTGTTACCCTTGAGCCCGGCACAGATGCTGCGAATATTTCTTCAGTTTTTGCTTGCCGTGGTGGACGGTCGGGCCCCAGCCTGGAGCCTTTGGTCTTTTTGGTACGGAGGGAGCCCTGCTGCCCTGGGGTTAGCTAGTGCAGGCCCCACGTCTCCCCAACATTGTGGGCTTTAGATTTGCCCTTTAGTGTCCCTGTTGCTTGTGACGCACGTCGGCAAGAGCAGCCGAAACAGGTCTGAGTCATCTTGTTCAAACGATCAGCAGCCGTGTGGGCGCCCTTGAGCCTTCCTGGTTTCCTCGTTGATCTGAGTGTTGAGTGTGGTCACCTGCCCAGGCCATCCGGCTGCACACTGACCCCACTCTGAGCCCATCGCTGGGCTCCTCGGACGTGTCTCTGGCCCATCAAGGCAAGTCTGCCCTCCACATTCTGTGCTTTCAATTTTCTCCAAATGCATTTTAAGGAAAGCCGCACCTGCAGGTCCAAGCAGGGGACCTCTCAGGGCAGGTGCCAGGCGCATCTGGGCTTTCAGGGAAGCCCAACCCTTCCTTTGCACCCTGCAGCCAAGGGGGCTGTGGTCCTGGGGCCCCAGAGGCCTGGCGGGCAGGGTGGGCTGGCACTGCCCTCTGTTTCTGGGCCCTCTGCAGACCTCTCTGATGCTGACCTCATGGGGGAAGTGGAAGCGGACTGGAGTTGCCGCCCACTGTGGGAGGCAGCCCTCCTCAGCAGGATCAGGGGCATGCTGGTCTCAGAGCAGAGCCTGCTGTTGGAGACCATCTGCAGCTGCTTGCGTGAGTGCAGCCAGGTAGGGCCCGGGAGGCTCCCTGGAGGACGAGGATGGTCTGCTTGGACTAGCCATCACTACCACCAGCCACGATTAGGGTCCCCCAGGCCTCAGCCCCCAGGATGGGCCTGCTTCCCCTCACCAGCAGGTGGAGGCACAGAGATGCTGAGAACCAGGGTCCAGCCCCCCTGATCTCCTGATGATGGGGCTGGTGGCTGTCCCAGCTCAGGGTTCCAACCGGGTGTGGACACAGGGGCAGCAGGACCTAGACTCTTGCTCCATGCCCAAGCACTGCTCCTCTGCAGAGAAAGCCCCTGCCTGCCCTCTAGGCCAGCTGGAAGGCCTGAGCCGCCTCCAGAAGTCGTTGAGGTCCAGTAGTTGGCAGGGCTGTCCTGGCACTGTCCTCCACATTTCTGTTCCAATCTTCCTTTCCAGCCTGTGGAGGCTGCTGGCCACTTCCCCCAGCCACTCTGAGTAACAGATTCTTTGAGGGCTGGGCAGTGGCAGGGATAAACCAAAGCAGGCCTGGTGTGCATGGGGATGGAGGCTGCCCGGGCATACAGATCTGGACCCGAGGCCCCTGACCTGGGCTCAGGGGTCAGCAGGGGCCCGCATGGTGGCAGAACAAAGGGAGGGGACACCCCCAGGTGTCGGTGGGGCTTGCTGGACATGCTAAGGGGCGCAGGCTATGCTGGGCCAGTCGGGATCTTCAGCAAAGGCCCGGGTGACCTGAATTTCCCTCGGGATCCAGCCCCTGGCTGCAAAGGTGCTCCATCTCATCCTCCTCCCCCCCTAGGGGAGCCATTTGCCCCCTACCCACCCACGGGTGCCCAGAGCCCTCTTTGGAGCTCTTCCTGACCTGGAGGGGGTGGGGCCTGAGTGCAGAGCTCCTCCTTGGCAGCCGGAGGGGAGGCAGTCCAGGCTGGAAGCTGGAGGAAGCCCGGAGGTGCAGAAGCTTCTGGAGTTCCTGAGCCTGAGCTCCCAACAGGTTGATAAGGTCAGTGTCTGTGCGGTGCTGGCCACAGCCCTGCAGGAGCCCTCCCAGGCCACCCCTGACCAGACCCCAGCCCAGAGTGCTGCCTGCTGAGAGGCAGGGCTCCCTGCTGCGCCTCCCCGCAGGAAGTGGGGTTTGGCTCTATACCTCTGAGCAAGCAGGGTGCAGGAGCAGGCGGGCTCAGACACTCGGATCCTGGGCATCAGGGCACGGCCTCTCCTGGGGCCTGAGCCGATGCGGCGGCTGGCACCTGTGCAGCAGTCACTGAGCTGGAGCAAGCCAGCAAGGGGCACGGGTGCAGGTGGCAGGCCCTCCAACCTACAGGGCTTGCACGGGCGGGTGCTTGGCTCCGAGCGTGGGCGCTGGCCTAGTCGCCCCCTTGCCTCCTCCGGCCCAGAGTTTCCTCTTCCACCTCTACGGGCTGACCCTTCGAGAATGCACCAACATGGAGGTGGTGAAGAAGAAGCTCACTTGTCTCCTGGAGCTGTCCCACCAGTCCTCCGGCCAGCGGGAGGTGGGTCGCGCCCTGCGCTGCTGGCCGCAGCCCTCGTGGCAAGAACTTGGCCTCTCACGGTGCAGGACATTTTGTCCCAGGCTAAGGACCCCTGCCCTGGCAGAGGGGCACCCTGAGCGCCTGGCCTTGCAGCTCGGCGGCTGGCCACAGGGTCCTTTTGCCTGCAGGGCATCGCTCTGGCCGTGGGCTTGGCGTCCACCAAGCACCTGGAGGAGGTGTGGGCCTTGCTGGAGTACCTGGGCCGCACCAGGTTCCTGAGGTCGGCCCATCTGGCAGCAGAAAACCAGGTGGGGCCCCCTGGGAGGTGGCATGGGACTGAGAGGGGCAGCCTCACATGCTCATTGGTGGCAGGCGGGGTTGGCATGTGGGGCATGGGCTCTCTCTCTCTCTTTCTCTCTCTGATGTGGGCTCTCTTCCGGAGCCCCATAAGCTGGGTCTGGAGCCACTAACAGGCCGAGGATCTGGAGCCAGGGAGTCTTCCCTGACCTCAGGGGCCTCAGTTTCTTCCCTGTGTACCTGACCCAAAAGGCCAGTCCCTGCCCAGGTAAGCTCACTCTGAAGAGTAGGCAAGATCGGCCAGAGATGAGGCCGGCCTGGAAGTGCAGAGGGCTTGGGGCTCCTGGCGGAGGGCTGGTGCCGGGCCTGGACCTGGCTGAGGGCTTACCTTGAGCTTCTGCAGCCGCCCCAGCCGCTGGGCCTGGACCTGCACTGGATCTGGGTCAGCAGCACCTTCCTGCTGTGCTACGGGCAGATGGCTGCACACGCCAAGGAGCGCATCCTGCCCTGGGTGGACAACCTGGCCTCCCACATGGTCTATTACTTCTCCTGCAGCCACTATGTGAGCCCCACCACCGACCCTGGGAAGGGCAGGGAGGGCGGGCGCCTCAGCTCAGCCCCAGGCCTTCGTTTCTCCAAAGTGCCAGCCCAGGCTCTCCAACTCAGGCTCGGGAGCCAACCAGGGTGTGGTGTGAATTCTGTGGTGTGGTGTGTGGTGTGGGTGGGCGTGTGGCTGTGGCACCTGGTCAGAACTCCAGGGCACCCTCCACTGTCCTCTGACTCGGCCCGTCTGTGCGGGGACAGGACGATGTCCTAAAGTCAAGCTTCCTTTCCGCGGCCATCCTCCTTGTGAGAGTGCTCCGGCAGGAGCCTGAAGCCCGGCACTTCAAGTTCACGCAGATTCCGGAGCTCATCCAGTGCCTCCTGGTGAGTGGCGAGTGGCGCCGCAGGTCCCAGCAGGTGGGCAGGCCAGCGGGCACGGCGCCCTGCCACACCGGCCCCTCCTCTTCCTCCCAGTGCATCCTCCAGAAGGAGCCCAGCATCTTGACCACCTTCCTCCAGCAGAAGGTCATCCTGGTCATTAGTGGCCTGAGGTAACTCCCACTTGGGTCCAGGACAAAGACAGGCCCAGTCCTCAGAGCACGGAGGGTCAGTATGTTCGGGGGGGTTGAGGCAGAGGGGCTGGTGCCAGGGGCAGAGACAGCACCCAGCAGGTTGAGGCTGGGACGCGTTCTGTCTGGGAGGTTGGATTAGTCTCACGGCCAAGACAGGTTGTTAATGCTGGTACAGCCACTGAGCCCCCGTCCCCATCCTAGGCTGACCCTAAGCACACCTCAGCCCTGAGCTGGCCACGGGCTGAGTCCTAACCATGGTCATAGGCTGATCCACGTCATGCACTCAGCCCTGGTGCTGGGCACATTTTGAGCCCTGACCCAAGTGATGTACTGAGCCCTGGTCCTGCTCACATGTGGTTTCCTGACCCTGTCGTAGATCAAGCCCTGGCCACAGATTAAGTGCTGACCTTTGTCTCTTTGTCCCTGATCTAAAACACACCCAGACTCAGACCCTAAAATAACGCCCACGTTTGTCACAAATAAATGCCAAGGAGCCCAGGAGGGCAAGTGCAGGAGCTGGGGGCCCACGGTGTCCCTGTCACCTGCGGCCCTTCCTGGTCCAGATGGGCCCCGCCCCTCTGCTCCCGCCTAAGACCTGCTTGCCGTCCAGAGCCATTTTGGCTCTTTGCACGGTGCCAGCCGCCCTCGCCGGGAGCCCCGCCACTCACTGGCCGCGCAAAGCCCGAGTCCTCTCCGGTCTCTCGCAGCAACCTGCGGCCCAGCCTCAAGCCCACGGTGAAGTCCAGGGTCCTGCAGGTCTGCCTCAGTGGCGTGTACTCGCTCCCGCCCGTGGAGAAGCTGAAGAGCAGCCTGCCTCTGCTGGAGCCGGCCCCGGACGTGATGGTGACCACGTGTTCCTGGGCGTCCTCCCTCCCCCTGGGTGGGCTCTGGGGGCCTGGAGAGGGTCTGTGGCTGTGCCACAGGCTTGCTTTGACCTTGGAAAGACTCTGGGCCTTTGGGGTTGCCCCTCAAATGGGGCCTGGCCCCGGGATTCCCGTGGGTGTTCTCTGAGGCAGGCATGCCGTGGTCTCACTCCGCAGCCTCGGGCGCCAACCCCAGGCGCAGCCTCGGGGACACTCCTCGTCCTGGCTA
Organism: Muscardinus avellanarius; assembly: GCF_963383645.1. Taxonomy (NCBI): domain Eukaryota; kingdom Metazoa; phylum Chordata; class Mammalia; order Rodentia; family Gliridae; genus Muscardinus; species Muscardinus avellanarius. The sequence goes on from NC_137789.1 coordinate 1,891,075, forward strand.
CGCAGGGCCAGGCCTTCCCTTACTGGATCCGAGGCTGGGGTGGAGCTGGCTGTCACTCAGAAGCCTCCAATTGCTCCAGCTTGCTCTCAGCACACGGCAGGCCAACACCACGTTCCTTGCACATCCCAGAGCGCGAGGCCTGGCCAGGACCGCCGTGCGGGGGTCCAGGGGAGGGAGGCTGGGAGAGCGAGGCTGCTAGTGCTAGCATGCCTCCTGGTGGCTGGGCTCTGCTCATGAAGAGAGAAGGCAAAGCAAAAGGGAAGGTTGAAGGTTGTTCTTGCCTGGCTCTGTGCTGAGCCTACGGGGCAGGGCAGGTTAGCAAGAAATGAGAGGCCACAGGGACAGGCTGGGGTGGGGGTGAGCTGTCATGGATCTGGGCACCTGGAGCCCACCAGTGCCCTGGAGAGCTGAGCAGGGCAGCCCACCTCCATGAGGACCGGGAGCTGGAATTCCACTGCGGGGCTCTGGCATCAGTGTGGACAACCCTGGGCACGGACCCTGCTCTGGTGTGGGAGGAACCATGCCAGGTCCCCAGGAGAGCCCAGGCGAGCACCCCTTCCCACCACCCACGTCCGCCTAGCTGGAGCGAGATGAGGCGGGCAGCCAGGGCGACCTCTGAGGGCAAAGAGCCAGGCTGTGGGCGTGACGTGGCAAGGGCTGCTTTGTTCTAACGGGTCTTTGAAGTAAGACTTACATACAAAACACCACACATTCAAAGGTTGATGTGTAACAGGGAAACTGCCATCAAAATCAAGATCTGTCAGGCCCCAAAGCTTCCTTGAGCTCCCCTCCCACGCCTCCATGCATGCAGGGCCCTCCCCATCCCCACAGACCCCTGCCCAGGCTGCCGCTCCCCTCTCTTCCACTGAGAACACCATCCCCCTGGCCTGCGCAGGCCTTTGCGTGTTCCTGGGTTTTGTGTGAACACTCAACTGCCATGTTTAGCTCTGGAGTCTTTGCCCACCATGACGGTTTTGAGACCGCCGGTGGTGTGGTGTCGACCAGCAGCTTGTTCCTCGTTACTGTGAGGTGGCACCTCATTTGTGGAGATGCCACCACTGGGTGCACCGGGCTTGGGCGGGTGCCCACCAGCGGCACAGGGCATTTAGGTTGTTGCAGGCTCTGCCTGTCAGGAGTGAAGCTGCGCTCAAGGGTGGTGTGCAGGGCTCTGTGTGGACACAGGTTTCAGCGTCCACGGGGCACCTAATAAGTTGCCAGCTTCTCTCCGAAGCGGAGGTAGCATTCTGCGCCCGCCAGCTGTGTCCAGGGCTGCAGTCACTCGGCAGTGCGTCGTCTTCTAAAGCTAGCCACCTACAAGTGTGTCGTGAGGCGTCCGGGTGGCCTCGGGTCCACCTCCCGCTCTCTGCCTGCTCATTCACCATCTCTGTTTTCTTTGGTGAGGTCTTGTACAGACCCCATGGCTCCTCTTAAAGTTGATTTACCTTTCTGTTATATCCCAACACAAGACCGGGACTCAAATCACGGGTAAGAGGTAAAGGATTTATTAGCCGCGGTGACTGCAACCCCACTCAGCACACTGATTAGAGGGCACTGCCTCAACTTTAAAAACCATACATTTTATAGGCTGGTACTGCTCACAGGTGGTTTGTGGGGGTTAATTTTGTAAGCAAGTGCAAGCTACAGAAGCAGAATTTTGTGGTTAGCTGACATACAGAGATATATCAGTTTGAAATATTATGGTTATGCAAACCTTTTAGGACCAACTAAGCAGCCCTTTTATAGGAACTAACTCTTGGTAGCTTTTTTTTTTTTTTTCAGTACTGGGGATGGAACCCAGGAGCATTCTACCTGAGTTACACCCCCAGTCCTATTTTGTATCTCGGTAGCTTTTTAACCTGTTTGCCATTTCAGACCTTGTTCTTAACACTTTTTGGTTATTATGTACTTTTAGAATTTCTTTTGTATTCTAGATGCAATTTATCATCATGTATTTTTATCAGATTTGAAAATATTTTTCCCAAGCCGGGAGTGGTGGCGCACGCTTGTAATCCAGGACTTGGGAGGCTGAGACAGTAGGATTGGTTCGCAGACAGCCTCAGCTACTTAGTGAGGCCCTCTGCAACTCAGTGAGACTCTGTTTCAAAATAAAGAATAAAAATAGTGCCGGGGAGTATCTAGGAGGTAGGATGCCCCTGGGTTCAATCCCCAGTACCGCAAAAAAAAAAAAAAAAAAAAAAAAAAAATCCAATTTGTGGCTTCCTATTCTCTTTGAAGTGTCTTCTGAAGAGTAGAAGTTGCTAGCAGCGAGGAAACGCAGCCTGACGATTTTTTGCTGGTGGGATGTGGAACAGGGCAGCCTCTCTGGAAAACAGTTTGGCGAGTTGTTAAAAAGTTAAATACACACCTTCCATATGGCCTGGCTGTCCCACTCTGGGCATTTACCCAGTGGAAATGGAAACGTGTCTATACAGAGACCTGAGCCTTGGACATCGTGGCTAGAGAGTAGCTGCTAACACAAGGTCGCGAGGGTCGCTCGTGTCTTTTGCTAGCTTTATACTTTGGGAGCTCACAGCCGGGTCCATGTCTCGGTTGGTTTGGGTGGCTGTAAGAACGTACCATGGTCTGGTGGTTTCTCATAGCTCTTGTAGCTGGAAGTCCAAGATCAGATGCCAGGCGGTGTCTCTGGGGAGGGCCCTCTTGTAGGCGGCACACTGCTGACTTCAAGTGCCCTCACCTGGTGGGAAGAGAGCATTCTGGGGTCTCTTTCACAAGGAATACACCCCAAGACTAACCACCCCCAAAGGCCCCACCTTCTACCACCACCATCTTGGACCTTCTCAAAGCCTTTTAAAGTTATAACTTTATACCAGGCATGGTGGCAGGTGCCTGTAATCTCATTACTTGAGAGGTTGAGACAGGAGGATTGCAGGGTTTTGTGTGGTACTGGGGTTCCTGGAAACCCTTCTACCTCCGGGCTACACTCCCAGACCTATTTTTATACTTTTTAATTTGGAAACAGGGTCTCTTAAGCCAGCGCCGCTGGCTTTGAACCTGCGTGATCTTCCTGTCTCCGCCTTCCAAGCGCGGGGATCATAAGTGTGCGCCACCACGCCTGGTGAGGATTGCAGTTTTGCTGCCAGCCTCAGCAACTTAGGCCTCTCGCAACTTAGTGAGACCCTGTTTCAAAATAAAAGAATAAGATGGATGTGGTAGTGCATGCTTGAAATCCCAATACTCAGGAGGCTGAGACAGGAGGATTGCAGTTTCAAAGCCAGCCTTGGTAACATAGCAAGGCTCTCAGCAACCTGGTGAGACCCAGTTTTCAAGTGAAGAAATAAAATTGGGCTGGGGGTATGGCTTGGAGGTAGAAAGCCACTGGGTTCAATCTCCAGAGGGGGGGGAAAAGAAAAAAAAAAGAAAAATAAAAAAAAGAAAAGAAAAAGAAAAATAGGGCTCAGAGGTAGAATACCCCTGGGTTCCATCTCCAATACCATACACAAACCAAAAAAAGTTATAACTTAAAACTTTATTCCAGGCCAATAACTTTAAAGTCATTTAAATATAATTAAATAATAACTTTAAATAATATTATTTAAACTTTAAATTATATTAGTTATTATGTCCAGGGCTGCAGTCACTCGGCAGTGCGTCGTCTTCTAAAGCTGTGCCGCTGGTGGGCACCCGCCCAAGCCCGGTGCACCCAGTGGTGGCATCTCCACAAATGAGGTGCCACCTCACAGTAACGAGGAACAATAATTTAAACTTTAAATAATAACTAAATAATAACTTTATTTAGTCTGTGGGTCTTCCAGTACACCTCAGTCTATATCCATAATCCTATGTGTAGGTCCTAAATATACCAACTATAGGTCACATACCTAGAAACATATTTATGTCTCTCTACCGATTTGTCTACCTATCGCTTTTGAAAAAGTATCCTACCCAAGACATCTTGATTTGCACTCAGGTGTGTGTGTGTGTGTGTGTGTGTGTGTGTGTGTGTGTGTGTGTGGTATTGAGACCCCCTTCGGTTGGGAATCCTGATGCATGGATTTGAATAGCGGCACCGGGAAGATGGATGTTGCTAGACTGTCCGCTCAGTCTGGCCTTGCTGCCGGGGCCATGTTAGCGTCAGTGAGCTCTACCTGCCTGGGAGGCCGGCCTTTCTCAGACCCACGCCCCCCTGCAGCATTTTCGGGTCCCAACCTCTGTTCAGTGCCCTCTGGCCTCCTCAGGCTCCCGCCGCACTCAGCTGGCTGTGGTCAGGGACTCTGGTGCAGGTCCTGCCCACCGAGCGAACGCCCAGGTCCTTCTGCAGGCGTGGGGTGGCACCAGAAGGCTACTGCTCACCATGGACCTTAGCTCCCTGTCCTCATCCACGGCACTCAGCCCCCAGGGCCAGTGCTGCCCTGGATGGCAGACCTGCCGGAGGCCTGTGGTGGTTTTGCACCACTGCGTTCTAGGTATCTGAGGACACTAGCCAAAAACTGTTCCCATGAGAACAAAAGAGGGCCTTGAGGAAGGCAGGCCCAGGGCCAGGAAGGAGGAGGCTCGTGGCAGGCAGGGGAGGGAGGGAGAGAAGGGAAGGCGTGCCGGCTGGCAAAGGGGGCCCGTGCCTGCGACCCTGCAGGCCACTGACCCCACCCGACACTGGGGCCTGATAACCCAGCACACCAACAGCATGGGCCATTGTTGTCCCCCAGGGCCGGGAGGCTGCGGGGCCAGGAGGGCTCTGCGGGGCGCACCAGCCTGCTCGTCTCCCCAGGTGATATACAGAAAGACCATGCAGGCCCTGAGCCTGCTCCTCCATACCTTCGTCTCTGAGAACACAAGCTTGGACGAGGTCTGCTTCCTCCTGCAGGTGAGCACCCAGGTCGTGCCACGAGGGAGGGAGGAAGAGGGAGAGGCTGCCTCAATCCCCCACGAGCGCTGGACGCTCCTCATGTCCACGCTGTGCCCTTTTTATGGCCCACACGTCCATGTCTCCGTGTAGGTCGTAGGGTAGGGTACGGGAAGCAGGTGCTTGGGGGCCCCCTCGGGCCTTGGCTGCACTGTGGCCTGGGCCTGTGTTTCCAGCAGATGGATCCCACCAGCCCAGCCCTGGCCTCAGCGCCTCCCTTTTACAGATGAGGGAGGTGGGCTCTGGAGGGCCTCCATTACCCCTCCTGGATGGTTGAAGGCACAGAAGGGTCTCAGGCCCTGTGAGGCTAAGCCCTGCCTCCCAGGATGGGGAGGCATGCCTGGGAGGGGCAGGTAGGTGTGTCCTGAGGGAAATGCCACCTTGCAGGGCACACTGGTGGGGCGCGGGGTCCTTTCCCTGTCCACAGCTGGGTCGCAGAGCTCAGTGACAACCCCGGACGCAGGCAGGGTACAGGTGGAGGTTCAGGGGGCAGCCGGGAGCCTGTGATGGCCAGGCTAGGCCCAAGGGAGGGGTCAGGCCAGGCTGAATGAGACCCCCCCAGCTATTGAGGCTTTGGTCTGGGTTTGAGCTATTTGGAGCCAACAGTGTCAACTGTAGCGGCCTCTGGCCAGAGCTCCATGTTGGCAGGGTCCTCAGCCGGCGAGTGAGGCCACAGGTGTCCCCTCTGCCCCACCTAGTTGGGCAGGAGCTTTGGGAGAGCCCCGGGGAGCGGGTGCCAGGCTGGAGGGTGGCAGCCAGCACCCATGCTTGTGGGTCTAATGTCAGGGGACATGACTGACACCCAGGCAGCTGCGGGTGTAACCTGGGACATGGGCCGGGCCAAGAGGGAGGCAGGATCAGCAGGGGTAGGTGGCCCCGGCAGCCGCCAAGAAACATGGGCCACAGAGATGGTCTCCATCCACATGCCCTGGAGCAGCTCAGGAAAGAGGAGGGAAGAGGAGGGAAGAGGGAAGAGGAGTGCAGGTGTCTGCTGAGACTCCCTCTGCTCCCAACACATGAGCTAGCAGAGCCAGGCCCTGACGCCCGGCTCCGGAGGGCAGGCCTGGGGCTTTCTTGAGCTCTCTGGAAATTCTCTCACAGCTATGGGATTATGAAAGGATTTGTCTTCGTCCCCATCTGGTAGCAGGGCTCCTGAAGCCCTTGGGCTTGCTCACCGCAGCCCAGCCCAAATGCCACAGGAGGAAAGGTTGTTTGGAGGTAAAGTGATCGTGTGATCGGAGGGCTACGGGAGGAGACAGGCACCCAGGCTGGCTTGATCACCAGGGGCCAGTGAGCTGCCGTGCCCGGCTCCCGACGGCACCTGCCCGAAGCCCAGGCCAGCCTCGGGAGCCCTGCCACCGAGCGCTCAGGTGCCCCAAGGTGCCATGCTGGGTGGTGCAGAGCCCCAGCCTGCCCTGCTTGTCTGCTGTCATGATCTGATAATAAATGGTAAGAAAAGTGTGTTCTGAGCGCTGTGAACCGCTCCAGCTCATCTCTGGCCCCTGCAGAGGGTCCTGGGGCTCCAAGGTATTCTTTGGATGGGGCTCAAGCTTCCCCGAGCCCCTAGGTGATGACACTTAGCTCTCAGGTACTGGGAGTGTGGGACCCCAAGGCCATGAGGCGGTGGGCGATCAGGATCAGCTCAGGTCATCAGCGTGGGGACCGAGACGGGGCCCTGGTGGCCTTGTAAGAAGAAGGCTAGAGGCCAGAAGGACATAGACACTGTGTGGTCTCTGCCACGTGAGGTCATGCGCTGCCTTGGGACTCTGCCAGCAAGAAGGCCTAACCGGGTGCACTCCTGATCTCAGCCCTCCAGAGCTATGAGCCAGACTGAACCTCTATTCTTTATTAAGTACCCGCCTCAGGTATTTCCTTATAGCAACGAAAGGCAGACCAACACACTGGATTTGCAGCAGGCTGGGCCTTGCGATTGGCACCTGAAGCATCGCACCCTCGGCCTCCTCCGGTGGATGGTGTTGGCACTGAGTTGAATTTTGGGTGCACTCCAGAACTGCTCAGTGTGTTAGAGGGGTGTGCGGCTGTGGGAGAGTAGAAGAAGCACCTGTTTTCCCCGTTTCTCAGTTGGCCCCAGACCCAGCCCGCAAGGCAGGCGGCCCCTGAGTGTGAGTGGCTGCGCGGCGGCCGCAGCCGGCCGGCCTCAGCCCCGCTCTCTCTGCAGCACACGGAGCCCTGGCTGAGGTCGGACAAGAGCCACGAGCGGCAGCGGGCGCTGCAGTCCATCCTCCTGCTCCTGCAGCAAGCAGTGTGCTCCTTCAAGTTCACTGTGAGTCCCCGTCACACAGCCCTTGGGGGGCCCCCAGGCAGGCAGGTGGGAGGACGGGGAGGGAGCACGGAAGGACTCTCGCAGTCAGTGTGTGTCAGCTGCTCTGGGGAAGGAAGACAAAGGCCCCGCCTGGAATTCCCTAGGCCTGAGGAGGTGAAAGGGAGACTCACCGCACACAGGACGTGTAGGAGGGAAGGGGAGCCGCTCACCCGAGGAGCACTAGCCCTCAGCCCGTCACCAGGGACAGCTGGAGCCAGACGAGTGGAGGGCCCGGAGCAGAAACACAATCCTGGAAATGAAGCCGAGTCAGGGCAGTCACAGATCAGCATGGAGAACGGGGTGGAGCAAGGCTCCATGTACGCAGCCGCCAGTCCCGCACCAGGCACCAGAGCCCATCCGGGAAAGGAGCGTCCTTGGGCAGACAGTGCTGGGCGAGCAGAGTCCTCGTGGGGAGGAGCCTCAGCCTCCAGCGTCCCACTCCACGAGCAGCCAAGTGTGAGGTTTCTAGAGGAAGACAGGCTCTCCACAGGCCGGAGAGCGGACATGGGGTGGACGGAGAGCAGAGGCCAAGGCTGTGCACAAGACGTGGATGACATGGGCTGCACCCAGCGCTGGGGATGCGGTCAGTGGGACAGCACTTGCCAAGCACAGGAGCGCCTGGACTCCACCCCTAGCACCAGGAACAAAGGAAGGAAGGGAGGGAGAAAGGAAAAGGGAGAACTGACTTCATCAAAATCAGCAACTTCTGTGCATTCAGAGATAGGACAGACTTGCAGAACAATGTGTGTAATGCATATATATAACAAAGGATATAACGAACTCCTACAACTCAACAGAAAGCTGGCAAAATACTGGAAGAGGCATTTTATGAAGCACATAAAATGAGCACGCCTAACATGGCTTATCATAAAGAAAATGCAAATTAAAAGCACACCCACTGGCAGGGGAAAGTTAAAGCCTGGCAATGCCAGGTGTGAGCGAGGGTGCAGAGCAGCCGGGCATGCCTGCTCTGTTGGCAGGAGGGCAAGGCTTTAGACTGCTTGCTGGGACTTTGAGCAGTTTCTTCTAAAGTTAAACACATACAAGTCCTGAACTATACAATCCCACTCCTAGGTATTCATTCAAGAGGGATGAAAACATGTATTTTCATAGGAAGGCTTATGCAAGGATACCCAGGGGCATTCTACCTGCTGCTACTTTTTCCGCCCTTTGTTTGTGTTTTGTTTTGACACAGGGAATTGTTACATTTCTGAGGCTGGCCTCCAAACTGCAATCCTCCAGTTTCAGCTTCCCATGTACAGGGATTATAGGCATGTAATCCTGGCTTAAGCAAGTTTTTTTTGTTGTTTGTTTTTTGTTTCTATCTCTGAGCTACATCCCCAGCCCTAGTTTTTAAAATTCTTTATTGTGAAACAGTCTCACTGGGTTGCAAAGGGCCTAAGTAGCTGAGGCTGTCCACGAACCTCCATCCTCCTGTCTTAGCTTCCCAAGTAGAGGGATTCCAAGTGTACGCCACCACGCTCAGCTAGCAAGTTTGTTTTTAATGGTTTTATTCATAATGGTCCTAAACTGGGAGCAACGCATATGGCCAGTAACCAAATTGGATAGGCACAGTGTGGTGTGTCCACACCGAGATACCATCCAGCATGCCAGCCCCACAGACGAGCCCCCTGACAGACAACGTGGCCCAGGGAAGCCTGCTCCCGGCGCACAGGGACTGTGGGTTCAGGAAAGTTCAATCCTGTGCAGAACAGACAGGAGCAGCGGTGGTGGTGAGACATGGCGCTGGGGCTACAGGCGTCTGTGAGGAAGGGCAGGCAGTCTCCCAGTGAGACAGGTGGGGAGCTACGCGGTGCCACGTGGGGAGCAGTCGCCCCCAGAGCAGGCTGGACCTCACGGCGGCCCCGGGCCACCCTTGCACATGCCCCTACGTGGTGCCACCCTCCCGGTGCTGGTGAGCGCGAGGCCCTCGGCAGACACCACTACCTGCGCTTGGACTCCCCGCCCAGAACTGGGGCCCCAAGAAACTTCCCGTGTGTGGAGCACCGCCTCAGGCACACAGGTGCAGCAGTGGGAGGCGACAACCAGCAACGGACGCGCTAAGTTCTGGCGTTTGATTTTTGTGGCGAGATTGGCTGGCCATTCTGAAATTGCATTCTCAGCTTAGGGAAGGAGGATTATGGAGGCCAGGGCTGGATGTCTCTCTGCAGTGCAGAGGTGTGAACGCTGGGGTTAGAGGGACCAGTTCTTCCTACACCCATGTCTGTTTGAACAGGTTTATGTAGATGCAGCTGTGTGCATGCCATTGTGTGTGCAAGGCATGCTTGTGATGTGCCCATGGTACGTGAGGCTGTGCAGCATGTGAGGCCTCTGCGTGGGGGGCGTGCGCACGAGGCACGCGTGTGTGTGTGTGCAAGGTGTGTGTGTGTGTGTGTGTGTGTGTGTGTGTGTGTGTGTGTGGTACACGCCATGCATGTGCTGAGGTGTGCGTGACTATTAGTATGGGATGTGGGCTGGTCTGGGGCAGCTGTATCCTGTTGATGTTAAGAATTCCTGAGCCAGGTGTGGGGGCGCACGCTTGTCATCCCCGCATTCGGGAGGCTGAGACAGGAGGATCGTGGTTCGAGGACAGCCTCGGCTACTTAGTGAGGCCCTCTGCAACTCAGTGAGACCCTGTTTCAAAATAAAGAATAAAAAATAGGGCAGGGGCTGTAGCTCGGAGGTAGAATGCTGCTGGGTTCCATCCTCAGTACCACACACACACACACACACACACACACACACAAATTCTGACTTCAACAACTGCATTGTTATTTATGGAGCTCAAGGCCCTTATTCTCGGGAAATACACACTGACATATTTATGGGTAAAATGCCCGGTGTCTCCAGTCAGAGAAAGGGGGAGATGAGAGAAAGAGACAGAGACAGAGAGAGGGTAAATGGGCAGAATATAAATAATTGGAGAAGCTGAATAAAGGGTACCAGGGCATTGTCAGAACTATTCTTGCTACCAGTTGGAATCGATATCAAAATCAAGTTATAAATATAAAAATAGGGATGAGAAGTAGCTCAGTCTTGGAGCTTCCTAGCAATCATGAGGCCGTGGGTTTGATCCCTAACACTGCGAAAGGAGAAAAGAAAAAGAAAAAAAGGCAGGACCAAGAGCCCTGGCTGAGCTGGCTAGGTCTCCCAGAGGCCGCGGGTGAGGTGGGCAGCTGGCGTTGCAGGAGGAGGGACACAGGCCGCTGGGAGCGGCTGGCGAGGTGGCAGCAGCCCCGCTCATTGCCTCCAGCCCTGGCTTTGAGGCAGAGGAAATGGAGGTGCACACTGGCTTCTGAGGTGACAGCAGACCTGGGCAGAGGGGCCAGGAGAGAGAGGATGGCCAGTGGGATTCAGAGAAGAGAGAAAACCCTGGAGGGCCAGTAAGGGGGTCAGGAAAAGGCCCACTTCAAGGCCTCAGCCCGAGCCCCTGGAGAGCCCGGGTGGACATCAGGTGGCAGGAGACAGTGGCCCCGGAGGAGCTTTGGAAGTGGGGTGGGGCTCTGGCTTCTGTTGCGGGCTCCAGGCATGCCCTGTCTGCTGGAGCTGCGATGCTGATGGGCAGGAAGACGAGGGTCTGGAGGGAGTCTTGACGGTCTCGGCCTGGAGACAGAACAAGTTCCATTTATTGAAGGAATAAATCCACAAATGAAACACCTCCCACCCCCATGAAACACCACTACCTGGGTGGGGCTGTGGCTTCTTTCCCCAAGACAGCATCCTGGTGGGCGAGATCTGTGATCCCGGGCAGAGCTGTCCTCCTCCTCCACTCTGCACACCTGGCAGGAATACGACAAGCCCACAGCTGAGCTCCAGCACCCGAGGGCCCAGCCTTAGGGTAGCCTGCCTTCGGGTCCACATGCATGCCACCCAGTAGTGCCCCGGTGAGCTCCAGACATAACTGCCCGGGGCTCTGAGGCTGGACATCCCGGGGGATACTGCAGAAGCCCCACCCCATTGTGGTGGCGAAGACTGCTAGATGCCCACATTTCCACTTTTTTTTTTTTTTCAGTACTGGGGATTAAACCCAGGGCATTCTACCTCCAAGTTACACTCCCAGCCCTATTATTTATTTTTTATTTGGAAACAGGGTCTCACTAAGTTGCAGAGGGCCTCACTAAGCAGCTGAGACTGGCCTTGAACCCACAATCCCCCTGTCTCTGCCTCCCAAGCACTGGGATTACAAGCGTGTGCCACCACACCCGGCTGCCACATTACCACTTTTTGACACTATTTGGTTGAAGTGAAACCTAGAGGAAGCCATTCACACGGTGCGCACTGGTATCCCCAGGCACTCGGGAGGCTGGCGTAGGAGGATGGCAGGTTCAGGGCCAGCCTGGGCAAATGAGCGACACTCTGTCTCAAAATAAAAAAATAAAAAGGGCCGGGAGTGTAGCCCAGTGGTAGCATGCCCCTGGATTCAATTCCCAGTGCTGCTGGAAAAAAAAATTAGAGGAAAACATGAACATAATAAAAGAATCCATCTGGGACATGAAGAGACACGAAAACCAGAACCAGAAACACAAACAAAATGGGAAAGCCACTAGACTCGTTTCCCAGTAGATGAGGCACTGCAGAAGATAAAGAAAATGATGTGCAGGCTCGAGGACGGGGCAGGAGAACCTGCTGGCACCACGGGAGAAAGGAAGACGCAGGGAAGCCCCGCAGCCGAGCGCCGGGAGGGCCAGAGCAGGCACAGCGCGGCCCCAGGAGGGAGCGACAGCGGCGGCCAGGACGGCTCAAAGTGGACGCAAAATGCAAACTCAAAGATCTGAGCACATGAGTGAGCCCTGGGCAGAAGATTCACACCAGAGCCCGAACTGCTGAGGACCAGTGACAAAAGGAGAAAAACTCAGAGCAGCCGAGAGAGTACGGTCCCTGCGCGCCTGCCTCAAGTGCAGCAGCGCTCCCTCCGCTCCTCCCTGCCTTCTCAGCAGCAGGAACATGACGGCAGCCCCTTAGCCCCTTTCACAGATGAGGAAACCGAGGCCAGGGGGAGAAGGACCCTCCCAGAGTCAGAGCGAGAGCCCCTAGCAGATCCCGGCTGGGTGCTGGAGGGCCACCAGGTGCAGGCCTGGCTCCGCTCACCACCTGCCCACCCTCCCCAGGAAGAGGCCACACCCTCCATTCTGGGCCATCAGATAGGCCTGCTGGCTCTGCTGTGTGCAGACAAGAAAGAGGTCATCCGGAGCCGGGCTCACTGCTGCATCTACCTCCTCCTCCAGCTCGTGGCCCAGCAGAGGGGTGAGCGCGGCCCGCGAGTGGGGGGGGAGGCACCCCTGGCTGGCTCTGCAGCTCCCCTGACTGCGAGGCCCGCAGGGAAGATGATGGAATCCATGCGCTGGAACAGAATGAAGCTCTTGGAGGCACAGGCGTGCAGAGACTGGGAGGCGCAGCTCTGCCCCCTGGTGAAGGTGAGGCCCCGGCACTCTCAGGGACTCCAAACTGCCCGGGAACGTGGGATTTATGGGGTAAGGGGAGCCGCGGCCAACTGTGCAGGGAGAAGCAGACTGTGCCAGTGCGGGGGCCCGGGCCCTGTTCGCTCCAGAGAAGGCTGCTGGCCACCCCCACCCCCGCCTTCCAGCCTCCGACTGGACATAGGCCCACGTGGACATAGGCACGTGCAGGCCCGGGGTTTTCCCTCCAGCACTCCTTGCAAGGACAGTGGCTGCTGTGCCAGGGACACCCCGGCTTCCTGCTGCCCCTTGCTCCAGCTGAGTCCCCTGAGGCCCCGCCCTCCCCTCAAGCCAGCCTGGGAGTCGCGGGTCGGCTTGAGCCCATTCCTTCACAGGTCCTTCTATCTTTCTCAGCCTCTGTTATCCACCTTCCAAGTGAGGGTCACTCAGGCCTGAGAGCCTGCTGCTCCTAGGACAGATTGCAGTGGGCGGGGGCACCTCAGAGCAGCTGGGGAGCACTGGGCTTGTCCGTGTTCTGGATGGAGCCCTCCCGAGGAGGCCACAGTCTGGGTTAGAGGGCGTGGCCTACTAAGGGTCGAGGGGAGGAGCTAGTCTGCAGGCTTTCCAGCTGGCTGCAAGGTGGGCCAGGACCCAACCTCCCTGGGCAAGGCTACTTCCTTCCATTGTCCCCAGAGGTTCTCCAGGAAAGAGGCAGCTGGGGGCCGGGGCTGCAGCTCGGGGCAGGGGAAGGGCGGGCCTCTGGGCTCCTGAGCATCGTGCTGAGGTAGGCACATGGAGCACGTGGTGCCCTCTGGCTCTGGGGAAGGGGCTGGGCCTTGGCTGGCCATGCCACTGCTGAGTAGAGGCCCCCGGGCTGCCCTCGCGCAGGTCTTGGACAAGTACCTGACGGCGGCACAGCACACGCAGCTGGTCCTCACGCTCCTGTGCAGCCTCTGCAGATGCAGCCGCCTCCGCTGCGACCTGGCCACCAAGTTCCTCCTGATGATCTTCCAGGACTCTGGCATTAGGACCGAGCAGGTGGGGCCGGTGTGAGCCCCTCTGGGTGGCACAGCCTCCTGCAGCCACCAGGGGCGCTCCAGCCCAGGCCATGCTCTGCCCTTTTCACAGTGCCCCATGGAGGGGCTCCGAGGTGGCTGTGGCCACGGCCCGGCCTCTACCTTACCTGGGCAGGCAGGCTGAATGTGTAGCAAAGCCCAGTGGCACCATCACACCAACCTGCGTCCTCCTGTCCTGCTGGCTCCCCAAGGCGGTGGGTCCTGACGCTGCTAGCAGAGGCGCAACCCCCCTGCTGGCAGCCTGCAGGAGAGAGCAGACCTAAGTGCCCCCAGTCTGTCCCAACCAACTCAAGACTCATGGCACCGCTGGCTCGGGCACTTCCGCGGGGCCCACCACCCTGGCCCCTCTCAGCTTGTTATCGCACCTTCCCAGGGACAAACGGGTGGCCCGAGGGAGTGCAGACGTCAGGGCAGCACAAGCAGTCAGCCTCGGAGCCAGTCCTGCTGAGTGTGAGCTGACCTCGTGGCCGACCCGCTCAAGGCCACACTCACCTGCCCCTCCTGCAGGTGGCTGAGATCCTGCTGGGCGTGTTCCAGGAGCAGCCAGGCATCTCCTGCAAAACCATCCAGGACACCATGGTGAAGGCCATGGTGGCCCTGGGGACCCAGCACACCCAGGAGGTGGTCGAGGTGGCCCTGTCCCTGTGCTATCCATCAGAGAGGTGGGTCCTCCCTCCGCCTGCACATCTTAAGGTAGTGCTCCCCCCACCCCCCCACCACAGCCTCTCCAAACCACAGGTGCAGCTTCAGGGGCTGCAGGGCCCGGGCACCTGCCACTGCTGCCAGATGCACCTCCTCCCAGGACCCTAGGCCCTGGCCAGCAGACCCTGAAGATGTCCTGGGCCAAGAGATTCAGTGGGGATCCAGCTTTGCTAGGGGGAGTTTTGGCATGGAAATATCCCTCAGACTCAGAGAGAAGCCCCCAATGCCCACCTGCGGTGGAGCTGGGGGTCAGCTGCCCTAGGACTCCAAAGCCCATGCCCCAGCCCCATGCTGCACCCCTCGCAGTCTTTCAAGCAGGGACCATAAGGCCATGCTGCTTGAGCCCAGGCCCCGGGGCCCGCCACAGCGCCGTGGCCCTCCAGCTGGGTAGGATTGCAGTGCTGGGCCTGGCCAGCCCCGTGGGGTCCACCTGTGGGGTGCGCAAGGGCTTTGCAGTCTGAGAGGTGCTGGGGACATTGGACTGTTGGGGCACACAGCCTTAGCCAGGGAGCTGGGAAGCCAGCATCGAGGGGAACCTGACCCGTCCCTGGCTGTGCTGGTTTCTCTCGCCCCTCAGGCTGTCCAAGGAACTGACTCCTGACTTTCTAAAAAAAGAGATGGAGAGGGGGGCTGGGCATGCTGTGGGGCAAGGGCAAGCCCGCCATTGATCAGAACACAGGCCCCGGATCCCTCAGTCTCTGCTCGCTCCCAAGGGGCCTGGCTGTGTGCACCCCAGCGCCCTCGGCAGGCTGTCCTGCTACCAGTCCACTCGGGAGCCACCACTTAAGGGTGCACGGAAGCCCCCCACCCCAGCGGTTTCCTGAGGCCGTGCACAGACTCCCGTGTCCCCAGGCAGAACCTGTTCCTGTGGAAGGCCCTGGCCAACAACTACCAGCTGGCCCGGAAGGTCATGACCATGCTCTACGGGAAGATGAAGGTGCGGCCCTCCAAGGCCCTCACCCAGCCCACCCACCAAGCCCTGCTCACCTCTCTGCAGGTGAGCGGCACCCAGACCCCATCCAGGGTCCCTCTGCAATGACCTCTGAGGAAGTGAGGCCAGGGAGCAGGGGAAGGGGCTGGTCTTCAAAGGCCCCCCCGACAGACAGCAGACAGCTGGAGAGAGTCAGGCAGGCCAGCAGAGAGGGGCGAGCCAGTGTGCGCTCCAGCGAGCCTCCCTGGCCGGGGGCTGCTGCAGGGCAGGTGCAGCAGCTCAGGTCTGTGCAAGCTCCCACGGTGACCAGGGGAGGGCAGTGGGATGGAGATGGTGGCCTGTGGCTTCCTTGCCGCTCCTGCACTCCCCGGCCCTGCCCTCGCCCTGCAGGCCTTGAACACCATTTATGAGCTCCTGTACACCCAGGAGCTCAGGGACGCCGTCCGCTGGGGCTTCGCAGGGATCCTCCTGGGCCTGCTCACACAGATGTACTACCTGCTGGAGCTGGGCATGGTTGAAGGCATGCTGGACTACGAGGAGGATGTCCTGGACGCCAAGCCCGTTGGGCCCTGCAGGTGAGACGTGTGTGGGCTCGGGCTCAGGCCCCTCACCCTCGTCCCTGCCGTGGGGGCTGGCCCTGGCTAGGTCCCAGGAAGGAAGAACGCTGGTCCATAGGGGGCGAGGGATGGAGCACCCTCCAGCTCACCACACTGAACAGCCTGAGCAGGGACGGGGAGTCCAGATGGTGCAGCTTAGGGGACCCTTGGACACCCCACGCTGCTCCCCCAGGACCTGCCTGGAGGCACTGAAGGGACTCTTCTGGACCACCCAGTACTGGGAGGTGTTTGCTCATGTCAAGCTGCTCAAGGGCTGGGAACTCTTTGAGTCCCTGGAAACCTACACTGAGGGGGTGACCCTCCTGGCCAGGTAACTGCCAAGCTTGGGCGCCTTCTGCCTGGTGGGACTGGGACAGCTGGCATCCCCGGCCCAGACCCAGACCACACCCATCAGGACTCCTGCCTGCGCCCCGCCCCACACTGGCCCCTGCACGCCAGACTCCCAGCCAGCACTTGGGGTCAGCGCTGCTCACCTGGCCAAGAATGGAGTCCTCAGGAACCAGGAGCCTCTTCCCACCGCAGGGCCATGGCCCACTATGACTGCGAGGTCAAGGCTGTCTTGGGGCAGGCCACCATCTTTCTGAAGACCTCTGAGGAGCGGGATAACATCGTGGCCATCTTCATCATCGCAGAGGTCAGTCTTTCCCTGGCCAACCAGCCTGCTCCTCGCAGTGCCCTCTCCCCTTGGGAAGACGGTCAGGGAATTGGACTCCCCTGTTGTCCTCTGCCAGAAAGGCACCCTGATCTCGGCTGTCCTTGCGGCCTGGACGTGCCTCAGGTGTGGCGCAGGCCGGCTTCACCGGCCACAGCATTGGCAGGTGGGCTGATGGGGCCATCCTGCTCAGTTTCTCAACAGCCCAGATATCTTCCAGCACGTGCCTCGAAAGTACGTGGACAAATTCCTGAGCCTGGGCCTCAATAACCCCCACCAGCTGGTGCGGGCCATGAGCCTGAAGGGCCGCAGCAGCATCTTCATGCACCCCAAGAAGGTGAGAAGGGGAGACGGGCGTTCAGGTAGCCCCAGGGGGCTTGAGGAGAGAGGGGCAGGCACAAGGAAAGAGCCACCTGGCCGGGCCTGGTGGAAGGATGGATGGGACAGGCAGGGGCCTGCTTACCGCGTAGACGGGGCCTCTGGGATGGAGGGGCACTGAGGTCAGTACCTCTTGCCTCCTTCCAGGCAGGTGTCCCTCACCTGACAGCTCCTTTCTTTATGCCTGTCTCCTCCTCCTGCCTTCGGGCTCCCAGCGCGGGTCTGTGTCCCAGGGTACCACGGCAGGGCTGAGACTGAGCCGGACTCTCCCATGGAAACCGCCCTGCTCCCATCCTGTTGGGGTGGAGGCAAGCCAGGAGCAGGCCTGGGTGGGCCTCAGCCGAGCATTCGGCCCTCCTGCATCCACTCCGGGAGCCCTGCACAGGCCTGCTGCCAGGCCTGCAGATGAGCAGAATCCACCTGGCAGGAAGACCAGGAGTCCATACCTGCCTGCGGGAGCTGTGGTGGGTAGCTGACTGCCCCCGCTAAGGGAAGCAGGCTAACCCCCCACGGGTCTCCCTGTAGGCGGCCTTGCTCCGGGACCAGATGACAGGGCTGCTGGACAGCTTCCTGCAGCCTGAGCCCAAGGACCCTCTGGGCCTGATGGGGATCCTGGGTGACATCCTGCACTGCCTGGGTGTGCAGGGAGCTGGTGCCGTCAGCCTCAGCATCGCCAAGCACCTGCTGCCCCTCTTTGAGGATGTGAGTTGGTGGGGTGGCCTAGCGGGGACCTGAGGGTGTGCTGTGGGCCCCAGGCTGGGTGAACCGCGGCAGTGTCGGATGATCGGGTGAGTGCCGGCTCCCGTTTAGAAAGAAGATTGCCTGGAAGGGCCAGTGTGGGGGAGGTCTGCCGAGAGGCTTACGCTGTGGCAGGTAGCAACGGGAGAGCAGGCACGAGATACTCTTGGGGATCAGAGGGACCTGGGCGGAGGGAGAGGATAGCCCCAGGGCAGAGGGACGTCGCAGCGGCAGTGTGGGGCAGCAGGCGCTCTGCCCTGTCACTCATGAGGCATCAGGGGCACGAGGTAAAGAATGAGGAGGGGCGTGGTGGCCCTGCTGTAGGCGGAGCTGCTGGGCTTGATCCTCACCTCAATCCCAGGACACAGGTGCTGGCCGCAAAAGGTGAAACTGAGTCACACAGGAACAGAGGCTCACCAGGGGCACTGAGTTAGGAAGTGACAGGCGGTGGCTGCCATCAGCCTGGAGCAGGAGACACCCGGGGGAGGGCTGGAGGGAGCTAGGTCAGCCAGTCGGTGTCCTCGCTGGTCCTGAGGGCTCAGGGAGGGAAGACCAGGGGCCCAGCGTGCCGCCTGCCTGAGGGAGCTGGCTCCTCTCCCCAGATGAGGGCTGAGGTGCGAGGAGGGGCCATCTTCCTGTTCGGGGATGTCATTCACGGTGGCAGCAGGAAGTTCCAGCAGGCACTCAAGGACTTCGCCTCCCAAGCCCTGGTGCCGCTGCTCTTCCACCTGGCTGACTCCTGCCCCGAGGTGGTCACGGTGAGCGGGCCCCTCCCCTGGCAGGGCTGGGGAGGGCTCTGGGCAGGCGAGGAGGGGAGTGTCTCACCTTGCAGGTGAACAGGGAGATAGAAAAGCAGAGGACCCATCCCAGTGGTGCGTCGCTTGGCCACCTGCTGCCAGCTTCTCCCCACCACACACCTAAAACCAGCCACAGGAGCCGGGCATTCAGGGTCCTTCCTGCCCTCGCTCTCCCCTCCCTGGGCCAGCGGTGCAGACCATGTGCCACCCAGGGCACCTGCTCCCCAGGGCCCCTATGCTGAGCGCCTGTGGGGACCAAGGTGCAAGGAGGGGCCTCAATCACGTGGCCCCGGCTTTGCAGACCCTGCCTCTGTGGGGTGCTCCTGATCTGGAACACCCCTTCTGCCTTGGCACAGGGCACCTGGAGCTGGCCTGGCTTCCACCCACCCAAGGCCAGGTACCCTGCTACCACCGGGGGCCGCTCTCTTGCAGCACTAGCCCAGGCCTGTCCCCACCACCACCCCAGGCTACCAGCAGTAGGGCCTGCCTTTAACAGCCAAACAACCTGGCCCAGGCTCCAGCTCCCCGTGGGAAGTCAAGCCCCTTCCCTAGCTTCAGGAAGTGTAGGCCCCTGCTGACTCCTTGGGTGGCCCCCACCCTGGCCTCAGTGCTCAGACCTCCTCTGCTGTAGCCTCAGGAAGGAGGTCCTCTCCCTCCCTCCACACGAGGACTGGAGAGGGCGCAGCCCACGCCACGTGCCCGGCTGTTCCAAGGCCATCGTGGAGGGCCCGCTGGGGACGCAGGCCGTGCCGTGAGCCAAAGCTGTGATGGTGTGAGCTGGAGACTGGAGCCGTGGATTCTTGTTCTTGGACGATTTTAGAAAAAAATAGCCAGAACTATACTGCTGCAAGCTTAAACAATTTTTTTTTATTACAAATGTAGAAAGAAGGGGCAGAATTTTAAAGCACTACATCAGAGGGACGTAGTGGAATGCCTTAAAAATAAGACACTGAAGTTTTGAACATAGAACAGTTTTTATAGATTATTTATTTCCCATCTTGCTTAACCAATTGTCTTTCTGCTCCTGACCCAACTAGGCCCATTATCTCTTTTGATATGATTATGAGGATTCACTGTCTCCCATTCTGCTTGGCCAAAAGCCTTTTTCTTGCCCTGATGCAGGTGTGGGCCCGCCCATTATCTCCAGAGCAAGCCTTTGTTACAGCCAAGATGTGTTACTTGGTTTATTTACAGAGTCAGGGGTCACATGGTGTCTGCCCTCTTGAACAAAGGCCTGTACCATCCTCTCGTGTCCTTGGGGAGTTTTATCCTGTCTGCTAGAAGTTGTTCATTATGTGAACTTGTCTTTAATATAAAAGGCCTGGGCTACAGCCTTCTGTGTGCTTACCCATCACTCTCGGTGAGGCCACGCTGCATTTAACAAGCTGCCCGAGTGCCTGCCTGCGCAGCATCCCGGCCCCAACTACTACTTTTTACATTTTGAAATGAATGCCCAAACCATTTTCCCATACCGGCAGGCACATTCCCCACCAGCCAGGATGCCCACTGGGCTCTCTGGGAGCGCTGTGTGGATGAGAACAGGGTACGGTGGTCTCGGAAGTAGAGGCTCCTTGGGGATCCCCTTCCCTCTGGAAGCCTAGGTCCCTCCGAGGGGACCTGCGGTCAGTCCTGCGCCCAGCACTGCGGTGTCCTGAGTGGTGTGCCTGGGGAGACGTAATGGTGAGGCTGGCCGAGGGTACACTGGGGGACCATCTCTGCTCTGCACCCACAGAAGACCAAGTTCACTTTCCTGCGCTGTGCCATCTTTCTAAACTGGGAGTTCCGGAAGGAGCTGTTCGGCAAGCTGGCGTGGGGCCGAGGGCTGGGTGCGGAGAACAGCATCTTCGTCTACATGGTGCGGGGCCCTCCCGGAGGGGAGGGGAGGCTGTGCGGAGTCACCGCCCTCTCTGAGCGGGTCCCTTGGGGTGGAGAGGCTGACCTGCAGGGGATCTGTCCAGTGCAGAGAAGCCCTCTCCAGCCACAGGTGGGCTTGGGGGGCCAGCCCACACCACATGCCTGGACTGTGCGTGTGGGGCCTCAGGGACAGGCCACACCTGGCATTCCAGTGTGGGCATGAGGAGGGCAGGCGGGGCCTCGGCCGCGACACCGCAGGGCCCAGGAGGGAATCCTCTGTTTTACAACAGCGAGTTTTAACTGCAGACCCAGCCTCTCCTTCTGTCCCTCCAGTGGGCTGGGCAGCAGCCCGGGCTCTGGGCAAGACCAGTCATGGGCAGGTGGAGCAGGCCTGTCCTCAGCCCTCAGGCCTCAGTGTCCTGCTCCAGCCGCCAGGGCCTGTGGGGTGGGGCCACCCTGCTGGTGTCTGGCTCTGCTGTCCCTCCCCTCTCATACCATCCCCAGCCTCTGACATCCTCGGGTCGGCGAGGGTGGGAAGAGTCGCTACCGTCTGCTGTGTTCCATCCTTGGCTCCTCCGTCCTCCAGGGGATGAGGGGTAGAGCCACGCCTTGCTAATGTGGTGAGGACACGTGGAAGGCCACCCCGTGACGCTCCCCGAGAGTCATGTGTGGATGGGCAGCGGCCGGGAGGCCAGCTCTGTGGCACAGTCGGGAGGCCCTCCTAGGAGGCAGAACCTGCGGCCCTGGGGCCCTGGGGCCCTGGGAGGGCTGACCTTTGCTCCCCTGGGCGCAGCGAGTTGGGAGGCAGCCGCGGGCTGCCTGACCAGCTCCTTCCCGTTCTGTACAAGGTCTTCTTGTCTTTGGCTTAGCAGTGTGTACGGTTCTGTGCACAATCCGGGTACGGGGCCCGGCTGCTCATCGGCCCTGCAGTTATCAGCGGCCTCTCCTTTGCCTAGCTCATGACGTCTCTGGCTGTGCAGACGTTTTTAATAGTAGTGCAGCCAAGTGTACACCTTTGCGTGGTCTGTGCTTTGTGGACTTGTCAGGAACCTCCTCTCTGCTCCGTGGGACAGTCCTGGCGTCAGGACGGGCCCTGCGAGGGGCGGCGGCGCTCGGGGTGGGGGCTGAGCCTTTGCACCAAGCTCCCTGCCCCTGGGGCGGGTGTGGTCCCGTCGCATGCAGGGGTCCCTCCATGGGACACGAAGCTTGGGCCTCTGGGGCCCACGCACCATGGTCCTGCCCAAGTACCCAGCATCCATCAGGCTGGCATGAGGGAGACAGGCACCGAGCGGCCGCTGGGGGCGGAGGAGCTGGATGTACAGAAAGCACCATTGGCCGCAGCAGGGAACTAGTCACAGGGTTTGGTCAGCAAGAAGAGGCGAGAACACCGAAGGCCAGGAGTAGCGGAGTGGTGGGTGCGAGTGATGCCACAGACAGGAGCCACGCCCCTCAGTGAACGCCAGGAAAGGCCGCACAGGGCGCCTGGCTCACAGGGTGTCACTGGAGACTGCGGCGGGGTGGGGGAGGGTTCCTGAAGGACAATGGTTGCCCCTCTGAGAAGTGGCCGCAGGAGCTGAGCAGGAGATGGGGCGGGAGCCCCCAGGGTCCCTGTACTGCTGCCTCCTGATGACACCCAGGGCCAGCTGGAAAGGGCCCTGCCCTGTTCCCCCAGCACGCACACAGGGCAGATGTGGCATCAAGACACAAAGCAAGAAAAAAGTCAGAGTGGGCCTGTGATGCGGGTGGGGTCTCGTTCTGTTGTATTCCCCTGTACACACTCTCTCTCTCTCTCTCTCTCTCTCTCTCTCTCTCTCTCTCTCTCTCTCTCTCTCTCTTTATTGCAGTACTGAGGATGGAACCCAGGAGCATTCTACCTCCAAGCTACATCCCCAGCCCTATTTTCTTTCTTTCTTTCTTTTTTTCTTTCTTTCTTTCCTTCCTTCTTTCTTTCCTTCTTTCTTTCTTTTCTTTCTTTTTTGGTGGTACTGGGGTTCCTGTAAACCCTTCTACTTCCAGGCTACACTCCCAGACCTATTTTATACTTTTTTTTTTTTGGTGGTACTGGGTTCCTGGAAGCCCTTCTACCTCCGGGCTACACTCCCAGACCCAGTTTTACATTTTTATTTGGAAATAGGGTCTCTTAAGCCAGCGCGGCTGGCTTCGAACCTGAGCCATTCTCTTGTCTCCGCCTCCCAAGAGTGGGGATTACAAGTGTGTACCACCACGCCCGGCTTATTTTCTTATTCTTTATTTTGAAACAGGGTCTCACTGAGTTCCAAAGGGCCTCACTAAGTAGCTGAGGCTGTCTGCAAACTGTGACCCTCCGATCTTACTTAGCCTCCCAAATGCTGGGGTTACAAGTGTGCGCCACCATGCCCAGCTTTTTTTAAATTGGTGCATTGTAGTCATTCATCTGAATGGGGTACAAGATGGTGGAGGCGTACGTGCACACACATAGCCCTCCCCCGGTTCCCGCCCCTCCCTCCTCCTCACGTTTGGCTTAGTGACTGACTTTGACATGTTTGTGAATGCATATCGTGTACTTTATAGAATACCCACATGTCTTGTTTTGGGTTGTGTTTTCTGTGTTTGTCTCCCAGTTCTCAAAGTCTAGAATAGTATCTCACTAAGTTGTTGAGGCTGGCCTTGAACTTGTGATCCTCTGGTCTCAGCCTCTGGAGAGCTGGGATTACAGGCATGGGCCACCACAGCCGGCTCTGATTTGCCCTTCAAACGCCCGCTGCCTTCCTGCTCCTATCAGGGGTGCTGGGGTCTGGATGTGGAATGGCCGCCAGAGCCTCCCATATTTAAGGCGGTGCCCAGTGCGCGGTGCTCAGAGACAGGCCTGTTAAGAGACGATTGGCTGTGAGTCTTCTGAGCTCATCAGCTCTCGGGCCTCGGGGCCGGCCTTTCCTATGTGCTCTGGGACTGGTTCACCGCAGCCTCCACGTGGGGAGACAGCCTGCGCTGGGGCAGGCTGAGTGCCAGCCCTGGGGCTGGGTTCTGATCCTGCCTCTGCCCAGCTCTGACTTTGGGGCCCACCCTTCCTATGAGCTAGTTCATCTAAGGATTTGAAGAGAAATTTGTCGCTAACAGATTCTTTCACTGTGGAGATATTTGTCGGCATAGAGAGGCATATGCATTACCATTTATACTTTATACTCAGCTTATTACTCTTATTAACTCATCAAAGCTACCTTTTAAAGAATTAAAAGTCCATATTGCTGACCTTGCATTTGCCCGTTGCTAAGGCAATCATAGTAAACCCCAGCGTATTTAACAAGGCGAGTGTTGGCAGCACTGGAGGTAAGACAAGGGGGCTGGCCGGGTCCCCAGGGCTGGCCGGCGAGCTCTCCTCCACTCTCACTCTCCCTTTTGCCTTTCTTCCTTCTCCGCTCCACCTACTTCAGGGGCGTCAGCGAGTTCCCTAGTTGCACACCTTCCTAGGATGTCTGTAGTCTAGTCAGACCCAAGGGGAAACGGTGGCTATCTCCACCCGAGTCCTGGTCACCGCCGCCCTGGGTGGCTGGCTGGCCGGCCACCGACCTTGCACTCGCCCAGCGACAGACTTCAGAACCAGCATCTTTCCTGAGGCACTGTTGCCCATGCACCCGCCTGCCAGCCTAGGCAGAGCCCTCCACTTGGGCAGGGCACAGCGACTGACCCACAGGGACCCAGCGCTGGCCTGCGTTGTGAAACCGGCCGCACCTGGCCGAGCCCCTGCATGGGTGCTGGGTGGCCTGCTCAGTCCCGGCTTTGCAGGAGCCAGCTCAGGCCAGTGGCTGGTTTTAAAAGTCCCTGAATGGAAGAAGCCAGTGTCCGTAGATAAGCACTTCCCCGCCTTTAGTTGTAAGAAGTTGAGTCTGCTGCAGGATGGCTTCCCTTTCTCTGGTTAGCACGCCCTGGTCCTCACGATTCTCTTCGGTGGCCCGTGCTCACCTGCCGGGCCTCACCCCTCACCCCTCACCTGGCACCAGAGCTCCGCTCTTCCCGCGGTGCCCGCCTCTCTGCGCATCTGTCTCCGTGTCCTTTTTAAAAGGACTCCCCGGTCTCAGCTCAGGACCCACCCCAGTGACCTCCATTGACTTTGACTGTCCCTGTGAGGTCACATGGCACAAGGGCTGACAGCAGAGGAGCTCTTCTGTGTTGAAGGCGAATGGAGTGGAGCGTGCTGTGATGGAGGGAGGGTTTTCACAGACCCCAGGTGGCCTGGAGCTGGGCGTGGAAGTCCTGGCTGCAGAGGCCGCATCTGTGGGTGCTGAGCTTACCCAGCCAGCGGGAGCTCGTCGACCAGGCCTGGCTTGGGCGGGAGAGGCTGGGCATTGGTGCCCCGCTGGAGCTCCTGCTAGGGCAGCGTGGCTGGGGCACAGGGACAGCCCCAGCGTCTCTTGGGGAGTGCGGGGAAGGGGGTCCTGGGGGCTGAGGCCAGGAAGATAACACTGTGGAGGACTTGGCAGTGCCAGGGGCAGAAAGGCCCACTGGAGCAGGCTAAGACAATGAAGGCACCCTGGTTCATCAAGCCGACAGGCCTCAGGGCCCCGCACTAGAAGGGCCGACCCAGGGGCAGGGATGCAGCTTGACTTCGTCTCTGAGCTCCCCGCTGGAGGTTGGGCTCTGGTAGGTCACCCCACGTGTGATCCCTGTGCCCCACAGCCCACCGTGCGGTGCCACTTTGAGTGCTGCCCTGGGGGTGGGATGGGGGCCCCGGTGGGCAGCGGAGGCATTCTGGAGCGGTGCTGACCCCCTGGCACGACCCCACAGCCCCAGGTGAGATTGAGGTCACAGGGTCAGGCGCCACGGGCCACCTCTCGTCCTCCTAGGTGGAGAGCAGCCATGGCAAGCACAGCCAGTTTTTCATGCAGGCCCTCACCTACCTGCGAAGCCCCCAGAAGCCCCTCAAGCTGGCAGCTGTGAAGTTCATTGGTAGGTGCCGACCCCGCGGTCGAGCCGCGCCTGAGGGCGCCGCCGGCCCCTATCCCTGGCGTCTGCTCCGGGGCACTGGCTCGGGCCCCGTGGGTGGGCAGGACACGCCCAGCAGGCATGGTGCCCGCCGCCCACCACCTTCCTGACTGTCTCAGGGGGAATGCTTCAGGACTACTTCAGCGAGCTCTGCTTCTACCTGAAAAGAAACGACATGAAAATCTTTAAGAAATGTGAGCCAGGACCCGTGCCCGGGATGGACTGCTGGCTGGGAGGTGCCTCTGAGGGTGGAACCTTACCTCTCCCTCTAGACAGGGCCTCCAGGGACTGGCTGGGCCCCCTGGGTTCCACCCCAGGCCCCAGGGGGACATGGCGGCACAGTCAGACCCGTGGTCTCTGCTGCAGACTTCGACACCCTCAGGCATGACCCAGACTCAGTGTGCCGCAGATTTTACACGAGCTTCCTGGAGGACATCTCCGAGCTGTCCCAGTGTGTGAGTTGAGCTGCTGGGCGCGCCCCGCTAGCTGGCCTGGCCCTCGCCCTCGCCCTCGCCCTCGCCCTCTTTCTTTGTGGGGTTCTCTTTTATTAAATGCTGACAGAGTGCACTCCGGCCTCTCGGGCTTGGCCTGCCTCCTGCCCCTCCTGTGTGCGGCTGCCAGGGCTGAATGCCTCTCAGCTGGAAGCCAACCTCTGTGGGGTGGGATGGGCGGCCCGTGACGCTTGTCCTCAGAAGCTGCTGGGGTGCTCCTTGGCAGCATGGGCCTAGAACCCAGCATTGGAGGGGTCATCCTTGGCAGTCCCTTCCCCACCCCTTGCCAATCCTTAGCAGGTCCTGGGTCAGCCCCTCTGCCCACCTCCCCTCTCCCTCTCCTAGCCCAGGCAGAGCGTCCCACGTGCACGTCTGATCCATGTCTTCTGTGCCTCAAGGCCCTCCGACTCCGGGGCAGGGCCCAAGGGCCCTCTGCCAGCTGAGCATCTGGTGTCCCAACAGCCCACTTGCTCAGTACCCAGGCCTCGGCAGAGCTCCCAGTCCTCCAGGGACACCTCTGCCTCCCTCCAGCTCAGCAACTTCTCTGCTGAGTCGGTTCCCAGTGTAGGCACCCACCCCTTCCTCTGTGAAGTCTCCATCCTTCTCCAAGCCCAGCTCCTGGTGCCTAGAGCCCCTGCTTCCTGTGGTGGCGTCAGGACGCTGTGGGTGGCTGCCTGGGATGGCGTCAAAGACTCCTTGGGGGCATTTTTGGCTCATAATTACCACTCAGGGAATGCAACTCAAATGCAGAGTGGAGACAAGGCCTCAGATATGGCTCTTGTCCCCATGCAGCAGGACAGCTCTCCTAGGAGAAGCTCAGATGCATCCACTAGTGACCAGGGCAGGGATTATGGGCCATGTCAGATGCTCACCAAGGACCTCCTCCTCCCAGGGAGGGAGGTGCATGAAGGAGGCAGTATCCAAGCTTAGCCACAGAGGCATCAGGAGAGAGGGGGAATCAGGAGGGGGCTGCTCTGCCCTCGGAGGCCACCTGGGGAAACCGAGGATGCCTGCCCAAGGGGTCTGGGCCTGAGTGTTCCCAGGCTGTGGGAGAAGCAGGTTTAGGGCGGACACCAGTGGCCAAAGCTCTCCTCCCAACAGTGGTGCCCAGCCAGCAGCCTTCCCAGCTAAGTGCTCCCTGACAGGCCTAGTGGGGGCAGGGAGTATCACGGTGGGCGAGAGGACCAGCCCCAGGAGCCAAGGGCAGCAGGAGTGGGCCTGGGGCAGGGCAGTCGAGCTGCATCTGTGCTCAGAGGGAGCTGAGGCTGTGGAATGGTGGGGCTGCCCGGGGTGGAAACAGGCTGTGGGAAGCACTTTGAGGAGTTCCAAGTATCCGGTAGAGGTGCTCAGAATGAACAGCCAGAGAGAAGGGAAGTGGGGGCAGCGTGGAGTCCCAGAAACCGAGTGCAAACAGCTGTGAGGAAGACAGGCCACTGGCGGTGTGGGATGCCCCTGGGAGGCCGAGAGGAGGCAGGTGCAGAGGCCCCATGTCTTTCTAGAGCACCTAGGGGTGGCAGGTGGTGGGTTTGGACGGAGCCAGGACCAATGTTTCCAACCTCTGTAGTAAGGAATAGATACTTTGAAGACCCCTTCCACCAAAATACAAATCAAGCTTGGGTAAAGTATAATAAGTGTATTTTCTGGAAAATTTAAAAGACTTAAAAACAACAAGTTGACACCAAAATGTCAAAAAAAAAAAAAAAGGTGACCCCCAAGGGTCACCTTGGGGACTGATAGGGCTCTGGTTAGAGAAAGACGCTGGCTCCTAAGAGGGAGAGCCCACTCCATGCCGCACTGGCAGGACCTCAGGGGGTCCCCAGGGCAGAAGCAGGTGAGAGGTGATCTGCAGGGAGGCACTCTCTTGTTAGGCCCTCCGTGCGCAGACAGCTTGAGTTAGACCATGCACGCTCCCAATTAAAGCTTCCAGATGTAAAGACAGACCCCCCCCCCCCAGTGAGAGTCAGCAGAGAATCTTAATGGTATTAGGCTCCCAGGAACTTCTCACACTGGAGTGAACACGCACAGCATTGTAGGAATACTCATGTAGGAAGAGTAAAGCAGCAAAAGGTGGCACCAAGACATGAACAAGGATAAAACATCACAAAAGCAGATCTGACAAGGAATCAGAAATGACATGAGAAAAAATGTGGTCGCCAAGTCTCCGTGGATGATTGGAGAGCCCACCAGACGCAGCTGAGGAGAGGACGGATGGAGAGCCAGGCAGGAAGCTGCGAGGGGTCCTCCAAAATGGACGCAGAACGTGATCCTCAGGTATAGGACTCCCATCACATGTCTAACAAGACAAACAGAAAACCACGTGTAGGCACTGCTCAGAACACAGGAAAAAAGTCTTAGAAATAGCCTGAGGAAGGAAGCCCCTCCTTCACCTAGGAATTGGCAAAGAGCAGCAGACTTCTCAGCAGGGATGATGGGCGGCCAGGAGACAGTGGATGGTGCCTTGTCAGTGCACCAAGGGCCGTCAACTCTGCAAAACTAGCTTGCAAACACCAAGGCCATATACGTTTCAGAAGCACCAAAGCTGCGAGTGTCTTGGCACCGTGGTTGCCGGCACGGGACACCGTCACAGTGGACAGTGGGTGTGTACTGATGGAGCAGCGGGGCAAGAAGCCACGGCCAGAAGCATTGAAGTGCCAAGAGAGCGTCTACGTCCATCCAGCAACAACTGGGAGATCACAGCGGATTTTAAGACACACTGTACAGTCATGATAGCACACGTAACAAGCAGGAACAGGAAAGCAAAACTGTCTGGGCATAAAAAACCAGACCAACAAAGCAGCAGAGAACTCAGAGACAGATCCGTGTTCATGCCAGAACCAGATGTATGGTAAAGGTGGCGGCACAAACCACTAGATACAGACTGAATTTTTGTTTTCTTTTGAAATAATTCTGTGCTCCTGTTATAACAGACTGAAGAAAAACTGGATGGGCTTCCTACCTGATGCCACACCAAAGTTGGCGTCAGGACTAAATATGGAAGGAAAGGCCTCACGGTTAGTGGGATACAACATAGTAGGTGGCGGTGATCTGTGGATGGGGAGGACCTAATAAACTGCAAAAGCACCAACCATTGGACACAATGATGTTTGATTACATCAAGAGAACAGCGTTAGGACCACAGAGAAGGAAGGAGAAGGCCACCCACAGCCACACGCGCCATACCCGGCGTTCTGCTGAACGAAGGACACTGTGACCCGGGCAGAGAGGCAGATAAAGCGTGAAGACGCCCACGGGAGCTGAACAGGTGTCCAGAAGACACAACTGCAAACAAACCAGGAGGGAGCAGCAACTTCAGCAGGAAAATTGGTCAAGAATAGAAGCAGAAGTCACGGAGGAGGAACCCCAGAGCCAGCAAGTGTGGACAGAAGTCCACGCTCAGCAACAATTAGGGCAGTGTCTATTGATAAAACTTAGAAAGTCGGTGGGTACCTGGTGTGGCTGAGAATGTGAGGATGCCGGAGCCCTGGGGCATTCTGGGATAGATGGGCGGTGGTGGACACCATAGGCCACACGACACTGGGGTGTCTCTGACCAGCCAGCCCCCCACTTCCGAGTTTACAATCATTCACATCCCAGCCCCGAAGGGGACTGTGTGGGGCTGTACCTGCAGCAGTGTTCATGGTGGCTTAACTTGAGAGTAGATAGATGAAACAGAAGGAACAGCTGCTGCAGAGGACTAGGAAGCAGTGAGGAATAACGGAGCAGACCCTGCTCCGGTTCTGGGCAGAATGAAGTAAAGGAACCCCACTGTTTCTCCTGCTGGAAGCTGTTCAGATGCACGGACAGCGGAGGGGCCCGAGAGCCTCGCGGAAGGCGCCGGCACCCTGGGCTGCAGGCGAGTCTCACTTGCCCCCATACTTCCTGGCCTGGATTCAAAGACGACATAACCCCAGGCATGTTCATCAGGTGGAGGGAGAAAGCGCTTCAGGACAGCCCTTTGTTTCTGGTGGCAGGACCTGGAAAAGGGACTCTGCGTGTCAGGGGAAGGAGGGGTCCCCATGATCTTTACGTGTTTCCAGGCTCCAGCCACGTGGGAGGGGCAGGCGGCGGCACTGGCAGCACAGCACTGAGGCTCGGAGTCAGCGGCGTGGGCGCCAGAGGCAGCGCAGCACACAGGACGCCCGGTCCTCTCTGTTGTCTTGGCATCTGACCTAGGAGGCAGAATTGCTCACACAAGATGCACAGAAGAACCAAGAAACCAAACCCTGGCATCTAGCTGGAAGGCCAAGATGGAGCTCCCTTAAGATGAAAAGTAGTGGGGAGTTAGAGGAGTGAGCTTAGAAAATTAACCCCAGAAAGCTGTGTACGAACCCCCAGGCTTGCCCTGTCCTAGATCCAACCCTAAACAGGATGCCAGGGCCTTTCGGAGCTGAGCCATAGGGTGGGCCACTCTCAGGCCTGGATGGGGTCACCAGCCCATATCACTGGGAGATCTAAAACAATCCAACCGCGGCTCAGAGAAAATGGGGTTTTGGTGTGAACCTACCAAGTGGATTGCCTACAGAAGCAAACTAAAATTTACATTCTTCATAGGATTTAAACAACCCAGAGCTTCATGACAGAATCCGACACAATGTCTAGGACACAAGCCAAAATTACCCGACATGAGTAAAACCTGGAAACATCGCCACAGCCACAGGGAAAAGACATCCGGCACACACTGGCCAAGAGAGGACCAGCGGGTGATGTTACCAAAGACTTCAAGCAACTACTGTGAGCATGCACCAAGACGCACTGGGACAAGTGGGAACCTGGATGTGGTGACCGAGAAGCAGAAGGTAGAAAACCGCAAGACAGGTGGTATCGGTGAAAGAAAACAGGAACTGGTCAGTGGAGCAGAGCGCAGGAGACCCACCCAGATAGTCAGCTGAGGCTTGACAATTGGGCAGAGACAATACACAAAGCAAAGGTGGTCTGATCCTACGCCTTTCACAAAACTAACTCGGAATGGACCTTATACCTGACCAGAGCACATAAAGGCATAACATTTCTAGAAAACAGCAGGGAAAAATCTAGGTGACTCTGAATTTGGCAATGAGTTTTTAAATTGAACACCAAAAAACACAATGGTGAGAGAAAAAAATGAAAGTTAGGCTTCTTTAAAATTCAAACCATAGCCGGGCGTGGCGGCGCACGCTTGTCATCCCAGCACTCGGAGGCTGAGACCGGAGGATCGCGGTTTGCAGCCAGCCTCTGCTACTTAGGCCCTCTGCAACTCAGTGAGACCTGGTTTCAAAATAAAGAGTAAAAAATAGGGCTGGGAGTGTAGCTCGGAGGTCAAATGCCCCTGGGTTCCATCCCCAGACCCGCAAAAACATCAAATTAAAAATATGTGCTCTACAAAAGACATTGCTTAGAGAATGAAGAGACAAGACTTAGGCTGAGAGATGCCACGTGCAAAACATATTTGATAAAGGACTGTTATCCAAAATATGCAAAGAACTTAAAACTCAACAATAAAACAACCTGATTAAGACGCGCAGGAAGCCTGGACGGACGCCTCACGAAGAGGACACGCAGGTGGGGGAGCATGGGCGGGACACCCCACTCCTGGCGTGAGGGCTCGCATACTGATACCCTGTGTCAGTACTACACATATGTTGGAATGACTAAAACAAAGGACCCGACACCACCAGGTGCTGGCGCAGATGGCGGCAACAGGGACTCGCTTTCATCGCTGGTGAGAAGGCAAAGTGGTGCGGCCATTCAGGAAGACGGTTTAGTGGTTTGTTATAGACTAAATATGGTCTCACCCTCTGGCCCCACAGTCACAGTCCAAGGCGTTCACCCAAGGAGCTGAAAACGTATGTCTATGCAAAAGCCCATGTGCGGATGTTCATAGCCGCTGTACTCACGGTTGCCCCACCCCGGGGCAACCCGAATGTCTTTCCATATGCGAGTGGACACTCGGTGCCGTATCCAGACAAGGGCCCATTGTTTGCTGTGGTGTGACCATCCTGGAGAAGGAGAACAGGGAGGCAGTGAGAGGTCAGGGATTGCCCGGGCTTGGGAGCAGGAGCGGGACTGAGTCTGGGAGGCGCAGAATGGGTTTCCAGGGAGGTGGAATAATCTGGAAGGTGATGTGAGTGAACACACACCATTATGCACATGCCAGACTCCCGGGACATACGATGTTGGGAGGGGCCTTGAGGTGGGCTGTGGGTACTGTGGGGCACTGACCGGGCACCGTGAAGGGACTGAAGTGCCGGTGCCTGCTACTCGACGAAGCGTCTCCCAACTCGATGACCTTCCAGAAAAGGGAAAGGCGTAGAGACAAGAGCCGAGCCAGGGCTCAGGGCTGGCCTTGGGAAGGTTTGACTAGGGAAGGCTGAGAGAGGGGGTGAGGCTGGGCGCCGCTCTGGGTCCCGCCCCAGAGAAGTCACCTGAGTTCAACTCACAGAGCTGTGCCCAGGTGAGGGGGGGGCTCGCAGTGTACACACTTAGCAAAACTCACTGAGCCTTCAAAAAGTGAATCCCATATATAAGTTGAACCTCAATAAAGCTGAATAAAAGTGTAGAATTCAAGTACGCACCATCGGCGGCAGTCACCATGCAGGGAGAACGCCACTGTGCCTCCTTCATGTAACCCATGACATACATTTGGCTCTAGTTTTTATTAAAGCATGCTGAGGAAAGTCACAGATCGGATACACACATTGCCACCAGATGGGTCTTTTTAAAAATGTGCTTAGTGGGAAAATCTAAGAGACAGATTGAGCTCAAGAACAATGTAATTTAAATAAGCATATGTTTGATACTGTGCCCCAGTTATGTAAGATGGTAGTGCGGGGGTCAGGAGCAGTCTGCCGAAACTTCCTGCACACTTGTTAACTTTAAATACCATAAACCCCAAAGAGCTCTTACAAGCAGAAACCACATCTCCATTACAAACAGTAGTTGCTATAGGTGTTAGGGGATGCGAGGAGACAAATCCACGAAGCAAGGACCGGGGCCTCCCGTCGGCCACGGTGACGAGGGGAGGAAGGGGTGGGCCTCCCAGCAAGGCCACCACAGGGACGGCACCCACGCCCTGGACACAGCCAGCGAGCGCGCTGCCCGCGGGGACAGGAGGGTGGGTCTCCGTCACGGACTTAGACACAGAGCCCAAGCAATAGGCAGCGGTATCATGTGCGCCCAGAGAGGCAGGTGTGGGTCCCCAAGGCCGCGTGTGGCTTGAAAGGGGTTCACGGGACGAAGAGTCTTAGCTGTTGTTGCATTAGATATTGGGCACAACCTCAAAGGCCAGTGGAAATGGAATCAAAGGGTCTGCATAATTTTCAGATCCGCAGAAAGGTAAAAAGTGGATTTAAAATAAAGATGCCATTACTTCAGAAGATCAAGAAGGGGGTGTTTTTAGTTTAGTTTTTAGGTGTGTGTGTGTGTGTGTGTGTGTGTGTGTGTGTGTGTGTGTGTGTGTTACTGGGGACTGAATTCTGGTGATTCTACACTGAACTGTACCCCTAGCCCTTTTCATTTATTTTGAAACAAGATCTGGCTAAGTTACCACACATTACCCTTGAATCCATGATCTTCCTGTCTCCATACTGTAATCGCAAGTACTGGGATTACAGGCATGTGCCACTGAGCTGGGCTGGTTTTTTTTTTTTTTAATTATCATAAAAGCAGGGCAGATTTAAAGCACTAAGATGGAAAAACAAATCCCAAGACATCCGTTATTACAAAAATTGTAACTAAGAACTTTAAAGTTTACATTGGGTTTTAAAAGTCCAGTTCTATACTGTTACATAAGAGAAACCTACAGGCCCCTGGGAATCTCATTTCACAAAAGACAGCAAGGGTATTCATATTAATATCCAACGCACTCAACTTAGAGTCGAAAAGAAAAACGTTAGTATATATAGAGATGGCTGTGCCAAAGGGATCGCAACATTTCAATTCTCCGGGAAGAAGAAAAGAATTCTAAATTTGCATTCCTTAGAACATATAGAGAAACACCGATGGGATTACAGAGAGGAAACAACCGATTCTCCTGGTGAGAGTTTTTAGTGGGTTTTTTCCAGTTATTGATAGGTAGAGCAGTTACAAAATAATTGGAAGTTATAAAACAGGAAAGACCAAAGGAAAGCATCCGCCGGCTGGATGGCGTACCGGGTCTGACAGCGCACGTCTGCGGGGGTGTCCCCGACACGGCGGTCCACAGGTGACCTCGGTTCCCGCACCGCCTGCCTGGAGAGGGCGCTGACCCCTCCTCGAGGTCAGTCCTGAGGGAGCATAGGAGAAAGGTGGTGGGGAGAGGAGGCGGAAGGAAGAGGATACGAGTCCAGGAGCCCGCGCGCAGCCCTGCACCCCTGCACTCCCACGCCAGGCCTCTCCCAGGCCTGCCGCCCACATTTCTGGAAAAAACTGCAAATCCTCACATCTAGTCACTGGAAATTCACCGGCAACTATGAAAACGGCCACTTATAAATTCACTTATGAAAGTTGCCCTTTGCGCTCTTTGTAGTGGTGGTGGTGACAGAGCTGGCAATTGAACCCAGTGGCATTCTACCTTGGAACTACACCTCCAGCCCTATTTTATTTTATTCTTTTTATTTTGAAACAGGGTTTCGCTAAGCTGTGGAAGGACTCCCTATAAGTTGCTGAGACTGGCTGCGAACCTGTGATCCTCCGGTCTTAGCCTCGCAAGTACTAGGATTGCAAGCGTGTGTCACCACGTCCGGCTTCTTAGGCACTTTTGATTAGCACATTCAAGTATTTTTGGAATAGTTTGATTAATGAGGACAGAAAACCTATAATATAGGATGCCTTCCCATGTTACCTAGTGGCTAAGTAACAATGAAAACCTACATACGGACCCCACGTCCTGCCAGACCACCACACACGTCTCGTGATCAACAGACCAGTGTCCACTCATACCTACCCATGCATGCTCCTTGAAGAAGAAAAGCCTGGGCACCCCAAGGTGCTCGTCCTCCTGAGATAGCCTGCTTGCCCCTCGAGGGCATGCTCCATGCCTCCCCAAGGGAGCCCGCGCTCCCATGGCCGACCTGTGCTGACCTTCTTCTCCAAGACAGACATCAAGAGCCCTGCTGTCCTGAGTTCTTGGGCCCCTCCACTGACAAGTCTCACAGGACCGGGCCCACTTCAGATGCTGGCACCTGTCCAGGGCTGTGGAGCTTCTGACCACCGTGGGTGCCTACGATGTCCTCTTTACACTGGGTAAACCTCCTAGAGCCGTTGACAGGCGCAGGACATGCTCCTGAGTCCCGCTTGTTATCAAGGACAAAGGATACAGATGGCCGCGGGCGAAGAGATGTGCAGGCCGCAGTGTGGGAGCCCCTGGGTGCCCCCGACCAGGAAACGCCTCTGTGCAGCTCCCGCTCACATGTGACGCACGCACACATCCAGGGAGGTATCAGGATGGGAACTGAAAAACTATGACAACCGAATGACAAAAGTAACAGTGTTTTACTTGGAGGGTGAAGCTAAGGTAACACTCCGAGGAAAATTTGTAGCTTTAAATACCTATATTGGACAATAAGAAAGGCTAAAAATTAATGTGTTAAGAATCCAGCTCAAGAAGCCAGTCATTTTCATTCATAATAAACAAAAGGGAGGAGAGAGGTGATAAAGAACAGGGACGAACAAAGGTGGGGGACAGTACAGTGCACTCACATGGCAAAAGCCTGTTCTTTAAAACAGCTGCCAGCGAGGCGTGGTGGTGCACGCCAAATCCCAGCACTCGGGAGGCCCAGACAGGAGGAGCGCGGCTCGCAGCCAGCCTCAGCTACGTAGTGAGGCCCTTCACAACTTAGGCCATTTCAAAGCAAAGAATAAAAAATAGGGCTGGGGGTGTAGCTCGGAGGTAGAGTCCCCCTGGGTTCCATCCCCAGGACCACACAACACAAAAAATAAAAATAAAAAATAAGTACTAAAAATAGGCAATGAGCAAGAAAAGTCAGGAAAGCCAGTGCAAGCAGTAGAGATGCCAGAGGGCTCAGCTGGAGACACACCGGAAGTTGTAAACGTACGAGACCATTACGAGCAGTGCTGTTACAATACGTTTGAAAACTCAGTAGAAACAGACTACCAGAGGAATACCGTGTACTGAAAGTGTCTGCAGAAGAAACGGAAAGCCGGCGGTACAGCTCCATAATTAGCAGCCGGTGACAAGGATTCAGTTCAGGGCGGCTGAGGAGTCTGCGGGGAAATCTTGCACTGAGACCCTGTGGGAGCTGGGCCTGGGTCAAGGTGCCGGCCCAGCACACCTGGGACTGTCTCCAGCATGGCGGGGTCTGGGGGAGAACGAAGCCCAGGCCTGCCTCCTACCTGAGGCTGTGCGGGGCATCACGCTGCACCTGAGCAGCCAGGCCCCGCTCACCAGTGCGTCAGCGTGGGGTCTTGGTGCCGGCTCTGTTTTTACGCTGGAAACAGACAGCGGCTCTTTCTTTTCTCTGACTATCATTTCAAATACTTCAGGCCCAGGTGGCGGGCATGGTGGTGCAGAGCGCTGCTGCTGAGCCTGACGCCTGGGTTCAAGTCCACCCCGGCTCAGTGTGGTGACTTGGGGCAGGCCCCTTGCCCCTGCCTCTCCCCCTCCGTGCCTCCTCTTTATGGGGACGATGACAACGGTGCCGGCCCCACAGGGGTGTCAGAAGCTGTGCCACATACCTGTCCTTACCCCTTGCTGTCCCTCAGCCCCTCCTCAGTGCCAGGGAACGGCACGTGGAAGGGGGCTCTGCTCCTTACTGAGCCTCCGCCAGGAGCCGTCTGCCCACCAACATCGCTGCAAGCCTGGCACAGCCACCAGGGGCGCTGCCTGGGACCTGGGACGGGGCCGCATGCCGCCTAGACCAGCGAGCCCATGGGCTTCTCCACCTGGACCTGGGGCCCGGCCTCCTGCCACCCTCAAACCCGAGGCTTGGCTCCTGCCCCCATTCCAATGCCCCTGCTCCCCATGTGCCCTGCACACAGCTAGAGGCAGGGACAGGGCCTGCAATCCTGTTTTCCAGGCCCCTCTCAGCGCACCCTGCTGTCAGAAGCCCAGAAGGGACGCTGCCCCAGTCCCCACCCACCATCACAGAGACTTCGGTGGAGCAGAGCCGGGATGGGGCCTGGTCTGGAGGCGTTAGGGGTCGGCCGGGTCGCTTGGGCAGCAGCAGGCAAACTGCAGGGGAGGCTGGGGTTGCAAACACTGAAGCCGTCTCCCTAGGGCTGGCCCAGCAGTGCCCAGGCGCCGGCTCTGAGAGCCTGTTCACAGCTTCTCAGGAACCTCTTGGGTCTGGACTCTCCCAGGGTGAGGCCTCTGGCTCAGCAGATGGTGGGCTCTGGGAGAGGCCAGAGTACCATCTCGCATCCCCATCTTCAGCTCAGAGACCACTCAGCCACCACAAGCCCCCAAGCCCAGCCCCTTCCAGGGGCAACTGCCGCCCCCCAGGCTCGGCCTGTCCCTCCCCCAGGGCTTCTGTCCCTCTCTGCACCCGGGGCCGCGCCCTGTGCCCCTCTCCTCTCAAGCCCGCTGTCCCTCCTCTCCTCTCCTGGCCACACTTGTCGCTGGGTAGGTTAAGATTGCCCTTTGAAGGGAGCGGGGTGCCATCCCCTAAGAGCAGGGGCCTGGAGCCTTGACTCGCTGGAGCCGCTGGCAGCCCTCGCCCACGCCTCCTGGGAACTCCAGGAGGAAGCGCAGGAGGTTGTTAATGGGGTCTCTGCCTGCCGCCTCCCTCCCTCTCGCTCCTTCCTGGGCGGGGTCCATATGGTGTTCCTGGGGAGCCATACTGAGCCCAGCAACACCTCCCCCGCCTTCCAGGGACAGCTGGGTGCCGCCCCGCCCCAAGGCTGCCTCCCCAGCTCCTCCTGTGGGGGTCCAGCATGGGGTACCGGGGAGCTGGAGGGCAGCCACCCCATCCTCTGTAGAGGCCCTGTGATCCCATTTGGAACGTCTGTCCTCTAAGATTTGGGGGATGGGTGTGATTGTTTTGAGATTCCATACATTTGAATTCAAGTTTCTAGATCAGTAGATCATAAATTTCCATTATTGTAAATTTCAGGAACCCCCCCCCCCCACACACACACACACATGTTCAAAGAGGAACCATTGCCAGGTGGACCGACGCTGGGCACCTGAAATGAGCTAGACTTCCCAGGACCCTGGCCCACCACTAGCTCTGAAGGACAGGCTTGGGTGCCAGGGACGGTTCTGGAACCCACAGCTGACGTGAGTGGTGACGGGCTGGGTGCTGGCTTCCGGCTGTGCCGAGGCCTTATTTGGAGGAGTTTCCGCTGCGCGTGGGGCGGGTGACTGGCACAGTCACAAGCTGTTCAGAGAGTTCCTCCCTCCTGGTTATTTTTAGGGCCTCATAAAGGGGAGCCCGCAGCTTCCTGAGGCTTCCAGAGCTGCCGAGGCACAGGCCTTGAACTCCGGAAGGGCTTCGGGGACACCCGGGCCTATTCCCATCACATGGTGGAGAAACTGAGATGCAGAGGATGCACCTGGCCTCCTGCCCGGCCCTGTCCTGGGAGGCCAGAGAGGGAAGCAGAACACCCTGGGTTCGCCTCCCTGCCCCCGGCGCCCTCCATGGGGTCTCCTCCCTTGGGCCCCTCTGTGGGTGGCTCTGAGCAGACCCAGCTGGGGGCAGGAATGGCTCGGTGGGCAGGGCACTCTGAGTCGAGGCCTGGGGGCCCCTTCAGGCTGGACCTGGGCACCTTCCCCAGGAGGTCAGTGCCTCAGATCCAAGAGACTTGGTGGGATCTGGAGGGAGGAAGCAGCTGGGACCACCAGACTTTACATCCATCAGATGAGGGCTGGCGCCTGCTGCTCTCAACCTGGCCACCGCCCAGGGCAGGGCCTGGCCAAGCCCAGACAGGGCGATTTCTGGTCTTCTTGGGGAAGCCATTAGATGCCCTGTCACCTCACGGGCTCTCAGGAAACCACGGGAAGCTGGCAGCCCTTCGGGCTTTATACTCTCCAACATAGTCCCCACCCCACAAAGGGCACTCCAGGCTAGCAGAAGGTTCTGGAATAAGTCCTGGAGTGGGAAGCACACTGTTCACTGACTTCCCCCTGGAGGCAGGCCCCGTGAAAAGCCAGGCCTGCAGGGATGGACAGGTTCAGTGGGGAATGAGGCATGATGGCCCAAGAGAAGGTGGAGTGGCCACCCGGAGTGCACGTGAGTGGCCCGAGGGCCTCAGAGGTGGTGGATCAGGATGAAGGAGGGAAAGAGGAAGAATTCCTAAGAGCAAGGTGTCTTCCAGGCTGGGGCCAGGAGGTGGGCTGAGCCGAGGGCAGTGGTTATGAGGTGTTTTGGCAAAAGAGGCCCCTGGCTGCACAGAGGCATGGCCACTGGGAATGGGATGCAGATCTCCTTAGCTACCCCTCCCAAACCCTCCTTCGAGTATAGTTTATGCTGGTGCCAGGAAGGGGGTGAACAGGTGAAATCGGGTGAGAAGGAGCCTCCCCCAGGTCTCAGGAGATTGGGTGCTGGCTGGAAACAGAGCACCTAGCAGCCGCTGCTCCCGTGGGCTCCACCCCGCTGACTCAGACGCTAGTCATTGCCCTTACACACCCCTTCTCCTTCCCACTCCTCCTCTAGAGAGCCCCAGGCCACAGGAGCAGGGGACGGCCTGAGCCGTGAGATCCTTGTTTCTAATCCTACACCATTACCAGAAGTAGAGATCCTGGGCATCACCAGCATCAAAATCACTCTTCATCACCACCACAACCATGACCATGACCATGATCATCGTCACCTTCACCACCACCATCACCTTCATCATCACAACCATCACCATCAGCACCATCACAACCATCACCATCAGCACCATCACCATCACCATCACAACCATCACCATTAGCACCATCACCATCATCACCATCAGCACCATCACAACCATCACCATCAGCACCATCACCATCACCATCACCATCACCATCAGCACCATCACAACCATCAGTACCATCACCATCACCATCACCATCACCATCAGCACCATCACCATCACCATCAGCACCATCACCATCACCATCACAACCATCACCATTAGCACCATCACCATCATCACCATCACCATCAAGGTCATCAGCACCATCACTACCACCACCATCACTATCACCACTATCATCACCTCCACAGTCATCAGGACTATTACCATGACAACCATCATGACCATGATCATCACCATCATCGTTAGCACCGTTTGCACCATCATTATCACCACCGCCATCACCATCACCACCATCATGGTCATCAGCACCGTCACCACCACCACCACAGTCATCAGGACTATTACCACGACAACCATCATGACCATGATCATCATCACCGCCATCACCATGACCACCACTGTGGTTATCCTGACCACCACCACCATACCTACCACCACCACTGCCACTACCATCATCATCAATCGTTATCCCACCGTCACCACCACCATCATCACCACCAAAACCTTCAGCTCCAGCTCTATCCACAACAATGGCCCCGCCATGTTCCCGCCCATCATGGCGCTCACCTCCACCCTCAGACTCATCTATCCCTTGAGGGTAGGGTGGTGCTGATGCAGCTGGTGGAGGGCGACTGGAGAAGGTGGCCTCAGCTTTACGGGTGGCAGGTTGCTGAAGAGGATGGCACTCGAACAGGAGGGCTAAGCCAACCAACGGAATGCAAGGAAGGCCCAAAAGGACCTTTCCAGAGTCTGGCCAGCTCTAGACTCCACAGGATGGGAGTGCCTCTGCTAGAGGAAACAGCAGATGGAGCCACTCTGCTGCCCCGGGGTAAGGTACCCATTGCCAGCAGGGTCCAGAAATTAGGGCCAGGACAGCGGTGCCTGAGGTGTGGCCCCGCCTAGCTTTGGGATGCCAGCAGCATGACCTGGCCATGCCATCTCGTATCCACTGTAGCAAGGATCATGACCCTCAGTTGGCCCAATGTCAGGAGTGCACCTGAGGCCGGGCAGAGGCTCAGTGGAGACCCCTGGCCCAAAGCACTGCCCAGCATAGGGCTCCCCACAGACCAAGGGGTTTGCTGACTCCAGTGGGCCCTCCCTGGCCAGCTTTCCACACCAAGAGGCGGACAGCAATTTCTGTAATGTTCATCTTTGGGAGAGGCAAGGAACACTCCTTTCTTGGGAAAAACATAGCCCTCTGGGTGGGAGGCACTGCAGGGGTGGGGAGAATCCAAGCTCCAGACAGATGCTTGTGTGGATTGCGGTGCCATGGGCCTGACTGGGTGGCAGGCTGCACGCTGACCGGGGGCTTGCTCCGCTGGGCCACTCCTCTTGCGCACAGGGCAGGCTGTGCGGTCGGGGTGCTCCCTGTTTTACTTTGTTTTGTGGCAGTTTCTCCTGCCACAAGTCGTGTTGGGTGTACACAGTGATGGAGGTCGGAGAGCTGGCCGGGGGCGCCTGGGGCTCCCTCCGGCTTGTCTGGGCTTCGTCCATGGCTCCCAGGGTGCTCCAGGCTTCCTTTCTCGTAGCAGGAGGCTGTTGAGGGTGCAAGGATCACAGCTGCTCATCAGAGGCCTCGGGCATGGCACCCCTTACCATCCCTA
The DNA here is from genome assembly GCF_963383645.1 of Muscardinus avellanarius. Classification (NCBI taxonomy): domain Eukaryota; kingdom Metazoa; phylum Chordata; class Mammalia; order Rodentia; family Gliridae; genus Muscardinus; species Muscardinus avellanarius. Next base: position 1,932,374 of record NC_137789.1, read on the forward strand.
AGCAGCACGCACGCACGGGCACGCAGAGGTTCACAGGAACTGTGGCACGCCTGTTTGCCTTGGGTTTGTTGTCAAATCCCATGGAAACATTCTGGTTGGGGGCGTGTGGAGCCTTAACTCGGGCTGTGCCCATCACCAAATGCAGCTTCTGGAGCTACGGCGCCCAGAGGCTATGTGTGACCTTCTGGGCCCCTGCAGTTGTGCAGCCCCCTCCCTTTCACTCCCGGGTGGGTACTTGTGGGCACACGTGACTGTCCTGGTTACCCAAGCCCACTGAGGTCCTACACTGCATCCTGTCCCCACCTGCTGGTAAGGACTCTCGGGGGGGCTTGAGGCCTACCCACCCACACTCGCAGGAAAGGAGCCCCAGCAGGGAGCCACGGGGCACAGGAAGGGCTTTGGAGGGGTATCGGTGCTGGCTTGCACTCCCCTTCCAGCTTTGCTTGGCACTTTGTTTTGAATGACATGATTAGCTGCTGGAGACTTCAAGTAGTCCACCCTGAGCCCTCTGGTCTCTGCTTCTGGGGTCCAGCTCAAATCAGGATTCATGGGGGTTGGGGGACCCAGCGGGGTCTGCCCTCTGCCCGCGGAGGCCTGGGTCCCGGGCTTCTTGTGGTGGGGTGCACAGTTTGGGGAGGGGACCTGGCTAAAGTCCCACCAGCCTCCTGCCTCAGTAATGTTGCAGTTCCCACCCAGGCTCGCTCCTTGAGGGGCTTAGGCTGCCACCTGCTGGAAACTTGAGGAGAAGCAGGGGAAAGCTCCTCCGCCCTGTGGCCAGAGGAGGCAGAGAGGGGGCTTCCCGGGCCTGGGGATGCTCTGGGCACGTTCATATTTGCCTCCCTAACTCGGCCCATGGACACACAGGACCACCGTGGTCTGAAGACACAGAGCACCAGGCGATGGAGAGCCAGGGTGTGTGCAGGCTGCGGAGGAGCTCACAGAGGGCTGGAGGACGGGCAGGCCTGGAGGAGCTCACAGAGGGCTGGAAGGCTGAGTCCCCTCCCCGCATCTTCCTGCACGTCTTTTGCTTCTTTTGGCTGTTTCAGATTGCGTGTGTGTGTGTGTGTGTGTGTGTGTGTGTGTGTGTGTGTGTGTGTTACGTGTTACACCCCCAGCCCTATTTTTATTTTGAAACAGGTTCTCACTGGGTTGCAAAGGGCCTCACTAACTAGCTGAGGCTGTCTGAGAACTGTGATCCTCCTGTCTCAGCCTCCAGAATGCTGGGATTACAAGCGTGCAATGGACAAGGGGGTCCAAGGTCAGGCTGCACGAAGGACAGGAAGCTACCTGCTGAGGCTGGAGTGAGGGCCCCTGGGGATCCCATGGCTGGAGGGGGCTGCACCAGGCGGCTGCAGAGGAAGGCTACACACAGAGGGCTGGGTTTTTAATTCTTTTTATTGAAGAAAAGAAAAGGAGAGAAAAAATAGATTCCCCACCCTGCTTCTTCCCGGAGTGGGCTTAGTCCCGGCCCTGGGGGCCTCAGGGCAGGGCTGTGCTCGCTGCCTGGCTCTGGGAGGGGCCCAGGGCCCTGGAAGGGAGTGGGGTCTGGCTGCTTCCCAAGGGGTGGGGGTGTCTAAAAAACGGAGCCAGGCCAGCGGGCCACAGGCTGGTCCTCTGCAGTGGTGGCTCAGGTGGGCTTCCTGGGGCCGCGGGCCCAACCAGGCCTGCCCGCTGGCCGCAGCCGTCCGCCGCCGGGGCTGGTCCTGGAGGGCAGAGTCCGAGGCCCCTTCTGGCCTCTGGAGCCCTGTGCCTGCCGGGCCACGCCACCTCCTGTCCTGTGTCTGGCTCTGGTCCCAGCACCGCGGGCCCTCTGCCTGGCCACATCTGTGCGCCCGCGGCCGGGGTGCGGCCTGGCTTGCCGAGTGAGCGGTCTGTGGTCTGTGCCCATCCTGCAGCTGCAGCGGGCGGAGCAGCATCCCTCCTCCTGGCCCGGCGGCCGCCTGCTCAGACCTCGGTCTGGAGGTCAATGATGTCCTGGCCCACCAGTGGGATGGTGGCGCCCGCCTTCTCCCACTCCACACTCCGCAGCTCCAGCGGCGAGGGCGGCAGGGGCTCCAGCTCCTTCTTCACCCAGGCCGGTGTCCCGTGGGCCTTCCGCAGGCTCTCCCAGGGCCGCTTGTTGGGCGTCTGCTGCTTTTCTGGCTGTGAGGCCGGCGGTGCAGGGCAGGCGGGCAGGACAAGAGGCAATGGTAAAGACAGGGAAGGGGAAGAGACGGCAGACCCCATCGGGAGGGGGGCCTTAGGGGCCCCCAACCTGGGAGGAGCAGCATGCACCCAGCAGGTCTCTTCCTGCAGGACCCTGCAGTGAAGGCGGGCACAGGCAGGGGATGGGGGCAGCCCGAGCTCCAGGCAGCTCTGCCCGCCCTGCTTCCAAACCTTGCTGTCTGGGCCCAGGGCCTCCTTCTCTTTCTCAGCTGCGTGCTGCAGCTTCCGGTTCAGGTCCTGGAACATGTCCTGGTGCCGCTTGCGGGTATGCATGATCTTCTGCAGGCAGAGAGGGCACCAAGTCCTGAGCCGAGGGAAGGGTGCAGCGTCCCGCCCTGCCTCAGCCCTGCGCAGGCCAGCTCCTGGGAGGAGGCCTGAGGCTCTGGGGCCTCCACCCCTCCCTCGGCTCTCACCACCCCCCCTGTCTGTCAAATGGCTGAGCTGCCTGGCAAGGTGGCCAGGCCAAGTGTTGGGGCGGGGGTCACCAGCACCCACCTCAAAGTCCAGTTCTGCATACCGTGACTTCCGTCGCTGTGGGGAGAAGGGGTTTGTGCGTATTTGTTAGCATTTCTCTAAGACCTCCCGGACTGCGAGTCCGAGGTGCTCCTTGCCTGGGCGTGAGGAGACTAGGCCGCCCTGCTGTCATGGTCCAGGAGACCAGGGGATGAGGGTGCACCTGGAGGACCCAGGCTCCAGGGTAGGCTGCCCTTTCCCTGGAGATACTGGGTCCCACTAGGGGTTCGGGATCGAGGGGGATGTTAGGTCCAAGGGGAAACTTCCGGCAGTGACAGGCTGGTGGTGTCTGAGAGGCACCCTTCTCCCCAGGCAGTGCCAGCTGCTCAGTGCTGGGCGAGCCCTGCTCCTCTCCCAGCTGCACTCAGTGCCCCAGCTGGGGCGTGTCTGGCCAGGCAAGTCCAGGCTGTGGGCCTGGGCCCTTCTGAAACTGGTGAGACCACCCAGCTGACCAGGAAGGGGCCATGTAGCCAGAGACCATTTTTAGCACCAGCTAAGGGAAGCTACTTCATGGGCCAGGTTGCCCCAGGGGCACAGGCAGCCTGGGCCAGCCCGTGCCGCAAAGGACTGTTTCCCTGGCTGCTAGCTGGCCTGGGATACCCTGACTCAGCCCCCACCCAGCTCTCCACAATCCCTCGCTGCCAGGCTCAGGGTCACTGGCCCTCACCTCCAGGGAGCTCACGGACAAGGTGGCCACGTTCTCCGTCTTGGCCCCAGCCCCTGAGCTGGGTCCCGCATGGGCCGCAGGCTCCCCTGTGTCCCCCAGGCTGGGAGGCGCAGGCTCCAGGGTGGGTGGTGGGGGCAAGGGCTGTTGGGGTGGTGGGGGGGGTGGCGGTGGGGGTGGCGGGGGCTGGGCAGGGGGTGCCTCAGTGGGCCCGCTGCCAGGGGGCTCATGGGTGGGCGGGCTGCGGGTGGGGAAGCCGGCGTCGGGCGCCATGCTGAGGTGGATGAGGCGGGTCTGGGGCATCTGGTCGATGTTTATGCTGTACTTGGGCTCCTCCTTGGGCTTGGGCCGCAGCGTGGCCGTGGCTGTGGGCAGGATCACGTAGCTCGTGTCCAGAGCCTTCTCCTGGGCCCGGCTCAGCTCTGAGTCCAGCTTCTTGAAAATGTCCCCATCGCCGATGAAGGAGGACTTGGGCGCCTTGTCCTTCTTGAGGGTCAGGGAGTGGTTGGGGAAGTCGGGCAGAGGCCCGCCGGGGTAGCGGGGCGAGCCGTGCAGGTGCAGCTTAGACACGTTGGCGGGCAGGCTGTTGAAAGTGGATGGCGGCCCCTTGGCGTGGGCCAGTTTCAGCTTCTCCTCCTCAGGCAAGGACGGCCGCTTGAGCGTGCCCGTGATGGTGGCGGTGCGGCAGGCTGCGATGTCCTTGTTCAGCACTGTGGGGGCCGGGGGAGACGCGGCAGGGAAGAGGAGGGGTCAGGGTGACGCAGAATGGCCCGGACAGGTAAGGCCCGGCCTGGCAGTGCTGGTGGCCCCTGGGGCCAGCCTGCTGGCAACCTAGGGACCTCGCCCTTATCCAGGCCAGTGATGTCACGGGGTTACACCTGCAAACAAGTGCCCACGCCCAAGAAGACACATGGATGTCACCCCCACACAGTGCCTCCCGAGCCACGGAGAAGGGCAAGGGAGGAGCACAGGGACCCCCACCCCTCACCCCCATGTGGCAGGCAGAGGGGCCTCTAGTGTGCTTGCACTCTGAGTGTGGGGAGGCTGTGCCCGACCCCCAGTGCTCAATCACAGGATTCCGGGCACCCAGGCCCCGCTCTTCGAACAGGCCCCTCCTGCCTTGCCATGCCTGGCAGCCCACAAGCCTGTGCCTGGTGCGCACCCTCCCAAGGGCTCCTGGTCCTGGTCATCTGCCTGGGCTGCCTGATCTCTGAACTGGGCCCACTGACGCCGCCTCCTATCCTGACCTCTGACCCAGCCTCCACTGGCCAGCCAAGAACGAAAGCTGGCCCACCAGCTGTGCCTACCCCACCTCTCCAGCAGTTTCAATCTCCAAAGGGCCAGACACGGCCCCACGCACCACACATGCTGGCCGGTGGGCAGAGAGGCTCCTGCATGCCTGTCAGCTGCTCCCGACCCCGTGGTGGTGCCCACAACCTCCTAGCTACCAGGCCAGCACCACCCACTCTCCAGTCACATTTCCCTAAGATGCTCAGGGCTTCTCGGGCCTCCCTCCACCTGGGCACCTTCTCCTCTCCTCTGTATGCCGTGCTTTGCTATGTTCCACCCGCCCCTCCCCTGGACCAGCCATCTTCTCATCAGCCTGCAAGCCCTCCCCCAGGGCCAGGCCATCCTGCCCCAAAGACCGGGGGATCCGCCTCCCACGTGTCTACCCGTTGTCCCCAGGTAGCAGAGCGGGTATCCAGTGCCGTGCATGGGCTCCAATGCCTCCCCCACCTTTCCCAGCCGTAGGCCTCCACCACTGAGCAGGTCCCCATTCTGGGCACCCTCAGCACCACCTAGAGGACACCCAGGGAGGTTGGTGTGCACCCACACAGGGGTAAGCTGAGCCCAATGCCAAGCCTTGGGGTTGTCTCAGGGAGCTGTGGGGCAGGAGAAACTTTCTGTCCAGCTCTGAGCCACCTCCTCTAGGAGCCCTCCTGGGGCCACCTGGCAGCAGCTGGCATTCCTTACCTAGGGTTGTCCCAGCCCCTACACCATGGCTATCTCTAGAGAGGGTACCCCTACAATACCTGAACCACTGGCCAGAGTTCGGCCAGGTGGCCCCTCCATAGCAGAGAGACGTGAAAGCCGGCCACTGCTCCAGGCGCCTGGCACACAGGACACCGCTGGAGAGGAAGCAGGCCCTGGGGCGGGGCTTCCTCAGCAGCGGGCCCTTGTCCCCACTCTCCCCCAGTCTGAAAGCTCAGCTTGCCCCTCCCAGGCTCGTATGAGGACAACACAGGACGAGGTGCGCGGGGGCAGCCGGGGGGGTGAGTGGTGTCAAGGCCCGTGAGGAGGGAGGGGGACGTCAGGGAGGACACAGGAGGATGGGCTGGTCCTGGCTACAAGCGGGGCCTCAGGGCCCCCCGGTGGCGCCCCAGCAGCCTCTGGGAGTGTGCTGGGGCCAAGGCCAGTGCCAGGCTGGGCCCGGAGGGCGGCAGGCACGGAATGAGGACAGACGATGCACACACAGATGCTGGGGTAAAGAGAAAGGAGCAGGCGGCCGGCCTGGCCACCTGTCGCTCTCACCTGTCAGGTGCTCACCTGATCTACAGGCCAGATCCACGTCCTTCTCGAAGTCGGTCTGTAAGACAGAGGGGGCAGGTGGTGAGCGCGTGGTGGGGTGGGCCAGCGGCACGAGAGAGGCCAGAGCCGCCCCTGGGGGGCGCCTGTGCGTGTACACGTGCGTGTGAGCACCAAGGGGTGCCGGGCTCAGGATGCCAGTGTGCTGATGTGCGAGCCCAGTCCTTGCCCGTGGTCCACGTCCCCGCACGTGTGTGGCTGTGCTTCCGTGTGTGCTCATTCATGCATGCACGTGTGCATGGGTGTATACGTGTGAGGCACAGTGTTGGGGGATGTTTGTGTATATGTGTGTCTGTGGGCTGACTGCAAGGGAGTGCATTTGTGAGAATGAGCATGCATGTTCACATGTATGCGTGTGTTTGGGCATATATGTATTTGCGTGTGGGCTTTTTCTGCATTTGGGGATCATGTGTACATGTGTTTGTGGGTGTGAATTGGGTGTGTGCAGGCACCCATGGGTGTTCTCTCTCCATGCTGGTGCAGACTGCTGCAGCCTCTGCTGACCCAGGCCTCAGGAGCGGTCCCCAGGGCCTCCAGCACCTTCTCTGCCCACATCCTTCTGCTGGCCCGTGCAGGGGGCAAGAGCCAGGGTCCAGCAGGGCGAGGTGCAGATGCAGGTGCGGGTACCACTAGCACAGCTTTCCCCTGAGCAGTGGACTGGTCCCCCCACCGCAGCTCCAGAGCAACGAGGGGAGGCAGGAGTGGGGACCTGGCCTGCCCACAGCCTGTGCCCATCTAGACACCACAGGGCTCCAGGGGACAGTCCAGCCCCGAATCTCAAACTTCCTTCCCTGTAAATATGGGAGGCAGGTTGGCTGGAAGAGGTCAGAGGCCAGCTAGGAGAAGCTGGGGGAGGGGAGATGTGTCCTCAAGTGACAAAATGTCTGTAGGGCCTGATACCTGCCTCTCTTCAGATGGAGACATGGGGCCTGGAGGTGCTGGGCCCCCTCAGGACCTCACCCTGCCCCTGGGGCTGGGTGCCTGGGTGGGCCTTGGTGGTGCCAGATGGGCAGGGAGCCCAGTGTGAAGGACCAAGAGGCCTGCTTAAGACGAGGCCAGGGCTGAGGAGGGGTCTGGGTTCCATCTTGCCTGAGCCCCCAAATGTGTGAGCCAGTGCCTGGGGACCAGTGCAGGGGCTGGCAACTGCGGATGGGACAATGACCCAGGTTGTAGCTGAGCCCTGGGGCGCAGAGCTGGGGGTCAGGTGCTGAAGCGAGGGTGTGGGAAGCCTTAGTGTGCCTGTGCAGTCCTGGGTGCAGGCAAATGTAGGGGCCGGCGAGAGCGAGGCAGGCAGGACCCTGTGTGTAGCTGGACCGCAGCCCCATCCACACTTGTCAACTCAGCCCTTCCCAGAGCAGCCCTTGCTGGTCTGAATGAGGGGTTTCACCTTGGCAAGCCTCAAGTCTCCCCAGCTGAAACTGGAGCTCCTCTAAGGAGGCTTCTGCAGCCTGGTGCTGCTGGGCACAGGGAGGACCTGCAGGTGCCCAGGTGGGATGCCTGTGTCCCCTGCGCCCAGTCCTACCATGAGCTGGGCATGGCCGTTCTGGAAGGAGCCCCCCGAGTCCCCGTTGCCCTCCTCCTGGCGGTCCACCACACGGCACTTCACAGCATCCTGGACCTGGGGAGAGAGGGCGTGTGGGCAGGCACCTGTGATGGGGGTCCTAAGACATGCAGCCTGCCATCATAGCAGACCCTCCGAAGGAGGTGGAGATGAGCACCCAGGGGTCTCAGCGCCAGGAGGACACAGGAGCCCACAGCAACTGTGCACTCCCAGGTTTAGGCACTGGGGGTCAACAGTGAGTCGCCAAGCCACAGGCAGGGGCTGGGAGTCTGGGGCGGGAGGGGGGCTGCTGGAGAAGCAGGCAGAACCCTGTGTAGCTCAGTGTCCTCAGGCCCGGACACTGTGGAGGCAGGAGCCCCCTACCCCAGCACACGTTCCTAATGTCCTCGGCTTCGTGCAGGCCTGACTCCCAGGCTGGCTCCGCTGGGCCACCCTGCCCTCCCAGACAGGCCCGCAGCCTCCTCTGGCGCTGGGGTGCCCCCTGCTTCCTCTGGGCGCCTTGCTCTCCACCTCCCTTTCCTACTGGGTGGGAACCTCTGCTGCTCTGTCAAGCTCGGTGGCTGTGCCCGGACTGCGGGCTCCACACGCTGCTGTCCTCTGGGATGCTCCTTCCTGGCCAGATGTGGTTCTAGTTTCTCCAGAGCCAGGCAGGCAGGGCCGAGGTGACTCTGATCATCAGGCAGCCTGTGGTCTGGGCAGGGCTGGAGTCCCCATTTGTAGGCGGGAGCCCCCCTGCTGGCAGGGTGGTAAGTCAAGGGCGCGAACCAATTCCCAGGTCCAGGCCAGGCGCCACAGAGCAGGGGCAGCCGGCTGCAGGTGGTGGGGGTGGCTGTGTCTGCCCAGCTGTGGTGGTCCCTCTGCCGCAGCTCTCCTCCACTGCGGCACTGCCTACAGCAGAGACCTCATGGCTGTACTCAGCAGGTGGAGGGCTCAGGGCAGGAGCATCCGGAGGACTGGGTGTCAGAGCTTCTGGCCCTCCTCCTTTCTCGGGGGTGGGGGTCAGAGCACAGGGGAGGGGCAGCCGCATCTCTCTCAAGGAGTGGGCAGGGGCTGAGCTGGCCCACGGGTAACCCACAGTTCCCGCCTGCCTTCAGTTGGACCCCACCTCCAGGGCCCCTCCGTCCAGTGAGGCCCCAGATGGGGCAGCCACCCAGCCCTCACATCGAGGGGACACTCCCCTCTGCTCTCACGAGGCCCAGGGTGGGGTCCCTCTCCACAGGCTCCCTGGGCCTCCGTGGCCTGGGCCAGCGGTGTCCAGGATCCCCATTGCCCCTGCTGATTAAGGCTAGCCTATCAGCTGAGGTCATGACCTCTCACTCTCAGTCGGCCTCCAGTGCTGCCCCCTTGTCCTGGCTGCTGGGCTTTTGAAAAGTCCCTTGGCACTCTCTAGAGGGTCCCAAGGAGCAGTGGAGCGAAGGGCCCTCCTCTCCTGCAGCCACATCTAAGGGCTTGTTCTCCAGCATCCCTGAGATGGGGAAAGGTCACCTTCATCGCTTCCCCCAGCCAACAGACCATGGAACCCAGGCTCGACACCTTCTGGAAAGGTCCAGAAAACAAACACTAACTCTCTCCTAGGTGGGTCCCGCAGGGAGGGCCCTGTGCCTTGGTCACCTGCGACCCCAGGCAGTGGGTGTCCCAGGGAAGAGCTGTCCTACCCACCAGCTCGCCTCGGCAGCCCGGCTGGGTGCAGGGAGGGTGGTGCCACGGGCTCCGGCAAAGGCGAGTGGGCCCTGTCCTGCCCAGCACCCCAGCCTACAGGAGCCTCAGGGCCGCGGGAGCGGGCCTCTTGGGACCCTCCTATGAGGCAGGGGGGAGCGGGCACACGCCACCCACCTCTCTGCGGAGGATACAGTGCACCATCACGATGACGAAGCCTTCCAGTGAGTCAAAGACGGCGAAGAGGATCTGGAAGAGGGCGGAGCGGCGGTCGGTGACAGCGAGCACGGCCGACATCCAGGTCAGCGCCAGCAGCGGCAGTACCACGCAGGAGCTCCACAGGGAGGCCCTGGGGACGGAGGGCGTCAGCCGACCCCAGCCAGGCAGGGCAGCAGGCGTCTCCCTCGCTCCTCCCCACGCTCCCTTGCCCTCTCCGGAGACCCTCCCGGGTCCCAGCCCAGAACCACCCAGACCCAAGGGCTTGAGGGACCAGGGAGCGGAGGCATCCTGAGGGTGCAGCTCTGTGGAGAGTCCGGCTTCCTGACTGTCTAGGGTGGCAGAGAGGACCTGAGATGGGAGCTCCGTGGGGCAAGGAGGCCCTGGGCCAGGGGCGGGGGCTAGAGGGCTGGGAAGGGGCTTCGGCCAGGCGCACATGGGGGGGGGGGTGTCAGGAACTCAGAGAAGGGAAGGGCCAGAAACTGAGGGAGACACAGACGGACAGTCGGACAAGGCCAGAGGGTCAGAGAACAGACTAAGACAGACAGGGACAGAGACGGTGGGGTCTGCTCCTCCCTACGGGCCACAGGCTGCGCCCGTCCTGCCCCTAGCCCTCCCGCAGCACTGAGTTGGGTGGCCCGGGTCCCCTCTCAACCTCAACTGCATGTGGCCACCCTGAGCCTCTGCTGCTCAGGGCCGCCATGCGGCCTCAGGGCTGTGGGATGTGCAGGAGTTGGTGGGCTCACCCTCAGCCCGACCCTGGCACCGCGGTACTCCCAGGGACGGCTGCAGCCTGTAGTCCGCTGCCAGGCACTCTGGGAAGCTTTGCCCAGGCCGGTGCCTGCCTGTGTAGTCCACAGGCCGCCGGAGCCGCTGCCATCACCAGGCCTGGGGCTCCCCTCCTCCCTCAGGAGTCACCCTCTGTCCCCCCCACCCCCGAAAGGAGCAGGCAGAAGAGGGAGGGCCAAACAGGGAGGGAGTTTGGGGGTGGGGTCAGGGGCAGCCGGGCTGGTGGAGAGGCTAAGGGTCTAGCTGAGGCCAGACAGGTAAAGGACCCCCAGGTCAGCGGGGCCTTAGCCAGGCCGAGCAGGCAGCCCTGCCCCACCCCCAGCACTGAGGGGCCTCATGGCAGAGGGGTCCTCCGGCCTCACCTCGTCTCCCGAGATCCTCCTCCTGCTTCAGGCCCTCCTCCTTTCCCAGGGACACTGTCCTCCCTGGGCAGCCGCCTGCCCAGCCCCATCACACAAGGGTGCCCAGGAGGGGGACAGCTCCCTGGCCGTCTAGCCTCTGGCTCAGGCCAGTGCTGGGTGACCTGAGGCCCCAGCCCTCCCATCCCCAGGTACAGTGTGGGCTCCAGAGCTAGGCCTTACGTGAGCCCGACCCAGATGACTGCAGCCTTCCCCTGGTCCTGCGGAGTCACGCACCGAGCCCACCCCCGGGTCCTCATGTCCAGGGCCTGGCCAGCCCCTGCCCAGCCAACCCCGGTTGGGGCAGCATTGTCTGCTCACTATTCTCCTCAAGGCTGGTCTGGAAGCCGGCTGCCCACCAGTACTCACACTTCCACCAGACAGCTCACTCTCCTGGGCAGGACCCTCCCTGCTCAGGCCAATTTCCCACTACCGAGGTGGCTGGAGACCCTCACTCCCCTTTCAGCTGTTTTTGAGCCAGGACCCTGGACTACCCACCTCACCTGTGTCTGGGCGAGGGAAGCAGAGCCTCGCCCACCTGCAGATGCTGGGTCCCCAGTCACCTTCCCTGCCCCCCCCCACAGGAGCCAGCCTCCAGGTCTGACACTCACAGCCTCACTCTGAGGCTTGGCATATGGCCTGCAGCTTGGGGACGCATAAACTACTCCGGAGCCTCTGCAGCCTTTTCGGAAAGACTTCTACAGAAGGCGGTACAGAGCTCAGAAAGGCCTCAGAGAGGGACAGGAGCCGCAGCCTCTTGCCTGGAGTCAGATGCCTGCAGTGTGGGCGGGAGCCGTGCCCAAGGCCCGGGGTGGCCCCCACCGACCTGCTGCGGACCCCAAAGGTCCTCCACTCTTCCCACAGCCCCTGCCTTGGGGGGCACCCAGGCTGGCTGCTAACCCCAAAGACGTGTCACTGCCTGTGCCAGGGCACCCAGCCTCGCAGGCTGGGCCTCGCTGCCCAGCTCTGTAACCAGCTCCTGCAGCTCCACGGCGCGGCCCTGGAGTGGGCCTGCAGTGCCCAGCTCAGAGAGCAAACAGGAGTAAGCCGGGGGCTTGAGGCCTGGGCATCCCTGGGACCTTGGGAGCCAGAGGCCCGAACGGCCACCGCCGGGGCTGGGAAGCCCAAAGCCTGCAGCCGAGAGCCTGTCCACCTGCCACGCCGCCCCAGTGCACCGGCCACAGTCCCCAACAGAGCTGCCTCTTGCCACCTCACACGTGCATGTGCACACACGCGTGCCCACACTGGTATACACACCACCATTCACACACGTGCACTTATATATCCCTATGCAGTCATCTCACACGCACACGCACACCTACCTGCTCATACGTTCTTCCCCACACCCATCTGCATATATCGTCATATTCCTGTTACACGCATGAACATGCCAGTATGCATACGTGTCTCCACATGCACATGTCTACAGCTGCCCACATTTGCATATGCTCACATGTAAATTCACTCCACACCCAGGTCTGTGTACACTGTCACTTAAACAGATGCACCTACACACACGTGAACCCTTGCACTGCGTGCATGCTTCCACTTTTACACACACACGAACTTATGTGCTTACACACTCACAATGCACACTCACACAGCTTTGATGGTTCTAGTTGCGGAATCCTACATACCCACGTGCATACACCTGCATGCTGTGCAGACCCAGCCACTCTCACACACATACACTGGGATGCCTGCACACCACACATGTGCGCACTCATGCGCTGTGTACACACACCAGCCATCACACGCACACTTGCATGCTGTGTGCACCTCCCTCCTCAGGCACTCTTACACACAGGTGTGCACTCGCACATTTGCATGCTCACTCACATACAGCTCGCAGGTCCCACTGCCCGTTACATGCTCTCACAACCCTGCTCCCTCTGCCCCTGGAGGGAGGGGGTCTCCCAGGCAGGCCAGGGGCTTTGTCCTGGGTGGGGGGCAGCCACACATTTGGGGGTGACCAGACGGCACCCTGGCCTCGAGGCCACTCCCGCCCTGCCAGCACCAGCCTGGCCCTCTCCCTCCTCCTGTCTGGGTGTAGCACGCAGGCCCAGGGCCCCGGAGCGTGGAAGAGCGGGGCGGAACAGAGCCGTACAGAGGATGGGGCGGCCTAGGAAACCCGGAGGAGTTGGCAGAAACGGAAGAAGTGAAAGAACATAAACAAACAAATGAGACCAGAAGAGGCAGCCCCGCCCGGGACGGGGCACTAACATGGCGTTACTGGCGGCGTCGGAGGTGGCGTCGGCCGCAGAGAGGACTCCACACTCGGCACATTTGAGGGCGCACCCGAGGGCGGCCTGGGGCAGCTGACTGCAAGTGAAACCAAAAGGCTGAAACAAAAGCAAACACGTTCTCATGGGAACCAACGGGGCAAAAGAGAAGAGCAGACCAACCAAACAGCCCCAGAGACGCTGGGCCGCCTAGCGCACCCAGGCCTGGGACGAGGAGCGGGCACCCGCTGGTACCCAGGTCCTGGCGCTGTCCTCAACTGGCTGAAAGCACACCCTGCCTCAAATTGCACAGGCGGGAAGCTCCCTGAGGAAGTGCAGGCGTGCCTGGCTGAACGCACACGTGCTGAGCCAGGGTGGGAGGGGAAGGGGCCCACCTGCCAGCCCAGTCCAGGGCCGGGCAGTCGGGTGGATGGACAGGGTGGACCATCAGTCTGGGCAGTGACCTGGGCAGTGGCCTCCCACAGTCGTGTGGGTGTTTCCAGGCACACGTGCACCTGTGTGTGAGGGGTTCATGTGCGCAGAGGCCAGCAGGTGGGCATTCCCCGTCTATGTGGGAGGGCCAAGAATTGGCCAGATGACTCCGCTGGCCTCTGACCCAGCCCCCCAGTACTCACACCCCCCAACTTGGTTTACTCAGCTGTAAGATGGGAACACAAGGCAGAACCGCCTCCATCTGTACTGTAAGCACAAGCCACGCGGGCCGGCGGGGAGGGCGCTCGGCACCGCAGCTGCATCTCCATTCGCGGAGTTGTGGCACGCGGGGCTCACCTGCGTGTGCGCCCCGGGGCCTGCGGAGTGTGGCTGTTGCCCGGGAGTGTGTGGTGGGGGCTGAGGCTCTGCAGAGGCCCGGGGCCAGGCCCTCCCACCGAACACCGGGCTCCAGGTCAGTCCCACCAGCCAGGACAGAGCCCGCCACGCACCCACAGGGAAAGCTGCCACTCTGTGCCCCAGAACGAGTAGGAGGAGCCACGGGGAGACAGAGACAGAGAGACAGCAAGCAGGACTGGCACAGAGGGAGGCGGGGCGGGACCCACAATGCAGCAGGACACAGAGGGGGAGGGGCTGCAAGTGGGGCAGGGCCTCCGTCCCTGGAGTCAGAGCCTGCACCCCGGCACCCCTGCACTGCAGGGTGCTATTCCACACGGAGGGGGCCGTGAGCCCTGTGGGAGGACTGTGGCCTGCTGTCCCCAGAGCCACCCGCCCCAGGGTGAAGGCCCACGAGGTCAGGGCCAGCTGCCCAGAAGGCGAGGTGCCGCCTCAGGGTCACACAGTGGACCTTGTGGCGGGCAGGGTGCTGGGGAGCCTGATCCTCTGCCCTGGGGTGCCTTCCCCGAGCCCAGCAGAGGGGTGTCTTTGGGAGCAGTCCGTGCCACTGTTCCTGGGGACTCCACGGGGCCCACCCTGTCGTACAGATGGAGAAAATGAGCCACAGAGCCAGGGACTGGCTGTGGCCTGAGCAGGCCTTTTCGTCCCGGGCCTCAGTTTCCCCACCTGCGCCGGGCCCCCAGCCCTGCAGTGTCAGACTGAGCCACGGGGCATGGCCATCTGCAGGGGGCTCAGGGGGTCGGGCTCGGGTTCCTCCAAGCCAAGGTGGGTGTGGCGCCTACCCTGCCCTCTCCTTCAGCTTCTTGTCTGTGATGCCGTCTTTGGACACCAGCTTGTTGAACACCAGGATCCCAATCACCATGTTCACCTGCCGGGCAGAGAGCCAAGGTGTGGGCTGACGTGTGTTGGCCAGCAGTGGTCACACCCATGGTGCCCCTCGGCCCTCCAAGGGTCACTGTCAGGGCTTCTGCCACCAGGCACCCACGCAGCCGGGACAAGGGCCTCGGTGACCTCAAGCCAGCTAGAGGCAGCCCACACAGAGCCCCTCCTCTATGCACTGCGCACACGCTGCCCTGTCCCACCCAGGCCCCCAGCAATAGGGAGCTCACCGCCCCAGGGTCAGGGATACCCTCACTGGCCTAGCTTGGGGATCCCTCTCTCTGACCCTCAACCCCCCTAGCAGCTTCTGCTGTCCCCTGCATCCCGGGAGGCTCTTGGGTCTCAGGTGCATCTCCCCTGCTGTTATCCCAGCGCCCACCCAAGACTGAAGCAATTCCTAGAGTGTCTACAGGAGCCACGACACCCCGGGGACCTGAAGGTCTCTTCCTTACTCTGGCCTTCTCTGTTGGGGTGGGAGACAAGACCCAACTCATGCCTCACTCCACATCTCATTGCAAGAGGGTCCCTGAGCCCGCTGGGGTTCCCACTCTGCAGAAGGAGGCCATGGGACTCCACACACAGGCCCAGGGTGGCTGGCACTGTCCCCATAGCTCTGCGAACTCAAGTCCACACATGGGCCTTGCCCGATGGTGCCTTGAACGGAACATTCCCTGGAAACAAGGCCAAATGGCTGTTTGGCTGTTTGGCTGTCTGGGGGTGAAGTGGCGTCCTGGCAGAGCAGAGAGGAGTGGGAAGGGCCTGCCCCAGTTACTAGCCAGCAGCAACTCTGCCTGGTCCAATCACAACAGGGGTGGGCCCTGCTTTATAGCCCCCTCTCCAGGCCCCAGTGCCTGCCAACAAGCATCTGAGCTTGCCAACCCTGCTGCCGCCATGAAGAGGCACTGTCCGCCCCGCGCCTGGCCTCTCCCACCTCCCACCAGGAGGATTCCGGCAGCCAGGGCTCTATGGAGGGCCTGGGACCACCCATGGGTGCTGTCAACTGTCTCCACTGATACCCCAGCATCCCGATCCAGGCCCTGCAGGGTCAGCCACCCAGGGGCCCACGGTCTACCTGTGAGCCAGGTCAGTCTGGGCTGAGCCCTCTAAGCAGTGGGGATGGGAGATGAGGGCAGGAGATGGAGCATGCCCAACCCCGGGATGGGCCTACAATCTGGATTCCCACCGCCCATCAGCCCTGAGAGGCAGGCAACGGGCAGCTCACGTGTAACCTGGGCAACAGCTCCAGGCCCCAGGCCACGGTTACACTCCTCAGTGAGGGAAGGGATGAACAGGAAACCCAAGGACCACTGAGGGAAGGCGCTATGGGCTCCCGTGCAGGGAGCCTGGCCCTGGCCAAGTGTGGAGGGACTGGCCCAGCCTGGCCCACGGGCTCATCCCTCCGTCCCACCCACCCATCACTCACTGGTCAAACCCGCACAGACCTCTTGATGGGGTACTGCCGGTGCCCAGTGACCAGCAGCTGTGCTCACAGGGACAAGAAGGCTGACCTGCACCCCACACCCTGAGGGCAGGTAGGAGCTGTGGGGCCAGTGAGGAAGCTGGGGTCAGGGGCCAAGGGCCCAGCCTGGCATGGGAGGAGTGGGCCAGGGTCAATACCAGCACAACGGCAGCAGCTGGTCCCACGAAGGCATACAGCAGTCCCCCCTCCAGGGAGAGCCAGCAGCTGGGGAGGAGACAGACCATCAGCGCCCACCCCCCTTTACACAATGGGTGGGCAAAGCACGGACGTCCGCCTTCTCAGGCGGGAGGGGCATGCACCAGAAAGTAGCGGCATTTGTTAAGCACCCCCTGAATACATGTTATGCACTTTGCTCTGGAATCCTTGGAAGCCCCAGGCTGCTGTCCCACCACCACTTACAGGTGGGAAAAGGGCCCAGTACAAGCCTGTGTGGAACCACATAGCAGGGCCCAGGACGGGGAGGTAAAGGAGGACTGATGTCCCCTGTCCCCTGACGCTCCCTCTGCGGGACTGGGACCTTCCTGGATCCTCTCTTGGGGGACTAAAAACTCTCTTTTCTCAACATGATGCCAGAGGCCCCAAGGCCTGGCCAACTGGCTCCATGCGCATGCCCCTGGCCTGGCAGGCCTGAGCCCAAGCCAGTCATGAGCACCACACTCCCTCTCCCCCGTCCCTGGGGTTCCTTCCCAGATGCCCCTCTGGGGCTTCATGGGTGTTGTCTGTGCGAGGAGCCCTACCCTACTCCGTTCCAGGGGCATGTGTGGGGTGTACCTACTGTGAACAACCTGGGGTCCTCAGCAGCTCTTGTGCAGACGGAGATGCTAAAGCCCAGGGACCAGCAGCATCCAGGCTGCCCAGTGAGGAAGCGGGAGGCCCCGATGGGCCCCAGCCCCGTTTCTCTCAATCCCCCGCCTGCTGGCTGGCAGGGGAAAGGGGGCTGCCCTCAGGCTCGGCCCCAACCCAGGGCCACCATCCTGGAGCCGCACTGAGCAGGCATCTGGCCTGGCGGGGTGGAGGGCAAGGCGGCCCCAGCCTCCCAAGGCTGTGGAAGGTTTTGGGGAGCCATGTGGGCTATCCCATCCCCACCTTTCCAACTCACTAGTTCATGGTGCTGTACCCCTTGGCCTTGGTGAATCCCACAGATATGGCCACGACCAGCGCAGGGAGCCCTGGAGGACAGAGACAGCATCCTGAGCCGGGCCCCCAGGAGCCCTGCCCGGGGGCGGAAGGGGCATGCCTCTGAAGCCCCCAGAGTGTGAGAGGTGGAGAGGACATGGCCCAGCAGGACTGGGGGCAGGGCTGCCAGGTGAGCACATAAACACAGGATACCCAGCTACATCTGGGTCTCAGATAAGCCAGACATCGCTTTTAGTAACAGAATGTGAGCACAGAAACGACTCCTGACCTCATCGTCAGCGTGAACTGGGGAACAGTGTTTTCTCTAGCGGCCCATTGAAAGGATAGAGGCCCAGAAGAGAGAAGCCCAGGGGGTAAGGGGGGCTGCAGAGGCAGAAAGCAGCAGCAGGGCCCCGGGAGGAGGGCAGCCCGTCGGCCACGCCGCCGCAGAGCCTGCCCCGCGCGTGCTCACCCCAGCCCAGGCAGAGGAAGCGCTTGCGGATGAGCCGGCTCCGGAGGCGGCCGGTCACGGCCATGTAGGACTGCCAGGCCTCGGTGAGCACCCAGCAGAAGGAAGAGAGGAAGAAGAAGTGCAGGAAGGCCGCTACCAGCGTGCACACCACCTGGCGGGCGGGGGGCGGTGAGGGCTGGGTGCGCGCCATGCCTCACCCACCCCGTAAACCCCCAGTGTGGCGTTTCAGGCAGGAAGCCGCTGAGAGGTGACCTGGTCCCCACCCTGAGAAGAGCGTGGAGGCTGCAGGCCCCCAGGGGGTGTTCTATGACCCTGCCCACAGACTACCAGGGGCAGACGTCCTCCTCTTCAGCTTCCTCCAAATGGCAACCCAAGAGCCTACTCAAAAGCCCCAGATCAAGCCTCCGTCCAGCAAGTGGTGAGCCCAGGACCCAGAGAGGGTACAACCCACCCCAAGGACCCACAGCAAGTCAGAGAAACCTGCCGTGGCTGTGCGCTTCCGCTTCACACACAGCAGTGCCCAATGCCAGGCCTCCCCTCAGGTGCACTGTGATACCTCTGCCCCTACGTGAGGGCGGCCCCTGAGGAAGGACACGCCCCACCCAGGCCTGAGCCAGACGTGCTTAGTGGGATGGCCATGGAGACCAGGGGTGGAGAGCAGGCATGGGTACTCTGGGAGGGCAGGCTGAGGAGCCCCACTCTGAGCCTCCGGACTCAAGGCTGGCCAGGGTGGGGCTCATGCTGGGTAGCCACCTCTACCCTACCTGAAGACGCTGGGATGTGCCGGGCAGGGCAAGAGGACACCTACCTTGTTGCGGGTCTGGGTCTGCCCGATGAGAATGAGGGCGTTGGAAGAGATGATGGACAGGCAGAAGTTGATGAGGATGACGGACCGCTCTGAGCGGATGTACCTGTGGGAGAGGTCAGGCAGGAAGCCACAAAGATGAGGCTAGCACCCAAGAGGGCCTCATCTTCACAAGATGAGGTCATATGACTTACTGGACTGCGGCTACTTCCTCCTTGCAGTCACTGCTACCTCCCCATCTCCACCACCATCACAGTTGTCACCAGCACCAGCACCATCATCACCATCACTATCACCACCACCATCATCATCACCATGACAACCACCACTATCACCACCATCATCATCACCATGACAACCGTCACTATCACTATCATCATTACCATCACTATCACCACCATCATCACCATGACAACCACCACTATCATCATTATCATCATCATCACTATCATCACCAGCACCATCATTACCATCACTATCACCACCATTATCATCATCATCACCATCATCATCATCACCATGAAAACCATGGTCACCACCATCATTACCACTAGCACCAAGACTATCATCACCATTATCATCACTACCACCAGCACCAGCACCACCAGCACCATTATCACTACTCCTATACCATCACCATCATCACCATGACAACCATAGTCACCACCACCAGTACCATCACTATCATCACCACCATCATCATCATCAGTATCACCAGCACCAGCATCACCATCACCACAACTCCTATACCATCACCATCACCACCACCATCATGACCATCACCATCAGCACCACCATCATGACCATCACCATCAGCACCACCACCAATCAGGAGGAGAGGAGAGGGCACATGGCAGAATCTAGGGTCCTTGACACAGACTTGACGTGCTGTCTGACCTCGGACAGGCCATGTTTCCTGTCTGGGTTGCCACTTCCCCACAGGGCCCACCAGAGCTGCCTGCAGCTCACGGCATGCTGCCATGGCCAGTAGCACCTGTTGAGGGAGGTGCTTTGAAATTGGTAAGTGCCAAACCTCAGCAAGTCAGAGCTGGAGTTCAGAGCCTTCAAGCCTCAGCCCCAAGATATTCTGGGAGCCCAGTCTCTAGGGGAGGAGCTGGCTGTGGGGAGAATAGCCATGGCCCCTATCAATCACAGGATCCCTGGATGCTCTGTCCATGGGCAGGAAAATGGAGGGCATCTGCAACCCAGCCACCAAGAGAGTGCCTACCACCCCTCCCCCACCAGCTCACAGTGACCTCTTGCTGCCCGACCTTGGGCACTGGCCAGGCTGTCGGTTCCAATTATTGGCTGACATCTCACTGCCAGCGTGGCCAGGCGCAGGGGCTGCACACCCGTTAGCCACACTGGGAGTGCCAGCTCGGCCCTGCAGGCGGTTGCCTGCCAGCGACCTTGAGCTTACCCTCCTTGCTCCAAACGCGCAGTGGGAGCCGGATGCACAGGGGCAGGGGGACTGGCCGCCCAGCTGGCACAACCCGCAGCCACACCCCTGTAGGCAGGGACACACGCTCGCACACCTGCGGCCACTTGGCTCGACGCTCTGGCCGAGCCTGCACCATCACTTACAGAGTCCTCCCGGGCCTGGGCATAAGTTCTCCTTCCATGCACCTCCCCAGCCCACCAGGGGCCTTGGGGGAAGGAGCAGGGAGGGTGGGAAGCCCTGAGGCTGGGCCCTGGCCACAGGGAGCTGTGGCTTTGCAGGTCCTCACAGGGCTCACAGGACACCGGGTGGCCATGGGCCGGGTGCCCTGTGTGCAGCGTGTATCCAGCAACAACTGAGACCCGTGTGGTCCAGGTCCAGCTGGAAAGGTGTGTCTACCCTGTCCACCAGGTGGCAGTGGCAGGTCAGAACCTAGAGCGACTGTACGTAGGGTGTGGGGAGGGCCGGTGTGCGGTGAGGGGCCAGCAGGGGTTGGGCTTGGTGGCAGAGATGGAGGCCGGGTGCTGTCTGTGGTGACAGCGTTGGGTGCCACAGGTCACTGGGAAGGTTAGAAGGCTGGGGTGGAGGGCTCTGGGACCCCCGCCCCATGGCCGGCACCCCAGGGTGGGCACCCACCTCCACACGGACACGTAGATGATGACCAGCATGAGCAGGGTGAGGGAGGACACGCCGCAGCCCACGATGAGCGTCACGGATGGCACGATTGCCTTCTCCATGTTCTGGGGGCCGGAAGAGACCGCAGCGTTAGCCCCAGCCATGCTGTGCCTGGAGGGGAGCGCTTGCCCCCATGCCCACCTGGCACAACCATAGTCATGTACAAGCCCAGCAATAACCCCTCCACACCCCGATTCCAGAGCGGCTTCGTCCCCGCCTTGCAGGTGGGGTCGGGAGGCGCAGGCCCGGCCCAGCGCTGTAGACAGCTCTCAGCTTGCCCTACCAGCTCCCAGGGCCTGCCCTCAGCAGCTGCAGCTGCATGCAACTGGGCATTCAATCAGCAGCACCTCCAACTCCACTCCCCCTCCAGACCCAGCCTCCCAGACTCCTTCCACAGCCCCCGTTAAGCCTTTACTTCTTTTCCACTGCTCCGGCAGGTGCCTCAGTTTACCTCTGGATCTCGGCAGTTCCCTCTTTGCCCAGCTCAGAGTCCCCCTGACTCCCTGCAAAGGTGGCCGAGTGCTCTGCCTGTCCCCATCTCGGGATCTCTGCACTACTGCGTCCCTCCGCCTGGAACACAGCCCCCTCACGTGTCTGGGGCCTCGGCCATTCTTAGCTCAACCCCCAGGAGGCCGGGCCACCCCTGCTCACCACTGCCCACCGCATGCCCAGCACAGACTGGAGACGCAGGCTGGTCCCGCCCAGACAGGGCCGTGCCCGCCCAGGCGATGGCAGAGCCCGTCCCTCCCCAAGCCATCCTGCGCCCGCTACCAAGGAGGAGGCATTAGAGAGCTCTGCAGCCCCGCGCCCTGCGCTCCGGGAAGGGGGCCAGAGTAGGTGGGGAGCTGGCTGGGAAAGCGGGCCTGGGCAGGAGCCATTTCTCCACCCTGGCCGGCCCCCACTCCAAGTCGGACTCTCCAGTAAGCTACACAGCTGTCAGAGCCCCTGCCTGACAACGCGCTGCCGGGGAGACCCCCAACCCAGAGGCTCCCGACGACCCAGGTGGCCGCTCTCACCGGGATGGCGCCTCCCGAGGTGCCCTCAGCCCCAGGATCTGCTCCGCCTACCCCCACCTGGCTGCTCTGCCAAGCCGCTGCAGCCCGCTCCCCAAGCGCACACACACGCGCACACTCACGAGCGCGCACGCGCAGGAACTCCCAGGCCTGAAATGCTCTTCCTGAGCACACACTGCCTCCTCCGAAGCCCTCTCCCTGGCCCCCATGGGCATCGGCACGGAGGCCCCTCAAAGTCACTGGCCCCGGATGAAGGTGGGAAGCGACACCCAGAAAAAAGGAGGAAGCCAGGCCGGGCGTGGTCATCCCAGCATCTGGGAGGCTGAGACCGGAGGATCGCCTTTAGAGGACAGCCTCAGCTCCTTAGTGAGGCCCTCTGCAACTCAGTGAGACCCTGTTTCAAAATAAAGAATAAAAAAAGGGCTGGGGGTGCAGCTCAGAGGTAGAAGGCCTTGGGTCCCATCCCAGCACTGCCAAGGCCACCATGCGGCTAGTGGCTAGTGCTCCATGGCGGCCGGGCCTGGGTCATCACAAATCTGTTTCTGCATAGAGCCTGGGGCCTGGGGTGGGGGCCAGGGCCTGGCTCTAGGGCCAGTTAGCTCTGAACTCACTGGCTAATCCCAGAGCCACCCGTCCCCTGCCAGGTTCCCTGGGAGCGGCCCTCACTGCCACAGGCCGGGGCAGGGACATCCCATGGGCAGGTGAGGCCGAGCCTCACACACCACGTCAGGCGGCTTCTGCCTTGCAGGCCGCCCGGCTGCCCGGCCGCCCGCCCCTCTGCCTGAGCTCACAGCACCGGCCTGCCCCGCTGCTGGCTGCTCATCTCAAAAACTCGGGCCTTGGGTGCTGGACTGGGCCAGAGTGCAGCGGGGACACGGTGCCTGCCCTGTGAGCACCTCACGGCTGGCTGCTCCAGCCCCAGTGAGGCCTGAGGAGGCCTACCTGGGCTCCAAACTCGGGGGGCCCAGGATGGGAGGTCAGGTGGACAGGGACCTGTGGGGGCGGGCAGCGCCGGCAGGTCACGGGCTGAGCAGGTGGCTCCAGCCCCGGCCTCTGTGGCCATCTGCCTTGTGTGTCCTTGTTGTGACTGCAGCTGTGAGCATACCCGCTCACCAGCCTGGCATCGGTCACTCTGGACAGCCCTCACCCAGCTCTGGGTGATGTGGGGAGGGGACAGGCGAAAGCCCAGGGGCAGGGGTACTGGAGAACTCCAGGCCTCGTCTGGAAGGACCAGCTGCAGACCCCAAGGATGAGACTGGTCCTGACTCCCACAGTGGGGACACAGGGCCAGGCTGGCCCCTGTTGGAGACTTGCTCCCATGCTAAGCTCAGTGCTGCCCCAGGGCCTTTGCACAGGCCACCCTGCTGCTTGATGTCCTTCCTCTGACCTCCACATGGCTGGCCCTTCTTCGCAGAGAAGTCACCACCTCACAGAGGCCCTCCCTGCGCATTCCATCTGACCAGCACCCTGGCCCCCCAGCCTATCGCCTTGCCCTGACCTCTCCTGGCTCCCGGTGGCCCCCAACCACCTGTCACTTTCCTCTTTATACAGTTACTGCCGGTTCCCACCACGGGAACTCCCTCCTCCCAACCATCTCCAACCCTCCACACACCTTAGGTCCAGGTTGACGTCTACCCTGCAGTGCCTGCCTCCTGTCTCTTCTCCGACACCGGCTATGGCTCCCACTGCCCACAAAATTAACCCCTGACTGGAGTCAGACTGTGCCCTGGCCCCTCCTCCCCCAGGGCACACCCTGACCCTCGACTGCAGCCACGGGCTAAGTGCTACGCCGGCCGCGTCCGAGCCCCGATGCTGAGCGCTGCTCACTCTGTCCTGGCCCCAACCTAAGCACAGTCACAGGAGTGCCACGCGGGCAGCACCAACAAGGCTCCTTGACAGACGGTTTACTACGCGCCCAGCTGTGTCAGCGCCACAGATACACCACCTAGCAGGGTCCCGCCACGGCTCCGAGGCGGGCGCCACCTCTCACACACAGGTGCAGCAGTCCCTCGAGGCCACCCTGTGCCCAGAATGGCACCGGGTCTGGGTCGGCCCACCCAGATCCAACTCCCTGTTGCAATCCATCCACCCGCCATGCTCCCCAGGGGAGGCAACTGCCTTTCCCGCAGCCCCACCCTGCCGGCCAGCGGGTCTACCTGCGGCCGCCCCACTGCCAGCCTCGCTCCCCTGCCATGGCCTCCCCGTGACCAGCCTTGCCAGAGCCCACACCTGTGCCCTTGGCCTCAGCAGCCCTGGCCTCGCTCACCCCCCACCCCCCAGGGCTCTCACTTCTCCAGGACCCTGTGCCATACCTCCTCCCGGTGCACTCCCCAGAACCTAGCCAGGAGGACCCCAAGCACCCCAGCCTTCCCCCTGCTAGCTCCTGCGCCCCCGCAGTCCCCCACACCAATGCTCAGCATCTGGGGCCAAGCTCGCCCTCCAGGGGCCGGTGCTGAGGGGCAGCCGGGAGGGGAGGGAAGAGGAGGGGCTCTCGGTTCTTCTGGGCAGTCCCCTTTGAGCGCAGCTGGGCATCAGGAGCCCAGATGGAGCTTGGGAGTTTGCTCTGGGAAGTCCCAAGTGAGGCAGAACCCACGGCCCCATCTCACAGATGGGGAAGCTGAGGCTCGGGAGGAGGCAGCCTGCTGCCGACCCTGAGGCCAGCTCTATGGCCGCTGCAGTTCTCACGCCTCTGCCGCTCTGGCTGGGATATGGGTACAGGGTGGCCCAGCACACCAGCCCGCACCACCTTCCTGACCAGGACCCTGGTCTAGAAGCCCAACAAAGGGAGCCACGGCCCCCCAACAAGCAGGCTCAGCGTCCCAACCGCCCTCTCCCCCGAAGAAACCCAGCACAGACCAGCCTTGCCCAGAAGGCCCTCCGCAGCCCTCCCTCGCCCTGGTGCGAGCAGACGTCAACAGAACCACTGCCCACCGCCAGCCCGGAGGACGCAGGGTCCTCTCCACTACAGGGAAGCCGAGGCCCTGAGGGCCAGCCCGGGTCACTGCATGCGAGGACAAGCCTGTGTCCGACACTAATCTGCTGCCCAGGCCTGGGAAGGAAGGAATGCAGGGACACAGTCCCCCACCCTGATTCCCCGCCCGGACCCTGGGCACACACCCTAGGGACAGAAGAGCGGCTACTGGAGATCATGCTGGCCCCATGCTGCCTGGACCAGACTCAGGGGCCCAGGGTTAGGTCATGCAGTGGCAGCCCGCCACCTTCACCCCAAGGCCATTTGCACAGAAAGCCACCTCTCCCAGGGGACCTTCAGGGCAGCCCCTGCCCTGCCACAGACCCAACCCCAGCCGGCCTGCCCAGAGGGCTCCCCAGGGTCAGGGCCAAGAATACGTACCCTGCCTGTCCAGCCCAGACTCACCGAGACCTTGAGCAAGCCCCTCCCCAGGCCTCAGTTTCTCTGCCTGTCAGTGAAGTTCAGTGGCACTGACCTATGAACTCTGTTTGCCTCTGACCTGGGGAAGCCCCGCTGGGTTTCTTAAGATAAAAGCAGTGGCCAGATGTTCTGGGAGCCTGGAGCTGTCTGCCACAGGAACATGGTTTTTGTGAGGGGTGAGCTTTGCCCAGCAAAGCCGAGTTCCCCCCTAGCCATCCTCCACGCTACCACCCCAGACCTTGCAGCAGGTCTGGGTTAGAAGCCGTAGGAGAGCGCCCAGGGCCCCTCCTCTCCTTGGTGGGCAGCCTGGCCCAGTGACCTGCAAGGGGCTTCTGGGGTGAGGTGCAGCTTGGTGGGCTCTAGGGGTGAAGCCCTCCAGCCACTGTGGGCTGGCCCCGCACCCAGGGCCCCAGCCCTCAGGCTGCCCCAGATGCAGTCTCCATAGGAACCAGTAGCCCCCACGATCACAGGAACATAAAGGAGGCCCTGAGATGGAGGGCCTGCCTGGGGACTTGGGCCAGGCCCAGCAGCCTCACCGCCCCCAGAGCCTGGCCGGGCACAGCCACCTCCGCCAGCCAGGCTGCACTCGGGGTGGGTGCAGCAGGATTCCTAGAAAAGGAGCCCAGCAGGCAGCTCCTCCTGCCAGCCCTGGGCACCCCAGGACAGGTGGTCCTTCCTCTCCTGAGGACCGAGGACCGGCCCTCTCCAAGGTCCCAGGCCTCTGAGGAGAGGAGAGTGAAGGCAGACCCACCCCTCCGCCACTTCCGGACGGGATCCCCAACTCCACAGCCGGCTCCCACTCACCCTATTGAAGGCCATGGTGGCTGCTGGGCGCAGCGATCCCGAGGCTGGGAAGGCTGGGGCGCCCTCCCCACCTGCCTCCGCTGCTGCTGCCACCGACGCGACAGTCCGCGCCCCCGCCCGCCGCCCCTCCTCCTCCTCCCTCCTCCCTCCTCCCTCCTCCCGTCCCTCCTCCCGCCAGTGCCCGCGGGGTCTCACCGCGTCGGCGCTGAGCTGGGCTAAGATGGCGAAGGTGGAGAGTCGGTCACAGAGGCAGCGCGTCCGGAGGGCGTCGAGGGGCACCGTGCGGCAGCCCCGCCACGACCAGGGCCCGAGCTGCGGGGGGGCGGAGGAGGAGGGTCTGGGGGCGGCGGGACACGGGGAGACAGGCAGCGTCAGCGGCGGCCGGCGGCCGATCCGGCCCGCCGCCCTCCCCTGCGCCCGCCCCGCTGCCAGGCCCCGGCGCCCCGGCGCCCATGGCCGCCTCTGCGCCCGCCCGCCCGCCCGCCCGCCGCGCGCCCGAGAGCCGAGAGCAGCCCGCGGGAGCGCGGGGCGCGGGCGCGCCGGGGAGGGCGGGGAGCTGGCCCCGCGCCCGGGAGGCCCCGCGCCCCCGCCGGCCCGCGAGCCCAGGGGAGTGGCGCCCCGAGCCCGGGCGGGGCGCACAGGCAACGGGGGCGCCGGGAGCAGCAGCCTGCGGATTCTGACTCCCCAGCCACAGCCCTGGCTCCGCTGGGCTGGAACTGGTGACCTTGGGACTGCTCCACCGGGCATCCATCCACCTCCCCAGGCCAGGTCCCCTGCTCTCCGAAGCTCTTCTCTCCCCAGGGAGGCAGCTGGAAACTTCCCTCTGGTCCCACCCAGGCCCCTCCTGCTGTTTCTAGGCCCCGCAGAGCCCAGCTGTCATTTCAGCAAAAGACTTGCTAGGTCCTTGTGCACCAGGAACCAACTGCTGGCAGGTCCCTCCTTCCTCCCCCTCTGCTGTCCCAGAGCCACACTCCCCAGCCTTCCAGACTGCCGGCCTGGCCCTCTGTCCAGCAGCCCTGGCCCTCTGTCCAGGACTTCCGAGCATCCAGCTCTCAGCCACTGACCCTGAGCATGGCCTGCTTTGAAGAAAGTGCCAGGGAGGGCCTCTGGGGCCAGTCCCTGTCCTGCTCCAAGGACTCAGGGCCCCACCAGGTGAGCATGAAGATCCGAAGATCCTGGAGGATTCCAGGATCTGACCTCGCCAGGGCTACTGCTGGGAGCCTTCTGCACCCAAGACCCACGGAGCAAGGCTTCACCCCCCCCCACCCCCAGGCCCCAGGACTTCCAATGACAAGCCTAGGGTCCTCTTTCTGCATGAGGGTCTCCCCACCACCAGCCCCAGGCCCTTTACACTGAGTTCCCACCCACCCCAGCCAGGAGGGGGCGACAGGATTCCCAGCCTCAGGAGGCCTCCTCCAGCCTGCACTGCACAAGGGGACTCCAAAGCTCAGAGCCAGAGGCGCATGCTCCGTGCACGGGGGGCTCTGCTTTGTCCAGCTGCCACACGCAGGAGCCACACGGCTGCACCCCCTGGGGAAGTGACCCCCGCCCCCGCGCCTCAGTGTCCTCAGGGGTGGCCAACCTCTGCACAGGCCGTGCTGCGGTGCATGCCTGTGGATGGTGGATCCGGGCGTCTGAGAGCCCTGAGTGCGGCCGTGGGCTCTGGGTCACGCCACCATGTGTCCTAGTCTGTTTTTAGCAGCCCAGGGAATTGGCGGCAGGATTGCTGAGATCCAGGCCCGGGAGAAGGGACACGCACTGGGTAGGTGGGTGGACCCCTCCTCCCCGAGGTCCAAGACACAAGCGGTGCTTTCTCCGTGCCTCTCCTCCCATGACTTGCTCCTAAGGACCACACTGTGGCCTCGGGTACCAGGGAAGGCCAGGCTGGGGGGAAGCCTGAGGGAGGCGCGGGCCTTGGGCTCCAGGGGCCAGGATGAGCAGCATGGCCCTGGGAACCACTACCCTCTTTGGCCTGTCTGCCCACCCGAAACGCAGTGCGAAACCCCATGCCCTTGGTCCATGGGAAGGGGTCTGGAGGCCCTGGGCTCCTCCATCTGAGGACCCTCTCTTTCCAGAGGAAGTGGACAAGTGGACATGAGCCATAGAAGAGTCTGGACCTGCAAGTTCTGTGGCTCCCAGGGCTGCCTCTGAGCCTTTGGGGCTCGGCCCAGCCGGACCTCACAGGCCCCAGGGGCAGCCACAGCACTGACCCCAGGACCCTGGCACTGGGATGGAGGCTAAGGGATTAGCCTGCTCAGAGGTCCCACCTCCAGCCCGTGGCCCTGCAGCGCAGCACAGGGTGTGCCAGAGTTCAATCCCAGGGCAGAAACCCCTAGGCCCTCTTGGTGAGAAGAGTCCAGGTCCTGCTGACCACAGAATGGGCAGGACCTGGGGTCCAGAAGGAACAGGGACTCGAGTCCCTGGAAAGCCCTGGTGCGCTGAGTGGCACCCCAGACCTGGCACCCCTACTGGAGGTTCTCCCAGGCTGCATACGGCTGGGCTGGGCACGGCCCTCACCCCTCTGTCTGATGTAGCCTCCAGCCCTGGCTGACTCTCACGCCCTGTTCCTGGGGTGGCGCAGCGGTCCCGAGCCGCCATGGCCCCACGGCAGACCGGGAGCACCCGTGCTCCAGGATGACTCTGTGTGCGAGTTCTGTGGGCGGCCAAACGACCCACCCATGGTGTTGGCTGGGTAGCTGCTCTCACGAGTGGGGCTCCAGCCGGCAGGGCTGGGTTCAAATCCACTTTGTGGTGCACACCCCAGACTCAGGCTATCCCCCTGCTCTGTGTCAACAGCTGCACACTTGTTCAAAGACTTGGAGGGGAGCCGGGCTGGTCAGGCCCACAGCCTGGTGGACCACAGGGTGCCATGCCGCCAGCCACCAGCCAGCGCCTGGGAGACCCCCCATTGCTACCCATCCTGTAGCCACAGAGGCTAGAGGAAGCACTGCCCCTGATCCAGGAGACAGGCAGTGGCTGGCCACTCTGCAGGACCGTCCAGCAGGTGCCCAGCCTCGGCCTCCCACCGCTCTAGCAGGCCCGTGATATGGGGCAGGGGAGCGTCTGCCGCCTGCGCAGCTCCGGGCAGGGCCCCTCCATGCCCCTTTTACACCCAGTAATAATAGCTTCCGCTGGTGCTCGGCTCTCTGCACACTTTCTCATCTATTCTCTGCAACAACCTTCAGGTCAGCTTTGTAGATAGACACCGAGGCTCTGAGAGACGCAGGCGTCCGAGGCCACACAGCAAGACAGCAGTAGCGCCTAGATTCCAGGTTCTGTCTACCTGCCTCCCCCGCTCCTGGGCACATGGCATCCAAACCCTGACCGAATGTGGATCTGAGCGGGGCCTGCAAGGGTAACCTGGAATCAGGAGAGAAGGACGGCCTGTCCCAGGCCCAGCAGAGCCAGGAAGAGCGTGGTCAGTGAAGGACTCTGAAGAATGACCCGAGCCCTCCTCGCGGCACTGGGCCTCAGCTGAGGACCAACCTGCAGCAGGATGGGTGGAAGGCTAGTCTCAGCTCAAGGACCCTCCTATGCCTGCCAAACACACATCCACCTGGAAAAGGTCGGCATTCCTCAGCCCTCCCTCCAACAAGACCTCTGGACAGCGTCTTCTAACACGCAGATCCCTATTCACAACAGCTGGGCATCCGTCCTTCCTCTGCCTCAAACCCTTTCTGCAGCACAGGCACCTGTTCCCATTTCTGCAACAGGGGAGGGTCATTCCCTCCTCGTGCACGCAGCGGCTGCACCCGCACGTGGGGGGCCATTTGCCACCTCTTGTCTGAGCTACAGAAACTTGGACTATCTGGGTCATGGAGCCAGGTGCCCCCTCCTGAGCCCAGGCCTAGGGAATCTGGGCCAGGTGCACCTGCTCCCGATGAGCCCAGGGCAAGAGGACTTGGGCCATGACTCCCTGCCAGGAGCGGAAGAGAGAGGCCTGGATCAGAGCAGCAGCCCTTCCCTGGCTGAGTGGGAGGACTTGGGGACCCAGGCCTCTGCGACAGAGCCCAGGAAAGGTCTGGACACTGTCCACCCTCTGCAAGTCACAAGTGGCCCCACCGCAGGGGCCTCCCAAGATCACCAATGCCACAGCATCAGCAAGCCCAGGGACGGCTTCCGGTCCTGCCCACTGCCCCTCTGAGTGACCCCAGGCTGACCACTCTCTGCCCACAAGCAGACGGATGTTTTTCCTCCACCCGCAGCCAGCGCTGGCCACCCAGAAACCCAGCCTCCCGCCTCTTCTGCCCCACAGCCCACAGCCCACCACCACCAGCCCATTTTTCAGGCTGAGACCCCCCCACACCCTCCCACAGGAAACCCTGTGGGCCAACTGCTGGTTCCAGCTCCCACAGCCCGGGCCCCAGCCCCTAACCTGCTGTCCTCCATCCAACCCCCTCACCCACCCTAGGCCCCAAGCCCTCCCAGGGCTCGCCCCTCACTCAGATCAAAGGCCGCACTACCCCAGGCACTGGCCCAACGTCCCCTCCCACCCCACCTGCCTGGGATCCCCAGCTCGCTGCATCCCACCCACATCCACGAGGGGCCCCGCTCCTGGCTCAGCCCTAAGCCATGCGGCTCATTTCAGCTCCCAGGGCAGGCCCTGAGCTCGCCCACCCGCCCCCCGCTTCGCCCCGCGTCCCAGGGAGGCTCAGCATGTGGCCAGCGAGCCAGTGGGCAGTCCCCCAGGCACATCCGCAGGGCCTGGCGTCGGTGGGAGGCCTCAAGGGGACCACACTGCAGCTCGGCCCGGGCACCCTGCTCTTCTGGGACCTGGCCGCCCACTCCAGCTGCAGGAGGAAGTGGGCAGCGAGGCCTGGCCTCCACCCTGGGCCAAACTCCTTCCCGGGCTCTCGGAGCTCGGCTGCTCCCTGGGCAGAAGGCTCGGGCTCTGACCAGCACCTGCTGGGTAGACAGCAAAGGCCAGGCCCGCGTGCCCACGGACGTCAGGGGCAGTGGCTCGGGTGCTGAGAGCCCGGGCCTCACCACATCGTGATCCTCCCGCCGGCCCACAAAGCGAGTGCTATTATGGGACTGCGCACTGTCAGGGTCCCCTTGGATTTGATGGGCTAATTCACACTCCAGTGTGAATGACTCATAGGGTGCCCTCCCACACAGCAGAAAGAAGCCAGCAGTGGGCACGCAGCGCCCCAGTGGAATCTCAGGTGCCGGGCAGGCGGCAGGAATGGAGCCTCTGCGAGTGGCGAGGGCCTCCCAGGGCCCCCAAACCTCTCAGCCTGGCCTTCAGCATTCTTGGAGAGCTGTCTTCCTCCCATGGCCCTGCAGCCAGCCCACTCGGCCTCTTGCCCTGCCTAATGTAAGCCCAGATGGAGGCTGGCAGTGCCGCCTCCAGGAAGCCCGCCTAGATAGCTGCGCTAGTCCTGCTTTGCTGAGCGAGCCCCACCTTGCCGCCCAGTGGACCCCTTGGTCCTGGCGGCCCTGCCCACACATGCCAGCCTAGGGAGAGCCCCTAATGGCCTGGTGCATACAGGACCTCTCCTTCCTCCCAGCCTGGGTCTTCGCTGCTTCGGCCCCCCTGCCCCTGCCCAGGAAGCCTCCCTGACCTCCCCCTCCAGTCTAGAAGTCCCAGGGGCTTGGCCCCATCTGGCCCCGGCCCTCCAGCTCAGGACCTGAGCGCAGCCTCGTCTCTGACCTGCCAGGCTGGGGTTTGGACACCTGCCTGCCCCAGGGCCAAGCTCTGGCTGCCAGGCGAGGCCCACGCGTCGGCGGTGCGGCTGTCCTTCCTGTGGGCCCAGCGCTCGGGCGGCTCTGGCTGGGGCTGAGCCTCACTCGGCACCAGGTCTGCAGCCAAGCCTTCAGGGCTCCTCCATCCCCACCGCGCCGATGCCAATCTCCCCACTCCTTCCTGGCGCCGGCTGCTCTGGGCCAGGCCTCCCCACGTCAGCCCCAGCCCGGGGCCGACAGCTCTTCTCCTGAGCCAGCTCTTTGGGCACCAAGGGCCAGGGCTGTGTGTCCACTGCAGCAAGCCTCCTGGGGGAGGGGTGACTGGGCTCCCAGCTCAGCAACAGTGACCTGGCCCCCTCCATCAGTCGGCTGCTTGCCAGCTCCAAAGCCCAGCTTGTGGCCCGGAAGACTCTGCCTGCACCTGGCCCACCTGCCTGGTGCCCGCCCCTGCCAAGAGAGGGTAGCTGCCAGACACCTAGGTCCCTCATGCCCCAGCCCCTGGGACCCAGTGGGGGTCAGGGGCCAGTGTGTTTACTCACTCCGTGAGCAGCTCTCCGCCCTGGGTCACCGCCCTGCGTGTCACCCCTGGCTCTGCAGATCCAAACCTCACTGCTGTCACGGTCGGTCCAGCCTCGTCTCTACCCAGCCTGCTCCCAGTCTGCGTGTGCTCCTGAGCCTCCTCTGCTCTCCCAAAGCCCTCCCACCACCTGGCTGGTATCTGCATGTCTGCTGCGCTCTGGCTCCTTAAACGCACCATGGGTGGGCCCTGCTTCCCACAGGGTACGAGGCTGCAAACTCCGCTCAGAGCTGAGCATGCCTCAAACATCTCATGCTACCACAGCCTGCCTGCCCTCTCAGAGCTACCACTGAAACACTCCCGACCGCATCAAGGACGTCAACAGAGCAATCTCCACCGCCACCATAACTGTCACTACCACCACATTACCACTATCACCATGTTACCAACCCACCAACATCACCATTACGTTACCAATACCACCACCACCACCACCACCACATGACTAACACTACCATTGCATTACCCATGCCAATACCAACATCACCAACATTATATTACTGCCATCACCACCATCACATTACCAACTCTACCACCATCAACATTACATTACTACTATCACCACCATCTCATTACCAATATAATCACCATCACCACTGCATTACCACCACCACCACCATCACCAATGCATTACCAACACCATTACCAACACCATTATCACCACCATTACATTACCACCACCATCACCATTACATAACCAACATCATTACATTACCAACACCACCATTACCACCATTACATTCCACCATTACATTACCTCTACCACCACCACCATCATTACATTACCAACACCACCATCACCACCATTACATTACCACCACCACCACCACCGTAATATTACCAACACCAACACCATCACCACCATTACACTATCAACTCCACCATCATCAACATTACTACTATCAGCACCATCTCATTACCAGTACAACCACCAGCACCATATGTTACCACCACCACCATAGCCACCATTACATTACTACTAATACTATCACCATCACATTACCAATACCACCACCATCACCATGATAATCACCATCACATAACCAACACTATCACCATTATTACATTACCAACACCAACATCAACACCATCACATCACTACCACCATCACCACCATTACATTGCCAACACCAACACCATCATCATCATTACATTACTAATAACACCACCATTATCACCATCACATTAGGAATACCACCATCATTACGTATCAACCACCAATACCTCCATTACATTATCAATGCAACCATAACCACACCTGCATTACCAACACTATCACAATCACCATTAGTACATTATAACCACCACTAGCACATTACCAAAACCACCATTATATCACCAATACCATCACAATTAATATCCAACACCAACACCACCATAACCACTATTATAGTACCAATACCATCAACCATTTCATTACTAATACCACCACCATGACCACCATTACATTGTCAATAACCACCACGAGTACATTACCAACACCACCATTACATCACCAGCACCACCATAACCACCACTGCATTACCAACACCAACACCGTCATCACCACTATCACCGCCACTACATTACCAGCACCACCACCATCACCATTACCACCAACACAACCACGACTACCTCATTACCACTACTAATGTCACCATCACCATCATAACAACCATTATATCACCACACCACAATACAACCGTGAACACCACCACGTTATCACCACAATATTACCATCCCCATTCATGCCACCATGACATTACTAATACCCCCATCACTGCTATGCTCACCATGATATTGCTAACACTAGCACCACCATCACCATCACTGTCAGAATCACCACTACCAATAACATCACCGATACCAACACAAACCCCATCATAAATAGCACTGCCTTCCAAGCCACCATCATCAGTAATCACCTGATCAACTGCAACACTTCTAATATAGATAACAAAGTCACTACTACCCATCCCCACTGTCACCATCGATAGTGCTGGTACCACCACATCCCCACCATTCCCACCACCCACAGGCCATCACCACCATCTGATGCTCATCAACACTGAGATTATTATGTTACCAAGAGCACCACTGCCACTAGCGGCACCACTGTCAATACCACTTGCTACCCTCCTCACTACCAACACCATCAGCAGCAGCAAATGCACAACCATCACCACCTCCCCCACTGCCGACAGCACGGAGGCTGCTGATGCTGTCACCATCACCATCGACAGCACAACCGGTGCCACCGCTGTCACCACAGCTCTGTCACAAGACTGTGCTTTCATGGTCACCCATGGCCACACCACACCCACCATTATCACCACACCGTCACCTCCTCAGAACCAGGGCCCTGGCTGCCACCGGCCTCAGCTCTGGATGGGGGCTTCCATGGCAGCCTGTCTGGGTAAGCTGCAGTGGATCCATCCCACCTACCCCAGAACATGGTCGTTTGCACTCAGCGGGCACACCTCCACTGCTGCCTACTGCCCCACCATCCACCTCCAGGCATCACCCGGTGCACCCAGCTCCAAAGACCCCATCGTCACAAGTTACAAGTCACACCACCATCCCTACCAGAGGGTGCCTCCCGCCAAAGCCAAGAAAGGAAAACGGACACCCCGTCACTGGCCTCCTACCAGTATGGAAGTCCTGCCTGTGCCGACCCCACATCCTGCCTGCCCACATTCCAAGTCAGCCCTTGGATGTGTGGGAACCGGGAGTCGCCACCCCTCTTCTCCCACCGCCGAGCCTGGGGGTGCTCTGCCTGAGACTTCTGCCCAGCGGGGGCAGGTGGCGCACGGCACCTCCCCTGCCTTGTCTTGCTCCTGCAAGGACGCTGGGTTGAGCGGTCTGCAGGCGAGGGAGCTGGAGGGTGCCAAGGGGCCACGAGGAAGGTCAGGACCATGACCATGTCGTGAGGCCAAAGCAGGCAGGGCCCCTCCCGCCCCAGCATCCCCTGTGGGTGCATGGCAGGGCTGGCGGGTCAAGGAGCTGGCATCAGATGGCCTGGCAGCCAGCAGGTGGCCAGGAGTCAGCTGTCTCCCACGCCTCACCCTGACCCTACTGCCTGGTCACCACCAAGGGCAAGGAGCACCCTTCTCTGCATCTAAGAGAGGCGTGGGTGTGGGTGAGGGGCTGCCAGGTGCCCAGGCCTCCCCGCCTGCTGTGTTTTGCTCCCCGACCACACGCTGCAGCTCCCGCGGCCCTCAACCTGGGCCTTTGCGCAGGCCTCAGGCCTTCTGAGTGGACTGTAGCTCCCTGCCCGCAGCCAGCCTAGCTCCCATCTTCCCGAGGTGTCCCTAGACAGCCCTCACAGCCTGACACCTTTCTGGGCTCCAGCACCTTAACACCAGCATGGCATTCATCCCTCATAGCTTCTCCATTTGACAGGTGCAGAAGCCAGGGCTCGCCATGGCCATGGGGTAAGGAACAGACCAGCACTGGGGCCTGCTCCTCCTTCCCGCGAGCTCCCCCAGTGCTGGCCAGACGCTGCCTGGAGTGATGCTCTGAACCTCAGTCCCTGCTGGCAGCCGGGGTGGACAGGCACCATGTGGGCAAGGGCCCAGCAGCGGGGGCAGGCGGCTCCCAGACCAGGGCGGTCACACAGGCCGCCGCCCTGCCCCGCCTCCTCCAGCACTACAAGGGGCCATGGGCCGGGCACCTGGCCAGAGCCTTCCTGGAGGAGAAAGCAGAGGGGATTAGGGAGGGAGCAGCAGGGGAGAGGGGTGGACAGAGGAGGGAGAGGCAGGTGTAGCGGGCGGGCAGCGCAGAGGGCAGCCACGGTGGTGCAGCAGGCAGTCTGGCTGGCTGGCTACCAGGCGAGGCTGGTGCCACCTGTCTGGACAGGGGAGGGCGAGTGCAGTCGTCCTGGAGGGGGCACTTCTCCTATCCCTTTGTAAAGTCTAGTAAACCGAGGCCTGAGCTCGCATGGGTACAGCTGAGGTCTCCCGGGCAGAAGGGGTCAGGCCTCAGAGACCTGAGTGCTTGGACACAGGACCACTGGTAGGCAGTATGGTGACCTGCAGCAGTCCTGGGCCTCCAAGCTCAGTGCTGCAGCCTCCGCGCAGGCTCAGCAGGGCCAGGCACCCTGCTGGGCTCCTTTGAGTGGGGAAGCTGGGAGGGGGCCTTGCCACTGTGGTACAGTGTCCAGGCAATGAGTGAGCGAGATGACCTGCTGTCCTCAGAGGGTGAGCAATCCCACTACTATCCAACAGGTGCTCCCCGATTCCTGGGACGAACTTTGCCTAGGAGGACGCGGAGTGCATCCCCAAGACCCGGCCCAGCCCTCTGGTGCAAATGGGACTGTGCTGACCCATGGGTGCACTGAGACCTGGGCCTCCCCAGGGAAGGGGCAGGGCAGGGCTGTAGGGACTATGGGCCTGTGGAGGGGCGGCCGGGGCAGGGACAGAGGGGCCATGCAGGCCAGCGAGGGGCAGCCTGGGGCCAGCCACAGAGCTGGGCCTTCCCCCGGTGCAGGACTTCTCGTGGCCCCACCCCAATCTAAGGCTGGGGGGCTGGTCCCTGGGCGAGACCTCGTGACCCTGCCAGTCCCCTCCACTGTCCCCCCTGCTACAAGCCCCTCCACAGCCCGGAAACTGTGCGAGAGCCCACAGCAGGCCTCGGCCGGCCCCTGCTGCCTGGGATCCAGCAGAGGGCCAGGCTCCGGGCGGCCCTAGGGCTGAGGCCAGGCTGCAGGCAGATGCCAGCCCAGGGTGGGTTCGCCTCTGCGAGGCGCCAGCCCCTCCCAGCCCCCACCAGTGGCCCACAAGAGCCAAGCACAACCTCCCTCCCACACCCTGGCTCATCATGGTGAGGGCCGGAGGCCTTTCCCAAGTTGCCAAAGGGGCCTCTGTGCAGGGCCCATCCCCCACCCTGTCCCCTTCCCCCATCAGCAACCAGCCGGCCTGGGAGATATTGGGCTGGGAACCGGCTGACAGCCACAGCCACTTGGGGACCCTGCCAAGTCTGCCTTCCGCTTGCCCCCACCGCCCTCTCCTAGGGAACCAGGACAGTGGAGGAGGGGGCAGCTCTTAAAGGGACAGGGTGCCCTGGGAGGGCCCTGACAGGCAGGGATGGGCGTCTGTCTGTGTGGGAGCCTGGGCTTGTCAGTGGCACTTGGAACAGCCTCCTCAGCTGTAAAGAGCGCTAACAGAATGAACAGGACACCCAGGGCAGACCTAGCAGGGCCTGGCTGGGGTCAAGCTCCAGAGAGAGTGGAAGAAACCATCCCTCCTCAAGCCCACACCCTTAGCCAGCCCTTCCCAGTCTGCACTGCTGGCCAGGTCCAAGGCGGCATGTGTCAGGCAGAAGAAGAGTGCCAAGAGTCCAGGAAGGGGGATCTCCCAGGCCCGTTGAGCCGGAGCCTGCTGCAGGACCTGTCAGAGCCTTAGAGCTGATGTGTGTGCAGGAGCAGGGGGAGCCGGCGCTCCCCAGAGCCCTCCCAGGAGGCGTGTCTGGCAAGACAGCCCAGGATGGCTGGAGCCAAGGAGGGGCTCAGCGTCTGGCCTGTGAATGTCCTCACGCTGGGCCTCAGTGGACTGCTCTTCAAGAGGAGGGCAGATGGCCTCAGGGTGTTGCCAGCTCTGACCTTCGTGTTCTGTATAATTTTTGTTTGTTTGTTTGTTTGTTTTTAAAGGGAATTTCAAAAGACCGCCAAATAATTGGGGCTCCTCCCAGGCTGGGTACCCAGGGAGCTGTCCCTTCAGCACCAGGGGCCGGATCCCTAGGTGTACTCAGCTGCCAGCTCCAGGCACCTGCCGACCACCCACCCACCTCTCATTCCCAGCAGGCTGGCAGTGTCCCCGGAACATGCGCCCACCTCCTAAGCCCCAGGCCTGCTAGCGTGACCTTATTGGGGGCGGTCTTTGCCAGTGTAATTGAGATGAAAACATACTGGACTTGGGGGTCACTGGTTTTGGGGGCTGGGGCCTCACTGGAAGATGGGAGGACATGGAGACGCAGAGGGAGAAGGCCCTGCTAAAATGGAGGAGGGGGATCACAGCAGGGCAGCCACAAGGCGGGCAGCCCAGGTCTGCTGAAAACCCCTCGGAGAGGGGAGAGATAAGGGGAGCCCCTTCAAGGGAGCAGAGCCCTGCCCATGCCCAGTTCCAGAGTCCCAGCCCCCACGACGGTCACACCGGCAGCTTTCTGCTGTGGCAGCCTCCCTGTCTGTGGTGATCGGGACTCTGTGGACGCCCATCCTCCTGGCCCCACCCTCTCCCTTCTTTTGCCAGCTTGCCCATGATCCACCTGCCCGCCCTCCCGGCTGCTAGCCTGCTCTCTGCTCACTCCCCAGGCCCCCAAGCACCTGAGCCTGCCCCACCAGCGCCCCCACCCCCAGGCAGCCACTGTCCTGCCTGCCCGGCCTCTGCAGCCAGCCGTGCCTTGCCCATGTGCCGTTACTTATCCACAGTAGGCAGCGCCCAGTTCTGAGGTTCTGGGCACAGACTCGCCCCGTGTGCCTACGGTAGCGGTGCCATGGTTGAGGGACTGTACAGGGCGTGCTATCGCAGGGATGGCCTTATCTGGCTTGGACTTTGGGGAACTCTGCAAGGCCCCCTTTGCTCCCCATCTCCCCCCAGGCCCTTGCTGTTGCTATGCAGGCTGGAGTGGGGGTGGGGAGCAGGAGCCTTGGGCTGTGCTGCCAGGTGGGGCTCAGGACCAGCGATCCAGGGTCCTTGCACTTGGAGGGTGGGATCTGGTCACGTGACACTGGGTGGGGCGCAGGGCTCCAGGCTCTGGACCCCATGTTTGCGGAGCGTGGGCAGATCCCTTGCGTATAGCTGCTGAGCCGTGTGCAGCTGTGTGAGGACAGCTCAGTGTGAGGCAGGCCGGGGCCTGCACTGTGGGCGGAAGCTTCTGGTGCATTCTTTCCAAGAGGAGGAGTGTCCCTGTCAACTGTTGCATGTGGCTGGAAGAGGAGGTGGTCCTGTAGGCACGTGACACATACATAATACATGGGAACAGGTGCAAGTCACTCCAGCTGCAACAGGGAGCAGGGCTCAGCCTATGACCAAAGTCAGGGTCAGCATGGGGCAGAGATCAGGGCTCAGTGGGTGACCAGGGTCAGGGTCAGCATGGGGCAGGGATCAGGGCTCAGTGGGTGACCAGGGTCAGGGTCAGCATGGGGCAGGGATCATGGCTCAGTGCGTGATCAGGCTCAGGACCCAGCATGGGGCAGGGATCAGGGCTCAGTGGGTGACCAGGGTCAGGACCCAGCGTGGGGCAGAGATCAGGGCTCAGTGGGTGACAGGGTCAGGGTCAGCATGGGGCAGGGATCAGGGCTCAGTGGGTGACCAGGGTCAGGGTCAGCATGGGGCAGGTATCAGGGCTCAGTGGGTGACCAGGGTCAGGGCTCAGCGTGGGGCAGGGATCAGGGCTCAGTGGGTGACCAGGGTCAGGACCCAGCGTGGGGCAGAGATCAGGGCTCAGTGGGTGACCAGGGTCAGGGTCAGCATGGGGCAGGGATCAGGGCTCAGTGGGTGACCAGGGTCAGGGTCAGCATGGGGCAGGGATCAGGGCTCAGTGGGTGACCAGGGTCAGGGCTCAGCGTGGGGCAGGGATCAGGGCTCAGTGTGTGATCAGGCTCAGGACCCAGCATGAGGCAGAGATCAGGGCTCAGTGGGTGACCAGGGTCAGGGTCAGCATGGGGCAGGGATCAGGGCTCAGTGGGTGACCAGGGTCAGGGTCAGCATGGGGCAGGGATCAGGGCTCAGTGGGTGACCAGGGTCAGGGCTCAGCGTGGGGCAGGGATCAGGGCTCAGTGGGTGACCAGGGTCAGGGTCAGCATGGGGAAGGTATCAGGGCTCAGTGGGTGACCAGGGTCAGGGTCAGCATGGGGCAGGGATCAGGGCTCAGTGGGTGACCAGGGCCAGGGCCCAGCATGGGGCAGGGATCAGGGCTCAGTGGGTGTCCAGGGTCAGGGCCCAGCATGGGGCCGGGATCAGGGCTGAGTGGGTGACCAGGTTCAGGACTCAGTATGTTATCATCAGAATCAGGACCAGGCATGAGGTCACAGGTCAGCCTGTGACCAGAGTCAGGGCTCAGCAGGAGCCAGGACCAGGGATCAGCACATGACCAGGGTCAGGACCCAGTATGGAGCTGCGATCAGGGCTCAGTGCGTGAGGTTCAGAACCCAGCATGGGGCCGGGATAGGGCTCAGTGTGTCATCAGGGTCAGGACCCAGAATGGGGCTGGGATCAGGGCTCAGTGCATGAGGTTCAGAACCCAGCATGGGGCCGGGATAGGGCTCAGTGTGTCATCAGGGTCAGGACCCAGAATAGGGCCAGGATGGGGCTCAGTGCATGACCAGGTTCAGGACACAGCATGGGGCCGGGATCGGGGCTCAGTGTGTGATCAGGGTCAGGACTCAGCATGGGGCTGGGTTCAGGGCTCAGTGGGTGACCAGGGTCAGGGTCAGCATGGGGCAGGGATCAGGGCTCAGTGTGTGATGGGGTCAGGACTTAGCATGGGGCTGGGTACAGGGCTCAGTGTGTGGCCAGCATCAGAGCTAAGCCTGTCATAAGACTTGGGGTCAGCATGTGCCCAGTGTCAGGGCTCGGAGTACAGTCAGGATCAGCACTCAGTTATTACAAGGTCAAGGCTCAGCATGTGACCAGGGCCAAGGACTGGTCTGAGTTTGAATCTGGGCTCTATTTGCGAGCAGGACCAGCGTTCAGGTATAAGTCACAGTGTGGATTTGAGAGGTCACTGCTCGTCAGCGGATAGTCACAGATGGCTCTCCTCCCTTCCTCTTACCCCACCCCACTCCACACACAGAAGTCCTCCCAGACCTTCTCACCTGAGCACACTGGAACACCGGCCACACCAGCACAGACCCAAACCAGGCACACTGGGAAAGCAAGCCCAGAGCCCTGGCCTGGCCACTCCAGTCAACAGGGGGCCACCTGCCCCTCGGTTCCCAGAGAGAGCCCTGGCCCACCAGCTGTGGTGGGGAGAGCCACTGCCCTGGAGCCAAGCGAGGCGGGGCCAGGAGGAAGGTGCAGGTCGCTCTGCCCCCTCTGGCCCCCAGACTCGGCTGCACCATCAGCAGCAGATATCTCTTGCCACCAAACCTCCAGCTGGACCGCAGGCCCCCGGGCTCCTCAGAACAGAGGTAAGAAGTGACCTGGCCCCTGGGCTGGGTCAGGACCCAGCAGAGGGTTATGGGACACTGACACCCAGGCTCTGCTCAGAAAAGACCACTCGCCCAGACTAGCACCTTCCTGTTACCGCTGAGGTCCCGACCTCGGCGAGCGTGTCACGAGCATCCTCACCTCCGCCACTGGAAGGGCCACCTGAGGACCTCGCTGCCCACTCTTCCCAAAGCATGCCTGTCGAGCCACACGACAGGAAGCTGAGGTTCCTGGGGCAGGACTTGCCCAAGGCCACCCAGCACGACCTCCTCGGCCACCATGGGTCACAACAGTGACCCCAGCTGAGCTGGGCACCAGCAGAAGTGTGGGCATGCCTGGGCATGGTGGGCTGGCGCATGCTTGTAATCCCCGTGCTTGGGAGGCGGAGACAGGAGGACTGTACAGGCTCGAAGCCAGCTGCGCTGGCTTAAGAGACCCTGTTTCTAAATAAAATATAAAATAGGTCTGGGAGCGTAGCCCGGAAGTAGAAGGGTTCCATCCCCAGTGCCACCAAAAAAAAAAGAAAAAGAAAAAAGAAAAAAGAGAAGTGTGGGCGGAGCTGTCTGAGGACACTGGTGGCATTGGTATTCACAGGAGTAGAAGGCAGGAAGCTCCGTTGGCACCCACAAGGGCTGGGTGGTAAGCCAGGTACCCTGGGAGCTGGAGCTGCTGCAGGGAGCAGGCCCAGGAGAGGATGCCTGGGCTGGGTGTCAACTGCACAGGGGAGAAGGGACCCACCTGCAGCTGCCACACCACCCCACCCCACCCCCTGAAACTGCACAACCCCCGACACTGCACCGTGGCCCCACGGTTTCTTGTGCTTCCCCCATCTTTTTCCGATACCCACTTCTGTACAAAGAGCTTATGCCCCTTGAAAATCCCAAAGAAAGCTACAGACAGCAACCAACTCCAGGGAGCAGTCTCCGGGGGCTGTGGGGCATGCTGGCCCAGTCCCCAGCCGCCGCAGGGAATGTCAGAGGAGTTGGAGGGCCTCACGTACCCTGCTGCGGGCTCTGCCCTGGCTGCACCGCCTGGCATGATGCTGGCCCCAGACGCACCCCACCACCAGCCCTCTGGCTCCACTTCTTGGCACAGGCGTGACTCAACATTTCACGCTGACCTGTCACTACTTCACTGGCCCTCCTCGCTGGGGACGGGGGATCTGAGGGCCGGAATCTCACAGAGGGGGCCTCACCCTTGATCAGGAGTCTCTGTGGGGTGGAGGGCAGCAGGCAGCAGAGTGTCTGTCTTATCTCCCAATAGCGCCTGGCCCTCACAGCAGCCCATCCCACCACCTGGACCTGCTGTAGCCCAGGACCAGGACCCATCCTGTCCACCAACTCCCAGCCCCCATGCTCCTCAAACTCCTTCCTGGCACTCCAGCTGTGTCTCTTCCGGAGGCCCTTCCTCTCTCTGCCAGACCAGCTGTCCCCTCTGCCAGGCAGGCCTTCCCTGCTACCCAGGACACATGCCACCCAGCCTAGGGTGCAGGGGGCCAGGACAAGGGGAGGTAGCCTCAACATCCAGTTCCCTGACCACACTGTCCGCAAGGCACACCAGACTCCATGGCTAGCCCCACCTGGCCCAGCCTGTCAGGACCACCCCAGCTCTCTGCTCGGGCTCCTGAGACCCCGAGCCTCCCGGCCTCTTGTAGTATAGGCCTTGTACACACTTCTTTCTGACTACATCCCTCCACACACACACTGTGACCACATTTTTCATCCTGGTCACGCCAGACCTGGGAAAAATGATCTTGGCTGCCTCAGAGGCTGAGAGGGCTGGTGCCTCCTGAGCCCTTGATAGGATCTGAGCACAGGGCCAGGGGCCATCCGACACCTCTGAGGACACCCGGGCCTGGCCATCTGACTGTCTGGAGCCTCAGGCTCTCCCAGGTTGCCCTGGTCCATTTCTCAGTGCCTGGTGCCCTGCCATCCTCACCACACCCAACACTCTCTGCTCTGGGTACAGGGCAGGACCTCCCTGTCTCTCTGGTCTGAGCTGTGCACTTCCCCCAGAGGGTAGGGAGACTCAGCCAGCTCCAGGCCCAGACTCTAGGCAGCAGGACACAAATGGACAGGTGCAGCCCAGCCTCAAACCTGAGCCTCCCCGCTGGGCAAGCTACCCCCCAATCCCACTGGCCCCGAGGCCACCAGGCCCAGAACTTACACATCCGCCTCGTCCCACAGGATACAGGTCTGGTTGGTGGTGCCCTGGGAGAGAAGGGCAAGAGAGTCAGGGCCACCTGCTTCCCCCGAGGATCCTGCCCCGTCCACACCGGGTGTTAGACGCCCTGCCTGTGTGGTGTCTCCAAGAATGCACTTCACAGAGATGAAACAGGCCCAGAGCAGACAGGACTGGCCCAGGGCTGTTCAGGCTGGCTCCACCCTGAGACCTGTGGTCTCCTGAACTCATAGCTGCCTGCTCTTTCCTGGCCAGTGACCCTAAACGTGACCCTGGGAGGCCAGGGCCTGCCTGGGGTTCCACAGCAGCAGTGGCCTGGGATTCAGGGCTTGTCCCAGAATGCTCTGGGATGCTGCTCTTGGCACTGGAGTAACAGAGGCCCTGCACAGTGGGCCTGGCAGGCTGCTTGGCCTCCAGCAGAGGGTGCCTCTCACTCTCCCCAGCCCCCATGGGCACCCTGACACTGAGTGGGAAGGGGCCGCCCAGGGAGACAGGAGCCCGAGGATGGCCCCGTCACCAGGGACTGAGGCACAGGGCAGCTCCCTGGCTCAGAGGGAACCTGGGTGGAGTGGCCAGATGTGGGTCAAATTTTAGCACCCAGATCAACCCGCTACAGGACCCAGGGCAAGTTGCCGCGCCTCCCCAGGCTCAGTTTCCCTGCCTACAGCAGAGATGGAAGCCGCTTTCTCGTGGGGCTGGTCTGAGGCCCAAGTTGAGGGAGTATGACCACTGCACGGGATGGGGTGGGAGGAGTCACTCACACACGGGCGTGCACAGGAGGAGGCACTTACATTGTACATGTGGGCAAACTCGATCTCCAGGGGCGTGAGCAGGGAGCGAGGCGGGGGCTTCACAGTCACCGAGATGACCTTGGAGTTCAGGACAGTCGTGTTTCTGGGAAAGTCCAAGGCAGTGGGGCATCAGGGCCAGTGGAGGAGCCCACGGTCTCCCGGCCTCTCCAGGCCCGCCCCTCGGTCTCTCGTCCAGCCCCACCCATGGCCCAGCGCTCCTGCCACCTGGACGCCCTCCTGCCCACCCGGCCCTTACCTTCCTCACCCACCCCGCCTGCCCGGGGGCCCACCTCTGCAGGGCCAGGAAGCTGCCCAGGTTTCGGTAGAGCACGGTGCCGACCACATACACGGATGAGTCGTCAGCCTCTGGAAGGGAGCACACTGTCACCCAACCAGGAACCCCAGCTGTCCTGCACACGCTCTCTGCGGGTCACACTCACGGCCCTGCGGCGGGGAGGCTGGACACCCCCACACAGCGCTGCTGCAGGAGCCAGCCACCGCCTGGGTCCCAGATGGGGAGGCAGAGCTGGGCCCCTCCCCATCACCCCTGGGTCTCCAGGGCCAGCGGGACACGTCTCTCCCTGGGGACCCAAGTCCTTGTCCCCTCAGGGAGCTGGCC
The DNA here is from genome assembly GCF_963383645.1 of Muscardinus avellanarius. Classification (NCBI taxonomy): domain Eukaryota; kingdom Metazoa; phylum Chordata; class Mammalia; order Rodentia; family Gliridae; genus Muscardinus; species Muscardinus avellanarius. The sequence goes on from NC_137789.1 coordinate 1,977,081, forward strand.
TGCCTGCCGCTCACTCAGCCTGTCCACCCCGGGGAAGGCAGGGATGGTTCCTGGAGGGTACGGTCTCCGGACACACCAGGAGTAAGAGGAGTGCACCCGTCACTTCAGGGGGTGAGCTGGGCCCCCAAGGAACCGCGGAGGGCGCCTCACCTGCCAGCCCCGTGGAGAACACGCTCCTGGACACCGTGACTCTGTCCTCTGGCACCTTGGCCCAGTCACCCGTGGCCCGCCAGCCCTTCATGGGGAAGCTGATGTCTGTGGCGCTGCTAGCTGGGAGCTTGTGGATGCTGAGGACTGGGGACAGGCAAGGGGTGAGAAGAGAGGGACTGCGTGGCCCGGAGCCTCGGCCGCGGCAGACAACGCCCAGGGGTACCTGGGCTCAGGGGGCCAGGGGTCACCAGCCTAGGTTTTTGCCTGCGCCACCCCCAGATACACGCATGACCCTACTCCCAGAGGTCACAGAGGGGACAGTGAAGGGCAGATGGTGTGGCCAGAGCCTCCTGAGAGCAGGCCCTGCTCGTGAAGTCAGATCCATGGGGGACCCAGGCCTGGACCCCACTTGCACAGGCGGTGGGGTCAAAGGTGAGTTCAGGAGGGACCCGCGAGCCCACCTCGTCACCCCCCTCCTGCCTGGGGAGCTGGTCAGCTGCCTCCTGGCCCGTGTGACAGAGGGCTGCAAGAGAGCCACTCACAGGGCTGGCCACAGTGGAGAAGCTTCCTGCCCCTCCGCTTCCTGGAGGTCACAGGGGCTTGGACTCCACAGGGTGGGGTCTGGGCAAGGGAGGGGCTACAGGCTTGGGGTGGAGGAGTCTGGGAAGCGCAGCCGCAATGGGGGCCGCTGGTCGGCAGCCCTCCAATCTCTGCCGGCCTCTGGGGCCCGCTGGCCTTGGCCACACTTTCCTTCAAGAACATTGCCCGGTCCAGCTCTTGGCCTCAGAGCTCATGCCCCAGAGGCGCTCCTGCCTCCTCTACACCACCACCACACAGGCCCAGGAGGATGGGGCTGGGGACAGACGGGTCCCTTCTCAGAAAGGTGGCACCTTGGTGACCCTGCCAAGCCTACCCTCGGACAGACACTGCCCACATCCTGGGGCCACTTGCACAGACGTGGACAGGTGGGGTCTCCCCTGGAGCCTCTGGCGGCTGTCAAGAGCTCTGGGGCCTGTCCCCCAGAGGCTGCCCCTGACCACCCAGCCCAGCGGCCGGGCAGGGGGTTCTGTCTGTGCCCTGGCCTCGCCTGGCCCGGCTCAGCTCAGCAGGAGCCCCAGCTCTGCACTCTGTACTGGGAGGTCACCTCTGGAGACCGGGGTCCTTCCCACAGGGACCCCTGGGGACAGGGACAGCTGGCTCCTAGTATCAGCACCCGCACGCTGGCCCCCGCTGGGTGCTTCGTGGAGGAGTGGAGGCGGAGGCCCTAGCTAGCGGCACGCTGCATGTTGAGTAGCTGTGGCCACACAGGCCCCTCAGGAGCCATGGGGAAGGAGAAGCAAGACCCAGGGGTGGGAAGTCTTCCCTGCCGAGGGAGGGGGAGGAGGCACAGTCTAGGCAGGGTGCAGGGGCGAGACCAGTGCATGGGGCGACCCTACTTGGGAGGGGAGAGGGACAAGGGCACTCGTGATGACCTTCTGAAAGAAGGTGCCATCCTAGCAGTGGGCAGAGGGGAAGACCCAGGCTGAGGGAGGGGAGCCATTGAGGCTCTGGCCTGGCGGGGGCAGTGTGACCAGCAGCCCCAGCCCGGGCACTTTAGGGTGGGTGGCAGGGGCCGCTGGATCTGGAGTTGGGAGGTCCTGGCTGCAGGTAGATGCTGGGCCCCTGGCCTGAGCACGGTGAAGGAGAGGGAGACCTCAGACAGGGCGAGCAGGTGGCAGAAAGAAAGGCGGGGGCCGGCCCCGGCCCACCTGAGGGCGGTGGGAAGAGGAAGGCCAGTGCAGAGGGCAGTGCGGCCTGGGGCGGCTACGGGAGGCGTGGGAGGAGGAAGTGAAGGAGGGAGGTGGCCAAAGCTGCCCGGGTGTCGTGGGGCGCCAAGAACTGACCACAGGGCCTGCACGGTTGGCGTCAGTGCTGACCCGGGCAGAGAGCAGAGGCTGTGTGTCCGGCTAAGGAGCACCTGGCAGGTGGGGCGCAGAGAGGGTAAAAGGTGGACCCAGGATGGAGAGACGGAGGGGTGTGCTCGGGTAGATGGAGAGTGAATGGGCACAGTTGGGGCCATGGCAGGGCACAGGTTCAGGCCCGGGCATGTCCCCTGCTGGGGGCTTTTAGTTCTCAGGGCCAGGCAGGTGTGAGGCCTGGACAGACATGGGACCCTGAGAAATAAAGGGCTGGATGGGCCAGGGCGGTGGCACACTCAGAGATGGGACAGAATGTGCAGGTGTCTCACGCAGAGGATGCAGGTCGGGGTGGCAGGCAGGTCCCGGGCCCCTGAGGGTGGGGGTGGGGGCTGGTGACTGGGGGACGCAGGTGCTCGGTGATGGAGCACTCGAGGGAGGCTAGACACTGAGCTGGGGAGGCCATGCTAACCTCAGCAGGGCCTGCCTGGGGCCGGGACCTTGGGGGACTGCTGGAGAGGCGTGCTGACCGCAGCAGGCCTGTCTGGGAAGGCATGGGTGGACACTGAAACCCCAAGATCCACAGTGTGACAAGGGGCTCAGAACACCCAGGACCCTAGGGAGAAGTCAGGATAAGGAGTAGGCAGGATCTGCTTGAACATGAAGCAGGGATGGGGAGAATGATCTGGAGGAGGCCCAAGGAGGCACGAGGCCCTGGCCCCCTCCAGCCCTGGGTTCCAGGGCTGTGGGAGGAAGCCAGCCTTTCAGGGGTGTCGGGGTCTTGGGGGAGCAGGAGGGAGAAGGGACTGGTAAGACAGTCCCAGGCCCAAGGGGCTCAGGAGATGGGTGGAGAGGCTGAGTGTGTGAAGTTATGGGTGCATAGGTGTCTAGGTGAGTGGGTGAAGTTGCCATGGGTTCACTGCGAAGGCCTTGTGGGCTGCATGTGGTGTGTGGCTTGTGGGGTGTGCAGGGAAATGGGGAGTGCGGGCTTAGATGGGCACAGTGCTACCAGGTGCCCAGGTAACAAGGACCACCCACAATGACTAAGGGCCAGCCCTGGTCTGCCGTCAGCTCCTGGGAGCAAGTAGGCCATGCTGGGTCCCTAGGAGCTGGCCATGGTGTGGTACCAGGGCAGGAGGGCAGGGAGCACATCCCCATGTGGCCACAAAGCCTCCGCCTCTCAGGGCCCTGGGCTGCAGCTGTGCTGACCTCGCTGGCCAGGCCTCCTACAGCGCTTGGGCCTGGCCTCCCCGTGAGATGTGGCCGGCAGCCAGCCTCTGCGGCGCCCACAGATGACTGAGCTCTGCATCCTGAGCTCCCAAGGCAGAAACCCACGCCAGCGCCAGGGACTGCCAGGGGCCCCGGGCAGCTGTGTCTGCCGCCACAAAGATGGCCCCAGAGTGTGAGCGCTAACCAAGCACTGCCAATCTCAGGCACACCCCCAGAGGTCAACTGTCCCCACAGGGAGGGGGAAATCTTCCTTGGTCCTGCGTGACGGTGGGGCCAGTGCTCCTTCCTAGTCACCCGCCAGGGCCGGGAGGTGTGGACCTGGCAGGGAGGGTGGGGAATGCGGCCTCTAAGGGGCGTTTCAGGGCTTTGGACCACAGTATTTGTGAGACCGGCACCAGCCACTTCCTGATCCCAGGCACATCTTATTATGTCATTTTGGAAACAGAGAAAACTGAGGCTCAGCCAGTGGCACGGAGCTGGGGAAGTTCAGGCCCGAGGAGATGCTCTGGGCTCGGAGGGCAGAGAAGGGGCTGGCTGCACACAGAGGGTGCGGAGCTGACCGGGAGAGTTGAGCCCCAGGCCCCAGGGGTGCAGGCAAGAGGCTGGCTGGGGGCGGGCTCCTGGGTCTCCAGGCCCTTGCCTGGTTCGGGATTCCCTCCAGGAGCTCCAGTCCTCGAGTCTCAGGAGACCACGGGAAGCCCGGAGCTGAGCCAGACACCAGCCCAGGAGGACTGCGGGGGTGGCCTGGCCACTCCCTCGTGGTGCAGATGAGGAACCAGAGGCCAGGGCCCGCTGCGGGGCAGGGGGAGGCTGGCAGAGCTTGGCCCAGCTTACCCAGGTTGTCCGTCACCTGGTAGGCATCCCTCAAGTCCTTCATGCGGAAGCCGATGACATCCACGAAGTCCTCCACCAGCCGGAAGAGCTCCTTGGCATTGGGGCCCATCTGGGGAAGGGACGAGCCTGGAGCTAGTGGAGGCACCTGCACCCTGTGGGACTGGCCTCCCATGGCCTTCCTGATTCCCTCCCTCCCTCTCGCTTTTCCGGATCCTGCTGGCTAGCTTCTAGCTCTGTGAGGAAGCTGAGCCACTGACCTCTCTCTGTGGACAGGTCACTGAGGCCCAAAGGGGCTGCTGTGCTTGGCCCCATGGCAGCCCAAGCTGGGGGAGGGTCTCGGGGCCTCAGGGCCTGGTTCAGGCCAGGTACTGTCCTGGAGACAAGCTCAGTGGCAGGCTTCGAGTCAGCCTGTGAGGGCAGGAGCTCACCGCTCTTCCCTGATGAGGCCGACCCTTCATGCCCCTGTCCTCTGGGCACGTGTCATGAACTATCCTCCCACCCTGCCAGGCCTCCTGGGATGAGCCACTGTCTTTGCATAGGGAGAAAACAGAGGTGCACCAAGCTAAGGAGCTTCCACAAGGCCGTGTGCTTGGCAAGGGGCCATCATGGGATTCACTCAGCCACTCAGAGCACCCAGGGCGGTGCCAGAGATGCCCATACCCATCCTGCCCCGGCTTGGCGCAGGGCCCCAGGCCGTACCAGCTGGGCCTCTTCCCACTTGTCGCGGTTCTCCTCCGCTAGCAGGTTGCTGATGATCTGGACAAAGTTCTGGAAAGAAGAAAGGCCATTGGGGGAGAATGAGGCACCACGCTCCGCTCTGCTGACGGGCCAGGGCTCAGCCTGCCATCTGGATCGGGGCTCAGCCTGTGATCTGCCATCAGGTGAGGGTCACGGCCCACCACGGCCAAAGTCAGGGCTCAGACCCAGCCCCTTTCCCAGGCGCCCTCCCTGGTGCTCCCGGAGCTCACCTGCACATCCCCGGGTGTGGGGCTATAGTAGGCCCTTCGGAAGATCTCGGTCATGTTCCTCAGGACGTCGATGGTGGAGAGCAGGTCCCCGCTGTAGCTGGTCCCATCCTGGGAGATCTCCACCAGCGTCTGGATGACCTCCGAGACCCCCTCGCCTGGCAGCCCGCGCTGGGCCTTGGCCAGGTGCTCCCGGGTCTGGGGAGGGTGGAGAGGGCTAGAGCTGTCACCTCTGCAGGTCACTCAGACAGGTGCCAGGCCCGCCTGTGCCCGGAAGGCCCCTGCCGCCCTGGCATGGAAACAGCCCCGGGGGCGTGAGAGGATGGCCTCACCATCATCTGGATGTTCCGGTAGTCGATGGAGACACAGCGGATGTAGGTGGGGGGCTCCCAGTAGGCGATGCCCTCCTCGTCCAGCTCACAGCGCCGCAGGATGAGGCCTGGGGAGACCTCCCACATCTCAGTGGATGCTCACTGCCGAGCACAGGAGGCCCACACACAGCTCCCAGCAAGAGCGACTCTGCGCAGGACCCTCGGCCCCCAGGTGCAGGGCCAGGCCCACCCAGTCCCCTCTCCGACACCCCTTTCTGAGCCACTACTGTGCACCTGCTCCAGGTGCTGGGCCAGCAGGTGCCAGACCTTCAGGGGCCCCACTGCGTGGCAGTGTAGTCCTTGGAAGAATGAGGGGTTCAGCCAGATTTCCTCCCAGTCCTGAGCCCTTGGGAGAGCCACCACTCACTGCTCTGCTTCATCTACAGGACACTGGGCAGCCTTTGGGGGCTCTGTGGCTTTGGGTCAATAGTCAAAGGCAAGGCCTCACCCTGTGACAGAAAGTGCTCCCGGAAAACCCTCGGAGGAGCAGGGACAGCAGAACACACCCACACAGGTACAACAGGAGCTGTCGCAGCCCCGCCACCTAACTGGCAGCCATGCAGACCCAGGCACTGGCTCAGGGCCACTCAGGGGCCGCCACGCACGTAGACAAAGGCCAGGAAAGGCACACCATTCCTACACTCATTTTCATAATCTTGCTTCTACAGATTTGCAAATTGCCAGCAAGAACATGCCAGGAGGCCAGGATGGCCACGCTCCGTGCCACCGCTGGCTTCTCAGGCACAGAAACCACCTGCACAGTGTCAGACAGGAGTGAGGTGGCCGGGCATGCCACGCCTGCTCCTCCATGCACTCTGCGACCCTGTCAGTCCTGGGGCTGACGTGCCACTCACAAGACTTCCTGGCCTGGCCCTGCAAGGCCAGGTAAGAGCACTGCCTTCTGTGCCTGTTTTTCACCTGGCAATGGGTACTGATGGCGACATCAAGGGACTACAGAGGCCCAAAGGGATACCTCCCGTGGAGGGCGTGGTGCAGCCACTACCCAGAGAGAGTTCTCAGGACACAGTGGCATCCCCGGTGTTCCCACACTGTGACCCAGACTTGCAACTCGTGGCCTCCTGGCTCTGGTCTCAGAGCACCTCTGGGGGACTCCATGTGGAGCCCCACACACCTGCAGTCCAGCCTCACCTGTGGCGTTGCGGGGACACCGGACAGCAGCAGCCTCCCCAGCTGGAGTCTCCTTCCAGACCACGGCCCCAAAGTTATCCTCATCACAGATCTCGTGTGGCTCTGTGGGGGGATCGAGTCTGTGAGTGACGGGGGTCTGGGAAGGGGCCGGGAGCCGCAGAGGGCGTCTGCTGTCGCTCCTTGTCCCAGCCCCCTGGCCTCTTCCGGGGCCCAGCGTGGTGCGGGAGGGGTCTCACCGGGACACCGGTGGGTGCCACACTGCCGGTACTCGTCCTGGGGACCCTGGCAGGCTGCTCCCCCGAAGAAGGGCCCGGAGCAGACTCGCTCGCGCCGCTGGCTGCCGCCCCCACACGTGACGCTGCAGCTGCCCCAGGATGCCCAGGTCTGCCACTTGCCGTCCACTGGGGACAGTGGACAGGCACAGCAGGTGGGGGCAGGGAGGTCCCGGAGCGGGAGGCAGGAACACGGGACCACAGGGCCACAGAGTGCAGGAGCCACGAGGAGAATGAAAATTGAGACCACAGAGAAACCTGGTCAGCGCACCGCAGAGTACCACAAATGGTGGCGGCAGGCCGGCCCCCCAGGCAGCCCGCCCGCCCGGCCCTGACCTGGGCACTGCTGCAGGAAGCAGTCTCGCGTCTCCACCCAGTGGCCTTGGCACTCGGCACCCCCGTAGGAAGGCCCGTTGCACTCGCGGGTGCGCTGCTGCCGGCCCTGGGAGCAGCTGGCGGAGCAGGCGCTCCAGCTGGACCACTCATTCCAGTTTCCGTCCACTGCCCGGCCCGGGGGAGGAAGGAGTCAGGAAGCCGGTGAACACCCGGCACAGCACGCCCGGCCCCACGGGATGCCCGGGGCCACCGCCCCATGCCCCACTTGCAACTCACTTGGGAGAACTGCAGACCACCACCCACCACCTCACCGGAGACTCAGGTGACAACCTCCCACTCACACCTCAGCTTCCCACCGGGCAGTGTGAGGTTCCAACTTCTGAGCACCCCAAGGTAGGTCAGGGAGGCCAAAACTGGGTTCCTGGGACTGGCCACGCCCCAGCGGCCGGCTCTCCACCCCGCCCAGGCCCTCCCTCTCACCTACCAGGGCACAGGGCGATGTTACAGAACTTGGTCTGCTTCTCAGGCCCCTCGCAGGGGTTGCCTCCGAACTGCGGGGGCCGGCAGGTGCGTGTGCGGTCCCGGAAGCCACGGCCGCAGGTGCTGGAGCACAGGCTCCAGGGGGACCACTCGTCCCAGGCGCCGTGCACTGTGGGGGGACAGGAAGATGCCGTGCCCTCCGCCCACACCCACCCTGCCCGTGCACTGTGGGGGGCAGGAAGGTGCCATGCCTCCGCCTGTGCCCGCCCCGCGGCCGCACACCTGGGCACACGGCTGAGTTGTTGCACATCCGCTGCTCCCGCAGGGGTCCGCTGCACTGGGTGCTGTAGGAGGACGACACGCAGAACCGCGTGCGCGTCTGCCAGCCCTCGCCGCAGGTGCTGGAACACACGCTCCAGGGTGACCACTCCTCAGCTGCTGGGTCCCCTGGGGGCCCACGCCGCAGCGTCACGGGCTGCGTCCAGCCAGGAACCCTGCTCCAGCCTGCCCTCCCCACAGGGCCTGAGCCCTGCAGCCTGCCTGGGACAGGCCCCTTCGCCTCATGCCAGTGGCCCTAAGGCCAGTCGGCCCTGAGCTCAGAGCCCCACACCTGTGAGGTGGACTAGTAGGGCACGTTGTCAGAGTCATTACTTGTAACTAGCAGCAACTGCTAAGCCTGTTTACCCAAAGAAACCTCCCTCCCTGGCTGCATCTCGGCCTGGGGCGCGTCAGCCCCGCCTCCCCGCCTGCTCACCCGTCTGGGGGTACGGGAACCCAAACTGCTGCAGCTCGTCCCCCAGCTCCTCACGTCGCCGGGCGTCTGTGGACCGCAGGGACTGGCTCCGGGAGTTGGCGCGGCCCGCGGCTGCAGGATGGGCTCAGGTCAGCGTCCTTGCCAGGGTCCCCGCTATCCTCGGCCACAGTGGGCTGCATGGCAGAACCTGAGCTGCCTGGCCCCGGGGCGCCACCTGGTGCCAACTGCCCCCTGCCCGCCGCCCCGCTCGGGACACAGGGCCCACAGGCCAGAGGGCGCCCTCAGGACAGCTCCTCCAGTGGCTACTGCTTCCTCCCGCCCACATGCCCTGCTTGACCCAGAGCCCCCGGGCTCCTGAGACCAGCTCCTCTCCCCAGGAGAGCTCAAGGAAAAAGAACCCAAAGAACAGCACTCATTAGAACTTGACTTAACTTTATTAAGCAGCTAAACTCTGCTTGCGGTCATTAGAGAACCTTATTAGAGAAATACGCCCTGGAGCCCCCATCTGGCTGGGTCAGGCTGGCCTAGAGGGGCTCCCTGGTTGGGGGAGCACAGCTGCCCTTGGGCATGCATTCCTCAGATCCAAGCCCACAGCTGAGAAGAAAGCCACATCTAGACTACCTGGCTCCAGGTACCACCCCTCCTCCCGCCCTGCCTGGAAAGGTCAGGCTCCACCCTAAGACTCCAAGACCCCACGACCACTCCCCCAACCCTCAAGCCCACCCTCTTGCCCACCCAGCTGGCCCCGGCCCCTCCCCGCCTTCTCCCATCCCGGCCCTGCCCGCCTCACTCAAGCCCCACCCCTGCCACTCACGGCCACAGGCCTTGCGGTTGCAAAGGCGGCCCTCTTCCAGCACCCCTTCGCAGCCACCGCCCTCCACGCCGGCTGCAGGCAGGCAGGTGCGGGTCCGGGTCTGCAGGCCTCCTCCACAGTCCCTTGTGCACTCGCCCCACAGGGACCACAGCTTCCAGCCACCTGGGGGAGGCCAGAGAGCCAGGTGACCGCCAGGCCGGTGGAGCGCGGGCCGATGGGAAAGCACAAGGAGGGCCAGTTCTGGCCAGAAGGGGCCTAGTGCCGTCCAGCTCCCAGAAAGCCCTGTACTAGGTGATCCCAGTGGGGCTGGAATGCAGCGCAGCCCACAAGTGCTTGCTGCCGATGCCCATCTATGCTAAGGCTGCCTTATCCGCAGGGCTGGGAGCTTGCAGAGGGAGGGCAGAGGGGCCAGGCTGCCAGGTGCATCCCACACACCTCCCCACAGCTGTCGGTAGGTTTCTGGCTAGTCTTGGTCATTGCTTAGTCTTAGTCCCACCCGCTGTGAACTGGGAGTCCTCTCCAAACCCCAGAGCTCCTGCTAGGATCCTACCCCCGTGGCCCAGCCTAGCACAAACCCCCTTAGACCCAGCAGGGAGCTGACTAGCACCTGGCCGGGATCCCAGGATGAAGGCCTGTAGGCCACTGTCTGCCACACCCCTGCCTAACCCCAGCCACTTCCAGGCCCTTTCATGGGGCTTCCCCCCAGCCATACCCTAAAGACCCCACTGCCTTCCCAGTGATCCCCAATACCCAGGCCTCCTGCCCCTAGGCTCTGAGCCTTTGGCAGGCCCTGGTCTTCAGAACCTTGAGGACAGGCAGGGTAGCGGTGTTGGGGAACTGGCAGCCAGCGAGGACAGGAGGCAGGGAGGGCCACGGCCTGTGTGAGCCAGAGCGCGGAGGCTGCCTCTGTGGGCTGCAGTAGCGGCCACTGTGTCCAGGCCTCCTTTCCGGGTCTCTCCAACTGCCCTGTCTTTGGTTCCCCATTGGCTTCCCCGGCCACACGCAGGGCACCATGGCCTCACACCTGCTTAGGGACACTATCAGTGGTGCTGTTGGGCCCACCTGGCAACCAGCTACGGAGCCGAGACCACTGCCCGCACTGCCTGATTTGGCCTGAGAGACAGCACGAGAGCCCTCCAGGGACCAAGAACCAGCTGGCCAAGGGAGGTCAGCCCTGGCGGTCAGAGGAGTCACGCGTCAGTGTTATCTAAGTTCTCATGGGATGAGAACAGGGACCACGGAGGTCCCGAGGGTGGGCAGGTGGTCCTGTGGGTCACTTCCCTGGACCTACTCCCGCACCTTCCTGCAGATGACAGCAGACTTCCCAGGAAAGACCCGTCAATATGCAGAAAGTGTTTGGACAGATAAGGGTGTGGGCAGGGCCATGGTCCACGCGTCGCCAGCAGGGGGCGCCCGGGCAAGCGGCGAGATCCAGGGAGGATCACAAGTGAGAGCTCATTACCCCTACTGGGTGCACAGCGTGGCATCTTCCACACACAGGCGCCTCTCCCCTCACGGAACCTCCAGCCCCCTGGGCTCCAGAAAGGCAGGGTACTTGGGCGGCCACCCCTCTCACCCCGCACCGGGTCTGCCTGGCGGATGTGGCTAGTGGAGACAGCAGCCGGACACACCATGAGCCCCTTCCCAGCCTGGGAGGAACGCCCCTCCTCTCATAAGGGGGCGACTTGTGCTCCCACTTTACAGGCGAACGGTAAAGAGAGGCCGTGGCCCTCGGCTAGGAGGAGGCAGACGGGCCGGCTCCGAGCTGCCCGACTCGGCCCCACACCCTCCTCGGACGCTGCTTCCTCTCAGGGTCACACAGCGGCCGGGACCAGGGCTCTGGCTGCCTAGGCACAGGCTGACTCGGGACAAGCAGAGGAACCTTGCTCAGGAAGCCTGGCTCTACATCCCCCACCTGGCCCCCAGCCAAGGCCACCTGCCAGGGCTGACTGCGGTCCAGGCGCCCCCGCCTCAGGGGTCTCACCTGGGCAGCCATCCCATCTGTGACTCTAGACAAAGTAGACGGGGCCGGGGTCCAGGGAGGCAAGCTGGCAATGAGGTCAGCCCTGGCCCCTCCGCCCGTCCCGCCCCCACCAGGAAGCCTGGCGATGTGGAAGCTGGCAGTGGGTGGGAGAGAGAGGGTGTCCAAGCCAGGCTAATCGGAGGATGCCACTCGGTTCCCATGGCAACTGCTGCGCAGCCGTTCAGGATAGACCCAGGTTAGGCCTCAGCTGCCAAAACACCCACTATTTCAGGGCTGGTTACCTTGGTGACCCAGGTGGTGAGGATGTGGGAGGGGGAAGGGGGAGGCAGGGGGGACACAAGGAGAGGCTGGGGAGAGGGACACTGGCTCAGCGGATGGTCCCCTGCCAAGCTCAGCCCTGATCCAGGTCACAGGCTGTCTTGGTCCTGGTCAGACACTGAGCCCTGGTCCTGGTTGCATGCTAATTCCTGATCCTGCTCACACACTGAGCCTTGCTCCTCCTCATCGGCTGGCCTCTGACCTGGCACAGGAGCCCTGATCCCCCACAACTCACTGAGCCCGGATCTCAGTCACACTGATCCACGCCTTGGCTATGCTCCTCCAGGATGAAGGCTCAGAACACGAAGGCGCTGGTGCTGCTTTGATCGTTTTTGTTTTTCATGTGTGTCCTGACACAGCTAACACTTGATAAATGTTTGCTCAGTGAAGGACAGAGGCGTCCATGCCAGCGTGGGAGTTACCCGGGAAGGACTCCCGGGCCTCCCTACAGGGCAGAGCACCCGCATACACAGGTGCAGCAAGGCGCAAGGCCACAAGGGGGCAGCAGAGCAGCAGGCCGGCCAGGGTGGGCTGCCCCTCCAGGCCGGAAAGAAGTCTCTATTCTTTGGCGGCTCAATGCCCCCTCTGTCTGGAAACCTCATTTCCATCTCATTATGGGTATGAATAGAGCCAATTACCGGCGGCCAGGCCGGCCGGCCACCCAGGAGTGAGGGTGCACGGCGAGGGGCTCCGAGGTCTTTCCATCCTGGTGCCCCGGCAGGGAAGCAGTGGGCTCACCAAATCCTGCAGGAGGGCTGGGGCAGAGCAGTCTGGGGAGCTCCTCCAGCCTCCTGTTTCCGGGATCCCCTTTGGAGGAGGGGAAGCCTGCACTTCCACCCTCTTCCAGCAGAGGGCTCCCGAGTCCAGCAGGTTGAGCAGCACCAGGCAGCGGGTGGGCTCCAGCCCTTGTCTGAACCACACTTGAGACCCCAGGGGCTCACTGCATGATCCAGGGACCTGCCCCCGCCCTGGCCGGGCTCCAGCTCCAAGCACCAAGTCCTGTCCTGGGGCACCCAGGCTTTGATTCTGAGCGGAGGACCCTAGTCAGGTGGGACTGGATCCAGAGCCCTACTGGAGGAGCACAGGCTCCGCATAGCCTCCCCACTGTCCTTCCTCAGTCCCCCTGCTAGGCCGGCCACTCCTCCCACGGAGCCCATGCCTCTCGGGAGCCCTTGGAAGACTCTGGCTTCTTTGAGCCTCATACAGGTCCTATGAACAAGTACTGTCCCATTCCCAAGTCACAGAAGGGAAACAGGCTTGCTGAGGGCTGGCTGGCCATGCCCACAGGGGATGGCCTTCTTGCTCCCGTCTCTGGTCTGGCAGGTGTTCCCTGTCCTGGGGAGGGGGCCCTGTTCACAAACCTGCAAGCTCAGGCCATCCTGGGACGGGACAGGTTGCAGCCAGCCCCTGGGCCTCAGCTGACCAGGATGGCCAACAGCCCCGCTCCCCGCCTTTCTGGGAACTGGAACTCAAACTGGGGCTGGAGGTCTCGGCCTCCCCCAAGCCTGGTGGGGGGCTGGGCTCTGGGGTCCGAGCTGAGGAAGGTGGTGTGCTGAGGGTGGCAGCCCCGGATGACGCCCTGTGCCCGGCATCTCCTGGCAGCTCAGTCCTGCTCCTTCCATCTGGAACAAGTGTTACCTACAACTGGCACTGAAGCCTTCTTTCTAGACTATTCCAGATTGACCCTGTGTGAACGGAGCAGCCATAATGGTCTAGACAAGGAGCCCTGCCCCCAACTCCATCCCAGTCCTCCCCCAAGTTCTAGTCAGCTTTCCGCCGCCTCACTGCCCCTCGGCCTGCAGGGAACCCCAGCGGCTTCCTGCCATGGCTCACTGGGAACGCCAGGCCCGAGCCGGCCCTCCTACCAGCTGCAGTGACCACTGGCCCTGAAGGCAGGGCAGGGGAGGGTCCGCCCCAGCCCTGCAGGCCAGTCTCGGTCCCTCACACCCCAGGGCCCACTGGGCCTGCGTGGAGTACACTGTGTGTATCCACACCCTGACACACGGGCCCAGCCCAGCCCCCACTCCTACCCTGGTCGTGTGCAGCCACACTGGCCAGGGACACACACAGGGTACACACAGGCCCCACACTCACAGGACCACACACACACACACACACACACAGGGGCACACAAAGGCCATTCCCATCCAAGGACACACAGGCCCACACACACAGGGTACACACGGGGATATACACAAAAGGGTGAACATAGGCCTACATACTCAGGGAACACACATACAGGCCCACACAGGGACACACACACTCAGGAACATAGACACAGGACACACACAGGGACACACACACTAAGGGACACACACAGGCCCACACAGGCGTGCGCGCACACACACACACACACGCGTGCTCCCACCCCCAGGACACTGCTTTGTCATTATCTTACATGTCACTTCTGCAATAAAATCCTTTAATTAAAACATGAATATTTAAAACAACCCTTGGGAGAGATGCCCATCTCACCAGAGGCAGCAAGATGCTGAGAGAGATGGAGGGAGAGACGGGGCGGGGCGGGGAGCGGAGGTGGCGCGGGCCGGCCGGTGGGCCTGGCGGCCGGGAGGAAGCGGGAGGCAGGGACAGTTGCTGTGCCCGAGGAAGGTTTGCGGAATCTGATGCGTGACGTCGCCGCCGTGTGGCGTTTGGACCGGCCTGGTTGGGGGGCGGAAACAGGCCAGGCTGGCTCGCCTGCACACGCAGGCCCGCCCACGGCCCTCACAGGCGTGGCCTGGGCCTGCCCTGCCTGTGTCTCCTGAGTGCTCGGCCTCTGTCCTCAGTCCCTGGGCACGCAGGCACACACACACACGCGCGCGGGCCCACAGAACTCGCCGGGTGGCACCACTGCGTGACCTTGCCGCCTTAGAAGCTGAGTGCGCCAGGCCACTGCCTCACCTCGCGGTGCCTGCCGCGGCTGCTCCACACGCTGGGGGAATGCCAGCACGCGGGCGCACGCCTGGCGGGTGGCGCCACATCTTAGCACAGACGGACTGGGAGCAATGGGCACAGCGAGCGCAGGAAGTTCAACCACGCTTCAAGGTGACAGAGTCGTGGTGCAAGGGGAGAAGGGCAGAGAGCCGGCCTGGCGCGCCTCCCTTAGGCCAGGAGAGCCAGGCTGGGGCTGCCCGAGGAGGGGCGCAGCCCCCAAGGCCAGGCCGGGCCAGGCAACCACGACGGGGAGCCAGGCTCACAGACTGCCCCCAGGAGCACGCCGGCTCATGTGTCGTCCCCCAGCACAAGTCAACGCTAAGGAAGCCCGCCGCCATCACGACCAACTTCCACTCCCAGGGCTAGGAAGCACGGGCCCTGGTGTGTGGCATGGTGCCGGGTCTGAACTGTGAGCACGTCCCACCCAAACAGCAATGCTCCCTGCAATGCTCCCTGCCCCCACACCAGAGGCCTGCTCCACGCTCGCCACGCCGTCCCCCCCAGACTGCAGTCCCTGCCCTACAGCCTCTACACCATGGCTGTTAAGACAGAGCCCGCCCTCAGCACACATGCAGGTGCACAATGCTTACCATGCACACACTTGTCCACAAGTGTGTGACAAGGCATATGCGTAGCACACTGCATACACATGCACACAAGCATCACACAGACACCACTCGTTTGCATAATTTGCAAGTACGGGCACAATGTACCACACATATGCACACACACCATGTGTACACACATACACAAGCTCATGCAACACACATATAAGCACGATACACATATTGAGCACATACACAATGCACTGTACACATGCACATGTACACACTGCAGGCAGGTACATACATAGGTACATGGCATACACAGATATATGAACATCTGTACTAACCCAAACAACTGCACACATGCAGAGTGCACTGTACACATGCACACATATCGGTACACTTACCATGCTTGCAGGAGACACACATGTACATGCATGAACTTGCATGTCCTGGCATACAACACATGCATACACACAGGGGCATATACTGCACACTTGGTTGTGAACATGTGTACACATGGCATTGTACACATGTACATGTGGACACAATGCACTGTGCACACATGTACACCTACATGCACACAACCCCATACATGTATAACACATGCATGGGCACATACACCATTCTCGTATGTGAACACACATTACACTGCCTGTGTATGCATATGAACAGAATGCATTACACATGCATGTGCAAATGTGAACTCATGTGTGCAAATCATATGTATGCATATGTACACAAACATGGGTGCACTCAATATTATACTTATATTGGAATGCATACATACATGGTGTTGCACTGTTTACATGTGAATGAAACGCACCACATCCACATGCATGTGAACACACATTGCATTGCAAGTGTCTACATGTAAACAAATGCATCGGCACACATGTGTACATGCACCACACTGTACATGTCCACACTCATGGATGCACACACCATACTTGCATGTAGACATATGCACTTGCACCGAACACATGCACATGAATGTAATGCACTATATACACACATGCACATCACAGGTATGGTGTGCAGCCATGAACACTGTGCATGCACACATGGGTGCATACACCATACTTGCAAGTGAACGTGTGTACACATACTGTACTGTATGCATATGCATGGGAACAAAATACACTGCACACATATACACACACACATGCATGCACACACACACCTTCACACTTGATTCTGAGCACCCTGCCCAAACATTCTTGCTCAGAATCTGCACACTCCTAACTGCCCAAACCTGACCCCCAAATATCTCTGCCTCCAACTGTGTTAGCTCCAGCCCGCAGTCTCCTGCCAGTAATAATGGGGCATTGGTACTTCATTGTCAATGCTGCCTCTGCCTAGACACACGTCAGCCCCTGCCCATTCCTCCCCGCAATCTAGGAAGAAGGTGATCTCACTCTTCCTGTTTTAAAGACGGGAGCCGAGGCGACAGGAGAGCTGGTGGGATCGGCCCAGGAGCGTACGGGAGCCAGGTCGGGCTGGGATTTGACGCAGGCGCCGGGCTCTGTGCGTGTGACGCCCTACCCTGCTGTGCCCCGGGCACCTCACCGCACGGCCACTCTGACCTCCAGCCCTCGCTCCCACCTCAGTGGGCGCCTTCCTCTGACCAGCCCGGCCTCTCTTGGCTCCACACCCACAGTGATTCCTCCTCCTGCCCCTCTGCTGCCGTCCTGCCAGGCCCTGTCGGCCACTTCCTAGGTGCTGCCACAGTGGCCCCTGACCCTCTGCTGCTCCAGCCCTCCTAGGGCCCTTCAGTTCTCAAATGACAGGCAACCGCCATGGGGAGGCCCTGTCATTATACCCACAGATGTCGCCGCAGGGCCAGCACATAGTAGGCGCTCAGGGAAGGAGTGAAGCTCCTGACTTCTTGCACCAAGGCCTCTCAGGCCCATAGCGCCTCCCCTTCTCTCCCACGCAGCCCTCAGGCCAGCCCAGGAAGGCCGTGGCTGCTGCCAGCAAGCGCCACACGGCTCCGAGCATCGGGCAGTCGCCGTCCATGATGCCGCTAAACAGCACAGGGCTCCTGCCTATGGAGTGACCGCGGGCTGGACCCTGAGATGCACTGCAGCCGAGCGGATGGAATAGCCCTGCAGAGTATTCAGCAGTTCCCAGATGAAGGAACAAGGCTCAGAGCCGTGGAACAACCAGGGCGGCCATGCAGGACACACGGCCAGATCTGCCTGTGACCACTGGCCGCTCCTCTGTGTCCTCCCAACCCAAACCATGATTGGCCATTTCCTCTGCTCTTCCGAGGGTGCTCTGCCCTCTGCCCCATCCTCCCCAGCCTCCCCTTCGCTCACTCCCATCCCCAGAAGCTGCCCTTGTCAAGGTCATGGTGACCTTCAGCTGCCCAGCAGGAAAGCGGCCCTCTGCTCCCCTGCACACCAATGGTGCTGCCTGTGCAGTGACACGCCATCAGCCTTAACCAGGCCCGCCCCTGGGCTGCCCCTGTCCTGGGGCCTGGAGAGGCTGCTCGGCCCCCACTCTTCTCCTGGCCCTGGCTCCTGTCTGGCCGCACTCTTAGCCTAGTGGAGACTTCTGATCTGGGATCCATGGCCTGGCCAGAGAATCAAACTGGGTTCCAGGACAACTGGCTTCCTTTACAGCTTGTGTAGCCTGTTTTAGGCCTGTAAAAATGTTATTGTTTGTGTGGGATGGTGGTTACTAGGGACTGAATCCAGGGGGCATTCTACCTCTGAGCTACACTCCCAACCCCTTTATAAAACTTTTATTTATTTTGAAACAGCGTCTCACTAAGCTATCCAGGCAGGCCTCAGTCTTTCCATCTTCCTGTCTCAGCCTCCCAAGTTCTGGGATCACAGTATGCCTAGTTGCAGAAAGGTTATTCTGCTGAGTCCATAGGCTTCACTGGCCCTGGGTGGTGACCCTTGAGCCCCCTCCCCCGGCACCACAGTGGCCCTCCTGCCACAGAGTACCTCGCCCAGCCTCGCCCCTGAACACCAGGCCCGTTGTCAGCCCTGCTAGCCTCTCACACCCAACAGCCCTCCCCTGCCTGCCCTGTCTCCAGGGACTCCTGCCCCTCTTTCCCAAAACTCAAGGCCACGGGGCTCTGCCTCCCAGTGTTGAGCCCCACCCAGGGCCTCCCGCCTGCTGATGACCCCCTCTGCCCCAGGGTGCGCCAAGCACCGATGGTAGTATCCCCCTCACTTCTGGAGCACAGCTCGCAATCCAAGTGGCCCCCTGCCCCCGTGCTCTAGGACAGCAGCACCGAGGCCCTGCCTGCCGTGTGGCCGGCAGTGGCCACGTCGCCACCTGGGACGTCAGCATACATGAGAACCTTTGGTGACGCTCTCCTTCCTGGAGGGCGCTCTGCCAGGACAGTACTTCTGTCTGGACCTAGCACCTTGGACGCGCTGTGGGCACACGCTCACTGCCCTCAATCCCAAGGCCTCACCCGGCAGCACCTAAAATGCTCAGCCGCCCACTCTGCCCATGCAGTCCAGGCACCGGGCCCCAACTGCCTCGGCCCACTGGACTGGTCCTTCCTCAGAGAAAGAAAGGCCACATGCCAGCCTTGTGTGCCCACCCATGGTACCTCGGCGGCCCGCGACCTCCCAGACGGCGGCTGGGTGAAGGGCCTGAATGGCTCGGTCACTTACCTGGGGTGCCGTGCTCGCCCCGGTCCTGGGTCAGGCTGGTGAGGCAGTTCTCCGGGCCGCCTGCCACGCCGTCCCTCAGGCAGACGTCCCCATGCGGGACCAAGGGGCTGGAGGCAGGCTCGCCGGTCTCACCGCCCAGGCAGGAGCAGGGGGTCTGCATGATACCACAGGGGTGCGAGCTGCGACTCCCGGTCAGGCAGGCGTCCAGCCAGCGGCACAGCATCTGGCAGGCGGCCCGGCTGGGGTTGCGGTTGCCCACCACCAGGTACTCCACGGAGAAGTCATCCCCAGCCCCCGGGGGTCCGCCCAGAGGCCCCAGGCTGTGCTCCTGGGGTGGCTGCTGCAGCCTCATCTGCAGGAACTGCTTGCTGGCCTGCAGGAAGGCGAGGGGCGCAGAGGGGTCGCAGAGCCGCAGGACTTCGTCAAAGCTCTCCACGCCCAGGTAGGTGCGTGTGGACTCCAGGAAGGAGTCGAACTGGTAGGTGCGCACGCGGCCGGGGCCGCTGCAGGGAGCAGGAGCCTTGGCCACTTTCATGTAGAGCGTGTAGCGCCGAGGGTCTGGGTTGCGCAGGGTCCAGGAGCAGCGCGAGGCGTTGGCTGGAAACACGGCCGCCGCTGAGAAGTAGCCGAAGAACTTGCCCTGCACCAGCGTGGCGCACGGCTCAGGCCCGGGCCCCGCCTCTGCCCCCGAGGCCGCTCGCGCCCGGCGCCCCAGCAGCAGCAGCAGCAGCAGTAGTGGCACGAGGATCCAGATGGGGCCCGGGGCGGCGGCCTGGCCCCTCATCCTAGCTCGCGGGGCCGCCGGGGATCCGCGGGCTGGGCAGACAGGCGAGCGCCAAGCCTTGACATGCCAGGGCACGGCGGCAAGCGGGCCGGGCGGGGGCGGGGCTGGGGGCCGCGCACAGCCTCAGGTGCTGGAGGGGACAGGGATCGCTCCTAAAGTCCAGGGCCTTGGCACCTGCACATGGCCACCCGAGGCAGCTGGAAGAGAAAAGGCAGAGGACACGGCGTGAGCCCAGTGGTCCCTCTCCTTCCACCAGCGCCTGAGCAGGGGGGCGCAGTGCCACCGGCCTCGCAGCCACGCCTGCCTCGCCAGTGTCCTGTGTGGCTCCGGTGGCCTACTTGACGCCCCCTGGCCCTCCAGCCCTCTCTTTCCTGCCCTTTGCCCCTCCTCAATTACCCTCCTCATTCTTGGCAACCATCTCCCAAACCGACAGGCAGAGAAGCCACAGGGAGAGTGGGGGGAGGTCAGGACTGTCATCCCTGGCCCTAGCAGATCCCCAAGCCCTGGCCTCAGGCTTGGAGTGAGAGTGTGTGCAGACCCCCAAAGAAGGGGCAGGGCCTCCTGCCACACTGCTGGCCGCCGCCATTGTGGGCCCAGGGTTTGGGTGCTCGCCCATGGGAATTCTCCGTGCCCCCCATGGAGAACAGGAGCAGCCTGGCGCAGGCCTAGCAAGCCTGGCCGTGCCCTGTGCGCAGGAGGGGCTGGTGTCCACCACACCGTGTGGACTGCGTGGGCCTGGGGGACGGGGCCGCTTGGGTCGCAAACACAGCAGCGCTCGCCTCAGCTCACGGGCAGGTGGAGTGCATCCTGGGTCGACACTGTGTCTCCCAGTGGCAGTCCTGTCCTACAAGTAGATGCAGTGGTCCTCAGCGGAGCGCCTCCCTGCCCTCACGGTGCCAAGGCTGCCAGAGGCCCTCCCGGGGCTGGCCATCCAGCCCCATGTCCCTGGCTAGCCGCCACATCAGGGCCCCTCAGGAGCATTAGGCCCTCAGTGTCCCCTCCGTGGGCAAGAAGCGGCAGTGAAGCCAGTAGCGGGACCACACCTGCTACAGTCGCCCTCCACAGGGCCACCCTGCGCCCTGGGGCTTCCTGCTGGGACGGCCAGGGTAAGGCAGGGAGCAGCCTGCAGGAGGCAGGAGAGACAGGCCCCAGGGCCAGCGGGAGTGGGGGATGTGGAGGGGACATTCTGGTCTGTACACTGAGGATGGGGAGGCCCCAGGGAGGGGACAAGGTAAGGCAGGCAGCGCTGCGCCTGTGCCCTCTGTGGCAGTCATGCCCGTTGTAGAGCCGGATGCAGGAGTGAGCCTGCAGCATCACGCCATCCATGGACGCCACAGTGTCTCCAGGGCGTCAGGCTGGGGAGGGGACAGCAGGGCTCGGGCACTTCCCTGGGCCCTGGCATCCTCTAACAAATGTTGGACATGAGCTGCTCCACACCCTGGGCTTTGGAAGAGGCTCCACTGGCCCGAAGTCCATCCCAACTAATGCGAGTTTGAGACCCACGGAACAGCCCGGCCCTGCATTCTCCAGCTGGGTCACCAGGCAGAGCTGGGCCCGGCTGGCTATCTATGCAGGTGGCTCCCACGCTGGCCAGCAGCACCACCACCCTCTCACGTCAGCCTCTGTCCCCAGCAGCCTGCCCCTTAAGCTGAGGGCTCATCCCCACCCAGTGAGCCCGACCACAGCCTCTCACCCCAAAGCAGGCCCCAGTGGGCAGAGTGAGCGGGGTCCAGGCAGGGAGCCTCCTTGGGCCCCGTGTCCCCATGCCAGGCCCATGCTGGGGCTGCGGCCAGGACAGCGAGTGTGGTCGGGCTCTGATCTATCTGATCTTTGATAGGGCCCCCTTCGTGCAAGGACAGTAGGAGGAGACCCTGTTGGTGGGCCCAGAGGAGCACTGGAGATGTCCAGGTGGGGGGACAGACCTGCGTGCATGTATGTGTGTGCCCATGTGCACAAGCCTGTAAACATGTGTTTGTGTGCCCCTATGTGCACACATGCTTCCACAAGTCCACGGGGCAGGAGGACAGCCTGTGTGGTACATGCTGGGCCATCAGAGGACAGGTGGGCCAAAGACAGGCCAGAGGAGGGGAGGACTTGCCATACACAGCAAGTTTGGAGACCCCAGTGGGCAGGGGGTTAGAGAAAGAGGGCCAGACTGAGCCAAATGCCAGCTCCACGCCCAGCGGGCAGGGGTGACCCCACAGTTACTGCGGCATGCACATGGGGCCCCTCTGCCCGGCTCTACCCAGCATCCCCTTCTTGGCCATATCCAGCACATGGGCCCCTGTGTTGGGAGGTGCCTGGGGCCCCGAGGGCTGGCCTAGGCGGCCTCCAGGCCTTGGCACCTCTCAAAGCCACACTCTGTTCTGGTGGTGCCTGGTCTCAGGCTCAGCCTGCAAGATACTCTGAGCATCATGGCCAGGGAAGGCGGGGCAGCCTGGGTCTCCGTGCCAGCCTTCCCAGGCCTCCACTGAGGCTCGGAGCTGTCAGAGTTTTTGGGCCGAGGCGCCAAGCCCGAAGAGGCTCTCGGGCCCAATCCCAGTGGGGGCTGGCGTATCACTTGTGGCTTCTCTGGCTGGGCACTTGCAACTTAATTACAAGGCCATAGCAGGCCCTCTAGCCAGGGAAAAGGGTGGCTGTCTCCATCCCAGACCGCTGTCTGTCTGTCTGTCTGTCTGTCTGGTAGCTGTCCTCTGTATCCAGCCCTGGGTCACTCTGGCCCATGACCCTCTGTTCCTTCTGGTTGCCAAGGATGGTACTGGCCCCACAGGCCCTGCCTCTGCAGGTACCTTCCTCAGGGTCAGACTGCCTTTGCAGCCAAGATGCCCTTCCAAGCATCCAGCCTCCCCCCTTCTGTGCAAAGGAGACTGGCCAGCCTCTGTGAGTAGAGCCCCCTCCCAGACCCGCAGGTGGGTAGGAGAGTGGCAGGTCTCTGGGCAGGGACACAGGGCAGAGCACCCCAGAAATGGAGATGGGGCTCAGCAAGGCCGTGCTGGGTGGGGACAAAGCCGAGGCACTGGGGGGCGGAGGAGGCTCTGTGCACGCCGACTGCAGGCCAGGTACAGGCCTGGGAGCTTCCGGAGCCCTGACTCTGTTTCTGGGCACACACTGGGGCCACAGCATTCTGAGCCCCAGCACGGTTCGCCCTGGGTCATGGCATAGCCAGCTCCACCATATCCTCTCTCAAGTAAACCACACACACACCTGCCCCATGATCAACCAGTTCCAATCAGGCCTGTGCCTCAGCCCCCCCCCCCACTCAGGGCCCCCTCATCGGACCTTTTCTAGTCTCGGTGTGCCCCACCCTCTCCCCCAAGGCCCAGCAGCCCCTCGTCCTGGCCTAGTCCACACCAACGGACCCGACCCTGGACCCAGGCCTGTGTCCCCTCCCCACCCACCCCAGGCCACCAATGGCATTCCCAGACACCAGCCACAAAAGACACTCTGTAGTCCTGCGGAACAGTGCTCGCCTGTGTCTGGGGCTGAGCTGGGGGAGGGGCGGCGCCCTGGGCACCGAGGACTCCCAGGGGGCTGGGAGGCGGGAGGGCAAGCCTCCCCCTCGGGGTGCTCCGTGCCCCCCTCATGTGAGCGGCTGGTCACTGGAGGCCGAGGTAGCCCTGTGCTCGCCTATGGGGGCCAGAGTGGGCCCAGGTCAACTTACATGGGAATCTCAGACCACAGAGACTCAAGAGAGGCCAGGAGTCCAGCACAGGCCTGCACACACACACTCACACTCACACACACACACACACACACACACACTCACACACACACTCACACAGCAATGCAGAGCCAAGGAGCAGGGGCTGGGAGAGATTGCCCCCTGACCCCTCTGCTGGCCTCAGACACCAGGGAGGCCAGCAGGCTTTACATGCACCTGCCTTCCTCTGTCCACCACCTGCCTGGGCACAGGGACTGCCCGGGGAATATGGTCCAAAGCCAGGCCGAGCTGCCAGGAGGACAGAGAGGAAGACTGGACGCGAGGCCCACTCTAGGGCAGCAGCAGGTACCTGCCAGGGCCACCCACGCTCTGCTCTACACATCCCTGAGGGGAGGGCGATGGTCACCTGCCACAGACTCAGACACTGAGGCCCTGAGAGGCTGAGAACCTCCAGGGTCAAAGAGAGAGGGGCTGTGACTCCACCCTCCCCGCTGCTGCTCCACCTTGGCCCCAGGGCTAGAAGTCTGTGCCTCAGGGCACCTCCCCTGGCCTAGGATCTGCCACCCAAGCAGCCTGCAGGCCCCAGAGATGCGCCACAGGCTCCGTCTCTGGTGTCTCTGCCCACACCAGGCCCCGTCCTGTTGCTCTCAGGTGCTAGAATGCCCCAGGCAGGTCTGAGGCCAAGAGCTGATCCCAGAGGGCAGGCTGCAAGGCTGTGGCGGACCTAGTGACACCCTGAGGGACGGGAGGAGCTGGCACAGAGCCTGGGCCACCGCCAGCTTGCTCTCCCCAGTGCCCGCCCCAGAACGGCCGCAGGACTAGCGGTCTGTCCAAGAAGGAGGAGAGGCTGCCAGCCCTAGCCGGTACTCAGGTGGGGAACCGAGGCTCCCTGGAGAGCCACAGGCCCAGCCACCAGTGCCGAGTGCAGGCAGTTACACGGAAACCAGTTGGAGCCTGCCATCCTGGGCCAAGCTAATGGGAGGAGCGGCTCTGGGAGACAGGGGTGCGTCCTGCAGGGAGGTCCAGTGCACGGCCCAGGGAGTGTGTGTATGCACGCTCACCTGTGCATGTGGGGGATGGATGAATGTATGGGTGGTGTGTTATGCAGCGGCGAGTGTGCACGGGTGTGTGGACATGTTCCGTGTGGGTTATGAGCATGTGAGTGTATGCACTCTGAGGATGTACGCACGCGGCATTGTGTGCAAGGTAGTGTGTGTACACAGGTTGGTCTGGTGTGCACAGCCTGCGAGTGCTGTGTGCACGTGGTATTGTGTGTGAGGAAGTGTCGCACACACTGCACAGTGCTGTACAGAAGCAAGCGGTCAGTAAGCGTGGAGCGGTGGGGCCAGTGTGCGCAGGTCCGTGGAGGGCGTGGTCTGTGTGTGCCTGCAGACAGAAAAGCCCATGGGGCCGCCAGGCCGGGGGCCTGGGCCTCACACAGGTGAGTGTCTCTGGAGGGCAGGGGCCGGGGCGGGCCCCTCTTCCTGTCCTGTCTTTGATAGGGCTGCAGCGTTGAAGCCCGCACTCTCTGCAGCCAGCAGGAGAGGCGAGGCAGGCTGCGTCAGCGAGGTGGCTGACCCGAGGCCAGTCAGCAAGCACAGGGCAGCTTCTAGGCCCGGGGCTGTGTGGAGCCTGCCTCCATGATGTAGAGAGGGAGTGGAGTGAGGGATGGGCCTGGGGCTGCACGCAGCCCCTTCGTGCCCAACATCCAAGCCAGGCCAAGTCAGGCACCAGGGCCAGGCCCCGCCGCATGAGCTTGCCAAGCCCCAAGGGCCCCTTCTCTCACGCCCAATCCCAGGCCAGAGTCTTAGCTCCCTGAGTGGCCTGCCTGGGGGGCAGGCCCCAGGTGCAAGGGCCTCTCTGCTATCAGCCTGGTCCAGAACCTGCCTGACTGGGCCAGGATGTCACGGTCACCAAAGGGGGCTGTGAGGATGGGGACGGGCCTGCTGCTTGCTTTTCTCCAAGCAGGTACGCACAACTGCAGGCCTTATGGGGAGGCTGCAGGGGAGCTCCTCGGTACCCCAGCCCACCAAGTCCTGGATGCCCACAGACCCCCAGGAGCAGGGAGATTGGCAGGGCACGAGGACAGGGCTGGGTGCCAAGGGAAGTGGCTAGCATCGAGATGCCGGGGCCCAGGTGGGGTGGGATGGTGGGGCAGTGGGGGTGAGCACTCCCGGGACCCATCTAATGATGGGCGAGAGGGCGAGGACAGACAACATGGTGGATGTGGTGCCAGTGTCTGCACATCTGGGTGGTACAGACAGGCGCAAAGGCAGCCCAGGGCCAGGGCCAGCAGCAAAGCCTTCCGAGCCCCTGGCCCGGGGGCAGGTGCCCTCGGGTGCCCAGGATCTGCCTCCCTCAGCCCAAACCATTCATGGGCTAAATGCACACCTGGCCCTGCTGTGGGGACTGCGGCCTCCTGGAAGGACAGCAGGGAAGTGGCAGGAGTTTGCAGGGAGAGGGCCGGGGCCCCTTTGCGGCTTGCCCTCCACAGCACAAATGCGATCATAAGGAGAGAAGGAGACCAGGGTGTGGGGCTCCTTCCCTGGCTGGCCTGTGACTCCTCACTGCCACGCTGGGGCAGGAGTCACCCTCCCAGCACAGAGGAGGGAGCTGACGTGCAGGACAGCAGAGGTCCCAGAGAAAAGATGGAACCCGGGCCTCTACAGGGTCCTAGTGCCAAGTCCTGCCCTGGGGGGTCGCTCCTGCCCCCTCCCCAGGATCAGGCAGAAAAGGGCTCTCCCTGCCCTACCAGCTGGGGTACTCTTAGAGCAAGTGGCCTGCCACATGCCAGGACTTCTGCAAGCATGTCTCCTGGAACGTGTGGTCTGTGCCCACATGTATGGACGTGTACACGCAGGCACTGGGTACACTGGTGGGTGCCCCAGTGAGCCCTCAGGGGTCAGAGTTCAGGCCGTGACCTGCCGGCCTTTCCTGTGCACCTCTCCTTTGCGGGGCACTCATGCTGGCATCATGTGAGTCTGTGGGCTGTGGGGATCTTGGGTTGTGTCAGGGCTGGTGTGATCGTGCTGTCCTGAGTGTGCACACATCCCTTGCGTAGCTCAGTGGGGTGTGAGCGGCCCTATACACCTGGGCGTGCACCATGCCTCTTGCTCCCCGTGACCTGGCTGCCCAAAGGAGCGCCCGCCATCTCTCCGGCCAAGTCACCAACCCTGTCTAGACCCGCAGGGCTGTCTGCACTGACCCAGCCTGCAGGCCAAGGCTCTCGGGGATCCTGGACCCGGGCCCACCCTGGAGAAGCCCCTGCCTCCCTGGCCCTCCACCCAGCTCCTGCCTGCTCCTTACGCCTCTGCTCCCAGGAACCCAGGGCCTGTGCGGGGCGGTCCCTCTGCGCCACAGCCCTTCTGTGGGCCTCACTCTAGCCCTGGCTTCCTAGTGAACCCTACTGGGGAATTACGCCACCAGGCTCCCGTGGGAGCTATCTGCTATTCCCCCAGCCCGCGGGGACTTCTGGGGTCCCTTCCTCCAATATTCCAACTGGCCTCAGTGCCTGGGAAGGGGGGCCTCGGCACCAGTGTCCTTCCAGAGCAAGTGTGCACGCCGCCTCTGCACATGCTGTGTACATGGAACCCCAGGGCCTGTATTTTTACCCCTGAAGCACAGGTCTGCTGTGGGGAGCGAGGCCAGTGCTTCAGAGGGCAAGGAGAGAGGGGCTTGCGGGCACAGAGGGAGTTCATCAAAACATTCAGGTTCCCAGACCTCCTGGGAGAGCTTCCTCCTGCGGGTCCCTGTGGCTCACAGCACCCACCCACCCACCCACGCAGACTGTGAAATGCTGTGATCAGGTCACGCACTTACACAGACCCGCATGCCGCCTAGCACACCTGTGCGAAATCTGCATGCCTGCACATGCACGCCAGCAGCCTGCAGACAGACGGATGCACGTGCACGCTTGACACATATGTACACGTGCACACACACAGGCTCACGCCCGCGCACGGCGGCGGGCCGAGGCCAGGCGAGTTTGGGGAGAAACGGCTGTTGGGGAGTCAGGCTGAGACGCGAGGTGCGTCACCGGCCTGGCGGCGGAGCCGAGGGACGAGAGAGAGGGCGGCCGGGGGCTGCCCAAGATGGGGCGGGAGCCGCGGCGGGCAGCAGAGGAGACGGAAGGGGCGGGCGGCTGGGCGCGGGCGCGGCGCGGGCGCCCTCTCTCGGCCGTCCGCGGCAGCGCGCCCGGCCCTCCGCCCTCCGCCACCGCCACCCGGCTCCGGACGCCCGGGGCCTGGAGCCCCGCGGCGACCCTGGGGGGCCGGCTCCGAGCCCCCAGACCGGCTCCCAGAGGCACGGTGGGCCCGGAAGGCCGCCAGGGCAGAGCTGCCCGGGTCCCTGCCGCCCGCCCACCGTGCCCGGGCCGCGCGGCCGTCCCCGCGGCTGTGTCCGCAGGCGGGGCTGCCCGGACCCGCCGTCCCGGACGCGGCGGACCAGGCGTGCGGCCGACTCCAAGCGCTGGGTCTTGGCATGAGCGCGAGCGGCCGGGGCTGGAGGGGCTGCGAGGGCACAGTCCGCGTCCCCACTTTACGGACGCGGCCACCGAGGCCCGGGAAGGGCTGGAGCCTGCGGGCAGGGGCAGGGGCCCTGCAGTTGGGCCGCGTCCTCTCGCCGGCCCCGGATCTCAGCGAGTGCGGCAGGACGCTGACGGCGACGGATCGCCTGTTCTCCGCCCCCGCGCGGACCGCGGCGGGGACAGGCGCCCTGCTCCAGGATCTGAGGCCTCCCTCGAACTCGGGGCGCCCGCCCCCAGCGCCGCGCCCGCCTGCGGAGCCGCGCCGGCCGCCGGAGCGCCCCCCGGGGCCTCGGCCCGCCGCCCGGGCTCCAGGGCCCCCGGGCCCGGGAGCAACAAGTCACGAAGCCGCGCCAAGCCTCCGCGGGCAGGCCGGGGGGAGGCGCGGGGCCGCGGAACCCGCGGCGTCGCCTCCGGGGGCCGGCGCGGGCGGCCCGCACCCCGGCCGAGGCCCCGGCTCCGCGCGGCGGGCGGGGGCGCGCCCAGGAGCCCCCGCCCCCTCCTTCCCGGCTTGACCTTGCTCGGGTACTCAAAGCCAGACCCCGCGGCACCCCGAGTCGGGGCGCGCGGAGTTTCGGGGTCCGGGAGGGAGCGGCTCCGCCGGCCCGCCCCCGCCGCCTCCCGGGCTGCGAGGGTCGCGGAGAATTCAGGGCTTGAGGGTCCTGGGAGACGTTGCTTTGCTCTGGAACCCCGAACACCTGATACTGCCTTCCGGATTAGAAGAGGACCCCAGCCTCCTTTTCTCCCCCCGCCTCCGCCCGCGCTGCCGCCGCTCTCCCCCGGCGCTCGGCTCCGAGGGGGCGTGTGTGTGCCTACGGGGGCGGGCTGTGAGGGTCTCTCTGGGTCCCCGGGCGAGGCAGCAGTGCAGACCAGACCTCGCAGCGCCCCCCCGACTCGGGTGCCCAGCGGCCCCCTGGGGTGGGGCGCGCGCCCCCCGCCCACACTCCTGCCTTCAAGCTTCCAACTCCCGGGAGTTGCTGCTGAGGAATCTGCGCCCGGTCCTGGGGGAATGGGACGGGGTGGGGGGCCGCTGCGAGGGAGGGGGCCGCGGGAGGAGTGGGTCAGGGGTGATCCGGCCCTGGCCCGTCTGGCCCGCGCGCGCCAAGAAACTTGGAAGCCCCAAAATAAAAGTGGGAAGGGTGAGGTGCCCGCAGGCCCTTCGCTCCCTGCGGGCTGCTTGGGAGTGACCAAGCAGGAGACCGCAGCCAGGCGGAGGGAGCCGGCTCGCAGCCGCAGCGCAGCCCCCCCGGCCGCCCGCCCCGGCCCCGACGCCCCCTCCCGAGGCCGGGGGCGCCGGCTGCCCTGCCCGGGGCCGCCGGGACCGGGGCGGGGGCTCCCGGCCGCATCCCGCTCCCGCGGAGGAGGAGGCCGGGCCGCGCTCGCCCGCTCCCCGAGGCAGCCGCGCGGCTGGAGCGAGCGAGCGCCGCGACCGCCAGGACCCAGGCCTCCGCCGCCGGGCCGCGGAGCCGGGAGGGCCGGCCGCGGCGGAGCCGACCCAAAGTTCAGAGCGGCTTATCCGCGCCGCCCGCCGACCGAGTGGAAAAGGAAGACGGGATGGAGCGAGGGCAATCGCGTGTGTGTGTGTGTGTGTGTGTGTGTGTGTGTGTGTGTGTGTGTGTGTGTGTGTGATGGCTGGGGGCACCAGGGATAGCCCTCCGCCGAACTGGGAGGGGGGCCTCGGGGGAATCTCCACCTTCATGCCGGGGGTCGGTGGGTGAGGGGTGCCTGGGGGCTTTTCTGCCTGCCTCCGGCCGTGTGCAAGGGGTGGGGGGATCTTGGGGTCGCTGTAACGTATGCAGAGGGCTCCGCGTGTGATTTGGGAAGACGGACATCCTGGGGTGCTTATTCAGGTTTCCTGGGGTCGGCGTGTGGTCTCGGGGCCATCTGCGGCCCCCTTAGACCCCGGCCAGCGTCAGGGAGAGGGCACCAGGGAACGCCTTCCCCAGCCTGCCCGGCTCTGAGCTTGTGATGAGGAGGGGGTGTCTTCCCCAGCTAGCCTGCCAGCCTGGCCGGGCTGTGTGTGCATGCGTGTGTGCATGGGGGGGGGGTAAGCAGCAGCACGGAGGAGCCTCTGCCACGTCCAGGGTCGCCCCCTCCTCAGCCTGCCCAATGCGGGCGCGCGGGGACCTGCCAAATTCTGCCGCTGCCGCCGGGGGAGGCGGGGGGGGGGGGGCTGGGTGTGGGGGTCCAGCTCTGAGCGCAAACCTGGGAGCTGCGGAGCCCCAAACGGCGAAGTTAGGAAGTCCGGGCGCCCCTCGCCCCCCACCCACTCTGCGCCCCTCCCGCCGCGACCCCAGCCCCCCGCCGTACCTTCCCCAGCAGCCGCGGCCGCCCGCGAGGACTTGATCCGGCGAGTTGCAAATCCCCCGGAGCGCCCGCGTCGCCGGCGGCCCAGCCGGGCGCCCGAGCGGAGGGGCTCCCCGCCCCCGGCCCGCGCCGGGGCTGGCCCAGACGCCCCCGGGAGCGCCCCCCCGCCCCGCCTGCGCGGCCGGCGCGAGCGGTCGGATGCCGCGCTGCGGGCGGTGCGGGGCGCGGGCCCGGGCCGGCCAGGACGCGGCGCGATCGCGGGCCGCGGCTCCGCTCGCCCGGCCGGGCCGCCGCCAACGCCGCGCCGCCGCCGCCTGCGCCGCCGCTCCCTCTCCGGCCGCGCCGCCGCCGCTCCTCTCGCCTGCCCGCTCTCCTCGCCTTTTTTCCCCTTCCTGAGGGGGGGGCGAGCCGAGCCGAGCCGGGGGCGGGGCGGCGCGGGGAGGAGGGGGAGGCCGAGGACCGGGAGGAGGAGGAGAGGCGAGAGCTGCTCCCCCGCCCGGCTGCCGGCGCTCCCCAATCCCTCGCTCTCGGAAACTGGATCCCGAATCGGGAGCCAGAGACTGCATTACGGATTACATCAGGCATTAGAGAGCTTCCAGATCACACATTCGGGGGGGCGGGCGGGGGGCGGGTGTGGGGGAGGGGAGAGGGTAAGGGGTGTGCGCGAAGGCACACAGGCGCGCACCCGGGAACGCCGGCTCCTGCCGCACGCAGTAGGAACTCCGAGAGTTGGTCTCTGCCCTCGGCCTCTTCCAGGAGGACAGAGGACCGGTGGGCAGAGGGACAGAGGGAAGGAAGTGAGGGGCTGCACAGGCAGTCCAGGTGTGTGGGGGGCGGAGGGGGAGGTGGGCCAGGCAGGGCCGAGGTGGAGGGCCCGGAGGATGCGGCTGGATGGGTGGTGGGGAGTTGGATGGGACCTTGGACCGCAGGGTGCAGGGCAGGTAGATGGGAAGAGGGAGGAAGAGCAGGACTGGTGAACTGAGGGGCTCGGAGTGGATAAGCACTCATGATGGTGGGCCGGTGCAAACAAAGGAGGCGGAGGTGAGCAGGGTAGGCCGTGGGTCCTCTTTTCTCAGGGGACGGTGTCCTGAGAGCAGAGAGGGCCTGGATGTGGGAGCGAGGCCTGGCCACGTTGCGCCTGTGGCTGGACCAGATAGAGCCTCCCTTTATCACCATTTTTCTTGGCGTGGAGAGAGTGGGGCATTCCTTGTGGATTTCGTCTCCATCAGAGGATGGAGATAGGTCCCTGGGGCTGTTTTCGCCCCACTGAAAAGCATCCCGGATCCCTGTCCTGCTTCTGAGGCCTTGGTCCAGTGCCCCAAGGGCCCCTCTAGACTGAAAGCCAAGCCTGGGATGGAGGACTGACCTCAGTTTCCTCGGGGCCCCTCTCCACCAGGATGCCCCTGCCCCGAGGCCCTAGCGTCTGCTCCATGGCTCGTGGGCCCCTCTGCACCACCCAGCAGCCCCACCCTAGCACCCAAGTGGCGCTGCTGCCTGTGTCCCAAACAACACCTGACTGCTGGGTGCCTCTCTCAGCCTCCCTTGGGGTGCCACCCACCCACATGGACCTCCCGCAGCCATCACAGACCCCAGGCAGCACCTCACCTCAGCCTCAGTCCACACTTCCCTGCACTGTTCTCAAGGGAGCAGGGCCACTCTAGACATCTGGGCACCTGGGCACACCACACATCGCACCAAACAGAGCTTTATCCATGCCAGTTCCCCTGCGGGGCCAGCGGGTGCCCTGAACCTCTAGGTACGTCCTGGGATCGGAGGACCGCAGACACCCAGACCACCAGGCAGAGATGGAGGTCCCACTTCCCGTCCAGCCTCCTGAGCAGCACCCTACCTTGCTCCTTCCTCAATGTCAAGCACTTGACATTGAGGAACAGAAGGTGGTGTCCCAGGATGCCGCCCCCTCCCCCATGTCCTGACTGCAGCTGCCCTTGCTTGGGTCTCCTAGCTGCAGTAGCAGCCAGTGACCACCAGGGGGACTCTGATATCAGGCCAAGAGGCAGCCGAGCTGAGCTCCGAGTCAGTACCTAAGAGCTCTGCCGGCTTCTCTGCTGGTGGAGGAGAGTAGCGGCATCCCTGGCTTCTGGGGCAAGTCTGGGGGCCCCCACACTGGGCCACTTGGGGCCAGTGGTCTCTCCTCCCATACGGGGGCCCTGGGGACTTGCCTTCCCTCTCCCTGCATGGGGATTCCCCGCTGGCCCCCTCACCCCAGTTCATGACCCAGAGCCCAGACAGCCCCGGAGGATGGAGGCAGGTGCTCCCCCACGCGTCACACTGACCCTGCGGCGCTTCAGTCTCCCTCTTGGTTCATAAGTGTCTTGACACGGTAATTTTGAAGGTTGCCTTCAGCCCAGATGCCCCAGAATCTTAAAACCAAACCAGGAGATCTTCCCCAGTTTACACACAGCAGTGCCCAGCACCCACTCTAGCCTTTGGCCTTGTGAGGCACCGCCCCACGCTGGCCTGCTTTCCTCTCCACGCCTGGCCCCCGCTGAAGGGCCAGGATGCTCAGAGCTGATGGATGCAGAGTTCTGGACTCCTTCTGGGCCAGCCCTGTCCAGCTGGCACCAAGTCCTGGAGCCCCTCACATAGCCAGAGGGAGCACAGCCCTGAGCGCCCAAACCAACCCTAATCACAGCTTCAGACCGACTCATGACCCCTGACTGACACTGAACTCGCTGACCACAGACGCTGACCACAGGATGAAGCCAAACCCTCATCCTACACTGAGCCCTGATCCCGGTCACAGGCTGAAACCCTGATCCTAGTCAGAGGTGGGTCTGTGCTCCTGGTCACATACTGAAACCCTGATCTTGTACATTGAGCACCGATACCTGATCATGGTCCAACTGGGAGCCTTGACGCTGGTCACACACTGAGCCCCGATCCTGGTCACACGCTGAGCCCTGGTCACACACTGGGCCCTGGTCCTGGTCACACACTGGGCCCTGGTTCTGGTCACACGCTGAGCCCTCATCCTGGTCACACGCTGAGCCCTGGTCCTGGTCACACACTGAGCCCCGATCCTGGTCACACGCTGAGCCCTGGTCACACACTGAGCCCTGGTTCTGGTCACACACTGAGCCCTCATCCTGGTCACACGCTGAGCCCTGGTCCTGGTCACACACAGAGCCCTCATCCTGGTCACACGCTGAGCCCTGGTCCTGGTCACACGCTGAGCCCCATTCCTGGTCAAACACTGAGCCCTCCTCCTGGTCACACGATGAACCCTGGTCCTGGTTACACGCTGAGCCCTGGTCCTGGTCACACGCTGAGCCCTGATCCTGGTTACACACTGAGCCCTGCTCCTGGTCACACACTGACCCCTGGTTCCGGTCACACGCTGAGCCCCGATCCTGGTACATGCTGAGCCCTGGTCCTGGTCACATGCTGACCCCTGGTCCTGGTCACCCACTGACCCCTAGTCCTGGTCAATCGCTGAGCCCCAATCCGGGTCACACGCTGAGCCCCGATCCTGGTCACACACTGACCCCCAGTCCTGGTCACACACTGACCCCTGGTCCTGATCACATGCTGAGTCCTAGTCCTGGTCACATGCTGAGCCCTGGTCCTGGTCACACGCTGAGCCCCGATCCAGGTCACACACTGAGCCCTTATCCTGTCACACACTGAGCCCTGATCCTGGTCACACACTGACCCCTGATCCTGGTCACACACTGAGCCCTGGTCCTGGTCACACACGGACCCCTGTTCCTGGTCACACGCTGAGCCCTGGTCACATACTGAGCCCTGCTCCTGGTCACACACTGAGCCTGGTCCCATGTCACTTTTACACACCCAGGCCTTTGGCTCATGATTGTGTATAGACTGGAAGACCTCCTTATGGGAGGGATCAGAGAAGCCTGGGGGTAGCAAGCCCCCAGAGTGGGGTACCAGGAAGCCTACCTTAGAGTCCTGTCTCTTTCTGGCCATTTTCCTCCAGGACTACCCCATCCTCAGGGAGGGGAGGGACCTACTTGTGGCCATGGGGGAGCAAGGTTATAACCAAACTCCTGGACTCCTGGCCTGTGGGCTGCCCTTCTGTATTCAGGGACCCCCAAGGAGTGTTAGGGCTCTGCACAACCAGGCCTCCTGGGGAAGGAAGGTAGGAAGAAGGCCGGCTGCAAGTCTGGCCCACCTGCACACACCACAGCCC
This sequence comes from Muscardinus avellanarius, assembly GCF_963383645.1. Lineage (NCBI taxonomy): Eukaryota > Metazoa > Chordata > Mammalia > Rodentia > Gliridae > Muscardinus > Muscardinus avellanarius. Next base: position 2,011,198 of record NC_137789.1, read on the forward strand.
TCCTCTCCAGCTGTTCAGTGGCCTTTGCCAGCTGGAGGTAGAGGGCCAGGTGGGTGCTGGGGTGTGAGCACAGGGGTGGCCGCCCAGCTCACGGGCACAGTGTTAGCTGTGGGGGCAGTACACTGCAGTCAGCCTCCCAGTGAGGACACTGGGCCCTTGCTGGCCACCACCCAGCAGCGGAGCCCCAGGCCCCGCCCACCCTGGGCTCAGCCCAAAGGCACCTACACAGTGGGAATATTGAGGGCCGCCACAGAAGTGGTGCTGTGGGCAGAGGCTCCCTAGCTCTCTGCATCAACAGGGCCCTAAAGGGTGAGACTTCAGCCTCCTCCTCCAGGAAGCCTCTCAGTCCACCTGGCCACAAAATCAGTCACTTTGGGTCCCACCCTGATCCCTCTGCCAGTGGCCCCTGCCCCCACCTGGGCCCAGAGAAGGACTCGAAGCTCTGCGGAGCCTCCACCCACCCTGCCGCAGCCAGGCCAGGTGTGGCCCTGGGATTTGGGCGAGGCTGCCAGCCAGGTGAGGGCAGTTCTGAGGAGGCCGCTGCCCTCACCCAGCAGCCCACTCTCAGGCAGGCAGAGGACTTCCTCCTGCCCCATCCACCCTCCTTCCCAGCCTCCCCTCCCCCCTCCCCCAGGCTGCCTGCCCTGGGCTCAGAGGCAGCAAAGGGCAGAGAAGGCCTGGCCCTCGGGCATCACCCTCCAAGTCCAGAGCCAGCCCCTAAACGGCCCTGCCCATGGCCTGCCTTGGGGTGGCCATATGCTGTGTCTGCTCTGTCCCCATGGCCACCACTCGCTACAGTGGCTACTGAGCACTTGTGATGTGCCCAGGTGTTCCTTTTACTGACTTTGGGTTAATCTGACTTTATTTATTATTATTTATTTATTTATTTATTTTGTGGTTCTGGGGTTCCTGGAAACCCTTCTACCTCCGGGCTACACTCCCAGACCTATTTTTATATATTTATTTGGAAACAGGGTCTCTTAAGCCAGCAAGGCTGGCTTCGAACCTGCGTGATCCTCCCGTTTCCACCTCCCAAGTGCGGGGATGACAAGCATGCGCCACCACGCCCGGCTAATCTCACTTTAAATAGCCACACGTGGCTGGTACCTGCTATATATCTGAGAGGATATCCCGCCCAGGCACGGGCTCCAGGGCTGGGCTTTGCCCGAGGATTCCGTCCCTGGGTCCCAGGCAGGGGTGTCTACACTTGGCCTCAACTCCTCTCTCTGGGTGTGGGCTGTGTGGCCCCAGGTCTGACCACCGAGGAGGTGAGCCATCCTGTGACCTGCACCCCCAATCAGGGACCAGGTGGGGGTGGGTCACCTCAGGTGGAATGAGGCAATGAGGCGGTCCCACAGCTGGCAGCTGGGTTTGTCCTGACTCCTCCGCCCTCCAGCTCTGTGACCCCAGGCAAGCTGCCTGTCCTCTCTGTGCTCACCGGCTGCATCGGCAAATAGGGCCAATGGTGGAGTGAGCGGTCGGAGGGCCTGCCCAGCGGTGCGGGCCAGGTAACTGCAGCTTCCAGCCCCACACTGCTCCCTGCCTGGGCCCAGCCCACAGGCCTGGCCCTTTCCAGACCCTCTGGGTCACAGGGGTGACGGCGCAGACGGCCACCATCTCCTCCCTGTCCCGCCCATGAGCCCCCATGCCCACTCACCTCCAGAGATAGGAGGGTGGCCTCCCTGGACCCACTGCCCCTTGCCCTGCCTGCCCAGCCCACGGCTCACATTCTGTAGGGAGGCTGTGCCAGGCAGCCAAGGGACGGGATCCTGGGTTCCAGCTATGGCTGTGCTCACCCTCAGAAGCTCTGCCTCGCACCTGCCTGAGCCCTCTGCTGTACCCTCGCCTGGCTTTCCTTCCCAAGTGCCTCTGCCTCCAGTGGGTGAGACTCCAGAGAAGCCTGGGCAGCCTGCCCCAAATCCCGCAGCAGCCCCGCTCCTCACAGATTGAGGGTCACATAGGGGATACCAGGCTCGAGGGATGCAGGTCCCTGTGATTTAGATAGGACACAAGCTTCCCTTGGGTGCCAGAGTGTGGGTGCCCAGGCTCCAGGCTTCTCAGTTTCTCTATCTTCCAGTACCCAGGGCACTCTACCACTGAGCCACATCCCCACTCCATTTAGTACTTTTTTTTTTTTTTTTGTGGGTCTGGGGATGGAACCCAGGGGCATTCAACCTCCAAACTACACCCTCTTCCCTATTTTTTATTCTTTATTTTGAAACCAAGTCTCACTGAGTTGCAGAGGGCCTCACTAAGTAGCTGAGGCTATCTGCAAACCACGATCCTCCGGTCTCAGCCTCCCGAATGCTGGGCTTACAAGGCTGCGCCATCACTCCCAGCTAATAATTTTTTTTTTTTTAAACAGGGTCTACAAAGTTGCTGAGGTTGGCCTCGAACTTGCAATCCTCCTGCCTCAAACTCTGGAGCAGCTGGGATTACAGGTGTGCACCACCATGCCTGGCCAGGCTTCCTTCTTGAGGATTGAGCCTGCAGGCTAGGAAAGGTGGGTGGGGACCAGCAGCAGGCACCAGGGTTCACAGAGGGGGAGCATCCAGTCCTCCTGGACTCTGCCCAGCCCTCATCGTTCCGTGGCTGGCCTGCCCTGGTCAGGGCTGAGCGGGAGTTATTTTCCTGCGCTCCCTTGGGAAGGGCTCAGAGAGATGAACCCACAGCTTGGCCACAGCTGAGCCAGGGTCCAGGCAGGCTGCTAGGGAGGAAGAGGAGGGCAGGAACCTCTCCTTAGCACCAATTTGGAAACCCAGGACCAGGTGGTCTGAATTACTTCTCCCACCCAGTCCTCGTGGCCACTGGCAAGGTCTGGGAGGCTGTCTTTCATAGGCCAGGCCAGCCCAACCCCTACACACACACACACACACACAGAGACAAGGGCCCCCCAGGGCATGGACCCTGCCCAGGGGGCCAAGGATTCCCTGATCACAGCCTTCTCCCAAGGAGCCCGCATGCTTCTGTAGCCCTAGGCAAGATCCCCCACCCCGCCCACCCCGGGAGGTGGGGGCAGCAGGGAGGGGTGATTTCAGGCTATTTTCAACCACTGGATCTCACAGTTCTCCAGTGGGAGAACCAGGTGCGATCAACGGGTTTTCCTAGCACCCCCGGCAGGCAGAGGAAATGCAGGTCAGGGAGAAGCGAGGTGGCACCAGCTACAGGTGCCACAGCTTGGCTTCAGAGTGGGGGGCTCCTCTGACGCACACTCCGGATGTTTTCTCAGCAGCTGTGCCGGGCTGGTGCTGGACCATGGGACCTCCCTCCCTCTTCGCTCCCTGCCTCTCTCTGCCCTCAAGGAAGCCGCTGGCTGGGGCAGGGTAGCATCCTGTGCCAAAGCCCATGGGCTGCAGCTCAGGTGTGATGTTGACTGGCCCAGGGTCACACAGCCAGAGGCCAGGCTTAACCTCAGAGCCTGCCCTCAGCCAGGGGCTGGGCCCTCCAAGGAGGCAGGAAGGGGAGGAGGAGAGTGTAAGAGGGAGAGACAGGCCAGAGGCGCTAGAGACCGCCATAGTCTGCGCCCGTCCTGGCAGCATCCTGACTCAGTTCCCAGAGGAGCTCCCATCCCTTGAAACAGTCGGAGCCCGGCCCTGGCCCTGGCCACGTACTGATCCTGACAACGGGCTGAGCCCTGTCCCCGGCCGTGTACTGGTCCTGACAACGGGCTGAGCCCTGGCCCTGGCTACATACTGATCCTGGTCAGATGGCGCTCGGATCCCTGATGGCCCGCTGAGCTCTGACTCTGGGTGCACATACATTCCCATTACAGGCTAAGTCCTGGATCTGGGTGCATGCTGATCCTCAAGCACAGACAGACCTGCTCCCTGGTCACAGACTGAACTCTGATTCCTGAGAACGGCCTGAGCTCTCTCTCTGGTACACCGATCCCTGACCACAGACCACGCCTGACTCTGTTCATACTGATTACAGACAGAGTCTTGGCTCCTGATCATAGGCTGAGCCCTGACTTCGCACATACTGATCCCTGGACGCGGTGGCATACTGATTTTGACTGAAGACTGAGCCCTGGTTCTGTTTACATACTGATCCACCATCAAACCCCAAGCCCTGCCTCTGAGTATATGTTGGTCCCTCACCACAGACTCTCCTTTGACTCTGGGTGCACGCTGATCCCTAACCAGAAACGGAACCCTGATCTTTGTCACATTCTGGTCACAGCCTGAGGTTGGGACCTCACAGTATCACCAAGCCTCTCTTTGACCTGGCACCTACCCATACCAGCCAGTTCCCCACCCTGCCACCACCAGCCTGGCTCCTAAAGTCGACCATGGGCAAACAGCACTCCGACTTCCCTCCAGGCCTACGTCTGGGCTCAGTGAGCTCCCAGGAATGCAGAATGCCAAGCCAGCAATCAGTAGGGGAGATTACATATTTAATAAACAGCACAGTGAAAATCAACATACAGGCAGAGATCTGGGAGCCAACAGCGCTGGAGGCTGGAGGCTGGAGGCTGGAGGCCGTCTGCGTGCTCGCCTGCTCACACTCGGGGCTCAGCGGGCTCCAAGTGGTATGGACAATGAGTTGGCCCCTCTCAGGCACGGGCCATGCTCTCCCCTGACCTGTGTGCTCACCCACATACACAGCCGGGCCACACCAAGGCCCCTGTGTCCTCGGGAGACCCTCACCACCGCCCAGGCACTGTCCTGCCTGTGTCTCAGGCCTCCTGCGGTTGGAGCCCACAGTAGAGTCAGTGCCCAGCTGTTCCTGCCACAGACAGGCAGAGGGCAGAAGGCTCAGCCTCCGCACCAGGGCGTCTCAGAGGCGCAGCTACATTCCAGGAGGAGGTCGGGGGCCCTCCTGGCCTCGAGAGCCACCTGGGTGGACAGGGGATTGGGGTATCTTAGAGGTCTCCTGCTGGGTGTCGGCAGACGAGGTTGGGAGCAGAGCCTTGGAGGTAGTCCCCTGCACCACCTCCTTTTTATTATTTTTTGTGGTACTGGGGATGGAGCCCAGGGGCATTCTGCCTCTGAGCTATACCCCCAGCCCTATTTTATTTATTTATTTATTTATTTAAATTTTTGCGGGTCTGGGGATGGAACCTGGGGCATTTGACCTCTGAGCTACACCCCCTGCCCTGTTTCTTCTTATTTGTGTGTGTGTGGGGGGGTGGGTCTGGGGATGGAACCCAGGGACATTTGACCTCCGAGCTACAGCCCCTACCCTATTTTTTTATTCTTTATTTGGAAACAGGGTCTCACTAAGTTGCGGAGGGCCTCACTAAGTAGCCGAGGCTGTCTGCGAACCACGATCCTCCGGTCTCAGCCTCCTAAATGCTGGGATTACAAGCGTGCGCCACCACACCCGGCCTATTTTATTCTTTTATTTTAAAACAGGGTCTCACCAAGTTGTGGAGGGCCCCACTAAGTTGCCAGGGCTGGCTGCAAGCCGCGATCCTCCTGTCCCAGCCTCCCAAGTACTGGGATTCTAGAGTGCACCACTACGCCCAGCTGTGGTCACCTGCTTCTGCCTGCCCTCCACAGAGGCGGTCCCATGTGTAGAGTGGGCTGGCACCAGTGTCCCCGTGTCCCCCTCATAGACAGACTGGGGGAATGGCTTGCCCAAGGGTGCCCAGTAGAGGCCAGGCTCCTCAGCTGGCTAGTGCTGTCCTCAAGGCCAGGAGGGAAGCTGGCGTGGGGACGGCTGCAGGCCCCTGGTTCTGGTGCTGCCCCGCACCTGGAGGAGGCAGAGTCCTGGGCTTGGATCCCACCTGTGTCCCCTCTAAGAGAGGGGCACACACCCAACCCTCCGGGGAGGACAGTGGAGTCCGCGGCTGTGGAGGCTGGCTCAAGCCTCTGCTCTGTGGCCAGCATCACCCACGCCCGGGGTCCAGAGGGGCCAGGGAGACCGCGTCTCTCCCGACTCCTAGAGCTCCACAGGACCTGGTCTACCTGCCTCACCCTGAGACTCTCCCATCTCATGCTCAGCCTCCCCTCCAGGCTCTTTCTGGTCCTGCTGTGCCCTTGACTTGGACACCTTTCCCTTGGGCTGACTGGACTGCGTCGCCCTCCAGGAGACGCCTCCATTTCCCTGCCTCAGTGTCTCCACGGGACAGTGTATCCACAGCTACACAGTGTGGGGTGGGTCACTCTGTGGGGGAGGAGGGCCGTCAGGTGTGCTGGGACCATGGGTGGGGCTGCGGGGCAGAATCACCTCCCATGAGTCTCTGAAGCTGGTCCAGGGCCTAAGATGGAGGAGGAGACACTGGGAGAGGAGCACTCGGAGACCATGGAAGGAAGCCTGGACCTCTCTGTACGGACTGGAGAGGCTTTCCAAACAGAGATGGGGCAGGAGGTGGACAGTGAGTTCTCAGTAGAGTGCTGACGTTTCAAAGACTTCCTCCTCCTCTGACTTCCCACCCACCTCCTCAGCACTTCTGAGTCGGATGGATGGATGGATGGTGCAGGGCAGCCCCCCAGAGGACCACAGAGGACCACATGCGTATTTGTATACTATTTGCAATCCAGTCAGAAGCTGCATCAATCTTCCAGGAACCATGGCCCTTTCCCCGAGGCCAAGGCCACGCGAATGTGTGGCTGCTGGGAGGGGCTGCTGGGAACCACCGCACGCACGTGGTGATAAGGAGACCAGCTGGCTCACACTTTGACGTTAACTCCTCAAACATCTTCAGCACTTTACTCCTAAACAACACTCAGGAGTAGGGAGGTCAGGAGTGCACGTCACTCCTAAAGGTGGGGAAACCGGGGCTCAGAGGTGGCAAGTGTGACGAATCCCCTCCTGATCTTCCTGACCAGCTGCACAGTAGGCTGAGCCGTCAGCCGCCTGCCCTTACCTGGGCTTGCAGGTACGGGCTTCCTACTAGGTTCTCTGTCCAGAGCCTAGTGAGGAAGAGGGTGGCAGTGACGGTGACAGTGTGGTCGTGGTGGTGGTGGTAGCGATGTTTTGGAGACGGTGATCGTTATGGTGATGATGGTGGTGGTGATGGTGGTGGTTATGGTAGTGGTGCTTTGGGAGATGATACAGGGCAGCTGTATGATACAGGCGATGGTTATGGTGATGACGGTGGTGGTGTTAGTGATGATGATGGTGGTGGTGGTAGAGGTGCCTTTGAAGATGACGGTTGTGATGGTGGTGCTGGTAGTGATGGTGATAGTGATGGTGGTGAGAGTTAGGGTGATGGTGGTGCTTTTGAGGATGGTAGTGATTTTTGACAGTGTTGCAGAGAATGACCTGTTTGGTTTGGATGACTCGGGAAGCTGAGAATGGGAGTCTGTGCTGTGCTCTCCTGGCCCTCTCCAGGGCCGGTGGCCCGCTCACTTATCACGGGTGTCATTCCTCCCCATCTGGAGCTCCAGGAGGGAGTGGTTACGGTGCTCCCCAGCACGACCCTCCAGGCACCCCCTCTGGCTTGCTTCAGGCTCCTGGAGGAACGGGGCAGGGCCCAGTCCCCCTTCATGTTTGCACCCAGCCGAGCTCAGGGCTGGGCCCCAGGTCTGCTGGCTGGGCTGCTGTCTGAATGAGTGCCCATGTGGAGTCAGCAGACAGAGCGGCTCCTTACACCCCGGCACCTTCACTCTGAGCCCGGCCCCAGCCCTCGCACATGGCCCGGGCCTGGCGCCTCCTCCCTCCTGTCTCAGTCCTCAACTGGCCCCGGTTCACCCCATCCACGGCTCCCACCAAGCCCAGTTCAGCTGTGCACACAGATGCACCAAAGTGCACAGGCCACGTCCAGCCCCACTCGTGCTCACGTGAGCTCACAGCCTGGCACACGGTGTGGGAACAGCTCCACCACAGGACCAGGGGGGTCAGGTGCCTGGCTTCTCCCCCATCCCAGCGTCCTGCTCACCCTCACCCGCTGCATCCCACGAGGCCTGCAGGGTCCCGGTGGCTATCACCCCGCGCAGCTTGTGAACTCCCAGGGAGGGAGCCATGGCTGCAGGCGGGTCCTTCTGAGACTCTGCCACGCCTCCTGGGAGCTGGGAGTGGGGGCAGCGCTGTGGGGAGGGGAGCGTGGGAGCCGCGTTCCCTTAACTCAGGCATGGGACACCTGTAAAAACGCAAGTTTGCTGCACAGTGTGAGTTTGTATGGCTATCCTTTGTGTGAGTCTCTGGGCATGACGGTTAAGGGGGCTTTGATATAGAGATGCTGGGGCCTTGGGAATTTCGGCTTGAGCCATCTACAGGGTAGGGTTGCCCCGAATCTCTGCACTCGACGGACGGCCAAGGCACCCACGATGTCCAAGAGCCCTCTCCCCTTCCGGGGAGCTGCGACCTCGCCCGGCCAGGGCAGCTCCCTTGATGTGTATGTCGCATTTGAACCGTGCTGCAGGGTAAGGAGTGGCAGAAGAGGCAGCCGGCCACTCCCCTGCTTCGGGGGCTCTGCGCCTCCTGCCCGCTGGCTGCTGCATCCACGCCTGCCACGCCAGCCTCTCTTAGCTCGCTGGTTCCTGAGGCGCGAACGGCTTTCCCAGAAACACTTCTCTCAGGCTTTGCTCTTTGTCTTCGGCACTATGCTTGCTGAATTTGTTCTTGGTGATGTTGCAGCTGGTGTTTGCTCGTCTTCACTGCCGTATAGTACTCCGCCATGGGAACACACTACCCATTCTTCTGTTTCTGAATGCTGGTCCTGGACTCAACTTCCCCAGCCTCCCGTAGCCTCAGCACCCTGCCATCTGTAGAAAGCTGAGAACAGGGTCCAGCTCTGTGGCCAGGCTTACCTGCAGCCTCTCCCCAGAGTGAGGGCATGTCCTGGCCCCGCTCCCTGGGTTCTCTGAGGTGCCTACCCAGGAGCACACGGCGAGGGCCTGTGCACCTTGAACTTCCGGGCACTGCTGCTGTGGATGCTCCATCAGGATGCAGGGGCCGTGTGTGCAGGCTGGCGGTGGCAGCACCCGCAGTTCAGCCAGGCCTCCCTGGAGGACGAGGCCAGCATCGCACGGACTGCCCTTTGCAGTTTCCTGTCTGTACATATTCCCACTGGCCTTGGGAGGAGCCCAGCCCACACACCCGGCCCAGCCCCCTCCTCCACGCCTTGTTCCCAAACCTCCAGGGCGCCTCTCATCCAGCCAAGCACCCTGAAGAAGTGAGTGGCCCACCGAGCGAGGACCGAGCGCTGGACGGCATGCGGGAATCTGCGGGCCAGCGCGGCACCACCTTGCCTGTTTACATCACTTGACCAGGCCGATGGCAGCTGCGACAGCGTTCTGCCCCTCAGAGCTGGCCCTGCCGAGAGGACGCAAGGCCAGGGCGTCTCTGCCCCCGGGCAGGGGGCTGCTGCAGCCCCAGAGAGAAGGGAGCACGAGGCCAGCCGCCCAGTGCAGGCGGGACGGTGGGAGCCGGCGAGCCCCACAGTCTGGTTGGGGCTGGGGCGGAGGGCCTTGCCGGTGAGTGGCGGCACGCGACCTGCCAGCTTAAATTAGGCTCCTCGCAATTAAAAATACATATTTATTTTAACCGGTCGGGGCGTTCGGAGGGAGATGAAAGGGTGGGGAGATGGAATATCACAAATTAGATAATTAAGAAAGCGGAGGAGCGCGTGCTGCAATGGAGTTAGGAGAGTGAATTGTGAATTCCCTGCGCCGCGCCAATTTAGACGGCAGAAAAAAACGAGTTAGAAGCAAAGAGGAGAAAAAACAAACAAACAGCCAACAAAAACCCAAGCCAGCTGGCCGAGCACGCCCGTAGCCTGTAGAGGAATCCGCAGCAGGTCCTGCCCAGTCTGGTGCAGCCAGCGGGCTCTGCCAGCCCTGGAGGGCCCTGTGCTGAGGCTGGCGCGGCTGATGGGGGCCACTGCCATGAGAGCCTGTGGATGGGGACGCCGTCCTTTCCCAGGGCTGTTCTGAGGTCCCACCGTGGCGGAAGTGAAGCTTGCAGCCTGGGTGGCGCATGCTTGTAATCCCAGCATTCTTCTGTTCAAGGACAGTCTCAACTATTTAGCGAGGCCCTTCACAACTCTCTGAGACACTGTTTTAAAAAAAAAAAAGACTAAAAAAATAGGGCTGGGAATGTAGCTCGGAGGTAGAATGTCCCTGGGTTCTAGCTCCCATACCAAAAAAAAAAAAAAAAAAAAAAAAAAAAAATGCGGTGCTGGAGCTGAGGTGAGGTGGCCGTGCCGCAGGAGGCCACAGGATGGGGTGGCCCTGGCGCTGGTGTGGCTGCGGGGACAGGCCTCTGCGAGAGGAGCCCACGAGCCAGCTTTCCAGGGGGTGAGCAGGTCAACCCCAGGTCCAGCGGATGCAAGTCAGAGGGCCCTTGTGGTGGGGGCACCTCACGTCCCTCCAGGTCCCACCCATGGCGGAAGAGTCCCATTTAGAAATAACCTAAGGGCCACACTGTGGGCGGTGACGGCCCCCTTGGCGGCGAGGCAGGCTGGGCAGTGGGCCAGGGGAGCTGACGAAGGAAAGGTGACCCTGTGTTGGGCCAGGGTTGCCAGGAGCCTGGTGTGGCCCATGGGGCCTGGGGCCCACCAGCCACCAAGGAGCCCTGTGAGGCCAGCGTAGGCGCCCTGTGGGGGAGTGCCGGTCTCAGCACACACCCCCACGTGCTCCCTGCTGAGCACAGAGAGGGCCAGGCAGCCGATGTGGGTCATGAAGGGGCACACGGCTTGTGTAACTCGCCCCCTCCAGCTGACCTCCTTCGTGCCCACAGCTGCCTGCGACCTGCTGGTCCCAGGTTTAGATGGCGTGAGAAACAGCCATTCTGGAGCCCTGAGAAGGTGGGAAGGTTGTTGTCCCCAAAAGAAGGCCACCCCTACCTTGTGTCTGGCCCCAGAGGAGGGGGAGCCACAGGGCCGGGCCAGGAGCCAGCCTCGGAGGCCCCGGCCCGAGGGACCCCACGTGCGCTCCCCTGCAGCGTGGCACTTACCCCACCTGGCTCCAGAGGTGGCTCCAGGGGTCTGGACCTTGTGGGTGACGTGAACGTTGGTTGCTGGGACCCAGCCTGGCGAGAGGGTAATCTGGGTTTCCTTAGAGAAAAGAGTACACAGCCCCCTGAGGCCACGCTGCGCAGGGACCCTGGAGGAGCCCCATGGTATCTCCCAGGGCCGGCAGGCCATCACCCAGGCCTCTGAGACTTCATGGTCCCAGGGACATCTGGACCTGCCCATGATACACAACACCAGACCTAGAAGCCTTAGGCCACAAATTGAAGGTGGGAGCAGGGAGCCTCCAGAATCGAGGGGGGGACCCATCCCAGGGGGGCTGCTGCACGCCTAGAGGGGGCCATGTCTGTTTTGCAGACTAGGGCGCTGCACTGCCGTGGGGGGCCCTGCTCCTGACCCAAGCCCCAGCGCAGCTAGGGTGGGAGCTCTAAGCCAGACTCTGACCTCTGCTCCTGGCCGCAGCTGCCCTGTCCTGCAAGGAGGGTACCCGGTCACCCCAGCCACCCAGGGCTTCTGCTCTGTGAGTCTGCAGGTGAGAAGGGCTCACTGGCATGTGCACCCTATGTGCCTAAGTGGGTACGCTGCGGGTGCACATGGCACACACCTGTGTAAGCACACACGTGTCCACAGCACATGAGGTCACCAGTACACGCTCCTCATGTGTGCACACACATGCTGGGCCTTCACACCCTGTCTTATGTGTGCATGCCCACACATGTGCGGACTGTATTGTGCATGTCCCATGCATGTGCATAGACTATATGTGTGTGGGTCACATGTGTGCACAGACTCTATGTGCATACCACATGTGTGCACACAGGCATGTATGTATACATAAGTGTATTGCACATACACACATGGCATGCACACACAGTTGCACATGTTGAGGGGTGTGTATGCATGCATGCATGTATGTGGATACAAGGGTGCACACAGAGCGTGCATGCCTGGCATCCCGGGCAGCCAAGGGAGGAGGGAAGGGAAGTCTTCCTGGCTCTGTAGGAGCTGGGCGGTGGAGTGCAAGCCACAGGGATCATGGAAAGGTCATGCTGTGTTCTCAACGTTCCAGAGGCGGTGTGAGTGCTACCTGAGAGTTCTAAGCTGCGCAGTGTGGAGACTGGCCAAGTCTCCTGAAGACCCAGGATCTACTCCCAAGGAGCGAGGGCAGCAGACCCGGGCGGGCACTCGTGCTGCGGTCACACTCCTGAGGCCGTATGGACAGCTAGGCACTGAGCCACTCCAGTCTGGGCCTGTCCTCCAGGGGAGGGCTCAGCAGGGGCTGGGTCTCCAAGCCCAGTCCAGGCCAGCTGCTGGGGGTGGTGGGCTCTGGGATGACCCAGCCGCCCTCCTACCCGGTCACTCACAGCCCAGTGGGAGCAGGAAGTTAGACCCAGGGCAGGGGCCAGAGAGGGACTCTAGAGGTTGTGGGTCAAATTCCGAGGAGGCTGGGCCGCTTGAGTGGTCTGGGTGAGGAGCCCCTTTCATGGTAGCTCTGGGTGATTGTGCAGGGAGGGAGGCGGACAACGGGAGCCGATGGCTTGGGTCCTGGTGCCCAGGAGGCCAGCATGGAGGGTCAGGCCCCTGCTGCCCAGCCGTGCAGCCTGCCCTGCCTGGACCTGGTGCCACAGCCTCCTGCCCTCATTGCCTGGCCCAGATCTCGGGGAGCCAGGGGGCCCTTCACACGCCCTGCCACCAGGGCGCCAAGTGTGGCTTAATTAACAAGTTCTAGGAGGCAGCCCGGAGGCTCAGCGCAGCCCAGTTTGACACAGAAGCCTGTCTGCAAGTGCAAAGCTGCCCAGAGCCCCAGATGCTGGAGGCCAGCTGGGGACTAAAGGAACCCCTGCCTCAGTTTCCCATTTCCACCCAGCCTCCCTAGCTGGCCCCCACCCCAGGTTCTGCAGGCTCTGTGTGATTGGACAGAGATGGAGGCCTAGTCTGAGGGCAGAGGACAGGGCTGTGCACTGGACGGGCTGCCTCTGGCTTTGGGTGGCCCTGGGCGGGACTCAGCCCCTGCTGCCCCAGCATCCTCACCAGGCAGGCGAGCAGCTCCGCCTCGGGGGCCGTGCAGCCCATGAGATGGGGGGAGGCACCGGGCAGAGGCCACAGACAGCTGTCTCCACCTCTCAGTTCCTCCAGACAGGAACTATCTAAGGGGGTGGGGGGGGGTGAGTAGACCAGAGCCTCCCGAGGAAGAAGTGGAAAGATGGAGACCTGCCACACTGCCCGTGCTGACGTCCGCACCATCAAGCTACCACGAAGGAGAGGCCAGAGCCCCCATGCAGATGCTGCCTCCGGAAGCCCTAGGAGCTCCACTTTCCCTGGCTCCAAGTCTTCCCTGAGTCTGAGGCCCCAGCTCAGGCAGTGGAGAAATGGGCTGGGCGCAGTGGTGCACACCTGTGATTCAAGAACTTGGGAAGTTGAGACAGGAGGATCGCAGGTTAGAGGGCAGCCTCAGCACCTTAGGGAGACCCTGCCTCAATAGACAAAATAAAAAAGGCTGGGGGTGTAGCACAGAGGAGGAACACCCCAGAGTTCAATCCCTTATATTACCAAAAAGGAAGAAAGAAATGTGACTTCCTTGTGGGGTCCTTCGACCCTCCCTGTGATTTTATATATGGCAGTCAACGCGGTCTGGATACAGAAGACTGTAGAACGGAATGCCACCTTGCACCACCACACGGCCCTGACTCCGGCCCCTCCCTCAGCGTGTGGGGTCTCCCGTGCTGACGCTCCTGTTTGAGGCTGGCACAGGAAGGGCTCCTGCGGAGGCCTCCTTCCGAGACTGGCCTCTCACGCAGCGCGGCACCATTGAAATGCCTCCGCCTTGCTCAGGCGAGAGAGAGCCTGCCTGTTGCTGAGAACCGCCTTCCCACGTGGACACACTGCATCTGCGTGCCCCGTCGCCCATGTGCAGACGTCTGGGGATTCCAGTTTGGGGCTGTCATAAATACAGATGCTACAGAGGTCAATGTGCAAGTGTTTGCTGGACGCACATTTTTGCTTCACTGGGTTAAATATCCAGAAAGGGATTTCTTGGTCTTGTGGTTTAACTGTGTAAGAGATCGTCCAACCCTCTGCAGAGTGGCTGGACCACACTGCTTCCCCAGCAGCAGAGCATGAGACTTCTGGACCCCCATCCTCCAATCTCACTGGCACCTGCTGCCTAAGCTCAGGGGGTTTTGTTTTGGCCTTTCTAGTAGGCACGAGATGGCATCTTGTGGTTCAAATGTGCGTGTCCTTATCGACAGGTGATGCTATTTTTTCCACGTGCTTATTCATCACCGAAACATCCTCTTTGGTGAGGTATCTAAGTCTTTTGCCCCCTTTTTCCCTTAACTTTTTATTTCAGACTCATGATAGGCTCACAGGAAGTCACAAGCATTGTAGAGCAGGCTCCGATTTTACCTTCACCTGAGGATACTGGGCCTCCCCTCACTCTGAAGACCGTTCCCGCAGGGTGCTGAAGTCTGGCCGTTGGTTCTTTCCCTTCTGTACTAAATGATTATTCTGCTTCCATCTGGCCCCATGATTTCTGATGAGATACATAAAGTCACTTAGATAATTTTTACCTTTTAAATAATTCATGATTTTTTTCGTGTCTGCTTTCAAGATTTTTTTTTTCTGTCTCTAGTTTTTAGCAGTTTGATTTTGATGTGTCTGAGAATAAATGTCTTTGGGTTGTACTGCTTGGGGTTCGCTGGTATTCTTGAATCCGTAGGCTTATATATTTTACTAAATTTGAGAGTTTTCAACCACGATATCTTCAGAAAATCATTTTCTGCATCACAGTCTTTCCTCATCCTTCGAGGCCTCTGATTTCACGGACGTGAGACCTTTAGATACTGTCCACGGGTCCTAGCGGCTGTTTTCCCCCTTTGGTCTTTTCTCTGTTGTTCATGTTGGACACTTTCAACCGCTCACTCTTCATGCGTGCTGATTGTGTCTTCTGCTCTCCTTTCACTACTGAGCAGATATCACAGACATTTTTATGTTGGTTGCGTATTTCTCAGTTCCCTTTGGGTCCCCCCCCCTCCCTCTCCCTCTCCCCCTCTCTCGGCCGTTCTATCCGTCCACTTATCCCCAGAGTGTTTGCCTGTACTTGCTGGAGCCTTTTCCCGACAGCCGCTCTTAGTTGCCCTTTGAACCCTAACATCTTTGCCACCTCAAAGTCGCTTCTTGTTTTGTTCTGTGCAAAGTGCAAGTTGTCCTTTTCCAGTTCTCCATATGCCGGGTCACTTGGGGTTGTCTCCTGGAAGTGTTACTGTGATTCTGGTCTAAAGCGCGTGGAGATGGACACCCTTGTCTTGGCAGCCCACCCAGCCTGGTGTTGGCGGCCATTTCTGACCTGTGTTTGTGAGTTGTGGTTCCAGGCCAGGTGGGCGGATTTGTCCTGCGTGTGAGCTGGGGCTGGGGCAGTGTCTACCCCACAAGCGGTATCTCCGGTGTCAGCGTTGTTTAGGGCCTGGGGTGCTCAGCTTGCGGTCGCTCTGGGGCAATCAAAAGCAGCTCCACGGGTCACCTGCTCAGCGCCTTCTCTGATTCTCCCCACGCCATTTGTTCCCCAGGCCTCCACCTGTGATCTTCTGACTCTGCTGAGCCCTTCCCAGGACTGTATCCTGGCCTGGGACCAGTGGAGCGAGGAAACTCGAGGAGAGCGGGTGTAGCTCCTGGCTCTGCCCAGCTCCCTGGCTCCAGGGAAGTGTCCCTCCCTTGCCTCTCTGAGTGCCATAGGCCCTGCTGCCACCGCCGCCACTGTCACCACGCTGGCCACGGCAGCCCGACTGTCGGGGGCTGGGGTGTGCCACGACAGAGAAAATCAGGAACATTTCCCTTCTCTTTCAGTATCGGGCATCCCCCCCCCCCTTTGTGGTAGTGGGGATTGAACCCAGGGGCATTCTGTCCCTGAACTACCCCCCCAGCCCTATTTTATTTTTTAGTTTGAAATAGGCTCTCACTAAGTTGCTACGGTCCTCCTGTCTCAGCCTCCCAAGTACCAGACTTCCAGGCATGCACCACCAGGCCTGGCTCTAATATGACCTTTCTGAGTCTTTTTGTCTAGTCCTTGCACTACCTCTCAGTTTCACAGCTGTACTCAGTGGGCAAGGAGGGCACAACTTGCTTGTCCCAGCCCCCTGAGAACTGGACCCTGATACTTTGAACATGGACTCTGTCTCCTTTCTGCATTAACCTCTTCCAGCACCCACCCACCCATCTTGAAATGGAGGAGCGGCAAGTGGGCTGGGTCCCCTCTCACTCCCTGTGGTCTTTCCAGTGGCAGGGAGTCCCCTGCTCTCCATCTGAAGACCCTGACTGGGGCTGGGCCCGCCCCTGGCTCCCCTCAAGCCGGGACAGGAGACCAGGGCTCTGCTTTCTGCTCAGGCTTCCCCTGCCTCTGGCCTGCTGCAAACCCAGCAGTGTGGCCAGGTAAGTTTCTGCTGTGCTCCACCACTCAGAAAACCCCTAGCCAGAGCCAGGCACAGTGGTGCACACCTGTGATTCCAGGAGCTGGGAGGCTGAGACAGGAAGATTGCAGGTTCAACGCCAACCTCAACAATTTAGTGAGTCCTTGTTTAAAATAAATAAATAAATAAATAAATAAATAAATAAATAAATAAATAAATAAAAAAGACTGGGCTCTAAACTCACAGGTAGAATGCCCCTGGGTTCAATCACTAGTACCAAAACCAAAAAGACAAACCCTTAGCCAGGGTGGTGGTGAGGAAGGGACCTAGACATGGTCCATGGGGATTCTATGGCAGTTGGTCGGTGAAGCTACCCACCCCACAAGACAGAGGCTCAGAGAAGCTTCCAGAACCAGGAGGCCCTGGTGATGTGGCCAGGGAAGGGTCCCTGTGGGTGCAAGGGCAGGCCCTGCAAGGTGCTGATGAGCCGAGCTCAGCTCTACTGCCCCCTGATACTGGTACTCAGGCCTAGAGCTTAGAGGGGCACTGTGGCCTCCTCACGGGTTGGGCTTCCATGGCCTCTGCTGCTTTGCTCTGGCCCCTGTGCCCTGCTGCACACCCTTCCTGCCTCCAGCCATGGGCTCCCAGGTCTCTCCAGCCCATTTTTAGGTGCCCCTCCCCGTTTCCCACCTCATAGCCTTGTTCACGCCTCCCATGTGCAACCCCACAGGCTGGAAGCTGTGGCCACACCTCTGCCTGGCCAGCTGTGTGGTCTGTGGAGTCCACACCTGCTCCTCGGGGCCCTGCCGCAGCCCAGAAAATCCAAGGTCAGCAGGGGAGGTCTGCAAGGTGATCACCAGCCACTAGCCATTTCCCTCCTGTGCCTCAGTCTTCCCACCTCTAAGAGGACGGACGCATGCCCATTTCATGAACCACACACCCCAGAACACTCGGAGCAGGTCCAAGCTCCCACTTTAGCCTGGGTGGCAGGCAGCCTAGCCTCAGGGGTGAGGGAGGGTACAGTGCCTGGGAGCAACACTGGGTGCCCTGGCTTCTGCTAGCCCTGACCCTGGTCACACGCTGAGCCCTGCTCCTGGTCACACACTGACCCCGATCCTGGTCACACACTGAGCCCTGGTCCTGATCACACACTGAGCCCTGGTCCTGATCACACACTGAGCCCTGCTCCTGGTCACATACTGGGCCCTGGTCCTGGTCACACACTGGGCCCTGATCCTGGTCACATACTGGGCCCTGGTCCTGGTCACACACTGGGCCCTGATCCTGGTCACATACTGGGCCCTGGTCCTGGTCACACACTGGGCCCTGGTCCTGATCACACACTGAGTCCTGATCCTGGTCACACACTGGGCCCTGGTCCTGGTCACACACTGAGCCCCGGTCCTGATCACACACTGAGCCCCGATCCTGATCACACACTGAGCCCCGGTCCTGGTCACACGCTGAGCCCCGGTCCTGATCACACACTGAGCCCCGATCCTGATCACACACTGAGCCCCGGTCCTGGTCACACGCTGAGCCCCGGTCCTGGTCACACACTGGGCCCCGGTCCTGGTCACACGCTGAGCCCCGGTCCTGATCACACACTGAGCCCCGGTCCTGGTCACACGCTGAGCCCCGGTCCTGATCACACACTGAGTCCCGATCCTGGTCACACACTGGGCCCCGGTCCTGGTCACACACTGAGCCCCGATCCTGGTCACACGCTGAGCCCCGGTCCTGATCACACACTGAGCCCCGATCCTGGTCACACGCTGAGCCCCGGTCCTGATCACACGCTGAGCCCCGGTCCTGGTCACACACTGGGCCCCGGTCCTGGTCACACACTGGGCCCCGGTCCTGGTCACACACTGGGCCCCGGTCCTGATCACACGCTGAGCCCCGATCCTGGTCACACGCTGAGCCCCGGTCCTGGTCACACACTGAGCCCCGATCCTGGTCACACACTGGGCCCTGCTCCTGGTCACACACTGGGCCCTAGTCCTGGTCACACACTGAGCCCTGGTCCTGGTCACACACTGAGCCCTGGTCCTGGTCACACACTGACCCCTGCTCCTGGTCAAACACTGGGCCCTAGTCCTGGTCACACACTGGGCCCTGCCCTGGTCCTGGTCACATTCTGAGCTTCCATCGCCCCGGGTATTCCTAATGTAGGCCTTGGTCGCAGAGAGCTGGTCTGAGAAGCAGCATGGGCCTGGGGGAGTGGTGTAGACGCTGTGCTCCAGGTGTGGTGGGGCACATCTCCATAGACACCTAGACACTGTCAGCAGGTCCCACGCTGTCCTGGCCTTTGCCCTGCCCCCTCCTCCCTCCTACCCAAGACTCCGCATCCAGAGAGAGTGGCAGAGACCACACTGTGAACACTCAGCAGTGACTCAGCGGCTCCTCCTCACTTTATTTTTATCTTGAGCCCTATAAATACAGTGATGATCGCCAAATACTGTCAATATCCCGACGCCTCCCCCTGGCACTGGCCCATGGGGGCGGTGTTGGAGGCAGCGGGGCAGACACAGGAGGCCCTGCGGGTGGGCTGGTCCTCAGCTGGTCCCTGGCCCTCCCTTCCTCCCAGTTTGGATGCAAAGCACAAGCAGCCTGTGGGCTCAGCCTGGGGACCACAACTCACTTTTCCTCTTGAGACGTGGCATGAGCATCGGGGTGCATGGCCCAGCCCCCACCCCACTGCCTGCTCCAGGATGGATGTGATTGGCTGTCCCCATTGCCTGGGCTCCGGCTTGTGAATGACAGGTGTCACGTGCTCAGCGTGGCCTGTCCTGGGTTCCCGGGTGGAGATAGGTTGACTGCAGCATGGTCAAGTCAAGTCTTAGACTTTGAGAGAGAAAGTGTGTGTGTGTGTGTGTGTGTGTGTGTGTGCATGCGCGCACCTGTATCTGTGTACTATATGTCCCTGCCTGGCAGACTCCTACTCATCCTTCAGTACCCAGCTCAAATACATCTTTGCTAGCAATTTCTCTAATTCTTGAGGAAGAATGTGATGTTCTCTCATACGACCTTCTAACAACAGGCTTGGGGTGCAGTAGGTAATTATTTGGGGCCCATCTGTCCTCCCTTGCTCCCCAGGGCCTAGCGTTGGTGCTCCGAATCCACTCAAGATACCAGCACCACACTCACGCTCACACACACAGCTGGCTCACACGTCCCAGGGCTACCCACAAACCTGCCCTGTGCTGATGGACATCTGAGATCCCCCTGGCGCTGGCTCTAGCCGCATCAGCTCCACAGCACTGGGGACCCGACACTGCCAGGAGGCCAACATTTATCCCACACGCAGGTCACCAGGCAGGCACACAGTAGGACCGCAGGCATGCCAATTGCCCAGAGGCAGGAGGGCTGCAGGGTCTGCAGGGGGGCCCTCTGCTGGAGGCTGTGCTGGAGGGAGGGGAGAGTGGGGGGCAGGCAGCCATCTGTCCCTAAGTCGGCACTTGGCATCAAAGAATAGCACTCGGTGTTTGCACACACCTGGAAGAAGCCGAGGGTGGCGGGCGTTATCTAAGTGAACTCCTGAGAGACAGACGCTCTTCAGTCCTCCACCCTGTGTGGGAGGCCCTGGGTGAAAGCCCCAGCGCTGAGGTACGAGGAGGAAGGCTGCCCTGCTCGGTCCTCCGGGGGAGCCCCAGACCCCCAGAGGAGCCCACCCGCCTGCGGCTGCCTTCCAAGGAGGACGGTAGCTGTAGTGCCCCCCCGGCCCCCAGCCAGCCCCATGTCCAGGCTGCATCGTCAGCAGCCTCTGTGACAGGATGGCCCTCCCTCTCCTGAGCCTATGTACACCCCGGAGTGGGCATTTGGAGCTCAGAGGCCAAGGTGGCCAGTGCCTTGGGCCCTGGCCTTGCCCCTGCTGTCCTCTGTCCCCAAGACCTGCGCTGGCCAGCTCCTCCCTCCTGCGGCTCAGCCGAGGCTCCGGCAGCCGCTGAGCTTCTCCGCTCTGGGCACGGGCGGCACCCAGGAGAAGCGAGCGGCATGCCCTCCTGGTCAGGGTGGCCTGTCCTGCTTGGCACGGGATGGGGATGTGGCGAGCAGTGCCCTGCTCACTGTGGAGTGTGCCCAGCAGCCCCGTGTGGCCACCCTGCCTTCCTTCATGCCCGTGCTCCCCAAACCCTCTCTGTCCCCATCACAGGACCCCCATAGGTCTCCCAGCCCCCCAGCCAAGAGCCAGGTGCCAGGCTCACGTCTAGGACACCCGTGCTCCTCAGGGACCCAGGCTCAATCCGGCCAGGTGGAGTGAGGCTGGAGCAGGTGGCCCGTCTGACCCTCCGGCCCCTGCCGCAGCTGGAGAGGCAGGATGTGTTCATGAGGGTGTCGCAGGGCCCCACAGGGACGTGGCAGGCTCGTCGGGTCGCAGTACCAACATGACGCTCACGACCACATCTGGGAGCTACAGTCCCTCCAGGGGTCCCACCCAGCCAGCACAGGACCTGGGAGCCAGCTAGGGGCTCCTGGACCCCAGTTCTCCCACAGGCCTCAGCTAGGTTCCAGTGTACTTGTGTGGGATCTGCGGGTGTTGACGAGCCCTGCCTGAAGGTGGTCAACAGGTAAGCTTCCAAACCTGGCTGCCCTGCTTGCTGCTGGCAGTCTAATGTTGGCTGGGCACCCTCCCCTTCTGACTGGCACCAGGGGTGACTGGGTGGGGGCCGGGTGGAGGCACCCTCAGCCTCCTTGTAGCTAGAAGGGCCTCAGTTCTTGTCAGGGGTGGAAACTGGGGGTGTGTGCAGAGTCCAGGAGCACCCTTAAAAGGCAGAGAAGTGTGCCTGCCTGGTGTGCCTGCCTGCCGCCCCACTGTTCAGCTCTCCCGTGGCTGGGAAGCAGACGTGATGACTGGATCTTCAGTAGCCAGCGCCTTCCATGAGGCAGAGGCCTGTGTGGAGATTGATGGGGACAGCTGAAGGGGGCCGGGGTCCCCACAACTGAGCCTGCCTTCTCTGGACTTGAATACATAGCATTAAAGGTAAACGCTG
The DNA here is from genome assembly GCF_963383645.1 of Muscardinus avellanarius. NCBI lineage: Eukaryota > Metazoa > Chordata > Mammalia > Rodentia > Gliridae > Muscardinus > Muscardinus avellanarius. The sequence continues at coordinate 2,032,452 of NC_137789.1, forward strand.
GAAGCTGGGCGTGGTGGTGCACACGTGTAATCCCAGCATTGGGAGGCTGAGACAGGAGGATCTGGGTTTGCAGACAGCCTCAGCTTCTTAGTGAGGCACTTTGCAACTCAGTGAGTCCTGGTTTCAAAAGAAAGAATAAAAATCAGGCTGGTGGTTTAGCTTAGAGGTAGAATGTCCCCGGGTCCATCCCAGTATGGCAAAAAAAAAAAAAAAAAAAAAAAAGTAAATGCTGGTCATGTTTAAGCCACCGTTACTTGAGGTTTTCTGTTATTTGCAGGCAAATCAAATTATATAGTATCCCAAGTCCTAGCACATTGCCTGATAATGAACACAGCCTCCTGCTAGCCCACCCTGCACCTGTCCACCTTCTACCCACCCTGCTCTCGTGAGCAGCCAGAGCGCCGCCTGCTCTGCTCCAACAGCAAATCGCGGTGTTCTGGCGGTTCTGGAGACAAAGGTGGGGACGCGGTTACACGAGGGTCATGTGCAGGCCCCATGCCCGGGGGCCAGCTCCTGTGTTCACGCAGCACACAACCAAGATGCTTGTCACATGCTGATGCTCACCGAGTTGGCATGCCCTTGATATTCCGCCATCTCGAGGGGAAGACATTCCCATCAGGGTGACGGCCAACGTTTAGATGCACATAGGAACGTCGTTTGCTTCAGGTACAGAAAACCCGTGACACCCAGCCAGACAGGTACATACAGGAAGCACATGGCCTGTCTCCCCCAGTGGGCAGCAGGGGTGTGCGGGGACAAGCTAGGCAGCAGTCCCTCCCTCACCTGGAACTGCTCTCTGGCTGCCAGGATGGCTGCTGTATTCCAGACATTGTGCCCACATCCCAGGCTGTCATGAAGGGAAGCGAAAGGGTGTGAGATGGCCACACCCATCCCTTCTCAAGGGCCTGGAGACTCACTGTGCCCCTCCCTTGCGCCCTGGCTGGGACTGGGTGCCTTCCTGCCTTGAACAGAATTGGGGTCTGTTCATGAGGGACAAAGGGGTCACAGCGGTGTCACACATTCGGTGAGATCTGGCAGATGAACCTGTGGACGAGTTAGCGAAGTGGGCTGTGAGGGGCAGGAGGGGGTGCAGGTGGCGGGGCAGGCTGGCGGGCCCGGAACCCCACGCTGCTGGGCCTGGGACGCAGCTCCTTGGAGCTGACCGAGCCTCTCAGGACAGCCTTCATGGTGCTATGCTCAGGTTCCTTCTGAGCTACCCTGATTGGCCACAACCACCCGCGCCCCCAGGCTTGGGATGGCGGGTCCACCCAGGGGGCTGTCGGCTAAGGACAAGCCAACTCTGCCCTCAGACAAGGCGCCCTCTGCAGGGGCTGATAGTCCCCAGAGCAGCCCAGGACAGCCCACGCTCCTCCCCGGAAGCTCCCCCTCAGAGGACAGAGCCCAGACTGAGGTCACAGGACAACCCCATCCCGGAGGGGCAGAGAGGAGAGGTGGAGGGGAGCCTGGGCCCCAAGGAGGCTGTGGGCCTCAGCCTCCTCCTACCTCTCCCTTGGTCTGCAGAAGCCAGCTCCTGGCCTCCAGTGGGGGGTCCATCATCCCTGCCTTCCCCTGAGGCATGAGCTGGGCTCATTTCAGAACTGAGAGGAGCCAAAAGGTTCTGGCCGAGACTGAGCTGCCCTCTGCTAGCCTGTCCACGGAAGATCCCTCCTCTGCAGGCCCCAGGTGCCTCCTCCTGGCGGGGCCAGAGCCCATTCCTGGAAGCCTGTGCCCTTGGGGGAGCACCCACTTTCTTCTTTTTAATCCCCCCCCTTTTTGTTACTGGGGATTGAAACCATTGCTTTGCACATCTTATCTTATTTAAATGTTATTTTGAGACAGGGTCTTGCTAGTTGCCCAGGCTGGCCTTGAACTTGCACCCTCCTGCTTTGGCCTATGAAGCAGCTGGGATTACAGGCTGTGAAGTCACCCTGGTTCTTTTTCTTTCTCCTTTCTTTTTTACTTCTGTAGTGCTGGGGATCTGATCTTGGTCCTTTCACTCACCAGGCAAGCACTCTCCCCGAGTTACACCCCAGACCTCCTCCCTTCTTTCCTATCCTGCAGGGGATGAGCAAGGCGGTGGCCAGGCTTGATGGGGAATGTGCTGGTACTGGAAAATTGCTTTGGTATTAATTTATAAATGTAAAAAGTAGTCAGGGCCTGGGTGCTGCACAGGCACTCAGGCAGGGAATGGAGGCTGCTGTTATCAAAAGTGAGTACCAAGCCGAGCGGAGTGTCGCAGGCTTGTAATCCCAGCATTTGGAGGCTGAGACCGGAGGATTGCGGTTTGCAGACAGCCTCAGCTACTTCGTGAGGCCCTCTGTAACTCAGTGAGACCCTGTTTCAAAATAAAGAATAAAAAATGGGCAGGAGGTGTAGCTCAGAAGCCAAATGCCCCTGGGTTCCATCCCCAGACCCCCCCGCTCCCCACAAAAAATTACACAAAAGAGTTGTAGTCCAGGGCCTTTATATTTTAAAGACAAGTTTACAAAATAAATAACTTTTAGCAGATAGGCTAAAACTCCCCAAGGAGTGGGGTCCTAAAAGAAGGCATATACCATGTGACCCCTGACTTTGTTAACTAACACATCTTGTTGGTAACAAAGGCTTGGGCTTGCACTGGAGATGATGTGCGGGCCCACACCTGCATCAGGGCAGGAAAAGGGCTTTGGGTCAAGCAGGATGGGAGGTAGTGAATCCTCATAATCTTATCAAAAGGCTTGCACAGGTGATAATGGGTGGGCCCATACCTAGTAGGGTCAGGAGCAGATAGAAAGACTATTGGTTAAGCAAGATAGGAGACCATGAATTATAAAATCTGCTCTATGTTCAAAGCCTCCAGTGTCTTATTTTCAAGGCACTCCACTGCATCCTTCTGACGTACTGCTTTAAAATTCTGTCCCTTTTTTCTACCTTTGTAATAATAAAAATTGCTTAAGCTTGCAGCAGTATAGTTCTGGCTAATTTTTCTAAACTAGTTAAGAACAAGAACCCGTGGATGTTGCCATCTCACACTGTTAGTTTTGGCTGTGCCAAGACCGGCCACCCAGTGCACAGACAGGTGTTGATCCTGGTGAACCTTTAACAAGACTGACCACCCGGTGCACAGACAGGTGTTGGCCCTGGTGAACCTTTAACAAGACTGACCACCCGGTGCACAGACAGGTGTTGATCCTGGTGAACCTTTAACAAGACTGACCACCCGGTGCACAGACAGGTGTTGATCCTGGTGAACCTTTAACAAGACTGACCACCCGGTGCACAGACAGGTGTTGGCCCTGGTGAACCTTTAACAAGACCGACCACCCGGTGCACAGACAGGTGTTGGCCCTGGTGCACAGACAGGTGTTGGCCCTGGTGAACCTTTAACAAGACTGACCACCTGGTGCACAGACAGGTGTTGGCCCTGGTGAACCTTTAACAAGACTGACCACCCGGTGCAGAGAGGTGTTGGTCCTGGTGAACCTTTAACAAGACTGACTACCGGGTGCACAGACAGGTGTTGGCCCTGGTGAACCTTTACTCAAGGGCCTGAGACAGAGATCAGGGCCCACCTGCACAGCCTCCATGGGAACAGGCCTGCCTTCCTCGCACTACAGCTGTTTTATGGGAGGAGAAGCCCCAAACTGTGGCCTGGCTATGAGATGGACACAGGCACTGTCTGTGGGGGCCAGAGTAACACCATGGTGTACAGGTCTGCGCCAGCCCCGGCACAGGGGAAGCTGAGTACACGCCCCTCCCCCGGGGCCCCTCAGCCCTCCTGCCCCCACAAGTGGCCCCATGTGTGCACCTGGGCACAGTCAGTGTCACACACTTGCACACACGCTCACATGCTGTGCAGGCAGAGGCACATCCACTCCTGCTCAGTTTGTTCACACCTATCTTCTTGGGGTGCACGCACACTAGTGCCACGGTGTCAGTAAGCACATCCTTGTGTTTGTGTTCTTGTGCACAGCACTATTCACACACTCACAGGCATGCACACGCTCACTCACCTGCACACACCACTTGCACACACAGAAAGAGCTCAGGATCTTATAAGAGCCAGGAGCCAGAACTTCCGGGAAGCCCGGGCTGTGTCCACTCTGGGCTGCAGAGGCCCCCGGCCCAGCCCCCAAGGCTGCTCGTGTGGTGACACGCGGGATTACAGGGTTACAGCCCTCCCGGAGATGACCAGGCGGAGATGACCAGGCGTGCCTGGGCTTAGGTGAGGAGGACAACCTCATTGTTGGAGGGGGCCAGCAGCGCCGTGCTCCCCCCTGGGTGAGGCCTAGTTTCATCAGTGGGGAAACAGCTGAGAGGTGACCATGGCGGGCCCCGGGTCACACACTCCCTGGCCCTGACTCCTCCCAGGTCGGCGGCCCGGGAGGGAGAGGGCGGCCTGGGCAGGAGGGCGCGGCCCTGGGGGTCCCCACTCTGCACGCTGCTCCGGGGCGAGGGTCCTTCGACTGCCTGCAGCCTTGATGTCCTCGTTCGAGCCCCGCAGGCTCTGCCAGCCGCGGCCTGCGCCCACACAGGGTCCACTCATCCCGGAGACACGGACCGCGCCCGCGGCGGCGCTCACGCCGAGGTCTTTTGGCCGCAGCGGCTGCCGTCCGCGCCGCTTCCGGCCGCGCGAGGCACGCTGGGACTCGCAGTCCGCAGGCCGGCGGTGGGCCGCGCGTCATTGGCTGGCGGGGTCGTCACGTGATGTTTGGGTGCCGGGCCCGCCCCGCGCCTCCCTCCCGCCGCGGGCCGCGGAGCGCGCAGAGCCCGGGCCGGGCAGGTGAGGCGGGCGGGCACCCGCTGGCCGGGCGGGCTCCGGGGCGGGGCGGCCCGGGGGACCAGGTCAGGCGTCCCCGGAGGCGGGGCTGCAGTGCCAGGGGGAGGGGCCCGGCTCCCGGGACGTCGCGAGGCACCCTGAGCGGCAGCGGGACCTGGAGCGGCTCCCGGTCCCGGCGATCGGTGGGCATGGCTTTGTGCCCCATGCTCACTCTCCAGGACTCGTCGCGCCGGTGCGTCCCCGCGCCCAATTGTTGGCCTCTGCAGGCGCTGGTCCCCGCGGCTCCGGGAGCGGACCCCGCCCCCAAGCCGCTGCTGGAGACCTCGAACTTCCCCGCAGCCCCTTCTCCTAGTTGTGCGGCTAGGTGCTGCCGGAGTGGACACCCCCCAGGGGCTTCCCGGTGGCCATCCCGCAGAAGTCCTCCCGGACCACCTGTTGTTGGCCGACTCAAGTCTGTCTCGCTCCTCCCTCGGCTGTGGAAACGCTCTCTGCTGTCCAGGATGGCAGCCGATAGCCATGTGTAGCTAGTAAGTTGACCAGTGGCTGGTGGGTTGCAGAATGCAGCTAGGGACCCTGACAGTCTCTGGCAGTCGCCATGAAGTTTTGTGGGTCAGGACTCGCCTTGCCCCTCCTCCAGCCAGCTGTCACTCCAGCCAGCAGGAACCCTGTCCTTCCTCACCTGGCCCGCCTTGTTCTTCCCAACCCTGGCCTGCTGTTCCTCACCTGGCCGGCCTTGTTCTCCCTAGCCCTGGCCTGGCCGGCCTTGTTCTCCCTAGCCCTGGCCTGGCCGGCCTTGTCCTCCCTAGCCCTGGCCTGCTCTTCCTCACCTGGCCGGCCTCGTTCTCCCTAGCCCTGGCCTGGCCGGCCTTGTTCTCTCTAGCCCTGGCCTGCTCTTCCTCACCTGGCCGGCCTTGTCCTCCCTAGCCCTGGCCTGGCCGGCCTTGTTCTCCCTATCCCTGGCCTGCTCTTCCTCACCTGGCTGGCCTCGTTCTCCTTAGCCCTGGCCTGCAGGCAGCTTCCAACCCTCTGCAGGTGTGGGCTCACTGTCTCGGGCTCACCTTCCGGAAGGCTGTCTCCCTATTTCCTGCTCAGTCCGTCTTGGTGTCTGACCAGTGCCACTTCTCTGCTTGTTTTTCATGTTATCGTTAGTGTGTATGAGGCAGGATTGTTCCCTCCTGTACCCCCAGTGTGGACATAGTAATAGGTGGAAAGGTACAGGTGAGGTTTGTTGGTAGCCCCTGGTGACTAAAGCCGCACTGTAGGGCCTTGATGGACACAGGGAACTGCAGGATCTGGAGCCATGCTGTGATGGCAGATGGCTGCAGGAGGCTGGTCAGTCCTCGAAGACTTCCTGCAGGAGGTTGACCTCGCTGGGTCACCTTTCTCCCTCTCAGTGTTTCCCGGGTACTCCCTGTGTCTGGTTCTCTGCAGACACTGGAGTGACAGCCTCGACCCAGGCAGGCTCATGGGCAAGGCAAGCCATCCTTGGGTCCCTGCTGTAGCTCCCCACTGTCTGTGGGTGAAGATCAAGATAAGGGGAGATGGGCCACCTGGCCTTTGCCTGGGGCTGCAGCCACATCTTCCAGGCCTCGTTCATATTCCCCAGCTCCGCAGAGGTCCTTGAATCTGGTTCACTCTGGGTTTTCGTGTGTGTGCGTGTGCTTGGAATGCCCTTGCACTTCATGTCTGTCTCACACGTGCACATGAGCCGCTGTGGCGTAGACACCCTGTTCTGGCTGTCTTAGTGCCTGCGTGCCAGCTCAGCATCTACAGCAAGTGGACCCCCAGTGAGTAAGCCGCACAGGAGAAGGCAGTGAGGAGGTGCAGGAGTAAGTTCAGGGCTTGGGGGACAAGCAAGGAGCAGGGACTTGCTTTCCAGGTGGGGGGAAAAGACGCACAGACTGACCATAGCCGCGTCTGGCTAGTCAAAGAGAGGCTTATTGTGCGATGGGGGTCTTCTCAGATGTGAGATTTGCACTCGGCCAGGTGGCAGGGCTCAGTCTGACTGGCAGAGAGGAAGGAGGGCATTTTGCAAGGGTAACCTTAGCCATACTAGCCCACGCAGCCGTGCCAGGGCCCAGGCTCTGTGTCGTGTGACGTGCTTTAGGGAACCCTGGCAGGGAGGGGGCTGCTGTGATCCATTTCACAGACGAAGGGGTGGCCACAGGGAGATAAACTGGCCTGAATCCCTCAGCCATGAGATTCTAAGATGCCACCACTTGGACCCCAGACACACAGATTGCCTTCAAAGTGGTTGGGTGTTTTGTTTATTTGACTTTTGGTACTGAGGCACTCTACTATTGAACCACACCTTCGGCCCCTTTTATTATTTTATTTTTTGGTGGTACTGAGGGCAGAGCCCAGGGGCTTTTCTACCTCCAGACTATACTCCCAGACCTATTTTTATACTGTATTTGGAAACCGGTCTCACGAAGTTGCTGAGAGCTTCACTCAGTAGCTGAGGCTGGCTTCCAACCGGTGCGATCCTCCTGTCTCAGCCTCCCAAGCGTGGGGATTACAAGTGCACACCACCACACGCAGCTTTTTTTTTTTTTTTTTAATTTTGTAACAAGGTCTTGCTACGTTGCCCAGGATGACCTCAAACCTGTGATCCTTCTGTCTCAGATTCCTAAATCTTAGTTATGCACCACTGTGCCTGGCTGTTGGGCATTTTATTGTTCTGAAGTGTGTTTGGGACAAACGTTAACAGCTGGCTAGGCCACGGGCTTTCTTTTCTAACACACTCGGGCCTGCCCGTGCCGTGGAGTTTGTGTGTAGGCGTGAAACTCGGCCTGTGTGGCTCAGTCCAGCTGTAATTCATAGGCTGCTCAAGCTGTGATTCTGTGTAGCGGCTGTCACAGTGGGCTGAAGGCAGGCCTTCCCTCACAGTCGTTTGCCATCGTGCCCAGCGTGCCTGGCTCCTAGGTATTTGGTGTGAACTGGGGCCTGGTGGTGAGAAGACTGGGGGAGAAAGTGATCAGAGTGGGAGGGCACAGCCTGTGCTGCTTCTGAGGGCCGGGTGGCCTTCAGTTCGTTGCTGTTAATATTGCCCTTGGGGTTTGAGCTCTGTATCCTGCTGCACTGGGCGCACTGGGGAAGGCGGGAAGCCTTGCTCTCTCAAGTTTCTAGGTGAGAAGCTTGAGGCCCTGGCCCAGGACGCCCAGGGCAGTCTCCGCAGTCATTCCCAGCCTCCCTGTCTGCTATCACCCACGGCGAGCTGCCGCCCAGGCCTGGGAAGCCCTGGCCTCTGGTGGATGTTTGTTGAAGTGTGTGTGCGGTCATGACAGAGCTGACTTTGAACTTTGCTCTTCTGACTCCATCATACTTGCTGTTAGCACTGCACTGGAGCCATCTGAACCTTCCTCAGAAGGCTGTCTTGGCTGAGTCCTCCGGCACAGAAGATGAGACCTGATGACAAGCACAAATCAAGTGCCCAGAGCGGCTTCTCCAGAGGCTTCATGGGCAGGTTGTCTCTGCCTGGGTGCCGACTTGGGACGGGAGCCCTGGGGCCTTGGTTTGATGCCCATCTGCCACGCAGGGCTGTCCGCAGAGCCCTGAGGCCTCCTGCTAGGCCTTCTCCCAGCCGTGGGGCTCCCCTCTCTGCCTGAGACTTGCTGAGTCCAGGCTGGGGTGAAGACAGCTCTGGCTGGGCATCAAACTCAGATCACATGAGATGGACTTGTCCTGGCATGGTGTCCCCTGTTAGGTCTTGCACCAGCTTTGTGGCCACAGCAAGAAGTGGGTTCTCTTCCGGGGTGGGCTGCCCACCTGGACAGGGCCACTGCCTGGGCCCCAGCCCTGGCCCTCACCTGAGAAGAGGAGCACCTGGTGAGGATGTTCTAAGGCCAGGCCTTGCGTGGGCTCTAGATTTGGTGGCCAGCAGGAAGGCTCCCTCCAGCCTCTCCTGGCTTTGCTGGGCACTCCTCTGTGCGCCTCACAGGGTAGACACGTGGGCGGTGAGAGTGGGCAGCAAGGGGCACAGACAGGGCACCGACCCCGTACCTGTGTGGCTGTGGGTAGGGCCAGAGAGCTACCTGGGAGAGGCTCTGGGTGCTGCTGAGCCTACACAGAGTCCTGAGGTGGCCAAGCAGGACTGGAGGGAGCCTGAGGGAGGGCCTGTGGTTGGGACTCCTGGCAGCTGCGCTGACCGGGGCCAGCCTGGAGTGCTATGGCAGGCGTGGGGACTGGCGCACCTGTAGTTGTTGGTGCTGAGCTGGGAAGGGTTAGCTGAGCCATGCTGACGCTTCCCGAAAGGCTGGAGAGGTGCCCCTGTGGGGCAGGGCTTTGGTTCAGCTGGTACCCGGGGCCTGCGGCCAGAGCCCACAGAGGCCAGCCCACCTGGGTCGGGCTCAGTATGCCCCTTTGGGGCTCGACGGGCCAGCTGGGGCAGTCGGGGCCTTCTAGGGCTGCTCGTTATCCCAGGCTCTGGCATGGAGACTGGAAACGAGCGAGCAGGGCCAGGCGGTCATGCTGGTCCTGTGAGACCCCGGCTAAGTACTCCTGCCCAATAAACCTTTATTATTTTCTTCCCTGGATCGATGGGAGATTGTCTTGTTTTCTGCCTCTAATTTCCCCCGAGAGAAGGCCCGGAACCCAGCGCCGACTTGCGCAGCATTCCAGCGTGAGTGCACTTGCGGCGCTGTGGCGGTGAGGTCCTCGGCCCGTTGCTCATCGGCCCATCGCCCATCAGTACCTCCCTGGGCATGGGCGGCATCGTGTCCATCTCTGCGTTGGAGGACATGTTACGAGGGGTGCAGGGGAGAATTTCCATGGGACAGGAAGGGGTGTGGAGGTCAGGTCGTGCAGCCTGGGCAGGGGAGCTGCCCTTCTTCCCTGACACCCTCTGGGCCGCCGTGCTCTGCCTCTGAGTCTGCCCTGCACTGGCAGCCAGGGCATGGCCTGCTTTTAGGAGTGGGGCTGACCATCGTCCCTGCTCTGGACCATTGCTGTAGCTAGCACGTACCTCCACTGTTGACCGCCAGCTGTCTACCAGGTGTCTCGGAGGATCTTCATAAACCACCCATGGGCATACTTCCTAGGGCCGAGTGACTCACCCCAAGTGACAGGGCTGGTAGGGACCCGCCGCCACCCGAAGCCAGTGCTGTGACCCCAGGGCCGGCACTCTGACCAGGCCAGCCTGCCTGCCTCGTACTCCTGCCTGCGTCCTGGGAGGACCAGACTGGAAGCAGCTTCACAAACCGAAGGCGCCCTGTGGGTTGGAGGACATCCTCAGTAATGGTGGTTATCATGCTTAAGGAGATTTGGTCCGGCCTTCCCTTTCCCGTGGAGGTGACATTCTCAAGGAGAGCCTGACAGCGTTTGAGGGCTTAGGAATCCAGGCCTGCAAGTGGATATTTCTGATGGGAGACGAGAGGTGGGGAAAGGTCTCAAGATGTTTCTTCCCAGTAAGGCTTGACTTGAGGTGGGATGGCCTGAGCACATGGGCGGCTGTGGCTGGCCCTGGCCAGTGAAACGTGTTTGGGCCTTAGGTCGGCACCTCCAAGGCTGTGGATAGGAGCCATGCTCAGGGTCTGTCTCTGTCTGCCTTCTCTCTCCGGAGCTTGACCCTGGGCGCAGGCTGAGGGATGCAGACAGGCTGAACCCAAGGGAAGCTGAGCACTGATGGTGGGATGAGGTCTGTGGAGCTCGAGGGGCAGCCATTGCAGGGGGTGGGGCATCGAGATCTGGATGGAGTCACGGGCACTGAGGGTCACAAGGAGTCTGTGCTGCACAGAGCTGGCAGGAGGAGAAAGTGCCGCTCCCTCCTGCCCCGCCACCTCTGGCTGCTCTCCACCCAGATCCACAATCCCTTCCAGCCAAGTCTCTGGAAAGGGACATATTTTTAAAGCAGAAGCCTGGAATCAATTTCCCCCAACATTAAAAACACGCAGCACAACAGCCCCCTTCCTGGGCGTGGCTGCTCTCTCAGGGCAGGCTTTTGGTGGCGGTGCTAATGAGCACCGGATTTGTTTCTGGGGCCCTGGCCTCCTTCCCCCTGCTGCTTCACCCTCAATGAGGGTGCTAATGAGCATGGCATGGGGCCGGGAGGGTGGCCATTCTCTTTCCCTCTGGTACAGGACAGCCTTCCTGTGCAGGCGTGGCCAGCTGGTCCACAGCCTCCAGTCTGGGCGCCACGGTGTCTGTCCTGCCTGTCACCCTGGTCCTCAGGATGTGAGACTGGCTCTGGCTTGGCATCTCAGCCTTCCCTGTCCTTCCAGCCTCGGAGACCTGCGGGCCTCACAGGGCTGCCCCAGCCTGTCCTTGGATGTCCAGAGGGGCTGCCATCTGCCTGAAACAGCCCCAGATGGTGACATCCGCCCTACTAAAGGGCTCAGCTCAGCGCTGAGCTGAGGAAGCCTGCTCCGCCCTGAGGGCCTGGAACCTGTACTGGCTTCCGGCACCTGGCTCTCTTGGGAAGGGTGAGCAGAAAGAAGGCTCAAGATGCTGATAGCATGTCTGACTGGCTCTCTTTGTGCTGGTTGTGGTCACCGTCTCTGTGTTAGGCTCCCCGGCTCTCCAGAAGAGCCGGAGGGGTCCTGTCTGCAGACTGGCATGAGAAAATACACAGGCACCCAGTAAGCATGTCTGAGGCGGCTGCTCACAGGAAGAGTACCATCTTTTTAGCCTCACCTTCTGGCTGCTTAGCTTCTGATACCCCACCAACGGTCCCCCCCCCCATGGCAGGAAATAGAGGGGAGCAATATCTGGGTGCCTCACTTAGGCAGATGCTGACTGAAGCAGCCCCAGGACAACGCCCTTCCCCCATCTTGCAGAAGGGGTGTATAGTTTGCAGAGGGTTGAGCTGGCGTGGGGGTGTGCCCTCAGGGTCCTGCTGACCATTGTCTGGTACCCAGGGCTAGGATGCAGCCAGATGCATCACAGAGAAGCATTTGGTAAGGGACACAGTGGGCAGTGCTGGTGGGTGGGAGTGGGCAGTGCTTCAGTGACCGCCCCCCCCAGGAATGTGCCTTGCTTCAGAGCTAAGCAGCTGATTGCCACCTCTCAGAGCAGGGCAGTGGTGGGCATTTTCTCTTTGACCTGAGATGCAGTGTTTCCCTAAGACCTCACAGCAGGTGCAGACACCCGTGGGAAGGCGTGCACCTGTAAGCCCAGCTAGCTGGGAGCTGCGGCAGGGCAATGGCGGCAAGTGTAAGGCCAGTCTTAGCAAGACTGCCTCAGAGTACAGAAGTCAAAAGGGCTGGGATACAGCTCAGTGGTAGAGTGCCACAAGGTTCATCTTTATTTCCGTAAAAGCAAGAAACAAAAATACACCCCCCCCAAAAAAAAAAAAAAAAAGAAAAAGCAGGTGCAAAACAGAGCTGGGAGTAGAAGCCTCTCGGCTGTGTCACACACACCCCCACAGCCTGTCCCTCCCATGTCACCCCTCCAGAGCTTGGGCCCTGGATGGGTTGAGTTGCTCCTGGCATTGCCGGGCCCGTTGTTCCTGCTGCCTGCCAGCGCCTCTGACCCCGAGTAGCTCTGGTCTGTCCCTGTAGGAGGCAGGCTCCTGTGGGTTCAGGAGGTTTAGGTAAATGTCTCATAATAGGCCCAGCACCTTCTGGGTACTGTTGTATTAGAGGAAAGGATTGTGGAGCTAGGAAGAGCTCTGTAACTGGTCTACCCCACCCCATCTTACAGATGGTGATGGTGGCCAGAGCTGTCCACAGCAGGGAGCGGCCATGTCCTGTCTCCTCTGTTCCAACAGGACTTCTGTGCCAACTCACCTGTGACTGCTGCCTTGACCCCTGTGTGTGGAGGTGGTGAAGGACAGAGGCGTCAGTGGGTGGCCCCATGGAAGCCTGAGGGTGCTGCCCTGGCTGGGCAGGAGGGCCCCCACGTGGGCAGGGAGTGAGATCAGGTGGCCAGATGGGGCCAGGCTGTGGCTGGAGGGCGAGGTATGACTGTGAGGCCAGGCTGTGTTCAGTAACAGCCCCCGAGTGTCAGTAGCCTGGAAACAAAGGTTCCAGCGGAGAGCTACTCACAGTCCCTAGCCAGAAGGAACCACGGACTCCACCCGCAAGAGGACAGTAAGTGCCAGGAAGCCACAGTGCCCTGAGGGAGAACGGGAAGTCCTGGGTGACCAGCTTGCACGGTGCCCACGCCAGCCACCTGGACTGGGGTTTGGACAGGCCACGCCTCCTCCCTAGGCCTTCCTCCCTTTTTTCCTGGGAGCCCCTCTGCGTAAGAAGAGGTTGAGGCCTCTGGTGGCTCACTGACCGGGAGAGGGCTGTGGAAGATGGCCCTGCTCCTGGCTAGCCCAGAACTGTGGTAGTGAGTTCAACAGCAGTGTCATTAACAAAACATCAAACCTTTGATTGTGATGCGGTTGTAACTTCACATCTAACTGTAGGAAGTAACAAAGCTCCTGGACATCCTTCCGGGCTCCCCCAGCGACAACCAGGACCCTGCTGTGTCACCAAAAGGCTCCCCCGAGGGCCCTCCCGAGGCCACCTCGCCTGCTTCCTCCCGGCTCCTCGGTGCCGCAGCCACGGTCCGCTCCGTGTCCTGCCTGTGCTGTCCTTCCAGGAGAGTTAGAGGATGGAGAGCTGACCGGGGAGAGGTGACCTCCGGGGACGTCGTTCCCTGGGGAGTGCCCTCGCGGCCGCGAGCGAGCGTCTGTATTTGTTCTGTTAGTGTGAGTCCTGTCCCACCCGGCGGGTGCTCCATCGTTGAATTATCCCGGTGTCTTCCTACTCTAGTATTTTGAAATATTTATCCAGATCAGCAATAAAGCCATGTAAGAGGAGCAGGTGTCACCGTGCCCCGGCTCCCGGCCGTGACGCCGTGCTGGCCTTCTGAGAGCTCCTTCTAGAGCCTCGTGGTACACACCAGGAGCACGCTAATACGTCTTTTCGCATTTCCTCTGTTTCTTTCTTGCTTTCTTTGTTTTGGTACTGGGGATTTAACGCAGGGGTGCTCTGCCACAGACCTACACTCCCACCTCGCCCTTTTTATTTTTTATTTTGAAGCAGGGTCTCGCCAAGTTACCAACTGCTAGCCTCGGCCTTGCGGTCCTCTTGTCTCAGCCTCCCCAGCACACCCCCCTTTTCCTTTTCCAAGTCATGTGACGGGTGTCCGCACCATGCTTCCCGTGCCCCACCCTCTCAGGTGCTGCTCCTGAAGGAGGGTCTTTGGGTGCCCAGTGCGGTGCTCTTATTTTCTGGTGCAGGGGGGCTCACGTCACGGCGCTCGCTGTCTCTCGTAGGTGCCTCCGGTCTTTTCCTGGATCGTAATGGCGACCCTGCTCCTCGGTCGCATTTCCGTGTGGCCTAGGTGTATGAGAACAAGTGCTGGTCACAGGTGCACATCTCTGTGTGTGGTGTGCTCCGTCAGCTCACTCCCGGGAGCGTGCACGTACACCCCAGGACAAGGATGAGGCCACACGCCCGCCTGGCCGACGCTGGGCGTTTCCAAGCGCGACAGCTGGGTCTGGGTCTCGGGGGACACACCTGCGTTTTCTTTATCTGAATGCGTCTGGCGTCATTACAGATACTGAAGACCACTTGTGTTTCCTTCTCTGAACTTTCATTGTCTTTGTGCATTTGTGAACACTGGGTGGTTGAGCTTTGGAGATTATGAATTGTCCACCCTTAGGTGTCTCCCAGCCCTGCTGCGCCTTCCAACTTGCTCTACCGTGGCAAAGGGGTCGAAGTAGTCAGACCCATCACTTTCTCTATCATGGCCCCCGGTTTTGAGTTACAGTTAGAAAGGGCTTCCTCACGCTTGCAGAGGAACTGGTGTTGTCTTCTAGTTTCCATGGTTTACTTCTACCATTCTGACAGTTTGTCTGTGTCATGGTGTAGAGTGAGGATGGATCTGACTTCAACTTTTTCTGAATGACTTCCCAGTTGTCCCACCTGAATTATTGGGCAATCCCTGTCTTCCTCACTGACTGTAGCCTCTAGCTTACTTGCGTGTTAAATTCCCATTTTTATCCAGGTGTGGTTCTTGTCAGCTTTTCTATTGGCTGCTTATGCCCTCTAGTATTATAATTACTAAGGCTTTGTGGTATATTTTTAATACTTTTATTGGTACATTATAATCATATCATAACGTAGCTCTAGTGCGTGCTGTTTCAGTATCTCAGAGAATCCATTACGTTTTTGTCAGAAAGTTTTGTGCCTATCCTGGGTTGTTTATTTTTACGTGTGAACTCTGAATTGGCTTCTCTATCTAGTACCCAGGCCCCCCCATCCACACAACAACACAAGCCCAGTCTTGGTAGAACGGGGTTCCATTTATAAACCCATGTAGGGGAGGGCGTCTTCGTGATGGCGTCTGTCAACATTGTAGTCTCATTTGTGTTCTTCAGTAATGTTTTTTTCTTTAAAAATACATATTTTTTACAAATAAGAAGATGATTTATTATTATGCCCAAAAGAGGATGTATACTATGAATTCAGGGAGCTGGGCCTGGCGGACCACGCCTGTAATCCCAGTACTTGGGAGGCTGAGACAGGATCACAGGTTCGAGGACATTTAAAAATATTTTAACTGACAAAACTTATATGTGTATTCATGGTGTACAGCATGTTTTTAATATGTATATGTTGTGGAATCACTAAATCGAGATAAATAATGTATGCAGAACCTTACCGACTTGCCAGTTTTTAGGGAGAGAAAACTTAGAACCTGCCGTCTTCGTGATTTAGCAGAACGCAGTACATTAATGTAGTCACCGCACCCTTCCATAGGTCTCTGAACTTACTCCTCCTTTTCTGGGACAGCATTTCTCCTCGTTACACGTACAGCCCAGTTGTGCCAGGGAGCTGGGATAGGTTTCCGAGAGACCAAAGAAAATACCTGGAGACGGCTCACGAGACAGTGGGCTTTGTGGAGAGATGCTTGCGGGGAAGGTCCGGGGGCTGCAGGCTGAACAGATAGCTCGCCTGTCCCTCGAGGTGCTCCGCGGTGCCTCCGCTCCCTTACGTAGCTTGGTCTACTGGCAGCAGGCTGGACCGGTAACATATTCTGTCCATAGTGCCCAAGTTGCTGCCGAGAGCAGGGCTTGTATGTCAGGCTGCGGAAGCCGTGACGTCTTCGGCATCAGCTGGCTTTTGTGCGGGTATGACCGGCATCCCAGGGAGCTCCCGCCCTGCACACATGTGAGCAAGAAGTTCCTACCGGCAACATAAGCGTGCACAGCTCCCAGCGTGCCTAGGAGGAAGCCAGTGTCCTTCGAGACAACATGTATCTGGACATTCTGGCCATCACTGGGTTTTGGAGATCAGGGGAGGCACATTCAGGGACATGGTGTTTTATATCCCCTGTTTCTTTAAGGATGACACCCCTCCTCCCCTGCTCCCCACCCCATGGTAGCGGCCATTCCATTCTCTGCTTCTGTGAGCTCAGCTTTTAAAAACTCCTATGTGGATGCGGTCCCTGTTTTCACTTATATTGTCTGTGTATTTGTCTTTCTGTTCTTGGCTTATTTCACTTACCTGATGTCTTCCAAGGTCATCATGTGGTCACAGATGGCAAAATTTCCCCTTTTCCAAAGCTAAATAGCATTCTGGTGGCACGTGTTCACCACCCATGCCTCCGCGGTGGGTACGCCGCCCCACGCCTTGGCTGCTGTGAGTGGCGCCAGCGTGGACTCGGGTGCAGAGGTCTCCGACACACCGACTTCGTCCCCTCGGCCCTCTACCCAGTCCCGGACTGCTGCGCCATATGCGGCACTAGCTCTGATTTCTGGGAGAACTGCCGTCCACAGTGGCTTTAGGAGTTCGTGACACCGCCTGCAGCGTGCGCAGCCCGCGTGCCCACGCCCGACCCACGCTGGCTCTATCCGTCAGCTCAGCTCAGCCACAGCCCTCCTCACCGTGCCCTCTCTGCCGCTTTCTGGCAGTTTCTTTACTTTTTATTTTTGGTGGTACTAGGGTTCCAGGAAGCCCTTCTACCTCCGGGCTACACTCCCAGACCTCTTTTTTAGACTTCTTTATTCTTGGAAACAGGGTTTCTTAAGCCAGCGCGATCCTCCTGTCTCCGCCTCCCAAGTGTGGGGATTACAAGCGTGCGCCACCACACCCGGCTTTTTCCCCTGAATTTTGTATCCAGTTTCTTTCTGTTGTCTCATCTTGTGAGCCAGAGCCTTCTGCATAGAGGTAAACTGTCATGGTTAAATTCAGTATCTACTAGAGTTCTTTCTAGTGTTACTCTGCTAACAGAGTGCGGCTTTGGGTTGAGGTAATATGGTAAGACATAACCTGCACTTTCTGTTTTATGAGTCTTGTCTTCCTTCCTTCCTTTTTTCCTTCCTTCCTTTCTTTCTTACAGTACTGGAAATGGAACCCAAGGGCATTCTCCCTCCGAGCTATACCCCAGCCCTACTTTTTATTCTTTATTTTGAAACAGGGCCTCACTGAGTTGCAAAGGGCCTCACTAAGTAGCAGCTGAGGCTGCCTGTGAACCTCAATCCTGTCTCAGCCTCCCAAATGCTGGGATTACAAGCGTGCACCACCATGCCTGGCTCTTTTTCTCATTTTTAATGTCAAGAATCACTGAATTTTTCATCGACTTTTCTGATCAACTGTGAGATGATCATATGACTTTCCTTGGATATATTAATGTGAAGAATTATCCTAATGGAGTCAGTACTTCATTTGGTCTGATCTGTAATCTTCGTGGTGCTGTTGGATGCTCTGCTAATGTCTACCTGTTTTTTTTTTTTTTTTTTTTTTTTTTTACTGTTCATAAGGAAGCTTGGACTGAGGTATTCTGTTGCAGGTGTGCCTTGCTCTTTGTGTGATATTGGGGATTGAGCCCAGGGTGTTACCTCTGAGATATACCTGAGCCCTTTGTATTTTTGAAACATATCTCACTAAGTTTCTACCCAAGGGCCAGGCCTCCAACCTGCAATCCTCCTGTTTTAGCCTTCTAAGAACTGGGATTACAGGCCGATACCACTGCATTGTTGTTGTTGTTGTTGTTGTTTGGTGGTACTGGAGTTCCTGGAAACCCTTCTACTTCTGGGCTACGCTCCCAGACCTATTTTTATACTTTTTTATTTGGAAACAGGGTGTCTTAAGCCAGCAAGGCTGGCTTTGAACCTGTGCGATCCTCCTGTCTCTGACTCCCAAGTGCGAGGATTACAAGCGTGCTCACCACGCCCGGCTCATTAGTTTTTTAAAATATCAATGTTATACTTGTTTCATGATAATAATCTAACACTTTTATTCCTATGCCATGCTCTGGAATAATTGGATGACATTGAATCACCTGTGAACCTGTTGGGGCCTGGTGCTTTTTGTGTTTTGTTTTCATTTTGAGGAAGTAAATTCTTTTATGATTTTTTAAAATTACTTCTCCTATGGGCATTGTTTTGTTTAAACCTTTTTTTTTTTTTTGCTGGGCATGGTGGTACACGGTTGTAATCCCCGTGCTTGGGAGGCGGAGACAGGAGGATCACGCAGGTTCGAAGCCAGCCGCGCTAGCTTAAGAAACCCTGTTTCCAAATAAAAATATAAAAATAGGTCTGGGAGTGTAGCCTGGAGGTAAAAGGGCTTTCAGGAATCCCAGTACCACTAAAATCAATCAATCAATCAATCAATCTTTTTTGGGATCAATTTGTAAACTTATATTTTCCTAGAAAATTACCTTTTCATCTGGCTTGTCAAGGTATTCATGCCAGCTTGAGTAAATGATGTCTTATGACTCTTAATTTCTTTAGATTTGTGGTTATTTCTCTCTGGTTTTCCCCTTTTCTTGATGAGTCCTCTAGTGGTTTACATTTTGTGTGTGTTAATTTTTCTTCAGAGAGCCAGCTTTTCACTTTCTTGAATAGTTAACTTATCCTGTTTTCTGCTTTTCAATTGCTGACTTTCTGGTAGCAGCTAACACTGATAAGCCCTCGTACCTCTCCCCTCTCTCTCTCTCTATCTGTCTGTCTCTCTCTGTCTCTCTCTCTCTCTCTCTCTCTCTCTCTCTCTGTCTCTGTCTCTCTGTCTCTCTCTGTTTCTCTCTCCCCCTCTCTCTCTCTCTCTCTCTCTTTCTCTGTCTCTGTCTGTCTGTCTCTCTCTCTGTCTCTCTCTGTCTGTCTGTCTGTCTCTCTTTCTCTGTGTGTGTGTCTCTCTGTCTGTCTGTCTATCTGTCTCTCTCTTTGTGGGTCTGGGGATGGAACCCAAGGGCATTCTCCCTCCGAGCTATACCCCAGCCCTACTTTTTATTCTTTATTTTGAAACAGGGTCTCACTGAGTTGCCAAGGGCCTCACCAAGTCGCTGAGCCTGGCCTTGAACCGCGATCCTCCCGCTGGCCTCCTAGTCCGGGGTCACAGCGAGCGCAGCACGCCGGCCCTGTCTTGGCCTGTGGTAAGTGCGCCTTCCCAGCACAGGTGCTTCTCTAGTGTGGTCTCTGTGCTCCACCCCTTTGCTCACATCCCTCTCCCTAGGCATTTAGAATTCAGGGCGGAGCTTAGGCAGCTCAGGCTCCTTATGGTTGCTGCGGCCCAGAAGTCCTGCAGGTCCCACTTGCATTTTGCTTTGGGTCCGAGAGCCGTTCGTGAGCGGGTTCACACTCCCAGGCACAGGAGTTTTGGTTGCACTTTGGCTGGAGAGTGTTGGCCGTTTCTGCCCACAGGTCTGGGTTTGGGGGTTTTCTCATGGCCCAATGAGGAGCCAGGCTTCCTGGCTGTTCCACTTGAGGCTTGGAAAGAACACCGAGTCTCTGTTTGGGGTTTGCAGAGGGTGCAGAGTTGACCCGCCTTCTCCATCTGTCGTGTGTCTTGGCCATGAGGGTCCTCACATGGCCCCCACCCTCTTGCTCTGCTGTGGACCGGAGGAGTGGAGGTCTCGCTGCCTTTCTCCCTGGGCTCCTGGGAGTGCTGGCTGCTGTGCTTTCCCGCAGTGCGCCCCTTCAGACCACAGAGCGCCTGTCCACCTCGGTCCTGCTCCTGGCTAGAAGGCCGAGCAATGGCTTGCTGCAGTTGGCCGTGCTTGCCTGCTCTTGCCTGCTCTTGCCTGCTCTTGCCTGACCTTGCCTGCTCTTGCCTGACCTTGCCTGACCTTGCCTGACCTTGCCAGCTCTTGCAGTTTTAACTCAAGGTGTGTCTCTCAGGGGTCACACACGTTGGATTTTGCTTTGTGTTTGACCCTGAGAATCTTTCTTTTCTTTCTCTAGTTAAGTTCAAATAATTTATTTGTATTAATAGTTCAGGCATGTTTGATAGTCCAGAGATCTTTGTTCTGTTTTGTGCGATTGTAGTTTTTAAATCTTTTACTCAGTGGTCCTGTTTTCTTGGCCTGCATTTCTTTGTTGTTTTTGTTTTAGTACATGTGACGCTCAGGAGGGTCTGCCCCGTCTACGTGAGGCACTATAGTAGCATCTCACGTACGTTTTATAACGCCTATAGCTGTCCGTGTCCACAGGGCCCATTCTTAAGGAATCTTTTGTGATGGGCAGAATATGTCCCGTCCCCCACGACACACTAATCCGTGGCATCTGCGACGTGGCAACGTGATGTTGCGGGTGTGGTTGCGGTTATGGCCCTTGAGGTAGATAGGCAGACGATCCTGGATTGCCCATGTGGGCTTAGTATCATCCCTTGAGCCCTGGACACAAAGGACTTCCTGCAGGGAGAAGTGGAGGCGGTGCCAGGAGTGGGGACGACGTGCCCAGCCACTGCTGGCCCTGAGACACGGCACCGCGAAGGGGTCTCCTCCCCCCAGCAGGGAGGCACCCCAGCCCTGCAGCCATGGCCCTGCGCTCTGCCAGCAATGCCATAATGCCAGCTGCTCTCCCAGAGCCTCCCAGAGGCGCTCAGCCCAGCAACCCTGACCCGCAGCGATCGCGACGCAGCCGAGTGTGCCTCAAGCTGCTGAGTTTGTGATAATCTGATACGGCTGCACTAGGAAACGAATACACCTCTATGAGTAATTATAAAATTAATGTGTTTTCTGTTCTTGCCCCCATTACCAGTTTTAGTCAACAATAGTACCTTTGTCAGTGTTTGCCGCAGTACTGTTGGGTCTACTTGTATTCTGTTATTGAACTGTCAGCCTTAAATTATATCCTCCAACTTCAGTTCTTCCTGGCGGGGCCATGAGCTAACCATTCTCCCACTCCCCCTTCCTCTGTTCCTCCCCCTTTTATCGGTTGAGTCATCACTCGCGAGCAGGGCCCTGCGTTATCTGCATTCTGCTCCTTCCTGGGTCCCACCTGCCTTCAGGTTCCTCCTCTCCAGGTGCGCACATTGGGTGCCCATCCATGGCCCGCTGGAGCCATGGGGCATGGTGGGCCGGGCCACTGAGTGTGTGTGGAGCCGCGGTCAGTCTGGCGGCCTTCCGTTGTCTCGTTGACGCCTCTCCTCCCCCGCCTCTGACTTCGGGGCTGCTTTGGAGAAACCTGAGGCCTGCTTGGTGTTTCTTCCCTTTATACTTTTTTTTTTTCTACTGATGATTGGACCCAGGGGCCTTCTACCTCTGAGCTATACCCCCAGTCCTTTGAAACAGTCCCACTAGGTTGCTAAGGCTGGCCTCCAACATGTAATTCTCCATCTCAGCCTCTCAAGACTGGGATTTATAGGCACCTGGCTGCCATGCTTTTTAAATAGGATTTTTTTTTTTTTTGCTTATGTTTTAGGATTTTTTTTATGGTGCTGGAAATTGAACCTTAGCTACACATCAGCCATTTTGTTTGTTTGTTTGTTTTGAAATAGCTTCCCACTAGATTTCTTAGAGTCTCCTTAAGTTACCGAGGCTGGTCTTGAACCTGCAATCTTCCTGTCTCAGCCCCCTCCAAGTACTAGCATTGCAGGCATGCGCCACCACACCTGTCTGCATTTTAGGAATTAAAAAAACATGTTCTGAATATCAAGCCCTCAAAAGATAGACGACTTGCAAATATTTTCTCCCATTTTGTGAGATGTTTTTTTACTTTGATGCACAAAAGTTTATAATTTTGATAATGTCTCATTTGTCTTCTTTTTTTCTATTGTTGTCTGTGCTATTTGTTTTGGTCCTAGGAATTGAACCCAGGGGCATTCTATTTCCAAGCTATACTCCTGGCCTTTCTAAAACAAAAACAAAAACAAAACCAAAAAAACAAAAAAATTGAAACAGGTTCTTGCTAAGTTGCTGAAACTGGCCTTGAACCTATGACCCTCCTGTCTCTGCCTCCCAAGTACCCAAGTACTAGGATTGCAGGTGTGTGCCACCCAGCCTGGCTTGGGTTCTTAGTTTTGTCTCTGTTGGTCTGGGGCGCCCTTCTTGTTGTCTTTGTGTGACTTCTAGATGAAATAGGAAAACAAGTGTGCTCATTTGCCATTTTCAGTCAGCTTTCCCATTGCCGTCACCAAAGTGCTGGACACGACTGTCTTAGAGGGTTTATCAACTCATGGCTGCAGGAGCCTCGGGCCCTGCAAAATGCAATGGCGGCAGTATCCACGGGGTGTGTGAAGGTCCACGGCACCCGTGGCCTGCAGGGGACAGCGGGGAAGGCAGGAATGACCTACATAGCCCCCAGGCCACACCACTCATGGGATTGAGCCCTCATGACTCCGTGACTTCCCCTCAGACTGCTTTTACACTGCCAGCACCGGGGCTGTTCCTGGGCACGTCCCACGTCCAAACCATAAGCCACACAGAGCCAGTTTATACTTGCTGTCAGTGCCCTCTCTTTCAGGGCCTCGTAATATTTCAAAAAGACTAATGTGGTTCAAATGCTTGTCCTGGTTCCTGCGCACAGAAGCGCTCGGTGGAGACGCACCATCGTCTTTGCCATGCTGGAGGCCACCAGCTGGGCGGGGCCGCGCTCGAGGCTGTGGGTAGCCTAGAGCCAGCTCCGAGGGAGGGGGAGGGCCAGGCAGGACCAGCCAGTGCCGCCGCTCTCAGCACCGTGGACAGTGCCAGCCGGGTGCCTCTGATCCTGCCTGAGGGCCAGGGCCGTCCACCTGGGCCTCCTCCCTGCAGGCCTTTGGTGAGTGGCCAGAGGCACAGGGCTGCCTTGGTTTCTGTGCCGCTGCCCTGCCTGCCACTCAGTACCAGCCAGTGGGTGGGCAGTCGGGATGGGCTTGGGGACAAGGTCTGGGAAAGAGAAGTTGTTGCTGGGTCCCCTAGGAGGAGCCACAGGAGAGGAGCGGGCCTCCTGGGGGGTAAAGCTGCTTGGCAGTGTCCACTCCCGGGCATGGCGGCACAGAGCAGGCTGGGCTGTTCCCAGGGTGAGGACACTTGGGTTCCTGGGAGGTGCGGGGTTAGCGCAGGCCCTGATAGGGCGCAGGCAGATGTCCTGATACTGTGCTGGCTCAGATATTGCTGGGGGGCAGCTTTGTTAGTGCTAAGCCCCACTCCCAGGACAGCCCCAGCCCACGTGTTTGCCCAGCAGATGTGCTGGCCTTTCCGTCTTTGCACTGAAGTCCCCTTCCCCAACGTGAGGGGGGAGCAGCGTTGCCCAGGTTGTCGGGGAGCTTCTGAGACTCTTGCAAAGCCTTGGTGTTGCTTCCACCTCCCTGGGTGAGCGCAGTCCTGGGGCCCTGGTGCGGGCCAGGGCTTCTCCACCGGGGCAGCCTTGCTGGGAGGCTCGCTGCGCGGCCAGGCCGGCTGCTGGTGCCAGCGCCTCCCGGGTGAAGCTTCAGATCTGAACCGAGGAGCTGGCTGAGCGCCGAGGAGTCCTGGCGCAGAGCCCATGTCGCCGTGGGCAGTGGCTTGTCGGGCTGGCCCTGCTCTCTCCAGCATGGCCTGGCTGCAGGCCCCCGAGGGCTTCCTCCTGGCCGTGTGTGAGCGCGGGTGCTGACTCTTGGCAGTGTTGGTGGGAGAGGGCCCTGGGTCTGGATCCCATCCTGGACTCTGACAGCTGGGCGGCGGGGGCAGGCTCTGACCTCTCTGAGCCTCTGCATCCTGGCTGGGAAATGGTGGCAGCAGGGGCTCTTTCCCTGGGGCCTGAGCGATCCACAAAGGGATGGCCGCTGCTCAGGCCCTGGTGCCCGTCCTTCTGAGAAGTTGGCTGCCTGGTGAGGGCTCTCCTCCAGAGCAGGGTGCGCCAGGCCAGCGGGCACTGTGTCCCGCTTGTCCACGCCCTCCCACAGCCAGACGCCCTCGCCTGCTTGGGCTCTGCGTGCTCCATGTGGCTTCTGGGTACTGGCAGCTGTGAGGAGGGGTCCCCTGCCTTCATGATTCAGACACCCCCTCTGCTCCTAGGGGGCGGACTGGCTGAAGATGCAGGCAGCGGGGCTGTGGGCACGGCAGGGCCAGATGCCCGGCCTCCTGTCTTCCCGGAAGGCAGAGGCCAGGGTAAAGGCGGCTCTGGAGGAGGAGGGAGGCTGTGCGTGGCCGGCTTCCCTCTGCCCTTCTGTGCTGTTAGCGACGGCACTTCTCGGCTGCTGACTCTGAGCGTCGTTTTGTGAGGTGCCTGGGGGTGCCCGGCTGGCAGTCTGTTTGACGTGGAGTCGAAGTTGCTATAACAACACTGATTCATGTAATTGTAGCTCCCCCAGCCGGGCCTTCTCCTCCTCTGGCTCTGTGTCGCACATACAGACGCTCATGCGTGTGCATGCACACGCGGGAGTGCGGAGGGCAGGGTGCTGGGCATGGCTGCCCCCACTCTGGCACCATGCCCCTGAGCGCGTGGCCTCGGTGTGTGGGGTGTCAGGTCCCAGTCAGAGCAGTGGGTAGCAGCCTGCCCCCGGGAGGAGGCCTGGGCTGCGTCTGAGGGGGTGTGGGCACGAGCCGTGCTCTGACTCAGTGTCACCCACATGCAACATGAGCGGTGGGCGCCTGGGCTAGGCAAGCCTGTCTTCTCGCCATTGTGGCTAGGTATTTGGCACACCAGTGAGAGGGGACAGCAGCCAGGGCCACCGTCCTGCCCACTGCCCCACGGAAAGTGCCGCTGCCTGCGTGTGTGCTCACCTTCACCCCCAAGCGTTGTTCTGGACTCTGCCCTGGGCTCCTCTCCAGGGGACAGGCCAGGCCCCTCGGTGAAGGCTGCATAGGCTCCAGGACCCTCCCTCCTGCCCCTGTCCCAGGGGACCGGCAGGTTTTTATCAGAGGAAGACACGCTGGGTGCTGGATGGGGATGACCTGGCCACGTGCGTCAGTGCTGACCAGAGCCCGACTGGGGTTCAGCCCTCCGTCCTGGGAGGTGCACTGAGAGGGCAGGTGCAGGTGTGATGAAGGCCCTGAGGTATGGTCCCGGGCTGTCTGGGCCTCCAGGGGCTGGGAGGGGAAGATGTCTATGGAAGCAGAGATCTCTCAGTGACTGGAGCGTGGGCCAGGCTGGCTTCCCCAGGTGGGGGGGCAGCTTCTGGTGCTGATTCTGAAGACAATCAGGAGCCCCGATGCTGGGCTGGAGCAAGGCACTCCTGCCCGGGTGGGCCAGGGTTTTGAGGTCTGCAGCACTGGGCCATGGGGCAGAGCCAGGTCTTGGGGGGGGGGTGCCAGAGGCTGCAGGGCTGCTATGGAGGTGTGCAAAAGTGTGTGTGCGTGTGTGTGCACATGTGTCTGGAGGGTGAGGAGGGGAGGGCGTTAGAGGGCTTTGAGGCCATTTCTTACCCTTCACTTTTTATTTTATCTTATTTATTTTTTCGGTACTGGGGATGGAGCCCAGGGGCATTCTACCTCCGAGCTACATCCCCAGCCCCATTTTTTAGTCTTTTTGTTTTTGAAATAGGGTCTCACTGCCTTGTGAAGGGCCTCACCAAGCAGCTGAGGCTGTCTACAAACTGAGATCCTTCTGTCTCAGCCTCCTGAATTCTGGGACTGCAAGCGTGCGCACCACGCCTGACCCCCTTCACCTTTTTTTTTTTTTAAAGGGCCTTATCTCACTTTCCAAGAAGTAGAACCCATTTATTAAAGAAAACTCACCAGAAAGTAAAGGAAGTAAGGCCCTGGGCCCATTATGTGGGGATAACAACCCGAACTCCCCTCCAGAACTTTCTTTCCAGGCTTTCCCCACTGTGGGCATCTCACGAAAGTGTGGCCTCGCTGGGGAGCTTGTTTGCGCACTTTCTGAGCTACTGAGAGGCAGGCCGCTGGGCAGGGCCGCAGTCTGGTGAGCCCACAAAGGGGCCACCAGGAGAAGTGGGGTCTATCACGGCTGGGTGAGGCGGGGAGGGGCCTTGGGGTGGAGGCGTGTGGAGCAGGGTCAGGCCATGTGTTTGCACAGACGCACTGGGACGGGACACAGCTGCCTAGGGCTCTGCTTGGCTGCCCTGGTGCCGTTTGCCGTGAGCCCATCCCAGGCCCCGCTGAGATTAGCCTGCGGTGCCCCCCTGCTCTGTCACCTCCAGTGCCTGTGTCCCAGCCCACGGCATCTCCAGTTGCTGCCTGCGAGCCAGGCCTGGCCTCTCCTGTCGGCCACTGGCCTTGGGCTCACCGTCTCCTCTCCGCACCCTGCTTCTCACCTGTCACGTTGGGGGTAGATGTGACTTAAAGTGTCTGAAGGGCTTAGGTCTGCACTTGGTACCAGGTAATTGCACCACGAAGGTTGAAAGGCCCCGACCCCGTCCTTAATGTCCTGTGACTTCGGAGCGTCCAGCGCAGAGTGGTCAGGACGGAGCTCAGGGGGTTTGGTTTCCTGGTCTGCTGGGCCTACAGGCTCTTTAGACCTGCAGGAGGGGGTACCCTCCTTCCAGGCGTCTCAGGCCTCACTTGGGGCTGCAGTGCCTGGGGGGCTCCCTTCCCAGGAGTCTAGCTGGGGCAGCATGGGTGGCCCTGCTGGGCACTCAGAGGGCTGGCTGCAGCCACAGGCGTGGTCCTTAGGCACGAGGCCTGGGGCTGCCCACTGAGGTGTAGGAGCCGGCTGGTGCCGGCTGGGCACTGCCTGAGCCTGACCACAGTGCCACCCTTCTCTCTGGTGTGGTCTGGTGGACAGAAGACTTGCAGGGCCCAGGACCTGCCTCACACTGGTCCCTAGGGCCTAAGCACCAGTGGGCCACCCTGCCACCTTCCCCACAGTGCGCCTGCTGGGAGCCTTGCTGGCTGTGTTTATTTTAGAAGCTATGAAACAATTTTCTCTTTCCTCAGACAGGTGTTCCCCTGGACTCAGTGCAGACACTCGCTAATTAGTCCACGTCAGCTTCTCCCCGCTCTGTGGCAGGCGAGAGTGAGCAGTGTGGATATCCTGGGGTGTGTGAGGAGGGTGGGCCCAGGCTGGGGGCACCCACTGCAGGACCCCTCAGAGGCGGAGGCATGCCACCTCTGTGCTGGCCCAGCCGCCCTCTGAGGTAGGGTGGCTGTCCCACTGCACAGATGAGGAGACTCTGGGATGCTCTGCCTGACGTGCTGTGGTGGCTGGGAGGACGTCCCTTGTGTGAGGGCCTTCTGTGCAGGACACTGTCAGCCCTGTCCTGGAGAGGCTGACCTGAGAGCCGTGTGCAGGGAGCTGTCAGGGCCGGCTGTGGTGGTGTCCT
Source organism: Muscardinus avellanarius (assembly GCF_963383645.1). Lineage (NCBI taxonomy): Eukaryota > Metazoa > Chordata > Mammalia > Rodentia > Gliridae > Muscardinus > Muscardinus avellanarius. The sequence goes on from NC_137789.1 coordinate 2,059,548, forward strand.
GACAGCCACATCCCAACGGACAGCCCAGCCTTGGCTTTAGGCGGGAGAAGACGTGGCCACCTAGGGCGGAGCTTGGATGGCCAGATGGGGCATCCCACGGAGCGCTTGCCCAGCCCCAGTTCTGTCCACGGCCACCCTAGACACAGGCCTGAGGGCGGGCTCCTCGTTCCAGGCGTGGGGAGGCAGGGGGCTGCAATCTGGGAACTTCAGGAGTCAGGCTGGCCCCGGGTGCAGGCTGGTCTCTGACTGGGCCAGCACTGGCTGCTCCTGGGCCTGGGGGTCTGGTGAGGGGTGCACGGGACCCCCAGTGGCCTGGATCGGACCTGTTAGCTTCTGCCCCTAAAATGGACTTAAGTCAAAGTGGGGGCCTCTCTGTTGGGGGTATGCCACAGGGCTAGGTGGGGAGTGGGAACTGGATGTGCGGCCGCTGCTGGCCATCTGCCCTGCCCTGGCCCTGGCCGTCTGGTGGCCTGTGTGCAGGTTGGGCTGCTGGGTCCATCTGCCAACAAATGAGCTGTGGTGCACGTCGTGTGGCCGTGCCGCGCTCTTGTACACAGCAGTGGTTGGTGCCGGCGTCCCTGCCGCTGCCCCGCTCCAAGAGCTCTGTCCCGTGTTCAGGTTCGGCCCCAGAGCTCCAGCAGCCTCGCTTAGCCCTTATTTTTCCTGATCTGTTGCACCCGGCCGGGCTTGGAGGCCTCTGGTGGCCTGCGCAGCGCCTCCTGGGTGCAGGGACCTGCGCGCCAGGTGGGTGTGAGCCAGGGCTGCCGCCTTCCTGTGGCTGAGTCTCCCCGTGCCACCAGCTGCTGCCCTCTGGGTGTGTCACAGCTGTGAGATCTAATTCACAGGCCACGTAGCTCCCCATTCAAGTGTACACACTTTAGTGTGCCAATTTTAGCACAATGAAACGTTGTGTGACCATCACCACCTCCAGTTCCAGAACATTTCTGTCACCCTGGCAGGAAACCCACACCCGCCGGCACGTCCGCCATTCCTACCGCTGAGGTGCCCGGCAGCCCAGGTCTACTTTCTGGCTCTGGATTTTGCCAATTCTGAACGTGTCTTATGAAAGGGGTCTGGCAACACATGGTCCTGTGACTGGCTTCTTAGACGGAGCTTTGTGTGCGAAGCTTCATGCCCGCCCTGGTGTGCTTCTGCCCTGCCTCTGTGCCCCTGCGGTGCTGAGGGGGTGTCCTTAGTACTCGGCGAGGGACAGATCTCCAGGGCTCCGCGTGGCGCCCCGGGATGTCCCTCATGCCTGTTCCTGTCCCAGCGCTGTCATCGCATGGCTGTTTGACCCACCCTAGAGTTTCCTGTAACTCAGGCCACACAGCAGTCCACTAGCACAGGCTGTCGCGCGACCCCCCAGCGCCCCTGTGGGCGGAGCTCGCGGTCCCTGCGGCCCAGCTCTGAGGTCTGGCTTCCGTCGCTGCCCATGCTCGTGTGAGTCCACTGTGGCTGCACGTGAGCGTGCTCTGGGTGCTGGCTTGTGTTCAAGCACGTAAAGGGCCACAGTCCTTCTGTGGGCATTTCGGGTGGTGGTGGAGACGAGGCTGCCCTGTGCAGGGAGTGGGGCTCCCGGGGAGGCGTGTTACAGCTCTTTGGGCCCGTGCCTGGGATGGGGGCTGGGCCAGGTAGATGCATCTTTATCAGAAACTGGCCAGCAGCTCTGCAGCACGACAGCTCCACTGTGCACCCCACGGGCCAGACATGAGCTCCCCATAATTTCCTGGGGTCGCTGAGAGGCAGGTGCTGTGTCTATGCTGACTCCATATATGTGATGCCAGGTGAAGCCGCCACACTGCCTGCACAGGGACGGTGACGCCAGGTGAAGCCGCCACACTGCCTGCACGGGGACGGTGATGCCAGGGGAAGCCGCCACACTGCCTGCACGGGGATGGTGAGCCACTTGTTCTGTACTGGTGGTTTGTAGTCCCTGATCTGTCTGCAGTGCTCCCAGCTTCTCTCCCTCCTGTCTGGGCTCCTCAGAGTGGAGGTCTTGGGGTGGTGAGGCACCCCTGCCACGCTGTTGGTAGGGTTGTGAGTTTGTCGCCCACCTCACCGCCCTCCTTGCTGTGCCCCGGGGTCCACTTCAGGTGGGCACACGCGGGTTCCTGCCGGGCCCGGCCTGCCCGTGACTTCTGCCAGCTCTTCCTTCTGCGTGGTAGGTTCCTTGTCCTGCCATTGGCTTATATCATGTTTGGGTATTTTTAAAAATAAATTATAGCAGTGCTTTATCTATTCAGGATAGTAACCTTTGTCATAAACTGTTGCCAATAGATTTTCACTTTTATCTTTTGCCTTTTAATTTTGATTTATATTGTGTTTTGATTTACAGACTCTTTAAAAATGCTGCCAGATCTATTTTCTTGAATGTATATGTTTGTATGCATTTGCACATGTGTGCATGTGTGCGTGTGTTTACACATTTGGTAGATTTTTTTTCATTAACAGTTTATTTTGTGGGGTTTATTTATTTATTTATTTATTGGTGGTACTGGGGTTCCTGGAAGCCCTTCTACCTCCAGGCTACACTCCCAGACCTATTTTTTACTTTTTTTTTTTTTTTAATTTGGAAACAGGGTCTCCTAAGCCAGCGCGCGCGGCTGGCTTCGAACCTGCGTGATCCTCCTGTCTCCGCCTCCCAAGGGTGGGGATTACAAGCGTGCGCCACCACGCCCAGCTTTATTTTGTGTTTATTTTTAAACTACTTAGCTCCTTAATGCACGTGGACTTGATCTTGGTTTAAATTGTGAAGCAAGAAACGACCTGACATTTTTCACGTCAGCCATTGCTTTGTCTGAATGAGGGGTGCCTGGCGAGGAGAGCTCTGGAGAAGTGGCTCTGAGGGTGCTGGCCACCCTGCCACCCCAGCTAGCAAGGGTGGAGCTCGGTGCCTTGCTGCAGCGGCCCTCTGCTTCCCGGGTGCCTGGGGCCCAGGCTCCTTGTTCGGCCCTCCATGACTGGCCTGGGCCTGCTGGGATCTGCTGGTAGCTGTGTGTCTGGGTGGGGCGGGCAGACTTTCTGCCCTGGGTGTCAGAGGTGGTCCAGGTTGCCTCGTCTTCACACCCCAGGCCCTGGACTTCACGCTCGCTGGTCACCCTGTGCTGGGCCCGGGAGTCCTGGGTCGGGGTGGGCCTCCAGCTGACCTCGTGCCAGCATGCGATGCCTTCTCCAGGGCACAGCCTGTAGTTGTCCATTTCGGTCTTGGTGCCTTGTGAACCAGAGCCATTTACTTCTCCCAGTTCTGTAGGCTGGGCGTCTGGGATTCGGGCCTGCAGGTTGGTTCTGGGCAGGGTACCTCCACATTGCAGATGGTGCCTTCTTGCTCTGTCCTTCTGGCAGAAGCAGAATCAGGCTCTCCTGGGACCCCCAAGGCCACAAGGTGCCCCCTCTGGACCTGGTTGCCCTCCAAATCCCTGCCGCAGCCTGCTTACCCTGGCCTAGCCCTCCCATGTGAATTTGGGCACACTCTGGGACGCGCACGGCAGAGCTGGTGGGCGCTGGGGTTGCCCTTGCAGGTCCTGTCTCCTCCGAGGCAGGCTGGAGCACCAGGCCCTGCCAGAAGGCATGTCCTTTCTCCCTGTGTCTCTTCCAGACCTCCGCAGCTACAGGCTGCTCCTCCTGCGTTTGCCAGTGGACAGACTGGTAGAGGTGAGGTGACTTTCTTAAGGTCACATGCCGGCCAAAGCAGAGTGGGGGTTCAGACCTGGTTGCCTCTGCAGCCCTAGGCAGCCCTGATCCTGCTGGCACTGGCCCTCCCCATGTGTGTAATGGCCTTCCTGCGAGCCTGTCTGCACGGCCATCTCTGCATGCCCACAGCCTGGAGGGTGGCTGCAGCCGTGGGCCCTGCCTCCTCCCGCTCCTGCCCTCCTGCCAAGGCTCTCCATGGCCGTTGTCTTGCCTCGCTCTCCAGCCAGCCTCCCTGCCTCCACAGAGACTTTATTTATTTATTTGTTTGTTTGTTTGTTTGTTTGTTTGTTTTATTGGTACTAGGGATTGAACCCAGGGGCATTCTACCTCTAACCCCAGCTCTATTTTTTTTTTTTTTAATTTTGAGACAGGGTCTTACTAAATTTCCAAGCCTTACCTCAAATCTGTAATTCTCCTGTCTCCGCTTCCCGAGTACTGGGATTGCAGGCGTGGACCTCGCCTGGCTTCCTCCACAGATCTCTGTTAGTTGTAGCTGGGGCCTGGGTTAGACATGGGCACCTGGTGAGTATCTAGCGGTCCCAGGGAGGAAGCAGGCCCCTGCTCTTAGGAAGTCACATCTTTGGATCTCTGCGGCCATGTCTGGGTGTCTCTGTGCATCAAGGTTGGCCAGGCAGCCCAGGGTACAGGGAGTCACGAGTGTCACTTAGTTTTTTCATTGAGTGTGACCTGATTTGCTGAGTCAAGGGTCAGGCCTTGAGACACCACACTGTGCACACTATGGGGGAGCCAGGCAGTTCCTGAAGACTGCCCAGTGTGCTGGGCCCTTGGGTGCTGCTGCCAAGCCTGCCAGGTTCCTATAGGCCGAGGAAGATAGTGTCTGGCCCCAGCTCTGTCCTGCCAGGTCAGCCGCGCCTCCTCTTCTCTGCAGAGACTTGGGGCCATGCCCCACCTGGTACTGTGGTGTCCTTCTGCCTTTCCCTGGGGATGCACCTTTCTTGTCACCCGTGGGGATACAGTGTCTACTGTGAGTGCCTGAAGGTGGGAGAACCCCCTCTGTGCTGGTGTCCTTGAGCCATGGTGCTCCTAAATTTGGGCATCTCCTTTCCAGCCGAACTGTGGCCTGCCCGGGGAAAAGGGGACAGGAGCTGCTGGTGTTTGGGCCTCTGCCCAGTCCTGGGTCCCTATGGGTCTTGTCTAATATAGGTAAGTCGAGCAGCAGCAGTCTGAAGTGTGTGTACGTGTATGTGTGTTGGGGACAGGCGTGGGGTCTTGCAGGGCACCTCCTCAAGGCCCAAGGGCCCAGGGCCCCAGGCTTGGCAGAGAACTCCCTGCCCGCCCTTTGCCATTTCCAGTTCTGTCTGGTGCATCTGTCCCCGTTTTGACCTGTCTAGATTGCAGAGAATTCTCCAGGGGCCTGTAATTCACCGGTTATTCACTTCTAAAGAGATTTGCTTGGAAGCCAAGGCCCCAGTGAATGAACCTTAATCTTCATTTTTTCCCAGGGTTTATAACTAGCAGCTCTCAGAGACCTTCTCTCTGTGCCAACTGGAGACCGAGACCTTCTCTTTTCGTGGTTTTGGCCTCACGGGGTGTTCTGTGGATAGGATGAGTCTATCCTCCTTGGGGCCTGCTCCTCTTCCTCCCTCCCCACATTCCCACCTCGAGGGGCACCGCTGCCACCCCGGCTCCGAGGCTGTCCACCCTGTTCTCCTGACAGCCTGGCCAGGCCGTCCCCTGCCTCAGCCTGGCCTCTTCCTGGGTCCCAGCCCTGCAGGCGGCTGGCTTACATCTGGGTGGGACACACTTCCTCCAGCTCATCCCGCAGCCAGAGCCCTCCTGGTATGTGGGAGGGAGCCTGGCTGTGTGGTCCTCTCAGAGAGCAGGGCCCCTTAGGGTTTGAACTCAAAATGTCCCTCAAGGTCATGCGTTGCCAGGGCATCCGAGTTCAGAGGTGGGGAGTGGTGGAGGTGGACGGCTGGGCGTGGCCTTGGGGACCACATCTGCCCCCCGGCCGGCTCTCTTCTTCTATGCTTCCTGCCACCATGAGGCAGGGGCAGCGTTTCCTCTGCCTTGCCCCAAAGCCGTGGCCTCCGGTCCTCCTGTCCCAGCCTCCCGGTGCTGGGGTTACAAGCACACCCACCACGCCTGGCTTTTCCAAGTTGTCGTGCTGAGCACTTGGCAGCAGTGATGAGGAACGCTGAGTGGACGGGCCGGTGTGCCTTTGCTGTGGGAGCCCAGTGGCCGTATCAGATGTCGGGTCATGGCTGGGAGGGTAGCTGTATCTGGCTCCTGCTCTCAGGCCTCCATATGGCCAGCTCTGGCTCTAGCCATGGTCTGGGGAAGGTGAGGGCCTCTGTCCATCTCTGTGGTGGACAGCGACAGGGACCTGTAGTCTGCTGGGTCCCTCCTGACCCTGCCCAGAGGTCCTTGGTGTCTGTGTCTTGGTTTCTCAGGCAGTGTGGGTGGAGCACTGGAGAGTCTAGCTGTCATGGCCGGCCTGCTGTCTCTCTTCCGGGTGGGTGTTTTTCCAGCCACCAGTCTGGCGAAGCAGGGCTGGCCAGAGCCTGGCCTCACGGGGCCTGTAAGGGCACTCAGCTGTGCTTTGAAGGTGGTCGGGCCTGAGCCAACTCCCATGGCCCTGGCCCAGGTCTGGACCCCGTGGCACCTTCAAAGGCCAGATGGTCTGCTTCCCAAGGGAGCTGTGGTCAGCTTGGGGCCAGGATCACATGCTGGCTGCCCAGACCTGGAGGCTTCCTGCCCTCCTGCTTCCTGAGGGAGACGCATGGGGGCAGGGTGAGAAGGCAGCCTGTGGACCAAGGAAGGGGCTCCCAGCAGGAAAGGGGCTGGGGGACAGCAGGGTGGGAACAGCCTGCAGGGGGTAACTAGGCTGAGCAGGTGCGGCAGCCTAGCAGGAGCACTCGAGCAGCCAGGGCGTTGAGTACCTGGCAGTGTCCCAGGACTTTGGTGTGGTGAGGTCAACTCTGCCTCCAGCTGTCCCGTGAGGAACTGCTGAGGAGGCCGTTGCCTGCAGGAGGAGACATGGTGTGGGGCAGGGAGGGTGCCAGGCTGGCACGTGGCTTGTGAGAAAAGCAGCTCCGTCTTGGGAAAGGAGGGCGGCAGGGCCCGGCCCTCAGCCTTCTGCAAACCCAGGGTCCTACTCTGTTCTCACCCTCTGAAGCCACCTTAGCCTCACTCTGCTTCCAGGCCACCTGCTGCAGGGCTCTGGGGCTGGCATCGCGGGTGCCCGTGTGCCCAGCCGTCTCCTTCTTCCTCCATCTCTGCTTTTCATCCTTTCAGACAGTGGTTGTGGAGGAGCTGCCCTGTTGTGGTCCTGGGCGTTGAGGCCAGCGTGGGGGCTGCCGCGAGGGCCAGCAGCATCCTCCCCGGTGTGTCATCGGGCCTGGGCCCCCTTGAGCTCCGCTCCCTGTCCTGTGGCTGGTGCCATGTTTCCAGCAGGTGGTTTAGCATCCCCAATGCCAGGCCGCACCTGAGCCCACCCCTTCCTCCTGTTGCCCCGTCATCCTGGCAACTCCGTCCCAATGGCAGCCCATTTTCCACCTGCACACACCAGGGGCAGCTGTCTGCCTGGAAAGAGCCAGCGGAGTCCGCAGTGCCTGTGTGGTGCAGAAACAGCTCATAGCGGGTGTTAGGTGAGCGGGCAGGGGCGGCTCCTGTTGTATTTCAGGCCAGGCACCGGCCCTGGGCTCAGACTCAACATCTTGTCTTTGTACGTGGTTTGAGTAAAGACAATGGCCCGTTAAGCATACAGCTTGATGTGTTTTCAGAGCTGATACGCCCAGGGAGCCTCTTTGCCAGGAAGCGGACTTTGCCAGCCCAGCAGGCACCTTCCTGCTCCTCGGTCAGGTCCCGCCCGCCAGGGCGTCTGCCATCACAGTACGTTTTGCCTGCTCCTTGAGATACCAGCTTTACCAACAGGTACCAGACATAGGGTAAAGCCACTCGTAGTGTCCAGTTAGTTGGCAGACTCAGCCGAGACCTGGAGCGCTGCCCCGTCTCCCCCTCACTGCCCTGTCCCTACTCCCATCTCTGATCTCATTTTTGCTCCGGCAGCCCCCACCCAGGGCTCCGGCGTAGGACCAGCGTCACCCCTTCTCACGTGCGATAGGACTTGCTGTGCTGCCTCTGGCATGGCCTGCTCTGGAGTGGAAGGTGCTCAGCTGCCAGTTTGGTGTCTGTGCGCCAGATAGGACTGTCCACGTCTTCTCTTTCTTCTTGGAGGAGCTTTATTGGTTTTATTGTTTCTTAGAAGAAATTTGTTGTTTTTGTCTAAGTGGTTGAATTTACAGGCATAAGTATATGATTTATATTGCAAACGACTGCTAGTCCTGCTCCCCTTTGGACGCCTGTAGGAGCTTCCTGGTAGTGACATCTCTGCCTGCAGGAATCGGTGTCACCCACTGGGTGTGGTGTTTCTGTGCGGCCCTTCCTGGGTCACCCACTGGGTGCGGTGTTTCCGTGAGGCCCCTCTGTCTTCCACCAGTCACTCTGGTCAGCGGCTGCTTCCCGAGCCCCCGCCAGCGATTCCCCGCCACACTGCCCCAGCCTGAGTGCCGGTTTGGGCGTGGCTCTGGCCCGCTATTCTCTGGCTGGTGGAAGAGGTCACTGCTGTCTTCTGTCTGGCGCAGGTCCTGGGAAGCCAGTGGATGCTGTCACCTCCTCCCTGGCGTTCTTGGCGTGTGGTTTGCACTCTTTCTGTGTCGGGTTCAAAGTTTTAACCTCTCTTTTCCATCAGGCTAATGTAACTTTTCTACACGGGTTTCCTTTTTTGTTTTCCTTTAGGGCTGTAGCACAATATGGCCTCAGTCCATCCAGGCTGCCACGAGGGGCTTGTGAACAAGATAGCCATTTCTCCCCAATCTGAGGCTGGGAGCCCAAGACCAATGGCAGGGGGCTGGTGCTTGCCCAGGGCCCGTGTCCTGGTTCATGGACACAGGGCCACCCATGACCTGGGCACCTCCCAAAGGCCCACCTCTTAACACCCTCATCCTGGGGTGAGGACCCAGCACCTGGATTTTGGGAACACAAATATTTGGCCTGCAGCCTGGTCTTTTATTGCTTGTGGAAGGGCCTCTGTGTCTCGGGAGGGCCCTACTGAGTTCTTTCTTGTCGCCCCCGTGGTGACAGCTTTGTGGGGACTCTGGGTGCTGTCGGTGGGTCCTTGCTGTTCCTGTTCACTCCTCCTCTGTGCTTTGGTTTGGGGTTTCTGTAGCTCATCTTCAGGCTCGCTGGACCCTGCTGTGGGCTGGCGGCCGGGCGAGCGCCTTAACAGTGCTGCTCATTTCTCTTGCCACGTTTCCCGCCTTTGGCGTCTCCGTTTGGTTCTTTCTGATCGTTCCATTAATTTGCTGAAATTCTCCACTGTCCACGTGTTGGGGCTGCAGTTTCCACTGGGCCTTTGGTGTATCAGTGGTAGTTACTCTGATCCCCGAAAGGCCTGTCTGGAGTCTGGCTGCGCTGGCTGTTTGGTACTTTTCCTTGTTCTGTGTGTCTCACACTTCTGGATTGCTTTACTTGCTTTTGACTTCACGTGTGGGGCCCAGGTGGAGGTAAATGGCCTTTGTGCTGGGCAGTGGGCACGGCCCCTGTGCTGGGCCACCCCGGGGGGTGGAGTCCTCTGGTGGGGTGCGGCTGGGTGGGGGTGTGGCTGCTGTGACCCACTGGGTGCCACCCAGGTCCGCTGCCCACCTTGAGGCGTGCTGGCCTGTGTGTGGCTGCACTGCCAGGGCTCCCACCTCATCTCGCCTGGGCTATCCGTCTGCCTGTAGGTTTTAGGGGTGTCCTGAGACATCAGCTCTGATGCGTCCAAGAGAACAATGCATTGTGGTTGCGCGGCGTCTTCTTAGTGCCATTCCAGGCGACTATCCCTGCTTCCCGGGGGCGGCGGCAGTGCCACCTGCTCCCTGAACTGTTTTTTTTTTTTTTTTTTTTTTTTTTTTTTTTTTTTTTAGTTTGGAAAGGGTTTGAACTTCTTTTCACGTGATTAAGCTCCGGTTTTACACCGTGGGCGTGGAAATGTCGTGTCTTTTGCCCATTTTCGAACCTTCCCCCCACTTCCCCGCAGCCCTTGTGAGCGCCTCCTGTCCTGGGGAGCAGCTGAGATGCTCCTCTGCCTGCGGTTGTGTTCGCGGCTCACAGCGCTGGGTGTGTGCCTTTTGCTTGTTTCTGGTGTCTCCCTGTCCCTTTGCCACCTCTGCCTTTGAACCCTACCAGGAAGCTTCCCTGCACACGGACTCGCGGGCTTTTCCCGTGTGTTCCATGTTTCATCTTTCGATGGCTCCGGTCCATTGGAGTGTATTCTTCTATTATGTGAGGCATGGACCAATTTTAATTTTTCCACATGGCTAACCAGATGTCCCAACACACTTAGGAAAAGTCCTTCTTTGATGTGTGATGCAGCGTTTACCATATACAGGATTTCCATATCCGTAGGGTCTATTTTTAGGCTCTCTTCCTCACTCCACTGGTCTGTTTGTGTTTTCATGCATAGCGTCTTAGTTATAGAGGCTTTCTAGCATTTTAAGTAATAGCCTTAGTGCAATGTAATCTACATACCTAAAGGTCACCCCTTTCAAGTGTATGCTCCTGTTATTTCAATCTATTTATGGAGTTGCATACCCATTGCCATTGTCAAAGTCCAGAAAATTCTCATCACCCAGAAGAGAAGCCCCTTGCTGTGAGCAGTGGCTTCTTGCCCCAGCCCAGCCCAGCCCGTGGCAGCGTCCGTGTCTTCTCTTGGGTTTGGGTATTCTGGACACTTCTTGGAAGTGGGGTCGTGTGACGTGCGTCATTGTCTGGCTTCCGCCTGCTTGCATGCTTTTGGGATTCACCCGTGTTGCAGCGTGTCGGCACCTCTTTTTGTGGGCTCGTTCCAAGGCTGGTTGTCCAGTCCTTTCTTTCTGCTTGGTGGTTTGCAGTATTCTTATACGTTTGTTTTTCCATGTGGACTTCCCATCCACTGGTCTAGCTCCGTAAGAATGCTTGTTGCTATTTTAGTGGGACAGAAAATGGGCGTCTTTATGAGAGTGTTGTTTCATCCCAGAACAGGGGGTGTTTTCTATGTGATCGAGTGTCTCCGAGTTCTCTGAGTATTTTCCCATTTCGTGTCTTGCTTACCCGCGGCCCACTGCCCTACTTGCTGCTTTCATAACTGGAGTCTCCTCTGCTGTCTGTCCTCCACCGGGCTCTCTGTGTGCATGACGCCGTTGGTTGCTGTGTGTCAGTTTTGCATCCTGATACTTCACAAAGTCTTCTGCGGTTTGATTCTAACACAGAGTCTGTAGCGTTGTCCACGCCTGCTGCGCCCTGACCTGTGGAGGGCAGCTTCCTGTTGGCTCCCTGTGTTGGTCAGTGTTATAATTCGGCAGCCTGGAGGTAGGAGGGCAAGTGGTGCCAGAGACAGTGGTTCCTCATCTTCCAGGTCTTTGGGAATGGCTCATGACGTTTTCCTCTTAAATGAGATGCGCATTTCAGGATGAAAGGTGTCTATTTTATTTTTTTAAGGCAGCAGAGTATTTTCCTTAGGGATGTGTTGAGTTTTGTGGATGTGGCGGTAGCCTCCATGGAGAGCCTTGGGGAGTGGTCCATTGCAAGGTCTATTTCATTAAGAATTCCTAGGGTTGAACCAGCCTTGCATTCCTGAAGACATTGACAAGCGGTGCTGTGAACCTTATTTTCTTGGAACGTATTCAGTGTGGGGAATTAGTGTTGTATGTGTGTCTTATGAACAGTCATTAGAAGAATCAGAAAATTTTCTCTTGTTTTCTGTGGAAATACTTGGCCAAATTCTTTGGCAGAAGCACGTGGTCCGGGAGTGCTTTTGTTGGGACAGGTTTCTGTCTTCGCAGGCCACTTGCTGTAACCTTCGCCTGCCTGCGAGGGTGCCTGTCGTCTGGGCTCATACTCACTTTGTGGGGTTTCTGTGCAGAGTCCTCTGACCCCTCAGCGTATTTTCTCTCAGGGGTTATTCCTCTCTCTTAGCTTCTCGTCCTGTATGTCTGTGCTTCTCCCTTCTCCCCCTTTTCTTGATTAAGTTAGCTATTGTCTTTTTTGTTAGTATTCTTTAAGAAAACAGCATTTAGATTTATTAATTAGGTCAGTTGTTTTTCTATTTTCTACCTCATTGGTTTTTGCTTTTATCTGTATGATTTTCTTCCTTGTAGCTATTTTTGAATAATTTTGTTGTTCATTTTCTAACCTTTTAAGCTAAAAATTTGGTTCATTTATTTCACTTTTTTCATGAAAATATTTAGCTACAAATTTTCCGATTACTGTTTTAAATTTATCATGCTAATTTTCATATCTATTTTCTTTGTTAATATTTTTTAAAAATTCCTTTATTTTAGTTTGTATTTTTCCTTAAACTCTGAGACTTGTTTAATAGATTATTTTATTTATATTTTTGTAGTACTAGGGATGGAACCCAGGGGCATTCTACCTTTGAGCTGCACTCCCTGCCCTATTTTTTATTCTTTATCTTGAAACCGGGTCTCACTAAGTTGTGGAGAGCCTCACTAAGTAGCTGAGGCTGTCCATGAACAGCGATCCTCCGATCTCAGCCTCCTGAATGCTGGGATTACAAGCGTGCGCCACCATGCCTGGCTTAATAGATTATTTTAAATGGAAGGGCCTCTTGGTTTTAGAAGTATGTATGTATATATGTATTTATGTATGTATGAATGTATGTATGTATGTATGTATGTATATATGTATGTATACATGTATGTATGTATGTATGTATGAATGTATGTATGTATGTTTGTATATATGTATGTATACATGTATTTATGGTACTGGAATTTGAGCCCAGGGCCATATTTACTCTGGCCCATGCTCCTGGCTCTATTTTATTTTTTAGTTTGAAATGGGATCTTGTTTGGTTGCTGAGAATTTTGCTAAGTTGCTGAGGCTGTCCTCAAACCTGTGATCCTCCTGTCTCAGCCTCCCAGTATTGGGATTAAAAGCGTGTACCACCACACCTGTCTGAGAGCATTTTAAATGTGTGTCTGTGCTGATCTCAGTGCCACCATGGCTTTTGCTCTTGAGGCCATGCTCCCGTTCCAGGCACGGGCCTGTCCTTTGAGCATGGAGATACCTAAGGTGTGTTCGTTTCAGGATCTATCCTCCTAGTAGCTCTCTGTCTGGAGTGGTTTCATGACATTGAGCTCTTTGAAGGCCGTTGGCTGGTCCTGTTTTCTCTTGTGGTGTTTTTCTTTTTTGGTACTGGGGATGGAACCCAGGGTCATTCTGCTTGAGCTACACCCCCAGCCCCATTTTTTATTCTTTATTTTGAAACAGGGTCTCACTGAGCTGCAAATGGCCTCGCTAAGTAGCTGAGGCTGACTGCGAACCACGATCCTCCTGTCTCAGCCTCCCAGTGCTGAGATTGCAAGTGTGAGCCCCCACGCCCGCTCTTGGGTGTTCCTGGTGTCTCCGCGGGCATGCACTTTAGGCAGGAGCATGGCAAAGTGGTGTGGTCTTCTCGGTGCCGGCACCTGGAGGCTCGTGGCGCTGGTTGTGCTGTGACAGGTGCTGCCAACTCACCTCATAAAGGCGGTGTCTACCTGGTTTCTCCTATGAAAAGTTGCTTTTTCATTTTTTTCCTCCTGTGGTATTGGAGACTGAATCCAGGGGCATTTTACCTCTGAGCTACACCCTCAGACCTATTTGATTTTTTAATTTTCTAACAGGGTCCCATTAAGTTGCTGAGGTTGGATGCGAACCTGAGATCCTCCTTTCTCAGCCTCCCGAGTACTGGGATTACAAAGGTGTGCCACCATGCCCAACTGACATTTTTTCATTTTTAACTAATAAGTGTCTTGGGGAGGATAGTTTGAGACCGTGTAAATATCCCGTTGTTCATTATACTCTCTCCTGCTGCTTAACCCTTGCGGTCGTTCCCACCCGGGTCAGTCACTTCTGTGGTGGTGCTGACTCCCCTCCCGCCACAGTGGTCAGCTGGCCCTTACTTGAAGGGAGGGAGAGCGCGCTTTCTCCCTTCTGTGGCTTGTGGTCTGAATGATGGAGCAGTGAGTTATGCTTTCCGCTGCTTTGGGCTGTTTTCTGGCTCAGATTGTGCCTCCCTTGGTGGGACGGCTCCTCAGGTGGGTGCCCAGATGTCCCTGCGTTAGCCGCCCCCCCCCCCACTCTGCACCACCAAGCTTCCTGCCTCTTACGCTCTGCTGCCCACCTCCCAGTTAGCTGCATCGGCGAGTGATCCTAATTCCGCCTAGTTCTTTTTTAGTGAAGAGTGGTACTTGGGAACCAAGATCTGGTGCTGGGTGAGCTCATTGTCATGGGGTGTCCAGGCGTCTCTGCCTGTCATTGGACAAAAGCAGGAAGTAGCTCTCAGTCATGTACATACACAGCTGCGTAAATGAGTGTGTGTGCGTGTGTGTGTGTGATATTATATAAACCCACACGCATCTATATCTGTATTTCTGTGTGTGTGTTAAAAATAGTGGATTCATATCGTCCCTCCAAGTTCCTCTAATAGCGTACCTCTACTTGCGATCTAGTGAAAGAATGCGTGGCCCGTGCTGTAGGTGGTGAGCTTCGTAACTCGTGGCCAGAGGGGAGCCCTTCATGGCCGGGACAGAGATCACCCAGGGCTGGGTGGGGCAGAGGCGCTCCAGCCTGGCTGTCATGGCCTCGGCCTGCTCTGCCTGCCTCCGATTCTGCCAAGGCGCTTTCCCTCCCTGGGATCACTTGCTCCTCTTGACAACTGGGCTCAGGTCTGCATCAGAGGGTACCCGTGCAGGCGCCTGCATGTCCTCACCGGGCCCATGGGTGTCTGTCATCCTGCAAGGCCCTGTTTGACCCCAGGCAGGTCCTAGAATCTTGTCCCCATGGCCCTGCAGCATGGGAGCCAGGTGGGACCTCTCAGGGCCAGTGCAGCTGAGTCAGGGTCACTCTGTTGGGTAACCTGGTCTCGTGTGAGCGTGTGGTCTTCACCCCAAGGTCTCTTTGTGTGGTTTCCGGCTGGCTTCCTGTCCCCAAGAGCACATTTGTGTGTGACTGATGCCATCCTGCAGAGGCAGTGGCCAGTGGAGGGAGGTGGGGCCCAGATGGCATTAGTCAGCCCAAGGCACTGGAGCAGGCTGAGTCATGCTGTCTACTGGCCCGGTGTGGGGCAGCTCCTCATGCACCTGGGCCAGGTGGGCGGGACCCAACATCAAGCCCTTGCCTCCCACGTCGCCTTCCCTGGGGGCAGCTGACAAGCTTGCCAAGCTATGCAGCAGGGACCTTCTGCCTCCCTGCAGCTCTCAGGCTGGTGCTGGCAGCTGGGCCCAGGATGGAGTGAGTGAAGGGCAGCTTCTCCACCTTTCTGTGGGGCACATGCCAGGTATAGAGAGCCTTAGGTCCTACCGCAGCCATGGGGGAGACGGCAGCCCTGTCCCAGGGTTGAGGCTGGGACCTTGGTCTCCATCAGCTTGGTGTGCCGGCCGCTGGGGCTCAGGAGCCCTCTGGCTTCAGATGTTGGGGCCAGGCTGGGGCTGGAGTGCAGAGGGCCCTGGGAATTGGGAGTGTCTGCCTGGGACCTGATGGCCACCACCATCCATACCATTGGTCTTCATGCCCACCCTGAGCTAGCCCAGTTGACTACCATGGTCCAGATGAGCTGCTGAGACGTGGTTGGCAAGAGGCTGAGCAGGGGGTGGGGCCTGGCCTCAGGCTGCACACCGTGCTGGGCTGTGTCCTCTGTCTTAGACGGATGCCAGCCCAGGTCCATCTAGATGCTTTTCAATTCCCTTCAGAGGCTGGATGTGTCTTGGGCAGTGGGGCCGCCTGCTCTTGCCAGCAGGGAGCCACGGACGCTGGATAAGAAAGTGGGAGAATGGAGCCCAGTGTGGCGGGGCACACCGGTAGCCCACTACTTGGGAGGCTGAGATGGCGATGGCGGTTTGCAGACAGCCTCAGCAATTTAGCAAGGCCCTCTGCAACTTAGTGAGCCCTGTTTCAAAAAAAAAAAAAAATAGTGCTGTGGGTGTCACTCAGAGGTTTAACGCCCTAGGGTTCATCCCTAGTACCACAAAAGAAAAAAAAAATATGAGATGAGGCTGTGATCTCACTGTTTGGGAGGCTGAGACAGGAGGACCGCAGGCTTGCAGCCAGCCCCAGTAATTTAGTAAGGCCCTCTGCGAACTTAGGGAGACCCTGTTTCAAAATAAGAATAAAATAGGGCCTGGAGGTGTGTGGCTTTGAGGTAGAACACCCCTGGATTCAATCCTCGGCATCACCAAAAGAAAAACAAAGAATAAAGACAGTGGCAGTGCAGGTTTCTTCTTGAGCTCCAGGGGCAGCCCCCGCCACAGCCGGGTGAGAGACTCCAGTCTGTCCCGGCTGCTCTGGAGGGAGGTGCTGGGCCTTTCCGAGTCTGCTCCCCACCATGGGGGTCACGAGCTGGGAGTCACATGGTGGGCGCGTGGCCCCGCAAGCCACGCCCCTCCAGGTGCTCAGGCTCTGATGCACCTCGGATTCCTCCTCTCAATCTGGCAGTTCCATGGCCTGAGAGAATGGCCCCACGGGGCAGGCTTGGAGCGGATTCCCATGGCTCCATGCGGCCCGTGCGCCCCGGCGAGGGGAGGCCCCGGTCCTGGTTGGCCTGCAGTGGGCCTGGCACTGACCTGGCCATCCTCCTGGGCCTCCCCTTCGCTGCTGCTCCCCCCCCCCTCCACTTTGTTCTAGTGTCTTCTCTGGGGCTCTGCAGAAACATGGTTCCGATGGCCATGAAGGCGGCGTTCCTGCCCGGCAAGCCAGAGCCCAGCACCGGGCAGGAGGTGATTTCTACCCCGTGCTGCCATCTGTTTCCTGAAGGATGGGGGGGGGGTCGCGGAAGCACGCAGTGTGAGCACAGCCTGCCCGAGGCTGCAGGATGCCCTAGGGGGCATGTTGGGAGCTAGGTCCCTTTGTGGGCATGTCTTGGAGGCCTGGTGCCCTGGCCCTGAGGGATGCCTGCTGTGACCAGCACCCCCGGGCTGGGGTCCTGGGCTCCTCTCCTGCTGACCCTTCGCTCCTGGAGACAGCAGCGCTCCCTCTGGTCACCTGGCACTCAGCC
This sequence comes from Muscardinus avellanarius, assembly GCF_963383645.1. NCBI lineage: Eukaryota > Metazoa > Chordata > Mammalia > Rodentia > Gliridae > Muscardinus > Muscardinus avellanarius. Next base: position 2,076,274 of record NC_137789.1, read on the forward strand.
CGGGGGCCACCTGACAAGCCTCGGTATAATTACTGGATGCCCGCCCCAGCTGCACCCCACCCACTACGTCCAGCTGGCAGTGGCTCTCTTCTAGCCCACGGGACAAGGGATGAGCCCCTTCCCTGTCTGCCCCCACCTGGAGTGTGGGGCCTAGGGCAGGTCAGGCCCGTCCAGTCCTGTTGTGTCTCCCTGTGTTCTAGGTCCTGGGGACGGGGATGGGTGTCTGTGCGTTCCTGCTCTGGGAGGGAGGGGCTGCTGACCACATTGCAGGTGACCTACACCCACGGAAGACCAGCTGCCATGCTGGGAGGCCCTGCAGCTTAGAGAGGAGGCCAGGGCCTTCCATGGAGCTGCATTCTAGGGGACATGGTTCCTTGTCTGCTGCTAGGAAAGGTGGCCCTAGCCTGGGGGATTCCCTGCGAGGAGGGCGGGCCCAGCCACACCCACAGGTCACATCCAGCCTGAGGAGCGTTGGCCCTCAGCCCTGAGCTGGGACCCCAGGCTGAGGCTGCGGAGGCAGCGCTGGCTGGCAGCAGGCCTGGGTGCTCTTCTGGTTGGCACCTCTGTGCCCTGGGCCTGGGCGCTTTGTCCTGAGCAGGCCTGAGCTGGGCGTTCCCTGGCACCCCCGCTTCCTCCGGCACCTTGTAAACAGGATCTGGGCCTTGTGAGGACAGATGGCTCCCTTCAGGCTGGTGGGGGTGGGGGGGTGGAGGGTCCCTGGGAAGAGCCTGGCGCCAGCCTGTGGGCCATGAGGCTGGAGGGGCTGGTGCCTGGTCTTGGGGGAGGTTACGGAAGTGGCCTGGTCGGAGGCCTCCCTAGGAGCCAGCAGGCCATTGTCTCTGTGGCCTCTGCTCAGCCTTACAGAGGCAGCCCTGGGCTCGGGCCATTCTTGGGCACAGCAGCCTGGCAGCTTCCGCCTGCCCCTCCGGCCTGGCCCCGCGGCCAGCTTCTGTCTGCCCACCTAGCTGCCAGTGGCTCCTGCAGCTTTTGTCCGGCCTCCCTCCTTTCTCCTCATCCGCCTACCACTGCCCCTCTCCCCTGGCCATGCCCTGCCTCGTCCATGGCCGCAGCCCCTCCTGGCCTTCTTGCCCTTTCTCTCACTGCCTGCCCCTCCGCCCTCTGAAGGCCAGCTTTGCTGGATGGCCTGCCTCCTCCTGGAAGCCTTCAGGGCATCACAGTGCCCTGAACGTTTGCTCTTAGCACTGGAGTGAATGGGGAGGATAGCTGTGCCTGTGGGCCACCTGAAGGCCAGTCCAAGCCCTGATGCCCTGCCCTAGCGCTGGGCGCCCCGTGGTGCCTGTGCACCATGCTCCCCTGGGCCCGCGCTGTCCTAGAAGTGCTGGTGTTGCCAATGAGGTCCTGCTGGAGCTTGTGAGCATGCGAGGGTGCGGACCCACCTTCCTGGGGCCAGCGTGGAGGGCAGCTGCCCTTGCTGGGGTGACAGCTTCAGAGTGTCCCGGCCGTCCCCAGGAAGGGCGCGGGCAGAGTGGTGTGCGGCAGCAGGAGGGCATGTTATAGAGCGCAGAGATGTCCGGCCGGGTGAGGGTTAGCGTGGCGGTCCACGGTCACATGTGGCAGAAGGTGGGGCAGGAGGCCTGCTTGACCATGGGGCCGCCTGGTCGAGAGGCTGGGGCAGAAGCTGGCTGCGGGTTGGTGGCACCACTTCAGGGAGGAAGTGGAAGCTTAGAGATGGAGGCTGCTGGGTGGGTGGCATCCCCAGAGAGCAGGGTCGGGTGCCCAAGGCGGCCCTGTGGGGGGTCCCGGGGCTCCTGGGGTATGGAGTGCTGCAGCTTAGCACCCCTCAGGCTCTTGTGCTGGATCCCAGATTGTACCCGGGGTCCAGTGTGTCTGGGCAGGAGTCAGAGGACACGTCCTGGCGTTCCCAGACAGCCTCCTCTGGCCGCCGTGCCCCCGTGCAGTGGGCCGCCAGCAGACAGAGGTGGCATAAAGCTCTGCACAGGGAAATGAAGCTCGCGTTGGGTGAGGTGGCTGGACGGGGGCTTCCTCTCCACCTGTGCGGCTTGTGAATATGCAGGAGCCCCAGCCCGCCTGGACAGCAGGCAGGGCACCTCCCAGGTCTGGGGCTCTTGGTCCCTTACCGGCTGTCCCTCCTGCGGTCGGGCTGGGGCCCAGCTTTGATGTAACTGGGCCTGGCTTCTGCTTGAATCCCTCCCCACCTTGCTGTGAGGGTCTCCCGCCTCTCACGGACTCTCCCAAGCTTCCGTGTCCTCCCTTCTCATGAAATCCAGCAGCCCCCACTTGTGACCCCCTCCACCAAGGCTTCGTTGCCCGCCTCCCCCTGCTTTGGTCTGGCCAGAGCTCTCTTGGCTGCCTGTGGAGCCCCTTGGGGTCCTCCCTGCCTGTCGGGCTCCCTCTCCCTCTCTGGAGTGGTGAAGCCATAGTACTGTTCACCTGCTTTCTGAGCCAGAACCTGGGACTTGTTCTTCAGTCTCTCCGCTGCCAGCCTGGATTCCGCCATGCCCCTGGCTCCAGGGCTGCCCGCCCGCCCCCCCTGGTCCTGCTCCTGTGGCAGCCCCATCCGTGCCTGCCCCCAGCAGTCAGCTCTTGGTACTGTAGCAGAGGGAGCCACCACCCGGCTCCATGCCCGCTGTGGCTGGCTGTTGCTAAGGCATCCTTGCCACTCTTAGAGCCTGTGAATGCCCTCGTGGGTAAGTGGAGCCCTGTGCTCAGACCCCCTTGGTCTGCCTCCTGGGAGCGGTTGGGCCCCACCGTCTGAGGTCCAGCCTCCCGAGCTCTCTAGATGCCCATGTTGGAGTTCTCACTCAGATGGTCCGGGCTAATTCCCCACTAGACATTCTCGGCCCTAAGGCCAGGGCAGGTCTGCCCTGTGCGTCCCGGGTGGTGCAGGGCACCCCATGGCATACAGGGCTTATCTGCGGGCCTGGTCTGTGTGGCCACAGGGGCAAAGCTGGTGGCCCTCTGCCGCCTCGCAAGGATCTGAGGAGACCACCGGTCCCACCTGGCTCTCGTCTGCAGGCGCCTCCCCGCAGCTCTCTACTCTGCTTCCAGGCCGATCTGTCTCCATGGTGTTTTGTTGGAATCTTACAAATTAAGCTTTAGTACTTTAAAGTTGTACATGTATATAGTTTAGAGAGTAAATGAGTTCTACAAGATTAATTAAGAAAGGCAGTAATCCCTGGTGCACCTCCTCTGCCCTCCCTGGAGTCTACTACTTTTAATTCTTACACTAGATTCTTTTGATATTTGTCTTTCCTCTAAATAACACGCTGGATTGCCATTCGAATTTTTCTTTTCTTTTTTTTTTTTTTTTTTACTACTTAGGCATATTTACCGACTTGCTCTGATGAGGACCGCGGTCTCCTCCCCACGTGCTCTCACACGTCTGCACGCGTACCCCCACCACGTGACCACACCCACACATGGACATACGCGTATGGAGAACACGCACACGCACACGGCGTAGCACATGCTTGCACACAGGTACGCAGCATTCCTTTCCTCTCACCTGACTCTGTTTTCCTTGGAGTTCGTAATTGCCTCGTGGGCTTAGTGATTTGGTCTTTCTCAGGTCTGAGCCCAGGTCCCTCCTCCAGGTCTCAGTCTCATCTTTCTTCGTATCATGGTTTGTTGTTTCATTTTCCTGAATATTATGAGTCTTACGCAGTGGCGAGAATGACGGGTCACACTTAATGTCTTTCACGAATACTCGGTTTATTTTCTAATACTCATAATACTCCCACCCTTCTCTAACTAAGCCATTGGCCAGATAGCATTTGGTGGCCTGAGGCAAACGGGTCTCCGCAGGTAACCTAGGTTCAGGATCGCTGTCACAGCCATCTTCGATGGATGGTTGAGGTGCAGATGCTCCATATCTGGGGAGTCAGAAGGGGATGAGCCCAACTGTCATGTAGAGGAACTGTCCAGCAGCTACCAGAGGAATGTTTCCTTCTGGCCGGGCTAACTTTTAGACAGTTGGGTCAGAGCCACCGATCTAGCCATTTGCTAGGTCTTATATACCCTAAATTGACGTCACTAATTGCGTAGGCTCATTGCTTCGACCGCCATCTTGTCTTCTCAGCTGTGTCATCTTATGGACGTATGTTCGGGATGTGTGTTTGTTACTTAGTTTTTATCTTGTCTCCCAGTGTCTCATCCTACAGATGTGTGCCCGGGAGTGTGTCCATTAATTTGTGGTGGGCATGTCAGTTACATCCTTCTTCTGCCTCATCTTCTTTGCATATCTGGCCAGTCCACCTGTCCCTACGCTACGCCTGTATCCTGACATATACCTCCTATACTCACGACATTTCTGACATGTATTTTGTGTGCTCACAACACTGAAGAAGTCTCTCTAGCAGTTTCTGTGGGCGTGGCCAGCAGGTCGCCTGTCTGGGCAGCTTTTTCTCTGCTTCCACTTCTCCTTTGGTGTCTGGCAGTCTGAGCGAACCTCTGTCCTTAGACAGACCCTGGTTTTGATGGAGCCCGCCCTCAAATCTCCACGGGGCTACGAGGGCCTCTGCATGGGGCTCATTCCTCTGGGTAGGTGCGGTTGTGCAGGGCCCTGGAGCCAGGCTGCCTGCATCTGAAACCCTTCTCCTCTTCATCTCCAGCAAGTTCCCCACCTCTCCGTGCCTGTGTTCCACACCTGCGAGGTAAGGTAGCCCTGCGCCTCTGCAGGATGAGCCCATGTGGCTGAGGAGACTCACCTGAGCGCAGGCACCGGGACCAGTGGGAGCATGGTGACGCTCACCTCCCTGGGCCTCTGGAGAGTGGCTCCCCTCCACTGGCTCCACCAGGGCCCATGGGGCCTCTGCTGGGCCGCCTCACCTGCCCCCGGCTGCACGCAGAGCCCCGGGGCCAGCGGATACCCCTAACCTTTTGTCCATGTGCAGTTGGCCATGTGCCCTCCCCTGGGAAGGTCTAGAAAGCGCAGGGTGACATTGGGCAGCCCCTAGGACACGAGCTTGAGAGACGCACAGAGAGAGGGGTCCCGAGGTCCGCCCTCTGCCAGCTGCACCGCCCTGCATGGCTGGATTTCCCCACGTTTCCCCAAAGCAGTGCTCAATGCAGCTGGCAGCAGGCGCCTGCCTGGGGGCTCGTCACAGCGCGGGGCAGCGCCTCTGCCCTTACATAGGGGCCTTGTCGGGAAATGTGAAGCCATTTTTCATAAAATACTTTACTGTTAATTATTATTTCAAAATGAATTAATGAACATTTGAAAGGACTTCTGCTTTAATTTCTTTCTTTCTTTTTTGAACCCAGGGGCATTCTACCTCCAAGCTATACCTCCAGCCCCTTTTTTTTCCCCTTTATTTTGAAACTTGGTCTCACTAAGTTGCAGAGGACCTCACTAAGTAGCTGAGGCTGGCTGCAAACTTGTTATCCTCCTGTCTCAGCCTCCCGAGTACTGGGATTACAAGTGTGGGCCGCCATGCCTGGCTTACCTTAATTTCTAATGGAGTAAATATCTGCAGGTAAATCCACATAGACTGAAGCCTGTGAGGGCTTTGATGATTCTTAGCCCCTCCCTGGGGGCCTGAGACCAGACTCAGAGCCCGCTGCTGCCCGGTGGCATAGCCCGCACCAGAGCCAGCTGCAGTGTGGAATCCACTGGGGCAGAGTCATCCTCTTTGCATGGCCTTTGCGCCAAACCTATCTTCTGCCTGTCTTTTTGTGGTCGAGCTGGGTAGTTGTTGAAAAGTCTTTAGAACCGAGCCACGTTCAGCAGGCCTTATGTGTGATGATGTTATCCCAGCTAGGGGGGCCCCAGATAGGGGCAGGTGCACAGAGACAGGCTGCAGGGTGGGCTAGGGCTGCACAGCACCCCACCGCCCTGTCACGTGTTCTCCGGGACCCCTGAGCAGCGCTTTGCAGGAGGAGCAGTGGGGGGCAGGCAGGAGGCCCAGCTGCTTCCTCCAGGGCTGGCTGGTGACCTGCTAAGGAATTACCTACCGAGCGTTGTGTTACTGCCCGTCAGTCCTGCTCTGACACTTCAGTGGGTCCGTTTATTTCCCATAACAAATCCAGGAGGCGGGTCCTTTTGTTCCCCCATTTTACAGATGAGGAAACGGAGGCCCAGAAAGGTCCAGTGGCTACATAGGTAATGGATGCCTGGGTGGACCCCCGGGCAGCCTGGCCTCAGCTCTGCCATGGTCTGGTGTGACTCCGGAAGACTGTGCTGGAAGCCAAGATGTGTCAGGCTGCCGAGCTCCTGGTGCAGTGCCTGGTTCCTGCGGGAGAGCTGGGGAAGCAGGTTCCCAGCGGGGCATCCATCTTTAAGAGCTGCCCAGAGGGCTTGCCTCCCCGTGTCCCTGCAGGGAGGGGAGGTGTGTCTTCTGGGCCATGTTTCCGCGCCCCCACTATTGTTCTACTGGAACAAGTAGAACATAAAGCCATCTTAAGGGACTGGATGGGGGTCACCAAATATCTTGGAGCTTGCAGGAAACTTAGGATGGAAACTCGGGGTGGACGTAGATGGGGTGTGATGGGCCAGGTGCACAGGGCTGGGCTGGCATGGAGCTCCTGCATGCTTTCACCCTGTCTCTGACCTTCTCTTCTCCCTCCCCGCCCTGGTTTTCTTCCTTTCTACAGCCTAGCAAGGAAGCTGCCACTCTGTCTCACCATGAGAAGATGTCTTACGGGCCCATTGCTGTTGGAGATTATCTGCGGAGCTGGGTGCTCTCAGGGACCCTCAGGACCAGGCTTGAGCCTCTAGGTAAAGACGCAGCTGGGCCTGGGGCAGGGGTGGGGAGGCTGGCAGTGGGCGGGTGTTAGCCACGTCATGCTCCTCTGAGAAGAGGGCCCCAGGAGGACAATTGAGGGCTGGCTGCAAAGGGGACAGGCTGCATCAGCATGCCTGTGTGGCATGGAGCCCCATGCACAGTGCCCAGCGGTCGGCACACGTGGGTCTTCGGGCATGGCTGAGTAGATGCACGACCTTTTCCATCCTACTCACAGCATGGCGGGGCAGGTGGCATTTTGTGGCATAGAGGAGGAAATTGAGGCCTTGGGGGGTGGTCAGTGACTCCCCAGAGCCGTGTAGCTGGTACAGGACAGTTGGCTCCACCTTAGATGTTTCTAAGTGTCAAGCCCAGCCCTACTTTGGGCCTCGTGGTCAGCCCCCTCTGCTCTTCTCCCCACAGTGAGCCCTGGCTCTGGCCCTGTCCTGTAAGGCACCCTTGTTGTCAGGCCTCCATCCTGCCTGCCAGTCCCCTCATCTGGCCACCTCTGGGGAGGGCAGGCTCCGTGCGGAGCAGGGAGGGGCTGAATTTTGGGTACCTGACCTCTCCACGTGGCTCTCTCTGCCCTGGCCCAGGCCTTGGTCTCCGCCTGGAAGCTGTTGCAGGCCGGGGGTCCTGCCTGCCAGTTCCCCAGGGGGCTGGGCCGAAGCCCCTTCCCTGCAGCTGGTCCCAGCTCCTGGCCAGGGCTCAGCTCTCCAGGGCTGTCTGTCGTGAGGACAGGAGAGGCTGCCGCCTGGGCCTGGCATGCGCCTCCGCACTATATCTAGCCAAGGGGGCAGCTGGTGTCTGCCTCACCTGTGCTGGGAAGTGGAGGGAGGCCAGGAGGCCAGGGGTCATCCAGAGACAGTGTTCACACTCCTTCCCATGGAGCCACCTCCACTGAGGGCCTTCCAGGCTCCATGCTGGGCCCAGCACAGCCACCCCATCCTTTCTTCAATGGGAATGGCAGCTGCCTGGTCTCGTCCAACCCTGGCCTCTTTCTTGCCCTCCTTGCTGGCTGGCTGCCATGTGCCAGGTGTGTCCCGGGTGCTGGGGCACGAGGTGGAGGGAGCAGGTGATCCCTGTGCCCCAGGGGCTGTGTTCTCGCAGGAAGAGTTTCTGAGATGGTCTTGCATAAACGCTACAAACCATAGGAGGTGACGGGGGCTGCAGCTTACTGGCCAGGAGTGGGGGCTGCTCCCTGGAGAGCAGGGAGACCTGTGGACCGGCCACAGGGCCAGTCGTATCACATGCTCCTTCCGTGTAGCCGGGCAGCTGTTGGTGCTTGAGCAGCTCCCTAGACGGTCTTGCAGAACTTGGAGCGGGGGACCCTGCCATGAGGCGTTCTGTGACTCAGGCCTCTGCGCTCCTCCCTGAGAGCCCAGGCGCTGCCTGTCCCCGCTGTGTTTGGCTCTGCGGGCCGGTGCGCTGGCCGTCTCTGCCCGCTGCAGAGGATATCACGACCTGGGGTGAGCCAGCCTCAGTCAAGGTCCTGAGCCTCCTGGGCGTGGAGGAGGGTTGTGGTCTGGGCGGTGCTCCTCCTCCCCCATGACCGTGCTCCTCCTCCCCCCTTGGTGCTCCTCCTCCATGACTGTGCCCCCCCCCGCCTTGGTGCTCCTCCTCCTCCATGACTGTGCTCCCCCCTCCTGCCTTGGTGCTCCTCCTCCATGACTGTGCTCATCTTTCCACGTTTCTTGGGTGGTTAGATCCTCCCTTCAGTTAACAGTTTTGTTTTTTTTACTTTTTGCTGGGGTTTGTTGTTTCCACACTTGCTTCTGGAAACGAAGCCCTTGTCGGGAGAGCTGTGTTCACCGGTCCAGCATGGCCGGGGCCCAGCTGCAGCACTCGGGGCCACCCGCCCTGTCCATCGCGGCTTGTGTTTTTCTGTTTCATTCAATAAACGCCATCACAGATGGCGGTGATGATGGCGTTGCCCTTTACCTTCCTCTAAGGATGCGTAACTTGTTTTTCACATCTAATCAGCCCCAGTTGAGTTCTGGTAATGCTGTGAGGCGGGTGAGGGGGAAGGGAAACCCCGGCGTCACGCTTTGTCATTTGAGTAGCAGCGTGTTCGAACGGTCAGGCGTCTCTCTGGGCTCTTAGTTTCTATTCCTGGGTTAAATACACTCGATTTCTACACTTTCTTGTAATTCTCGATGTTTCTGGGCTATGTCGCCCTACTTATTTCTCTACAGAAGTCCTTGCCTTTCTGCTATTGGATGTATTGAGATGAACCCGTCTCACCAGCTCATTTAGTTTGTTTGGAATTCCTTTGTATCTCTCCGGTTAACGTGGGAGAGCGGCATCCTCGCCCGCCCAGAGCTCCCAGTCCAGGAGCCTGTTGCATCTCTGCATGTGCTGGGTCTTCTGTGACGTCTCGCAGTGGCCTTAGGATTTTCTCCGTCAAGATCTTAGTATCTTACGTGTTTTCACACAATGAAGGCATTTTGCTGCCATTATCAGTGGTGCTCATCTGCAAATTACGCTTTTCCACATGGGCATTACTGCTATGCACACACAACTTACACGACCTTTCTTTCTTCCTTTCTTCCTTCCTTTCTTTCTTTCTTTCCTTCTTTCTATTGTGGTATTAGGAATTGAACCCAGGGGCATCCTACCTCTGAGGTCCACCCCGAGCCCTGGATTTTTATTCTTTATTTTGAAACAGGCTCTCACTGAGTTGCAAAGGGCCTCACTAAGTAGCTGAGGCTGGCTTCGAACCTGCACCATCCTCCTGTCTCAGCCTCCCAAGCGCGGGGATTACAAGCGTGCGCCACCATGCCCGGCTACAACTGTTTTCTTAAAAAGCAAAGCCCAGGAATTTTACTTAACTTTTCAATGTTTTAAAGCTTTCTGAATATGAAAACTTTCAAACACACAAAAGTAGACGCAGTGACATGGTGGCCCCCGTGCCCCCTCCCCGCCCATTGCTGCCGTCCCACGTGTTGGTGTCATCTGCGCACTCCCGCTCCCCTCCCACGCCTACATGTTAACAGTGCAGGGTGCCCCTGTGAGGCCACCGTGCATGCCCCAGGCATTTCAGCCAGGCACTGGGTCACCTTCCAGAGGCCGCCCGCCCCTGACTGTCACCAGGCTTCCACAGGCACACGTGAAGCAGGCCGCACCTGGAGAAGGAGCCTTGGGACTCCCAGAGTCTCCAGAGCCCCTTGGTTTTTCTTCTTTAGACTGTAAGGTTTATTTGTTGAAGGAAGCAGGCTTTTCCTGTGGCATGTAATTGATTTCTGTTCACTGATTTTTATCTCCAGCCATTTTGTTAAACTTGTTTTATTAATGGTAGTGATTTGTCTGAGGAATCTTTTGGGTTTGCTCTGTTGATGATGCCATTTGGAAATACTGGTGGTTTTTCTCTTCCCCCCTATGACCCCGAGCTGGTTGGAACCTAAATGGGGACTGCAGATGCCCCTGGCTTTGATGGGCTCATGTTCCGATAAACCATCAGAGTAGGGAACAGCACACCTCTCCTGCCCAGCCCACCTCAGGGTGCTCAGAACCCCACGGGATCCACCGTTGGGCAGAATCATCTAATACAGGCCTGCCTTACGCCAAAGTCACACACCTGGAAGGTGTTTGGAGGCGTGGCGGGATGCTAAGCCCATCTCTAGCACACTGTCCAGAGGTTCTGGTGCACAGCAGGCGCAGCTCTCCTTCGTGACGGGGCTGGTGGGAGCTGCCAGCACCCTAGGGAGGCGGGCACATGAGCCACCAGCCTGGGAAGAGAAGAGCGTTCAGGACTCAGGGTCTGGTTGCCACGGACGCGTGCCGCCTTCTCGCTGTCGCAGTGGAGTCAAGGCAAGCGTTCGGAGTCGGGACGTCTGTGAGTCCTCCATGGATTTGCGGGATACGGAATCGCTTTTGTTGCGACACTCTTTTTGTTTGTGGAAAGTTTTGACCTCCGATCGATTCCCCTAGTTGTGCAAATCTGAATACTCAGGTGTTTTGTTCTTCTTGGGTCGGTTTTGTTCAGTGGCATTTGTCTACAAATGTGTTTGTTCTTGTCAAGTGTCCCCCCACCCCGTCCCCTGCAGTGGGCAAGAACACACACAGAGGGGGACAGCGGTCCCAAGACCCCCACTCTGCCCCTGACAGCTCAGGACCCCCCTCCGAATGGGGGCGCGGGACTAGACCCCGTCCCGGGCCGTGGGGGACTGTTCCCGTCAAGCGCCCGGCCTGCCTGCGCAGGGGCTCCAGGAGGCAGCTGTGGCGTGCTGTTATTGAGGCTGTCAGCATGGGCGTCGCGCCCCTCACTGCCTGTCCCGTGTATTCCTACCTTCCTGTTTTCTTCTCGTGTGAACTGTTTGGACGGGGAGCGGGCAGTCGTCTAAGACTCACAAAAGTGTGACTCCTGGCTCTCTGGGTCTTTCTGCTCCATACAGGTTAGTTTGACATGCTCAGATTTTTCTTGTTTTCTTCTTCCTTTCTTGAACTGATGCTGCTTCACTTTTCTGACTCCCAGATCGACTGTTTGCCTCACTCGTATTCAGTGCTTTGGTGGACTCTCCTGAGGAGAGCTTTCACAGTTATCACTTTCCAAAGGACCCCTGCGCTGGTTCACTACGACACACATCAAACATACAGCGCTTAAATCTTCTAATTTCCAGTGTGTTCCTTGTTTGAGCCGTGGATTTAGAAGCAGATTTCGTCATCTGCAAACCTGGGTATTTTTCCCCAGTTGTCTTTTAAAAATGATTTCTAGTGTGATTCCATTTCCGTCGAAGAGGTTTGATAGTGTTCTGATTTGTTGAGGATGTTCACACCGGGCCGGTCGGGATGTGGGGTGGATCCTGGCTTGGCTTTCTTCCCTCTCCCCCTGCCCTGGGGTGTCTGCAGAGGCTTCTGCTGGATGGCTCTAGTTGCCCTAGGGGCTTCCAGCAGGCGGCGGGGAGGGGCGGAGGCGCCAGGAAGGCAGGAGGGCCTGCTTACCCAGCCCTTGCTGGTACCAAGGCCCCGCCACCCAGTGGATAACTAACTACGCAGCACCTTGCCTCGGAGCTCATCCTCAGAGGAGTGTCCCACAGAGAAGGCAGCAGGAAGCCAGCAGCAGATTCTCACCACCTGCAGAACTCACATAGATAGACGGGGCCCAAGTCTCCCGAAAATGGGCCTGGCCTGCGAGCGGGTAGGAACCGTGTGGCGCATTGTGCAGAGACGGAAGCTAAGAATCACAGCTGGTTGCCAGTCCTGGACAGCAGGGACCCCGGGGGGAGGCAGGGGTCAGCCAGGGGGAGGGCTGCCCCTGGCCAGAGCAGCAGCTCTGGGGACCTGGAATGCCCCCTCTCAGGTGACCCTGCCTTAGGAACGTCAGCTATGGGCAGAGGTGTTCACGCAGATAAGATAAAGGCCACTGAGAGCCAACCCGGCTCTCCAGCTTAGGGGAACAGCTGAGCAGTGGCAGACCACGGTGGGGTGTGACAGCTCACAGGCGTCGCTGTCCGAGGGCCTTGAGCGACACCCTGTGTGACACGATGACCCCTAAGTGGGCGAATGAAAGAAGCAAGCCACGTCCACCCTGAACAGTGTGACCCCCACCCCCAGGATTAGCGTTTATCTGGGCATATCCTGGTTGCAAATAATCTTTATTTTAAAATTTATACTTGTTTGCATTTAAATTTTTTCTGTAATTTGTTGTATTCTAATAAAAACCAAGTAATATATGTCCCATGTTCCCCCCCCAAGTTCAAGGTTCGTGTGAGTTGGTGGGCAGAGGAGACCCCCCCAGGGTCTACTCTTTACTCTGTGGGGTACATGGGTGCTGGGTGAGATGATGTGGGGCCCTGTCAGGCCTGGCATCGGGGTGGGTGGATGCCCCACTGGGGAGATGATGGGTGAGGGGTGTCCATGGGCAGAGGCTGTGGCTGGGCCTGGGAGCTCCCGGGCTGGCACTATGGGCCCCGGTCGCCGAGTATCTGGACCTCCTGTGCACCGTTGTCCTGGGCAGTGACTGCTCAGAGAGAAGAGGGCTCAGCCTGGAGAGGGGTCAGGCTGGCGGGTTCCAGACCCAGGCCCCCCGAGGTAGGGAGAGAGGCCCTGCTGCCCTGGGCGAGGGCTGTTCCCTGAGACATGTCGTGCACACTAGGCCTGGGCCCTGGCAGCCCTCCCCACAGGCAGAGCTCGCCCAGGTCTGTATCCCTCTCCTCGGATGGCCCCTCCCTCCTGGTACCCCAGAGTACTCGCTCTTATTCTGTGTCTGAAACCCATTAGCCATAGCTCTTTATCCTGTAGGAACCGCTCTGAAATCAGCCCCACGCACCCTTTCCTCTCTCTGTACCCTCTCTCACCTTTGCTGGAGGGCATGTGGCTCCTGTTCCAGGACAGTGAGCCTGGGGGCACTGGGCCCCTCCCAGAGTCTGTGGGACCATGGTGGTCCAGGGCAGGGCTGCCTGTAGGTAGGAGGATGGGCCTTAAGGTGGCCTTTCTGGTCCTCTCCATCTCGGAGCCTCTGGGGCAGCCCTTCCTTCTCTGCTTGCTGGGCGGCATGGCCCTTCTGCATTACTTCTCAGGGGAAGAAAAACACAGGCCTTTCCCAAGAGCTGAGGCTTCCAGAGCCTGGCCTGAGATGGACACGTGCCAAGGCACCTCCTTGGGCCTCGGGGAGCCTGTGATGAGGCCCTAGAGCGCTCCTCAGGCAGCCATGCCATCTGCCCTGCTGGGCATTGTGTCTCAGAACCCAGTTGCATCCAGAGCGGGCTGCAGAGGGCCTGCGGGGTCTCGATTCGGGGCCTTGGCCTCCACGTCCCGCCCACCGTCGGCTCTGGGCACCACCACATCCTGATGCCAGAGATGGCCGAGGCTTTTACTGTGCCCTAGGGACCCACACCTCTCAGTGACTGTGTCCAGCAATGTGTTTGTGATACACAAGAACTACTCGAGAAAACGGAGGCGTGCTCTCTGTGGGGCCCAGACATGCCCAGGAGCGGCAGGCACGAGCGCAGTGGTCCCCGCACACCTGGCCTCAGCCTCGGCACAGTGGAGAAGTGCTGCGTCCTTCCACTTCCTGTGCGCCACGGACGGGCACTTACAGACTGCAGAAGGGCTCCACAGCGCCCAGGTTTGCATGTTGTGGCAATTTCAGGCACCATATGTATTAAAAGCGTGTCATCCGATGTTGTGCTCTGTCTCACACTAGTAATAACTGTCCAAGGCTCCCGTCTACACACAGGGCCCGGTCCAGGGGGCCTGTCCTAGCTTGGGGTCACTTTTTGGGAGAACTGTGGTTCAGGGAATAATCAGGGGCACCTAGAGTTCTGAATTTGGGGTTGGCATTTAGCAAAGGGAGCTTTCAGGAGGTGCCAGTCAGGGAGGGCTTCCTGGAGGAGGCAGGCCCAGCTCTCGCCAGCTTCTGCCTTGTGTGGGGCCTGGCACCACTGGCAGTGCCCAGGCTGCTTGTGCAGACAGGCTGGGAGTAGTTGTGATTGCTCTTTCCTGTCCACAGAGTGCGCTCGGTGTTGGAGCCATTTCCCCTGTTGGTCACCTAAGCCTAGCGCACGGGAGGCCCATGTGGGAGGGCTAGGGAAGGTGACCCAGGCCCGGCGAGCTCACAAAGGCCTGAGGGCCGGGAAGGGAGGTACTTCTGCGCAGGCGCTGCATCCAGGGGTCTTGGGAAGGCCACCAGAGAGGCTGGTCGTGGAGAAGGAGAGCCAGCAGGTGGGGCCTGGGTGCCAGGGCAGCATTATCTGTAGGGCGGTACCCTGCGGCAGGAGCTGTGGCTTCCCGTCCCCCTCCCGCACGGCCTCTCCCCTTGAGGACAGCTGCCGCCACATCATAGATGGTGGCTGCATAAGAGGCACTGACAGCCGGTCAGGGGAGCCACACAGGGACAGGGTGTCAGGGCCCTAGGCTCAGGGGCGGCCCCGCCAGCAGCACTAAGTGAGGGTACTCGCCCTGAGCCCCGGCCGACGGACACGCACCCCTCCCCAGGGCCCACATTGTCCCTCTAGAGGAGCCATGAGGGAGGGGCCAGGGTGCTGGGTCGGCGGCCTCTGCAGGGTGTCCCCAGTGGGCTTCTTTCCTGCCAGAGGGGCCCCTTCTGGGTGCTTCCAGGGGGCTGGCCTGGTGGGGGAGGGGCAGGGCTGCTGCTCCTAAGAGCTTCTCTGGGAGTGGGGCTCAGGTGTGCCCTTGCTGCACCCAGGGGCTTCCAGGTGTTGGGGTCTCTGTCCCTGCACTCAGGAAACTCTCACCCTTTGTCCTACAGAGCAGTCCCTCAAGAGCACCCTGGCCCCACCTCCAGTCTGGCTGGTGGCAAAGTTTGTGTGTGGGGAGAGACAGGAGTGGAGCGGGAGGGGCACGGAGGTGCTGCAGACCTGGCTGCCCTCTGTCCAGAGCAGAGTAGGAAGCCAGGCCGTACCCGCCGGGTTCCTGAGGTCGTGCGGTTGACAGGCAGGCAGCTGTAGGTGGCCTTCTGGCCTCTCAGCTGGTGAGGGCTGTCCCAGGTGAGGTGTGGCCTACAAGCAACCTTCCTGGCCCCAGAGTGCCTTAATTTGAAGGTGTAGTTGGTCAGGGCGGGCCCTCCATGCCTGTGCACTCTGCCGGTAGCTGTGGAAGGCAGGCAGGGCGTGTGGGAATGGGGTCCTGTGGCTCAGTAATTAAGTGCCTCGTGGATGGCACCCAGCAAGGCAGAGCTGGACACTGGCAGGAGGGGCGGTGGCCAGGCGGAGGCGGCTGCATCATAGAGAAGAAGCCAGCTAGGAGCCCAGGAGCCCTCTGCAGTTGCTGCCTCCACCAGGCCCTGGGCTAAACACCCCCCTTTTGGTGCCTTTTCAGGGTGAGGGGTTTCCCTCAAGGGAAGACAGAGGCCGGAGCCCACCTTACCTCCTGCCACTGGCCCAAGGAGGGACTCAGCTGCTGGGCCCCATGGCCGCATTGCAGGCCCCACTGTCACCGGGCCCAAGTAGAGGAAGCCCAACTTCTGCCCGCAGGAGACTGAGGTGCTGGTGTCCACGGCCAGCATGCACTGCTAGCTGCTGTTAGGCCCCGGGCTGCTGAAGCCGAGCCCACCCTCAGGTACCGTGTGTGGTGCCAGATCCTGTAGGCCGCGAACTTGCTGGGCTACGGCCTCCGTGATGTCATCGACCTGATGCACAAGTGTCGGGACTGCATGCTGCTATGAGGCACAAGCTGGGCGCCCTCCACCAGGTGGGCCCTGACCCCGCCTGGGCTCCCACAAGCTGCAGGCCCTGGTGCTGCGGAGCAGGCAGTGGCCAAGACCTTGGGCCAGGCTGTGTCTCCGAGAGCCCTGGCCTGGAGCCGCCGAGAGCTGAGTTCCAGGGCCAGCTGCCCTCCAGGCCACGGCTCCTCCCTTGCGCAGCCCCTCTCCTGTGGTCCTCCTCCTCATCCTCCATCACCATCCAGGGTGTCCTTGTCCATTCGCTCCCTGCTCCATCATTCACATGTCCACCCATCCGTTCACGATTGCAGACGTGTGTTAAGAACCGGGCACTTCGGAAGTGAGTGGTGACTTGCCACCAGCTCTGGCTGGCCTGTTCCTGCCTGGTCTGGAGCTGACCATGCGGGAGATGAGCCTTGCTCTTCCCGCTGCCGCCCTGTCGGTCTCTTGGACCATCCCACAGTAGAGGTGCCTTTGTGATGGCGGCCCACTGTGTTTCCAAACACTTGCTTACTCGAGCAACGTTTTGGGTGCCACTGTGTTTCTGTCTCCTCCTTTACTGTCCTGCCCTGGCCATTAGAGCGATGCTCCTCGTGACTCACTAAGTTGGTTTCATGCCTGTTTTCAGAGCTGATGTGTAAAGTATGCTGCTCTGTACCTGTTTTATTTATTTTTTAAGAAATGGCCACTGTGCTGCACAGGCTGGCCCTGAACTCCAGCCTCAGTCTCCCGAGTAGCTGGGACTATAGGTGTGTGCCACCATGGATGGCTCTGTAACAATCTTCATGACCAGCAGCCTCAGTCCTGGTGGGTCTAGCTATCCCTGCAACATCCAGGTGGACAGGCAGGGACCAGGGAGTCAGGGCTTGCTGGGGGACGCACCAGGCCTTTGCAGAGCCCTTTGCCCAGAGAGTACAGCTCCCCTGGTGTCTGACAGGTCTGAGAGGTCAGCAGGGGTCAGTGCAGGATCAATGTCCAGGAACTCTGAGCGTGGGGTCCTTGACAGGTGCAGGGAGCAGAGATGATGCACAGACGTGGGTGGTCCCTGGGCCTCGGGAGCATCAGGCGAGCTGGAAGAGGGATGGCTCTCATGCCTGACTGGGATTACAGCTGCAGAGTGATGAGGGCTTCCCCCTTCTGCCCTGAAAGCTGTCTAGGCAGGTTGTGGCCGGGACCGGATGAGTCCCAGAGCTCAGGGCTATGGCCAGCTGGCCAAGGCTGCGCTTGGGATGCCTGCTCAGATCTGCCCCTCTGACCAAGCTGGATGTGCAGCCAGAACCAAGACATTCTGTGAGCAGGTGCTCAAGCCCACATGGCCAGATGTGGGGCTTGGCAGGGCTTCAAAACAGGGTCCAGAAAACACGCAGAGAACTTAAGGCAGAAGAAGTGAAATGGCTGTCAGGATAGCAGCTGGCACGCGGGCTGCCCCTTCTCTGACGCCAGCACTGCCTGGCGGTGCCTTCTCCCCCGTGCCAGGGCTCACCTGCGCGGTTGCTGCCCGTGGCGGCATCAGTGGGACGTGGGGCCTGGAAGTGCGGGCCCTGCCCGGGTGCTTGGGGATGGTGGATCCTGCTGCCCCTGAGACGAAGGACTAGGAAGGTCCCTTGAGCTCCAGGTGGTGGGACCCGCACTCGGTTCACGCGTGAAGGCCACGTCGAGGGGGCCCGGCTCGTTCACACAGTCCCTCAGCCTGGCCCTGCCTTGCCCAGTGCTGGGCCTTGGGACTGTTTTGTTTCATTGTTGAGATATTTTTCACATATCAAAATTTGCGATTTCTATCATGTGTGAGCCAGTGGCTGTCAGTATGCTCTTGGTGCCCTGTGTCCGTCTGACTCTCTGTCTCCACTGTCCCCCAAAGGCAGGCCCAGCCCTGGCAGCCAGGGTCTGCCTTCTGCCTCTGGCTTGCCTGCTCTGGCTGCTCCTGGAAATGGCTCCAGGCCTGTGCCTTTGTGTCTGGCCCGTGACCCTCGGGGCCTTCGTTCTTTCCTGCATCATGGGTGTGCACCCCCCAGGCTGCCATGGTCTTTAGGGAGCATGGAATTGCCGCACCACAGGCCCCGACAAGCTTCCCCCCTGGATTGGCTCTCGGGTTCCTTCTGGCCTGGAAGGCTCGCCTGCCTGCCTCCCTCCTCCACCGCAGCGCTGCCCTGAACCCAGCCTTCCTGGGGTTTGCCATACTGGGAGCCTGGCTGTCCCTGCCCCCGCTGCAGGCTGAGCCTCGTCCTGGTTGCTGGTCTGGACGCTGCTCTGGGGTGAGTTGGTCCACTCTCTGCCCTCCAGCCCCGTCCTCCTCAGGTCCTTAGCCCAGCAGCCCTGGGGGCTCTCATTACACTTGCCAGGGCTGGGGGTCCTGGGCAGCAAGGCATGCTGTGGCTGGGTGGTCAGGAGAGGCACTGTGTTAGTGAGAGGGCGGCCACTCACTGGCCAGTGCCCCGCCTTAGGTGAGAGGAGTGAACCCTGCAGCCTCGGGAACCGTCCTGGGCACCCCATCTCCAGCCTTTCTTCCTAGCACATGTCTCCCTGGGGCTTGTCTGCAAGCCACTGGACAGTCAGGCCGTAGGGCACCTGTGTTTGCAGGGCTCCCTGTGCCAGTGAGGCAGAGACAGGCTCTCAGCCCTGCTGGCGCGGGTCGTCCTGTCCAGCTGTCCTTTCCACATAGCCTTTGACAGTCACCCTCCGCTCTTGAGGTCCTGTGTCTGGGAGGTCACTCAGGGCCCTGTTAAAGCGTCCCAATCTGTCCTGGGAAGCACTGCCTGCCCAGAGCGTGTGCTGGGAACTTCTCAAGGCTTTGTGTGTATGCCCCTGCCCCGTTGGCCAGGCCAGGCTGGAAATCTGGCCCTGGTCTGTCTTGCAGAGCACCTTGAAGCACCCTGGTCTGTCTTGAAGCGCCTGCCACGCAGCCCTGCACACGGTGTTCATGCTCCGTGCGTAGGCAGTGAGCAGCCTGCAGTGGCCTAGCACCGTCGGCACGGTCGCGCCGCCCAGGGCGGGGCCTGTTGCCTCCCTGCACAGTGGCCATCGTGTGGGCTTGCCCGCTTCCATGCCCTGGACCAGGGAAGCCTTGCCCCAGCCTCCCATCTGCAGCTCTTCCCTGCCACTTCCTCATGTACCCACAGCATGGACACCTAGCTGTGACCCTGAGGCCAGCCGCCTCGTCCTCCCCCACGCCTCCAAGTCCTCTGGGCGCTCGGAACTTCATGGTGCTTGGAAGGAGGGTGGTCCCCAAGTTGTGGGCCTTTACCACGCTGCCCTGGCCTTCCTCCTCTGCTGCCTCCCAGCGTGGTCGGGAACGCCTGACTCTTCTCCTTCCCCTGATTTCTCTAGAGTGGGGACAGACATACCTCAGTCGTCGCCCAGGCAGATAAGACTAGGAGCTGCTGACATCCTTCAGCATCACGCCCTACGCAGTTACCCGTGCATTTGGAACATCTGATGCCTTCTCTTCTGCCAGCACAGCCTGCCTGGGAGCAGCTAATGAGCCTCTTACAGTTGTGCGCTAAGATTAGGGGCTCGCCTGTGGGACCTGATTCAGGGAAGAGCTCCGCACAAGAGCAGATGGGCACAGACCCTCAGAGTCCCCACAGTTACTGTGTGGTCATTAGAAGTCTTTGTCTCTCTCTAGCCAGGTGTGCTGGCGCAGGCCTGTAATCCCAGTACTTAGAAGGCTGAGACGGGATCACAGGTTGGGGCCAGCACGTGGTAACTTAGTGAGATTGTTTCAAAATAAAAAATAAAGAGGGACCTAGCTCTGTGGTTTAATAGCTCTGCCCTTTGGTTTAATTCTTAGTACTGCAAAAAGAAGAAGAAGAAGAAGAAGAAGAAGAAGAAGAAGAGGAGGAGGAGGAGGAGGAGGAGGAGGAGGAGGAGGAGGAGGAGGAGAAAGAAAGACATCTCCGTCTCTCCCGGGGGTTTGGAATCGCCCGTGATCTCACTCACAGTGAAGCAGAGCTGGACGGGAGGCGGGGGGAAGCCGAGCAGCCTGCTCAGCGCACTTTCTCTTGTCCTGAGTGCAGGAGTCATTGTCTCTGAGGGCAGGCCGTGTGGGATGGACGAGAGCTCGGTCGTCCTTCCTCCTCTGGGCAGTGTCAGGGAGGAGGGGGAGGCACGGCTTCCTCTGGCCCTCCTTCAGGGAGTTCTGGAGTTGGGCAGCTGGGCCTCCCTTCCTGGGACCCAGGAGCCGTCCCCAGTGTCACCGTGGCCTGTCAGGGCTCATCCGGAAGTGCTCTCCCTAAATCGCTCAGTTCCTGCGTGTCTGTGGCATCCTGCGCCAGCAACGCGTGGGCCACCCGGGTGGGTGAAAGGCGCAGAATGCGTGTGTCGCGCTTGGCAGGTGGTGGGCCGAGGGGGCGCGGTGGCAGTCTGGGGTCCCGTGGCCAGGTGTTTGTGCGTTTCCTCCGCCTGGCCAGACAACGGAGCTGGTGTACCAGGAGGCACTGCAGCCGTGTGGATGCTGGATGGCGTCTGCCAGGGCTTCCTTGGTTGCGTTGGTACCATCGCTCAACGCTCAGCTCTGGAACATGTAGCTATGGAACTCGGGGGTCAAAGTGGGCAGGAAGACCCCGCCTGTAGGAAGGGTGAGGTGTGAGGTGGCCTCGGGCTAGGAGGCTGTGCTGGGGAGCTGGGCGCCCGGAGCGGGGCAAGTGGGGTGCGGGCGGTGGACAGGGGTGCAGAGGTGTGGCGCTTGGGTGGGCTCCCGCCTCTCCCCCGCGCACTGGTGACCGACACGGTGCAGGGCAGCACTCACGTGGTGCCATTATCAGCTCCAGGAGATCGGTCAGGCCACGCACTCCTGTAACTCCTCGCTGTCTGTAGGGTCTGCTGCGGTGCCTCCTCTTTCGTTTCCAGTGTTAGAATCTGTATTTGCCCACTTGCTATTGACTGGTCTGGTGTACGTTTATCGTGACAGGATTAGTCTGAGGACACGTATCAGTCATTTCAAGGACTCGGTTTTGGTTTCATGGATTTTCTCTAATGTCGATTGAGTTGATTTCTGCTCATTTTATTAATTTTTTTCTAATTGCTCTGGGTTTAATTCCTTTCTTAGATCATTGACTCGGGACCATTCTTTTCTAATGTGTTCATTGCTGTCGTCTTCCCCTCTCTGCATTGCTTTACTTATATAAACTTACTTGGATGCATTGTGTTTTCATTTCATTCATTTAATTTTTTTTCTGATTTCCTTGTGATTCCTTAATCTACTTATGGCTACTTAGAAACATGCTGTTTAAGTTCAAGTAACTATGTATATTCACAGCTACTTCTGTGGTATTAGTTCAGAGAATGTATTTGTATTATTTGTGTGCAGAGAATATCTTTTGTATGGTATCAGTTGGCACAACATGTGGAGACGTGCTTCATGGTCTGAGACCTGGTGACCTCGCTCAGTGAGTGGTCCAAATGCACTGACGAGGGGGCTGGCGGGCAGCGCATCGCTGGCTCAGGCCCGGGGCGGCGCGGGCGTGTCATCCTCCCGCTCACACCGGTCGCTTCCTCCAGTGACCGCTGAGAGGGAGGCCACAGCTCACTCTGGCCGTGGACTTGCGATTTCTCCTTCCCGGGGTCGATTTGTGTTCCATCTGCTTCCCACGGTGATATTCGGTACCTACATGTTCAGAATTGTTTTGCCTTAATCAGCTGACCCTTTGTTGTTGTGGAAATACCCTCCTTTTTTCCCGGGCTGTGTTGGCTGTTCTGAATTTTATGCTGAGAGCAGCGTAGCCTCTCCGTTCTCCCTAGAGGTTTGCATGGCGTCCTTCCCCAGCCCTTTTGCTTGCCGGCTATGTTTGACTTTGCATTCGGATGGCGAGATTTTTGCATATGCTGTGTAATAGTCTTGTTTTAGTCTAGTTGCAGTCTGTTTTTCTTTTTCTCTTTTCTCTTTTTCTTTTTGTTGTGGTACTGGGGATTGAACCCAGGGACATTCTTCTTCCAAGCTACACCTCCAGCCCTATTTTATTTTTATTTTGGTTCACTAGGTCGACGAGCATCTCACTACTGGCTGAGCCTGTGATCCTCCTGTCTCAGCCCCCCAAGCACTGGGATTGCCGCATGCGCCACCACGCCGGCCGCTTCCTAACTGGAATGATTGAGCAGGAGGCTCTGGAAGTAGGAGCTGCAGCCTCACTCAGCAGATGTGACTGAGAGCGCTGGAGACGTGGCCGCGGTGGCGGAGGCGTTGAATGTATAATTTTATTAACTTCCATTAGCTACCATTTACATTTAGGTTGCTAAGTGACTCGTGGCTGCCGGGTTGGCCAGCTCATGTTTACACTGGTTTCCTTGGGGTAAACACCAACGAGTCTCTGCTTGCATCTGCCATCTTCACGTCCGCTTTCTAAGGTCTCTTTGCTTTTCTCTCCCTCCTTCCTTTTCTGGATAATTGAGTGTTCAGTGTTCCCGTTACCTCGGCCGCTGGCTTTCTGGCATTCCTGCTTACGTTTTTATTGATTACTTAGGAGTTTACACTCTGTGTCTTTAGCTTTTCCCAGCTTCAGGTGATATGAGATCGCCTCACCTCTAACGCGTAAACCTCCCGCCGTGACTTCTGTTTCATGTTCCCGTCTTCTGTAATTATCTACACACGTTCGCTGCCCCACGTGTTGGCACACATCACTAGTAACCACGCCTTGTTAGTGATTTTCCTTTAATAGTCAGTTGTCTTCTAGGTAAATAATAGTGAGAAAAATACCTTTTAAAATTTGCCTTATTTACCACTCTGGCAACCTCCAGTTTTTTATTTAGATCCCAAATTCCCTCTATTGGTATGTTTGACCTGAATAACTTATTTTGGCATTTCTTGTAGTGCGTATCTGATTGAAAGAGATTTTCTCAGCTTTTATTTGCAGAAAATATATCTTTTTTCGGCCTGTAGTTTTGAAATACATTTCCACTGGGGATAGAGTAGCAGGTGAACGTTTTTCCTTCGGAACTTTAAAAGTGCCATTGCTCTGTCTTTTGACGTCTGCGCTTTCTGATGTAGGATGAAGTCCTTATGTTTTGTTCTTCTGTGTGGATGTGCAGTATTTCCTCTAGCCCCTTTTAAGATTTCTTCTTTATCATGACTTTCTGCAATCTCACTTTACTGTGCCTTGGGTTGTTTGTTTGTTTTTAATATTCTGCTTGGGGCTTGTTGAAATTCACAGGCCTCACAATTTATAGCTCCACGGGCTTTGGATGTTTTGGGGCATATTTTTTAAGCTCTTCCTCTTCCTCCTCCTCCTCCTCCTCCTCCTCCTCCTCCTCTGTATTTCACACTAGAGATTGAACTCAGGGGCATTCTACCTATAAGCTACACCCCAGCCCCTTTTATTTTGACACAGGATCTGGCTAAGTAGCTGAGGCTGGTCTGGAACCTGCAATCCTCCTATATCGAGTGGTGGGATGACAGGTGTGCACCACCACGCCTGGCTTTGAGGTTCCTTTTGATTGACTGGTGGATTTTGTGTCCCTGGCTCCGCCTGCCTTTGTGGGCCCCTGGGCTCGGTTCGCTTTCCTCAGCCTTTCTCGTCTCCTTCGTTTAGGTTCTCTGGGCTGTGCTCAGGGCCGCTGGTCCTCTGGCCCAGGCGGTGGGACGCTGGCTTTCTGTCCATCTTGAGAGGCCCTGCCTCCCACGCATTGGCCACTTGCTGCACCCCTCTCCTCCCTGCATGTGCACCTGCTGCTCAGCAGGCTCCAGTCCAGCCCCTGCCTCCCCCTGCCCCCTCCCCTCCCAGCAGCTCTGTGGCCTTGGGCCTGTTCCTGTGGGCCCCTTTTCCCAGGGCTGTGGGCCCCGTGGTCCTGTTTCTTCCTGTGTCTAGTACTTTTTAATTATGAATTTTGCATCCTTTTGTGCTGGATTCAGTTCTTTTCCTTTGAGGAGGACTGGGCTTTGGTCTAGGGCCAGTTATGTTACCTGTGAATCACTTTAATCTTTTCAAGGATTGTTTTATTTTTTTCTTATTTCTTATTTTTATTTTTTTGGTGGTACTGGGGTTCCTAGAAGCCTTTCTACCTCCGGGCTACACTCCAGACCTATTTTATACTTTTTATTTGGAAACAGGGTCTCTTAAGCCAGCGAGGCTGGCTTCGAACCTGCGTGATCCTCCTGTCTCCGCCTCCTAAGAGTAGGGGATTACAAGCGTGCGCCACCACGCCCTGCCTCAAGGATTGTTTTAAAATCATTTAGGGCCTCCCCAGAGTAGCCTTGGCGCCAGCATCAGCTCAGGCTGGCCTCTAAGGCGGGGCCCTCTGTGGTCTCTTCTGAGCACCAGGTATTCAGGGAGGTCCCTCTCGTCCTCACAGGGTGAGCCCAGCATCCCCAGCCTGTGCGCTCAGGTTTAGCTGGGGTCTCCCGGGACTGTTGTTTCTGCAGAGTTGTTCCGTCCTTGCCCAGGTGGGGTCGGCTTCTGCCTGCACAGGTGTGCATTTGGCTGGAGCGCAGGCCTTCGCAGGGACCCGGGACTCCTGGTCCCCGTGCCTGCCCCCCTTGTGGCTCCCCGTGCCCTGCCGCACTCCGCCTCAGCCTTGGCCTCGGCCCAGGGGCTACTGGGCCCTCTTCTGGTCCTGCCTTGCTCGGCAGTCTGGAGTTGCTTAGAGCAAAAAGCTGGGGTGGTTTTAGGACTTAGCCCATTTTTTCTCATTTTTTCCGGATTATAATACTGCATCAAGTATTATCCATTATCAGAAAATTGTTTCTCCTGCTTCATCCAGTCTTCAGCAACTCACCGAAGAGGTTAGTCCCAGGCCCTTCGTCTTCTTCAGGGCAGATGCTTCATCATGCCATGAGGTTTTGACCCTCACCCCTCTGTACCGCTGATGCCAGGTTCCTGTACCTGACACTTACCTCTGTCCTGACAGCCACCCTGTATGCTCAGTGCCCAGGAGGCCTCTTTCCTCTGCGGCGTCTGGTCCCCACCCTCCTTGGGCCTCTTTTTTCCCCTAACGGAACCGCACCCTGCCCTGGAGCCCAGTGCCTCCCCTTCCAGTGCTACTGCAGAGGCACAGGTCAGAACCGCGTGGCTCTGGTGCCGCGTCCCAGAGGGGCCGCCTGTGGCTGTGCGGTCCGGGAGGGCAAGGGCAGCGGGGAGGAGGGACTGCAGCGGCAGGTTCCAGGGGTCCCCGCCCTCCCCCGTGCCCACTACCTCCTGTGCCGACGTGGCTGCTCGTCGAGATTCCAGCCCTTAGTGAGCGCTTGCGTGCTGCTGAAGTGCAGGGCCCATGGGCAGACGGAGCGTGCTCTCCTGTGCCGTAGTCCCAAGCCACAGCGAGGCTGGGCTGTCCACAGCGGTGTGGCCGAGTGCCCAGGAGGGGAGATGGCACTTTGGACACAACCTGCAGCATCTCGGCTTGCTTTGCCAGGCCTCAGCCAGTCTCCTGAGCTTCTGGGTCATGTGTGGCCCAGGCAGGGGCTCTTCTCAGGTGCCTTCTCAGTGCGTCAGTCCTGGGATGGACCCACAGCTGTCCTCCTGGGCCTGGGCCTCAGTGCCTCTGTCCCAGCAGAGTATCTGCCCTCCCCATGTCCTCCTGCGGAGCTCCAAGACGCCAAAGGCAGCCACTGTGCGCCCTGCGGCCCTGCCTCGCATGCTCCCCAGCGGCCCTTGCCTGACGCACCGTCTGCTGAGCTGGGTGCCCAGGCTGCCCTCCTGAGGCGGGGATCGGTAGGCTGCCTGCAGGGGTGGTTGTACCAGAGTCCTGGAATCTCACACCTGTCCTCAGCCAG
The DNA here is from genome assembly GCF_963383645.1 of Muscardinus avellanarius. NCBI lineage: Eukaryota > Metazoa > Chordata > Mammalia > Rodentia > Gliridae > Muscardinus > Muscardinus avellanarius. Next base: position 2,101,793 of record NC_137789.1, read on the forward strand.
GGACCAGGGCCGGGCCCGGATGCCACTCCCAGGTCAGCCAGGACACACTGGCTGTCTCCTCAGGAGGGCTGTGTGGGCTTCTAGGAGACCTGCGCAGTACGGCAGAGTTCATGATGCGTGGAGGAGCCTGAGCAGGAGGTGCCCGGCCACGTGGTGATGTGCCTGCTCCTGTGCTGTGAGGGTATTTGGGGGTCCCCTCCTCCACTGCAGGAGGCTGGCTTCACGGGTCCCCTGCCTGCCTGCTGATCTTGCCGGTCTCCACTCCCTGGGTTCCGCCTCTTGGTCCCGGGGCTGGCGGTGATCACTGTTACCATGACAGACCCCTGTGGGTTGCCTGCAGAGAGCCCGGGCCTCAGGTAGGGCAGGGCGGTTGGAGGTACAGTGCGGGGGAGAGGGCTGTCAGGCAGCACAGCGTGTGGCCTGGGGGCTCCGTGGGGGTGTCCATGGTGATGCTCTGCACGCTCTCCCGTCTGTGGGCTCTCCTCTGCGGTGAGCCAGCGCCCTGCAGTGTCGGGCCTCTTTCAGGGGCTGAGGGGTGGCAGTCAGGAGATGCTCGGCTGCCCACTGTAGGTCCCGCCTCCTCCAGGGGATGCTCCCTGAGCAGAAGCTCCGGTCTCCTCCTCCTCCAGCTGAGTCAAGGCCTCAGGAGCAGCACAGGGTCTGCCACCCACGGGTCTGTGCCTGGACGGCCAGCATGACTGCGGATGCCGTTTGCCCAGCAACAGCAGCTGGCCATAGCAGCTGCCACAGCAGGCATGGTGAGGGCAGGGGCAGCCGCAGGACTGGACAGCGGCGGGGGTCTTCTCCAGCTCAGCTCAGGGCTCAGGCTCAGCTACTTCCTGGGGAGTGCTCTTGGGCTTGTGTGGCCTCCTGGCTTCCCATCTGTAAGATGAGTACACCCGTTCCTGTGCTCAGCTGGGCAGTGCCTGGGGCTGCCCCACAGGCACAGCCTGTCCCACACCACCCTGCCATCACTAGTCACAGCTGCCCTGCCCGGCCATCTCGAGGGCTGCCTGCCGTTCTGCAGTTGGGGGCGAGTGCCAGGAGCCACGTGCCCCTTCCAGGCCAGGAGGATGAGCTGGCCTTCCTGGGAGCCCAGAGCTGGGCTGGGCCCTGCCACAGTGTGCAGCGCTGGGCGGGGCTGGGCATGGTGGCAGGCAGCACCTGGCTCTGGGCCTCCGCAGGCTGGCGCGGAGTGCCGGTGTTGGGAGAATCCTTTGCAGCCTAGGGTCTCCCGCCCCTTCCCCCTTGACAGAACTCTACCACGTTCTCCTGTTCTTATATTTTATTATGGGAAATTGTAAACCAGGGACCACCCATGCCCCATGTCCTTTCACGTCTGGCCGCCCACCCTTCTGCGCGCTGCAGTCAACCAGGGCTCCCGGCATCCTTCACACCCGCTTGCTGCCTTCACTTCCATTCGTTCATGGTACTGAGGACTGAACCCAGGGGCTTCTACGTCTGAGCCACACACCCCCGGCCCTATTTTAGTATTTTTTTTTTTATTTTGAAACAGGATCTTGCTGAGTTGTTGAGACTGGCCTCGAACCTGTGCCATCCTCCTGTCTCAGCCTCCCAAGCTCTGGGATTACAAGTGTGTCCACCATGCCCGGCTCATTGTCTTGGGTTTCTTAAAGTGTAATGATCAGTGTTTCTTGGTGTACTCCCAGGCGTGTGACTGTCGCCACTTCTCATCCAGAGCGTGTTCCTGGAGTGTGTTCTCCACACCTGCTCCCATGTGTCGTGGCCCGGCCTGCTTTGCCTCTGTGGACTGGTCACTTCTGCACGTGCTGTGTAAACGGAGTCACGCGGCCTGTGGCTTCGCTGCTGAGCTGTGTGTACGGGGCTCCGGGTATAGCTTCATAGTTCTTTCTCGGGGCTGCGCAGTGCGGCGGGCGTCTGCGCTGTGGCTGGACCCTGTCCTGCCTTCGCTCCTTGGCTGACTGATGGGCCAGTAGAGGGCTGTCTCTTCGCATTCTCAGCGGTCGTGGTGCTCTGAGCGTCCTGGCAGACTCTGTCTTGGCATGTGAGCAGGAGGGTGGTTGCTGGGTGTGGCAGGTGGCACCATCTACCATGGCCCTCCCTCATCTGTCTTTGCCAGCCGACCAGGCTGATCCTCAGGGCCTCCAGGAGCTGTGCCAGGAGACATGGGCAGGGTCTTCCAAATCAACTCCAAGGACGTGTCTGCCCACCCACCCCCTCCCTCCTGGGAGGTGACATTGGAGCCATACCAGACCAGCCGCTCCCTGCCCCGGCTGTCCTGCAAGCCAGTCCTCAGGTCCTCAGACTGGATCATGGCCGCCTCCTAGCATGGGGTCTCTGGGTCCCAGCCCCTGGTGCTTCTCCATAGCCGGTCAGCTCCTCTCCTCTCCTCTCCTCTCCTCTCCTCTCCTCTCCTCTCCTCTCCTCTCCTCTCTCCTCTCCTCTCCTCTCCTCTCTGCATCCCTGCCCCACACATGCTGGCTCCTCACAAGTCCCTTGGAGAAAGGAGCATGTCCCAAGTTTGCTCAGACTGACAGGGCTGGCAGAACAGATGCCAGGGTCCAGGGCAGAGGATAGAACCACAGTCCGTGTGCTCAGGACTGCGGAGGAGCCCTGCCCAGATGCAGAGCGAGGCCCGCGGGCAGCTCCTGAGCCCCTGGGGCTGCGCCTGTCTAGGACAGCTGAGGAGAAGTTCCTGGCTGGGATGGGCTCTGCCAGGGAGGGTGGCCGAGCCTGCCCCTGGCCCAGGGCCTCCCTGCCCTGCTGGCTTTGGTGGCCACTTCCTGGAGGGTGGGTATGGAGTGAGTGGCGGGAGTGTCCTTCTGACCCTCGTGCCTTTCCCCGCTTCTGTCGGGCAGTGGCCTCCTTGGAGAGGAGCCTCTGGTTCCTGGGGCACCGAGGGACACACGGGAGCTTGGGGACAGCCTGTGAGTATGTGGCTGCTGTGAGCAGTACCACATGCACACCTGCACACCTGCACACCTGGACTCTCCACACGTGCCCCTGTGGGTGGGCCCTGAGCTCAGAGCTGGGTGTGCAGCCCCAAGGCCACTCTCCATGAGCCACACCCTCCCCACACCCCTGGGGAAGCCAGGTGCACCTGTGGATGCACAGACACACATGCGTGTGCATGCTCGGGTAGCAGGGTGTGTACCAGCTTGCACACGCTTCTCCCTGCAACATGCTGGAACCCAGGCTCTGACAGGCATGCACATGTGCGTTCACACCTGTGGACACTCAGACCAGGTAGAAGCGGGCTTTCTGGTTCTGGTTTTGCCCGTGGGGAGCTAAGCCTTGGTGGGTCACTTGACTTGCCTTCAGGGTCGTTCCACAGCCTGCCCTGGCCTGGGCCGGACGGGGATGTGGTCTAGGTCCCAAGGGGAGGCACCTCTGGTGCTGTCTGATAAATCATGACCCTGGGGGGCCCAGAGAAGAAAGGAGGCTCCTCTGGGGAGTGAGCAGCCACCCCAGCATGGTGGCCGGGGCCGGGGCCGGGGCACTGCCGGGTGGGGCCACTGCTTCCCCAGACAGGCCGTGCTGTAGCGCTCCGCTGCTTCTGGGCCCCGGCCTGGTTCTTGTCTGTGATTCTGGTCTGGGATGCTTTGGGTCTGAGGACCTGAGCAGTTCAGTTAGCAGAGTTGCTTACTGGGTTCACCAGGTTGGGGTACCTGGTCCCCTGTCCCACCCCCCGCCACCTGCCCTGAGGACTGAAGAAGGGCTTGTGGTCTCTGTCCACAGAGGACTGAAGCCCCGGCCAAGGGCTTGTGGTCTCTGTCCACACAGGACTGAAGCCCCGGCCAAGGGCTTGTGGTCTCTGTCCACAGAGGACTGAAGCCCCGGCCAAAGGCTTGGGGTCTCTGTTCACACAGGACTGAAGCCCCCGGCCAAGGGCTTGTGGTCTCTGTCCCCACAGGACTGAAGCCCCGGCCAAGGGCTTGTGGTCTCTGTCCACACAGGACTGAAGTCCCGGCCAAAGGCTTGGGGTCTTTCTGTCCCCACAGGACTGAAGCCCCGGCCAAGGGCTTGGGGTCTCTGTCCCCACAGCAGCTGTGTTCAGAAGGAGACGGAGCCTACCTGAGCTGCAGGTGCAGAGGGCCCTGGCGGATGCCCTGTGCAATTCTTTTTGGATTTTATTTTTCGTTCTTACATATACTTTATTAGTATTGGTTGTGAGAGTGGATTAAGATGTCCATGATAGGAAACATGGACACACAGGGTGTCTGTGGAGCCACTCTTGATGTGTGGTGTCTCCTGAACGCCTCCTCAAGTCCTTGTGCATTTTATAACAGGGCATTGGAGCAATGCCCTGGAGCCTGCCTTTGCCTCGGGGTGGGGTGTGTTGTGCATGCCAGCCCAGGCAGGTGCACCTTGAAGGCTGCTCTGGTGAGGGGCGGGGCTGCAGGCGGTGTGGGCGTGGCATAAGGCCGGGACTCCGCCTTCCCCGTGTTCGGAGCCCCTCTCAGCAATGGTCTGGTTCTGTGTCACTGTCACTGGTGTCTGGTGGCCAGTCCCCAGCCAGCAGTCTGCTTTCTGCTGCAGCCAGTGGGAATGAGACCACTCAGGCACAGGCTTGGGGTGCAGAGGGGGTTCCTGGGTTACACACACCGCCCGGCCCTGCGCACAGGGGTAGCATCTCTGTGGAGAGCAGGGAGGCCTAGGAGCCTGGATACAGGGTCCTAGGGGTCAGGTGTCGTCAGGGTCCCCTCTCTGGCCTTGTCCACCTCTGGAACCAGGACTGGGGTTCATGTAGTGACCAGCTGTGGGAGGAGGGCGAGGGGAGGGTGTGCCCTGAGGCCAGGCCTGGGGTTCCAGGGAGGAAGGGGTAGTGTTTTGGGTTCAGGAGAAGGAGGAACCGGCTGGGGCCAGCTCAGGTACTCTGGGGCAGAGCGGGGTGGGGCCTCAGCTTCGGGCAGCCAGAGACAGGCAGCCCGTGAGAAGCAGCACTGCCTGGTGAGCCGGGCAGCTCTGCTTCTTGGTGCTCCCGTCGTGAATGGATGTGGCCTCTGCACTTGCTCAGGTGTGGGAAAGGCCTGGCCCAGGGCCTGGAGTACGGGGCCTGAGGGGCCTGTGCCGCGGACATGGGCAGCACCCTGAGACCTGGGCCGGTGAGGAGGGACCAGTGCCCAGGCACGCTGCTTGTGACGGAATTCACTGATTTGCAGGATGCTTTGTGGGGCACAGACCCCCTGGGGGCTGAAAGGGTGGTTGGGAGCCCGAGCCTGCCCTCACTGTGCTCCCCGAGGCGGTTCTTCCTCCCTCTCTGGTAAACAGGCGTGCCCCCAAATCCATCATGGAGGCCAGGCAGACACTGGCAAGGGTTGGCGCCTACTAAGGGCTTCATGGAGTCAGCCCACGCTCGGCCCTCCTTCCCTAGAGCGGCCTCCTACCACCCTGCCCAGTGGACGCTGTGTCCTGAGCCTCGTCCGGGCAGGTGTCCTGTGGGCCAGTGGGCATCGGGCCTGGCTGTGTCCTTCCTTCCCCGCCGCCATCCTGGTGGGTGCAGCTTAAGTGATTCTGCTCACAAGTGCACTGAGCTCTGTCTCTGTTTCTTCCCCACCTGCAGGGTGTGTCATCTGCGGAGGGGTGAAGGTGTTATGGGCCAGCGCCCTCTCCTGGTGTGCGGCAGAGAAGTCCCTCTTCCCGGCCTGCAGCCACACCTCCACTCACCTCCCCTGCTGTGGTGTGCAGTGCAGGTCAGGGGCTCTAGGGCTGCGGGTGTGTGTGTGAGGTCAGAAGCGACTCCCAGGCTCTGCCCAGCCCGTGGCCCAGGCTGCTGGCTTGTACCCCGCAGGCTGCTGGGCTCCTGGCACACCCCTTCCTCAGCCCAAGATTGGCATGTCAGATGGGTACCAAAAGGCATCGAGAAGCCCTGGATCAAGGTCATCCAGCGCCGCGAGCCCGCACAGGCGGCTCTTTGAGGGGCTTTGTTCTAACAGCCCAGCAGGCAGCAGGATCTGTGAGCATCTCACCCTGGACCGGCTGGCTGGAATCGAGCTGAGCGCTCTGCAAACACACCAGGAGAGAAGAAGACGCACTCCCAGTGCCGTCCTTGCATGCTGCTGGAGTGTCCTGTGGCGGGATTAAGCCCAATCATCTGCTCTCCGTGTACAGTGACTTCCAGAGCCGCTCTGGGCTCCGACCCAGGAGGTCAGCTGAGCACACCAAGGCCTCCTGCTACCCATGGAGAAACCAGGGCAGAGGGAGGGCGTCCAGGCCACAGAATGAAGCGGAGCTGAAGGGTCCTCTCAGGGAACAGGGCTGGTGTCTGCCCATCTTCTTGGGCTTGGGCAGCGCCGTGGAGGCCTGGACATGGAGTTTGTGGGTGGGGAGTTTCCTGGAGGAAGAAGCCGTTGAGCAGTCCTGGGTTGAACCTCGAGGATGGCAAGGGCAAAGGGCCCTGGTGCTGGGGCTCCGGAGTTTGGTGGGTGCAGTGGGCGCCTGGGCTGCAGCAGGAACCACGTGGAGGCCGTGCGCTGGCTGGCTCCTCCTAGCTCCTGCCCCTTCTCTTGTCTTGTCTCCTTCCCCTGTGCTGGTCTTACCTGCCCAGCAGCTTAGACTCAGATTCCATGGGGTTCTTCTGGCCTGCCCATCCCCAGGGACTGACTGACCACCTCCCCCATCTCCATCTCAACCAGAGGCTCCAGCTCATGGGCCCAGGTTGAGGGAGGGGCCTCTAGGGTGTCACCATGCCCCAGCCTGTCCAGCCAGGGCTAGTTCACCTTCTCTCCTCTTGGAGTCCCTTGTCTGACCATGTTTCACCTCTCTTTTGTGACCAAGAGGCCTTGGCCACTGCGCCTTTTCCCGGGCCCCTGCACACCTCCTCCTGCCTTCCCACCTCTCGTCTTGTCCTGGTGGTTGGTTTTCTGTGCAGAGGTCAAGGTGGCCTTTAGGACCTAAGTCAGACCACATCAGTGGCATCCAGACTCAGGAGGCCACCCACAGCCTAGCCTAGAGCTGCAGCTCTCTGGCGGCCCTTCCCTGCCTGCTCGCCCGCCGTGTCCACTTCCTCCCCCACATGGACGGCTGTCCGTCCTCTGCACCTGCACACTGGTTTGTGTCTGCTCGTGGGCGCAGCCTTGGTCTGTGGAGCCCGTTCCTGGGGCGGTACGGCTGTGGATGGGAGCACAGGGGCATGGAAACAGGAGCGGCCCAGCCTGGGCCCTTCCCACAGCCTGCACACTTGGAGTGCACGGCGGGGGGGTGGGTGGGGGGGGATGTGCTAATTGACCCCTTGAGTCTGGGAAGGAAAATCGGCTGCTGCCCGCCGGGGCTGTGGTCCAGGCCCCTCAGCGGGCGGTGGGAAGAGTGCTGGCCTGCCGGGCCTGCCCCTGCGCTCCGCTCTCCAGCTGGTCCCTGCAGGCTCCGCCATCACTCAGAACCTCTGTGCCGTCTGTAAAGCCGGGCGGTCACGAGGAATAACCGGGAGGCCCAAGCCAGACACCCAGGACACTGGGTGCCTCTAACGGCGGCTTAAATGGTGATGAACAGTCAGCGTCCAGGTTGGCTCAGGCCCCGGCAGATGGGGCAGCTTGGCCTCGTGTGACCTCCCCAGGCAGGACGCGCGGGGCTCGTCCCTCACCTGATTGCTCACCTGGCTGGCTGGCAGCGGGCGGCCGCAGAGGAGTGCTGAGAGGCTTCCTGCGCCCGGCTCCTCGGCTTACGTCTCGCCTTCAGCTGTGGGTCGCAGAAGGCCGGGCGGAGCTGGCATCCTGGGGCACGTCTTTTCTAAGTTCCGCCTTGTGGTTGTGAAGCTTGAGGCGCGGCAGGGTCCCCCCTGCGGTCGCTCGGTGTCCCTCGGCTTTGCCCGTGTGTCAGAGCCGGCCGGCATCTCTCGTGGTGACAGATGGGCGTCGCGGTCCCGGGCTTCGCGTCTGTATCCCACACTTGAATATGGCAGGGCGAGGCTGGCTCGTTCACGCAGAGCTCAGTGTTGACCTGCTGTGCCTCACTGTCAAGAGAGCGGCAAGGGCGTGTGGGGTCGTGGGGTCACTGGCGAGGTCATCGTGCGGGGTCCAGGATGGTGCCGTAGGGCTGGGTGGGCTGCCCGTCCCCGGCTGCCCGTCCCCGCTGCGCCTGTTGGGAGCCTCCTCGCTGATGGCTGTGAGGACAATGGGAACGAGGCAGATGGGGTAGTGGGCTCTTTCCCTTGCCGTCATCACAGAGGGCTGACTCCGGTTTCTTAGCCTGGTGTGCTGTGAGGGAGAGAACTCCCCACTCGAGCACCGAGGCTTAGGCATCAGTTTTCAGCTACTGGGTCCCCTTGCTGCCACTGTCACCACCGCTGGCTGTGGCCCTCCCCTGGTCCCACACCGCCTCACGCCAGAGTCCCCCTGCCCATGGAGCCCATCGCTGCCTGCGGCCTGGCCTCCACCACCCAGTGGGCTCCAGGCTCGGCCTCACTGCCCTCACCCCCAGGGGCAGCTCTCAGCAGCAGACTTCCGTCTTTGTTTAAACATGGTGGGCACGCTTGTCATCCCAGCACTCGGGAGGCTGAGATGGGAGGCTGGCGGTTCGTGGACAGCCTCAGCTTCTTAGTGAGGCCCTCTGCAACTCAGTAAGACCCTGTTTCAAAATGAAGAATAAAAAACTAGGGCTGGGGGTTATAGCTTGAAGGTAAAATGCCCCTGGGTTCCATTCCCAGTACTGCAAAAAAAAAAAAAAAAAAAAAAAAAAAAGGAAGAAAGAAAGAAAGAAAGAAGAAAGAAGAAAACAGAACATGCCTCTCATGTTTTTGGACCTGGGTGGAAGCCCAGACCTTCAGATCTTTTGGGAGCAAATGTTCTTGGGTTCCTCCTGTGGCTCGCTGTCCACCATGGAAAGGCAGGGGTGGCCATGAGCCGGCCCTCACACCCTGCCCTGCTTCAGGGCACCACTCAAACACTCTTCTCTCCTCTCCCGCCCCTCCCGCCCCTCTCACCCCAACAGCCTCTTCTCCCTGAACCACATCCCCACAGCCTTGCAGAACGGGCATGCTGCCAGAGACCCCATGTTCCTCTCTACAGCGCCCACTGTCCACTGCCCCATACCATCCAGCTCAGTCCTACTGCTTGCCAGGGATGCTACCCTCTCCCCAGCCCAGCTTACTCCGGCAAGACCCCCTCAGCTCCACTAGCCAGCCCCGTCCCTGGAGGGCCCCGGGCCTCTGGGCCCCTGCCATGTGCCAGCCCTGGATACTGGGGTGCAGCCCGTTTCTCCCTCTGGCACTGCCGCTCAGCACCCGGCTGGCCTGGAGCTGGCACTGGCTGGAAGATGAGCATTTGCCCTCCTGGGGGGCCAGGGCCTCCAGCGGGCCCAGCAGGCAGGGCGTGGCCCTGGTGGCTGTCTGGCCAAGTGGCCTGAGCGGAGTGTGGTGACCTGTCTGAAATCTCCCATCTATGGAGCAAGGACTGAATGAGGCCAAGGTCCCCAAGCTCCAAGTGTGTCTCAGCAAGTGTGGTGCCCCTGGCCACCTTTCTTCTCTCTGCCCTGCCTTACCCAGTCCCTGTCCCTACCGGCTTGTCCTGCTGTGTCAGGGCTGGGGCGGAAGCCCGTCTCATGGAACCGCAAGGGCAGCCAGGACCTGGTCAGAAGCCAGCGACCCTGAGGATGGCGGTGGCCACGGAGCTGGCCGACCTGAGGGTGGGCTTTGGGGAGGACTGGCATCCCAGAAGCCCCCACCCATGGGCCTGCATTTTCAGACTCTGTAAACATGCACCACTTATTAAGGGGTTGTTGTGAGGCTTCTTTATTTTTTTAAAACTAAACAAGTCTGTATATAACCAAGCGTGAAATGAAAAACGAGTAAGTAAGCAGTTAAACTTTCTTGTTTTGTGGTGCTCGGTAGTTGGGATCCTGCTTCGTTCACAGCACCCTCAGGTGAGTTCTCTACCCTGTCCTCTCATAGCTGGCGCCTCCTGAGTATGCACTCCAGATCTGGTGCCGGCTGCCCCACACTCAGCCCTGCGGTGCCTCTCGCCCTTCCGGCCGGCCGTGTGCCTGGATGGCGCCCGGGGTTGGGGAGGGGAGTGGGGCTGGTACTCGGGAGTGGGGCTGGTACTCGCACGGTGCCCGAGTGCTTTGTGTGGAGTCTCATGGGCCCCTGTGCCCAGGGCCAGCGGTCGCCCTCCCATGTGTGTGACAGGCCGAAGTGGGCTCACTGGCCTGAGGCTGTGCGTTGCACAGATTCAAACTGGGTTGTGTCTGAACTAGTCTACGTTCCAGGGAAGTCTTACTTGGTGTGACGCAGTGTCCTTGTTAATATCACTGGACAATCGCCAAGCCCGTGGTCACGAGGAGCACTGGTCTGCAGTTTTCTTGAGAGAGCATTGTTTTTTTGTTTTTTTGTTTTTTTTAGTGGTACTGGGGTCCCTGGAAGCCCTTCTACCTCCGGGCTACACTCCCAGACCTATTTTTTTTTTTTTGAAACAGGGTCTCTTAAGCCAGCGCGGCTGGCTTCGAACCTGCGTGATCCTCCTGTCTCCGCCTCCCAAGTGTGGGGATTGCAAGCGTGCGCCACCACGCCCGGCAGAGCACTGGTTTTGACTGTGGTAGTCCTGGCCCTACGTAGCGTGTCAGGAAGTGGTCCCACCGTGCTTTCTGGGGCTCTGTTGAGCATTGTCTGTTTCTTTCTTCAGTGTCCAGTAGAGTTGGCTAGTGAGTTCTTTGGGCCGGGTTTTTTTTCCTTGGCGAGGGGTTAAAACTAAATTCAATTATTTTTATTTTTAATTTAGTTAATAGACACAGATCTGTCTCAGATTATCCCTCTTGTGTCTGAAGGAGTTTTTGGTTTCATCTAGTTGTCCGTGTGTGTGCTGGTGTTTTGGGTTTCATCCAACAGTCCGTGTGTGCTGCTGTCCACATTACTAGTCCCTGGGTTTTCTCGTGTGTATTTTTACTTAAGCACAGCCGTGTGCGCGCGGATGCGCCGGCCCCACTGTGTGTGAGAACCTCATTGTGGCCCTGGTTCCTCCCTCGCTGTCGCTGCTGAGTCTCGCTTCCAACACCTTCCCGCTGCGTTCACTTTGGCAGTCGGTCGCCTTGTGGGATGGTTAGGATTGACAGAGGCCTTGCTTTCTTGGCCTTGCTTTTGGCCATTTGCAGAGACTGTTGATGGGAACCCAGGCTTCTGTCTGCTTTTACTTTGGCTGAGGGAGGTGTCACGGATTGGGAGAGTATGGTCGTGGGGAAACTGTTCCCGGGGACCCCTGTTAGGGTCCCGGACACACTTTCCCTCAAACCACAACAAAACCCAAAACGACCAAAAACAGAAAAATTAAAACCGCGGGTTCTTGTTCCAAGCTAAGAATAAATATGCATAGCTTGGACAGTTGCTGAGGATTTAAAGAAGTTTATTAAAAAGATAGAAATACAGAAAATAGAAATACAGCCCCATGCCAGAGTGGCATGGAGGGGTGACTCAAATGAATATACCCAAGGGGTCACACGTGGATTCAACCTTTTTATACCCATGACCTCCATCTTGTTTGCGTAATTCTGATGTAGTGAAGATACCTGTAAGGTACCTCCCCCAGGAAGGTGTGGCAAGGTGCCTCCTTTCATGAGGGTCGACCCCTTCTACCATCATAGCTGGCTTAATCATGTAGCTCTGTCTTTAGACAGAGAAAGGCCTAGTTCCCCTCTCCTATTGACTTGCCAATTACTTTTAGCTAAGTCAATCTAAGTTTCAATAGCTGTTTGCTTCCAGACCAAAGCCAAGCCTTTCTCTCTCCAGGTCTGCCACCATTTTGACACAATTATTTTTGAAATATATTAATAATCAGAGCTTTCTCAAATCTTCCTAGGCCATCAGGGTAATACTGGTACATCAGGGTAATAACTTAGCCCACAGAGCAGCACGAGAGGCCACCAGCGTCCATGTCAGACACTCTGCCCCGTCCTGTGGTAAGGGCCCCTGTTGACTGATGTGAGACCGGTGTATTCCCAAGAGGAAAGCGCTAAAGCCCAGCAGCAAGGATGCAAGATGGATAGTAGGGGATGGTGGATCACGTCTGACAATAAACTCTGGGTCCCCAGAGCATGCAACGGAAGAAAACTCTCCATCAGATGAACCATTTGGGAAGGGACAATTCCTTAAAGCTGGCTTCAAGGTTGTTTACCGGAGAAAAGTTATAGGAAACTATCAGTCGTATTGTGCAGGGATGTGAAATTTGTCTTTTTATACCCATGGCCTCCATCTTGTTCATGTAATTCTGACGTAGTGAACGTCCCTGTAAGGTACCTCCCCCAGCAAGGTCTTAGAGTTAACCCTAAAAATAACTTGTGAAGCCCGCCAGGCAAGCAATCTAGAGGGCTCTGGGAATAGATTTTAATTTTCACTGTGCCTGGCATCCCCAGTCCTCAGGAGAAGTAGAAAGGACAAATGGGATATTAACGCGGCACCTTCTCACACTAACCCAGGAGGTACAGGCCCCTGGTGGCAAGTACTCCCAATGGCCCTGATAAGGATTTGTAATACGCCTAGCCAATTGAATCCACCCCCTTTGAAAAGCTATATGGAAGACCTTTCCTGACTCAAGATATAGTCTTAGATACAGAGTCTCAAATATTAACAGACTGTTACCCAACTGGCAGCACATCAACGGGTATTGATGTTAACTCCAAACAGCACCGGAGGGGAAAGGGGACCCTTTGTTTTGTCCAGGAGACCTGGTACTAATCAAATCCATAGAAAGAAAAGAAAGCCCCTGGATGGGCCCATATCCTGTTATCATTTCTACTCCCATTGCTATTAAGGCACCTGGCATTAATTCATAGATACATCATACCAGGGTTAAGAAGTGGACAGCAGAAGGCCCACCACCTGCTCCCCGCTGTGACCTCTGAGGTTCCAAAGACCACTCCAGACTATTCCTGCGAGCCACTGGAGGGACTCAGACTTCTTTTCAAGAAGATATCTCCTGATAAGTTGTCTCAAGTAAGGGGGACAATTTAGTAAGCCCCTTTCTCCACAAGAATCCCATGGTTTCTCCTGGACTTTACCCAAGAGCTCACTGTGTTCCCCTGTGTCCCCTTAGATACTCCAGGACACCTCTTGCAGGTGCTGCACGAGGAGTGGCTCCAGGGCACTTTCCAGGGTATACAGACACTCAAATTTGTGTCTTTTCACTTTTCCTAATTATATTTGTTTTTCTGGACTAATTAGACAATGAGGCAATTCATTTTTGCTATTTTTCCAATGGTTACGTGTTCACTTTCTGAAGGATGTTATCTTATAGCCTTATAGCAACAGCAGTGACACAGTGGTGATAGGTAGTTCCTTGATACTGCTAGTGCTGGGCAAATCATAGTTCTCCCATAGGACTGGTAATATGGGTAAAAGATTCAAAAACAACTCATACAACTCAACGGTCGAGATTTTAAAATTTAATGGCTCAATCAAAGCCTTCTAACACCAATTTTTCTATTATTTTGCCTCAAGCCACTATACTAGATACTGGCACCTATAAGTGCATTAAAATCCAAAAACAGTACCCTAATGATATACCGTATAAGGAATCTTTTAAAATATTTATTCAAATTACCCCAAAGTCTCTTTCAGGTCTCCACAGTACTAACTTCTGGGTTCACATGACACAAAAATATACTAAATACGTCCCACTTCTATATGCTTAAGCCAAAGTCAGCAAAACAGGTTTTAATTTCTCATTTAAGCGCTATCTTTTGGGTTTCATGGTTAACCCGTATTGTGAGAGTTGTCTCATAGGGTCAAAGCTTTCCGACAGACAGAACCTGACAGACATCTGTCAAAGCCCTTTGGATGGTCGTAGACGTACACGGCCCGGACCCATCTGATTCCCCCATGCCAACTACATGCACGAATGTTACCCTAAAGCTGGGGCCCCCAACTTCGCCCCTGTACAGCTCGAAGCAGTTTATGACCGACTCGACGTCCTTATTCCTTTGCTGAGGGTACATTCATGTGATAGAAATGAGGGAAAATTGATGGGAAATTAGCTCATGTTAAATGTTTGCATAATTGTAAAAGTCAAAATGTATTTTCTGTGTCTACCTTTGGCCTGACAGGTGTCAGGAAGTTACCAGACAGAGGGGGGAATGTACCAGTATGGTGAATGGCTTAGGAAGATTTTAGAAAGCTCTGATTACTAATAGATATACTTCAGAAATAATTGTGTCAAAATGACAGACCTAGAGAGAGAGGCTTGGCTTTGGTTAGGAAGCAAACAGCTATTGAAACTTAGATTGACTTAGCTAAAAGTAATTAGCAAGTCAATAGGACAGGAGAGCTAGGGCTTCCTCTTTCTAAAGACAGCTCTACATGATAGTCTAGGGAGGATGGAGCAGGGGGTTGACCTTCGCCCTTCATGAAAGGAGGCACCTTGCCACACCTTACTGGGGGAGGTGCCTTACAGGGACGTTACTGTGTCAGAAGTATGTGAACAAGATGGAGGTCATGCGTATAAAGTCCAGTCCATGTGCTGTGTCTTAGGTGGTTAATTGGCTCAGACCAACCCCCCCATGCCAGAATGGCATGGGACTGTAACTATCTTCTGTATTTCTATCTTAATAAACTTCTATCAATCTTCATAAAGTATCTGAGCTATGTATACTTATCCTTAGCTCAGGACAAGAACCCGCAGTTTTTGATTTGGGGATTTTGTTGTGGTTTGAGGGAAATTGTGTCCGGGACCCTAACAGGGGTCCCCGGGAACAGTTTCCCCAAAACCATAACATTCCCATACGGTAACGTATTTCACCATAACACAGAAACCCACAGAGCATATCATGCTGACCCATGACAACAGCACCCCACCTGTACATATGGCTGAAGCCCCACCACCTTCTGCACACACTGCTTAGGCACCCACCTCTCTGTTGGACAGGGAAGGAGGGGACCCATGGTCAGCGCATCTCCCTTGCCCAGTGAAGACAACTTTTTATTTTTTGTACTGGAGATGGAATCTAGGGGCATTCTACCTCCAAGCTACACCCCCCTGCCCTATTTTTTATTCTTTATTTTGAAACAGGGTCTCACTAAGTTGCAGAGGACATCACTAAGTAGCTGAGGCTTGTCCTCAAACCAGGATCTTTCTCATCTCAGCCTCCTGAATGATGGGATTACAAGCATGATCCACCACACTCTGCTGAAGCCAATTTTTGGGAGATCCTCACTGAGGGAAAATGAGTTGTACTTACCAGATCCAGAGGTAGATCATACCCAGGCTGAGAAAATATCCCATGTAGTGCCCCAAGTTCTGGTGCAGAGTCTCTGCCGTGCTGATCCCAAGGACCCTGCCGGGCTGTGCTGATCCCATGAGTCGGCCACAGGAAGACAATCAATAAGTTCCACTTGGGATACTTGGGTCGCTCGCTGGGAACCATCTGTCCCTGCACCCCTCCACTGCATGCTTGAGATTTGCCAGGAGCTCAGGAGCCCTGGAGCTAGAGAAGGCTAGAAGAGTGTGCTGCTTGGGCCCAGGCTGACTGTATGCCTGCAAGGGGGAGGGGGCTCTGTCACCACCCCTGCTTCTCCTGCTATCCCGCCCCTCCCCAAGGGCAAAGTTTAATTTTCCTTTGTTTTTGCAGAACTGAGGATCAATTCAGAGCCTGGCTCATTCTAGGCAAGTGTTCCACCAGAGTGGCTGCTTTTTTTACTTTTTATTGTGAAACAATCTAGAACAGGACCTAAGACCCTTAACTCTTGGTTGCTGAAGTGTCCTGTAGTTGTCAGCCAACTAAAGGGGCTCACCTTGCTTGGAGGGAGACAGGCTGTGACCCCCTCTGACATAGCCGGAAGACAAAGGATGGCTGCCAAGCAGGGACAGGAATGGGAGGTGGCACCTCACCTAATTTTCCCTGCAAGTGGACAACGCATCATTATTATTGGTATAAGCACTGCTACCACCATTATGGAGTCCAGTCACCGTGTTGGGAGCCTTAGGAACCATTTTGTTGTTGTTGGGGTTTTTCCTTTCTTTTTTTTTTTTTTTTCGTACTGGAGAAGGAACTGAGATAGCTCAACCCCAGTTCCTTCTAAAAGAGCTAAAATAGTGAGGCCTATTTTTTTACTCTTTATTTTGAAACAGGGTCACACTGAGTTGCAGAGGGCCTCACTAAGTAGCTGGGGCTGTCCCTGAACTGTGATCCTCCTGTCTCAGCCCTGCAAATGCTGGGATTACAAGTGTGCACCACCATGCCTGGCTCTATTTTGTTTTCTTAAACATCAAGTGACCCTCTCAGAAAACTAATGACTGTGGCAAAGCAAAGCCAGTCTTCTAGCAAAACCCATTTTGTGTTTGCGTGTGTGTGTGTGTGTGTGTGTGTGTGTGTGTGTATCTGTGTGGTGCTGGGGGTTGAGCCCAGGGGCATTCCACCTCTAAGATACATCTCAGCCCTATTTTTTTTTATTATTTATTCAAAAACAGGGTCTCACTAAGTAGCTGAGGCTGGCCATGAACCTGGATCCTCCTGTCTCAGTTTCCTAAGTACTGGGATTACAAGCATGAGCCACCACATCTGGCTGGCAAAACCCATTTTTAAAACATATCAACCCAACCCCTAACAAACTCCCCACCTTTTAGTCCATACCTCAAAAACCCTACAAAACCTGGACTGACCAAGGGCCCCAGCTGCTGCTTTCTCACCTTGTGCAAGGATTGGAAAATTGCTTTGATATTAATTTCAAAACTATAGAAAGTAGTCAGGGCCTGGAGGCTGTGCAGGCTCTCAGGTAGGGAGGGGGCAGCAGCTGTTACAATGCAGAGCACCCCCTCCCTTTGCCCGTCATTCTAATGATTAACCTATAGTAAAAGCCTTGGAGACAATTAAAGCTTTTAGCCCCCCAAAATATATAGAGGCCATCAGTGCCTCCTTTTGCCTCCTCTCCTCTGTGACATGGTTTGGGTATAGCAAAGGTAAAGTCTGTGGGCTGCTTCAAAGCACCCATAGTTGATGACCAACCAATGCTGCCCAGTACAATAGAGGCGAAGGCCAGGTAGATTCTTGACCCCGCACTTAGTGCACTGCCAAGACAAAGATGCACCACCTGTTACGGATTTGGGGAGAGTATGGTTTGGGGAAACTGTTCCCCAGGAACCCCTGTTAGGGTCCGGGACACACTTTCCCCCAACCCATAACAAAACCCCAAACAACCAAAACCAGAAATAAACCGCGGGTTCTTGTCCTAAGCTAAGAATAAATATACATAGCATGGACAGTTGCTGAAGATTTAAAGAAGTTTATTAGAAAGATAGAAATACAGAAAATAGAAATACAGCCCCATGCCAAGATGACATAGGGGGGGTGACCCGAAATGAATACACCAAAGGAATTACACGTGGACCGGACTTTTTATACCCATGACTTCCATCTTGTTTACGTGATTCTGACGTAGTGAACTCCCTGTAAGGTACCTCCCCCAGCAAGGTGTGGCAAAGTGTCTCCTTTCATGAAGGGCAAGGTCAAACCCTGCTCCATCCTCCCTGGATCATCCTGTCTTTAGATAGAGAAAGGCCTAGTTCTCCTCTCCTATGGACTTGTTAATCAGCTTTAGCTAGGTTAGTTTACATTGGAATAGTTGCCTGCTTTTAGGCAGAAACCAAGTCTTTGCACAGATTTGCCCCTCACCCAATTTTTGAAATATATTAATAATCATAGCTTTCTCAAATTAACCTAGCTCAAAGTAATTAACCAGTCAATAGTAAAGGAGAACTAGGCCTGTCTCTATCTAAAGACAGATCTTAAGAGAGGAGAACTAGGCCTTTATCTAAAGACAGATCTACATGATTGGATAAGCTAGCTAAGATGGTAGCAGGGGTCGACATTCAGGAAAGGAGATACCTCACCACACCTTGCTAGGGGAGGTACCTTACAGGATAAGGGGAGGTACCTTACAGGGATGTCATCAGAATTACGCAAACAAGATGGAGGTCATGGGTATAAAAAGTCCGGTCCACGTGTAAGCCCTTGGGTGTATTCATTTCGAGTCACCCCCTCATGCCATTTTGGCATGGGGCTGTATTTCTATCTCCTGTATTTCTGTCTTTTTCCTCTTTTTCTGTTTTTTCTATCTTTTCCTCTTTTTCTGTTTTTTGTTTCTTTGGGAGTTTTCAGGGAATTATTCCCAGGGGTCTAACACAGATCCCTGGGGACAGTTTCCCCAATCTGTAACATATACTATATATACCATATATATAAAACTAAAATATATATTTTATATTGGGGATTGAACTCAGGGACAGTCTGGCTCTGAGCTATACCCCCAACCCTTTTTATTTTTTATTTTGAAACAAGATCTTGCTAATTAGCTAAGGGCATTGCCAAATTACTGAGACTTGCTTCTGACCTGTGATCCTCCTGTCTCAGCCTCCCAAGTTCTGGGATTATAGGAATGTGCCGCCTTGCCCAGCTTGGGTAATTTTGGTTGACTTACTTTCTCTGTATCACTGATTTCAGCCATTTTATCTTAGCATTCTTTGTTATGATTTCCTCTGTGCTTATCTTAGTTTGAGTTTGGTTGACTATCTTGGTTCTGTGGGTTTACACTTTTCTATCACATTTGGAAAGTTTCTGTCCGTTATTTCTTCAAATAGCTTGTACGCTCCTCCCGGTTTTCCTGGGCTTCAAATTATACCTGTGTTTAGTTGCTGAACCATGTCTAAGGCTTCCAGGTTTGGCTCTCCCTGTTCCTTCCTGTAAACATTAGTTGGGATGGTTTTTATTGCTGTCTTCAAGTTCGCTGATCTCTTGCAGTGTCTATTCTGCACCTAAACCCTTCTCGATAATTTTTATTTGATAAACTGATTGTATCTGTGTTGCTCAGAGTGTGTTTAGTTCTTTTGCATGTCTCATTTTTGTCCTGGCTACATCATGTTTCATGTTAAGCACTTAAGCACGTTGTCTGTATCTATGACAGCCAAGGTCTAGTCACTTCTGAATCCACCCCTGTCAGCTGGTTTTTATCCTGCTGACTGCTTCTCCTCCCTGCTTCTTGCCAGCGCTGTTCATTCTGGTCTGGGCATCATGAAAGCAGGGTCTGAATGTCTGCTGTGGACTCCTCTGAAGAGCGTTCAGGTTTGTTGGAGGCCGTTGTGGGCCAGGGGGGCCTTTTCAGGCTTGCCGTAGCCTTCGCTGCAGGCACAGCGTGGCCGGCCCTTCCCTCTGCTGGCTGGCGGCGCAGAGGCTTCTCCCACCTGTTGCTCATCAGCATGTGGCCCTGCAGGTATTTGCCAGCCCGACGCAGCCCTGGCACGCACAGCCCAGTGCTCAGCTGGCAGTAGGGCGCCTGTGCAGCCTTGAGCGTGGCTTTTCACTCCTGTCTGGTCTCTGCTCAGTGGCCCAGTCTCCTCAACTCGGCAAGTCCGCGGTGCTTCGGCGGTGAGCACCCCTCGGCCTTGTTTGGCTCTGGCTGCCAGGGCAAAGCAGTGCAGACCGGGCTTATCCAACCAGGCTGCGTTCACACCCTGGAGGCTGGAGTTCAAGGTCAGGGTGCCAAGGCTGACCTCTGCAGAGGGCCACTTAGCACCCTGGCTTGTGGGTGGCGCCGTCTTGTCCCATCCAAATGTGGAGGGAGAGAAGGAGTAAGAGCTGGTGGGTGAGGAGAGCGCACCCAGGGGCGCCCTTCTCATGAGGACACTCCAGACGCCTCACCTGGGGAGGGCTTCGGTGTGTGCGTCCCACACCACGTACCAGAACATTCTGCAGCAGGAGTCTAGGGTAGTGGCGGAGCTTTCCCACAGGTTCCCCTGTGTGGCCACTGTCCTGGTGGCTTTGGCCTCCTCTGACGTGGTTGTATGAGGTGTCCTGTCCAGGTTTATGTGCTGGTGACCTCTCTGGCCACGCTGGAGCCACGGGGCCTCTTTCCCTCAGGTAGCCGCCTGCTTTCTCCGTGGAGGAGTGCAGCCCGCTGCAGTCAGGACGCCGGGACCCTCACGCCCGTTCCTCAGCCCTCCACCACGCATGCCGCCTGTGTCAGCATCCGGTTGTGCTGTGACCCGTCCGTCAGGCCCTCCTGGCCTCTCCCCGCCCAGCAGAAGACCCTCCTTCCAGGAAGACACGTGACCCTGACGCGGCCTGCCCGCACCCAGCAGCATGCTCTGCATGGCAGCCGCAGCTGCAGCCGCAGCACAGAGTTCTGCTAGTGCCTTGGCGTTGACAGCTGAGTTGACGCGGCCCCGGGCACACAGCCCGGTCTCCTCCCGGGTGGCTCTGCTCTGCTCTCCTGCCTCTTAACAGCTCTCGCTGGTGCTTCTTAGCTTCCACATCTGAAAAGACTCATGTGTACGTTTCACCAGGCCCCAGGAGGAAGGGCAGGCGTGAACATGTGCTCCTGCAGGGGCATCTGCCGCGGCCGCCCCTGTATTCCTAGCGCCCCCGCCCCGCCCAGCCCCAGGTGGAGGAGACCTGGCTGAGATTTTGGTGAGGCCCAGGATGAGGGGCCAGGCCTCACCCACAGGGTGACAAGAGAAGTTTCCCGGGGCTGCCCTGCTCCTCCCGCAGGCCCCGGCCCTGCTCCTTCTCAGCCTGTGCTAGGGACGGGCCAGTGGCTGTCAGGGCCCCGGAAACCTGCCGGCACCCTCGCTGCCTGTGAGCGTGTGGGGCTTCTAATGAGCAGCACAGCGGCTCTTGCAGGTGCTATGGCGCGCCCGCCTCGGCGTGCAGGTCAGCGAGGTGGACACCTCTGCGCGGCTCTGGAAGCACACCGAGCTAACACGGCAGGCTTATCTGACATTGGAGATTTTCTCTGGGCCCCTCCACACCTCCCTAACAGCTGGCCTCATCTCCATGCCTGTGGAATAGCTTTGCCTGTTCTGAACTTCACACACGGGGCATCATGTAGCATGTAGACTCTGGGGCTGGCTTGGTTTTCCCGCGGGGTACTGTTTCGGAGGCTCACCCACGTTGCCATGTGTGATAAGGGCTGGTTCCTTTTCTTGCTGAGTACTGTACTCTGCCGTGGCTAGCTCGGTCTTCCCTCCGCCGCCCCTCGGGGGACCGCACAGGCCCTTTCCAGTTAGCACGGCGAGAAAGGCTGAGTGTCTTTTCCAGGGCTTTGTGTTCCCGGGTCTCCTGGGTAAATCGCCGGAAGTGGAATTGTTGGGTTGAATAACAAGTGTGCGTTTAGCTCCAGGTGAAGCTGCCAAGCGGCTTTCCAAAGCAACGGTGCCGTTTGCCATTCCTGCCAAGGACGTTGGAGCCCGGGCGGGCGGGCGGCTCTGCGTCCTCCCCAGCAAAGGGCCGGTCGGCCCTTTCCCGGCAGCCCTCCCAGCCTGTGTGCACCCAGTGCTATTGATGTGGTTTTAATTTGCATTTCTTTGATGATCAACGCTGTGGAGCGTCTTTCCTGTGCATGTTGGTCACTTACGTATCTCCCTTTTGTAGTGTCTCTTCAAATCACTGTCTCTTATTTATTGGGCTGTTTGTCTTCTGAATATTGAATTGTAAGAGTTCTTTGTGTGTTCTCAATGTGAGTCCTTTGTCAGACACCTATGTGGAGAGTATTTATCTCATGTTTTGGCTGCTCTTTTCATCTTTGAGAGTATCTTAGGAAGCGTGGACTTTTTAACAGGTGTTTTTATTTGTTGCTACGGGTTGAATGTGACCTGTCCTCAACTCATTGGGGGCTTAATCCCCGAGTCTTATGGTAATGACACCAAGAGGTCTAATCAGGCTGTGGCCTTTAGAAGCGGGGCCTTGGGGTGCTTAGACTAGATTAGATGAGGTCATTGGGGTAGAGCCTCCATAAGTTAGTGCTGGTGGCTTTATGAAGAGGGAGGGGAAGCCAGATATAGTGGAGCACGCCTGTGATGATGGTCGCTGCGCCCCCGAGTGGGGCCTGCTTGCTCTCCTTTCCCATTCTCCGTCCAGCCCGGTGTCAGGGCAACGCCGGCCTCCTGTGGCACAAACACGCCTCCTCCTGTTTCCTGGAGGTGTCACTGGACCGACGCCACTTGGGCTCTGGTGGTGAAGACCTCAGGGCCTCTGTGTTCACATGATGTCTAGGTACAAACGTACTCTCCTCCACGCTGCAGACCTCTCTAGGTTTGCTGTTGCTCTTAAGGCACTTTTGACAGTTCCAGTCGTCCGAAGAGTTTTCCTGTTGCGTCTTCCTTGTCGAATTTCCTGGCATGATATGATCACAATACTTCCTTATGCTTTGAGCGCTGGGTCTTGGGTGTGCCCCTCCTCACCCGCCGCACTGGTGCTTTCTGCGGCTTTGCTCGGTTCATCTGGCTCAGCTTTTGCAGAGTGCCTTTGTCTCCGTTGATGGCCTGTCATTGGTGTGTCTCCTCGCCCTCACGCCCAGTATCCTGTTGCCCTGTGCCCCTGTGTGTGCTTTGCTTGGCCCCTAGCACGTGCCTGGACACCGTTCTACCCTGCTCTCTGGCTCGGCATTCCCAGCAGTGCCCCCAAGAAGTGCTGCATTGCTGTGCCCGCGGTGGTCATCGCCTCCTTCCCCATCCTCCCGTCCTCCTTCCTTCTACTTCTGATGGAGGAAGGCTGGACTGGCGCTGTAAGTGGAGGTCTCTGCTGGGCCTGTCACTGAAAGAGCATCACCGGCGGGCTGGCCTTCAGCTGCCCTTCCTCTCCGCTGCCTCTCTTGCCGAGTGGACCCCTTCTTCACTCCACCTCTTCTGCTTCCCCTTGGGATTGCTGGCCGGCCAACGAGGTGTCCTGTGTGGTAGGATCACCAGGTGGGACAAGGGCGGCGTGGGGAGGAGCTGCTGCCCCTCCTGATGCCCCTGCACAGAAGCTGGTTGCCTTTGCTCTGGTGTTGATGTTCCCACCAAGCCATGGTTTAGGATTAGGGGTCAGTCCTGCAGAGGGGTGCTGGTCTTCTCAGTTCCCTTTGGGATCTCACTCGGAGCTGTAGCTGGGATTGTGGCATGGTCACTGGTCTAGAGGCGACAGCAGGTTCACCTGGGCCCTCCACTCACCCTGCTGAGGCCTTCTGCAGCGGTCCTGGCAGTGGTGGAGGCTAAGCGGTGTGTCTGAAGTGTCCTGGGTGGCCTGGGAGGGGCTGGCTGTTGGCTCTCAGGTGCCATCCCTCATGCCTGGTACGGTTCCCTGGGGACTGGAGCAAGGCCGAGGTGGCCCGAGGGAGGAGAGGAGGGAGGTGCTCTGTTGCCTGCGTAGGGCTGCGGTGGGGAGGGACGCGGCACTGATGTGTGTGGATGACGCCCAGGCTCTGAGCAGCACCCAGTGTGTGTGTCATGTGCGCGGCAGGGCCTCCAGGGTCCCTGCCGTGGGCCGGCATGGCTTCTGAGTCCCCACTCTCGTGGGGCTCAGGCTGGGGTGAGGGGCCCCCGGGTCTGAGTGGAGACTGACGACACCCCTCCCCAGCGTCCCTGTCCACACCGCCTGCCTCTGCTGCCTGGCCTTCCATCCTGCCCGCCTCCTGGCCGGTCATCCACATGCCTCCCGCTGGCTCCAGCCTCTCGGTCTCAGCCAGCTCCACCTGCGCCGGGTCAGCAGGCTCCCCACGTCCCCAGAGATTGGGGTGCTCCTCAGCAAAGACGAGATGCGGTCAGAGCAGAGGGCTGCCCGCCGGCCTGCCGCTGGTTCCCCGGGTGTCGTGTGCTATCCACGGCCGCCCTCCCGCCTCAGCAGTGACTGCGGAGTGGTCATGGCCTGAACGGCTAGACGCCTGGCCTCGGAAAGACCACACTGAAGCTCTGCTGTAGGAGCTGCAGCAGCGGCCCCGCAGACAGCAGTGCTGGGTGACGCACCAGGGCCGCTTCCGTCCCTGTGCCGAGCCCAAAGAGGGCAGGTGTGTGGAGACAGGAGATGGACTGGTGGCTGCCTAGGCGGGGAGGAGGCGGGCACTGACGCCTCTGGGCCCAGGGCCCGTGGGGGGATGAGAATGTGGGGCCTGAGCCGGGCGTGGTGGCGCAGCTTGTGATCCCAGCTGGGAGCTGAGATGGGAGGGAGGATGACACAGGTTCGAAGTCAGCCTCAGCTACTTAGTGAGACTCTGACTGCCGACAGGTCGTTAGAGCAGGGCTTAGATGCGGTTCAGTCTACCGCTCTAAGTGTGTGGTCAGCACCCTGGGGTGGTATGACCTCACGCCAAGTTTTGCTTTGTTTTTTTTTTTTTTTGCAGTACTGGGGATGGAAACCGGGGGCATTCTACCTCCAAGCTACACCCCCAGACCTATTTTTTTTATTCTTTATTTTGAAACAGGCTCTCACTGTTTATTTTGAAACAGGCTCTCATCAAATACATTGTAAAATAGGGCTGGGGTATAGCCCAGAGGTAGAAAGCCTCTGGGTTCCACCCCCAGTAACACACACACACACACACACACACACACACACACACACACACACACAAATCTAGAGCCGGGCATGGTGGCGCAGGCTTGTAATCCCAGCATTCTGGAGGCTGAGACAGGAGGATCACAGTTTACGGCCAGCCTCTGCTACTTAGTGAGCCCCACTGCAACTCAGTGAGAGCCTGTTTCAAAATAAAGAATAAAAACTAGGGCTGGGGTGTAGTTTGGAGGTAGAATGCCCCTGGGTTCTATACCCTGTACTGCAACAAAAACAAAAACTAAAACTTGGCGTGAGGTCATACCACCCCAGGTGCTGACCGCACAGTTAGAGCCGTGGACTGAACCGGCTCTAAGCCCTGCTCTAACGAACTGTCACCGGTCAGAGTAGACCCGCTGCTTAAAGCTGAGTGCACTAGGAGGAGTCATGGAGGTGGTTGTGACGGGTGAACAGAATATCCCAGAAGCCTCGAGGTGCCCTGGGCGGCCAGCGGCTGCTCCGCCTGTAGCTCAGTAATCACTTCACGGTTGGACATGGATGCCTCGCCTGCTGGGTCTGAGTCTCCGGCAGAATGTCGTGGCTCCTGCCGGGGTGACCCGGCAGCCTGGCCGCCGGCGTTCCCAGTGGCCGCCAGCGGCTGCCCCGCCTGCTCTTTGCGCCCGCGGTGTCCTCTTTGCTGCCTGTGCATTCATGTATTCCTCCATCAGAGCCGCTCGTGGCACCTCCCACAGCCGCGCATACCCACGCCAGACGCCTCCCCACTCTGCAGGCGCCTCTGAGGAGCGAGGGCAGTGTAGGTCCAGCGGGCCCATCCTTTGGGGCTGCCGCCCCTCGGTCCAGGGCAGAGCATGCTGCAGTGCCCCCCTGCCCCGTGTGTGGGGGGCAAACGCTTGGGGGAGAGTGGAGAGAGGCCACGGTGGGCACATCTCAGACGGCCCTGGAGGTTCACGGCGGGCCGGGCTCCGTCCAGAGCCGCCGTCACTCCCCCTCAGTGTCTGCCAGCGCTGGCTGGGTGTCCTGCCCTCTCTCTGGGAGGAGGGTCCTGGCCGATGTGCCCTGGCTGGGCGTGAGCTCTGCTCTTCCTGGGCCGGCGCTCTCCTTGGTGTCTGCTACCAGACACAGAGTCTGAGGCCTGGAGCTCAGAGGGGCCAGTCTGCTTGGTTGTCACTTGGTGTCCACAGGGGCTTTGGCCCAGGGCTCTTGGATGGCGAAGTCCACGGATGACCAAGTCCCTCACGTAGGATGCTATGGCATTGTATGGAACAGACGCTCCACCAGCCTCCTTACGCTCCAGGCTTCCTCTAGATGACTTACCAAGCACAATGCCAAACACAACAGGGTGCTGTGCAATGGTTGCTGTATGGTATTGTTTTGGGGAATGGTGACAGGAAGATAAGTCTGTGTGTGTTCAGTACAGAAATGATTTCCCCTTTTTTCAGTCCTTGCGTGGTTGATTCTGTGGATGTGACACTGTCGACATGGAGGGCTGACCCACAGCCTTCCTGCTTACCGCCCACCCTCCCTTCCTAGGACACCGGCAGGTGTTTGTTGAGTAGCTGCTCTGTGCCCGAGGCACTGCAGAGGCCCAAAGGAGGCTGCCCTCCTTGGAGGCCCTCAGCTGCCTGGGAGACATCCCCGGGCGAGTACAGGGCATGAGGGGCTGGGGCAGGGAGACACTTGCTGCGTGCCCATGGATTCCTGGAGGAGGTGGCGTTGCTGCAGGGTGGGCAGAGGTGGGCAGCAGCCGCTGGTGTATGGGATCTAAGCACAGGGGTGTTGGCTTGCAGCAGGCTGGGCGCACCGGGCTCTAGCTAGGTATCTGGTGGGCAGGAATTGAGAGGGGTCAGACTCTGTCCTCTGTTAGCAGGAATCTCGAGGAAGCACCTGTGGGCAGCTCTGAGCAGTGGGGAGCAGCTCCCCTCACCCTGCCCATCTTGGGGGATATTGAGATGGTGAGGCCACGGCAGCTCGACTGGCCTTTGGTATCGCTCTCTGCTTCCTTGAGAGGGGGCCTGCGCCCGTTTCTCAAGGCTGCCGGGTCAGAGAGCAGCTACGGGCAGCACACCCTCTGCTCCCGTCCCAAGCTGGCCTGGGCTGAACAGGGAGCTGGGGTCCAGTTAGGCTTCCTGGCCTGTACGCAGGGACGTGTGCTCCGATGACTTCTCCAGGGGACAGTGTGTGGATGGCGTGGACCACAGAGCCGATGGCAGTGCGCTCTCCCAGGCTCCGCAGGCGGTGCTGAGAGCAGGGCCTCCCCTGGACACTGAGGCAGGCTCCCCAGCGTGGAGGGCAGCCGATGGGCCAGGTACTGCGGGCCATGCTGGGAGCTGTTGGCGGTGCAGAGCCTGAGCATGGCTTGATGGATGACCACGGCAGGGCCCAGCCAACCAGAGCTGTGCAGAAGCACCCAGGCTGGGAGTGTGCAGCTTCTGGCCTGATAGGCCTGTCTCCATCCTGATCCAGGGAACTGGGAGTGGGCCTGGTGTTTTTGGTGGCACTCCATGTGGCAGAGGCAAGAGGGCAGCCCTGCTGGTCATTAGTACTCACAGAAGTCCAGCAGGTGCACAGGATTCAAGGGCTCGTAGGCCCAGCCCCTGCTGAGCCTCTGTCCTGGAGCACCAGGTTGGACCTGCGTCCTTCTAGGTGCTGGGGTGCAGTGGTGAGCCTTCTAGCGAGGCAGCAGAGTGCGAAGGCGTGGGGAAGGGCAGGGTGGCCTACCCTCCGCCTGGCCCCACCACCCGTGTGAGCTGAAACGAGCCAGTCAGAGCCCAGGTCCTGGCACGTGGGCTGTGGAGGGGACTGTAGTGGTCCTGAGTTGGCCTGCAGTGGGGCCAGTCTGCATCCGTGCCGGGGGAGCTCCTGGCACTCTGGCTGTGATGGTGATGCCTGTGGGGCGTCCTGTGGGGTGCTGGCTGATGAGGTAGAGCTCAAGGAGCCCGTCCTCAGGGTGGAGGATGTGATGGCTCATGGAGAAGGTGGGGGTGGCCCTGCCAGGGGACTGGGAGGGGCACAAGGAGGCTGGGAATCCAAGCCCCAGGAGTGGGGCCACTGCAGGCCTCGGTACCCTAAAAGCTCACCCTCTGTTTGTCGCAGGAGCATCTTCAGCTGGACCGTCTGCAAGCCAGCTTGAAGAGGCCAGTCAGCACTATGGAGAGGCACAGAAGGCGAGGTGCCGGTGGGGGCTGCAAGCCACACAGGAGCCCTGGCCCCAAGAGCACCCAGGTCCCCATAGTGGAGGTCTCCTTCCTTGGGAGCATTGTGTAGACAGCAGGGCTCCAGGTTGCTATGACCTCAGGGCATGCAGTTTAAAGGAATTTTGCCCAGAGATGACCTCACAGCAGCCGCCTGGGGTGCAGGAAGAGCAGGTCTCATCCCATTGTGAAAAGCGGGGAAACTGAGGCCCATTGAGCTTGTGTGTGTTGGTGGGGGCCACCCAGCAAGCCCTGCAGAGCCAGCCAAGGGCCATGTCCTTTGGGGAGCTGCGCGTTGGGCTGGGTCTCTCCCCAGAGCCTGGTATTTAGCTGACTGTCCCTTCCCTTCTCCTTTTTATTCTTCCTGTCTTTCTCCTCCTACACTTCTATCAAAAGAAAATTGCAGAGAAGTCCAGAGCGCTGCTTCCCACAGCACAGAGGGCAGCAAGCAGGTGGGTGCCGGGTGTTTACTGTGTCAGTGGGCGTGGGGGACAGCATGGAAGTCATGTCATTTGTGCTCCAGGGAAGGACAGGAAGGGCAGGGCCCCATCGAGGGGTATGCCTCAATGAACAGCGTTTAAAACTTTGGCGTTTTGAATTTTGGGCTCTGGTATGGTTTTTGACAGGGGATCCTGTCCGAAATAATGACTACTGAAGACTCTGCGTTGCGCAGGACTAGTTGGTATCAGGCTTTCCTAGCTCGTTTTTTAATTGATGTAACAAAATCCCCAAGGCTGGGTACTTTATAAAGAAAAGAGGTTAGCTCATAGCTTCAAAGGCTAAAAGTCCAAGATCAGGTGATCCTGCTGGTCTGGCCTTTGGGGAGAGTTTCATGGCAGCCAGCATCACTACAGTGGATTGCTGGTCAGTGTAGTCACAGGGTAAGGTAGGAAGGCAGAGTGACTCGGGTCAGGTGTTCCTGTGTATAACAGCTCACGCTGAGGGAGTTAACTGGAGTTCCACAAGAACACTAATCCCTTCTGCGGGCAGGGCCCAGATTTGGCCACCGCCTGGTAGGCTCCACCTCTTCACATAAAGGTCCTGCCACCTCTTCACACCCCACACTGGGACTAGGCTTCGACACACGAACTCTTGGGGACACACTCAAACCTTATCCAGACCATAGTATAGACCAGCCTTCCTGCAAAAGCCGTTGTAAAACCTGTCTTCACACATACACACACACACACACACACACACACACACACACACACACACACAGCAGTGTGGAGGCGTCAGAGAGCAGCCCAGCGTCAGGGCTGAGGCAAGATTCCAAAGTAATCCTTTGTCTCCACTTCCTTCCCATACCTGGAGCATCTGTCATTTTGTGTCTCGAATTAGAAGAAGCAGAAGAAAGGATTGCTGAAATGGAAGGCAGGACACAAGAAAAATACCTATATTGACACATGGAGGTAAAAAATATGAAAATTCACAGAAGAGTCTGTTTGGAGTCGAAGATGAAAAGAGAATGGGTGGAAATAACATTTGCAGAGGTAATGGTTTCCCCAAATAGCCCAAACACTTCAAGTACAGACTCAGGAAGCTCTTGGATAAACAGGAGAAGTTTATCCTCTTGGTGACACTCTGGGTTGTATCATAATGAAATCTGAAAACCAAAGATAAAAATAAAGTTTATTCAGACCAGGGAAGTCTTAAAAGCACATTAAAGTGAGAGAAAAAGGTCACATTGTTTTTAAAGGGAAAAGAACGACACCTGACCCAGAAGAAGCGAGGAGACCCAGAGGTGATGGAAGCGCGTCCGTACTGCGCTAAGCGAGGCCCACGCCAGCCCTCACTGGTGAGAATATTCTTCAGAAACGAATCATCAGGGAAATGAGAACGTTTCCAGAGAATCAAAAACTGAGAATGTCATGAACAGCAGAACCATCTCAGAGTGGAAGAAGGAATATCATTCCACATGGAAGCGGCCGCAGAGGAGGGCAGGGTGCTCGGGAGGGTGGTGCGGTATCCCTGGTGCTGTCCAGGTAGACCTGGCGACCCGCAGCTCAGGAGATGGTCGGAGTGAATGGCTCCTGCGTCCTGTGTCCTCGAGTTCACAGAGAAATGGCCAGGTGCGAGTCTGGGGAGACTGTGCTGACAAGAGCGATGCCAGTGAGGTGGAAACCAGATGTATAGCAGACAGATTAACAAGGCAGAAGAGTTGTTTCTTCAGGAGGACCAATAAAATGGTTAGACTCAAGAACTACAGAAAGAAAATACAGACTACTAGTATCAGAGTTGAAAATGTGTCTATTATTGATTCCACAAGTCTTAACAAAGTAATATAAAGTTATTTTAAACAACTTTGTACCAATCCACTTGAGGACTTACATAAAAATAAAGTTATTTAGAAAACTGTAACTTAACCATGACATATAGAGAATCCGGGAAGCTCAACATTTAGTAAACAAATTTGGTGCGTAATTAATACCCCACAAAGAAAACTTCATCTCTATGGCTCAATGTCTACATGGTGAATTCTTCTAAATAGTTGAGGAATAAATAACAACGGTTCAGCCACGTCATTCCAGACAGTGTAGGAAGAAGAAATAGCTCGCTGTGCCTCCCAAGGCCGGCGGTCCTGGGTTCCAGATTTGGTAAGGCTGGTGCCAGCAAGAAAATAACTTGTGAGTTTCTTATGAATGTGGAAGCAAAAGGCCCAACCAGTTAAATTTAGATGTATGAAAAGGGTGACGCGTCTTTACACAGTGGGATCTGCTGGAGGAATGCAAGGTTGGTTTGTGTTCAGAAACAGTGGGTGTAATTCCAATATAATCCCCTCTACTTCCTATCTCTTGTGTAATTTCCTTTGGTAGTGATGTGTAATTTCCCATGTAGAGTCTTGAACAGCTCTTCTTGGATTTCTATTACTAGTGTTATGGAAATGTCACCAACGGTGGAATGCAGGAAAAACATGTGAGGTCATGGCCGCAGATGCACAGAGCTTGTGCTGAGGGTCCGCCCTCAGGGAGGCGGGGAAACTCCAGCAGCTAGGCTGGCAGGAATGGCTTTGGCTGAGAAAGCTGTTTCCAGATGCTTGGAGCTCGCGCCACACTTACTGGGGACACTGCCTTTCCTGAGATCAAGGGTGGCGGTCTGGCTCTGCACCCAGGTGCGAGGGGCGGGAGGGAGAAGCAGGCACTTCCCACGGCTGAGTGGGCCTGCGGGGACGTCAGAACTTGCGTGCACACGTGGCCAGGACGGCTCTGAGAAGGCTTTTAGTTCCTTTGGAAGTGGCATTTAAGATGTGATGCCACTTCAAGCTGTGCCAACGCCATTCCCCAAGCCCCAGATGTTCCAGAGGCTGAGGCTGGAGGGTCACTTGGGCCCAGGAGTTCCAGACCAGCCTACACAACACGGAGATCTTGTTAAGTGACATTTCTGTAGCACTGGTAATAGTGGGAAAGAGCTGTTTAAGACTCTACATGGAAAATTACACATCATTACCAAGAGAAATTATGGAAGAGACAAGGGGCGGAGGGGAATGCCGTATTTAAGGAGATGTTGGTTTTCACGAGATGGTCTGCAGAGCCACACAGTCTACAACCCAGAGGCCTTTGAGTGCAGACGTAAATGTAAGTGGTTAAGCCGATTCTGAAATCGATGTGGAGGCATGAGGCATGAATCAGGGAGTGGGGACCTACACGATGAGACGTCAGAACGCTGTAACAGTCGAGGGGTGTGTGTGCAAGGTGGCGCGAGGCCCACGGGCTTGGTCTGCTGCAGCCCCTCACGTGTCCTGGGGGCGCATGGCCTGCTCACTGGACGCTGCTTTCAGGGCTGGATGCTGCGTCGCTTGGATGCTTGAAAGGATCTTTACAGACTCGAACCCACCCGTGTACTTGAACGTGTACAGCTAGATCGTGGGCCTTTTTTTGACAGATAAGATGGTAGCCTTTCTCCACCATACCAGGAGGTGCCTTCGTGAAGGGCAGACTTCTCTTACACAGGTGCAGAAGTTCTGACTACAGAGAACAAGGTCGACAGACTTGACTGGGTTAGAACTGATACGCCATTGACAGAGGAAGCATTCGCACAGCACACACCTGAAAAGGATTTATATTCACAATATGTAAAAGTTTCCCACAAATCAGAAAGAAAAAGGCAGATACCGTTAAGCCTTAGGCACGTGCCAAAATAGGATTTCCAAATGACTAATAAGCATGCACGTGTGTTCCCACAACGCTAGTTATCAGAAAAATGGAAAGTGAGCCTACGATGATATATCACTGCTCACCCCCAAATAACTACCGAGGACACAGGCAAAAGCACCCCATGTCGGTAGGGGTGTGGGGCTTCAGAACACTGGAAATACCTATGAAGGTCCAGCATTTTCTTACCTGTGATCTCCACCTGAGGAGCTGCTTAAGTACGTTCACTAAGAGTTCCATGTACCAGTGTCCAAACAACAGCACACGTGGTACCCAAACCCGGTGCCCAGCCAGTTTGCCATGGACATAGCTTAGGGAATAAGTTACCGGAGGCTGTCAAAGCTGTGCAATCCTACCCCCAGCTGAATCGTTGCTGCTGAATTCGTATAATAAGCAACTCTACAGTAGTCAAAAGTATGAATCGTGGCTGCTGAGGCCCACCAGCGGTGACTTGGACATAATGTTGTGTATAAAAGCCTGGAACCAAACGGGCTGCGCCTTGCAGCTCCAGCCGCGTAGACTTCATGATCCAGCCGGGCGGCCTCAGAAGCCGGGGTGGGGCAGCGGGAGGCTGGCGGGCCTGCCGTGGCCGGGAAGCCATCGGCTCACAGGCTGCTGGCGTAGCACCTACGCGCTGAGCCGCAGACGTGCTGTTTCCGTAATGTTCTCCTTTAAGAAGGAGGGGTGGTCAGCAGTGCTTCTGAGAAATTCTGAAAGGTTAGATTATTTCCAGGAATGTTGCAAACTCTAAATGATGAGAGGGCACGTGACCCTGTTCTACCAAAGGCTCGTTGCCAAGTGGCTGTTGCCAGCCTGGAGCTGCTGTCCGCGGGCTGAGCAGCTCTGGCAGGAGCGAGGCATGCCCGTCCTCACCTGCTCCGGCCAGGGTGTGGGTGTGGGGCACCTGGGTAGTCTTGGCACCCCAGACCCTGCAGAGGTGTGACTGCCCAGGGTCGGGGACAAGCCTCAGTGGTGGGTCACATTCTTCATCTCAGAACCACCATGGGCCAGCTCAGCATCAATTCCACCAGACCCTCCTCGTCCCTAGGCCGCGGTGGTCAAAACACTGTGTTCCACAGGCCGGCCGGAGGCACCCGGGCGTGCCCTGCATCCGGGGATCCGGGACGCCAGCCAGAGTTACCCCATCTCGTGGCCCTGTCCCCTTTTATTTGGTATGGTGCTGGGGTAGGGTTGACCATGCTTCCCCAGCCTCCAGAGCCCTCCTTCAGCTGTGTGGAGGAATTGATGAGTCACGGGCGCCTTTCCCAAGGGAGCCAGGGCCCAGCACCCTGACCCCAGCCTCCCTCCGGGTCGGAGTGCATGAGAAAATGCCCCGTTTCCCAGAGCCTGAGCCCGAGACACTGCCCTGGGTCTCATGTCCCTGTTCCTTGTCTCCTCCGGGTGGAGGGTGGCCGGGCTGCCTTCAGCTTCGTGGTCCCCGCGATGTCCGTCTGAGCATTCTGCCCAGTTGTGGGATACATGTGTGTCCCCTTCTCCCACGGTCACAGTGGTCACAGCACAGCATGCTCTCCTTCCTGCGCAGCCCTGGCCTGGGAGGGAGGAGGTGGCGCCTTGTGTGGGCCTCTGGAACCCCAGCACCTTGCCAGCAAATCCCCAATCCTTGTCTGCATTTCAGGAGGGAGGGCTGAGGAGTTCTGCTAATGCCCTTCTTCCTGGTCTTTTGCCCTACACTGGGGAAGGATGGGCCCCTCCAGATGGAGCCTGAGGCACTCTCTCACCCCTGGCTCTACCGCCCCAGCCAGCAGGCCATAGGCCAAGGCCCCAGTCCCTTGCAGTTGGGAGGGACAGCCTGCACCCTCTGCTCTCACCTGGTGGGTGCTTCCCTGACACCCAGGCTCCAGGGAGAGTCGTGCAACATGTCCCAGTCCCCTGAGGCTCTCACTGGGGCAGCCGGTGTCGCCATGTTGACGGGGCCCTAGCGTCTTGTCTCGGGAGTGGACGTTTTCTCCAGCTTCTCCCGGTGGGGTTAGCTGCGCGAAGGGATCGCACAGGGGCCCGCTCTGTGACTTACTGTGTTCTCCTGGGGGGCCCAGGCATGCCCAGCTCAGGGACTCTGACTCGGGCCAGAGGCCCGAGCCCCAAATAACCTCATCGAGTGATCAGAGCACACAGCTCCTCGTGGTGGGTGTGGTATCTCAGGCATCTTGTGGTGGTGTCTTTGCTGTGCTCCGGCCCTCACTGCTGTAGCTGTCTGTTTCCTCGAGGTGCCTCTGGGGTGTGGGTAACATCAG
Organism: Muscardinus avellanarius; assembly: GCF_963383645.1. Lineage (NCBI taxonomy): Eukaryota > Metazoa > Chordata > Mammalia > Rodentia > Gliridae > Muscardinus > Muscardinus avellanarius. The sequence goes on from NC_137789.1 coordinate 2,135,597, forward strand.
CTCCACATCACAGAAGTGAGGACTGGGCTTGGAAAAGCCAAGGCCCTGGCCCAGGATAGCACAGCCAGGAGCCAGGCACTGGGGTGGGCCGGTCCCTCTGGTGGCCTGAGGCTCGTGTCCCTGCTGCAGTTGGCAGTCAGGAAGGTCAGATGGCACTGGCACCCAGAGAGCTCACATCATGGGCTGGGGACATTGGTGGAGGCGTTCCCATTGGACAGAGGAGGACACCGAGGCCTGGAGAAGACGTGCCCGTGCTGCACAGGATCTGCACAGGGCTCTTTCTGCGAGCGCTTGGGAGGGGCTGCATGGCAGGAGGCGCGGGGCTGGCGCAGGGCCAGCACCCTCCCGCGCCCAAGCCAGCACCGCTCACTTCCTCCCACCCACGTGGGAAGGGGAGGTGGTAATTACCACCTTGGACCAGTCGTGCTTGTCAACAGATTTTTTTCAGATCTTTCATTTTACATTCATCTATCTGCGTATTTATTTATTTAAAGGCCTCTGCTGACTCCCGGTTGAGCGCGCGTGGGGTGGGGAGCCAGGGGAGGGCGGCTTCACCAACGCACTCCCTCCAGCTGAGAGTAACCGTGCTCGCTGTGTGAGGTCCTGAGGAAACTGTAGAGACAAGAGGCCTGAGTCAGGCCTCCTCCCTCTGAAGGCCCAGCTGGCCAGCGTCATTCCTGCAGCTCCGCCATGGCTGAGATTCCCTGCTCAAAGTGGGACATTTCTACTGAAGGCCAGGGAGGAGAGTGCAGGGTCCTTGGGGACAGGCGGGCTGGGTTGGGCTGGGCGCTCTGGGTAAGACCCAGGTTCTGGTGCTGGAGTGGGAATCCCCATCCTGAGCCTTGTTCCCCAGCCTGACCGGATGGCTCAGCGTGAGCCCAGGCACCGCCCACATCCCCAGGACACGCCTGGTCGTCTCTCTGAGAGCTAGGGGAGTAGATGGCAGGAAGGCGTCATTTGGTTGAATTTCAAAGTTTGGTGAATTGAAGTGAGCGGGAGCAAATAAGCAGGTTGAGAAGCCCCTGTGCCTCCTGCCCATGGTCCGGTCGGTGGGGAGGGGGAGGCTCCCTGGTCGGGTCCTGCCCCGCGTTTGTGGTGGCAGGCGGCCCCTTCCTTCCTGAGTGTGCATTTCCACGGTCCCTGCCCAGGCAGGGCTAGACGCCGGTTCTGTATTCGGCTCCTTGATGGGCCTTCTGGGCATCCACAGCCCCAAGACAAGAGGTGGCCTTGGTGTTTGCACATAGGGCATATTTCTGGGGCCTCGCCTAAAGGACCAAGACCCCCAGAAGCTGGGGATGTGGAGTCATCATGGCCTTGGCATCGGCTCTGTCTCCCAAGCTTAGTGTCTGGACCCAGGTCCTGGCTTGGGGCTTGACCGTGGGACAGGAGCCTGCTGAATCTTCCCTTAGCCAGGCCTGGGCATAGGGCAGGAGACCAGAGTCTGTCTGTCCCTGATCCCTGCCCACTGTTAGGGCAGCCCCAGGCTTCGCCTACCCCCCTCCTCCCTGCCATGCGATGATGAGGCCCAGGACCTCAGGGGGCAGGACTCCCAGAGCCCGAGCCCGACTCCAGAGGCCTGGGCCGCCCAGCCTGAGGCCTGGTGTCTGGTGTCTGTCTCCAGGCTGTGGGGAGAAGGTCCAGGCCCAGCCACGGCTGTAGAGAGGGCGCAAAGGTGGCCAGAGGGCTGCGTCTGTTGCCAGCAGAGCCCTGGGCCCGTTTGTAACGGAGGAGACATGTGGTAGGGCCAGGAGCAGGCGCTGCTTCCGCACATCACAGAGGACCATCCTGCAGATGGGGAGGAGGGCCGCGCGGAGGTGTGGGTGTGCACCCTCCCCCAGCCTCTACGCCATCAGCCCAGGCCAGAAGACCCTGCGGCCGGGAGGCTGTCCCACCGTAGCCTCGCTAGACTGTGCCCTGGCCGGGGTTGGGGCTGGATCCGTGGTGTTGCCTGGACCCACTGCCTTCCTGGGCTGTACCTGGTGGGGACGCGGGAGTCCAGGGAGTCATTACTCCCTCCTGTTCTCTCTGGGAAGGGGGGCCTGTGCCAGGGAGCCACGTCTTGGCCGCTGAGAAACCGGCCATTTCCCTTGCTACCCGTTCTGGTTCTCGGGAGGCTGTCACCTCTGATGAAGGTAACCTGGTGTCCTGCACAGTCCCCAGGGAATAGGGGTTGAGTAAACTGCCCAGAACTGAATCTGCAATTTGCTGTTGCTGCCTGCAGGTGGTGGCAGTGAGCTCGGGGGGGGGGGACTGGTGGGGTGTGGGGACTAGATACTGCTTGTTCTTGTCTTGTGAGGCTTCTGTGTGTGTAATACCTCCTGGCAGACATGACTCTAGCCACTGACCATCTGGGACAGCTGCTGACTGCCCCAACAGAGGCACACAGCATGCCTCTCCCTTGATGCTGAGTGTGTGTAGGACACAGTGGTTGGGTGGTATTGCAGGACAGGCCTGCTGGCCCTAGGGCCTGAGCCCTGGGTGTGACCCTGGCCAGCTTGCCCTCCCTCCGGGCCTCCTTGTCTGCAAGGTGGACTGGGGCCTCTCTGCTCTGTAGCTCCTGGGGCCTGGCCTTCGGCAACTCACAGTCCCTAAGAGCAGATCCTTGAAGAAACAGGGCCTTTGGAGAGTTAGTAACCAAGCCCCGGCGTAGGACCCACCACCGTCTCTGCTTTCCCAGGGTGTCCGTGCTGGCAGCCCAGGGCCTCTTGGCCGTCCGCCCTGGCAGGCGTGTAGAGATGGCGAGGCAGTCCCTCTCATTATTGAGTGCCTGAGCTCTAATTGTGTGTGAGCGACGCGAGCCTGGTGTGGGCGAGGAGGGAGCAAGATGGATGGGCCAGGGTGAGAGGTGTTTGTCGTCCCGAGCCGCTGTCCTCCCCCAGGCAGGCACACCTGTGCCAGGGCGGCTGTGCCTGGCACCTACCTACCTTGGCCCATCGGAGGGCTCTGCAGACCCTGTGCAAGCTGCCAGCCTCCTCACCTGCCCGAGAGGAAGCTGGCACCAGGTGGCCGTCTCTACCCTACGAGAGAAGGCAGGGTGCTTGCAGCTACACACAAGGCCACCAGCGAGCTGAGCCCAAGTATCCTCCCGCCATCCCTTCCCATCCCTCTCTGAGTCTTGCCTGGTGGTCAGAGTGGGGGGATCTGGGCGACAATGGGCTGTGAGGCCAATGGACATTGCCCTGGGGGGTGCAGGAGTGCTCCTGGGGTGGCATTGAGAACCTTCCCTATTGTCCCAGGTACTTATGGGGCAGCTCCAGGTTGGCCCTGCAAGACTGGCCTTCCAGCCCTGCTGGGACTCTGGGCGCCCTTGCTTCTGCTGTTTCTCCCTCTGGCCAGCTCTGGGTCCTTCTGGGGCCTGTGGAGGGTCTTGGTCCTCTTGAGTGCCTTGAGGGTGTTCAGCTCTCCCGAGGCCTCCCTCAGCCTGACCTCACCTGAACTCTAGATGTGCATGTGGATGTCCAGTGCCGAGGGAGCTCGGGCCTTCCAGACTGCACAGGCTCAGGGTGGAACCCTGGCCCCAAACAAGACCCTTAAGCACCCTGACTTTTCTCCCTTCCTTCTTCACACCACATCTCGTCTGTCTGCAATTTCTGTTGGCCTGCATCTGACCACCTCGGTGCCAACTCTGCCTGGGTCCAGAGTGATTCTGGGCGCTCAGAACTTTCCTGGAGCCTCTCCACACCAAGACACAAAACTTTGGGGCCTTCAAACTTTCTACATTACTCCTTGGCATATAACAAACTGCTCCTTGAACTCAGTGACACTGAACAACGGATTTCTCCGCAGCAGAGTGAAGGGGGCTGGGTGGGGCTGTGGTGTCTGGGGCCTGCGGTGGAAAGACCCAGGGGGCCGGCAGTGACTCTGACTCTGAGGCCGGAGCCACTTGCTGGCCAGCAGGATGTCTCCCTGGCTGCACTCAGCTGCACTGTTCACTGGGCTTGCCCACAGCATGGGCCACATGGGCTCCAACTTCTTATATTGTCGCTACGGGCACTGGGAACAGCCTGGCAGCAGCACTTCCCTGGCGCTGAGCAGGTAAAGTAGTCAAAGCCTGCCATCAGCGGGAGGTCCTGGCTCGCACCACCAGGACAGGGGTGCCGATGGACCCACGGCCATGCTTGAAGCCACCAGGGACCCCAGGCAGTCTGGCCCCTGTGCTGGAAATGTAGGGATGGACACAAACAGACGGGGCGGGTCCCGAGTGGCAGCAGGACCTCAGCCAGTGGCTCCCCTTCACCTGCAGGGTCATGTTCTGTGCCCCAAGGCCTGGCACCCGGAGGCCGGCTCTGGCGTCCTTCAGCCTTCCCTGTCGGCGCTGGCTCTTGGCTGGAGTGCTGCACGTGCCTCCCCACGAGGCCTGGCTCCCCACAGGGCCGGGGCCACACCGTGCAGCTGTTGGTGGTCTGGCTCTGGGTCATGCCACAGCTCTGCCAAGTGTGTCCATGTAGGCCCCAGAGAGGGACCATCGCCGCAGTGTCAGCAAGGCAGGTCCATCGCTGTGCAGGAAGAGCGTGTGTAGACTGGGTCGCCGTGCTCCCTCCCTGCCTCGCCAGCCACCACCTCCTCTTTGCACCTGCTTCTGTCCTTTGCTCCTGACCTCGGGCCAGAGCCTCCTTGTCCACATGGCCGCAGCTACCCCCCTTTACCTGTAGGCTCATGCAAACACTACCGGTCTAAGGGCTCGGAAGTCTGTCCTGCCTCTGCTTTTTCCGACAAACCACTTGAGTGCCTTGTTAGAGTAGCTCTCTCCGCCAGCCTGTGAGCCCCGTGGAGGCCGCAATCAGGCCTGCGCTGGTCACTCATTCAACTCAAGACTGGCTGGCCAGACTTGAGACAGGCCGCCCCAACCGTGATGGCCCGCGGCTGCCTCCTGGTTAGCTCTCGCAGATGAGGGTGGTGAAGGGGACCGGGCAGACTCAGAGCCAGCACACACGGGGCCACCCGTGAGGCCCAGTGCTCGGGAGCTGGCAGCTTGACCCGGCTGCCATGGGCCGCCCCTGTCTTCAGAGCAGCAGGACCCCATCTCTCTCCATGGCTGTGAGGTTGAAAGAAATGGGCACTTGCCCCTGAGCCATACCAGAGTGTCATGGGCCTGCTGCGCCCTGTCCTGCTGACCGTGCTCCGGCCCAGCCCATCAGTGCAGGTGCTGTGTGCGGGGCTCCCCATACCGCAAGCATTCACCTGCTGGAGCTCCTGAGCAGGCCTGTCACCTGACCCAGGTGCAGGCTCCGAGCACACCAGCTGCTCCGTTGCCATGGCTACCTGGCAGGCCTGGGAGGGCAGAGGACAGGATGAGGAGGCTGCCGGAAGGGCCGCAGGCTCCAGGCAGAGCCCCAGCTGCCCTCCCTGCTCTTGGCACGCATAGCCGATGGCAGGGGTGTGATTAGTGTGGCTTCTGCTATAAATAAGTGGATAAACAGACAAATAAATAAGTAAAATATGGCTATTGCATTAACTGCAGTGGTTGGCTCTGTAGGTGGATGATTGCCAAGATCCTAATTATAAGAAGAGATTGATACAGAAAAATGCAGTGGTATTTTTCCCCTTGTTCTTAACAGTGAAGGGAACACTGCATGTGTGTGCACACACGCGTGCGCACAACACACACACACGGGTTTTATTATGTCTTGTGTGAGGCAGTTCTGCAGTGCTGGTGAAGGAGGGAAGGAAGATTCTGTGAGAGCCTTTAATGAGTTCTAGTTTTAGAAGCAATCAGAAAAATAATTGCATGATTTAAACATTTACTAAGTTAAGGTGCTTTCAGTCTCTCCCGCGCTCCGGTTGCCCACGCCAGGGCACGCAGCCTCAGTGCCTCGAGCGAGTGCAGCAGCTGGGGCTGCCCCAGGCCCAGAGGCTCCATCCTGGCAGCCCCAGGACTAGGCAGGGAGCTTTGGGGCTTGCAGGCCCCTGGTTCCCAGGCCAGGCTTGCCCTGCCTCTTACCTGGGATGGAGAGCAGACTTCTGTCTGGAAGTGGCCCCCACCCCCACCCCTGTGGGATCTGACATACCGTGCAAATGGGCCAGGGAGCTGGGCTGGGGGCCCAGGTGGCTGGCGGGCACTGGTGTGGGGCCCTCTGCTCTCAGGGCCCAACTCCAAGTCGGTCTCCCAGGTGTGCCTTCTGCTTGGTGACAGCCCCAGCTCACACCTGCCTAGCTTTGCCACTGCTGGTGCACTTCCGGCTCTGCGTCCCTCTGTCCGCTCTGCAGACTGGCATCAGGTGCCAAGATGAGCTAGGTGCAACCTGGGGAAGCCTCAGCTCCGTGAGTGACCTTGGAGGAGGGCACAGGGCAGGAAGTGCCTCAGGCTCCCTTCTTCACCCATGAGGGCTCCTGCAGAGGGCCTGGCAGCTGCTGGGCAGGACTGGACCATCCCCTGGTACCCAAAGGCACAAGGACAGTCTTTGGAGCAAGGTCTCAGCAGAGCCACATACCCTGAGTAGCCCCTGGAGATCCTGGTGGGGGCGCCACAGCCAGGGTGGGGGTGGCCTGGCTCCTGGCGGCCTCGGGTGGGGGCAAGGATCCAGAGGGTCCGGCCCCAGGCCAACCGCACCCTGCCATGGTCCTTTCCCTTGAGTAAAGGGTGCGTCCTAAGGCGGTCCGGGTTGCCTTCCAGGACCTGTGGGGAGGCGCTTCCCTCCATGAGCTTTTCCAGAGTACAAGGGGTTTCTCGACCCCAGAGGGTTCCTCTCCTTCCAGCTGCGGCTCCCCTTTGTCCTGGATGGGTGATGTCCAGTGCTCAGTGAGCTGTGCAGAGGGAGAGACCGTGGGTCTTAGTAGGGGAGGCAGGGCCACAGAGAGGCCCGAGGATGCGGGGCTGGGTTCTAGTGCCCCTGCAGTGGACTCAATGCTGCCCAGTACTGCGGGCCAGCGCTGTAAGAGCCGGGCATCGTACAGAGAGGGAGCCCAAAAGGAAAATGAGGGGTCTTCATATAAAAGCTTGCATCAAATCCCGGGAGTCGGGTGGAGATTTCTGAGTGGCCCCATGGTGGGAGGATGGAGCCCTTGCTTGGTGCAGACTCGGTCACCTCCCACACAAGCCTTCTTGTATTGCCTCGGGACCCTGGAGCCCTGGATTTTCAGAGCAGCTCCACGTCAGCTGTGGCGCAGATTAACCCTCCATGTGTCCGAGCTCACCCTGGTAGTTACCTACTTTACCTGGTAGAGTAACTCAGTTCCTCTGCTGAGTTTAGCAAAGTGTAAACAGGGTGATGGCCTCAAGCTCCTCTGCCCTGCAGTGTACAGGGCCTGCCTCTGGTCCCGGCGGATCTTGCTGGCGCAGCTGGCTGTGGTGGTGGGGAGTTGGCTGGGCACCTGCAGCCTCTGAGGACAGTAGGTATTGGGTGAAGGCCCTGGCTGCGTGCTCAGCACAGCTCGGAGGAGCCAGGCCCTGCGGAAGGGCCATCTGTGGGTTTGAGTTGCAAATGGCCTCGGCTCCTCATGGCCAAAGGTGGGGGAGCGTCCCTGAAGCTCAGAGCAATCCCTGTTATCTTGAGGGCCCCCCGCCGCAGCACCCTGTTATCTTGAGGGCCCCAAGCAGAGAGCAGCCAGTGCCTGCCCCCAGGGCCTCGCGTGCTGGCAGGCCAGCTCCTGAGGCGTTGTGGCCTGGGCGGCAGCCAGCCCAAACTTAGTTTGGGGTGTTAGCTCCAACACCCTGTCTGTGAAGCACGGTGTTAACGAGTGAGCTGGACATGGGTGGGGAGGTGTGGGGCGCTGTCTTGAAGCCCTTAGGAAGGCCCCTGTGGGTTCTGAATCCCCGTGCAGCCAAGGCCAGGCTCAGGTGCTGGGCGCAGGCTGGTCAGAGGCCAGAGTGGAGGCTGGTGCGAGCGGCTCAGCACCTGCCCTTCCAGGGTGGGCATCCTGGAGGCCTTCAGAGGTGGGATCAGTCTATCTGAGACCCAGATACTACCTTGACATGTCCACTTTAGGGTGTAGCCTCAGCCGGGACCCCATTCACAGAGCGGGTGGTTGTGAGGAGAAGCCGAAGAACTGGCCAGGCCCAGGGTCAGCAGCACCACGCTGCTTTCTGCTGCCCCACCCCCAGCCGCTGGCCACAGCCCCTTGCTTGCCACTGCTGGCTGGCCGGCCGGCCGGCCACACCGCTGCCCACAGAGCGCCCGCCCACCTCCGCACCGTGCTTAAGCCCAGTAATTGAATTGCAATTGATAGTACATGTCGGTTTAAGATCACGCTAATTGCTTCATTTCCCAGAACACTCCTAAAAAGAAAATGATTTTCCCTGTAATATTTTCCAGTGGGGTGAAATGACCCTTGCGGAAATCAATCCCAGCTCCTGAATGGGCTGCGGAGTGGGTGGGCGTGCTGGACGGGGCTGCGGTCACTCGTACTCAGCCATCCCCACCGGCTTGAGGGGCTCCCCCGGCCTGGGCTTCACCCAGCCACGCGCCAGTCACTGGTGAGGCTGGGAAGGCTGGCCCGTGTGGCCTGTGCGGGGAGACCTGGCTGCGGGAGACACACAGCTGGCCGGTGGAGGAGCTGCCTTGTTTGGCTGGCACGAAGGCAGGGTGTCCAGGCAGTGGAAGGGGTTGCAGCCCTCCCCTTTTCTGAGGCAGGTCATGGGACCCCTTGAGTGCCCACCCTCCTGTCCAGCGGGTGGACCTCCCTCATGGTGGGTGACGGCACTCTGCTCAGTGCAGCCCCGGGCGCATTCCACGACTGTCATGGCCACTTTGCTGGGCGTTGGGGTGAAGTTGGACGAGGCAGAGGAGGTGAGAGGCCAGTGTGCCACGTGGGCTGGACATCTGAGTCCCCCTGACCTCACTGCCTGCTACCTTATTCTCCAGCTTCACAGAGCCACCTGGTGCTTGGATGGAAATGGAGCTGACATCTACTTGGCCACCCATTCTTCCTCCACCCACCTGCCTGCCATCTTCTGTCCACCATCTGCCCACCTGCCCATCATGTGCCCACCCCCCCATGGGACCTCTACCACAGCGCCGGGGGCACCGCCCTGCACTAGTGTCCCCCACTCAAGGAGCCTCAGGAAGCAGGGAGTTGGTCAGATCTGCCCTGGTGGGTAGAGTACGGATGAGCTGAGGGACTCTTCGTGTAAAAGAGTATAACATGTAAAAGTCACATTGTAGGTGTTTTTGTGGCCCGTGGGGGAGGCAGGGTAGCCAAGGCCCAGTTCTCCCCTCCCTGATCACAAGTGCTGGAGGGGCAGAGGAAAGCAGGTGCCCTGTGATTGAAGGCAGGCAGGTCTGCAGGGAATCCTGGAGCCAGCAGAGGCCCTGTCTAGAGGAAAGATTGCCTTAGTCAGGCTTTGGGACCCCCCTAAACTGGGAGGCATGAGTCCCAGCAGAAACCAGGGTCTATAGCCGGGCATGATGGCGCACACTTGTAGTCCCCACGCTTGGGAGGCAGAGACGGGAGGATCGCAGAGGTTCGAAGTCAGCCTTGCTGGCTTAAGAGACCCTGTTTCCAAATAAAAATATAAAAAATAGATGTCTGGGAGTATTGCCCAGAGGTAGAAGGGTTTCCAGGAACCCCAGTACCACAAAAAAAAAAAACCAAAAAGAAAAAAAACGTGGTCTGTAATGACCCAAACCATTGAGTGATATTTGGCGGGGGGCGGGGGGGGGGTTGGCAGAAGTAGCAAGAATTATAAAACAATAGTTGAAGTCCCAAATGACTTCAACCATTGGAATTAATCAGACACATAATTTATATGAAATATGTTTTTAAAAAACTAAAGATGGTATCACAAAATGAGCAGCAAGGGGTTTTCAGAAGTGACCGGCACGTCTGGAATGATCTAGTATGTCTTAGAAATGAAGAACTTGGGGATGGGTTTATTAGCCTGCTATAATGAAATATCTGATGCCGTTTAGTGTACAAGGAAAAAAGGATTTCTTTGGTTTTGGAAGTTCCAGTCCATGAGGGAGTGACCTCATGACTTTGGGCCGCCGGTGAGACAGGGCATCTTGACAACAAAACCACGCCATCAGCCAGGAAGCGAGGGAAAGACTGGAGTCCCACGGCCCTCTGCACAGGCACACGCCCACGAGCGAGCACCTTCCCTAGTCCCTTCCCCGAAGAGATCGCTGCTTCCCAGCAGCACTGCCCTGGGATCAGTCCTTTAACACACGGGCCTTTGGAAGCTGCTGTTCGCATTCGAACCACAGCAGAGGGCCAAGTAGCACATGGGACACAAAGACGGAAGAGAGCAAAGGGAAGCGCGGTTGCTTTCTGAAGAAAGTACGAAAGAGTGGAGATGCGGGATGCACTCCCCAAGTCCAGCATCTCCCAGAAGACAGCTTGGTGGAGGGAGGGCCGCATGGGAAAGGGCCTGCCCGGGGGCACCTGGCTCACAGACACAGGAGCGCACACACGAGCAGAGGTGCATTCTGGGAAACTGCAGAACACCAGTTTTGCTGACAGCTCCTTCTACGTCAGCATCAGTGTCAGCCAGGGACAGCAATACCCACAGAAGCGTCAAGGGAGAGCCACGGACACCTTAGAATCCTACAACCAAACCCGTCAAGAGCACAGGCGGCACCGACGTTCTCTACAAGCAGGAGCTGTGGGATTCACCACCAACGGGCTTTACTAAAGGGTCTTCTAAAGAGCGGACGTGAGGGTGGAGGAGTGTTGTCCCAGAAGGGATCTGTGATGCCAGAAGGGAGCTAACCAAGATATTTGTAACTATGTAAGTAAATCCAGTGCCCGTTAAGATTGTGCGGATTTGTAGTGACCATAATGTAATTTTATGAAATTAAATTTTAGGAAGTGCAAAACAACCACTGGGCGATGGATGGACAGTAATTGGGAAGAATTGTCACAGCACCCTGAGGCGCATTATTTGCAGGAAATTTAACTATCGATTACTTTTGGCCTCTACTCATAACTGTATGTACATGATTTAAAAACAAAACTCAAGGCTTCCTTCAACATTGAAAACTTCTGCTCTGCAAAAGAGCCTGGTCAGAGGCTGAAAAGAAGAGCCACTGACTGGTAGAAAATATTTGCAAGTATGTGTCTGACACAGGACATGTATCCAGAACATAGAAAGAGCTTTCTAAATTTAAAAGAAAAAAAAAGAACGGAGTGCCGATCGTGGTGGCACACCCCTGTGAGCCCTGTACTCGGGCGGCCGAGGAAGATTGCAAGTTCTAGGACAACCACCTCAGCAAGTGAGACTCTTGGCAACCCAGAGATTCCCTGGTTCAAAAGCAAACAAAACAGAAAAGGGCTGGGGTGTAATTTGGAGGTAGAATGCCCCTGAGTTCGATGCCCAGTGCCACTAAAAGAAAAAAAATATTAGAAAATGGGCAAAAGCTTTGACCAGACATTCCATCAAAGAAGCTATCATACAGCGGATAGCACACAAAGAGATGGTCAACATCAATACCATTATGTAAATACAAATTAAAACCGCAGTGAGGTACCACTCCATGCCATAAGCACAGCTCAGAGATACGTGGATATGGATAAATGGATCGCTCGCTAGAGCTGGTAGGGATGGAAAATGTTGCAGCTGTTCTAGGAAACACTTTCTTGGTTTCTAAAAAAGTTAAAAAATAATGCTTACAATATAAACCACCAGTTGTACTGGGCATTTATCCTAGAAAAATAAAAACTATGTTCATGTGAAAACCTGCACGCACGTGTGCTTGTCATCCTCGTTTGTAATAGCCTCAGGTTAGAAGCAACCCAAATGTCTTTTAAGGGACGCGTGAACTGTGTGGCATCTGCACAGTGGGATCTCACTCAGAATGAAAAGTATGTAACAAACTCAGCAACTTGGACGATTTGTAAGAGCGCTATGCTTAGTGGAAAGCTGGTCTCAAAAGGTCATACTGTACACCCTCAAAAAGCAATGAGATTAGACGCAGACAGGCCACTGGCCGGCTGTAGGCACGGGAAGGGGTGGGCAGGTGCGCTGCGGGCCGGCTGCAGAAGTGGGGCCTTGTGGTGGGGGAACAGCTCTGTGTCCCCATCACGGTAGTGATGTCTACAGGAGTCTACCCGTGTGACAAAACAGAGTTGTACACATACAAAGAAAGGCAAGAAATGCCATCAAATTTAAGGCAACAGTAACCTCAAAAAGATGAGTTCGGGAGTCTCTAACTTCCAAGGCAGTAAAAATGGAATAAGAACACACAAAAAAGTCCTCATTGAATTTAAAAAATGAGAAAGAATAAAAAAGGCAACAAGGAGACAGAGAAATGATACAGAAGAAAAAATACAGGCCAAATGGAAAACAAGCCTTTCCAGTGAGCAGGCTTTGGAGCTAGCCATCAAACCAAGTAAGAGCAGGCAGATTAAAGAGAGCCCGTCAAAAGTCAGGGATTGTCAGAGCAGAGGGAGAAATAACATCTCTCTGCTGTCTACAAGAGGTACATTGAAACATAAGAACAGGGAAAGTTGAACATACGTCTAAAGAGAGCCAAACCCATCCAAAGCCATGCAAAAGAAATCCTGGGTCTGAGGTTAATGTCAAGCAGGTACACTTTAAGACTTTACTAATTAGGTATCCCTAACCTGAAATCCAAACTGTGAAATACTACAAAATACAAATTTATTGAGCATCATATTGACACTCAAAAAGTTAGATTTTGGAGCATTTTGAAGTTTGGATTTTTGAATTAGGAATATTCTTCCTGAGACAGGGACCACCGTCGGGACAAAGGGCAGATACACACTGGGGCCTTGGCTCATGGCTGACAGTGACCCCAGCAGGCCTGGTGCGTTCTATCCTTGTCAGTGTTCTGTGTGTGTGTCTGAGTGTGTCTGTGTGTGTGCGCGCGCACACACACACACACACACACACACACACACACACATATGTAACTGAGGACTGAACCCAGGGACATTCTACCCATGAGCTAAAACTCCAGCCCTATTTTTTTCTTTTTAATTTGGAAACAGTGTCTTGCTGAGCTACCCTGTGGCTGGCCTTGAACCTGTGATCTTCCTGTCTGATCTTGTGGGCATGTAACACTACTCCCAATTTCACGTCACCTCTGGATCAATTTTGCTGTGAACTTAAAATGGTTCTGAAAATGAGCCTATAAATAAATAAAAACACAAAGTAGAACAAAGGCATGCAGTGGCGTTCACCTCCCTCGTGGAGTTTGCAAGGGTCACGTGAGCTGCGGGATATGAAGAGACTGGCCTGGCCCAGGTGAGCTGACTTTTCTTTTTTGCTCTAAGAAACAAGGTCTCATGTTGCTCAGGCTGGTCTTGAGCTCCTGGGCTCCGTGATCCTCCTGCCTCTGTCTCTAGTGAGGAGCTGAGATTGCAGGTGTCTCTCTCCTCTCCACCCCATGTTTTCTCTTGAACGCTGCAGTAACTTACCTTTAGCACAGGGCAAAGTGTTGAGTGCCAATTTACATTCCCACCCCTGTAGATAACCAGTAAGATGAGCTCCTTTCGTTCAGTGATCGACCTGAGTCGTCTGGTCAGAGTTTTGTGTCCCTTCCTGAACAGAATCCCCGACAGAAGCCTGGCCTTTGTGTTACTGACGTGACTCAGTTCCATTTCCATCATCACTGGGCCAAAAGATGCCAGTGTCCAGCATCAAACCTGCATGCAGAGCAAAACTTATGGGGTACTTCAAAGCAATGTCGTAACTCAAATACGTGTACTACAAAAAGAAGCTGAAAATTAGTGTCTTAAGATTAAGAAGACGGTTTTGCATGTAAAAGAATCACAGGAAAAACTCCAAGAAATCAGGAGAGGGCCGTAAAGACAGGAGCAGAATCTAGTGTTTTATGTATTTATACACATTCCCATAAAGATACTGTATCTAGGTAGAAGCTCATTCTTCGGAAAGACCACTAAAAAAGAAAAACAACGGATAGGATTGATGTAGGAGAAAAGAGCACACATCATTTTTAAAAAGGTAACATTTATGAGTAATCTTATGCCAACAAATTTGGAAATTTAAGAAAAAATGGACAAATTCCTAGAAAAGTACAACTTGCCAACATTGACCAGATCAAATAGATATATAGCCTCAATATTTCTATACCCATTAAAGAAATTGAACCAAGAAAGATTTTTTTCTATGAACACTGAACCCAGATGGTTTTGAAAGTGTGCTCTAGATGACCTTCAGGAAGAATCCCAATCTGCATAACATTTTCTAGAAAGTAGGAAGAGAGAGAAACTTCCTAAATATATAATATTGTGGTCAAAATCAGAGACAAATATAAGAAAGGAAAATTATGGCAATTATCTCATGAATATAAGTCTAATCGTCCTAAATGAAACATTAGCAAGCTGAACCCAGCAGGGTTTAAAAAGCTGTGGCGTCCTAACTGAGTGGGGTTGGCACTAGAGATGGATTTGTACCAAGGTGACTTAACACAAATGCCAGTCATTCATTTAATCAATACAAAACCTATAAATATAATTTACCACATTAACAGGATGAATCAGAAGAAGTACATGATGATCATCCCAATAATTATGAGAAAATATTTGTTTAATTGGATGCACACTGAGATTTAAAAAGGAAAACTTGGCAAAATAAAATAATAAGAATTTTCCTAACTGATAAGGATTATTTACCAAAACCCACTGCAAGTATTGATTGTGAAACATTCAAAGCACCCCTTTAAAGAAAGGAGTGAGGCGAGGGTCCTAGCTAGCTCAGTGAAACAAAATAATGTATGAATATAATTAAATACATCTTTATCCATAGAAGAATTCTTGGGAAAATTAATATGATTCATAAGTAAGTTTAGTAAGATGGCTTGTTCTAAAATCAAAATGTGAAAATCAAATGCATTTCTGAACATAGTAAGCTGTACTTTAAAATGTGCCATGTATAATGGAAACAAAAATATAATGCATAATATAACAATATGAAAAATCCTTATAGGGGAAATTACAAAGCCTTATCCAAAGACACTTTAAAAAGTGGAGACACACATACTATGTTCATAGATAGGAAAAATCAGTGTTGTAAACCTGTCAGTTCTCCCCAGATCCATTCATAGTGTTAATACAATTCCAATAAAAATTTAATAATTTTTTTCAAGGGTTTGGGCAAGCCAATTATAAAATTTACCAGAGAACGAGGGCCTACCTAAAACTCAGAACACTCTAGGGGAGAAGTGTATGGGGGAGGACATGGCCTCCTCACATAGAGACAATATAAATCTAAGCAGAACTGAATGCCAGGGGAAGGGCTGGAACCCCATCCTGCAGAAGGGAAGACCCCTGCAGGCCTGAGCTGGGCAAGATGACCAGCCTGTGTTCTGGTGAGGTGGACTGACTGGCCAGTATTGCTGGGGCATGGGAACTAGCCGGTGGGCACAGTGGTGGTGGAGAAGCAGCCCTCAGGAGATGTCCTGGCATACACCAGCCTCAGGGAGTTGTAGCCAGTAGACGCTGGCCGTAAGGAGCCTTACAGGCAGGTCCTTGGGACCTTGTGCTCTGCAGGAGAGCACAGTGATATATGTATTTATACACGTTCCCACAAAGACGCCGTATCCAGCAGAAGCTCATTCTTTGGAATGAGTCTGGGGATGAGAGGAGGCTGCTGAGTGTGAGGAATCCTGAGTACTGTCAGGGGGTGCTCTGTCGGGTGCCTGCCAGGAGCAGAATGGAAACCAGCCCATGCTTGTGACCTGCCTCTTTGGAGCTGAAATCATGATAACCCTCTCCCTAGCTTCCCCCATGGGCTCTTGCCAGGACGAAGGTTGAGGAGAGTTACCATGTTCCTGACCACACACTTAACAGGCACATCCTGGGCACCTGCATCTTCATGTAACTAGACAACAGTGATGCCCAAGCCTGGCCGGGGACAGGGTGAGTATTAGAGTATTAGTCTCCTGCTCCTCCTCCTCCTCCTCCTCCTCCTCCTCCTCCTCCTCCTCCTCCTCCTCCTCCTCCTATCTCCATCCTTCCCTCCCTTTTTCCCTCCCTCTCCCCCTCTCTACGGCTCTGAGTTAGCTGACTTGCAGTCATGACTGTGCTCATTTTCTTCTCTGTAAGATTAGCGGTTTGGACCTGGTTGGAATGTCACGTACTTTGGTCGGGGCTCACCAGGTGTCAGGCTCAGGGTTCAGGGCTGCAAAAGTCTGAGGAGGCAACATTTCATTAACTCCTGGGAATCTGGGCAGGCTTCCTGGAGGAAGGGACAGTTTTGAGCTGTACTTGGAGGTCGAGGCTGAGACCTGCGGTGAGCAAGCCTGTGTGAGGAAGCCCTGCTCAGGCAGAAGCAGTGAGGGGCCTGGGCCCCTTCAGGGAGGGCACCTGGCCCAGCAGGGACCTGGCGAGGGAAGTATGTTGGGCTTTAAACCAGTTGCTCCAAGTTTCCGAAGGCCAAGTGTCTTTCCACAACACCCTGCAGGATTTGCTGTGACACTCAGTGCCCCAGGGGAAGGCCGTCTTCCAGAATCCTTTAATGGCTTTCGCAGCTGCTCTGTATTCTAATCCTGAGAGCTGGAGTGACTGTCCTGGGCCGGTGCAGGCAAGCCCTTGGACAGGGCTGGGACACCTGGAAGGAGCCTGTATGGGGGAGATGAGCATGTGCTGGGGTGAGGAGACCATCTTTTAATTTGGAGGCCGAGCAGGTTAAGTAAGCAGCAATTGGATTTTGCTGAGGTCTGAGCTGTGCGCGGTGTCCCTGGGTGCAGAGAACACTGGAGAATCTCATTTTCGTGATCAGATTGTTATAGATTCTCTTCCCAGACTGCTGAGAAATGTAAATGTGAATTGTGTTCCCAGGCACTGTAAAGCACAGCTTTGGGGACATGGGGGACAGGGAGGCAGGTGGCCCTGTCTGGACTGGGTTTCTTAGGCTGGGTCCCTGGAGCTGTGCCCTTTCCCATCCTCTGAGGCCCCCAGCGGTGCCCACTTGACCAGGCCTCCTGTGGGAGAATGCTGAGCAGAAAAATAACCCTAGGCAAAGATTTAAATCAATCTGCCTGCGTTTAATAAATACCAGGCTGGCAGTGCTGGCGAAGAGAAAACGCTGGGGGCGGGGTGACTGTCGCTCTGCTGCCCCTGGGGCCCTAAGTTCAGACAGTGTATGTGACAAGGTCCTGCATCTGAGCTCCGGCCTGCCCACCTCACCCAGAGCGCCCTTCAGCCTCAGGCGGACACTGCCACGCTGTGGCTCAGCCACATGGACCACACCTCTGCATATAGGGCCCTTCTGGGATCTGAGCCAGGTGGGCTCTCAGGTCTCAGGGGAGCGACATTAAGCCGAGGACTTTTGCAGGTAGCTGGAACCCAAAGGAGGGAAAAGTGTCAGGCCCTCCACCTGCCCAGGCACAGGCCCGCCACCCTCTCCTGATCCCTGAGGGACTTCTGCACGAAGTGGCCGGTCCTGCCCATGGAATGGGCCGGGACCCCCACCTGTGTCCTTCCAACTGAGCTGTGCCCCTGACAGCTGCTCCCTGGGATGCTGATGGCTGAGCTGTGCCCAGACTGGTCCTGAGGTCGGCCAGGATATTCCTGCCTTCTCGACTGGGTGTGGGTGTCCTTGAGGCCCATGGAAGCTGCCCCAGAGTGGCTAACCAGCAGGAGGGGATAAATCAGCATGGCCAGATCAACTTGGAAAGGCCTCCTGGGGGGGTGGGCGCTGACTCCAGAAGGATCCCACCACCCCTCCCCCCAGGGCGGGCAGCCAGGACTGGAAGGGCGAGTCCTGAGCTCCCCAGCGGGCATCGGCCCACCATGGAGGAGGCTAGCCCAGGAGAGTGCTTGCTGAGCCCCTCCTGCCCATGGCCAGGCGTGGGCCAGCCGTGTGTGTCCACATCCTCACACGCACCTGTGGGCATGCCGCACGCACGCGTGCTGTCTGGACATGTGCATGTACATACTCAGGAGGCCGTGCGTGCTACACTCATCCCAGGGCAGTGTTTGGGCGCACGCAGGTAGGGCCACCAAGAGGGCAGAAAGGGCTTTTCTAGGAGGCATCTGGGGCCTCAGTGGGTAAAAGGGTGGACAGGATACAGTGGGCAGAGGAAGGGCAGCGTGCCCCAGGGCCAGGCAGGCTTCCAGCCCTCGGCCGCCCGGGGAACTCATAGATAGGGCCCCTCTGAAGGGTGGGAGCCTGGAGTGCCCACACTGCTCCATTTCCTCGCCTGACAGTTGGAAGCCCTGTACCTGCAGCAGAGCTGCCCGGGCTGCTGAGCAGGGGCACGAGGCAGGGGCACAGGGGTGGACCAGGAGGGTCCTGCTGGAGGACGGTGCCCCAGAGTGGGAAAGGGCTTCTTAGGGCTCCGGCTGGCAAGGCAGCCTCACAGCGGCTTGGGAGGCAGCTCCTGGCCTCCTGCCCAGCCAGGTGGTCAGGCTCTCCAGCCATCCAGGAGGCCTGGTTTACCGAGGTGGGGGCTGCTGATGAACCTCCTCCTGCCCCCGCCTTTGCATGGCTTCAGCGAAGGGCTGCTGTAGGCAGGGAGGCTGGGACCCTGAGGGAGGAGGCTCCCTGTCCAAGGTCACCCTGATTGACGTGGGGGCTGAGCCAGATGCCTCCTGTAGAGGGGTGGTATGGGGACACCGCCCGTCAGGGTGTCTGTGTCAGGGTGACGGGGGGATGGGTGTGTTGCGTGGGAAGGCCCCTTTCAAGGCAGAAACAATGCAGTTTTGAAGTGGTGGGGAATCATGCTCATTTTCAGCAGCTGTATGCAAATTGCATGCAAATGAGTCTGTTTTCCCTCCAGTACCTGTAGCCCAGAGCAACAGAGGGGACCACAGAGGCAGCCCCGCATCTCATCCTCCTTCACCAGGAAGAGCCCCCTTCAGAAAGCGTGCCCAGGAGGGGTGACTGCTGCTGCCCACTTAACAAGCGAGGACTGTTCCTGGTTCTAATCCCAGCTCTGCCAGACAGGGGTTGTGAGCACAGTTCTGAGTCTCTGCATCTTATTTTTCTCGACCATAAAATAACACACCACGAATGCCTCCTGGGGTTGCTGCTGCTGCTGCTGAAGTGATGGAAGTGGTGGTGTTGACCTGCTGACATGGAAGACAGTGTGACAACTGTATTGCTAATGGTGGTGGTGATGGTCATGGTGGTGGTGGTGATTATGATGGTGGTGATAACAGGTGGTGGTGGTGGTGGTGATAGTAGCAATGTTGGTGATTATAATGTTGATGGTGACGGTGGTGTTGGTGGTGATTATGATGGTAGTGGTAATAACAGTTGGTGGTGGTGGTGATGGTGATAATGCTGGTGATGGTTACAATGTTGATGGTAATGATGGTGATGGTGTTGATGGTCATGGTTATAATGTTGATGGTGGTGATGATGGTAATGATGGTGACTTGGTGATGCTGGTAGTGATGGTGACTATGATGACATTGTTAGCCCTCCATACTAGGCACTATACACGGCACTGGGTGAATGAAGAACAATCTCTATGTTTGAGATGCTCGCATCTTGTTCAAAGGCCTCCCACGGTGGGGACGATGTTCACACTCACTGTATTCAGTGGTGCTTTGGGTCTGTCTCCCCACCTGGCTCAGACTCCTCAAGAGGTCCGTCACCCCATGCCATTCTGGCAGTCCGCTCAGGGAGCGTCCAGGGCCCACCCTGGGATGGCCTTGGCTTTCTAAGAGCTTCCCCTAAGGCAGGATGAAGAGTGCGGGGTGCAAAGCTGCAGCACCCAGGGCCACCGGAGTGCAGCTCAGCCCCGGCCAGCTCTCCTCCATCCGTCTGCACCCAGCCTGCACCCTGCAGTGGCTTGTGCCGCACCCGCTTTGTGGATGTGAGAATAGAAATAAAGAGAAACAGGAACTTGCCCAGACCAAACAGCTGGCTAGTGGCAGGGCCAGAATTTGAATCTGGGTCTCTCTGATTGACACACTTTTCTGTAGACCTCAGCATTTCTTGCAGAACCAAAAAGTCAAAAAGGAAGGGTGTTTTTCCAGAAGGTTTGCGGGAGGGCTTTCAGCAAGAAGGGGCAGGGAAGGGGAGGACTCCAGAGACGAAGCAAGCATCCGTCGGCAGCTCCCATTCCCTGCCCACTGGGCAGAGAAGCCTCAAGGGTTGGGGCTGCTTGAAAACGCAGAAGCTCTTGGTGTGTGGACTACGGGTGGCGTGGGCAGCCAGGGGTGGGTTGGGTGGCTGTTTTAGGCTGCAGCAGGAGGCAGTGGTGGGAGATCAAGGCAAGGAGAGGGCCACCCTGCCAGGAAGCACGGCCCAACAGGGTGCTGGGGAAGCCAGCTGCAGCCTCTGGTACCTGGAAAACACAGCAGAGTTCAGCTGGCCGGGGCCCTGCCTGCTGCACACAGATACGGATTGTCTCGTTAAAAAGCCACAGTGCACTGCCAGACTTCCGCCGGGCAGCTCCCCGGCCAGAGCCTCTGGCTCTCCGGTGCTTTCTGCCAACAGAGAAGGTGAAAGAGAAGCACAGAGTTTTATAGCTCTGTAAATGAAAAGCCAGGAATCTCTCTGCATGGAGTTGATTTCTGTCTCCTGGAAAAGGTGGGGCATCTTCCCTCTGGCCCTCCACCCCACCCTGCCTGCGGCCGGAGGGGTCAGAAAGCATGGTGGACGGCCAGGGGTGCCGCGCACCGAGCACCTGCCCCTCCACCCCAACTTTCCTGTGTTGCGAAGCCCATGACAGCAGTGACTTGGCGCCATGTGCAGAGCGGGGCCATGCACCAGGCCCCCGACACCAGGGGGCACCATCCCCTGACCCTTGGGAGAGTCCTGGAGGAGGTCATTGTCACCGCCTGAGAGGAGGCAGGATTCAGGGAGGTGACGAGTGCCCCAGGCACTCAGGGTAGTCGCCATGGTGTTGCTGTGACCCTGTGGCATGGGGCACAGGCCTGTGCCAGGAGGGCTGCTTGGCCAAGCACAGTGCTGGCACCCAGCAAGGCAGGTGTGCCTGGGAGCAGGCGTGGCCAGCAAGGTGCACCTGCGCTGTTCCCGCGGCTGCGGACACAGGAAGTGCCTTCGTTGTCCCCGCTGTTGCAATTGCTGCTAGCGCCGCTGCTACAGGACAAGAACCCCGGGTCCCTGGCGCCCAGGCCGGGCCTTCCCACCTCCCACCGCTGCCACTGCAGCATTAATCCCCTGCTTAGGAAGGTGACGCACTGCGTCTGTTTACCTCTTGACAGCAGAAAGGGAAAACAACAGAATTAAACCAAACAAACCGCCCAGACATCAAACAAGCTCCCTCTGCAAGTGCGTGCTCTGCAGCCAGAGAAGCGTGCAGAGGAGCACGCAGCAAGGCCCTGCCAGAGTCCCTGGAGGATGTGAGGCTCGCCAGGGCCACGCCACCAGGCAGGAGGGCTGGGCTGGGCCTGGTCGGTACTCTCAGAGGCAGGAATGCCTGGCCATTCCTGCTGTTGAGGACACTCAGAGCCCGTCACATGTGAGGACGGAGATGGGGCATGATCGGGCTCCTGCTCCTCAGCCCTTCCTCTTGGCCTGACTACTCCTGCGCACCAGGAACCCACTTCCCTTTCCTTGCTGGCCTTTAGTGGAGAGTGCACGCCCCCTTTGCAGCCTCGGTGAGTTGTTGTAATCTCAGAACAGTCCTGGGCCAGTGGGGTGTGGGAAACGGGTCCAGAGTCAGGGGCTGTGTCTGGAGAACTGGAAACTTCAGAGAAAGTTGAGGGGTTGTGGAAGCCCATGTCCCAGCCATCATGTGCTTTCTGTGGGATGTAAGCCTTGGCATTCTCCCTAGCTGGCACAGGGACCCCAGCCAGACACTGGTCTGTGGAATGGGTGTGGGCCTGGGATTCAGCACCATGGACAGCTCCCGCTGCAGCAGGAAGCTGTGCCATGCTTAATTAAGTTCCTTGCCTTTGCCAGCCAGATGTCAGGCCTAGGCACTTACCCTCCTGATTCCCAGAGGCGGTCCTCAGCATGCAAGCAAAGCTTTCTGGTCTGCCGCAGCATCCAGGCGCTGCCCACCCCGAGCTTTGCTTGGAGAAGCTGGAGCTGCCCCTGCTGGGTCACCTCCCATGCTGTGTGTGGGCGCCTGCTTGGCCAGCACAGCCTCCCTCCCACATGTCTAGTTTTCTGGGAGCACGTCTCTGTGTTCCCCATTCCCTGATACCTGGAACCTGCTTTGGATAATCCAGGAGTGCTTGTGAATCCTGCCTCCGATGGGACAAGTCTGGGAGGTTCTGAAGGAAGAAGACACAAGGGGCCTGCAGTCAAGGGTGGTTTAAGGCTCTGCTGAGGAGCGCTGTGGTCACCACCTGCCCAGGCCATGGCTCCTGTGGCCATCCTCTGCTGGCCCAGCCTACAGCTGTGGGCTTGGACAGGGGTCTGGGGTCATGCACAGGCTGTGGCTTGGCACCCACGGCTGGAAATCTCAGTGCCTGGAGCTTTCCTGACTTGCTCTTGTTGAGGGTGGGGCCTCCCAGGGTGCCCACAGTGGCAGCTGTGCATCTGGGGAACGTTTCCAGCCTGGGTGCCAAACAGCAGAGTGGTCCAATGGTAATTTCTTTTATTTTTGTGGCACTGGGAATGGAACCCAGAGGCATTCTACCTCTGAGCTACACCCCCAGCCCAATTTTTATTCTTTATTTTGAAACAGGGTCTCACTGAGTTGCAAAGGGCCTCGCTAAGTAGCCAAGGTTGTCAGTAAACCGCGATCCTCCTGTCTCAGCCTCCCAAATGCTGGGATTACAGGCGTGCATCACCATGCCCGGCTCAATGGCAATTTCTTTCAGAGACACAGACAGCAAGTGAACAAGAACTCCAGGAGCCGTGTAGATGCCGGGAGAGCTCTGCCCTGCCTCTGCCCCTCAAACTCTGCCCCCACCAAACTCAGCTCCTCCTCATGTGAGCACGGCACCCAGGCTCAGGGGAGCTGTACCCCCACCCCTGCCCCAGCAGCCAGGCACCATGTCTGTGCCGAGCCAGTGGTGGGGTGTGTGGACGGAGGCGGCATGAGCGCCTTCCTGAGCACCTTTGCTTCTCTCTGCCCCGTGGACACGAGCCGGCGCTCACATGGCATGCAAATGCTTGCTAAGAGAAGCGTGTGCCAGGTGGAAGGTGGGGTGCACAGGCTTCTGCTCAGACTCGCCAGCTCTGTCTCGGGGGCTTCCCTGCAAGCTGCTACTTCCCCGGTCCTCAGTGGGCCGCGAAGCCCAGAGCCCAGGCCTGGAGGGGCTCGGGCTCCCCACAGATACCGTCACAAGGGCAGAGCCAAGCCTGCACCCGCCGGCCAGCCCCGGCCCAGGGCCCCTTCTTCTCTCCTCTCCTCCTCCTCTCTTCCTTTTCTTGGTGTGTGTTTCCACAAGCCAGGGCAAGTTCTCTGCCGCTGACAGCCCGAGCGCCCTGGCCCCAGCTTCTAACCAGGCCAGGCCTTCTCCCTCGGGGCCAAATGAGCAAGTGAAGGAGGAAGCCAGGCTGTGCGGGCGGAGGCGCCAGGGGCACCGCTCCTCAGACAGGACAGGCAGGCTGAGGGACAGCAAGACTCGGCAGCTGGACGTGCCTGTGCTCCCCCACGAGGGGGGAACTCAAGCTCACACGACTTGGAAGGGGCCCCGGGCCCCCGGCATGGCCTGCAGCCATGGCCAGGCTCTCACCACTGTGAACCCCAGCAGTGCTGTCCTCAGGGGCCAGGCCAGCCCGTGGAGGCCAGGTGGACCCTCCTGGGAGGCTCTGGGCAGGGCTTTGGAGCCGAGAGTGGCGCAGTCTCCTGCAGGGGTCAGGATCTTAACTCCATGCTCTGGTGTGGTCTCCGTGGGTGATGGAAATTGTGAAATTAGCATATTGGCGGCATTTGGGGATCACAGGAAAGCTTGCTGCTGCATTCATGGGCAGCGTGAAGGTTGCTGGTGGGGCTGAAGGCAATGTGTTTGGATCCCAGCGAGTCTGGTATTGACATTTCAAGGCCTTTCTCTTTGCATTATTTGATACTCTCGGGAGCCTGTATTATAGACTCACTGACGACAGAGTCCGGCGTAGTGAACGCGCACTGGCCGCCTTCTGACCCAAGGACGGGAGTGGCCGCCGCTCCATCGATGACAGCCCGGCCCACCCCAGCCTTCGCTCCCACCCAGTGAAACCTTGTCCCAAAATTTGATGCCTGTTATTCTCTTGCTTTTTAGTAGTTTTGCGTTATTTCGTACAGACAACGTTGGTAAATGTGTTTACTGCTAAACAATATATTGTTTAGTTCTGCTTATTTTTTGGCTCATAAAAATTGTGCCATAATATTTGTATTCTTCTGAGTCTGGCTTCTTAAAACTTAGCTTTGTTTCTGAGACTCAGCCATGTGCTGTGCACAGCTACGGTTCGTATCTTTGCTGATGCATAAAATTACATCGCGCGAATGGATCCTGAGCTGGGCATGCGGGGTGTTTCTGAGCTGTGGTGACATGAACAGCAGCTGCCTGGCTCCTTGCCGGGGCCAGGGGTCAGGGGTCAGAGGTCGCTGTCACTCAGGCCTTGGGCCTGAGGCGGCCGGACATGCTCGGAGGAGACCAAACCTTCTCCAAGTGGTGCTAAGTTTCCACGGCGTCGACGGATGCATGAGCTAGCTTCGATCCTCTCCCCGTCTCTACAGCATTCCATATTGTCAGACTCCTTAATTTTTGCCAATCTGCCGGGTGTAAAATAGTATCTAATTGTGGCCTTAATTTGCATTTCCCTGATTACTAATGAGGTTGGAATTTTTCATATGTTTATATTTGTGTTTCCTTTGCTGTGAACAGTCTGTTCATGCCTTTTGCCCATCTTTAAACTCGGGCCATGTGTTTTGTCCTGCCTGGGGCCGCAGGCTGAGCCCTTCGGGCGACAGCACGGGCCCCGACAGGCTCCTTCCCTGTGCCTGACGGGTCTGTAGATAATCGCGTGGTTTGTGTCTCACGTTAAGGTCCCCCTCTCTGCAGTCTGGAAGATACTCTCCTCGTTTCTACAGTTCTAGCGTTCTGCCTTGATGTTCCTCGTTCAGGGACCTGGTGCCAGCCTGCTGCTGGGGGGAGACCTCTCCTGCCTGTCATGCTCCCTGGGCAGTGGCCGCCCAGCCATTCTTGCCTCCCTGAGCTCGGCCTCCACGTCTCCTGCATGTGCCTGCCTGCGACCATTGCGCCTTCCTGGTCAGCAAGGAGACCTGGAGGGCTGGCTCCACTGCCCCTGTTGTTCCAGGAGCACCATGGACACTTGCGGTCCTCTCTTCGCCCAGAGGTTTTTAGCCTCACCCGGTCAGATCCTATAAATCACCCTCCTGGCACTTTCACTGAAACGGCATTGGCTCGTTGGATCACTTTGGTAAAACTGATTCTTTATATCTTCCTATCTGCAAACCCAGTTTATCCCTCAGTTTCATCATCCTTGATGAAGACATTGAAATAATGATTTTTCCATGTATGTCTTTCATATTTTATTGGATTTTTTTCTAAACATACTTTGTTGGTTCCTATGAATGATGTTTTTAATATTACATTTTTCTAATTGCATGTTACTAGTCTGTAGAAGTGTGTACATTATTATAAGTTGCATGGATAGTCAGCCTAATGTTTTCTTACTACTGCCAATAATTTGCCTCAGACCCCTTCTTGGTTGGCTTCCGAGGAGGTCCTGTAGTGCCCAGCACCACACTCTCGTTTCTTCCATCCTGATACCTGTGCTCGACGCCCTTGTCCCTATCTTGCCACATGGGCCTGCAGGGTCACCCCAGTGTCACCAGAAGGTACCATAGAACGTTTTCTTGTTCTGTCCCTGATTTTAAAAAGGACACTTCCTTTAGGAATATTTATTCTAGATTTATTATAGATAACTCCTTATCAGACTACAAAAATTTGCTAAAAGTTCTTTTAAAAATGATGGGCTTGCCGGGCGTGGTGGCGCACGCTTGTAATCCCCGCGCTTGGGAGGCAGAGACAGGAGGATCGCGCAGGTTCGAAGCCAGCCGCGCGCGCTGGCTTAGGAGACCCTGTTTCCAAATAAAAATGTAAAAATAGGTCTGGGAGTGTAGCCCGGAGGTAGACGGGCTTCCAGGAACCTCAGTACCACCAAAAAAAAAAAAAAAATAAATAAATAAATAAAATAAATGGGCTTTTGTGAGCCCATTTTTATTATGATACAAAAATCCTTGAAGCCTGGTGGCTTTATAAAGGACAGAGGTTTATTCAATTTCATTTGAAGGCCAACAGTGCAGCATCAAGGCGTCCTGAATGGTTTGGACTCTGGCGAAGGCCCCTGGCAGGTGGCCTTGTGATGGGGGTGGGTGTGGGGGCCACGATCACCTTATAGACGAAGGCCAAGAGGGGTCCGGGCCAGGCCCTGGCGCTGTGACAGGCTCTCAGAGAACTCACTCCGGCACCAGCAGGTCCTCCAGGGAAGCCAGGGACCCAAGACCTCCCACTAGGCCCACCTTCGCCCATGTGGCCACTCTCAACTCAAACCACACCCAAGCCATACAGGCCTTCAGCTCCACCCTCGTCCTCCTTCCTTCCCCCTCCCTTCCTTCTTCCCTCCTTCCTTCCTTTTGCATGTGCTGACTTAATTACTTAGTTTCTCTTTTAATCTGTTCATCTCAATGCTGTGTACATTTTCTAACATTAAACCATCCCTGCGTTTCTGGGATAAGCTCAACCTGGCCAGAGCCTATAATGATAGTACTTTTATTGACATAGCTAGTTTGATAACATTTCATTTATGACTTTTGCATCTAGACCGGCCTGTATTTTGCCTTACTTTTTCTTGTCTGATTTTGATATCAGGGCTATATCAGCCTTGCAGAATGGATTATTCTCTTTTAAAAAAAACATTTATTTTTTAACTGACAAATGCCAAATTGTATATATTTATAGTATACAATGTGATATTCAATATGTGTGTACATTGGGAATAATTAAATCAAGCTAATTAACATCCATCTTCTCACCTCCTTAAGATTCTTATGAGTTTATTTTAAAGTTTTTTTTTATTTTTGTGAAACTAGGGATTGAATTTAGGGCCATTATACCTCCAAGCTATACCCCAGACTCATTTTTTATTTGGAAACAGGATCTTTCTAAGATTCTGAGAGCCTTGCTAAGTTGCTACGGCTGGCTTCGAACCTGTGATCCTCTGATCTATCCTCAAGTACAAGGGTGGACCACCACGCGGGGTAGAGAACTTTTTTTATGGTACTGGGATAGAACCCAGGGCATTCTACCTCTGAGCTACACCCCCAACCCGAATTTTTAATTTTTTTTAAATCTTGAAATAGGGTCTCAGTGAGTTGCAAAGGGCCTAAGTAGCTGAGGCTGTCTGCGAACCACAATCCTCCTGTCTCAGCCTCCCGAATGCTGGGATTACAAACGTGCACCACCATGCCTGGCTGGGGTGAGAACTTTTAAAGTATACCTTTTTTTTTTGGTGGTACTGGGGGTGGAACCCAGAGGCTTTCTACCTCCAGGAATATACTCCCAGACCTATTTTATACTTTATTTGAAAACAGGGTCTCACTAAGTTGCTGAGAGCCTCACTAAGTAGCTGAGGCTGGCTTCGAACCTGTGCGATCCTCCTGTTTCAGCCTCCCAAGCACGGGGATTACAAGCGTGCGCCACCACACCTGGCTAAAGTATACTTTTAAAAAACTTTTCATGCTTACTATATATTATTGATAACTACCACGGGTTATCATGCTGTGCAGTAGAACTCCAGAATTTATTCCTCCTGTCCCGCTGAAGCTTCGTAGCCTGTGCCCAACATATCTCCTCCCTCCCCCAGCCTCTTTGGTCCCTAGTAACCACCACTCTGCTCACTGCTCCTGTGAGATCAGTTGTGTGTGTGTGAGACTGGGGTTTGGACCCAGGGGCACTCTACCTCAGAGCTGAAACCCCAGCCCAATTTCATTTCTTATTTGGAAACAGAGTCTCAGTAAGTTTCTGGGGTTGGTCACCGACCTGCCATCCTCCTGTCTCAGCCTCTCAAGTATGGGGATTACAGGCGTGAGCCACCTTGCCCAGCTGACATCAGTTTTTTTGATGCCCTATCTGGGTGAGGTCACCTGGTGCTTATCTTTCTGTGCCTGGCTTATCTTACTTAACATTTGTGATCCCAACTCGTCAGGTTGCTGCAAGTGACAAGCTCTCCGTCTTTGGATGAAGTGGTGTCCTGCTGTGTCTGCCCGCACGCGCGCGCACACACACACACCACACACACACACACACACACACACACATTTTCCTTTGTCCATTCATCCAGTGGTAGACACTTAGGTTGTGCCCCCGCCTTGGCTGTCATGAACAGGGCCGCAGTGAGCACGGGCTGCGGATGTCTCCAACGCCCTGCGACGGGATGGTTGTGCCCTGCGGTAGTTCCATCTTGAGTCTTTGAGAAACCTGTTTTCCATAATGTACATCCTCCACACAGTACGGAGACTCCCCTCTCACCACATCCCCGCCAGCGTTTGTTTTTGTGAGTTTTTTGGTCTTTTCGGTAATTGCCATTCCAGGGTTAACCTCTTATTATGGTTTTTATTCCATTGTCCTTTAGTGTCGGGGGTGGATCCGGGTCCTGGACGGAGCCGCACCAGCCCTGATGTGCATTTCGCAGCTGCTGCTGCTGCTGCTGCTGCTGCTGCTGCTGCTGCTGCTGCTGCTGCTGCTGTGTGAGGTTGAGATTCTTTGCAGGTGCCTCGTGGACATTTGTGTATCTTTTTTGAGAAATGTCTATTCAGATCGTGTGTGTGTGTGTGTGTGTGTGTGTGTGTGTGTGTGTGTGGTTCCAGATAAGATAAAATACCCAGGGGCATTTTACCTCTGAACTATTTTATTCGCATAGTTGCAGAGGGCCTCACTATGTTGCCGAGGCTGGCGGCGAACCTGCCACCCTCCCGACTCACTTCCTCCCGAGTGCTGGGATTATGTGGTGTGTGCCACCACGCCTGGCTTGTTTGCCCGCTTTTGAAATCAGATTGTTTTCATGCTGTTGAGCGTCTTAGTTCTTTATGTATTCTGGATGCTAATCCTTGTTGACTGGATGGTTTGCTAATATTTCCCCCTAAGGTTGTAGGCTGCCTTTTCACTCTGTTGATGGATTTCTTTGCGTTGCGAAAACTTTTCAGTTTGATATAATTCTGTCTATTTTTGCTTCTGTTGCCTGTGCTTTTGAAGTTGTATCCAGAAACTCTTTGCTCAGGCCAATTTCCTGAAACATTTCCCCTATTTTTCTTCGAGTAGTTTTACCATTGCTTAAGTCTTTAATCCACTTTGAGTTGACTTTTGCAGATGGTGAGAGCGGGCTCTGGTTGCACCCGTCTGCATGTCCGTAGTCAACGTTCCCAGCGTCCTTATTGAAGAGACCATGACGTCCCCATTTGAGAACATTGACAAAACAGTAAATGTGTGGATTTATTTCTGGGCTCTCCACTGGCCTATATGATTGTTTTAACAAGAGCACTGTGTTGTTCTGGTTATTGGCCCTCCGCACTCTATTTTGAAGCCAGGGAATGGGATGCCTCCAAATTTAGTATTTTGGGTCCGGACTGCTCTATGGTTCCAGATAAAATTTTTAGGATCTTTTTTCTATTTTTATAAAAATGTCATTGAAGTTTTGATAAAAATTGCATTACATTTGTATATTGCTTTTAGTAGTATGGACATTTTTAATGATAATTCTTCCAAACCACAAACATAGAATCTCATTTCATTTATTTGAATCGTCTTCATTAGTGGTTTATAATTTTTGATATACAGATCTCTTACCTTTCATTAAATTTATTCCTCAATATCTGATTTTACTTTTTAATGTTATTATGAGCGAGATTATTTTCTTGATTTTTGAGATTTCATTGTTAGTGTATGCAAATGCTGCCGATGTGCGCTGATTTTGAACTCTACGACTTTCCTGGATTTGCTTTTTAATGTCAACAGTTTTTGATGGAGTCTTGGTTGTCTATATATAGTATCATATTGTCTGCAGAGGCAATTTAAATTCTCCTTATCCAATTTGGAAACCTTTTATTTTTTTTCTCTTGCCTAATTGCTTTAGCTAAGACTTCCAGTACTAGGTTAAAAAGAAGGGGTGAAAGTGGGCATCTTGTTGCTGCTCTTACTGAAGCAGCCTCCAACTTTTCGCTGTGCCGGATGTAGCTGGGGGCTTTTCAGAGGTGGCCTCGCCTGTGCTGAGGCATATCCTTGTACACCTAATTTGTTGAGAATGTTTATCATGAATGCACACCGGGTTTTGTCAAATGCTTGTTCTGCAGCCATAGAGATGACCACATGATGTTGTCCTTTCGTTGATGGGGTGTGTTATGCTTACTGGTTTGCAACCCAGGAGTAAATTCCACTTGGTCGTGGTGAATGATGCTTTTGAGATGCCATCCAATTAGATGTGCTAATGTTTTATGGGGGAATTTCTCATCTGTGTCCATCAGAATATTGGATTTTGATTTTTTCTTTTTTTTTTTTTTTTTGCCTTTGCCTGGTTTTGGTAGCAGGACAATTCTGGCTTTGTAAGTAAGTTTGGAAGTACTCTCTGCTCTGTGGTGTTCTGTCTTTGTTCTCTGTTACATGTGACATTTCTACTGTTAGGCCAATCTAGGACAAGTCTCTCTTCCCCTTGAGCATCCTTGGAGTTGCACTTCCTAGGCGCGTGCCCACGTGCCTGGGACCCACAGCGGCGTCGAGGGTCTCCGGTGCCATCTGGCTCCGCCTCCACCTCCCTAGCCCCTCTCGAGCACACCGTGGCTCGCTGCCTGGTTGGCTCTTCCCTCGGTCCATCTTTCTACTCTTTGTCTTTTTGTAGTATTTCTAAGAAACGGATGTTTGCTTTTATTCCGTTGATGCCTTTTTGATTTGTAATTGGCTTCTACTTTTCTGTATCCTCCTTTCTCTTTCTTGGGGTACGTTCTATAGTTCTTCCCTGGAATTTCTAAGGCTGGATGCTTATCATATGCATGTTCAGGCTTTTGGTTCCCACTTCAAGCAGTCGGAGCCTATGATTTCCCCTTGAAACTTCTACTTTTACTGCCTCCTACAAGTGTCAGTATATGATGGTTTCCTTATTGTTTGGCATGGAAATTTTGTGTCTGTTAATAATTTTGTTTGACTCATCACTATGAAGAAGTAAATTACAACGTTTCTAAATGCATGAGGTGCGTGTGTGTGTGTGCGCGCGTGTGTGTCTGTGTATGTGTGTGCGTGTGTGCGTGTGTGTGTGTGCAGTACTGGAGATTGACCCACGGACATTCTTCCTCGGAGCTACGCCACCAGCCCTATTTTGTCTCTCTAAGTTGCCAAGGGCAGCCTTAGGTATATAATCTCCTATCTTATCCTCCAAGTGCGAGTTACAGCGTGTGACGCTATGCCTGGTTAACGCACTGGGATTTTTAACGTATTCTTTTAAAATCACCTTACAACAGCACCATTTTGTTTAGAGAGTTT
The DNA here is from genome assembly GCF_963383645.1 of Muscardinus avellanarius. Taxonomy (NCBI): domain Eukaryota; kingdom Metazoa; phylum Chordata; class Mammalia; order Rodentia; family Gliridae; genus Muscardinus; species Muscardinus avellanarius. The sequence goes on from NC_137789.1 coordinate 2,166,869, forward strand.
TTGTTGTGTGTACTGGTTCTTTAAAATTCATTAAGATTTGCTTTTGTACGACCTTATGTTTCTGTCAAGTGTTTCCATGTGTGCTGAAGAAAAACCTGTGTTCTCTGCTGCATGGAGAGTCCTATCAGTGTCCATTAAGTCTGGCTTGCTAACTTTCTAGCTGAAATTTCCTGTTCCTTTGCCCATTTTTCTTTTTTGAGTTGGCATGACCTAATCATAAATTGGGAGAAATATGTTGAAACCTGTTAGTTAGTGTATTTGGAAATTCTCACAGTAACTCTATAAACGTGTGCTTTATATGTTCTATGGCTATTTTTTAGGGTTGCGTACTAGTTTAGAATTGGTGTGTCATTCTGGTGAATTGAAACTTCTAGCATTATAGAGTGAATTTCCTCTCTCCTGTTATGCTTTTTATCTGGAAGCCCATCTTGTCTGCTATTGGGGGACTGTGCCGGCCTCTTTGGGTTCTTTCATGGTATATTTTCCTATTCTTTCATTACAGTAGCTCCCTGTTCCTATGCTTTTCATAAGTCTCCTGTTAATAGCATGTAGCTGAACTTTAAAAATCCAGTGCGACAACCCTTGCATTTTCATTGGTGAGTTTAATCTATTATTGATACATTGGGGTTTGTTTCTCTTATCTTACTTTTTGATCTATATTGACCTTGATTTCTAAAAGCCCATTTTTTATTATGAAGGTATTAAGCTTTTTACTTTGAAAATATCTCAAATGCATAAGGAAATTGCAGAGATAGGATACAAGCTCGCAGGTGGGTTTGGCCAGTTTCCTGTGCTAGGCACTAGACACTCCCTTACTCCAAAATTTTAGCGGCCATTACAAGCACCAGGACGTTAGCAGGAACTGACACGAACCAAGCGTCACGAGCTCACCGCTTCGCTTCTGCCAGAGACTCCAGCGTGTGCCTTGGACCGGATCCAGTTTCAGTGGTGCATTTAACTTTCATGTTTCTTGAATCCATTGAATTTTTAAAAATGAGTTAATTTTTCTTGCTCTATTTTTAAAGCACTCTACTTATACACTTACTCCTTTGTTTCCCTTGACAGTTTTCCAGGCCTGTCTAGAAACCGAGTCTGCAGTCAGACGCCCTCTCTTTCCCTTCGAGCCAGGCCCAGCCCTGAACACTGTAGCTCCCTTTTCCCCAAGTGCCCAGCTTTTCTCATGCATTGCTGTCTGCTCCTGGCTGGCCCGTCTCAGCTCCAACCTGGGGGGGACCTTGTGCTCCTCTAGAAAGGACTTGCCACCCAGCACCTGGGAGGCTGAGGCAGGAGGACTGCGGGCTCAAGGCCAGCAAGCCTGTAACTTAGTGAGACCCTGTTTCAAAATAAAAAGGGCTGGGGTGTAGCTCAGAGGTAGAATGTCCCTGGCTACCAAAAAGAAAAAAGAAAAAAAAAGAAAGAGAAAAGAAAGGAAGGAAAGAAGGAAGGATGGACCTGCCACTCGTCACACTGCTCAACAGAAAGGAGCGAGGTTGGCTTCAGGATGGCAAGTGGGTGGAGTTGGTTCACTGTGAGGAGTTGAGGCTCGGTAGGTCTGGAGCAACCCTGAACATCATAGCACCCCTCAGGCCTTTACTCAGGTGAGTCCCTGGCCACCCTCACGCCCAGCAGCTCCTGGGGAGCCTCCTCTTGCCCGTTGCCTCCTGGCCCTGCACAGGCCCTGCTGCTCCTGGGGGTGGGGTGCCAGGGATGAGCCAGCCACTCACCTGTCCCCAAGGGGCGCTCCAGAGCCGGGTCCTGATTCCGCCCTGCCTGCCTGTGAGCCGGGGTCTGGAGGCCGTGGAGCAGGTGCCCTTGAACTCAGGCCGGGAGGTGGGCAGGGATGGGGCCGATGAAGGAGGCCCAGGACGGCCTGGTGTGAGTGTGAGCGGCAGGTGCCCAGGTGGGCATGGAGATGGGAAGGGCGCCTGGAGCCCTACACGGCAGAGGTGTGTGTGTGCGCGTGTGCCTGTGCGCGTGTGTTTGTGTGCGTGTGTGTGTCTGTGCTATAGTTTGATGGTTCTGGCTGGAGACATGGTGCCCTGGGGAGCCACTGGCAGATGGTAGCTGGGAAGGATCCCACCGTGTGCTGACGGAGCTGCGGTGTGCGTTCTCTTCCTGCAGCCGCCTGCTCCTGTGTCTCAGCCTCTCTTCTGCCAGCATCTCCCTGCTGGACAGTGAGCTGCTGGCTGGGGTTGGTGGCAGGGCTCTGTCCTTTTGTCCCCTGCCCCAGGCCATGGCAGGAGCTGAGCTAACAGGGCAGAAAGGAGGTAGAAGGGCACACAGGATGGTCAGGCATGGGTGCTGAGCGGTGCAAGGGACCCAGGAGCCCCCGGGAGCTGGAGTGTAAGGACCGGGATGCTGGCTGAGTGGGGTGAGGTGATGGAGCCCGAGAAACAGCAGCCCCTTCTGCAGATGAGGCCAGCAGGTGCCAATGCACCGGTAATAAGTACGCCAGGGGCTCCTGGGACACGGGAGGTGGCTGCTGCCCCAGCAAGAGGCTTGGAAACCCAGGCAGGCAACATAAGAGCATCAGGAGAGGGTCAACAGGGCGACCGTCTCGCATGGACCCATCCACACCTGCTCTGAGTCAGACGTACTGCGGAGCCGTCTGTGGCAGGTCAGTGTCCCCATTATGGCCCTGGCCGGGGGTGTGTCCCTGAGAGGTGAGATGGAGGCCTTGAGGACCCCCAACCTGCCCTGCCGCCTGCCAGACACCTGGGTCCCGGGCTACTAACAAGGAGAGGGTGCCGCATGGCCACAGTGTGGGCCACTCACGCCAAGGTGTCACCTCCTGTGGCCAGATTGCCATCGTGTCTCAGAGAGGACCCTGGGAGGGCTGGAGGCGGGCAGAGCCGTGGTGGCAGTTTTGCCTGGGAGCGTGCACTGGGGAGGTGGCTGGAGATCACGTGTGTGGAGGCTGTGGGCGGGGACCTGGTGTCTGGGGGCCTCCTTTCCTCCCTGCCTTCCTCCCTTCCTCCCACAGCTATCTCTGAGCCTCTAGCATGAGGAGACTCATGCAGCCTGCCCTCCACGCTCTCGGCCTCCTCTGGAGCCGGTGGTGCCCTTGGGAAGGCTCCCTATCCCATTCCTGTCTACATTGCAAAGCTTCATTGCAACAGGATGAAAATCAAACGGGAAGAAGGTTCCTCGCCGCCCCACCCAGAGCAGCCGACGGCACTGGCTGTGCTGCACCTGCACAGGCGAATCGCCACACGCACGTGCGGACGCGTTTGCACAGGGAGCTGCGCTTCCCTCCCCACCCCGGGCTCTGGCCGCAGCGCTCCTCTGTCCCCTCCGGTCAGTGGCAGCAGGAGGTTGAGCTGTGTGGCCGCGCCGTGACGCAGGGGCGTCAGGTTCATGGCATCTCTGCACCGTGTGAGCATGGTGCATGGGCCCACCCATCACCTGCATATAGCAGACCCCCCACCCAGCCCAGGGTGGAGCCCCACAGTGCTCATGCCCTGAACCCTGCAGTGGACCTTCTTATCTCTGCCAACTGGCAGCCATTTCGGTTGCTTTAAGCAGTGGCTCCAGCATGGCGTCCACTTTGGCCCACGCCCCATGGGTGCTCTGCCTGCTGCAGCCCCCCTGACCACCGAGAGATGGAGGCCAGCCTCGCTTCTGGGGGGCAGGAGGGCCTGCGATGAGGGAGTCTCTCACCACTGCAGAGCCGGAGGTGGGGGGGGCTGGCCCTGGCCTCCTCCGTCCCTCTGGTGACTGGAGCCTGGCTCTCCCGCACTCTGCCTACCAGGAATTCTGATCTCACCCACTCCGATTGAAGAGGGTCAGGAACCAAGAGAGAAGCAAACATGGATCCAGGACATGGCCCTCGGGCTGGGTGGAGAATGGGGCTAGCACTGATTATAGCACAGGCAAAGTCCCTGGCGTCAGAGCTGGGCGTATGCAGGGATGAGAAGGCGGCCTGCAGTGGCCTTTCCTGGCTGCTGAAGGCTAATGTCCAGGGTGGGGTGTGTGTGGAGGGTGGCCTGGCTTGGCGACATCAGGATCCTGCCCCAGAGGCTCGGCCATGGTGGGGTGCTGGGCGCAGTCCCTCAGTGTTCTTTGAGCTCCTGCAGTTCCTGGACACGGCTCTGTTATTTCATCTACTAAACTTCAGGGCAGAGCGCTCCTCACGTCCCTGTGCTCACGTGGTGCGCCAGCCGGTGCCTCAGGATGCTGTCCCTGAGATCCACGTCCTGGGGTCCAAGCCACCCTCCTCACCCATCCTCAGGACGCCCCTTTAGTAATCACAGCGTTCATAATCCACTTAGAAAGCGTGGTATTTTGGACGGCAATGCTCGAGAAACAATCCGTTCCATACCCCTTTATCCAATGGCTCTGATTTTGAATAATTCTTTTGAAATAGAGTCTAAATATATACAAATAGATGTTCCTGAAATGTCGTGTAATCTGAATACATTTGCATGGGAAACAGCTCCTGAGGAATGAGGGGGCTGGGGTGGGGCTGGGGGCGGGGCGGGCGTGAGCTGCTGGATGGGGCCTGGCCCAGGGCCCAGAGGCCAGTCCAGGCCCTGCTTGGGGGTGCCCTGGGTGAGTCACCGATCATTTCTGGGTGTGACCTACCCTGGGCCCCAGAGATAAGCACCCAAGACCTGGGTGCAGGCAGAGTCCCCATATGCAGCGGCGGACACCTATAGCCCGCCCTGCCCTGGCTGTGCCAGTCCTTGACGCTCCGCGCTCTCCCAGCTCCCAGCTCTGTCTGCTTTGATCTTCTGCTCCATTGTCTGATGCTCCTCCACTCTCTGGGCCCTAGTTGCCTTCTGTGTTGGAGACCAGGCCCTGAGCGCAGGTTGGAAGGTGTGGGGCCGGCTTCACTAAGTGAGGCTGGCCTTGCTAGGCTCAGCTGCCTCCTGTGCATGGGGCCTGGGTGCAGACCTGGACCCTCCCTCCAGGAGCTCGGGGTCCTCACTGACTGGCTGCCCTGTGTGCATCCTTCATCCAGACCCAGGTCTGTGAGCGTGAGGGCCTGTTCTGGCTGCAGGAGGCCAGCTGCCATCCCGAGCACACCTCACCCACTAACCACACAGGCCTCAGTCACTTCCTGCTGGAGCGCAGATGGGGAGTGGCCATGGCCTCTTGAGAGTGGAGGTAGGCAGCCTCCTTGGGGTGGTCTCCAAGTTCCGCCCAGCCTCTATGACTCAGCTGGGGGTGCTTGGCTGAAACTTCTCCTCAAGCCCTGCTCTGGCTCATAGAGCCAGGTAAGCCCCGCACCCGGCCTCCTGTCCACCTTGGCCCCACATCGGCATCTTCTCTCTACTGCCCCCTCCCCATCCATGGGCAGTCAGAGGCAGCGTGGGGCTGTCCTAACCCCAGCACTGGGATTCCAGGTCCTTGGGCAGTTGGAGGCAGCGTGGGGCTGTCCTAACCCCAGCACTGGGGTTCCGGGTCCTTGGGCAGTCGGAGGCAGCGTGGGGCTGTCCTAACCCCAGCACTGGGGTTCTGGGTCCTTGGGCAGTCGGAGGCAGCGTGGGGCTGTCCTAACCGCAGCACTGGGGTTCCGGGTCCTTGGGCAGTCGGAGGCAGCGTGGGGCTGTCCTAACCCCAGCACTGGGGTTCCGGGTCCTTGGGCAGTCGGAAGCAGCATGGGGCTGTCCTAACCGCAGCACTGGGGTTCCGGGTCCTTGGGCAGTCGGAGGCAGCGTGGGGCTGTCCTAACCGCAGCACTGGGGTTCGAGGGCCAGCTGCGTGTCCTGAGCTAGTATTTGCATCTCTGAAGTGGGAATGACTAGACCCCAGGCCATGGAGAAGGTAGTGGTCAGCTTGTTGTGACATTTCATACCTGAGGTTCCCAGCACAGTCAGCCAGACATATGGCCCGGGCCGGGGCCATATGTCTTGTCATACCCTTGGGGCCCTGGGATGGCCTCTTGGGACATGGGTCCCAGGTAGGGGTCTTGAGGACTCTGGGCTGCCCCACCGAGCCTTGCTACCAGCGAGGCACCTCCCTGTCATGAGATGTGACATTGGCAATGGACCAGTCCTCCCTTTGCTGTTCTGCCTCTGGGGCCCTCGCATCCTGTGCCTGACTCCTGGGGGAGGAACAGGGACAGGTTCTGGACACCTGGGCAGAGTGGGCAGAGTGGGCAGTCCTGTTCTTGGGAGAGGCTCCAGGCTGGGAGTCATTGTTCCACGGACAGACAGGATCTAAGGCTCAGCTGCCAGCTCTGCACCCACCACCTGTCAGGAGTCCTCAGGCACCTGGTGGTTCTGCCATTTCCCACAGGTCACTGTGGACACAGGCAAGGCCAAGTGTATGCGTCAGCTCAGGCTGCTGTAACAAACACCACATTGGGGCAGCTGAAACACGCAAGTTTGTAGACTCCCCCCTGGACGCTGTAAGTCTGAGGTTGGGTTGCGGGAGGGCTGGTTCCTGCTGAGGCCTCTTTCCTCAGCATGTGAATGGCTGCCGTCTCCCTGTGTGTCTGTATCCATGCCCAAGTTTCTCATGCGGAGGATACTGGCCATGCGGTCAGGGCACACCCTGACGGCCTCATTTAACCTCTGAAGGCCCGGTCTCCAAATCTGGCCACCTTTGGAGGTGTTGGAGTAGGACCCCAACCTGTGAATCTGGGGACACTGGACCCCCAGGCCAGCGGCCCACCCTCCTTCACAGTACTCTTTCTGTCCTTCTCACCACTGGTACTGGACAGAAACATGCCCAGTGGCTGGTCTGGGGTGCCTGAGGTGGGCCAGGCATGGTTTCCCCAACCCAGCAAGCAGGGTTCTTAGTGGTCTTCGCAGCCCTGAGCAGTGGCTGTTCTTATTACCCCTCTCCATCCATTCAGCAGCCTCTGTCTGACTCCCGGGACCCTCCTGCCCCTAAGAAATGCACCATGTACCCCAGAAGCTGCCTGTGCCTGCTGTGAGCCCCTGGCAAGGCCTCCCCAGGCCCATCCCTGGCAGGCGCAGTGGTATTTTACAGGGATGTTCATCTCCGCTCCTGAAGCAGGTTCACCCCGTACTCTACATAGAAGGTCATGGAAACGGTCAACACATATTCTGTCCTGCTGGCGGGGAGCTGGAAAGGTCAGCTGCATCAGTGGAGGCTGGGCAGTGAAGTCCCCGCTCCCCTGGCGCGAGAGGGGCCCTGTTTGCAGGGTGGGCGGGGAGCAGTGGTGTGGGGGCATCTTCTCCCTTCTGCTGCCTGTCGGTGGGTGGCTCTGGGTTGAGGTGAGCCCAGGTCAGGTGGCCCTGTGGGAGCCCAACAGCTTCCGTGCATTGGCCCCCTGCCCACAGTGGTGGCTGCCCGGGCCAGAGCGGCTGCCACAGAGGTGGGGCTCGGAGTCCTCATCAAAGGCTTGCCTCTGCTCTTCCATATGTCCCAGCCTGAGCAGCTGGCACTCCCGGGCCCTGCTGCTACGCTGCGCCACCTCTTCCCTTGAAGTGGATGGTTAGAGCCCAGGGGTGGCTTGCTGGGGGGCGGGTGGGGAGGAGGCTGTGCAAGGGCTGGGCATGGTAGAGGTTGGCTGCCAGTGTGCAGGGTGCAGGGCCCTCTGTCCCCCCCCCCCTTTCTGTCCAAGTAATCCCTCACGTTCCTCTTAGGCACCAGCTCTTCCTGGGGTCCTGGCACCCCTGCTTCCCCTGGTCATTCTCACATCCTCTGTTGAGCCCAAGTGGGGTAGGATGTGGGTACCCACAGAGGGACTGGGAAGGACAGGCCTGCCCTCGGCTCACATGAGAAGGCTCTTGCTTGCCAACTTCGGGCTGTCTTCACTTCCCCTGTCCCTGCCGTACCCATCAATCTATTCCCTGTCCACAGCTGAATTTCTGTGGTCCTGTCCTGGCCCTCTCTCTAACCATCACGAAGAGGCAGATGGACCGTGGATGTATAGTGGGTGGGTAGGTGGATGGATAGAAGGATGGGTAGACAGGTGGATGGATGGATGGATGGATGGATGGTAGACAGGTGGGTGGATGGATAGATGGATGGATGGTAGACAGGTGGGTGGATGGATGGGAGTGTGAATATATGGATGATTGGGCAGAAGGATGTATAAGTAGATGGCTGGGTGGGTTGATGGTTGTGGTTGAGTGGGTGGACAGATGGTTGGGAGGTAGATGTGTGGGTTTATGGGTGCATGCATGTATTCCTTTATGGATGGGTGGATGTATGAGTGAAGAATTGATGGATGGGTGGGTGTACATATATGCATATATGTGTGTGTACATGTGGGTGGGTGGGTGGATGTGTGGTTGAAGGATGGATGGGTGGGTGGGTGGGTGGATGCGTGGTTGAAGGATGGATGGATGGGTAGGTGGGTGGATGCGTGGTTGAAGGATGGATGGGTGGGTGCATGAACACTTATGAACATTTGTTTCATGACCCAGTGGATAGCCTGGGGCACTCCCGACCTCCCTCCAGGTCCAGTTGCCCAGATCCTGAAGATCTAACCTAGTCTTGGCCCCAGCCGCTCCAGGCCTTGAGGACAGGCATTGACACGGGCTCTGGCTGGCTCTGAAGTGGGCCAACTGGCTGAAACAAGCATGGTGGGGCTTTGGGCATCCGTGAACCAACCAGGGCATGTGATCGGCTGCACGAGTTATCCCTGCTGCGTAACACGCTGGCTTAGAGCTGAGTTGCTAACAACAATGGGCACTTATTATCTGGGCTTTTCAGGTTGGGAACTCAGAAGAGCCTCCGCTGGTGTTGGGGCTCGGGTCTCTCGTGCAGTTGCACCTGGATGCAGGTCGGAATGTCATCTGAAGGCTCGACTGGGCACTGAAATGCTGGCACCAGCTGTGGTGGGACAGCCAGTGCGTCCTCGTGCGACCCTCTGCATGGGCCATCTTCCCGGCAGGAGGGGCCCGAGGGAGCAGAAGCCACACTGGGAGGTGCTGTGGCATCCTGATATCCACAGGGGCTCCCCACTGAACTTCACTGGGCACAGATGGGGGCATTGGCCTGCTGCGTGCCCGGTGGCCCACACCTTTTGTCTGAATTAATGCTCATGGTCCCCAAGGATGGCAGAGTCTCAGCCTCCCAGAGGCTCTGGATCAGGTCTTGGGTACCTGTGGGCAGCATCCTGGTGTCCCCTGGGCAGCTCGCCCATCCCACTGCAGCAGGATTTTGGACAGTTCCATTAAGTAGGACACATGAGGACTCCATGTCTCCTCACTTCGCTTGGTCAACTTGGGTTTTGCTGTTGCATTCTTGGGTAACAGAACTAGAGACAACCGGAGCTTCCTGGTGCTGCGATTTCAGGCAGAATCATGGAGCTGGCTGTCACTGGGATCACTGGCGGGCTCAAGTGCCTCGCTCCCATGGCGCCTGTTTTGTAGATGAGACTTGATGGCTTGTGCACGCAGGTGAGGTGGGGTAAGGGCCCCAGGATGGAGCCCTTGGAAGGCCCTGCCCAGGCAGCTCTCCCTCCTGCCCTGAAGGCTGCCCCATGTTGGGGCCTCAGTGGTTCTATGGGCTCTACCTCGGGGAGCCAGAATTGTCTGCCTCTACCAGGTGTGAACTGGCTGCTTCCTTGCCCAAGTCTCTCAGCTGTGGCTCTTACAGAAATGGGCTGGTGGAAGCTCCAGAGAAGAGAGGCATGCCCTTAGGATAGCCCCTGAAGGCCTCCCCTGCCACAGCATCCCTCTGGGGTTCCAGGATCCCAGCCTCAGCACATTGCCCTTCGTGGCTGTTGACTGCCTGTGAACCTGGTGGGATGGGCCTCCTGCAGCGGGTGCCCAGCACCCACGCCAGGCCTGGCTGGGGACACAGATAGAGGAGCAGGGAGCGAGGCAGAGCCCAGGGCAAGCGCTTTCTGCCCACAGCCCCGGCTCCCTGTGGGAGTTACAAGGCTGGTCTGCAGTAAATAGAAAAATCACAGTATCCGGGCAACGATCAATAAAGTATTTTTCATGAGCACAAAAAAATGTAAGGGGCTAAATTGAGGTGCATAGCAAATCATGTTTTGAATGTTTTCTGAAAGCCGTGAAGTATCGACCCCAAAGCCATTGATTTCCATTTGGGAAGCCCGCGGTGGGCATCTTTATCTCTGTGCTCTCCCCCGATGCGCTGTGCATGTGTGCACGTGTCTGTGCGTGTGCCAGGGCGGGAGCCAAGGCCGAGAGGGGCATCCTGCCTCAAACTGCCCGCTCCCTCGCCCCGTGGCCCCAGAGCGTCCCCTGGTTCTGTGATTTGAATCAGGCCCTTGTCACCACTGGGGCTGGAGGCTGCTGGCTGGCCTCTGGCCTCTCCTGTTCACCCAGCGCTTAGCAGGTAAGGATTTTGGTAAGGGTTCTCTCATTCGTCATCAAACCTGGGAAGATGGTGCCCACTGTGTCCCACTTTTTAGTGATGAGGCCAACCTGCGAGGAGGTGGGGACGTCTGGAGATGGGCAGTGCAGGGCCAGAAGCTGCGCCAGTCGCTGGTCACTGTGTCCAGGGGCAGGAGCTCAGCGTGCACACACCAGGGAAGTGGGGACACGGGCATGATGAGGACCCGGGATGGGCTTTGCTGCTTGGCTGTGCCCCTACTCTGTTCTCCCCACAAATCCTGCATTCCAGCCTCATGGAACCTTCTGCGAGGGGCTTCAGGGACTCTGCTGCCTGGGGTTAGGCACCGGCCCGAGGGCCACAGCTCGTAGGTGCTAGAGTGCAGTTTTCAAACGAGGCAGTGTGTCGGGTATGTGTGATGCGGAGGGCTGGATCTTGCCAGCCAGGGTGGTGGACGTGCCTCTAGCGAGTTGGCTGGGAGTAGCTGCCAGTGATGGCCTGGGGGAGTCAACAGGGCAGCCGATCGAGAGGAAGGCCTCAGCAAGGGCCGCTGCAGGGGTGGCACGCTCCCCGCTGCAGGCTAGGGCTTGAGGCAGCTGTAACTGCAGCTGGGGCAGCTGAAGAGGACCAGCTGGGAGGAACCCTTGCCAGGACCAGGTCAGATGTGTGGCCCTTTTGGGTGATGTGAGGCCTGTGTGAGGTTGTGGAGAGCTGGGTGTCTTCAGCTGGTGCTCCGTGTGCCCCCCAGCCTGGATTTGACCTTCCTCCTGCTGTTCAACACAGCCAACTGCACCCTGGGCCACTGGCCACTGACCTGCAGCCCCGCCCAGGAGAGGGGCTTCAGCAGCGACTCCCAAGCCAGGCTGGGACTATAGCCACACCTCTGTCCTGCTGCCCTCACTCTACCCTGAGCCTGGCAGAGAGGCCAGCCCTGCCCCGCTCCAGCTTTGGGCCAGCGCCCATCCACACTCAGCTGGCCTGGGGTCCCAGGCCCTCTGGGTGACCAGGAGGATGGCAGTCAGGAGCTCGAGAACACCCTGACAATTTAGACTGAGGCTCAGAGGCGTGGAGTGGGGGAAGATGGCGCCCCTGACCTCACCCACTGGGCCTGGGGTAGGAGCAGCTCCCCCGTCCTGCCCTGCCCCCACGACCTTTGCTCTGCCCAGGAAATGGGCAGAGGGAGAGGAGTGGGGGTTAACTGGTGGAGTGCCAGCACCTCTGGCAGGGCCTGAGGGTGTCATCCGGGGCCAGGTTCGGGAGATGTCATCTGCACAGTTGGTGGTGGCCCTGGGCAGAGTCCCTGCAGACCGCTGTCACTTGGGTGGGTGGGCCGTGTCACTTGGGTGGGTGGGCCGCGTCACTGAACTCCATGGGGCTTTGGTGTGAGGACCTGCAAATCTGCAGGATGTGGGGCCAGGCCGGAGGCCGGTGCAGGAGTGGCCCCCCTCCGCTTCCTCCCCCTCCCTTCCTGGCAGTGGCTCCCAGAATACCGCAGAAGGAAGCGAGGAGGTCCTGCCTGCAGTGCTCCCTCAGCAGATGCGGGTCCTGCTCCCACCCCAGGAGGCTCCACTGGAGGGGGAGAGGCTCAGGAAACAGGAGCACCTTCAACCAGACCTGTCGGAGGAAAGAGGTCTTTTGAAACCTGCAGCTAGAGAGTCTTCGGTGGGACCTAAGGAGGACCCTGGGGTGAAGGCTGCAAAATGAGCATTTGGAAAATTGGGCTGTGCTTGGCAAGCCCCCCCCCCCCGCCTGTCTCCCCTGCTCCAAAGCAAGCAATTTTGCTTCTGGGTGCTTCTCAGTAATTGCAATAATAAATTGAATAATTAAGTTAAATCCACAGAAGAAAATTAAATATTAATTTCTAATAAGCTCTTCGGAGGGTGTCCCCAGCAGAATGAGGATGTGCTGAGGGCTCTCTTGCCCAGGCTGTGCCACCTGCCCGGACCCAGACTGCCTGGCAGGCCCCAGTCCTCGTGCACTCAAGCGGGTGGATGAGCACCCAGCCTGTTACAGACGGCGGCGGCCTTGAAGTGGCCTGGGTTCCTGCCTAGCAGCATAGCGTGCTGCTCCGGTATGGGCTTAGCTCTGCCCAGCGGCTGGGCTCCTCCTCAAGGTGGCCAGCTGGTGCCCTCTAGTCAGGGGTGAGGGAGGAGAGGGAGACCTGTCTCAGAATAGTCACAGTGCCATGGGGACAGCACCGGCCCTCTGGACCCTGGTGGGCACCCCAAGAAGATCTTGAACCTGCATGGCATAGCCCAGGGGGCTCACAGGTGAGCTGGCCCCCATCCCTGGAGAGGCAGGACTCAGCATCCCAGGTAGACACAGAGGGTGACCTGGTCACACCATGGCAGGGTCAGGGCTGGCATGCAGGGTGCAGAGACTCCCTCCAGATGGCTCAGTCTATGGCCAGGCAGCCCGGGGGAACCCTTGACCAGACTGGGGGCTACCTGGGCTGGGGTCTCTGGTTCTGATTCCACTTGGTGTCTGGCCTTCAGCTTAGGGCCGGCTAGCCCCTCCCTCGGGTCCCGCCCTGGTGCTCAGGATGTACACCCTGGCCCTGCAGGTGTGGTGGGGCAGAGAGATGGGGATTGAGGGGTGCTGGGCAGAGCCTAACCTGTGGGCACTCTTGCTGTGGACTCAAGAAAGATCTAGCAAAAACAAAGGAAATGTCCAGTCAAATTTGATTTCAGAGGAAGAACAATTTGCCCCTTAGGGTAAGTATGTCCCATGCAACATTTGGGATAGAGTTGCAGTAAAATGATGAGTCCTTGTTTATCTGAGATTCAGATTGAGGGCCCGTATCTTTCTGGTGACCCTGCAGGCCTCTGCCTGCCCCAGGCTCTCCTGGAACCTGCACCCTAGAGACTCCCAGAGACTCCCACTGGGCCCCTTTCCCTGGGACCTGAGGATTCCCAAGAGCAGGTAAGCTGAGAGCCACAGATGGAGGTTGCCAGAGAGGCTTTCCAGCTGGGGTGGGAGGGTCCTGAGGGACTCAGCTGCTGCCTCAGGGAGAGAGAGGAGCAAGAGAACACAGTCCCTGCCTGGCTGGGCCGCCCCAGGCAAACCCCTGCACCTCTCTGAGCCGTTAGCACAGGGAGAATCATGGGGCACGGGCTTGATGTTCTTCAGGCCCCGTTAGATCACTTGCCAATCCCATAGTCATTTGAGTTAGACACTCCGTGTGCTGGACACTCTCCAGGTGCAGGTCGGAGCAGTTCCCGGGCTTGGCCGCTCGTCATGTAAGGGTACCTTGTGGTCGTACCCAGGGCGGAGGGGCCTGGTGCCACAGTCTGAGGACTGGCGATGCGGGAAGGGACTGCAGGAAGTGGGGACAGTGTGAGGGTGTGGGAGGGACTGAGCTGGGAGCGCGTGCACATGGTGGAGTGGCGGGCTCCTTGCCATCACCACCCCTGACAGTGGAGCCAGGTGTGCTCAGGGGATTGGAAGGCAAGAGAGATGGATCGCTTTCTGTGCCCATCCTAGTGCCGGCTCAGCGCCCAGGGGGAGTGCATGCGTTCTTTGGCTCTGGTGCAGGGATCTGGCTCTTTGGTTCCAGGAAGCCCCACTCATCTCTGGGTAGTTTTGTGCCTGGATGGGTCCCTGGCACACCTTAGGCCTCCGTGGCTCTTGCCTCTGGCTGGAGCTCTGGTATCAGCACCACGGACAGTGGTGATGGCAGCCTCAAACCTGAGGCTTCTGGCCAGGGAAGGTTCCTGGTTCTTTGAGCAGTTTCTTCCTGGCTGTTCACAATGATCTCCTTCCAACTGCATCTCCCAGGGGCAGGGACTGGGCCCCGGGGTCACTTGATGTTTGGGGTCCAGCCCAGCATGTGACTGGAGCCTGGGCAAGACACCTGCCTGTTGTACAGTGAGGGAGGAGCTCACACGCAGCCCAGAGGCGCATCCTAGTACTGCAGAGGTGTCAGGATTAGCCCTCCCCCCAAGGGCACAGCCCCTCCCGGGCAGGAGGATGGAGCGAGCAGAGCCCCAGGGAGAAGGACAGAGACCATGGGGACGGGGCAGGGAGGGCTAAATGCTCTGCGCCATGCTCCTGAGAACCTGTCTCCAAGGCACCTGGCCCCGCCTTTGGGAAGTTCCAGAGGCCCCCTTCCATGATGCCCGGCTGTGGCCAGGACCCCCCAGTTTCTGGTGCCTGCAGCTCAGTGGTTCAGGAAGAGTCCAGGCTGCGCCCATCTGGGCCGACCCGGCCAGCCCTCCCTCTGCACTCTGCCTGCATCTGCCCATCTGCTCAGCCCAAAGGTCTTGTCAGCAGCATCCACTTAAGCACCATATGGCTGAGGCTGAGCCTGCGGAGGAGGGAACACACGGGGCTGGGCCTGGGGCTGGGGCGGGATGGTGTGGGAGTCAGAGGCTCGGGGACCAGTTCAGTGGGGCTGACTGGCTGGGTCAGGAGAGCACTTCTGCCTTCTCGTCTGTGGCTGGAAGCTGGGCCATGGGCCTCCCAGGGCAGGCCCACGGCTGTGAGTGGAAAGGGTAGCCACACCGGCTTGCTCCTTCGCCCCTGGCCTGGCTCCAGGCTGGGGAGCAGGAGGCAGGGCCCTGCGGCCTGCGGAAGCTGCGGGCTCCCGGGGAGGAGCCCCCACCTGGCTCCTCCCTGCCCCGACTGCGGCTGCGTCAGTCTCTGTGCTAGCTGCAGAACAGCACGGAGGGTGATGCTTCCTGGCAGCTGACAAGGCTCTGGGTATGGCACCCTGGACACAGCCTTCTTCCCGGTCCCCCACTTCAGGCTCAATCACGGGATGAGCCTAAAACCAGACCTCACAAGGCGGATGGTGTCCATGGCTTCAGCAGACAGTGAGGCCCCTCCTGCACATTCTAGAAAAATGCTGCCTCCTGCTCAGGGGCAGGAGCCGGGGCCCAGCCCTGTCCTCACACCTCTGGTGAGAAGCTCAAAATGTCCAATCCTGGCTTTTTTGGCTTCAGGGCTGCACTTGAGACTCTTAGGACTCCAAAGTGGAGTTTCTTGACTGCTTTCACCCCAAGGGGCCTGAGGAAGCGGGGGCCATGAGGTGGGACAGGTAGGGTGGGTGGACACCCCGGGGAAGAGCTGCCTGCACCTTCTCAGCTTTCTGCAGCTGGCGCCGCTTGGCCCGGGTTGTCCGGAGGAGGTGTCAGGAGCAAATTGGATTTCACACCTCCTGGCTGCAGGTGTGAGCAGCCGGCACTGGGCGAGGGCAGCTGGAGGGCACACGGCCTCTTGGAATTAGGAGCTACCGCCAGGCAGAGTGCAGCGGCTGAGGAGGGCTGGGCTGTGCCTGGGATGGGGGTTGGTGTGAGCTGGAGGGGTGTGCTCAGCCTGGAAGGGGTGCTGTAGGGCCAAGTGCATTACTGGCTCTCCCCGGCATTGCTGTCACTGAGAGACACGGCTTCCGTCCCTAGGTGCCGGTGGCTGGGCTGGGTTCTCCTTCAGCAGACAGGGGGGGAGCCTGAGAGATGGGTCTGCTGCAGGGGCGGCATGCCCTGGACTGCTGGCAGGATGGGCTGGCGGCTTGGCCTCTGCCTCCAGGCTGTGTGACCTTGGGGAGTCAGGGCACCCCAGCCCGTGGTGGGAGGCAGAGACCCCACCTGCAGCCCTCTTTGCCCCTGCCCTTGATGGATGCCCCAGACCCTGCCCATCAGCACTCCTGGGTGGGCCAGGTGGAGCAGGTGTGTAGGGTGAGGAGTTCAGGGGGAGGGGCAGGGAGGTGCGCCAGGGCAGTGGTGACATCAGCTACAGCTACCACCCCCCATGCAGACTCCACCTCCCCTGCTTGGGACCAGTGTCCATGTGACCTCAGGTCACACCATCTGGAGCAGCAGGAGGCTCAGCTTTGTGTCTGTCCAGTGCGCCAGAGAGAAGCCACCTGGGGCGTGCCCATCTGGTGTGGGGACAGGACAGGTCGGGGTTGGGGTAACTGTGGCAGCTTCTCAGGGAACCAGCAGGTGAGGAGAAGGAGCCTGAGCCAGCTCCATCCCCCCTCCTCCTGTGGAGCATGAGAACCAGAGAGGGACTGGGCTTCCCCAGGTAACACAGCAGGGCACTGGCAGGGCTGAGGCTACAACCTGCCTCCTCGTTTCCAGGCTGGGCACTGCAGGAACCCGGAGGTCAGCAGTGTGCATGTTCCTCTTGGGGAGGAGGGTGTGGGAGGACGGAGTCAGCACGCAGCAGGTGGACAAGACATGTCTGCTCGGTTGGAGCTGGGATTACATCTGAGGGCCTGTGCAGGAATCCAGGACGTTCCTCCCTCCGTCTCTCTCTCTTCTCCGGGACCTCCTTGCCTCCCTGGCTGGCTCTGGATGATGGAGGGAACTGGGGTCATGCAACCTGGCCTCGAACCATGCCCGCATCCCTCGCCCCGAGCCTCAGCTTTCTTATTTCTAAAGTGGGAGGTGCCCCTGGGCGCGGCCCAGGCAGCCCTACGGGGCATGATGTCTCAGCCTTTGCTCCACCTGGCTGGGACTGGTGCCCTCCTCGTGCAGGAACCCACGAGGGCACTGTCATAGGAAACTGTGGCCCCAGCTTCCTGGTGGCTGGCTCGGAATGCCTCTGGGCCCTTGGAGCTGTGAACCCTGGGTCTGCAGAGGCCCCCCCAACGGAGCTGTGCCACAATAAAAGGCAACACTCCTTTGCTGGGCATTTGCTTAGCCATTCCCAGTAAAAGAAATGTGCATTGGGGGTAATGCCATCACGAGAGGCACCGGCCCTGTGTGCTCTAGCTGGGAGAGGAGCCCAGCTGTCCCCAACGCAATCCCGCCCTGAGAGGCAGCACTCGCTCCTCGGGCTGCTGTTCCTAGCTGGGCTTCAGGAGACATCGCTGTTGTGTCCCAGGCCGTCTGCGCCATGGAGATGGGGAGACCCACGAGTCCTACAGGGGTCGACATGCTTTGCCTTTCAGACTATGAAAGAGCATCTCAGTTGGAAGCTAAGAAAGGCTCTGGATCCTCAGATCCCAAAGTTCTTAGAGAAGAAAAATAGCCACCTGTCCTCGATAGCTCAGAAAACAGCCGTTAGTCTGTACACACCATCAGGCATCTCTTTGTCTATCCACCCACCTGCCTCGCCCCCACCCATCTAGGTGTCCATCTATACATCTAGCTAGCGATCATCTATGTATCCATCCATCCTTCAGTCTGTTCCTCTATCCATCCCTCCATCCAGCTCACCATCCATCCCTTCCTCTATTCCTCCAGCTCCTCCTTCTGAGTACCCCTTTGACCCTTTGGACTTGGCACAGGCTTTGAAGAAGGACCTTTGCATCCAGAGGGTCCTGGTGTGGCAGGGACTCATACCTATGAACAGAGAAGCTGTGTTTACCATGGGAGATGCAGTGTGCAGCCCCTCGGGACAGAGCAGCCGGCCTGGGTAGCCCTGCACTCTGGCTGGGTCTGGGAAGGCTTGCCATGGGTGACCCTGGCATGCAGCAGGAAGGACCTGGGGCCTCCCTGGGCACAGCAGAGCCAGCTTCAGCCTGTTGTGGCATTTTCAGTTCCCACTTTAGCCAAATTCTTGCTCCCTCCCTGCAAGTTTTCCATTTAAATATCCAAATTGTTTGCTTGATTAAATCAATCCATGAGGGACCATCTTGTATTTGGGATTCAATTGACTATGATACACTGTATCACAATTACAGCTCAATGGATTTCTTTTTAATTATTTTCTCTCAACATTCTCTCCTCTGTCAGTAATTCCAGAACTAATGGTCCTCCCTCGCCCTTGTCAGCTCTGAGAAGGACAATGGCTTATTACAGCTCTTAGAGGACACTGTACACCTGAGAGCTGCTGGGTTGCCACCCTCTCAGCACCCACTTCCTTTGGTCCTCCCCTGACAGATCAGCCCAGGTGCTGGAAGCCCAAGTCTCCCTAGGAAGGTTCTGGCATCAGCGCTGGAATCCAATGGGCTTAGGACGGGCTGAGCCCCTGGAGAGGTGGGAGACAGTACCTGATGACTGCTCTGGAGGGTCCCACCAGTGTGGGCAGACAGAGGCCCTGTTATGATTTGATCTGAGGTGGGGTCCCCACAAAAGCCCATGTGTTGAAGTCTGGCCCCAAATGCAGCCAGGTGCAGATCGGGGCATGTCTGGGAGATGGAGCTCATTGGGGGGCGTGGCCTTGAGACCTGTATCTGTTCCGGGTCCCCTTCTCTTTCTCTCCATGCTTCTTGCATACCATGAACTGAGTAGCTTTCCTCTGCTGCAACCCGCTGCCATTGATGTTTCTGTCTTGGAGTTGGCCAGCCATGGACTGAACCTCTGAAACTGAGAACTAAATAAACCTTCCTCCAAGTTGTTTGTCAGGTATTTTGATCACAGTGATATAAAGATAACATCAGAATTGGCACTGATAAGTGGGGCTATTGCTATGTCTGAACCTGACCATATGGCTTGGAGGCCTTTGGAACTGGTTTATGTCAGTTTGGAAAGGTCTAGAGATGCAGACTGGAGGAGCTTTAGAATGCTGTAAGCAGAGCTTACTGAGTGAATCTGGTGGGAGCTCAGAAGGCCAGACAGCAAGGACTGCTCATGAGTGTTCAGAGGAGAATGAGGACCATTTTGAGACTTAGGCTAGAGGCAATTAATGGTATGTTCTGGAAGAGACTTGTCTATATTTTGCCCACATCCCGAGACTTTGCATGAGATGGAATTTAAAGACGACGAGCTCATTAATTTGTCAGAGAAAATTTCAAGACAGAACAACATTCAAGCAGTGGTATGGGTATTGCTTATAGCCTTTACCAATGTTAACTGCGATAACAGAGAACAGAGAGGAAAGTTTTAAAAACTTGCAGTTTTCCAGTAAGAAACATGTAAAATTGGGGCCAAGGAAAGTCTAGTTGCTGAAGAGGTTACTGCCATTAAACAAGTACTTTGCACAGAGGCAATAGAAAAGGTGTCTTGAGGACATCTTAGAAATCAGCAAGACCCATCCATTGCAGGCTCAAGGAGATAACAGAAGAATCTTGTTGGAAAGAGGTCATTTGAGAACAGCCTTGGGTGTGCTCTGCGCACACAGAGCTGCTTATAAGGTCATCTCCCATGATTCATCTCACCATGCTCAGCCACGTAGGCACTAGGAGGCTGCTGCAGCCCTCGTCCAGCGGGGGCCCAGCTACTACGTGAGCTGAAGGAGAACCTGACGTTGTCCAGATGGTGCTGGTTCTGCGTAAATACAGGAGACTACAGTTGCAGGGCCATGGGTGCTCCCAGGGATTCCAAAGGAAGGTTTAGGAGGCCAGGCACCATGTAGCAGGACCGCAGTCCCTGCAAGTGGTTCATGAGCAGCAAATATGTGAAGCTGTGAGAATCAAGTGGAAGCTACAGTGGTGACCCCGAGAATTAAGAGGTGCCATGAACGTGGGACGTCTTCAGAAGGAAGCTTCAGGCAACAAGGAAACGAGTCAGCCTGAGAGAAAGGCCACATGGGCGAGGTTATGGGAGCCCGCGAGGCCCTTTGGAGGTCACATCTCACCACCACGTACCCCGGACGCTGAATGTGGACATAAGGACCTAATATTTGCCCACTGGTCCTATCCCTTCTTATGCCCCTATCTCTCCCTTTTGAAATGCAAATGTTTACTTGGTGCCATTATATATTAGAAGCAAGTAACTTGGTTTTTTATTTTTATCTGTGCCCACTGCTAAGAGGTTGCCTTGAGTCTCAGAGAAGACTTTGTGCTTGGACCTTTGAGAAATGCTACAACTCTGAAGACTATGAGGATTCTTAAACATGTACTGAATTCAATTTGAGATGGGCATGCGGTTTCGGGGGCTGGAGCAGAGTTATGGTTAGGATATGGTGTGTTCCTACCAAGTTCATGTGCTAAAGCCTGGTCCCTAATGCAGCAAGTTTTAGAGGTGGAACACTGGGTGTATGATATCGGGGACTATGTCTGTATCTAGCCCCTTTTCTCTCTCTCTCTCTCTCTCTCTCTCTCTCTCTCTCTCTCTCTCTCCCCTCTATCTAGATCTTTATCTCAATCTCTATCTCTCCCCATACCCTGCAACCACAGGGTTCTGGTTTGGAGCCAGTTAGCCATGGACTGAAACACTGAAACCATGAGCCAAATTTCCCTTTATTCCTCTAATTTGTTCTTGTGAGGTATTTTGGTTGGCGAAAAGGCTTATTAATACAGGCCTCTTTCAGCTCTGTGGGTCTGCGCCCTGCTGAGGGCTCCTAAACAAACCTCTCTCTATTGGCCTCAGTTTCCTCATCTCTGAGCTGGGACCCTGGGTTCATAACCCCTCCCGCTGTGGCATTGTGTGTCTGCTGAGGGTTTGTGGAGGATGGGGCTGCAGCGTGCTGGTCCTGTCCTCCGCAGGAACCCACTTGGTGTCATAGCTCTCTGGACCTCTGTCCCCTTGCCCATGACCTCACATTCGATGTCTGCACACTATCCTGCCCTAGAGATCCCTCCCATTGTGCAGGAGACAACCACAGCACATCCTACGAGACTCGGTGGCTCAGAGCCCATGTCCACTGGTCTCCCTCTGTGACTTCAAGTTGTTGCTGTCCGTGGTGAGGACTGCATCCCCAGGTGCTCCGCCGTGCGCTGGACTGGCTCAGTCCTGCAAGTGCCCCACCTGCAGGGAAGGACGGGGCTCAGAGGAACCAAGTGCCATGCCCATCTCCTGGGAACTGCTGGAGCCTGGGTGGATCACTGGGCTGTGTGGCACCAGGGGCCTTTGCTTGTAGGTCTGCCTCTGAGAACACCTGTCTCTCTCCCCAGGGCTGCGAGGATGTCTCAGTGGCAGGGATAGGCTCCCCGGAAGCCCTCCCCCCACCCTGTGGGGCCTGCTGTGCCACCTGTCTCCTGGGAGGAGCACTCAGTGCTTATGCCTCGGGGCTCAGGGGTGGCCAGCCCAGCAGGCAGAGACCGCTGTAAGTGTGGCTGCCTGGCCAAGAGGCCGGGACTCCCACAGTCATCCCAGCAGGAGGCAGTGCTTCCACAGGGTACATGTGCATGGTTTTGTGTCTCTGTGTGTAGTTTTTCTCTCTGTGTCTCTGTGTGTGCACACGCGCGTGTGTGTGTGTGTGCGTGTGCATGAGCGTGACAGGGCCACTCACAGAGCCTAAAGCAGTGCCTGGCTCCCACCCAGTCCAACCAGTGCCTGGAGACCTGTGCATCCCCATCTGGGCCTCAGTTTCTCATTTGTGATGTGGGGGCAGAAGGGCTGGCCCAGGCTGGCCACTGCCAAGCTGGCCCCACAGTCTGGGTCTCTGTCCCCAGTTCCCGGGGACTCCCCCCACCCCGTTCTGACTTGTGAAGATGCATAGCTTTCTGGGCTTTGAGCAGATTTATCTGGCGGCCCCAGGAATAAATGTGTCTATACATTAAGGCTGCAGGGAACGCGGCCCGATAACTCTGTCCTGTGTCACCTCTGCCTGAAAAACTCTCGCACGATGGGCACTCTTTTTGCTATTTGGGATATAGATTCTCACGGAGGCTGAGACACCATTTCCATTACCAGCGGCCACGCTGGTGAGGAGAATCAGGGGCAGCATGAGAAAGGAGCCAGGGATGAGCGGAGCCCCACACCTAAAGCTCAGTCGGCCCACAGCTTCCAGGAAGGTCCACGTGGGCAGGGCGTCCAGCCTGCACCCTGGAGCCACATGACGAGGCTGGCCAGGACACTGAGCCCTGGGGACCGGGAATCCAGCTGACCACACGCGCTAGAGGGGCAGGAGACCCCCGAGTCCACAGCTACAGGAGCTGGCTTAGCTGTGTAGGCTTCTGCCTCTCAAATATCCCAGCGAGGAAGAGCTCGACCCCACAGCAGGTGGAAGCCCACCTCACCGCACCCGCCCTCTGCTCTGCGGGTGGTGGCCCTGCAGCTCCATCTGTAGTGGGCAGGGCCGGGTCTGCCGCACCCACACCCACACCCACACCCACACCGGGTTCAGGCCTAGCTCTGTGTCTCCTGCTCATCAATCCTGGGAACCGGCAGGCTCCTTATTTGTGAAATGAGCTAGTGATACTTTGCTGCGAGGGTTTGAGTGGACAACACTGGATAATCTACGGATACCTGGAAAGCATGGCTCTTCCAGTTCTTCTCCATAAGTATTGTCTGCCAGGGGCCGGCTGTTATGGGGGGATGGGCTCTCTGTCCCAGGTGTGTGTGCAGGAGGAGCGCGGGGGCACCTAGGCCTTCCCAGGGGCTGAGGCGGAGGACTCTGGGCTCTAATATTTGCGGGTGTTTTTTTTTTTTTTTCCAGCAGCCAGGAGACACCATCTCTCGGTGCTTGCCCCTCCCTGGGGCAGGAGGCTGGGGGCTCCCGAGGGGCTAAAGGTGCAAGGAACTGCTGGGGAGGCCCCGCTCCATCGCATACCGGGTGGTACGTGCATGGTATCCACAGGCGTATGAGGCAGCTTGTGACTGAGACACGGGCTGTTCAGGCAGCAGCTGGGTGCTGGCGGGAGGGAGAGACCTGCGTGCCTGGCCCCCACCATCACAAGCATAGCTCAGCTCATAGCTGGGGCTGGGAGCTGGGGATGGGAAGTTGACCAGGAGAGGGAGGGCCAGCACCGAGCCTGGGCGGCACCAGAGCCAGGTTCTGGGAGAGGATGGGTGGCACATGGGGGACCTGGACATGTCATGGTGCCCTGCATGAGGGCCACGTGTCCCAGTCACTTGCCGGGGCCACCGGGGCCCTCTCCAGTGACCGTCATTCATTGCCCAGGAGTTAGATGCCACCCCCATCCCGCTGAAGCTTGATGAGCCAGGCTCAGAGAGGTTAAGTAAGTTGCCCCGTGTCACCCAGCCAGGAGGCAGACGAGGGATTCACAGCAGACAGGCTGACTCTGCCCTTCACTGAAGGACATGACGGACTGAGGCCCCGATGGGGCTCTGCTCAGCCACGCACAGTCGCACAACCTCGGCCTCCACATCCACCATCTGATCTGCCTGGCAGGACATGGGCATCAGAGACTAGAAGCCCCTTGGGCTAGAGCAGGGCCTGGAAAGGTCAGGGGTCACTGCTTACTGGCCCAGAGCCAACAGGGACTATCCTCCAAATGTCACACTGGGCGGGCTGTCTCCCCCCAAAGCCAAGCCCCCCCCCCCGAAACAGGAGTCTCTAGAGCCAAGTGTGTAGACGTCCCATGTGTGGACGCTCAGGAGTGGGCGAGTGGACCATGGGGTGACCGTCAGGGAGAACTGAGCGTGAGCTTGCCAGGGTCAAGAGGCGGCTGGGTAGCAAAAAGGAGCCAGCACTCCGCCTGGCTTAAGGTCAGGGCCACATGTGATCAGGGTAGGGGCTCAGTATGTGGCCGGGATCAGGCTCAGCCTTTGTCTAGGGTCTAGCATAGGGTGCTGCCTGAGTTAGGGCTCAGTGTGTGAGCAGTGTAAGGCTTTGATGTGTGGCCAGGATTAGGGCTCAGTGTGTGGCCAGGTCTCAGCAGGAGACTGGGGTCAGGACCCGGGATGAGGCCGGGGCCAGGGCTCAGTGTGTGGCCGGGATTAGGGCTCGGTTTCTATCTTTATCTGAGTAGAGCACTTAGAGCAGGATTCCCAGGCCACGGGAGAGCACATCCTCACTGCCCTTGGTCCTTACGTCCCGTCCCTTAGACACGTATTGGTCAAGAAAGACTACGAGCGGAGGCACGTCCAGGCCTGCCCAGTCCCGCTGGCTGCCTCTCCTGCTGAGGGTCTTGGTGCCGTGGAATCTCTGATGAGCTCCTGGGGAGCAGGCAGAGGAGAGACCCAATTGATCTCTATTTACGCCTCTCCTTGCAGCTCCACCAGCATCTCTGTAGTCTTTATGGGGTTCGATTATTGTATCTTCAATTGATATGAATGATTCCAACGGTTCTTAATGTTCGTATTAAATCTCCCGTGTAAAATATCTTTAATGTTCAGCATAAAACACCTACTCGTGCCATAGTGCAGCCAAGAGGCCGGTCAGGAGCTGCCGCGGCTTGTGGGCAGTGGGTGCAGCGTCGCCCCTGCACCCAAGGGTGTGCGGGCCGCTTCTTCCCAACCTGTCCCTGGAGAAGCCGTCCAGGAGTGGAGGTGAGGTTGGTTAGTGAGCACGCACCGATGATACCAGTTTTTTTTTTTTTTTTCTGCTCTTGCCACTGGCTTTTTGACCGGCCATGTGGCAAACTCATTCCTCCCAGGCCTAAGGCCCTTGGCAGGCTCTCAGCGCTGTCTGCAGACAGCCTCCTGCTGACCCTTAGCCCAGACAGAAATAAAACAAATCAGCACAAAATCGTGGTCATGGCAGGGCAGGCCTCACTCCCCAGCCAGCATGAGCAGCTCCCTGGGGGCAGCGGATCTGCACTGTGGTGTGCGGAGGACAGGCAGCGCTTTGAAGGTGTCCCTGCAGCAGAGCCAGCTCCGCCAGAGGGCTGGGCACCGATTTTCACTCTCCTGCTGATTCCCCAGAGGAGCGCCTGGACTCAGGCTCAGCGGGTCTCAGCCTCTGCCTCCAGCCCTGATGAGTGTATGCACGCCTGGGTCTAAGTGTGAGCTCTGGACCTGAGTGCTGGGCATGGCCCTGGCTGCTGCCACAGTCCTTCCGCCTCCCTGCATCTGTCAGCGTGCATGGCCAGGTATAGGGAGATGGTCCCCTGGCCATGTGAGACCAGGTATGGTGGTGGCCCTGGGAGGCGAGGGAGATAGTGGCTGGGCACAGAACTGCAGATGGGTGGTCCTGTATTCAGATCTCTCTGGATGTCTGGGGGTGTCAGGTCCCCCCATTCACCGCTGTGACCCCTCCCTGACATGTCCCAATTGCTGACATGTCACTGGTGCTGGGCCCCCTCTCATCTGACCCTGCTGTCCTGCCCTGTAACGGGTCAGGACCTGGCCTGGCCCTTTCTTCCCACAAGCTGTGCCTGCAGCCTCTGCTGCCCAGGCCCTGCTGAGCTCCTGATGCCCCCTGCTCCTCCCCATCCTCCATGCCCCTGGCCCAGCTCCCCCAGAAGCCGCCTGCAGTGCCCATCCATCCTCACTCTCACCCTAGACTCCTAGTCAACTGGGGCTGCTGCGCCCAAGTTCCACAGCTGGGCCCCTCGACAGCATGTGTGTGTGGCCCTCCAGGCCATGTGGGTGGCTCGGCTGGGTCTGAGTAGGTGTCACAATTTTGGGAGGGACCCAGAGGCTGTGCTGGGGACAGGCAGAACTGGGGCTCTGGAGGGGCCCCAGAGCCTGGCTTCCAGGGCACCCTGCCACCAGGGTCATTTCCAGAGCTCCCTGCGGTCACTGGTGTCCCAGGCGCTCTGAGCCCCTCGCCTCCTGTGCCTTTGGGATCCCACCACGGCGTTCCCCTGTGCCCTTCATGCCCCCAGAGCAGGGACTCGTTGGTGCCCCTCTCCCTAAGGTCCTGGGGTCCTCGGCTGCTCCTTGGGTCAGGCTTGGGAGTGATGTTGGCTTGGGTTGGGCCTGGGAGCCCACGGTGGCAGCAGAGTGGGAGTGGGAGTGGCAACTTGATATCAGGGAGGTGTCTGGGCTAGAATGGTGCTCCCCACCCAGTGCTGAGACCTGGGAGGGCGGCCAGCCACCCTGCAGGGAGAGGGCTGGGCAAGGCTGGGCAGGGACTCAGTCCCTCATGCGCCTCTTAGGAGGAATCACATATTGGACCATTTCTACCTACGCAGTCAGCGAGTTCAGAGGGTCTGATGCTACGTGCCTCACCACCAGACTGGCTGGGATCATCCTGTTGGGCGCTCGCAGCATGAAGTTAAGCCCGTGGTGACCTGTGGAAAGGACCTTTAGCAGGGCCCTCTGCCGCCTCTGTCCTGGGCAGGGCATTGGAGGCTGCTCAGCCTGGCACCCAAATGCAGCCTCAGGGCCCAGCCCAGGATGGGGCCCCACCCAGCTCTGCTTTCTTGGCTGGGTGACCTCGCAAGAGCCACGTCCTTCAGAACAGCATCAGGAGCGCCAGGTCAGGGAGCCCCGGGGTGGGTCTTTCTACTCCCCTGCTTCTGCCCCAGGGCTAGCTGGGGAGAGGGCGGGGCTGAGCTGAGTCCAGGGTGCACAGACATCCACCATCTGCCAGGATCTGTTCAAAAGGTGTCGTGTCCTCCCTGCCCCAAGCTGGGCCCAGCGTGGAGGACACTGAGGCGGGGCCGGCCAGCCCCAGTCCTGACCTGCAGGAATGTGGATAGACTGTGCAGAAAAGATCTGCAAAAATAAGTTCAGAAACCCCTGGGGAAAAGCAGTTCCCACCCACGCCCCCTTCCCCAGGCCCTCTTTCTCTAAATAGACCAACATGATAATTTCATGAACAAATTTCACCATGCATTATACATTTTTGAATTCTTAAGCTAACAAAGTAACTTGGGATCTGTAAAAGGCACAAGAATCAGTACTCCACTTACTGCTGCCCTCCGGATGGGCCTCTCATTGCTGTCTCCTCCTGATGGCCCTGGCTGGGCCTGGGCTCCATCCTGGCAGGACAGGGTCAGCAGGGGCTGGGACCTGGGTGTCCCTGGGTCCACGCTGCTCCTGTCCTCTGAGTTTCCTGCCAGTCCACATGGTTGCACGGCTGTTGAGTGAACGGTGGGAGAGGCGACTGTGCCCATGGAATTGGTCTTCAAAGGGACGCCTCGAGTGGACAGCAAGGGGATGTGGGTGCCGTGTCCTGGTGTGCGTGTGTGCGGGCTGCTGCATGCCCAGTGTGTCCCACATGGGGCCCTGGGGCTCGCCTCTGGCTGCAGGCGCCTCCTCGGCAGGGCTAAGAGCAGCTGTCCTGGTGTCTGGCTGCCTTTCTGGGCACCCAGCCTGGCTGTTTCTGGTTCCTGGGTCTCTACCCACAGCTCAGTCTTTTTTTTTTTCTTTGCATAAACAATATTATTTACTTGCTAAAAATGTTCTCCCTCCTCCATGCCCCTAGGCGCTCTGGTAAACAAGGCACCCCCACTTTTCAACAGAATGCAAAGCCCAGGTCCCTGGGGAGAGGCCAACAGATAGAGGAACCACTGGCGCAGGAACGAACAGATGGGAGCCTGGGCGGGGGACAGGCTGGCCGTCCCCCAGGGCTGTGTGGACTAACATGTCCCAGTGGGCACACCCAGGTGTGGAGGGGCTGCGAGTGCCCCCAGCACAGCCTCCCCTCAGGGTTTGACTCCTTCCCAAATAGTGGCCCGGACAGTGTTGGAAGCTTCTAATGATGGGGCCACTCTCCTGGCTTCCCCAGCTCCTGGCAGCCAGCCTGTTGTGCTGGTCCTGTCCATGGAGGACGCTCTGCTCCCCTGGACAGGCCCTGAGAGCCCTCGCCCAACCCCCAAGGTCCCAGGCCCTCGGAGGCCCCAGTGGCCTAGCCATCTGGCTCTTTCCACAGCTACTGGGACCCAGGGAGCCAGCCCTCTTCCCCAGGAGAGCTATAGGCCCACCCCTGATCCAAGTCCTGTGTGCCTGCTCTGTGCCCTCAGGCTCAGAGCAAATGGAGCCAGAGACCATGGACCGAAACCTCAGGAACTGCAGTTGTACACAAACCTCTCTCCCCTAAGCAGTTTTGCTATGTATTTGTCACAGTGACAAAAAAGTTGGCCAAGCAGAATACCCAGGAAGCCACAGGGAGGGGAGGGCTCTATGAGTACCTGTGGGGTGACAGTGATGACGGAGATGGTGATGGTGGTGATGGTTGTGATGGTGCTGGTGAGGGTGATGAAGATGGTGGTGGTGGTGAAGGTAGCGATGCTAAGGATGGTGGTGAGGATCGTAGTGGTGGTGATGATGAAGATAGTGATGGGGATGGTGGTAATGATGATGGTGGCCATGGTGATGACAAAGGTGGTTGCAGTGGTATTGAAGATGGTAATGATGGTGGTGGTGGTGGTGATGATGGTGGTGGTGACAGAGATGTTGGTGATGGTGGTGGTGATGGTGGTGGTGATGGAGGTGATAATGAAGATAGTAATGGTGTTAGTGATAATGATGGTGGTGGTCATGGTAATGAAGATAGTGGTAGTGATGGTGTTGAGATGGTAATGATGGTGGTAGTGATGGTGATGATGGTGTGTGATGATGGTGGTGTGTGGTGATGGTGTGGTGGTGATAATGAAGATGGTGATGGTGGTAGTGATGGTGGTGGTGGTGGTGGTGTGTGGTGATGATTATGGTGGTGAAGATGTTGGTGGTGGTGTTTGTGGTGGTGAGGGGGCTGCTGACTGTAGGTGATGAGGGTGGTGATGGTGATGGAGGTGATGTGTCCAGGGTGATGGAGCTGTCTATTGGCCTCAGGTAAGCGATGGCTCTGTGCCAAGCACTTGCCACACCTTCACACAGTCCTTGTGGTAAGACAATTCTAGCGTGTGCCCTTTTCAGAAGTGACACTGAAGCTCAGAAGTGGCCTTCACTTGTCACGCACATGGCTGTTGTGTTAGGGTCAGTTTGAGCCAGGGAGCCCAACCTCAAAACACTTGCCTTTGCCCAACACTTGATAGAAAGGTCTGCTCACTTGCCTGCCTGGTGTGCTCCTGAGAGGCAGCCACAGAACCTGCAGGGTACCTCTCCATCACACCAGTGGCTAGATTCCTCCCCACGAGGGTTGCACTTTCCCCAAGTTTGAATTAACCTGGACATTAATTTGCTGATGGAGCGCCTGCAGTAGGTCATACAGCACGAACACCTGTGATATGCTAATACATTTCCAACCATATTATTGTAATGTGCTAAATGAGAAACTTAAAGGTTACTTGTTCCCTTGCAATCCATGAACTGTTTTATGAAAAAGTCATAACTGAAATAATTGAAGTGTCAAGGAAAAAAAAAAAAAAAGAATGGGCCCGAAATCCAATCCGCAATTCTTATCACTTAGCCATCACCCTCACTTTTATTCTGTGTTTTGGCGAGGCACTGGTGTTTGGGTGTTGTTCTGGGCAGAGGAGCAGGAGAGGTGGGGAGGAATCACAGAACCACAAATGTCACAGCCGAGAGCCTTAGTAAACGTGCTAAGCCTCTGATCTGTACAGGAAGCGAGTTCGCTGTCCCTAGAGGTATTCAAGAGCCTCACTGGTGGCCTTCTGGATTCATGCAAAGTGTGGTCGGGAACTCGAGGCGCCTGAGGTGCCCTTCAGCCCTGCGTTTCTAGAGTCCTCGTAATTCAGGGCTGATCCAGAGAAGCAAAAGAGACTCCCCCAAGGCCACACAACTAAGTCCAAGCTGGGTCCTGGCCTAGGAACACCAGTCCTGGCTCTTCCTGGGGAGTTCAGGGAAGAGACAGCAGATGGGTGGGCTGGGGCCATGTGGCGAGGCGGGGCGGGGGAGGCCGGGTTAATCCTGACTTCCGCAGGAGGGCAGGTGCGGCTACTTAGGAGCTCTGTGGAGCGAGCGCCGCAGTTCACAGGAATGAATTATACATTGAAGGCACGTTAAGTGGCCTCAACGTGAGACGCCATCTCTGGCCATGAGCCCATAGTCTATAAACAGCCAAGCCTGGTCCCAGGCCAGGTTTGGGGGATCCAGGGCTGAGCGGAACACATGTGGCTGAACGTGGAGACCAGCGTTCCAGGTCAGGAGATGAGATGTTGGCGTGGCGGCCCCTGCGCCCGTGGGCCTCTTCTTCCAGGGCCTGGCTTCCACTGTGTGCAGGTATTTGGGGGTGGTTGTGTGGTGCAGGGGCTGAGCAGGCCCCTCTTCTGCTCTCTCTAGAGGTCAGAACCACAAGCAGCAGAGGAAGCCTGCATTTGTCTGCCCCAGAGTGGAAAGGTGGATGAGGACTTGCCAGGGGACATGCTGCTCCTCAATTCTGGGCCCTTTGGGGCAGGGGAGCTGGGGGAGTTTCTGCAGCCGTTTGTGCTAAGTCGTGATTTGGAGGTTCTGAGGGCCTGGGCTGGCTCTTCTGGGAGGGGAACTTGGAGAGGGTCGGCTGTCTCCCTTGCTCTGTATCCCAAGGCAAGCTGACTAATCCCCATTTTGTTCTTGTCCGAGACACCCAGAGGGTAGGATTACGGAGTTCTCTGGCGCAGTCCTGCTTGTGTGGCGTCCCAGGGATGCCTAGCCGCAGGCGGCATGGGGAGAGTAGGCTCGTGAGAGAGGCTCCCAGGGCCGTAGTCCTGGAGAGGTGGGAGCTGCGCCTAGAAGCGGTGGTCCCGCTCACTGGTGTGGGCACCAGGTGTGGTGCTCCTGTGCCTGCCTGGGGTGGGTGCGGGAAAGCATGCAGAGGAAGGGGCTGCACCTCCATTTCCCTAGGTCCCAGCAGGTCCCAGCCAGTCCTCACCTGCCTGCCATCTAAGCCGCAGCTGTGTGAACGCACCCTTTCCGTGCACACTCTCGTCCTACCTGGAACGCTTGCGTCTTGGCAACAGATGGAAAGGCTTCTCACACTTTCCATAAATAAAAGGAAAATGTGACACTAAGCCCAGAGGAAAGAAGCCAGGTGTCTCCTGTTCTGGCCAGGCCGTGGCCTCCAAAGTCTCCAGACGGAGGCCCGCAGGGAGAATGACAGGAAGGACCTCCTCAGGCCAAGGTTCTGGGCCTCCGCAGGACCCCTGGTGACTGGAGTGAGGCGAGGTCCCTAGGGTCCTGCCCTCATATTAGCCCACCTGGCTGTGCACCTGCTCCTGGCTCCTGCCCACCCGGCCAGTCTCATGGGTGGGGGTCCCGTCCCCATGACTGACTTCTAAGGCAGGCACAGCAGCTTGTTCTGCTCTGGTTGGGTGGCTGCAGCCTGCATGGCCACGCTGGCCTGTCCCCTCTTCCTTCGAGCCCAGGACTGGGCTGTGCAGAGCCAGGCAGGGCTGGTTTGCATCTGGGTTGGGCCACATGCTTCATGCTTCAAGTTCTCAGCTCCTCTGGCCTCGGCGTCTCCGGCTCTAAGATGAGGCGGAGTGCTGGTGTTTGCTTGCTCGGTGACGGCTGACCCAAGCATCGTGATGTAACACGGCAATCAGGGTGCAGGGAGCCAGGCCGAAGGCTCGCCGGTGGGTGGGGAGCCTTCCCTTGCTCACCTGGTCCCCTGTGAGGCTGCTCCCTAGTGCGGCCAGTCTCCCCAGTGTGCAGGAGAGCGGAGAGAGGGAAGTGCAGCTCGGGCCTGCGCTCTAGGGAGTGACTATCCTGAACTGCTTGTCTCTGGCCCACGCCAGGGGCAGGACTGTGAGGCCCCGAGCGCTGTGGCCATGGAGCCCTCTCGGGGCACCCACCACTGCGGCAGCACCTGCCTGGCCGAGCAGCCTTGGGGCTCCCAAGAGATGACGTGGCTCTTTGTGACGCGGCACCACGCCTGGTGGGTGACAGCCACCTCCCGCTTCCTCCTGCTGCATCAGAGCTTTCTTCTCAGCAACACCCAGGCTCCCTTGGGTCTCAGGGGCCCGGGATGAATGAGTCATGGCCTCCAGCTCCAGGGTCCAGCAATCAAAATGGGTGTGGAAAGTGCTTGGGTGGGGCTGGAGGCGGGGCTTCTGTGGCTGTGGGGTGTGCTCTCAGTGGTGGTTCCTGTGCCTGCACCCTGGAGGCCTTCCTGCGGCAGCCCCCCCCCCAGCCCTCCGTGAGGCCCGACTCAATCGGACGATTAACCCCGTGTTCAGAGCTACCCAGCCATGAATCGCGCGGGCGGGCGGTGCGTGCTGCCTTTAAATGAGACTTATGTAACAGGGCTGTTGGGAACAGCGGACTCCCGCACAAGCCCTTCTTTTAAAATAGATCGCTTGTCTTTATATAGCCGAATGAGTCTTTCTTCTGGCTCTGCCGTCTTACAGAGGCGCTGATGTAGGTCAGATATTGCTTAGTGAGAATTAATTAATCTATAATTGTATCGAAGGAAAGGGAGAAAAACAAGTAGGTACTCAGCGGCCCTGGGAACGAGCATTTGGGGGAAGGCCCGGGAAGGCCAAGGTGTGTGGGCGCTCGGTGGTCCTGGGGTCTGCCTCCCAGGCTCCTGTCCACAGCCACCATGCACCCTCGGCAGAGCTGGCCTTGGAGTAAGGGCTCCCTTCCTGTCCTGCCCTGGGGCTCTGAGGCCCAGACAGGACAGCTCTGAAGTCCTGGCCCAGCAGGGTGGTGGATGCCTGGCCATTTGGGGCCAGCCATGACCAGAGGCCTGGGCTCCTCTGTCAGGGTCACTCAGCAGGCACCAGCTGGCTGACCTCCAAGGATGCGCCACAGATGCCCACCAGCTTCAGATAGGACCAGGAACCTTCTGGGCCTATTCAAAGTGCCAGTGAATCCAGGAGCAGCCAGGGGAGCCTTGGACTTGGTGGCAGAGAAACAAATGGACTGAATGTTCATGAGCCTGTCAGTGTCCCCAGCGAGGCTGGTGTCACATGGACACCCGTCCCGGCCACACCCCAGGCCCTCGCTGCTCTGGAGGGAGCCAGAGGCCAGCAACCGCACTGCAGGATGTTGGGATTCCTGAGAACTGAGCCATTGCTTTCCAGTTCTGGCTGAAGTTTCATTTCCTGCAGCCAGGACCCAACCCAATGTGAGCCTCCCCCTGACCAGCCAAGTTGGCATCGGAGGGGGCTGGGGACTGGACATTGCAAAGGCCAGGGGATTTTCTGGTGCAACTGAGCTGAGGCTTGATATTTGAGGTCTGGCTGTGACGAACCCCGGGTCATGGTCTGAGTGAAGTACAGACACTAAGGAGGGCCTCCCCAGGTCCCCATGTCTGTGCCCCAAGGCCCAGGTCTGGAGAGCATGAGAGGTGTGCAGATAGCCCTCTCTGCCTACTGAAGGTCCCGAATTCCCGGGAGACACTTGGTGGGCCCACTTCTTCCAGGTCACTGATCCCCAGGGTACCTGTAGCACCCCAAAACATCAGGAAATACTACAATCCTAGCCAGAGTCACCCCTTGGCATGCAAAGGGGTCTCTGCACACCCCTCCTGCTCCCTCCAGACCTGGGTTTTGGGGCGCAGACACAGGGACCTTGGGAGGC
Organism: Muscardinus avellanarius; assembly: GCF_963383645.1. Classification (NCBI taxonomy): domain Eukaryota; kingdom Metazoa; phylum Chordata; class Mammalia; order Rodentia; family Gliridae; genus Muscardinus; species Muscardinus avellanarius. Next base: position 2,199,913 of record NC_137789.1, read on the forward strand.
CCCTTCTTAGTGTTCATACTTTACTCAGGCCATGACCTGGGGCTGGGTGCAGCCAGACCTCAAATATCAACCCTCAGCTCAGCTCAGCTGCAAGGGGATTGTCCCGGAATGCCTCCCCTGGCTCAGCTCCCCAAATCCAAGGATGCTCAGGTCTCTTAGAGGATGTGGCACAGTGTCTGCATCCTCGTGGGGGTGTTTTCACCCAGTACCGCGGGCCGTGCCCTCTGTCCACACGAGGGGAAGGGAGTCCTGGCAGGCCGGGTGACTCTGGGGCTGTGCATCTGAAGGCTGAGGAGCTGGGTGGAACCTGATGTCCTGTCTCATCTGTCTGCAAAGGGGAGCAATGTTAACTGCAGCCCGGGGACTCTGGCCTTGCTGGCTCCGGGCTGGGTGCTGGCTATGGGTGTCAGTTCTTCCAGTCTCAGGGGAGCCATCCTGTTGGCGCAGGCCCCGCAGGGACCGACCGAGAAGCTGCCCAGCCGTGTGCCTTGGCTGAGTCCCTGCACTGCTCCTGCCTCAGTTTCCTTCCCCATGAATTGGGGCTGTGGGAGTGTGGAGGGGAGGGGCCTGGGCCCCTGGGCGGGCGGGCGCCTCCCCTCTCGGAGGCTCTGTGGCGCGGCTCTGCTCCCTCCTCCGTGTTTTGTTCTTGTTCGCTGTCGTACAAATGTCAAGGGAGAATTTAAATGAGTGAAACTGCCTCAAAGGTTGTGTTTCCGGCAGGCTTCCAGGCGCCAGTAACGAGGGTGCAGCGAGCCCGCCCTCTGCCTGGGAGGCGCAGCCGTGGGGCGCCGGCCCCTTCTGGGCTGCTCCTGCTCCCCAGCCCGGGCCAGCCTGCGCCCTGGACTCAGAGCTGGCGTCTGAATGCGGCGGTGCTCTGGCCCTGGCCTGGCCCTGGGCGGCTCTCTCCCCTCCCCCTCTCTGACCCCTGCAGACCCTCCCAGGGCCTCTGGACAGCCCTATCAGAGGGGGTCAGTCGTCTGTGCTCTCTGTTCTGCCACTGGACCATGTCAGGCTGGCCTGGGCTCTGGGGTCCCCCACCTGCGTTTTTGACCCCCGGAGACTCATCCGTCAGAGTTTCCAAGGTTCACTGACAGCTCCAGCTTGCTGGGGTCAGAGGGCCTGGCCCTTCTGCCGGCAGTACCTCAGCGCTGCCCCGGGCCCACCTTAAGAAACTCCCAGTCCTGGGGACCCGGGGTGTTTAAGGCTGGGGACAGGAAGGGACCCTGGCTCTGTCCCGGGACTCGGGCTCGGGCTAGCAAGGAGCTTGCTGTCTCCCTCCAGTGCATGCATGGGCCGTGGAGAGTTCTGTGGGTGCAGGGCATCCAGGCCATCTACAGCGGGTCACTGGCAGAGGTAAGGGAGGGCGCCTGGTGCTAATGGGGCAGAGAGGAGGGGCCCCGGCGGGCTGCCTGGAGGAAGTAACCTTGTTAAATGTATGGTGGTTAGGTCGTTGGAATGTGTGTGGGTACTGCAGAGAGCCAGGAGAGCAGGGAGCCCGGGAGCTGGTGTGGGGACCCCGCCAGGCCTCCATGGCAGCATGGTGCGAAGCTGGGACTTGAACGCGGAAGGTTCAACCCCAGAGTGCCTTGGGCCAGCAGCTCCGCCTTCCAAAGGAGGGAACAGAGGGTCTGGAAGGGGCAAGGACCAGCCCAGACTGGCCTGAGTCAGACCCCGGACTCCTGTCCAGGCCCGGCCTCGTGAAAATCAAGAGCACCCAGGAGCAGCTTCGCGGGAACATGCAGGCGTGGCACGCGGCTCCCTGCTGTCTTCCGCGCCTCCAGGGAGGGGGGAGCAGGGTGGCCGGCGAGGAGCCTGGGCGCGTGGATGTAATTAATCACTCCACAATTAGTATTCAGGAGCCTCTGTCTGAGGACTCAGAGCAGGTTGGCTCCAGACTGCAGTTCCAGGGCTTTCGGATACATTTTTATAAATGTGAGCTGAAATAGCATGCACAAAGCTGAGCAGGCAGCCCAGCCGAAGGCGGCAGCCAGGTAGCACAACGACGCGCGTGGTGTGGGGACGAGGTGGCGCCTGGCACACTGCGGGCTCACGGGCTCCATGCAGGGAGGCCGGGCCCGGCGCCAGAACAGCTCTGTATACAGCAGGTACTCCATAAGTGCTCCTGGCGTGATGGCAGTCGCCATGAGGCACACGGCGTTCCCGGGAGCAGGCTGAGGGTTTCTGAAAGGGTGGTCAAAGGGCAGGGCCAGCTCCTGAGCCCAGCCCAAGAAGGGGGCTGCTGACACACAGATGGCTCGGAGCCAGGCACTGCAGGAAGGGAGAAGCCATCGGTGGTAGGGAAGGCCAGCCAGCTTATGCCAAGAAGGGCCTGGCTGGCTGGGCACAGGCCTGCGTGAGGTGAGCTTTCCGGGATCAATGGCTACATGATGGCTCTGCATGCCCCAGGACCTTGCCTGCTTCTCTGGGCCTTGCCTGGAAGATGGGGTAAGGCCTCCCTGTGGGATAAAGACCAGACAGGGGCCTTTCTGCAGGCACCAGGCTTGGAGCAGACTCTCCAGATGCCCTCAGACCCCATAACTCTCCCTACAGGATGCCTCTCTCCAGTGGTGTGCCGGCTCGCTCTGGGCAGTGCTGTCTGTCGAGGGGGCAGGGTCAGTGACTTTTTGGAGTGGCTGTGTCAATCAAGGGACCCTCTGTGTTCCAAGAAGCTGCTTTTCCATGAAGTATGCAAAGAGACAAATGAGTACCTAAGCACACTCCACCTTGACCACCGGTGATGGCGTGGCTGGGCTTCCAAGTCTCCTCCCCTTGACTCAGCTTCCCGCCCGCAGGACCTCGGAAGCCGGCAGGTGCTGGTGAGCTGCGTAGCCCAGGAGACAAGGCGGCTTGGCAGCCCGTGTGGCCTGCAGGCCCAGGAGCAGCCGAGGATCCAGCCTCTACTGGGAGTTACGGAGAGCATGAGGGCAGAGCGGCCCATGCACGGCGTGGGGACGTGGCCTGCGGGCTATCAGGATGAGCTCACATTGCAGGGGTGGACTGTCACTGAATCCTGGCGGTTTTGTAAGAAGAGGAACAGAGACCAGAGGAGACATAGACACACGTGCTCCCGGCCTCCCATGATGCCTTGGGCTGTGGCCACCAAGTACGCATCACCAGGTGGGGCCCCTCGACCTCGGGGCAGAACTGTGAGTTCAGATGAACCTCTCTTCTTTCTGACTCTCCCGGTCCGTGGTGATGTTGTGTTACTGACAGTGGAAAACGAACCAATGTGAGGAAAATTCAAGCATCCGGACCCTTTGCAGGGCAGTCCACATTGGATTTGGGCCTGGACTGAGCTCCTGGGACCAACCCCCAGCGCTGGGCTGGCAGAGGCCACCTAAGCTGCCCAGGGGCAGCAGGAGTGAGGAAGGGGCCACGGCACTCCTGGGGCAGGTGTCCCCAGGCCCATCTCTCTCCAGGAGCGCAAGGCTCCTGCAGGGAGAGGCCATCGATCCTCTGTCTCTGAGCTCTTTGCGTATTTCTGTTCTCACCACGGCACTTGGCCTTTGGGTCTGAGAGGGCGTTTAACTGGCTGCTGAGCTAGAAGCCCTGAGTAACTCCCGTGGCCACGCAGGCGAGGATGCCTTCCCCGCCTGCGCCCCAGTCTGACTTCCACGCCGATTTCCTGTTACTGGGAATTAGTTTGTAAACAGGGGAGGAAATTTCAAGGTCTTTGTCTTCTTATGGAGAGACTCACGGCTCCCCCATAGAAATTCAGATCAGGGATCGCAGCGCCTGCTGCTGAGCACGCATCTACTCGCTCGTGTGCGGTTATTAATTCTTTTATAAATAACTTGATCTTCATCGCGGCCGCATATTATTTATGATAACTGTTATATTATTTAGATGCCAGCAGCTCTGTGTTAATTACAGCTGCTGGCTGGGGCTGTCAGCAGCAGAGATGGGGACTGGGTTCAAGGTGATCCGGGCCCCTAAAGCACTCCTCCTCCCGTCCTCAGCGTCTGCCTCCCTTGCCCAGTCCTGAGCAGACAAGCCACAGACAGCTCATTGGCATTGTGCAGCAGATAGGAGGGTCTCCCTGGTTGGTGTCCTGGGCACCTTGCTCTGTTGGCCAGGGCTGGACCAGGGCTGCTGGCCACTCTGAGGTCCTAAGGTGCCGGTCTTGTGACTCAGACTCATAGGAACTGGGCAGTCCTCTTCCTGTGAGGATGGCATCCGTCTGAGATGCTTAGCTTTAGGTCGGTGTGTGTGTCTCTATCAGCCTGGCTGGGTAGAACATCACACCGCACCATCGGGAGCAGGTCCCAGCTGGGCTCGGCTTCTGTGTCCCTGAGCCGACCTTCAGTTCTGGAGGGATTCGACTGAAGCAACACTACCCAGGTTCAACTAGCCACACGTTCCACGTAAGTGAGTTGACTTAAAAATGAACCAACAAGGAGCCAGACGAGGCTGGGAGTGTCTGTGGCCTCAGCCCCCACACTGAACTCCCGCTTTACCCTGGCTGCTCCTCTGTCCTGTGTCCACTGGGAAGAATGTCACATAGGAGTCAACTGAGACACGCGTTGATTTCTGTCTGGAGGCTGGGGTCCGAGATGGAGGTGTAGACAGGGCTGGCTCCCCCGAGCCCTCTCCCTGACCTGTAGACATTGTCTCCTCCTGCGCCTCGTGTGACTGGTCTGTGTGTTTCTGTGTCCTTTTCCTGTAAGTTCTCCAGAAAGGTAGGATCAGGACCACCCTAGTGGCCTCTTGAAGGCACAGTCCCGCGCAGGTCCTGTGCTGGCGCAGGCCTCCAGCATGTGACCGTGAACGTGGCGGGCTCACGCCTACCAGTCAGGTGCCCAGTACAGCCAGGCGCCATCCCAGGGAGGGCCGTGAGCAGGGCTGGCAGGTTAAGAGGAAGGACTAGCTGAGGGCGCCTCCCTCCCCTGTGAACTCACTGCCACTCACACCAAGACCTGGAAATTTCCATGGGGCTCCGTGCCTCAGTTTCCTCACTGCACCATGGTGGAAGATCGGCCCTTGTGCAGTTTGATTTGGAGACCGGCTAGAGGGCTTGCTTGTCAGTCCAGGAGTGTTATGATGGGTGCTGTTGGGGCCTTTGGCACAATGTGCGGCCCGGCCCGGGGCCCAGAACAGGGCAGGCAGGACAGTCGGGTTCCTGCCTCACAGGGGATGACGTCCAGCAAGAGGCCAGGAGCTAGGCAGTGATGGCTCAGAGGTGTGGATGGTGCCGTGACAGCCTGGTCCCCGCAGAAACAGGGACCGAGGACAGCCCGGGACCCCTGGAGAAAGCAGCTCTGTGTCTGACCCGACCTCCTCGGAGGACGCGGTCAGTGCTGGGGCTGTGCGGGGCCCAGGCAAGCCTTGCCCAGGGATTCAGGGCAGGTGTGGCTTCCTCTGCTGAGCCCCCTAGAGGGGTTCCAGGGGCCTGCATGACCCCTGATCTCCCCCTCCAGGAGCCTCTGGAGCGGCTCGCAGCCTCCCAAGTCATTCACATGAATCTGCATGCGCTGGTGCCCGGATCCTCGATGGTCTCTGGAGCAGCAGCTTGAGCATAGTCTCCTCGCAGCCTCCCCAGGCTGCCTTTGCCCATCCCGCCCCTTTCTTTAACTTCTCATTAGCACTGCTGCCTCGGAAGGCGGGGCTGCCACGGAAGGCGGGGCTGCCAGGGAGGTGGGGCTGCCACGGGAGGCGGGACCACCACGGGAGGCTGGGCTGCCAGGGAGGCGGGGCTGCCACGGAAGGTGGGACTGCCACGGGAGGCGGGGGCTGCCATGGAAGGCAGGGCTTCGATTTTTATTTTTCATTTTCTGCATAACAGCTTCCCTTTTGTGGAAATCTGGGAACTTGCCAGGCTTTGATGGTCCCTGGGCAAAGCAGAGGATTGGATTGTGGATGGTGACATGTGGACGTCCCTGCTGATGGCAGGCATCTGCCACCCAGCTGCTGACAAGCCTGCGTGGGGCCCTTCTTGGCTCTGGGTGGGAGGAAAGCTGTGGGAGAGCCATGGGATTGCGGCAGGATGGGGCCTCCCCTCCCCAGCAGCCTCACGTTCTGTGCTGGACTTGTGCAGTAGACCACCTGCTCTCCCGTCCTCCCTCTGTCCTCCCTCCAGCCCGGGAGGGCTTCCCCACAACTGACCACATGCTCTCTCCTGCCCCCCCCCCCGCCAGCCTCCCAGAAGCTTCTCCTCTCACTCTCACCCCAGGATTGTAGCCCTGGGCTTCGGCATGCACTTCCCTGCCTGGACCATCCTCTTGCATGGGCAATGGCTGCTGCCCTCCAGGAATCCTCTCTTCCACCGTCTCCACTCTCCTGTCCACAGGAGTCCACAGGCTAGACACTGGACCCTGGTGCCATGCAGGGCCTGGGCAGGGCTGGCTGCATACAGGTCTGCAGCCAGGGCCAGGAGAGCCCGGGAGTCAGGCCGAGGAGGCGCCTGTGCTATAATCCCATGCTTCTCATCCTACACCCATGACTATCTCCTGGGGCCCCACAGACCAGTGGTACATCGGGCGTGGAGCTGGCAGTCCCCTGAAAGGCTGGGTCCCTGTCCCTTCTGGCCTGGAGTGCGGCTGTGGTGATGAGACTGGGCTAGTGGGAGGTGGTGGACCTGGGACCCTCCTCCCAGGGTGGGCAGGGTGAGGCCCAGAGACCCGCAGGCCCAGGAGTGAGCGGCAGGTGCCGGGGACCCCTCCCTGGTGTGGCTCTGAGGATGCGGCTGCCAGCAGGGCTGGGGGCTTGGTCGGTGCTATGGGGCATGGCTTTGCCCTATGGTAGTGGCGCCGGGTGCTGGCCAGAGCTTGATGGCCCTGGCTGGTCTGGCTGCTGCTCATGGATGCTGAGAGAGAGCACAGCCCAGCAGCCAGAGCAGGGAAGGGTGTGCGGGACCGAAGGGGCCCCTGTGGGAGCAGAGTGGGACTGGGGTTCTGAACGGGCCCGGGCTGCCTTGCTGCCTGGCACTGGTGTGTGTTTGCCCACTGCCCGCTGCTCACTGGTGGTCTGGGAGGGAGGCAGAGCCCCGGGTCGGGGCCTGCAGCCCACACTTCAACAGCCGCGCATGCACGATCGCACGTTCCCGCCAGCGGGCCGCGGCGCTCCGGGTCCTCCCCTCCCTGCCGTGGCGCAGTCGTGCCTGGTTTCGACAGTAAGCATCCCGGGGGCGGGGGTGGGATGGCAGGCCTCTGCGGCTGACTTCATTTCCCTGTTGCTTTGTGATGCTCTGTGATGGTGTCGCCTTTTCACGCGCTTGCTGGCTGTTGCGTATCTTCTTTGGATAAGTGTCTGTTCAGTCCTCCGTGGACCCTAAAAGGGAAGCTGGTGTCTTGAGCTGTGCGGCTGCTCTAGGGTCTTCCTTCTAATGGTGAGCTGGGTGGGTGGGCCCAGGGACCTGCATGCAGGGAGATGGTGGTCACAGTGGGCGTGGGCAGCAATGGTAAGCCTGTGGCCCGGAGTTTGAGAGCAGGCCATGAGTGGTGCTGTAGGCCTGGTGGTGCAGAGGCGATGCTGGTGACACTACCGAGGTGCTAGCGGTGGGGACGGTGGTGGACGGTGCGGTGACTGGCAGCCAGGTATCTGCCCTCGATTGAAGTGAGTGTGCTTTGACTCCCTGGCCAGTGTTCTGACTCCTGGTTCCGCAGAAGCTCTGTGTGAGTGTGGGAGGGATTAAGGCCCTACAGCTGTCACCAAGTCGGGGACAGGATGACAGGCAGGGGAGAGGGACTTACTGAGAATGGCTTCTGGGAGCTGATCCCTCTGGTTGGGGAGGAAATTATAAACGATCCTATCAAACATGGTTATTGACTGAAGCTGAGACCAAATCTGACATTCATCTGCCTGCTTTGACATTAAGGATGATGGTCCACAGTTGGGATTTGCATAAACCTGGGGGCCGAGGGAGGGGGATCAAACACAACCCCGAGGGGAGCTCTGGGAGAGGGGACAGCTGCTTGGGCTGCTGGCGGCACAGAGCGGAGTGGCATCCTGCTTGTGGAGCCCGGCCACCTGGAGACAGCAGTTGTATGGGGCAGGGCTCTGCTGGGCTGGGGGTCTTGAGGCTGAAGCCAGGCACAGAGGCGGGGCTTATGGGGACACCTGTGAGTGGTGTCTCCAGGTCCTGGAGCAGCTCCTGGCAGGCCAGCAGAGCAGGGGCAGCATGGGGGGCTCAGCAGCTCCTACACACCCCATGGCCTCTCTATACCTACTGCCACTGGGGCATCTGTCAGGACCTCTGATTCTTTGCCACTGTTTCCTGCCTGGGGTTGTTCAGTCCCACCGTTAGGTAGCTGATAAGAATGAGCAGGTCAGGGCAAGATTGAGACGTCCCCGAGAATGTAAGCAGGCTCCAGGAATGGCTGTCAGTTGGGACTCCTCACCTAGCTATGCTTAGAGACCTCGGGAGAAGCAGGAGGCTAAACTCATGCCTATAACCCCCTGGGCTTCACCTAGGCACCCATGGGAGAGTCTCCAGCACGGGAGAAAGCAGCCATGCAGACACGTGGTGGCGCAAAAGAGGCAGCGGCCCCCCAGCGGATGTGCACAAGGGGTCTTCCAGACTGTGTAAGGCTCCCTGGGAGGGCGCGCTGCTGACTTCTCCTGGACAGGCAATATCATGCCTTCCTCCCAGAGGCCCGGCCCTCTCCAAGGGAACCCTGCCTTCACGGCCTCCTCTTAAACTCTGCCCACCTCCCTAAATAAACTCACATGCACTCCTATTTGTGCTTTCTGTGTGAAATCTTTCTCGTGGGTAAAGCAAGAACCGAGAGGAAGAGGCCATGTCCCGTGGTGATTTATTTCTGGGGGAATCATCGCCCTGAAACACCACCCTGCCTTCACAAGACCCTCTTCACAACCCCCTCCTCAATGCAAGTGTTCTCTCAGCCCCCATGGCCAGACTTCCTCCGCAGACCCCCAGGCCCATAGGGACCCCTGGAGCGCCCACCCAGAACCCCAGCTCTTGGACTGAGCTCTGCTGCCTAGCCCTGGAGGGTGGGGGTCGCAGTCTGCTCCTCGTTCTCCCGGTTCCTGGCGAGCACCCACCATGGGGCACATGGTGGGGAGACGGGATGGTCCCCACAGAGGGAGACCGCCCCTTAGGAGCATGGCCGGGGAGGGGTCCCAGGAGTTTCTGGCAGTCTATGGAAGCAGTTCACGAGGATCTCCAGGACTCGGTCACCAGACATCCAGGGAAAGGCCCAGAGCTAGCAGGACAGGCTGAGGGCTGCTCCTGATGTGGGGGAAAGGGGTCCAGGCCAGGCTGGCAGGGCTGATGCAGCAGGCGGCCAGCTCTGCCCAGCTCACTCAGGAAGCCCTCCGGGTCCTGGTCACTGGGAGCAGTTCCTTTCAGCCCTTGCCACGGGCCATGCAAATTTGGGGCTGAGTCTGTCTCTGGAGCTGGGGTGCCCAGTCACGGGATCAGAAGCATGTTCTGATCAAGTCCTACCCCAGCCCTAGGCAAGGCCCGGGCAGGAGCAGCTCCTGATGTGGCGAGCGGGCCTGGCAAGTGGCGCAGAGCCGGGCTGGTCGGCCTGTCCACCCTGGAGGAGCCCTGTCCGCCCACACCCCGCCGGCTGGCGCCACCTGGACCTGCGTGGACGCTGGCAGGATGGCGCAGTCTCACCAGGATCGAAGGCGCCTCTTCATTTCTCTTGAAGTTACGAGCACAAAGAGTGTGGCCACTTAATAAAGCCGGAGGCGCGGAGGCTGCTATCGATCAGAGGGCTGCAGGCTGCGGGAAGCACGAAAAAGTCAATTCTCCCTTCAGTGTGGCTCAGCGGGTGCCTGTGAGCACCTACCATGAGCCTGTGAGCACCTACCATGAGCCTGTGCTGCGGGCTGAGCCAGCGGCTCCGGCCTCGGCTCACAGGGGCCTGGTGCTCCTCGGTCTCCCTTCGCTGTCCTGTAGCAAGAGCGTCCTGAGCCGTGTCCCGTGGGCTGCATCCCACTTGCTTCACACGCCCTCAGCTCAGCCAGCACGAAGGTCTGTCCAGAGAACCTGACATCCAAGCCCAGCCTGATGACACTGATGCCTTCGGTCTCACCGGGGCGTCTGGGCCGAGTGGCCACGGGGCTGGGAGCAAGGGCACCTGTGGCGGGGGGGAACTTGCCCCCTCCATACTAGCAGCAGCTGATGGGGACAGAGCCCGGCTTGGGCTGCGTTACGCCTCATGCTTGGTGACATGCTATTCCCTGTGAGGACAGGGTACCCGCCTCTCACACCAGGAAGGGGCAGGGACAGGATGCTGAGGGACTGACTCACTCCCAGGCGCACAGCCTTTGGGGGCCCCAGACTGCTATTTGAGGCTGGGGGCAGGTGGTGGTGGGGCTCTTCTCTCTTGCATTGTCCTGTCACCCAGTCTTCGTGTCCCCCAGGGTCCTCTCTTGCTGTTTCTGTTCCCAAGGGCTTCCCCACTAAGAAGGTTCCAGCACAACAGCTAGGTGTGGGCTATGGGCAGCTTCTCCCAAGGCTCTCCCACCTGTCTCTGAGTACCCAGGGTGGGCGCAGCCGTCCAAGCAGCTCAGGACTTGTCATGTCCTTGTGGGCCTTCAGGGCACCCAAGCTGGGAAGAGTGGCTGTGCTCTAGGATGACACCGCTGGAGAGGAGACTCGGAAGGGATCTGGCGTACATGACCAGCCTGTGGATCCTGTGGGAAATGCCGTCTCCATGACCCTGTTCTCATGACCCTCTGCACATGACACCCATCCCTTCTCTACCCCTCTTCTAGCCATGGATCCATCTTCCATCCATCCATTCATCTTCTATCTATCTACCCACATATCCCTCCCTCCCTCCCTCCCTCCCTTCACTCCGTAAATCCATCCATTCATCACCTATCCATCTATTCATACAACCTTTTATCCATCCATCCACACACACTATCAATCTATCCATCCACCCATTCATAAATCCATCCATCCATCCATCCATCATTGAACTACCCATCATCCATAATCCATCTGTTTATCTACCCCTTCATAGGCCCATTCATCCTCTCTCCATCCATTCACTACATTTGCCCATCTATCCACCCATCTGCCCATCCATTCATTACCCACCCATCTACCCATTTATTCATCCATTTGCCCATTTATTTTTCACTTGTTCAGTGACCCACCAATCCATCAACCCATTTTTCCATGGTCCATGCGCAGGCCCCTATACAATCCTTCACATGTGACCAAGTGCAGGTGACTGAGGCCAGCAGAGCAGCCATGTAGACAGCGCCACACAGGTGCTAGGGGTGAGAGGGTCAGAATGTATCCCACTGGTCAAAGTTATCAACCTTTGGGCACCTGGGGATGAGACTGCAGGGTGTGGGCAGTGGGTGCTGGAGCCCCTAGGTCTGTGGCCATGGCCGTGACCCAGCCACCTGACTCCGGCTCCAGGCCTGGGAGCAAGATGTTGTCAGGGCTGCTCTGTTACCAGGTCAGTGCAGGGTCTAGAGGCACATGGTTGGGTCTGCCACGGAAGGGATAAGCCACTGGTAGAAGGTGTCCAGCTGCCTGGGGCCTGACTGCCAGCCTGGCCAGCTCCTCCCCACGCTCCTCCCACTCAGTCCCCCCACAGGCCCCACTGGCTGCATCGCTCAGTGATAGAGCAGCTGTCAAGCCCGGCATCCCTCTGTGGTGCCATGGCTGTGGGTTGGCGAACACCTTCCTACTGTGTCCAAGCCTTGCACTGCTGGGATGGCCAACATCCCACTCTCGGGCCATGTAAAACGCACTTGTCTGAATTACCGTCAGCCGCTGGGCAGCCTGGGCTGGCAGCTCACCCTCTAATTTCCTGTGGCCTCCCCTGCTAACTAGGCACAATTTGGCCGGCATCACTGAGCCCATGAGGGGCGTGTCCGTGAAGGCACGTAGCTGGTCAGAAGAGCAGGGACATAGCAACTGGGTGTTTCCCTGACATTTGTTATCACGTCAAAAAAACTCCATTCTGCATTTATAATACAGGCATGCTCCAATCTAAACAGTGTGTGGAGTCAATGACCAGTTAAGTGACTCCGTCTCCCAGCTGTGATCTTTAGAGGCTGCCCGAGCCTCCTGGCAGCGGCCCTGTGTATGCCCCTGCCCTCCCAGTGTGCTGCTGAGGACCCGGGCCAGCCGTGGGAGGATGCGGGCTCAGGTCCAGGTGCTCTGCACCGTCCTACCCCTGGGTGGGGGCGGAGAAGGGAGGCCGCTGCTCAGACCCCACTCTGTCCGCCTCGCCAAACACGGCCTGGGCCTCGGGCTCCCATGTGGAGGTGGGCATGGAGCTGGTGCGAGGACGGCAGAGCTACGGGAGGAACGCGGCCCCCATAGCTCTCTGTGTGAACTGCCCTGCAGCCCGTGCAGGCCACATGGCCTCCTTGTCCAGTGCTTGGGGTTCATTCATTTGCTAATTAGCTCTGCCACAGGCTGGGTGCAGAGTTGGCCCTGCCACCTGCTGCCCTCCAGAGGCTCCAGCCCACTGCAGTCCTGAGGGGCCACCACAGGGCTCAGCAGGTGCCAGGGGAGGAGCTGAGAGGGCGCTGAGGATTACTGGCTGCTCAGGGTGGGGCTGGAGTTAGCTGGGGACTGAGTTCAAAATTTTATTTTTTATTTTAATTTTTAATTTTTTGTGCTGGGGCTAGAACCCAGGGCCTTGCACATGCTGGACAAGCACTCTACCACTGAGCCACCTGCCCAGCCCGGGATAGGAATTTTAAGGCTTAGGAGCCAGAGCTTGCAGACCCACGGCTGCGTCTGTTAGGACAAGCCTGCCCTGAGGGGGCTGCGGGGCAGGACCAGGCATCAGTGGTCAGCTCCAGAGTCAAGTGGGGTTCAGCCTGTCAGCTGGACACTTACAAACCTCGGAGGGGGACATGCTCAGGGAATCTGAGTTCCCAGTCTTCCGTTTTCATTAACAGATGAGTGCAAGTTAACAAAAAACCTGTAACATTGATGGAGAGGGAGAGTAAGCAGGGAGCAGACCCGGGTCCCCAGGCCCAGTGTGGGCAGCAGCCTCTCGTGTCCTGCAGGACTGCTGAGCAAGCGCGGGGCACCCCAGGGAGGCGGCCGCAGGGTGACGCCTGACGTCTCATTACACGGCTTGTTGCCCAGCCACATGCCTCACGCGTGCAGGTGTACATGTGAGCGTATCGCCATCTGAATAGAGAGCATTTCATCGTGTGAGCATTTCACAGCAAAGCCAAGACCGAAAACTAGCCACCCTCGCACCTGACATTATAAAAATTGTGCTCTCGGGGAACACTCTGGTGTACGTAGCTCCAACTGGACAAGCCCTCAACTAAATTTCTTGTAGTGATTTCTTTTGGGGAGCAGCAGAGGGAAGAACCTGAGAGGACTTTGTAATATTTTATTTCTTAAAGAAAATAAGATCAGAGGCAAGTACGACAGAATGTTAAAATTTGATAATGCCAAGTGGTGATTTGATCATGGTGGTATTTAATAATGCCACAATGGTGCATTGGTGGGTATTATATGACTCTTTGGTCTTTAAGATATTTTATGAGAGCTGAGAGTGGTGGTACATACTTGTAATCCCAATACTTGGGGTGGGGGCTGAGGTAGGAGGTTTGCAGGCTCAAGACCAACCTTAGCAACTTAGTGAGACCCTGTTTCAAAATAAAAAAATAAAATAGGGCTTGGGCATAGCTCAAAGGTAGAATGCCTCTGGGCTTAATCTCCAGTACTATAAAATGAGGAGGAGGAGGAGGAGGAGGAGGAGGAAGAGGAGGAGGAGGAGGAGGAGAAAAAGAAATATTTTATAGGAAATTTTAAATTGCCCTGTCTCTCTTCTCCCCTCTTATCTAACTACTGCCACAGTTGGCTTGGCTTGGGGTGGGTGGGAGCATCATAGGATCAAGCCATCCCCATTTGTTTGCAATGGTCTTTCTCTGATGTGGGGTAGACCTGGCTCCTCTAGTAGCTCTAGACGTGCGGTGGGGATATTCTGCTTTTGTTGGGCTGGGGTTATGGGCTGCATTCTGTGGTCAATGCTTGGGGGTAGAGTTGCCATGTTTACCAAGTAAAAACCAGATAAATTTGAATTTTATAGAAACAACAAACACTTTTTCAGTACAAGAATGCCTTGTACAATCTTTGGGACACAGTCATATTTGAATAATATTTGTCATTAGTGTGGTAGAGGGCTAATCTTGCTCTAAGGAAGGCTCGGCCCTTTGCCCTCCATGCTCCCGGGAGGTCATCTCTGTGTCCTTGGTTTGTCCTGCCTGGTAGAGTGATTTACTGAGATCATGGGCCAGCCCATATCAGCTGGACCTCTGGACAGGATAGAGACCAAGATCAGCCACACCTGCGGGGCCAACCCCCAAGAGACACCCTGGGCCCCAAGGGTCAGGGGAGTCCAGGCTGGCAACACCCATCGTCACCCGCGATTGCTGAGAGAATCAAGGGCCGTCCACACTCCTGGACGGGAGAGGGCTGGCAGCTCCCTCCTGCCCTCCTTGGCCCTGCCAAGCCAAGTTTCTCTCTGAGCTTTGCCACAGTGCAGCGAGGCTGTGAGTGAGGTTCGTTCTCCGAGTCTCCCGCACTACACTGTGTGTGCACGCACGACTTTGCTGAGGTCCGTGAGCTTCCCGGGGGCCGTGGAGCCTGCGGTGGACCCTGGGCTTGTAGTTGGTGTTCAGCAATGTGGGCAGTCTGGAGCCTCACGTCCTGGATTTGAAATTTAGCTTCGACTCCGCTTCCTATCTGTGATGTGGCAACTTGACAAGCCTTCCTCCCTGCCCTGCCTGGGTGTGATTGGGGCAGGGGTTGTGGAGCACGTCCAGCCCCCCGCTCGTCCCTTCCCTGGCATCCCTGCTGCCCAGTATCCCCGCAGCTGGGCCTCCAGCTTCCAGCGATCCCCAGGAAAGGGCTCTCTCCCCAGGCAAACTGTCCTCTGATTCAGCTGCTTGTCCCAACACCTCCGGCTTAACGTGGGTCCTGCCCAGCAGAGCAGGGTGCAGCCCTCCCAGAGAGGATGTGGAAGGACCGAAGCCCACTGCCATATGAAAAGCAGGCTGAAGCTTTGCCGGCCGCAGTCTGGGGGAGCCACCCTGGCCCCCTGCTGCCCGGGGCTCACCGACGGGGAGACGGGCTGGACCCAGCTTCTTCCTTCCTTGCTCCCATGTAGACCGTGTGCTTTGCACAAATGTCCAGTGGTTCCTGTCTTGGGGGAGTATGGTTTATTGAGATAGGGGTACCCCTTCCCCCTACAAATGGCAGCAGCAGGGGAGAGAGGGAGTGCAGGGTGCCCCTGAGGGAGGAGGGGAGAGCTGGGGTTGAATTGCTGAAGCATACTGAGAGGAAGAATTGGCCTTGCAGCTGGGCTGTCCGGTTTCTGAGCCTGAAGTGTGCCGTGGCAGGAGACCCAGGGTCTGCATCCAGGTGGCACCCCTGCGGGGGGGCATCCGGGTCAGCGGGGCATGCGCCTTGGGGAGGCCCAGACACAGCCCTGGGTGGATGTGCTCACGTGCACCCCTGGCGTCAAGGTGACCCTGCAGCTGCATGTGCGGGTTCCTGACAAGGACACTCTCACAGGGCTTGATTAAATACAATTGCAGCAGTACATTAAAAAAAAAAAAAAGAAAATCTAAGCCAGAAGGAAAAATTACAAACTGTTAGTGTGTTATCCTTGGACAGGCAGACTGTGAGAGACATTCCTCCTTTCTGTTTCTACTAGTGAACCTCCAACTTTCTGCAGGAAAGTGCTGAAGACCAAGAAGAGCATTGCTCATTTGCGTGTCCTTAATGTATTAACGCAATCGATGTTTAATGGCCTCTTTCTCCTTCCTGTCCATGTGGAATACAACACAAGGGTCGTCCTGGTGTGCCCAGAAGAGGGCACATGGGCGTGGTGAGGTCATGGGAGCCCGGAGGGCCTGCTCCCACTGTGAGAGAGGTGGGGCGGCCTCCCCTGCCTCCCGTGTGCACAGTGGGAACCTAGAGTGGTCCCCCAGCGGTGGGGGGGGGGGCTGCAGCAGTCCTCCTCCGGACACCACACACCCAAATGCCCCTTGGAGCAGCAGAGAGCCTTGGACGGGGAGGCCACAGGCGAGGAGGCCCTGCACACCCGGGCCACCTTGAGACTTTTACTGACTCTCACACACTTGCTATCGCTCCTGCTGGGGTCTGGGTGGCCAGGTGGATAAGGCAGCTTGGCCCAGCCTGGTGGTCCTAGCACCCGCAAGAGTAGCACCGGGCTCTGGGCGTGCCTCCTCTCTGCAAGCCTGAGGAGCTCTGGTCCTGCACCCAGAGGGCAGGCACCCCGTGGCCCGGGGACAGCTTCATTTGCCACGGATCCTTCACGCACATAGACCTGGTGGGGGACAGTGGCAGCCACTGGATGGGAGTGGGGAGGGCCGTCAGCTGAACCAGAGGCCTCGCAGGCCTGGCCCATGGCCGGGGGCTCTGTCAGGCCCTGGGAAGCTGTAGATGGGATGGGCCGGAGTGGTGGCCCTCCCCTGCTGCTGTGCGTTTGACTTCTTGGTGGCATTTTGGGAACCACAACGAAATCTAAACATAAAGGTGGAGAAGAGAGGAGGAGATCAGCGCATTTGCAAGCTGCTTGATCAAGAATAAAAGAGTAAAAACAGCAGCATTTTCTGGGGACAAGAGAAGCCAGACAGCGCGGTGATGGTCGTGCTGTGGTTCACAAGCATCAGAGAGCACCAGGACGGTGCCCATGATGAACTCAGCCGCTCCAGGGGAGGGGTCTCTCAGAGATGTTCTGTGGGTGCAGGAGATCAACAACGCCAGAATTGAAAGGCTCGGAAGTCCAAGGGAAGAGCTGGACCACTGCCCTCCAGCAGGCCTTGCTGGGCTTGTGGTGGGGATGGAGCACACGGCTAGGCTCTGAGCACTGGGTGTGGGGACTTGATGGGCCATCTATCCATCCATCCATCCATCCATCCATCCATCCATCCATCTCTCCACCAACCCAGCCATCTACCCACCCAAACATTTATTCATCCATCCATCCATCCATCATCTATCATCCATCCATCCATTCATCCATCCATCCATCCATCCATCCATCCATCCATCCATCCATATATACTTACATATATCTGGTCCTTCAACAAGTATTTCTTGAACATCTGTTGTGTGCTAGACATCATTCTGACCCAGTGGGATGGAGTGATGGGAAAAGACATTTACCAAGACAAAGAAAGCACTGTCCCTTTTAAAG
Source organism: Muscardinus avellanarius (assembly GCF_963383645.1). NCBI lineage: Eukaryota > Metazoa > Chordata > Mammalia > Rodentia > Gliridae > Muscardinus > Muscardinus avellanarius. The sequence goes on from NC_137789.1 coordinate 2,217,051, forward strand.
GCCCCCAGTTCAATAGTGGCCCGTCCTCCTTGAGTGAGAAGCCTGTTCTCCGGAAGGGAGGTCAGTGGTCAGTGTGAGGAACAGGCCCATGGTCAGTCCTGAAGAGAGGAAGGTGGTCAGCGTGAAGAACAGGCTCATGGTCAGTCCTGAAGGGAGGTAGGTGGTCAGTGGTCAGTGTGAGGAACAGGCCCATGGTCAGTCCTGAAGAGAGGAAGGTGGTCAGTGTGAAGAACAGGCCTATGGTCAGTTCCAAAGGGAGGTCGGTGGTCAGTGGTCAGCGTGAGGAGCAGGCTCATGGTCAGTCCACATTTGGGGAATTATTTCCTGACTTTCTGGTGTTTCATCTGGTCCCAGTCCCAAGCCCTCTGACTGGAAGCCATGCTTAACTCCTCCCTAACCCCCAAACTTACGGCTGTTTCCAGACCTTGACTTGCATTTATAATACTTTTCTTCAACATCGTCATGGTTCTTATCAATCATCGTAGGAAATCAGAGACTGACATCTTGGTGTGGCCTAATGCTTCCTGGCTGGCTTTAGGGTACTGGTGCTGGGTCTGCCCTGCGTTCCGCTAGGGCCTGGGCCGCTGCGCTGGCCACTCGCTCACCGATCCCGTCTCTGCTCAGCTCAGGCTGTCCCGGTCACTGTGTGGCGCTTGGCTGCCCTGGGTTCCCTGCACCAGTCCTGAGCTAGGACCTGCCCTGTCAGAGCAATCCACCCCTGTTAACCTGCCCGAAGGTCCTGCTGTCTTTCTCCTGGATGAAGCAGGGACAGCTGCCCCAGGGGAGGCCCCTAGGTTTGTCCTGATGAGAGAGATGGCTGTGGTGAGATCACAGTGGCAGATTGCTGGTCCCCCTGTTGGGATGGCTGCCATCCATCACCACGTGTACCATAGAGACTGCCTTTCCTGGGTGCCAGGCAGCATCGGGTCTGGCTGGGGGCTGGGGAAGGGCGGCAGGGCGGGGCTGGGCCTGGTCTCTGTCTCTGACCTGGCGCCCTCTTCCTCTCTGGTCTGGTTGGGGTTGGAGGGCCGCAGGCTCTGCGGGCCGGGCCGGGCCCTTCTCCTGCTGCCGGCCCGTTTCGGTGCCCCAAGGATCAATTAAATGGACGGGGCCTCTCACCTCGGGGATTTAAAGTGCTTTTAAGAGGCGATTACTCAGAATTTTGCAATTTCTGCTTCCTAAGTGCTCTCCCCTCGCTTGCCCTGACCTAGAGGAATTCATTTTCATTTGCCAGACTAAAGCACAGGGTGCTGCACCCTCGTGCAGGGCCTGCAGCTCTGGCCCTCCTTCTGCCCCAGGCCAGGCGGGCTGGCGGGCTGTGGACAGCGGCTGTCCCCTCAGTTCCCAGGGGTCAACGCCCCCCGGGTTAATCCTTCACAGTGCCTCCTCCTCCTGTGCCAGCCACTGGAGGTGCCTGGGGAGGCGGGGCCGCAGCACGCACTCAGTCCTGGCAGGCGGGCGGGCGGTGCGCATGCTTGCCACGTGTGGAAGAATGGCAGAGCTGGTGCAGGGACACTGTGGGGAGGTGAGGCTGTTAATGTGCCTGGGGCAGGGATGGAGGCAAGGGTGGCGGGACTCCAGAGTAGCAGCTGCTCTGCTTCTGGGCGCTCCTTCATCCTGCTCGGCCCGCACCTCCGCCTTTCCCTGCCTGGCCTTGGTGCTGTCCAGGCCGGAGGAGCCGGGGGTCCAGAGTCCAGGGGCAGAAGCAGCCCCGTAGCCGTGTCAGCAGGAGGCCGCTTGAGGCCTGTCCCCGCCCAGCTGCCCGCAGTAGTCACTGCTGTGAACCAGCGGCCGCCTTCCTTCCCCATCGTATCTCCATTGCAGTCTCGCCTGGGGTCGGCTCCCAGCAAGAGGGGCGGGAGGGACCCCTCCCTAGTCCAGGTGCCAAGGCCTGGGAGCATGGCAATGGCTGGTCAGGCGTGGCTCCAGCACCTGAGGGGCCACAGGTGCTCCGAGGCAGCGGGGCCTGCTGCCCAGCAAGGCTGGCACGAGGTGGTGCTGGCGGCGGCAGGGCTGGGTGCTTCCTGTGGGCCTTGAGCATCATGGGCAGCGCCTGGGCAACAGGAGGGGTTTGCAAGGGAGGATGGCCCTGGCCTTCCATTCAGGGGGTTTCTCTGGAGGCTGCAGTTTGGAGGGTGGTCTGGCCAAGGCACATGGGGATTGGAGGCCAGGAGGGGAATGTCCAGCAGGACACCCTCATACCTGGGACTCTGAAGTCATAGCCTGCACCCAGGCAAGAGCAGCGGTGCCTGGTTGAGCTCCGGCTGCACCAGGGTCTGGGGCTTGTGTGTGTTGTCATTACTGTGCCTGGTGTGTGCACAAGCCCCAAGACATGGCGGTACCAGCCGGGGGTCAGGCTGGGAAGACAGCAGCCCAGTGCCACCTGGCATAGACTGGCCGAAGGCACTTTACCTGGGAGGGGGCTCTGGCCCCAGGGGCCCCTGGCCTCAGCCTTGCTGGGCTTCCCCTCCGGCCTCCTTCTTTCCTTCCTTCTGCAGGAATGGCAGCCGCAGCTCCCAGGCCACCCCTCTGAGCGCCAGCATCTACACACTTCACCCAAGGCGCACCTGATCCTAAACCTCCATCCCCAAAGGCCGTCGTCATGAGCCCCTGGACCCGGGTCCTGAGGGCTGAGGCAGCCTAGTGTGTGAGGAGGGCTTTACTAGCTGAGCTGTAGTTCAGAGAACAGGTTCCTGCCGGTCAGACTGCCAGGGTGGACCGGCTGCGGCGGCGAGGGCTCGGTCCTGGTCAGGGCTGAGCTGCTAGCGGTGGGGTGGCCTCATGTTGGGGAAATGGGGCTGGGGTTCTTGCAGCTGGTGGCGGAAAGATCAATGAAACAGGTGCCAGTTTCTGATCTCAGAGATCGCTGCTGAGACCACAGGCTGTGGAGGTGGGGGGCTTCCCAGGATGGGGGCGCTGAAGCCGGGCCTCCACAGGGCCTTGGTGTGGAGACATCCAGCCTCGTCCAGGCCTCCGGGGTGAGTAGGGCTGCGCAGGAGTTACCGAGCCAAGGCGCCTCCGCGTCTTCCTCCTGGAAGTTGTCCGGCTGCACAGTGTCCTCATTTGGTCAACGCCTGGGGGACTCCTGCTCCGAGGGATGAAGACAGGTCCTCAGTCTTGGGGGCTCCCAGCCCCAGGACAGACAGGACCCCATTTGGGGGACATTCTGTACTGACAAACCCGTGGCCTCTCCTTTGGGGGTTCCTTGGGGAGGGGCATGACTCGTTCCACAAGATACTCCAGGTTTGATGGACCCAGGGTAGGGCTGTCAGACAGACACAGGACATGCAGGTGAGCGCGCACTTCGGGTGAAAGGCGTTCCAGCCTCAGTGTGCTCGTCCAGTGGTGTGCTTGTCCGTCTGAAATCCCAGCACATCCTCGTGCACTCCTTCCCCTTGGCACCCCTACCCTGCGGCACCCCAGGTTCCTGAGGAAGACATAACCCCATCCTGCCTCCATCTGAGCAGGGGACAACAGGAGGTCCACCACTGTCCACTCACATGTGCATCCACGCCCCCAGCCTGGGGGTCAATGACCCCCAAGTGAAGTCAGATGGAGGCTGGAGAGCTCCACACAGTCCCCATCCCCGTGACCCCCTTAGCAGCACATGGCTGGGTTCTCCCTGATGCTCTTGAAGCCACATCACCTGCCCCTGGCCTGGACCCAGGGCCCGGCCACGACCTTGGGCATCCCAAGCCCTCGGCTGGACATAGGGCCCAGGGGCAGGGGTACATGCTTGCCCAGCCAGGAAACTATGGGTGTGGGGTGCTTTATGAAGTGAGGGCGTGTTGCCCACTTGGGCCAGAGAGAGGGCAGGTGAGGGCCCGTAGCACCCCCAGCCCCAGGGTTGTCTTATTCAGCATCTGTCACCCGTGAGGGGCTGCCCTGACAGTCTGCACTGAGTGCCAGGGAGGCTCTGGCAGTGAAGTGGCTTCCTTAGGGTCACCCTGGTCATGGGGCCTGAGGCCCAGGTCCTACTTGGGGCTGGTGTTCCCAGAACAGGGCCTGGGCAGCTGGGCAGGTCAGCAGCAGCAATGCCCCAGGAGTCCAGGGGCAATGGACTCGCAGGGCCTTCCCGCCTCTGTTCTGTTGGAGTTGGTGGGGTATTAGCCACTGTCCCCTAAGTGCCTGCATGTGACTCTAAACACTGTTTGGATCCAAAGCAAATTGGCTCTAATTAACCAGCCTCCAGATTATAGCCCGGAGGAGCCCTGGAAAGGCCGCTCCTCCTGGGGGAGGAGTGTGGCAGCCAGGCCGCTCCTCACACAGACGCTGGCTGGCTTCTCGCTGCTGAGCCTGTCGGTGGCGCTATCGTGGTGGGCAGAGGTGGCTATGTGGGTCTGTGCGTGGGGCCTTGGTCCAGAGCCGCTCCCCATACCACAGCCCCCCCTGGAGGAGCTGTTGAGTGTGGCTTGGTGAGCCCTTGGGGAGCGAGCTTGAGAGCCACCTTCCCTCCCTTAGGGTTGCAAGGAAATACCATCCCAATAAAATCTATCAACCCTGGGAGCACCACCATCCCCACGACTACCACTGGCATAACTGCTATCTCCATGGTCACCACCACCTCCAACACCATCTCCATGGTTACCACCTTTGTTATCATTGCCATCCCTGTCACCATCCACAGGACAACAGCTACCATCCTCATCACCACCATGTTACTACCATGGCAACCACCACTATCTCCATGGTTACCACCTCTGTCACCATGGTTACCATTTGCCATCCCATCACCTGGTTACCACCACCCACGTGCCAGTGGTTACCGTTATCATCATCACCATCGCCATGGTTACCATTGCCACCACCATCGCCATGGTTACTACCCCAACATCATCACCGTGGTTACCATTATCACCACTCCTGCCCGGCCTGGATCTTCTCCATCTGGCCTGTTCCGTGTCTTGGGAGGCTGACCTCTATGGCTTACCCCAAGGGGCTACTGCCCTGTCATTTCTGGTAGAGTCTCCAGTGGGAGGCACCACTGGGGGAGGAGGTGGAAGAGAAGGCAGTGGGGAGGGAGAACAGAGAGCAGTGTTTTCCCAGCTTCTTCTCGGCCTCACAGGAAGCCTGCAGGTGTTCCCTGGCTGGGCTTTAGGAACTCTTCCCAGCCCTCACCCCTTTGGTGCCAGCTGTGGTGTTCCAGCAGCTGCTGCCCTCAGGCTTGCCACTGTCCCTCCTGAGCCCCCCAACCCATCCGGAGCACTGTAAATAGTCCATATTATGCTTCCTGCAATGCCCTTTGGACCTTTGGACGGTGCCTCTGTGTCCTCCAGGACCTGAGGCGCCTCCTGCCCTGGTGAGGTGTTACCTCAGCGGTGTCCCTGTGGCCCCATAGAGCCCATGGGCTGCCTCTGGAACCTTCCACTGGAGACCTGTGGGGAGACCATTGGGGTCTCGAGTTGACAAGAGTAGAGGCGGGCTTCCAGCAGCCCTGTCACCCTTCATGTGAGATCACCATTTGAGAGCCCTGTGACCCTTCCCACCCCTGGTCCAGCCCTGGGCTGCGTCCTTGACCTCCCAGATGCATGACTCTTCTGGGCCCCTGGTCACTTACACTGGCTGAGCTGGGGGCCTGTCGCCAGCAGCTCAATCAGCCCTGGTGACAGCAGCCATCCTGCCCAGCACGTACAGGCAGGATATAATCTCTCCCATTCTCTGTTGCTTTTCCCACGGGGGCAGTAATTGCTCAGAGAAGAAGAAAGGGCGGAAGGGTTGATGTGAGGGGGACCCGCTTGCCTCCCTTGGTCTGGTCTGCAGAGGCCTTGCTGTCCAGGCAGAAGGCCTCGGAAGGTGGATGCTCCAGTTGCAACTTGCCAAGGACACTGGCTCAGGATGTGGAGGATCGGGGCGAGCAGAGTGACGTCATCTCTCCCGGGCCCCATCCACCAGTGGGAGGGCGGTCTGTGATTGCCTGGATTCTGGGCTTCTCTGAGTTTGCCAAAGTCTGGTCAGAAGGTTTTGGTATTCTCAGAATGGTGCAGTCCCAGAATTTATGGGAAAGGGCCTGCATCCTCGTGTGGGCCAGGGAGAGGAAAGCCCGAGGACGGGCCAGAGCAAGAGGAGGGAGAAGAGGCACTGCAGAGCGAGGGGCGCCTTCCCCTCGTGACCTATGCCCCTCGTGAGCATGGGCAGCCGGCCCGGCAGTCTCAGCAGGAATGGGAGGAAGCGGAGGACCTGGCGCAGAAAATATAGAAAACAGAAAACCAGGAGGAAAAATTGGAGCAAACCTGGAGAATGTAAAGAATCAATGAAAGAAATTCAACTTCAAGTTCCTGAAAGAAAAAGCATAGAAAACAGAGAGAAGAAAAATTTCAAGAGGTAGTCTGAGGATTTCCCAAGCAGAAGGGCAGAGCTTCCAGAAAGAAAGGCCCTCCGGGCGCCAGGACAGAGGGGCAGGGCTGAACCCCAGGCCTCGTGCGGAGCGAGCCCAGAGGTCAAGAAACCTCTTCTGCCATCTCCCGAGTCAATGCCCTGTTTCTGGGATAGATGTGCCCTCATTTTGTTGAAGCACACGCAGTAGGAGCTCTCTGAGGAAGGCTGCCCGGGGCAAAGCAGCCGAGAGCTTGAGTAACGGAAGGTGTCTTTACTCTGTCCACGCGAGTCTGGCAGCTTGCATAGACCTGTGTCCAAGCGGAAGATCGTTTGCTAGGAATTCTGAAGATAACAGTCCCTACCTTCTGGAATTTCATCTTTATTGCTGGAGCCCTTGGTCTGGTGTGTGTCTTTCTCTATGGACCCCCAGGTGTTTCCTGGCGTCTGGCTCCCTCTGTACAACCCCTTGTGTCCGCCTCCCTGGCAGGTGGAGCGGTTAGAGGCCAGAGAAAGGCGGCCACGGAGGCTGGGGACTGTGAGACCTGCTATAACCCTTCACCCACTGGCTCATTTCACCTGCATAGTTTTTTACTACCTGCACCAGGTGTTGCTTGGACTGTACCCACTCATAGCTGAGTAGGCTGAGGCAGGGAGGGGCCTCAAGGAGAGTCACCCAGGAGCAGCAGCGCGGACGCTGCCCGGGCCCCTCACAGCATCCTTGGACCTTACCGCATCGGAGCTCACCACCGCCCGGCGGTCCCGGCTGGCTCCACTCTGCCTGTCTCTCCCGTGTCCATCTGTGGCCTGGAGACCCAGCTGCCTCCTCTTGCAGGGCTCAGAGGTTGGGGCTGCTCTCTTAGGGAAGATCCCAGCAGGTCCTGGGTGTACTGGCACCTATCTAGGTGACTTCTTGGGGGGAGTCTCAGGACTGGCCTGGGAAGGCAGCAGGCACCAGGCTCTCGTGGAGGGTAGGGTGCGAGTTGGTGGCACACACCTGCTCCTAGCAGGAAGTGCTGTGACAATGGACAGTCTCCGAGCCGCTCAATCCTGGTGAGCAGAAGTCCCAGGTGGGCGGGTCTGACGAGATGATGGTGCAAACATGCCCAGCCCAGGTGGAGACCCGGCAAGTGACATCTCCTGTCCTCTCTCCTGTCCCAGATGAGGTGGGAAAGGGATAGCAGCCTGGCAGCCCTTCCCGGCCCTCAGATGCCAGTTTTCAGGAAGAGGAGTCCCTTAGGTGCGATCACGGTCGGCCTTGGCGAGCGGGCTGGGGCTGCCTGTCCACTTCCCTCCTGAAGGTTCCCGGCATCTCAGCTCTCTCCTCCCTGATTTCTGCAAGGACTCCACTTCCTGAGCCCCGGCACCAGCGACAGCAGCGCCCTAGCTTGCTTGACTCTATAGCCCGCATTGTGCACGGACATTTTACAACTTGGTTATGCATGAGCGTGTCCTAAAGAGGGAGAAGTAAGCACCGTGGAGCTGTGCTGCCCGCTGCCCGCTGTGCCGGAGGGTTCCAAACCACTTGTCTGCTGCCTCGGGGCTCTGTGCCTAGGAGCCAGGGCACTACTGGGCCCTGCAGAGCCCGCAGAACCCAGGCCCCAGCACCTTTGGGAGGTGCTGGCTCCAGTGTCCTCCATCCAGGCTCGGCCCCCCTCCCAGGCTTTGCTTTCTCCCCGTCGGGTTCCCAGGGCCAGGATCCAGGGTGCACTACCTGAGCCGCCGAGTGGGGATTTGTGTCAGGGCTCTCAGGCTGCAGAGCGGCAGGGTCTCAGACCTCCCTGCCCTCCAGCGTGGAGCTGTCACAGTGGGGCTCCAAGCTGAGCCCTCCAACCCAGGACCAGGGCTTGCATTTCTGGAAATGTCCCAGGAAGGATAGAAGCAAGGAAGCCAGCGCTGCCAGACTGCCCGTCCTGCTCACAGGGCAGTGACGAGGGCCTCCAGGCCCAGTGTCCTCCTGTAGCTCCCAGTGGCAGTGGGACACATGTGCTCCCCGGGGGGCGGAGGGTGGGCATGGGGGTGGAGAGGGCAGCCGTTAGCGTGGCCGGGGAAGGGCGGGCTGGCCTCGTGCTGTGGGCTGCTGGGAAGTGCGGCCACCTGTCTGGCTAGTGCTGTCCCTGTGTCCCCACTGCCCCTCTGGGGCCTGGAGTGGACTCAATGGCTTCTCCTGAAAAGACCTGCCCACCCTGAGCCTCAGGACATGACTTCTTTGGAGTGAGGGGTTTTGCAGGGTGGGAGCTGGAGGTGAGGCTGTCCTGGACCAGCGTGTAACGCAGAGAGGAATGAAGGCAATGTGGCCACAAGCCGAGGGCCGGTCGGTGGAGGAATGGCATGGCTTCCCAGAGGCCCCAAGATGGTGCCCTGTGGCCGCCATCTTGAACTGCCAGGCTCCCCGGGAGCCCATCGGTGTCCACGGCTTCAGCACCAGGCTGTGGGTTTGTGGCCCCACCTTGGCCTTCCTTCCCACCTTGGGCGCTCGGAGGCCCGGGACCTGCGCTCAGGACTCTCCACCTGCTGGTGCCTCCCCAGCCTTCCCATCCCAAGTCCTGGTCCCTCTGCAAGTGGGGCGATGTGGCACGGGCGAGCTTTGCACCTCGCAGGGAAGGGCGTCAGGCTGGACCCTTGGGGTGGAGGTTCTGGCAGGCAGAGGGTGAGAGACGGGCTTTCTGGGAGTGAGGCATGCGGTCCCCGTGAGTCCCTCAGTCACTCCCAGATCAGGTCAGCCTGATCTGGGGCCCTCGTGTGGTGGGGAGATCTCCCTAGCCCCCAGTGCTGGTGGTGCCAGGGAACAGTAGGAAGAGAGCTGGGCCCGCCCTTGGTGTTTGTGCTCCAGTGGTGTAGCCTGCACAGACCGTGCAGAGGCAGGCTCTCAGTGCCAAGTGGCATGATGGCAATTGAACAGGCCTGGAGAGGGGATGGGGTGGCAGGGCGGCTCCCTCTAGAGGGGACTCCCAGAGTCCTGGTGGTGAGAAGCCTCACAGGGATCTGGGGGAAGACTCCGAGGTGAGAAACAGCAGGTGCAAAGGCCCTGGGGTCAGTACAGCCAGGGCCGGCGATGGCACAGGGTTCTAACTGTGAATGCATCCACCACGGGGGCTTCGAACTGAGTCCTAGGCCTGTGGACAGTTAGCTATGACCTATGGAGCCTGGCTCATGGAGCTTGCTGCCAGCAGCAGGAAGGCTCTGGTCAGCAGGCAGGCCCCAGGCGAAGGGCTCTGTGGGCTTGGGAAGCATGGCCCCATGGCTCCACTGGGTAGAGTGGTGCCGGGAGTGGAGTGAGGCCAGCCAGGAGGGCTGCTCCTCCCTCTCTCCCTCCCTCCTCTACCTTCTCTGGGAATGGATTTCTCTCATCTCTCTCCCTATCTCTCCTTGTCCTTGGGGCTCAGCTTTGGGACATTGCTTCTCCAGACCAGAACACCACACCGAGTCCAAGGTGCCGTCTCCTCCCTCCGAGGCTCCCAGGCCTCAGAGATGGCCCTGCGGGAGCTCCCACACCCAGAGTTCCCGTGGGGTGGCTTCGTGCACACCTGTATACACGTCTGTGTGCACACGTCTGTGTATACACGTCTGTGTGCACACGTCCGTGTGTCCGCTGCTCTTTTCAAAAGCCCCGCGGTCTGTGCAACTCAAGCTCTAATGACCAGACATTAATTATGCAAAACCGTCAGCAACTTGTGTACAGGAGCCAGACGGAGCAGAGCCGTGGGCCACACCGCCTGCTGCTGTCTGCAGTGAGACGCCGGGCCGTGGTCCGCTTGCTTCCTTTGGCCAGCATTGGTCAGCGGTGACCCCAGAGCCCTGGCCAAGGCCTGGCATGGCTCCCATGCTGGTGGGAGTCCAGTGCTGAGCAGGGCTGGCCCTTCTGGGCCCCGGGTCCCACCTAGCCAGGAGCACCCCTTGCTCTGGGCCGGCCTCAGGGCTCCAGGCCTCCGATCCTGGCTCTGGGTCTTCTTCCTGTGGCTGCACCGAGAGCCGTACCTCATGCTCACTTATTTTATTTATGGGATGCCTTCTTCCCCTGCTGGGGTGCCAGGCTATGGAAGCAGATGACTTTCTGCTGTGAGTTCACACGCTAGCTGGTCCTCACACCCGTGGTGGGTTGGTGATGTGCGAGGTCTGACTCTCAAGGGTGGCGTCCCCAGCTGCCTGGCTTGGGGGGGGGCAGATCCCAGAGCTCAGAGGAAGGAAATGCCCGTCCCAGGAACAACCCTGCCCCTCCTCTGGGGAACCCTCAGCCCTCAGCCCAGCCCTGGCTTGGGAATCCCTCTTGAGCGACAGTCCTAACAATAAATCACTGTGGTGCCACTGAGCACATGGGAGAAAACAAATGAAAGCTGAGGTCTTGGTCTTTTCTTCTGCTAAAGAGACACAGCAGCAAGGCAGGACGTCAAGATGCTGAGACGACGCTGGCGGGTAGCCGTGTGTGTGACTCCATCTCCGCTCGGTGCCCATTCTCATGTGGATGTCTAGGCCTGGCGCTCTGCCCCGCCCCCAAGCCTACCCCTGACCCCATGGGGCTATGGCCCTGGGGGTGGATGGAGGTCAGGCCCTGTGTCCCTGAGTCCCTGCTGTGATGGACCTGGGGGTGGATGGAGGTCAGGGCCCTGTGTCCCTGAGTCCCTGCTGTGATGGCCCTGAGGGTGGATGGAGGTCGGGGCCCTGTGTCCCTGAGTCCCTGCTGTGATGGCCCTGGGGTGGATGGAGGTCAGGGGCCTGTGTCCCTGAGTCCCTGCTGTGATGGACCTGGGGGTGGATGGAGGTCGGGGCCCTGTGTCCCTGAGTCCCTGCTGTGATGGCCCTGAGGGTGGATGGAGGTTAGGGCCCTGTGTCCCTGAGTCCCTGCTGTGATGGACCTGGGGGTGGATGGAGGTCGGGGCCCTGTGTCCCTGAGTCCCTGCTGTGATGGACCTGGGGGTGGATGGAGGTCGGGGCCCTGATTCCTTGCTGTGATGTACCTGGGGTGGATGGAGGTCGGAGCCCTTTGTCCCTGAGTCCCTGCTGCTATGGCCCTGGGGATAGTTGGAGGTCAGGGCCCTGTGTCCCCTGAGTCCCTGCCGTGATGGCCCTGGGGGTATATGGAGGTCAGGCCCTGTGTCCCTGAGTCCCTGCTGTGATGGACCTGGGGGTAGATGGAGGTCAGGCCCTGTGTCCCTGAGTCCCTGCTGTGATGGACCTGGGGGTGGATGGAGGTCGGGGCCCTGTGTCCCTGAGTCCCTGCTGTGATGGACCTGGGGGTAGATGGAGGTCAGGCCCTGTGTCCCTGAGTCCCTGCTGTGATGGACCTGGGGGTAGATGGAGGTCAGGCCCTGTGTCCCTGAGTCCCTGCTGTGATGGACCTGGGGGTAGATGGAGGTCAGGCCCTGTGTCCCTGAGTCCCTGCTGTGATGGACCTGGGGGTGGATGGAGGTCGGGGCCCTGTGTCCCTGAGTACCTGCTGTGATGGACCTGGGGGTAGATGGAGGTCGGGCCCTGTGTCCCTGAGTCCCTGCTGTGATGGCCCTGAGGGTAGATGGAGGTCAGGGCCCTGTGTCCCTGAGTCCCTGCTGTGATGGCCCTGAGGGTGGATGGAGGTCAGGGCCCTGTGTCCCTGAGTCCCTGCTGTGATGGCCCTGAGGGTGGATGGAGGTCGGGGCCCTGTGTCCCTGAGTCCCTGCTGTGATGGACCTGGGGGTGGATGGAGGTCAGGGCCCTGTGTCCCTGAGTCCCTGCTGTGATGGCCCTGAGGGTGGATGGAGGTCGGGGCCCTGTGTCCCTGAGTCCCTGCTGTGATGGACCTGGGGGTGGATGGAGGTCGGGGCCCTGAGGGTGGATGGAGGTCAGGGCCCTGTGTCCCTGAGTCCCTGCTGTGATGGCCCTGAGGGTGGATGGAGGTCAGGGCCCTGTGTCCCTGAGTCCCTGCTGTGATGGACCTGGGGGTGGATGGAGGTCGGGGCCCTGATTCCTTGCTGTGATGCCCCTGGGGTGGATGGAGGTCGGGGCGCTGTGTCCCTGAGTCTCTGCTGTGATGGACCTGGGGGTGGTTGGAGGTCGGGGCCCTGTGTCCCTGAGTCCCTGCTGTGATGGCCCTGGGGTGGATGGAGGTCAGGGTCCTGTGTCCCTGAGTCCCTGCTGCTATGGCCCTGGGGATAGTTGGAGGTCAGGGCCCTGTGTCCCCTGAGTCTCTGCCATGATGGCCCTGGGGGTAGATGGAGGTCGGGCCCTGTGTCCCTGAGTCCCTGCTGTGATGGCCCTGGGGTGGATGGAGGTCGGGGGGGGGCCTGTGTCCCTGAGTCCCTGCTGTGATTGCCCTGAGGGTGGATGGAGGTCAGGGCCCTGTGTCCCTGAGTCCCTGCTGTGATGGACCTGGGGGTGGATGGAGGTCGGGGCCCTGTGTCCCTGAGTCCCTGCTGTGATGGACCTGGGGGTGGATGGAGGTCGTGGCCCTGAGGGTGGATGGAGGTCAGGGCCCTGTGTCCCTGAGTCCCTGCTGTGATGGCCCTGAGGGTGGATGGAGGTCAGGGCCCTGTGTCCCTGAGTCCCTGCCATGATGGCCCTGGGGGTAGATGGAGGTCGGGCCCTGTGTCCCTGAGTCCCTGCTGTGATGGACCTGGGGGTGGATGGAGGTCGGGGCCCTGTGTCTCTGAGTCCCTGCTGTGATGGCCCTGGGGTGGATGGAGGTCGGGGCCCTGTGTCCCTGAGTCCCTGCTGCTATGGCCCTGGGGATAGTTGGAGGTCAGGGCCCTGTGTCCCCTGAGTCCCTGCCATGATGGCCCTGGGGGTAGATGGAGGTCGGGCCCTGTGTCCCTGAGTCCCTGCTGTGATGGCCCTGAGGGTGGATGGAGGTGGGGGGGGGGGCTGTGTCCCTGAGTCCCTGCTGTGATGGCCCTAGGGTGGATGGAGGTTGGGGGCCTGTGTCCCTGAGTTCCTGCTGCTATGGCCCTGGGGATAGGTGGAGGTCAGGGCCCTGTGTCCCCTGAGTCCCTGCTGTGATGGACCTGGGGGTAGATGGAGGTCAGGGCCCTGTGTCCCTGAGTCCCTGCTGTGATGGACCTGGGGGTGGATGGAGGTCGTGGCCCTGTGTCCCTGAGTCCCTGCTGTGATGTACCTGGGGTGGATGGAGGTCGGGCCCTGTGTCCCCTGAGTCCTTGCTGTAATGGACCTGGTGGTGGATGGAGGTTGGGGCCCTGTGTCTCCTGAGTTCTTGCTGCTGTGGCCCTGGGGGTGGGTGGGATCAGGGGCCCTGTGTCCTCTGGTCTGCTATCATGTCCTGTGGAATGAGGAGAGCCCTGCAGGGAGGCTGGGCACCTTGGGGTAAGAAGCCACCTAGGCCCACTGCCCACCTGAGAATGTGTCCACTTGACTGCTTTCCTCCAGGACGTGTGCACCAGCCTCTACACCATCATCTCCTCTGGTCCCCTGTTGGGAGCATTGGTAGTCAGCTGTTTTGAGGTCACCTCGGTCCTGTTTGGGAGGGGCACGAACCGCCCAGCCAAGTGAGGATTGTTTGCAGGCAGACAAGTTTCCGAGGACCAAATGGGACTGCTAACCAGGGCCCCTGAAAGACAAGCCAAGGTCCTGGCCGCTTTCTTATTTAACCCTTCCTTCATCTGGGACTCCCTTGGTGTTGTTCCCTGACTCACCCCATGATTGCTTTGCTATTTCCTGTGATTAATAATTTCTTATAATGTTTTGGCTATAACCCTCAGTACAAGCAAGCTGCTAGTGGGAGGACGGCAGGAGTGGAGACATCTCTCTCCTCCCGGCTTCCCCAGCTGCCTTGTTGACTCCCGTGTCATCCATGTGAGAGGCCACTTCTCATCAGTCAACATCACTGCTGTCCACCACGGTCCTCTGCGGCAGCCCACCTGGGCTCCCTGGCCACCCCAACCTCATTTCCCGCCACCCCAGCAGCCAGAGCCTCACCATGAGAGCTGCCACTCAGGGGTCCAGCCTCTCCCGTGACCTCTGACTCTATCTCAGGACCCCTTGCTCCCCCGTCTGCACCGTTCCTATTAAGCCTCCAAGTCCACTGCCATGGCCCGGCAGAGGCTCCTTCCCGGCCACATGGCTAGTTGTCTCCTGTTATGGCTCAGGTATAGAATGCCCCCAGCAAATGAGGCCGTGTTGAAAACATGGTCCCCATGCAGAAAGGTTCTGAGGTGGGGTGCGGCTGGAGGAGCTGGGCTTCTGGGGTGTGACCTCGAGGACTGTGTCTGGTCCTTGTCCTCTCCTGGCTATCTTGGCTCCTTACCACAGATAGAGAGAGAGAGACTGATCTACCTGTGTCATGAGCCCTATGGCCATGACTTCTGCCTTGACGCTGGCCACGCGTGAGCCGAACCTCTAAAACTATGGGCCAAATAGGCCTTTCTTCCTCTAAATTTTTCTCGTGTGGCATTTTTGTTACAGCAATGAAAAAGCTGCCAAAAAACATAAATTGGTACTGAGGTATGGGGGCACTGACGTGTCTAAACCTCATCACGTTGTTTAGAAACCTTTGCAACTAGTTTTAAGGAGGAGTTTGGACTGGTCTGGAGATGTCGGTTGAGGAAGCCTCGGAACGTTATCAGCAGGCTAAATGGGAAATTCTGGTGGGAACTTGGAAGACAGGAATGCTGATGGGGACGTGACGACCAAGACTGTGCTTAGGAGGGTTCAGCCGACAAGGAGGGCTCCGTAGGGAAGCCACACATGCTCATCCCAGCAAAGAACCTGTCTGCATTTTGCCCGTGTCCTCAGACTTTCTCTGACGCTGAATTTAAAGGTGATGGATTAATGAATCTGTGGAGGAATTTCAAAGCAGCAGAGCATTCAGGCAGTGGCAGGGGTATTGCTGTCGGCTTTTAACTAGATTTACTGTGCAAATTGAGAGCAGAAAGTAGAGTAGAAAGATTTTTGAAATTTGCAGTTTGGCCAGAAAAGCATGTGTGGAATTGGGGTCAAAAAAGGTACAGTTTCTGAAGAAAAGTACTTTGCATGAAGACAACAGGAAAGACGCCTTAAGGGCATCTCAAGAATCAGCAAGACCCTACCCACTCCAGGCTTCAGGGCAGCATAATTTTTAGGATTGACTGAAAGAGGTCACTTTGCAAAGAGGAATTGGGGTGTTCTGTTCACATGGGGCCACATATGAAGTTGTTTCCCCAGGATTTATTTCACCATGCTCGCTGCCCAGGCATTCAGAGGCCATGAAGCCCTGGTCCAAGGGGGCCCAGCTGCCGTGTGAGCTAGTGGCAGGTTTTGGCATCATTCATGTGGCGCAGGTTCTGCAGGATAGCAGGACGCAAGAGCGAAGGGTCACGAAGGCATCCACCTAGATTTCAGAGAAAGGCCTAGGAGGCCAGGAAATGTGTAGCAGGGTCAAAAGTCCCTGTGGTGGGTCCTGAGGGGACAATTTGTGAGGTTAAAGCAGCAGTGGAGACCCCGGGAATTAAGAAAGGCCAGGATTGTGGAACATCTGCTGAGGAAAGCTTTAAGCTGTGGGCAGTGGAGCCAGACCAAGATGGCAGCCACCCTGGCTGCAGCCGGCAAGGCCATGGGGACCGGCAGTTAGGAGATCACGTCTCCACCGGAGCCAGGTGCCAGATGAGAAGTTAAGGTTTCCTGTTTGCCCTGCTGGATTTTGGTCTTGTTTCGTTCCATTCTTTCTTTCTATGTGTCTATTCCTTCCTTTTGGAAAATATATGTATACTCCATGCCATTGTATGTTGAAAGCACGTGACTTGCTTTTAACATTTTTTACAGGGGCTTGCAGCTAAAGATTTGCTTTAGGTCTCAGGACAGACTTTGGACTTTTGAGCAGGTTTGGAACCATTAAGAACTGTTCACTGCAAATCTGGGGACTCTTGGAAGGGTTATGATTTGGCTTTAGAAGGTTCCCCCCAAAAGTTACTGTGTTGAAAGTATGGTCTCCAAGAGGGAGAGCTTAGCGGTGGTCAAGGATGGAGGATGTGGCCTTGGACTACACGTGGCCCTGGTCCCTCCTCTTGCTCTCAGATTCTGGCGATCGTGACGGAGCGCGGCTTTCCTCCACCCCCAGCCCTCCATCCCGGGTTCCGCCTTAGAGCCAGCTGACTATGGGCCACGCCTCTGACGCTGTGGGCCACATCACATGGTCTCTTCTAGTGCTCCTCAAACATTTTGGTCATAGCAGGAGACAAGCTGACAGCACATCTCCCCAAGCCTCACATGCGCCCAGCCCCTGGGCAGTCTCTCCCCTCTCTGGGTACCGCGTGGTCCCTCTGAGTGAGGAGGCCGTTCCATGTTGGGCATATTGCACGATCTGTTCCCCTCAGGACGTGTGAGCCTCTTGTCACCTGTTTGGGTCCAGGTGGCAGCAAGGTTCTGTGGTATGGAGAAGCCACATCCCTGGCCTGGGATGTAGTGCTTCTGTGGCCCGGGGAGACACTTCCTGAGTTATGAGAACTGTTCTATTAGCAGCACCAAAGCCATTCTCTTTCCCAAGAATCTTCCATGGCTCCCTTGGGTGCATGGAATAAAGCCTGAACAGTCTCCCCAGGTCTGAAGGTCCCCCCAGGCCTTAGTATCCTGACCCCACCCAAGGCCTCACCTCTCCAACCCCCAGCCCTCTCCAGGGTGCTTCGCAGACTGCCCTCAGGCTGGCTGGGTCCTCAGAGCTGCAGCCCCACACAGCTCTGCAGACACTGCTCTCCAGTGCCCTCTGCTCCCACCTCCGGTGGAGACTCAGCTCCAGCTTGCCTCCGAGGGTCACTCCCTGACTTGGCTGTCCACAGGACAGCCCCTCTCAGGAGTGCCTGTGCCCCGCTGTCCCTTCAGCTCCCGTGTGCTGCTCCTGACCAAGGTTGCCCCGAGAGCCAAGGCCGGGGGGACTCAGGCCATCTTGGCTCCAGGAGTCCAGGCCTCTGGATGGATTCAGTGGGTCCTTCTCTGTCTGTGTGCTCCACGTACATTCCCTTCCTGATCTCCTGCAGTGAGCCTCAGGCCAGCCCCCTGGGGTGGATGCTGTGCATGTTTAGCAGGTGAAAGAGCCAAGGCTGGGCCAGATGGTTCCTCCCGGTGCCTGCTGCCTGGCGAGTGTCGGAGTGGCGCCGGCCCCACCGGCCGGTTGCACCTGCCCGCGCTGTCCTGCCTGCTCACCGAGCCCGCGCTGGCTTCACGTGCTGCTCCCGGCGGCTAGGGCGCATCTGTGCAGGAAACAGGGAAAACCACTGCCCTCCTGCAGTGGACGTCAGAGTGTGCATTTCTGATCTCCAGAGGGACCTGCAATTTGTTGGCTAAATTGAGGCGCTTGGGGACATGAAATTGTTGCTATTAATACATGGGCGACAGATGCCCTCTGAAGCCACGTCCTCCCTCACACATGCTGAGGCCTGGCGGGCACCAGCCTTGGATGGCCCAGCTCTGTGCTCATGGCCGGGCCGTCCCTGGGTGTCCACGCTGCTCGCGGGCGGCCTGCTCCTGTGGTGCGGCCTTTGCCAGGTTGGCGCTGCTCTCAGCCCCGTCTCCCGGGCTGCTCCATTCAGCCGTCCCAGCTGCGGAGTGGAGGAATTACCTCTCCATCACCAGTGACTTATGTGATATGTCAACACGCCACCTAGGAGAGTAGAGAAAACACCAGCAACGCAACTTTAATTACTCTTCTCAGATGAGGTAATGACCGCTAATGTGCACTGGATCTCATTAATTAACTCGCTGACTTTAATTAACTTCTTGCCTATTTCACCTGACATAATATATTATCACAAATGTCAACTGTGCAGAATGCTTTCCTCTTGCAACAAAATAAGACACGTCACGTAAGTGTTGCATTTTTGACACGGTCTTGGAAAGCGATCGTCCATGGGTGGTGGACACGGGAATGTCTGGACAGAAGGCGGAGTTTCCTAAATACCGACTAAGAATTCATAGTCATAATCAAATTTGCTTCTCATCACACTGCTGTGACTTTTTATAGTGTTCAAACACACGCTAATGATAAACAGAACAACAGAACACCCGAAAAGAGCAATGTCGTTTTTCTGGGGAAAAACAAAACACTTTCCTCCCACCATGAAGAGCTTGTTAGAGCACACGGGCACAGGAGAGGGGCAGAGGCTGCCTTGAGCAGAGCCTCTTTCCCTCCGCAGCTGCTCTGCACCGCACATGCTGTTGGTGGGGCCGCGGAGGATGGCCAGGACACTTCTTGTTTGTCCACCCTGTTGCTCCCACGGGTGGCCAACTCGTCCCTGGGGGCAGAGCCTCGGTGCCTCCACCCCGGCCTCTGTCACTGTTGCCCGTACCTCCTGGGCTTTATGTCTCTGTCCTCCCGCTGGGCTCTGGGGGCCTGCTGCCTGGTCACTTGGGAGGGGCCGAGGTCACGCTCCCCACAGACCACCAGACTTCCCGCCGGGCGCCTCTCTCCAGAGCCTGAGCGGACATGAGCGAGCTGCGAGACCACGGGCCGGCGCTCGGTCCTGTGATGTCGGCCCTGGTCAGCCAGGCTGACCGACAGGCTTGCGGAGTGACAACAGGGCTCCCTGGCAATGAGTCCCACTCTCTGGGGGTGGGCGTGGCGAGGAGCCGCTGTGGCGGGGCCAGGCGGAGGCAGTCATCTGAACACAGAAGAAGCATTTGACTTAATTTCACACTCCAGTGGGCATTTCAGCGGGCACGGCACCAGCAGCCGGGCCTTTGCTTCCCAGAGGCCCAGCACGCCACCCTGAAATCGTCTCTGTGGGGAGCTTCTGATTGTCCTGATGCAGACGTGGCCCCGCGCCCTTCACCGTGCACGCCCCGCACGTGTGAGCATGCACACACACTTGTTCACATACAGAAGCAGCCCGCCCCACACACGTGAATACCAAACTGCCATAGAAACAGATGCACACGCCACACAAATACAAATCATCCATGCAGGCACATGAACAAGCACACACGTGAGCAGAAAACACACATATAAACACATGTTATAATGCACACACTGTGCATGTACACATATGCGTTCTGCCCAGTTACACACACAGCTGTGCACACACGCACACATACACATTCCTGTGTACACCTGCAGACATGGAGCTCACACATGCATAAGCACACACCCACATGGGCACGTGTGTAGAGCGCCTCCGGGGCTGGAATTATGGCCTGGAAGGGTAGCTGGTGTCACGGCCCTGGAGCTGGAGGGCTGGCCCATGGTGTGTGCACGGTGGCAGGCTTTTCTGTGCTCAGGTTCCTTGCTGTCCTGTGTCTGTTTTACAATCGTGTGTGAAGCGCCTGTTGGTGTGAGAGTATGTGGCGGCGGCAGGACCCTCTGTGCAGGAGTGGGAGTGGGAGGCCGGCACCTGGTGGGTGGTCCTGCTTACTGACCCCCAGCGGCACAGCAGGCATGATCATAGATGCTCTCAGTCCTGGGATGGGGTGCAGGGCAAGGCCAGAGGGCAGCCTGGGTCAGAGCCGAGGGTTCCAGAAAGGGCTGAGGGCAGCCACGGATCTTGGCATGTTGCCGGCCACATGGGTGCTGGTGGGGTGGCAGAGGGTCCCCGGTCTCTGGGGAGGAGAGCCACATCCCGGCCCTTTCTGGGCAGGGACACTGGGTTCAGAGGAGACTGTTCGTCTTGCAGCCAGCTGTGTAGTCTCTGGGGCAATGGCTCCCCTTCCCGAGTCTCGCTTGTGCCTTCCTTAACTGCACCGCACACTCCTGGTCCTGGGGCACCTTCTCCAGAATCCCTGGCACTCGGCTTGGCATGGGAGCTGCTTGGCCATGGCTGCTGGCAGATGTGATGCAAGGCTGTTAGGCAGCTCCCCTGCTGGGCTTGGCCTCTGCTTCTGCATCTACCATAAGAACACGCCGCAGCCGTGGGTCCCAGGACAGCACACTCAGAGCTCCCAGCTCAGATCCCAGCTCAGAGCAGGACCCAGCTCCCTGCAGGCCTGGGGGCGACACTCTCGTAAGGCGCTTGCTGTGGAGGCTTGCTTGTTACAAAGCATTATCACCGTAGACGCCTGCATACCTAGCCCTTCACAGCCCTGAGTTTCTGAGCCCGACTTTCCCCTTCACAAAGGGACAAGCAGCAAGACCCTCGAGGCATGCTGGGTAGTTAACTGGGTAGTTAACTGACTGAGCACATGGCCGCAGCCCCTGGGCAAGCCACGCCCTCTCCCTGCCCACTGTCCTGCGCCAGCTCCACACTGCTCCCAGCTCAGAGCTCATGATAGACTCTCCACCAGAGCCCACCTACCCCTGCAGCGTCACTGTGAGCTAGTGACTATTGCAGGTGAGGAAGCAGAGAGGCACCGAGGGGGTAGGAGTGCCCAGGTCATGCGGCCAGGGGGCCAGCCATGGTCTCACACGTTGGCGCCCCAGGCCAGAGCCGTGTTCTGATCCATCCCAGTGTCCTGCTGGCATTGCTGCCGGTGTCTGGCTGCACTCCATGAAGATGTAAACTGGACAGGCAGGTGTGGGGACCAGGAGCTGGTTCTCCATGCAAGCCCCAGGGCCGAGCGGGATTGACCCTTTGTTCCGTGGTCTCCTGCCTGTGGCTGCGGACGGCCTGGAGACACTGTCCAGTGAGAGGCTGGTCCCAGTGGGGACACTCCTCGGCACAGTCTCTGGCGAGGAGCGCAGGATCGCAGAGCCCGGGGCCTCGTCACCATCACAGGGCCCGTGCCACCTCCCCCACCTTCTGGAGCCCTCCGCCCCATGGGCTGATTCAATACAGCTGTGGGTGGCCAAGTCAGGGCCTGTCAGGCTGATGGATGGGCAGATGGACTGGTGTTTGGACAGTGTCCAGCACAGCCAGGTCCTCACACAGAAAGTGCTGCTCGATAAGCAACCGTCAGCACCTTCCTGCGGCAGAGGGCTCCCTGGACGCCTCACTTACCACCCAACCCTTAAATGGCCACAGTGGCTGCCAGCCTCTGCTGGGGCCAGGCACGGCCGCGCACTCAGCTCATTGCCTGGTGGAGAAGCCACAGGACAGGAACCATGTGCATCCTGCTGGAGGCAGCTGTGGGGAGGTCTGGCCAGCCAGTGGTCAGCATACATACACAGGAGAGCCTACTTCAGCTGGGGCCTGGCTGCTCCAGGGCAGGGGTCCACAGACACTGACCCTAAGCAGGACCAGGTCCCCACACCACCTCTCTTAGGAGTGTGACTTCACCAAGGTCCTGGAAAGGCATGGCTTGCAGTCCTGGGGTACATAGGAGAACTTCCTGTGGACAGAGGGGTACCTGGCTGCCCGTCAGCTGCCCGGGCTCTGTGTAGCAAGCTGTGTACCCTTGTTCTGTGCCGGTGGGGAGCTGTACCCATTCTGGAGCCCACTGGGGGCCCTGGGACATGGCTGCAGTGGGAGTGCCAGCCAGCCCAGCTGTGCTCTGAAGACAGCGTGTCAATGGGACACCGCCACGCGGATTCCCCTGACAGTGTCTACGACTCCTGTGGCCTGTGCTGTGGCCCCGTGCCCCTATCCACACACGTGCCAAGGCCAGGTCGCAGGCCCGCTGGGCTAAGAGGGCCTTCGGGGCCCCACCTTAGGGTGGCTTGCCCCTCGTGAAGAGCTGCAGCCAGCTGACCACGGGGGCCTTTTCTAACCAGACCAGTGGCTACCGTGTCTCTGTGAGCTAGATGCTGGAAGGAGCAAGACCAATGGAAGCGTGGCGTTGTAACCACAGCAGGGCTAAGGGCTGGGGACGGCCACACGGGGCAGCCTGGCACCTCCCGCCACAGTGGAGAAACTGAGGCTTGGTTTGCCAAGCACAGCAAGCAGGTGGGGTCGAGCTCAGTCTGGGGCTGTGCCACATGGCTTGCCCGGCCCCACCAGAATCTGCCCCACACCCCCAACCTGTTGCCTGGCCTCTCAGAGGGGCACTGAGGCTGGGCATGGCCTGCAGGGGGCAGCACACTGGGGGTGAGCACCACAGATAGTACGCAGGGCGTGGCCCTGGGGCGGGAAGGGAGACAGGGACTGGAGTCGTGAGGGGCCCAGTTTGTCTTGGGAAGCGCGGTTCCTGAGAGAGGCAAGCTCTGATAGGAAGCCTATCTCTGATGGGCTCTGAGGAGAGCTTCAAGTGTCACGCACAGAAGTTTGGATTTAATTTGGTAGAAAATGGGACCAGGGTACTTAGAGAGCAGAGAGTGCTCCTTATGAATCTCTTTGATCCCCAGGGCCCAGAGTGTCCAGGACCTACAGGGAGCTCAGTTGATATTCATTTAATGGATGGTGGGAGCTGGCTGGCTGGGCGGGTGAATGGGTGGATAGATAGGTGGATAGATAAATGGGTAGGGGATGGATGAACGGGTCGATGGGTAGATAGATAGGTGGATGGATAGATGGGCAGAAGATGAGTGAATAGATGGATGCATGGGTAGAGTGTGGATAGGTAGATGCATGGATGGATAAATGGGTAGGCAACGAATGAATTCATGGGTGGATGGGCGGGTAGATAGGTAGATGAATGGGTGAGAGATGGATGGATGGGTAGGGGGATGGTGGATAGATGGGTGGATGGATAGATGGGTAGGGGATGGATGAATGGGTAGATGGGTGGATAGATAGATGGATGGATGGGTGGACGGATGGATGGGTGGACGGATGGATGGGTGGGAGATGGATGGATAGGTAGGAGATGGGTGGGGGAGAGATGGGTGGTGATGGTGGTGAAAGTTGAGGGCATGATGGGCAGGTGGGTGACAGGTGGTGGACAGTGGATGGTTAAGTGACCAGAAGGACAGATTAGAGACAGGTGTGGGTGCCTGCATGCTGGGTGGGAGTGGGGATGCAGGCAATGGCGAAGGTAGACAGCAGGGGAACAAACACAGTTGGTGGACAAACCAGTGTCAAGTGGTGGATGGAGGGAGACTGAACTACGGTGCTCTGAATCCTCCAGGTCCCTGCCCGGCCAGCTCTCGGGGACCTGCTTCTGCAGGTGGCCTCCCATTTGTCTGGAATTTCGGGAGCCCAGCTGGCCAGGACAGTGTGTGCTATATGTCTGTGGGCTCGGCAGGCTCAACTGCCCTTCCTGCCAGCTCACCTTGAGGAGGAGGACGCAGCTGGATGTGCCCTGCTAGGACCACATTAGTGTCCGATTTGCATGGGGCCTGCGTGGCTGTGGTAATTAAAGTTTGATGGTATTAGAAGCAGCCAGTGGGTGGTGGGGAGCTTGTCCAGGTTTGGGGCAGTGTTGGGTTGTCTTCCTGAGTCAAGGGCCAGAATCCTGGGGACAGGGGAGGCCATGCATGGTTGTCACAAAAGCACGAACCTGCTAGTG
This sequence comes from Muscardinus avellanarius, assembly GCF_963383645.1. Lineage (NCBI taxonomy): Eukaryota > Metazoa > Chordata > Mammalia > Rodentia > Gliridae > Muscardinus > Muscardinus avellanarius. The sequence goes on from NC_137789.1 coordinate 2,240,568, forward strand.
GCTGGAGCATCTAGCAAGAGTATGTGCAGCCCCCTCACGGGGCCCAGGGTGTGTCTCCCCTTCCGTTGGCTGCATGTGCCTCTCTCTGAGCCCATCTATACACCCTGGTCTTGGCCTGAGATGTGTCCCTGCCTGCCTGCATCCTGCCTAAACTGCTCTGAGCTTTCCCTGTACAAGGGAAAGAGGCCTCTGTGTGCCAGCCCCCGCCCCTTACACGGTGGCCCGGCCGAGACTGAGGCACACTGGCCCTTGAAGGGGGTCATGCACTCTGCTCCTTACCTGCCTCTGCCTTGGACCTCAGCCCCTTTTCCCTGCCTGGCTGGCATGGGAGCAGGGCAAGCAGGGTCTGCGCTGAGGGCCAACACATGAGCCCTGCTGGCCGAGCTATGGCAGGGAAGATTCCGAGGCCACGTGAGCTCAGTCAGTGGGGAATCTCCGGGCATCGTGTCTGCAGGGAACAGAACAGGCTCCGCCTCACCACCACCTTCCATCCCTCCCATCCCACCAGGATCAAATGGGTCCTTTGGGGTTCCCACTTAGTCCACCTTAGTCTCCTCTGTTTGCAGAAGCGATCCAGTGCTCACCACTGGGGCAGAAGACTGTGGCTGGGCCCTCATCCAAGGAGTCGGCTGGGACGCTCCCCTCTGGCCTCGGGGGCTTGCGGCTCCACATTCCCTGCCTGTCCCTTAGGTGTCTGGGTTTCCGTTCCTCACGGGTAACCTTGAGCGACAGAGGTAGAGTGGTGCAACATGGGCAGCCCAGATCTGCAGGAAGGATCATGGGAACGGAGCCCGGGGCAGCACTGCCTGCAGGGGTGGGGCAGAGAGGGTTCTGGAAAGGGGCCGTCATGCTGAGTCTTACAGGAAGTTAAGAGCTTCCATGCAGGGAAGAACCTTCTCTCCCTGGAACAGAGCTTTGAGAGTTCCCTGCTGGGATAGAGTTGCATCCTACCCCATCAGGTCCTGACCCCAGAACCTGCCTTGTGACCTGATTTGCAAACAGCATCTGCAGATAGAGTCACACTAAGATGAAGTCTTTTTTTTTTTTTTTTTTTTTTGTGTGTGTGTGTGTGTGTGTGTGTGTGGTACTGGGGTGGAACCCAGAGGCTTTCTACCTCCGGGCTATACTCCCAAACCTATTTTCTCATTTATTTGGAAACAGGGTCTCACTAAGTAGCTGAGGCTGGCTTGGAACCTATGCGATCCTCCTGTCTCAGCCTCCCAAGCGCGGGGATTACAAGCGTGCGCTACCACGCCTGGCTAAGACTAAGTCTTGTGGGGCCCGGGTGAGCCCTAATCCAGGGACTTACACCAGGAGGGATGTTTGGACACACCCATGAGAGGCAGGCACGGCCATGCTGTGTGCAGCAGCCACGAAGCCAAGGGGAGGCTGCGGGGGACTCGGCCCGGGTTGCCTTGCTCTGGGATGTCCACCTCCAGAACCAGGAGACGACAAGCCTCCATTGCCAGCTGCCAGCATGCAGCCCTTTGTCACAGCTACCCGGGGAGAGTGATGCACCTGGCACAGCCACGCAGCCTCTCCTGCCCAGCCAGAGCCGAGGTCACATGCGCCCAGGCTCCCCACCCCTGAGCCAGCAGCCCATAGCAGGGACACGCTTCTCCTGCTGTCCCCGCTGTCTACCTCCCTATAGTTCTTGGGCACCTGCCTGGTGCCTGTTTTGGTGCTGGGCCCTTTATTTTATTTAATTTTTATTTTTGCAGTACCCAGGAATAGAATCCAGGGGCATTGTACCTCTGAGCTACAGATCCCTCCAGCCCAATTTTTTAGTCTTTTTTTTTTTTAATTTTATTTTATTTTATTTTTTTTTTTTTTTAGTATTGTCTAACATTGTTTTATTTATTTTTTTTTTAATTAATTTATTTTTTAAATTGGTGCATTGTAGTCATATATCAATCACATTGGAGTACAAGACTTGAGAGGATATACAAGCACACATCATCCAATTAGCCCTCCTCCAGCCACCGTCCCATTCCCTCCCCCTCCCTCCATCCCACACTTCTTTGGTGATTTACTTTGATATATTTGTTTATGTACCTCCTGCATTTTAAAGAGGCTCCGTCCTCCAGTATTACATACCCTCTGATTGATCACATTAGTTGCTTCACTATAGGGCCCTTTCTATAGCTCAACCTCTTCCTGTTGCCCTTTTCCTCCTAGTTATTGCTGATTAAGAGAAGCGTCTGATTTATATTTTCTGCGATATTTCTCTGTGCATGCTGCGTTGCAAGTACCAATCCCACGCTTGATGGTCCCAGTAGTGGCCTGGCTACTCAGTGGACTGATCCAGACCTCGCTGGCTCACGCAGCGGCCTTGCCACATGGGAGGACCCAGTTCTGGTCTCGCTGGCCCCTGAACCGGTCAAACCCCTAAGCTGGCTTTGGTCCCAACCTTGGAGGCCGCAGGAGTGAACTTGCCTCACGCCAGGCTCCGATGCTGGCCATTGGCCCCTGCACCGGTCTAACCCCTTGGCAGGATTCCAATCCCGGCCTCGGAGGCCCCAACACTGGTAATGCCTCACGGCAGGCTCCGATGCCGGCCTCACTGGCCCCAGCACCGGCCTAACCCCTTGACAGGCTCTTAAACTGGCCTCAGAGGCCCCAGTACCGGCCTTGCCTCACGGCAGGCTCCGATGCCGGCCTCACTGGCCCCAGCACCGGCCTAACCCCTTGACAGGCTCTTAAACTGGCCTCAGAGGCCCCAGTACCGGCCTTGCCTCACGGCAGGCTCCGATGCCGGCCTCGCTGGCCCCAGCACCGGCCTAGCCCCTTGGCAGGCTCTTATCCTGGCCTCGGAGGCCCCAGTACCGGCCTTGCCTCACGGCAGGCTCCGATGCCGGCCTCGCTGGCCCCAGCACCGGCCTAACCCCTCGGCATGCTCCGATCCCGGCCTCGGAGGCCCCAGCACTGGTCATGCCTCACGGCAGGCTCCGCTGCCGGCCTCGTTGGCCCCAGCACCGGCCTAACCCCTCGGCAAGCTCTTATCCTGGCCTCGGAGGCCCCAGTACCGGCCTTGCCTCACGGCAGGCTCCGATGCCGGCCTCGCTGGCCCCAGCACCGACCTAACCCCTCGGCAGGCTCTTATCCTGGCCTCGAGGCCCCAGTACCGGCCTTGCCTCAAGGCAGGCTCCGATGCCGGCCTCGCTGGCCCCAGCACCGGCCTAACCCCTTGGCAGGCTCTTATCCTGGCCTCGGAGGCCCCAGTACTGGCCTTGCCTCACTGCAGGCTCCGATGCCGGCCTCGCTGGCCCCAGCACCGGCCTAACCCCTCGGCATGCTCCGATCCCGGCCTCGGAGGCCCCAGCACTGGTCATGCCTCACGGCAGGCTCCGATGCCGGCCTCGTTGGCCCCAGCACCGGCCTAACCCCTCGGCAAGCTCTTATCCTGGCCTCGGAGGCCCCAGTACTGGCCTTGCCTCACGGCAGGCTCCGATGCCGGCCTCGCTGGCCCCAGCACCAGCCTAACCCCTCGGCAGGCTCTTGTCCTGGCCTCGGAGGCCCCAGTACCGGCCTTGCCTCACGGCAGGCTCCGATGCCGGCCTCGCTGGCCCCAGCAGCGGCCTAACCCCTCGGCAGGCTCCGATCCCGGCCTCGGAGGCCCCAGCACTGGTCATGCCTCAAGGCAGGCTCCGATGCCGGCCTCGCTGGCCCCAGCACCGGCCTAACCCCTTGGCAGGCTCTTATCCTGGCCTCGGAGGCCCCAGTACTGGCCTTGCCTCACGGCAGGCTCCGATGCCGGCCTCGCTGGCCCCAGCACCGGCCTAACCCCTCGGCATGCTCCGATCCTGGCCTCGGAGGCCCCAGCACTGGTCATGCCTCATGGCAGGCTCCGCTGCCGGCCTCGTTGGCCCCAGCACCGGCCTAACCCCTCGGCAAGCTCTTATCCTGGCCTCGGAGGCCCCAGTACTGGCCTTGCCTCACGGCAGGCTCCGATGCCGGCCTCGCTGGCCCCAGCACCGGCCTAACCCCTCAGCAGGCTCTTATCCTGGCCTAGAGGCCCCAGTACCGGCCTTGCCTCAAGGCAGGCTCCGATGCCGGCCTCACTGGCCCCAGCACTGGCCTAACCCCTCGGCAGGCTCTTATCCAGGCCTCGGAGGCCCCAGTACCGGCCTTGCCTCACGGCAGGCTTTGATGCCAGCCTCGCTGGCCCCAGCAGCGGCCTAACCCCTCGGCAGGCTCCGATCCCAGCCTCGGATGCCCCAGCACTGGTCATGCCTCAAGGCAGGCTCCGATGCCGGCCTCGCTGGCCCCAGCACCGGCCTAGCCCCTTGGCAGGCTCTTATCCTGGCCTCGGAGGCCCCAGTACCGGCCTTGCCTCACGGCAGGCTCCGATGCCGGCCTCGCTGGCCCCAGCACCGGCCTAACCCCTCGGCATGCTCCGATCCCGGCCTCGGAGGCCCCAGCACTGGTCATGCCTCACGGCAGGCTCCGATGCCGGCCTCGCTGGCCCCAGCACCGGCCTAGCCCCTTGGCAGGCTCTTATCCTGGCCTCGGAGGCCCCAGTACCGGCCTTGCTTCACGGCAGGCTCCGATGCCGGCCTCGCTGGCCCCAGCACCGGCCTAACCCCTCGGCATGCTCCGATCCCGGCCTCGGAGGCCCCAGCACTGGTCATGCCTCACGGCAGGCTCTGCTGCCGGCCTCGTTGGCCCCAGCACCGGCCTAACCCCTCGGCAAGCTCTTATCCTGGCCTCGGAGGCCCCAGTACCGGCCGTGCCTCACGGCAGGCTCCGATGCCGGCCTCGCTGGCCCCAGCACCGGCCTAACCCCTCAGCAGGCTCTTATCCTGGCCTCGAGGCCCCAGTACCGGCCTTGCCTCAAGGCAGGCTCCGATGCCGGCCTCGCTGGCCCCAGCACCGGCCTAACCCCTCAGCAGGCTCTTATCCTGGCCTCGGAGGCCCCAGTACCGGCCTTGCCTCACGGCAGGCTCCGATGCCGGCCTCACTGGCCCCAGCAGCGGCCTAACCCCTCGGCAGGCTCCGATCCCGGCCTCAGAGGCCCCAGTACCGGCCTTGCCTCAAGGCAGGCTCCGATGCCGGCCTCGCTGGCCCCAGCAGCGGCCTAACCCCTCGGCAGGCTCCGATCCCGGCCTCGGAGGCCCCAGCACTGGTCATGCCTCAAGGCAGGCTCCGATGCCGGCCTCGCTGGCCCCAGCACCGGCCTAACCCCTCAGCAGGCTCTTATCCTGGCCTCGGAGGCCCCAGCACCGGCCTAACCCCTCGGCAGGCTCTTATCCTGGCCTCGGAGGCCCAAGTACCGGCCTTGCCTCATGGCAGGCTCTGATGCCAGCCTTGCTGGCCCCAGCACCGGCCTAACCCCTCAGCAGGCTCTGGTCCCATCCTCGGGGGCCCCAACACTGGCCTTGCCTCACGGCAGGCTCCGATGCCGGCCTCGCTGACCCCAGCATATGCCTAACCCCTCAGCATGTTCCGGACCCGACCTCGGAGGCCCTAGCACAAGCCTTGCATCATGGCAGGCTCCAATGCCGGCCTCGCTGGCCCCAGCATCGGTCTAACCCCTCTGCAGGTTACAATCCCGCCACGGAGGCCTCAGTAGTGGCCCTGCCTCACAGCAAGCTCCGATGTCGGCCACTGGCCCCGGCGCCCGCCTAACCCCTCAGCAGGTTCCGATCACTGTCTCTGTGGTTAGTATTTCAAAGGTTCCAGTTGTAATGTATCAGATCTCTGCCTCCCCCGAATATTGGCCACTGGCATTGCCACTGCCTCCACCGTTTCAAATCCTTCCCAGGCTCTTTTTCCACTCTGAATGTTGTCCAGTGTTCCTAAGCATGCGTGATGGTAGCATTCGACATTTGGTGTAATTTCTCCAAAAAAATAAAGTTGGTAAGATCCGGTTTCTGCTTCTCCTGAATACAAGTCTCTACCACCATTGCGAAGAACTCTTTCAACACCGCATTTCTCCTTGGTCTCCGCTAAACTCTCTCCTTATATGTGATGTCTGAGATTCTTAACAATATAGAGAAATAGCAGTCCTCTTTCACGGCGAATTTTTCCATAAGTTCCAGTGCATTTAGATAAGTTTTGTCTGCATCTCCAGTGTCCTGGCATCCATAACGGCTTTCTTACCACCTCTCCGATATTTTTCTTTATCTTTTTCTGTTCTGGGCCCGGTTTCTCCAGGGGTCTGGCGTGCTACTCGCAGTTCGGCCGGGACCCAGAGTCCCGCGATCCGGGCCCCAGCTGGCGTGCCCTGTGCTAGACCCCCGCCCAGAACCCAGCGTCTTACTGGGCCTTGTTTCTCCAGGGGTCTGGCGTGCTACTCGCAGTTCGGCCGGGACCCAGAGTCCCGCGATCCGGGCCCCAGCTGGCGTGCCCTGTGCTAGACCCCCGCCCAGAACCCAGCGTCTTACTGGGCCTTGTTTCTCCAGGGGTCTGGCGTGCTACTCGCAGTTCGGCCTGGGGCCCAGAGTCCCGCGACCCGGGCCCCATCTGGCGTGCCCAGCCCGCGACCCCTGCCCAGAACCCAGCGTCTTACTGGGTCTGGTTTCTCCAGGGGTCTCTTTTTTTTAATTTTAGAAACAGGGTCTCACTGAGTTGTGAAGGGCCTCGCTAAGTAGCTGAGGCTGTCCACAAACCGCGATCCTCTGGTCTCAGCCTCCCCAGTGCTGGGATTATAAGTGTGCCCCACCACACCCGGCTGTGTCCTGGCCCTTTATAGCTCAGGCCATCTCCAGGGCAGCTCCCGACATGCCAGGCTGCCCTTTGTCTCCCGCTGCCTTTCAGCCACCAACAGGCGCACAGGGCTCAGGCTAAAGGGCCCCTCAGGCCACCAGCCTCTGACCCTACCTGTCCTCTCTCCCGGGTCGGAGTGGCTCTGAAGGTGCTCTCAGGTCGCCCTCTGGGTGGGCACAGAGCATGGAGGCATCTCTGCAGGGAGCTGGCATCCCATTTGCCGCCTCAGGTTGGTCCCTTTGTTAGTGGAGCAGATACATGCCCAGATGTGACAGCTCAGTATCCTTCCGCTGGACGGCCCCACGCATCCCAGATGAGCCGTCGATCCACTGTGCCCACAGTCTCGCTAGCGGACGTTATGTCGCCATAATAGCGGGGACGATGCAGTTGGTAACGACCCCTGACAGCTGCTATATTGATATTCCCAGTCTTGGGGAGAGAGAGAAAAATAAACACTTGATAAAAGTATGATTGAAGATTAATAGTTGTCTGGTGACGATGAACCAGGCCACGAGGAGATTGCCCGTCTGCAAGGGCTGCAGAGCAGGGCCCTGAGGAACCAGCAGCCTCCGGATGCAGGGCCGCAGGGGAGCCCGGGGCTACAGACCATGGTTTCAGGCGCCTTTGGCCAGGGTGCTTAAAGAGTCTGCACTCAGGGAGGGCAGGTGGAAATTGCTTTGAAACTACTTATTTATTTATACTTCACCATGCTCCAAGGAGGATTTAAAACGGCTTAGAAATTGCTTTGTATAGAAGCCCTGATAATCCTTGCGGCTTCTCCACAGCGAGTACAGCCGGTTCTACAATACCCGCGTGTCAGGCAGGGCAGGAGGCTGAGCGAGGGTCAGAGCCAGGTGGCTCTGTGGGCGGCAGGAACCCGGGTCCTCTGAGTCTACGTGATAACTGGGTGGAAAATCGGGACTGAAGATCATTTGTCTGTGTGTCTGTTCCTGGAAAAGCCCACATCTTGTGTGAACTTTTATCAGAAGAACGCGAGGAGACCAGCCAGACACTGGAAGAAGACCTGCTACAAACACGGCCAGCCGCAGACCGGTGACCACTGCGTGTGCCAGCGGCCTCACCCTGGGGACCGCGGGAGCAAGAAGGGACAGAAGCCGCAGCTGCACAAAGAGGCCGCTCGGTCAGCAGGAGACCGAGAGCTGGCCAGGGGCGGGGAGCCAGGGCCACAGAAGCTGTGACTGCAGCCACTAGTCAGCAGCACCGTGAACCAAAAGTGAGGGCAAGCTTGGGCGGGCCAGTGGACGGCACTCCACGTGGTGCTGTCAGACGGCGAGCCTGGGTTGCAGCGGCTGGTTTGCAGAGCCTGCTGGTGACTTCGGGGTCCGATTGCATTTTAGAAACAACAGACTCAGTCAATGCACTTGCTCCCTGTGGCTGTCGTAACAAATTATCACAAAATGGGCAGCTTAAAAAAACAGAAATTTATTGTGTCTCCGCCCCGGAGGCTGGAAGTCTGAAGTCAAGGTGCCAGCAGGCTGCTCCCTCTGGAGGAGCCAGAAGAGCCTCCTGCCTCCGGCCTCCTGCAGCTCCCGGCCGCCCCAGGCTTCCTTGTGGCTGCATTCCTCCAACCCCGCCTCTGCCTTCGTATGACCTTCCTCCCTGTGTTTCTGTGTCCTCTTCTCTGTCCTGTAAGGACACCTACCGTGGGCTGTGGGGTCTTCCCTAAATTCAGGATGCTGTTGTATCAGGGTCCTCAATTGTATCTGCGAGTCCACCTTCAGAGGCTCCAGGGGTGAGGCTGTGGCGTGTCTTTTGGGGAGAGCACTGTGCGAGCCACCACAGTAAACAGGAAAGTAAAAAGAAGGCTGGGACGAGCCTGGATCCCTTAAATAAGAAGGCGCTGGAGAAATGCAGGCTGGCTCTGTGCCCGCAGCTTCCCTGGCCCGGCTGGGGGAGTGTGCAAGAGATCTGTGTCCTCCTAAGGGGCCAGATCACTGTGCTCAGCACCACCGACCCGCAGAAGCTCCCAGGCAATTGAGGGAGTCTGGTCCCTGGGTATTTCCCTGCAGCAGGGGTGAAATCACACCAAGTTCCCACCTGGGAGGCCCCTTAGTGGTATGTGTGTGTGCGTGCAGTGTGACGTTCAGACGTGTTAAAAGTCTCAGAGCAAGAGATGTGAGGGGCCCTTGGCAGCAGGATGAGCTGCTGGCTCTCAGGGAGCTGGTGCGGCCCGAGCCCCAGGGGCTGCTCCACCCACCGAGCTGTCCTGCCTCCGCATCCTCAGCCTCCCCTCACTGGTAATGCTGTGTTCTGCTTTATGTATCTTCATAAGCTGCCTTAAATCCTTTTGAACGAGACAGGGCATAAATAGACGAAAAAATAAAACCCCCATGCTGCAAATTTGAAAACATCTTTCCCAGGGCCCTGCTCCTTCCAGGAGAGAGCCATTCATTCCCCTCTGACAGCTCCCGCTCTGGGCTGGGTGCTTCTGGGCTCAGGAAGACCGGCTGGTTCAGGAACTGGCTCTATCGGTCCACTAGAATTTATGATGCAACCTTCAGGCCCTCTGCGTGCTGCAGGACGAGAAGCAGCCCACGGCTCTGTCCCTGTGCTGGAGCTGGCCCTCGGGCCTGAGGCAAGGGCCCAGGAGGTCCCGGGGCGCGGCAGACCCTCTCTGTGTGCTCAGCTGGAGGGCAGTCGTGTGGGCCTGGGAAGGCGGCTGGACCCTGGCTCTGCTCACTCACCCGTCACAGCACAAAGCACTGGTGTCAGCTGAGGACCTACTGAGGGCATCTGCAAAGCCTCACTGAGAGAGTTCTTGTCCTAACTGTATGCAGCCCTAAGCAGTTGCCTGGCTTCCCCGAGCAGCCTGCTCAGTGGGCTGAGCACTGCGTGGGTGCAGGATGCTGCATGGGTGCTGTCCCAGCAGGGCTCCAGGCGCAGAGAAGGGATTGGGGAGCATGCCCCCTTGACTGCGAAGCCTAGAAAGGCATGTGTCGGACAGAGGCTGGATGCAAAGGTAAGTTTGCTTTTGCACCAGATAGACCAGGGTGTGTGTGTGTACATAAGTGTGAGTATATTGCATGTGCGTGTGTGTTTATGTAGATGTGTAGAACATGTGTGGTATATATTTGATACACATGGTATACACATGTGTGGCATGTGTACGTGGCATGTTTATACATGTAAGAACATGTAAATGCATGTATCTGTGCGTTCATATGTGGCATGTGTACCTGGTTTGTGCAGTGTGTATGCATGTCTTTGTGTGTATGGTATACATGTGTGTGGTATGTGTACCTGCTATGCATGTGTATGTGTGATATTAATGTATGTGGCATGTGTACCTGGTATATGCATGTATCTATGGGTACATGTATGTATGCATGGTGTGAATGTGTGTTGCTTGTGTACCTGATATATGCATGTGTATATGAGTGTTTGTGTACATGTGCATCTATGCACATGTGTATATGTATGCATGCTGTGTATGTGTATACTGTGTGCACAGGGTGCACGCACTATGTGTGTGCATGTGTTCATGTGTGTACACGTGCATATACGAGCATGTGTGCACGTGTTTGTGTATACATGAGTGCATACATGACATGTGTGCATGTTTTGCATGTGTGTAGTGCATATATGAGCACATGTGCATGTGTTTGTGTGTGTATGAGTATACATGAGCACATCATCTCAGTTCCGCGGGATTACGGATACCTCTGCCACCCCTCTTTTCAGCCCGCCTGGCCTGGCGGGCCGTGTTAGTGGCCCGGGCTGCCCTCTCCATGTGGACCACAGCCCTGGCCCTTCCCCAGCTCCCAAGGTCAGAATCCGGAGGCCGCCTTGGGTGAGTGGTGGAGGCGAGAGGCTGGGCAGCCTCGGGGTCTCGGTCACAGTATTCTGTGTGCAGCCACACAATTTATTTCAGGAAAGGCACATATTTTAGCAGTAAGGGCTTCTATTTCGTGGGCTGGAGTCGCGCGGTCAGCCCCGTTGGGGCTGGACACATGCGCAGGGCACGCTTGGCTGAAGCTCTGGGGTCACAGAGATTGGACTTGTGACACCCAAGGCTTTGCCAGCGTGTGCCCAGCGAGCGCCGTTGATGCAGTAGTGGCCATGCAGGTGTCGGTGGGTGGCGGACACCGGCTTTCCCTGGGTTGGGCTCCCGCGGAGCTGGCCTGGGCCGGAATGCCTGTTGCTTGAAGAGCACTGGGTGGGACTCGATGTGGCTCTGCCGGACCCTGGCCCGCTGGCTCTTGGAGTGGCTGGTGTCGGCGGCTCCTCTGTCCCTCAGGTTCTTCACCTGTGAAGACGGTGGAGGCGATGGCTGCAGCCTTGTTTACCTACTGATGCCGTTGGGGGACGGGTGTGGAGCAGCGTGTAGGGTTTATTGACATGGGGTCATTTTCTAATTGTCCAATGACAGTGTGGAAAGCACACGTATTCATCATATCAGCATAGGATATGCTTACTGTTATTATATATCACTGCCCCGAGCAGGGGCCTGGGACAGTTTGCATTCTCCTAGGGGAGTGGACAGCCCTGGAAATCTGACCCCAGCTACCTCTCTGCCTCACCTGTGGCAAACCAGGGGACCTGAGGCTGGCCTCCACTGTGGCAGCATCCAGACATCTCTGTCTCTTGGGAACCATGGGCATTTGGGGCATGAAGGACACCGGGCAGAGGCCAGCAAGGGCCCACAGTGCAAAGATCTGCGGCCTCAAGCAGGGCTTCTGCTGATCTTGTTATCTCAAGGGTGAGAACTCTGCAGCCAACACCCTCCCTGAGGAGCTGGGGGACAGGCAAGGGTGTGAACAGGGCCGGGCCAGGGCTCTGGGTGGGCAGAGGACCCATTGCATAAGCCGGGACTTGTCCAGCCTGTTTTGCTTCCTCAAGTCTAAAGTGGAGATATTTAGCCAGGTGTGGTGGTGCACGCTTGTAATCCCAGCATTCAGGAGGCTGAGACTAGAGGATCATGGTTTGCGGACAGCCTCAGCTACTTAGTGAGGCCCCCCACAGCTTAGTGAGACCCTGTTTCAAATTAAAAGGAATAAAAAATAGGGCAGGGGGTGTAGCTCAGAAGTTGAATGCCCCTGGGTTCCATCCCCAGTACCAAAAAAAAAATTAAAAAAAAATAAATAATGACTAAAAAATAGGCCTGGGAGTGTAGTTCAGAGGTACAATGCCCCTGGGTTCCATCCCCAGTACCACAAAAAAAAAAAAAAAAAAAAAAGTGGAGATACTGGCAGGGTTCTATCCCCCCAGTGGTACTCAAGTCCCTAGGGCCTGTGAATGTGACCTTTTTTGGAAATAGAGTATTTGCAGATATAATCGCCATGCAGTGTCCCCAATCCTTATAAGGGGGAGACATGAATCCAGAGACACCCAGGTAGGGGAGGCCGGGCCTGTGCCTGCAGGCCCTGGGTGCCAGGGTTGCAGGCTGTGAGGAGGGGGGGCGCCACCCTGCCACCTCGATCTGGACTTCGGCCTCAGGGCTGGAGAGGACCCGGTCTGCTGCCCAGCCACCATCCAGTGCTCGGTTGTGCTGGGACCTCCTGGGGACCAGGAGAAAATGCGGTCCTGTCTGGGCAGCTGGCGGAGCATCTGGGGTCTGCAAGGCACAGACTTGTTGAGGGTGGGGCGTCTTCAGGAGGCCGACAGCAGGGTCTGGCCCCTCCCTCCTTAGTATGGCTTACTGAAATCTGTCCACAACCACCGATCACTGCAGAGAGGAATGTGCTACTGGGACACTTGTGGTGCCAAGGGGTCACAGAAATGAAAGCAAATAACTGTTTTATAACATGCACACCGCAGAACCTCAAGTACACAGGAGGCCCCATGTGAGGAGGAAGAGGAGGACGTGCCCAGCTGGAGGGGCAGGAACTTCCCCGGGACGGTAGGCTGAGCCAAGGGACACGGGAAGACTGAGCAGGGAGCCGCCTCCTGTGACAAGGGGTGGAGAGATAAAGGGTGCAGTACCTCGGCTGCCCGCCACCAGCTGAGCACACCACTGGCTGGGGCAGGTGCCAGGCTCTGAAACATTTTAAACAGGGGTCACGGGGGTCATGGGTTATGGCCCTCTTTGCATTCTAAAGAGAGAGGTCAGGGATTTATGGAAGGTAGAGGAAAAAAGACTGGAGATGGGGCTGTTAGGGGGGTGTCCTCACTGTCCTAGGACAGGGGAATGGTAAGACCCGAACTGATGACCTGGAGACAGAATGTGGAGCTAAGATGCAGGACGAGGACTTGGAAGGAGGATTTGAAACATGGACTTACACCCCATGTGGCAGGGATGTTGCCTGTGTTGGTTGCTGACACACGCCAGGTGCCTGGGATGTGCTAGGTGCCTGCTGGTCTTTGTTGAGTGGGTGAAGGTACAGCAGGAGCGGTGGTGGTCAGGACAAGATGAACTGGCAGGGTGGACGGCAAGCCTGGATCTGCCCCGATCTGCCTCCTGCAGCTAGAGCCAGCACAGGGTCAGATGTGAAGCGGTGGAGATGGGGGTGGGGCTGCCAAGGTCCCCAGGTGGGAGCCCTGCCTCGTGGTGCTCAGGGATGGTTGGGCGGGAAGCTCTGGGCCCACAGGGGCAGCACTCCATCGGGGCCCTGATGAAAAGCCCGTGGCGGCTGGGAGCTCCCTGCAGGGCCTGCAGCACCTGCCCAGCCCCAGGCCCCATGACCCCCAGCTGGAGCCTGTGCAGCTGCCCACATCCATCCTGAGAACCAGAGCAGGATCTGGCCTGGGGCTCAACTTGTCCAGTCCCTGACCAGCAGCCAGTGCCTTCGATGGTAGAAAGGTACTTGGGTGTGGGTATAGAGGGTGGTCAAGGAGGAGCCAGGCTGCCCCCCATATCAGATGCTCCTAGCAAGCTCAGGGCCTCTGCGTGGCTGTGCTGGTCAGCTAGGCAGTGGCTAGAGGACGAAGGGACAGAGGCAGCTGTGCCCTTGTGGAGAGTGTGGAGTGGAGGGCCACAAAGCCAGTGTGGCGGGAGCACTGTCAACAGGCCTGGGGAGCACTACTTCATGCCTTTTTCCGCCTTTCAGAGGCTCCTTGGCTGGGCCCCGGTGGTGCCCAGGCCTCCGCAGTCCTGCCTGCCTCTAGCTCCCTCTGCACCGGGCACTGCCTCCCCACTAGGCTGTTCTGTGCTGTCCTGTTCCTGGGCGGTTGACAAAACCATCCCCGACTTCGCCAAATGTCCACTGGTCCAACACAGACCTGGGTGTGGAACGACGGGCTGAGACCAACAATTCAGAAGGGTATGATGCAGACATTAGGGCTGGCCCAGGGTGGCACCAGGGGACGGCCGTGGTCCCTCAGTGCTGCTGCCTGTGAGAAGGGGCGAGCCAGCGCGGCCCTGCCCTGGGAGCCGGCGGCTCAGCACGGGCTGTGGCAGAGCGTGACTTGGGTCTGTCCCCAGGGCCTGAAAGTCCCATAGGACACACGTGTGTCTCTTTCCCTGCCAAGTGCCATATGGGGCCTTCCATGTCGATCATGGAGGGCCTTCTCCTGGCTTTTTTCTTTGCTGGAAGACTTCTGTTCTTTTTTTTTGGGGGGGGGGGCTAGAGATCAAACCCAGAGGCATTCTGCCTCCCAGCTACACTCCCAGCCCAATTTTTTATTCTTTATCTTGAAACAGGGTCTCACTAAGTTGCAGAGAACCTCACAATTTCTGTGATCTTCCTGTCTCAGCCCCTCAAATAGTGGGATTACGAGCATATGCCACCACACCAGCAGGCTTCTGGATTTTAATTCTGTCTTATGTCTTCAGTCTCCATAATCTAACTTTCCTGTATGGCGCGCGCGTGTGTGTGTGTGTGTGTGTGTGTGTGTGTGTGTGTGTGATATTGTAATGAAACCCAGGGGCATTCTACCTTGCTAAGTAGCTGAGGCTGTCCACGAACTGTGATCCTCTGGTCTCTACCTCCTGAATGTTGGGATTAAAGCGTGTGCCACCACACCCAGCTCTTCCTGTATGTTCTGACCTTGAATTTAAGCACACGCCCAGCAGAACCCAGGCGTGTGCACACAGCACAGCAGGTATGTGCGTGTCCCCATGTGTGCCACAGCCCCCGTTTTGACATCAGACCTTGTCATCCTCTTCCTGACCCCCAAGCGTTCCTTGGGGGAGAATAGATGTGAGTGGGAAGCTTCCGCATCAGGAGCGCGTGTGTACACAGGCGCTGGTCGTCACTGGCGTAAGGAAGGCCCAGCATTTGGCCACCTGTCCTTGTAGAGCTGCGCTGGAGCCTCCTGGGGTCCTCCTGGGGTCCCAGCATCCCTGGGGGAATGAGGACAAGCTAGCCCTGCCTCCTTTCAAGAAGAGGAGCTGCTGGAACAGGTGGGTGTGCCCTGCCAGGAGGCAGACGCCAGCCCTGGTGCTGGGGAGGCATCAGCGGGTTTGGGGAAATTGCCTTCGGGGAATTCTTTTTTTCCATTCCCTAAGCAGAAGGTAACATTTGCTCATTCTGCTTAGGTTAAATTACCATATTAATTATTCAAAAGACTTAATGCTATCAAACTGAATCCGTGTACCGGATCCAAGGGGGAACCAGAAACAAAATCAATGGGTCCAAAGGCGTTGGCAGCTAATGAATAATTGACTTCCTGCCCTTGTGAAGTTTATCCGTGGGGAAAAAAGCAGTGTGTACAACACACAGGAAAGACGGAGACAGACTGACAGAGACACACGTTGATAAAGAGATAGAGAGAGAGACAGCACAGACAGATCGATGCGTGATAGAGATAGAAACAGAAGCACAGATGGACAGACGGGTGGATGATGGATGGGTGGATGGCTTGCTGGGCGGATAGCAGAGCAGGTAGGTCTAGATGTAGATGATGGAATGGCTGGATGGACAGGCAGAGAGGGTGAGAGGACCTGGACCGCTGCCAGCTGCTGTCTCTCGTCCTGAGACCTCCCCAGCTGTGGCCATCCCGTCGTCGTCAGGAGTCGGCGCACTATTTGGATTTAGAGTGAGCACAATTTCACACATCTTTCAGTGTGACCTGAGGGGAGGGCTGAAAGGCTGTGTACCCAGGATGGGTTTTATACCATCTATTTATACTCAAATCAATTCTAAGTGGCTTGCAGGACTCTGCCTAATCGAATCTGTTGTCCTTCATACACAAAGTTGAGACAGCTGACCCCGGCTTGGGAGGAGGCCAGGCCTCCCAGAACTCCAGCTCAGCCTCCTCGCAGCCCTGAGCATAGGGCAATGTGGCTGACGCCCTGGTTGGACCTCTCTACAGGAGACTCCTCACGAGTCCTCTGCACTTTCCTAGCTGCTGACATCGTTACGAATTAATAGTGCCAAGGTCCCAGGCTGCCAGGTACCCCAGAGCCCCAAGGGTCCCTGTCTGTGTGATGCCCAGCCCATCATGTCTTCTCTGGGAGCTGGGGTGCCTTTGCAGAAAGTGGGGTCTTAACACCCATGGGAGGGCGGGAGGCCCATCTGCCAGCTCCGAGACTGAAATAGGAGTCTTCCCAGTAGGAGATAGCAGCTTGTCTGTGCAGAGGCTAGAAGGGCCCTGGCTCATGGTAGCCAGGCAGAGCCTCTCAGGGTTTACCAGTCCCTGGCGTCTAAATATCCCCTCTTTGTCTTCCCCCAATCTCATGGTTCTCTGGCCCTCTCTGGTCTGGGAGGCAGGGAGTCTACTCAGGGGCCAAGACTGTATGCAACAGAGGCCTGTGCCTGCCAGGGCACTCTCAGCTAAAGCTGGAGCCCAGACTCCTTGCTGCTGCCTGGGCCCCATCCGGACCCTCCCCCTGTGCAATCCCAGGCGGCCCCTGCCCTCGCAGCCTTGGGTCCCCACAGGGCCGGCTGGGGTCTGCCAGGTCCTTCCTCCTCTGACCTTGCTCCCCCCTGGGGGTCTTGGCTTTGACCTTCACTCATTTTCATTTCCTCCTCCCCCTCGTGCCCTCCCTCCTCCTTCCTCCACGCTCTCTGAGTTTGGGCCAGCACCAAGCTGGTCTCTGGGGAGGAGAGGGTGATGCAGCTGCTCCCAGAACCACCAACATCCTGCCGTGAACCGTGGCCAGGCAGTGTGCAGGCGCAGGGCCCACCAGGTCCAGGCTGCAGCAGCAGGAATCTCCTTCCTCTGCCCCGAGCCTCGTCTCTCCAAGGCTGCCCTGGGGTTGCTGTCTTCGCAGCTGGAAAGATGGAGTGCTACAACTTCTGGGTCCAGAGCCTGCATCTGCCAAGATACCTGTGTGGCCTCCGTCACACCTGAGGCCCCTGGGCTGTAGAGTGAGGATGAGGGTGCATTTGCCTCAGAGAGTGTTGGGGATCAAATGGTGATAGAAGTCAGGACAATCAACGCTGTAGGCCAGCCCAGCGCCTGCTGTAGAGACAGCACCCCGGAAGCTGGGGAATGCTGGTCTCTGTCCTCACAAGCTCAGGGCACACACTGGACCTACTGGTGCATCTGTGAGGGCCACCGGGGCCTGAGCAAACCAGAAGCTTAGAGGCAGAACTGATTGGATATTCAAAAGGGGAGCTCAGGCCCCACCTGCCTGAGCAGCATTCCATGGGTGCCCCACATCCCCGCGGGTCTCAGCAGCTGTGGCTCCCAGCCCTGCAGCCTCCTGCTCGAGTGTTGGCTGCAGAGGTCCCCTTCTGCTGTCCTTGTGCAGGTGGGAAGGTTTAGAAGAGGGAATTGGCCCCAGGCAATGGGGCTGAATCTGGGCTCACACTGAGAGACCCTTCAGCAGTGGGGCATGGGTGGGACCTGGCCATGGAGGCTGGCAGACGTCTTCGGGTCCCTGGTGGGTGCCCGTGGCTGAGTGGCTGGGCCAGTGGCCAGCTGAGCCCTGCACCTGGAAGACCACAGGGAAAGCTCGGGGAGGCAGAGGCCGGCAGCCACAGACTTTCTATCCGGAGGATGGGAGAACCTGCCCCGCAGGGGGGCTGGGAGCGGTGGCTATGGTTCTGAGTGGCATAAATCATTCTGTGAGGCAGCAGGCTGGTGGAATTCGCCATCGTCCATGGTCCTGCTCTGCATTATTCCACTTAATCAGGAGCAATCGATTAGCCTCCACCTCCACCCTTCTCAAGCAGCCGAAGCCTTAGCTATGGTGTCTCTTTTAGGGGCACCCCCTCTAGCCTTCACCCAATCCTACCTCGCTGCACAGCAGGAGACCGGTGGGCAGCGGAGGGTGCCCAGGAGGCAGGGTGCATAGGTGGGAGGTTGCACTGTGTGGTTCTAGGGAGGTGGATTGTGGTCCCCACCTGCTCGTCCCCGTCAGCTTCCTGGAAACAGCCCCTCAGGGGACTGCAAAAGAAATACACATGGTTCTTCTGAGGAGTGCTTCCCTGAGTCCCCCAACTCGGGACAGGTAACCTGGGCAGTTGAAAAGGACACACGCTGACCTTGTCTCCATCTCTCCCCAGCACCAGTCATAAATAGCCAGCAGAACACACCTGTGCGGCAGGCTGCCACCCACGCCCAGCACCCGCTTCCCCTCCCCCTGGGCATGTGACTGGGCGCCATTGCACACTGTGGTCAGGTGCGGTCAGGTGCTGTGCTGAGGTGGCCGAGCAGGAAGGAGCTGTGTTCCGCCCTGGGCCCAGCCCTGCGCGCACAGCTGGAAGCAGGTGTCAGCGAGCCCCCTGGGGGAGCAGGGCCACCGGCTGCGAGGTGCCAGGCCTCCTTTCCACCAGAGCTGCCGGCTGGCCGTTGCACTGATTGGCCTTCCTCCATGTGTGCCCACCTGCTCAGGGGCCCCACGTGGAAAGAGAGCCCAAAGCCCGGGGCCGCCAGCCGGCCTCCTGTCCCACCAGGCAGTGAGCTGCTCAGGGTGGGTGGGCTTTCCCTGAGCTCCCGCTGTCTAAAGGGCACTTCAGGGAGAGGCCTTCACTTCCTGTGAGTGACATCTTCGTTCCCATCTCAACGCTGTGTAGGTGCTGCTGTGCCCATCTGAGGCACAGATGGGCACGAGTCACCTGCTGTCGTGGTTCAGATTTGAGATGTCCCCGGCGCCCTCATGGCAACTAGGCTGCTGCACTGGAGGTGGGTCTGGCTTGGCAAGGAAGGTCCCTGAGGGTGTCCCTGGGGATCATATAAGGTCCCTCCTCTCTCTCTCTCTCTCTCTCTCTCTCTCTCTCTCTCTCTCTCTCTCTCGTTTCTGGCCTCCATGATGCAAGCAGAGCCCTTGCTTTCTCCCATCTCTGGTTCCAACTGACATGCCCTGAACTCCGCAGACCTGGCCTGGTATGGACTGAACCTTTGAAGCCTCCAGAGCAGTGAAAATGATGCCCGAAACGCTGGCCCAGGGCAGCAGCCAGCAGGCAGCCTTGGAGTCCAGTCAGCTTGGGCCTGTGGCAGGCCCGGGATGGGGCCGGCCTCTGCTGGCCTGAGAACACTCCCTCGCCGGCTCTCACTGGTCTTGTAGGCTGTCGCTTCATAAAGCACGGGCTTGTGGAGCCTGTGCACACGGGGCCCTGGGCAGGGAGCTGGTGTTGGGAGTGGCAGGGCTTGCGAGGGACACAGGCGGCACTTTGCCCTGGCAAGCAGAGCCTCTGCGGCCAGGTCCTGGAGGGAAACAGCAGATGAGTGTGGGCAGCTGTTGGGACTTAGGCTGAGGAGATTTAGGCTGAGCAGTGGGCAGGGGTGGAGGAGGAAGAAGGAATGGGAATGGCCCGGGCTCAGGTCAGAAAGGCTGTCCACGTGGCAGGGACAGGCCACAGTGTGGCTCTCCGCCCTGACCAACCCTGCTTCTAAGGGCTCCTCCTTCCAGGCCAGGCTGATACCCCTCGGGTGAGGGCCAAGAAGAGGTAGGTGGGGGTGCAGAAGCTACTTGGGAAGGGCCCAAGGGTGCCCCAGACTGGCCACCCGACCCCACGGCTGCAGAACATTGGGCATAAGGCCTGCAGTAGCCTGGCCCTGGCTGGAAGGACGAGCCGTGCGTCATTCCTCGTGCCTGGCTCCCTGGGTCGTGGGCCTCCACCTGCCTCAGGGTCACAGTGGCCCCAGAGACCCCATCTGAGCCCGATGGCGCCTCGCACGGCACGGGGCAGCCCTCTTTGCCCGGTGCCCCTCCTCCCTCCTCCCGGCCCTCCCCTGCCCAGCGGGTCACGCCTGAGGCAGTGGCCTAAGGACAATCAATGACACCAATAATTGCAAGCTTTCCAGCCTCGGGCAGTGATGAATGGAGCCAGGATCTGCGTAGTTCGGAATCGATACTGTAATATCTTTATACTCGTGGAGGGAGGTGAGGTGAGGTGATAAGAAGATGCCCTCCCCGGACTTCCCTGAAGACCTATGGTGGCCGAGGGGCTGGCAGTGGGCAGTGGGGAACCTCTGGACATTTGTGGTGGCTGAAGGGCAGGGAGGAGGACAGCAGGCAGCTTTAGGAGAGGAGGCCGGTCCTGGAGTCTGCGGCGTCCCCGCTGTGTGACCTTCACTTGTCTCCTGGGTCTCTCGGCCCTGGTTCTTATACCAGAGTATGCGAAGGCTCAGTACAGTGTTAAGGGTCATGCACACGTGGGCGCCATGACAGGTGCCCCAGCGTGGGGTGGTTCTGTGGCTGTGGTACTTTCAGGCTGAGTGGCGAGACCTTGGGTACCTGGCCTCTTCCCGTGGTGTGGCTGATGACATCACAGAATCTGAGAGGCTATGGAAACGTCTTTCAGAAATGTTGCTCTGTCCAGGGAGAGGGTAGAGGTAGGAGCTGCAAGGTCTCTGTACCCCGGTGCTTCTGACAGTCTCTGGGCCTCCTGGGGCCCCTGGAGACTGGACCCAGAGGCCCCGGGGCGGGGGGGGGGGCGCAGCAAACTTCCAGAGCAGACCAGGCCTTTAACAGGATGCCATGACGGGCTCCTTGGCAAGCATCTGCCCAGCTGCACACTTACTTTTTTAGAGCTTCTCTGGTGAGGAATTGACTTATTCACCATTGCTCAGGACTAAAACAAATGGCACTGTTTTCTGGCTCATCTTATGAGTAACGTGCCCTTTAAAAGGAAGCTCTGCTGCCTCCTCTGCTCGGCTGCGGGCCAGTCATTAGTTCAGATCAGTCACTGGGATCAGATTCTGGCTCGCTCTCCTGGTCCACATCTGCCAGTCAACAGCACGCCCTGCCGCCTCTTCAGGTGGAGCCTGGGCCCCTGGAGAGAGGTGCCTTGGAGGCTCCTGTGAAGACAGTGTGGAAAAGACCTGCCCAGCCGCACATATCCCCCGACTGTGACACGGCCCCTGCCCTGCCGGTCAGATGGGGAGTGCGGCTCCTGCCCTGTCTGCTGGTCAGATGGGGAGGCGCAGCCCCTACCCTGCCGGTCAGATGGAGAGAACTTTATTCTGCTCAGATCCTGAGCAGATGAGTAAGGCCTTGCCTGGGGAGGCCAGTCTCCCAGGGGGGGCCTTCCTGGGGTGGCACAAGCCCCCACGGAGTGAGAACTGTGATCCCTGATATCCAGGCACCCTGCAGTCTGATGGGGAGGCCAGTACCTGTCCATGGGTAGGAGCAGGAGCGGTGCTGACAGGGAATGGTGGCTCCCACCCAGCAGGAGCGGACCCAGCTGTTCTGTTCTAGGAGGACTGAGTCTGGAAGTCGCTGATGGGAAGGGGAAGCAAGCACATGCTCCAGGCATGCTCCACCACGGGCTGAGGGTCTGGGATCAGACGTGGTGGTGGCAGCGCGGCTCAGTGCTGGCGGGAGCTCTGGATTGCTCCCGGGGGTGCGAGGAGCCTCGAGAGAGGGAGGCAGAGGGATGTGAGGGGTGGCGTGGGGTGGCAGGGGGTCGGGAATGCCTGGTCATAGTTTCATTCAGGCCCACCCTGCATGGGCTCCCCAGAACCTGAAACCCCTATGTAACCTACCCTCTGGCCATCCCAGAAGCGCCCCCCCCCATCACATAGGGCTATGGGCCTGAGCGCTGGGCTCCCTCCAGTGCGCTGAGACCTGCCAGATCCCAGGGCAGGCATGCCAGCTTCTTCTGGGTTGGCCCTGTGGGAACCCTGCAGCTCCTGGCCCCCTGAGGGCTGGGCCACAGGGCGAGGCTCTGGGCATTCTGAAGGCCTGAGAGGGAACCAGGTCAGCCTGTGTCCTGGAGCCTGCTGCTATGCCCTCGCTGGCCAGTGCTGAGCCATCATCTCCGGCCCTGAGTCCGTCACACCTCTCTCCAGCCTTGGACCACTGCGGGCCTGCCCAGAGAGGGCAGCGTCCACCGACATGGCATAGGGCCTTGCAAGTGACAGACTCTCTGGTCTCAGGCCTCAGCCTATTTCCCTGTGCCCTGCACCCATGGGCAGTGTCCTGACTCAGGACCCAGCGGGCACATCTGAATGGGCATGAGATTGTGATGCCAGCACCCTGCCTGGGCCCAGGAGGACCAGCAGAAAGGGAAGCAGAGGGGGCTACACGGCGACTATCACCTTCCCCTCAAGGTCAGAGCATGCAGTCGATGGAGAAACCTCAAACGCCCGCAGCGGGGAGGGCTAGAGTGGCAGAGCTGGCCTCGCCTCCAAACACCCTCTGCGTGTTCGATAAACCTCCTGGATGCCGCGCCCAGCCATCTGAGGAGCTTCGATCTCTGTCCCCGAGTGCCTGCGGGATCCTGTTTCCCTTGCGTGCGTACGGGCTCGGTAGTCTTCACAATTACCTCGTCTCCAGTTTCCCGAGCATTCGTCTTTCTGCGGGGTCGATGTCGGGTTTGACCTCATGTCACTGTGACACCTAGCACAGGACCCTTTCGGGAGGTTCTCGAGTGACCGAGCAGCCCGCGAGTTCTCCCAGAGCCGCTGGGAAGGCCAGGCCGGGGGACGTGGGAGTCCTGGGAGCGCTGGGCTCGTCCCTGTGTGCTCTTGACTCTGAAATGGTTAGTTAGGCAGACGTTGGGGTGATTCTCAGTTTATTTGTGAGGCACAGAGGAGCTGAGGCCTGCCCGAGGTCACGCAGTGCAGGGAGTTTGGGCCAAGAGTCTGTGCTCATAGAAAAGAAACAACTCGTAAGCCGAGGCAGGAAGAGACAAGTTGGCACTGTCTTCTTGAGAAAGCAGATCCTCGTAGAGATAAGAAGCATTAGACATCGGCCTTGGTGGTGACCAGAAAAGGGCAAACGGGGCCGTAAGCAGACCAGGGTGCAGGCGGCACAGGTACCCGCTCAGCAGAGCAGCATCTTTCTGGGCTCCTCTCAGCCGTCACGTGGGCAGCAGCAGGCCCGTGGCACAGGTGTTGAGAACAGGAAGCACCCATGGGTGCACGGTCGGTACTGATGATGGCCATGTTTTGAGCTGGGTTCCACCCCTCAGTAGGAGCTCGCAGGGTGAGGTCAGGCTCTACTTTTTTTTTTTTTTTTTTTTTTTTTGGTGGTACTGGGGTTCCTGGAAGCCCTTCTACCTCCGGGCTACACTCCCAGACCTATTTTTACATTTTTATTTGGAAACAGGGTCTCCTAAGCCAGTGCGCGCCGCTGGCTTCGAACCTGCACGATCCTCCTGTCTCTGCCTCCCAAGCGCGGGGATTACAAGCATGTGCCACCATGCCCAGCCAGGCTCTACTTCTGAGGATGGAGAATACCTGCGCCTGCTCTGCAGGGGAAGGCTCCAGGAGGAGCCAGCTGTCAAGTGCAGCTCTGGCACCTCCCTCTGGGCACCATCCTTGGGCAAGGCTGCCATCCAGCTATGTGGCCAGGCAAAGGCAGAGGGGGGCACCACGTCACCTTGGCCCCATCCTGAAGACCAGCACTCGGCCACATGGACGCTTGTGCCCACAAAGGGAGGAGCCCAGGCTCCATTGAGGAAGCCACGTACCCCACCAACAACTGAGAGAGGCAGAGTGGCTGCTGGGTGCCATGTCCCCACGGTGTGCTGGCAGGTGAACTGGGCAGAGGCTAGAGTCTGCATGAGTCTTTGCAGTGGGTCTGCCCTCCCACCAGCGTGGTCCTCACCTGCCCGACGCTGCACAGAGCTTGCTCCTGCGGCCCGGCCCTGCTGTCAGCAGCAGCTGGAGCCGCAGTCCTGCTTCTGGGCAACACAGGTCGCCTGGCTCGGGTGTTGATGTTTCATGACTACCAACCCATTCTTCTGCTGCGACAAGGCTCCATACTGGCTTCCTGCCTTGTCCCTGGCATAACTGTCCTGGGCTACAGCCGGCGAGGTCCAGGAAGGGACAAGGGTTACTGGAGGCCCTGTCGCCCACCCTGCCCTCCCAGCCTGGACCCTGACCTGCCCATCACAGCCTGGAGCTCTGCTTTGTGCCCGCGGGCAGGAAATTCATGCTGTTGTCTGAGGCCTGGGATATCTTTCTCACCCGATTTGTGGAATTAAGTAACTATCCCTTCCACGTACTCTCTGCCCTGTCTCTGCTTCTCTGTGCACAAAACCCAGAGCCTGGCGGAGAGGAAGGGTTCCAGGATGTGTCTGTCAGTGATGGATCCATAGGTGCCTAGCACCAGCCCTCCCAGGAGGGATCCTGGAGACATGGACCCTGGCGAGCCAGGGTGCAGGCAGGCTGTTGGTGCCGCACAGCGTCTCCCTCCTTGCTCCAGGCTCCCCTCTTCCAGTCGGCACTGGAGCAGCCCAGCCACTGACCAGCGAGTACCTGGTTCCTTCTTGTCCCTTTCTCCAAAACAGTGTCTCATCAGAGAATGCAAGAGACCACAGCATCAGGCCACAGGTCCTGTGCAGAGGCTATGGCCTTCCTCACCCCATTCTCCACTGGGGCGCCCTAGCGGGTGGGGTCTTAGAAGAATCACATGGTGATACTCCCCACTCACCAACCTGTCATCCTGGCAACACTGCGGCGTGGTGTGCGCTCAGGAGCCGATCTGTACCTGGGCAGGACTCTGGACTGGGCTGGGTGAGGAGGAAGTGGACCTGAGCTGTCCTAGGTGTTCTGGTCCCTGTGGAGGCCCGTAGGGGGTGAGGCTGGGATGCTGGGAGGCTGGGCAGTTCCCAGGGCAGCAGAGGAGAGGCGGCTCCAGCACCGCAGCCCTCTGGTCACAGGGAGGGACACTCTGTAATGATGACTTTGTTTCGGAAGGTCTCGGTCACTTGGCGTTGCCCCTGAGCACGGGCGTGTCCCTGGGGGAGGGACAGTGGCTCGGTTTCTCCTGAGCCTGCAGCCTGGGGCGTCGCCGGCCTCAGTCTTTTTTCTTGGTCTTCCACAGACTCAGAGACGCCTGACACAGGCCAGGCCCCCAGGGGAGGCGCTGCTGGTCTCCCTGGAGCAGGGACCAGGCTCCTGCTGGCGGGACTAGGGTCAGTTACTGAGTCCTGGCCCCGGGATGGCCTGGGCGGATATTTGAAGGCCATGCAGCTGGTGTCTGGGCTCAATCTTTTGTCCTGTCATCCGATTCTGCTGGGTGCAGTGTGGGCAAAGCGCTCCTGGTTTTTAGGGTGCACAGCTATCTGAAGGTGCTTCAGACCCGGGCTCCCTGCCGTGATGTGGGAGCATACCACATACCATGTCTACTCAGGCATTCACCGTGCACCTGCTGAATGCTGACTGTAGACAGAGCCTCAGGTGGAGACAGGCTGGGCCAACAGCAGCTCCAGACCTGTGCCCGGCTGTGCTCGGTCTAGACGAGGACCTCACAGGTACACAGAGACCCCTATGTAAGTTGTCAAAGACACCAACAGTGTGAACTGCGGCTCCTCTGCTGCAAGCTCCGCCAGGTGTCGAGGGAGCAGATGTGTCCCAGCTGTGACCACCGGTGCCTCGCACCCAGCAGGGCCTGGGGGGGGGGTGTCCCTCTACTGCTGCCTTCGTTTGGCTGGTGTGCAGGTGGTGCCCTGCCTGGTCTCCTGGCGCACATCTGTATCCACCGTGCAGAGGGCCTCGCCCTGTCCCCAGAGAGGCTCCCCTGGGGCCCAGCTTAGAGCCCCACTTTGCCCATGCTGAGTCATGAGGCACAGGTTCTGGGTTCTGGGTCTCCCCTGCTGTCTGCCTCTCCTGGTGTGGGCGCTCACGAACGCCCAGGCACACCCTCAGCCTCCATGGATGCTTCCTCCCACACTCAGGGGCCACTGAACACCTTCTCTGCACCAGGTCTGTGCTGGGGCCGGGGCCTGTGCCGATGGCAAAGCAGGCTGGCTTACCACCTGTTTTCACAGGGCAGCAGTGGCAGGAGAGGGTGCCCGATGGGGGGCAGGCGGGGAAAGGTAGTGCCCTCACAGGGAGGCCAAGAGGCCTCTAAGGACAGCGTCCACTGCCTTGGAAGGGTAGAGGTGTTTGGGAAACTCCTGGGCATCACAGGGGGGCATTGAGAGGGCCCCCCAAAGCTCCTAAAGTAGGAGCCAGGCTTGCCCACCTGTCCAGTTCATGGGCCCCATGTGGTGATATTTGATAGTGACATGTTCTGGGCCATAGGCTGTTCATGGAGACCCAGGCAGCCTCAGTTTCCCCCTCTTCAACATGCCAGGGGGGCTCTTCTCACAGGACCCCCTGGCCAGCCTGTTGATTCACCATAGCTTTGAGCTAACTTTCATCTGCTGTGTTTTCTTAAAGTGAGGTTCACCTTCCCCCAGAGGTGGGGGCCCAGGCCTCTGGGCCAGCCGAAGCTGGGGTGAGGGTGAGCTGTTGTCTGGCCCTTGGCAGGAGCCAGGACCAGTGTGCCTCCTGGGACAGCCTCGTGGAGGTGATCAGGGCCCACATTCAACCCTCAGGCCTCAGAGAAGCCGAAAATCCACACGTGTGCCCTCAGCCCACTGGGCCCTTGGCCTTTCTGCTTGGCCACCTGTCAGTGCCCCAGAAGTGGAAGGCAGAGGCGAGTGCTGGTGTCTGCACGTCTGAGTCTGCCCCTCCAGCACTGGGAGTGGAAAGGCCTCGGCTGGGGTCTGGGGGGCTCTGCTCTCTCATTCATAGAGGTGGCGGCCCCCAAGGGCAGACTTACCTGAGCAAACTTGCCTTCTGAGTCCATATTGAAGGTCCTTTCATCCAGAAAGCCCTCCAGGAGAAAAGAAAGGAACTCAGAACGGAGCGCAAAACCAGAAAAGAAATATGCCAGCCTCACAGCCGAGGGCGCAGCAACAGCGCCATATTGCCAGCAGTGGTGGCGAGTTCACCGCGCCTGGGACAGCTCCAGATGAGCGCACTCAACAACCCGCCAGGCTCCAGAGAGGAAAGGTAAACAAGGAGCTGAAGTGAGCAGCTGCGGATCATTCGGGTATAATTCAGCAGTTTTTTCAGCGCAAAGGACGTCTAAAACTCCGGTGGCCAAGCTCATCACGCCTTCCAGGGACTCAGAATGGAGCTCAAAACCAGAAAAGAAATACACCAGCTAACGGCCGAAGGTGTGCCAGGAGTACCATATTTCCAGCGGCAGCGGCGAGTTCACCGCACCCGGGACAGCTTCAGATCAGCGCACTCAATAACCGTAAGTGAAATTGCTGCCCCTAAAGGAGAATCCCAGTACTGCACCCACAGGGACTTGCGCAGCTTTGTCTGCAGTCCAACCCAGTGAAGGAGTAGCGGTGGCAGAGATACCACACCCTAGTCACAGCTCCCCGTGGGAAAACACCCAGCCCGGCACACCCATGGTCTCGCGCAGCCTCGATTAACTCCCTGGGTCTGAGACCAGCCAAGGGCGTGGCAGCGGTGCCATATTGCCACTGGCGGCAGCAGCAGCGAATTTACCGAGTCCACTACAGCTCCATTGGCGCACTCAACAACAGTGAGTCAAATTGCAGCCCCTAGAGAAGAAATCCCAGTACTGCACTCCCAGGGACTTGACCCAGTGGGGGAGTGGCAGTGGCAAGATATCACACCATAGGAGAACGCCCAACCTGGCACCCCCCCCCCATGGTCTAAAGCAGCCTTGATTGACTCCCTGGCTCTGAGACTCTGCGATACAACCCAGTAAAGGAGTAGTGGGGACCGAGATACCACAGACTTGAGATCCAGAGCACCTTAAGTGAAGTCGTAGTGACCCAGAGAAGAACCCAGAGAAGCCACAAACTTCCGAAATCATGGGAAAGAGGAATAACAATGGAGCAATGAATGCCCACAACCCCACAACATCAGAACCTGATAAAACAGAAATTCAGAGATTTCTAGAAGATCAAATCAGGAAAATAACTGTAGAAATAATAGAGGTGTTTCGAAAAGAATTCAGAGAGAGCCAAAAAAAGATAAAGGATGCAATTAATGAAGTAAAGGCCTCAATTCAAAGTACAAACAACCAATTAGACCACATGGAGAATAGAATCTCACTCTTAGAAGATGAGCA
The DNA here is from genome assembly GCF_963383645.1 of Muscardinus avellanarius. Taxonomy (NCBI): domain Eukaryota; kingdom Metazoa; phylum Chordata; class Mammalia; order Rodentia; family Gliridae; genus Muscardinus; species Muscardinus avellanarius. Next base: position 2,268,403 of record NC_137789.1, read on the forward strand.
CTCCAAAACTGAACACATAGTTTCTAATTTAGAAAAATTAATCCGAGAGCAGGAATCTGATATTGAAGAAATATGGGCCCATTTTAAGAGAGCTAACCTAAGAATAATTGGAATAGAGGAGGGAAAAAGAAGGTGAAACCAAAGGGATCAACAATCTCTTCAAGGAAGTAATAGCAGAAAATTTTCCAAACATAGAGCAAGAGGTCGATACACAGGTCCAGGAAACTTATAGAACTCCCTTTAGACAGGATCGGAGAAGAGGATCCCCACGCCACATAATTGTCAAAATAACCAATGTAGAAGCCAAGGAGAGAATCTTAAAGGCAACAAAAACAAAAGGCCACGTGACATTCAGAGGCAAACCAATTAGAATCACTCCAGACTTCCCAAACCAAGTCATGAAATCCAGAAGTACATGGAGTAACATATTCCAAACTCTGAAAGAAAACAATTTCCAGCCAAAAATTTTCTACCCAGCAAAACTATCTATTAAATTAGATGGGGAAATAAGAAGCTTCCATGACAAACAGAAACTGAAGGAATTTATGTCCTCAAAATCACTGCTAGAGAAAATACTCAAGGAGATTAACTACAAAGAAGAAATAGGTAATATACGCCAGAACTAAAGAAACAAGATTTTTCATCCAGCAGACAACTAAGTGAAGAAGAATAAATGGTATCTCAAACAGAAATAAAATCTTAACATGTTAGGAATTAAAAATTATCTCTCAATAATCACACTGAATGTAAATGGCCTCAACTCCCCAAGAAAAAGACATAAAGTGGCAAAATGGATTCAAAACCAGAATCCATACATCTCCTACTTACAAGAAACACATGTTACAAGTAAAGATAGGCACAAACACAAGGTAAAGGGCTGGAGCAAGGTAATCCATGCTAATGGAACTTGAAGACAAGCAGGAGTAGCAACTATGATATCAGAAAAGTTAGACTTCAAACACAAACTTATTAGAAGAGACAAAGAAGGTCATATTTTACTGGTAAAAGGAATAATCCAACAAGAGGAAATAACAATAATCAACATCTATTCCCCAAACATAGGTGCAATTACTTTCATAAATCAAACTCTTTGTGACATGAAGTCACACATAAATCCCAATACAATAATACTGGGAGACTTCAACACACCTCTCACAACATTAGACCAATCTTCCAGACAAAAGGTCAGTAAAAATGCCTCAGAACTAAAGAACACCATTAATCAAATGGACCTCTTGGACACATGTAGAATATTTCACCCACTACAGCAGAGTTTACATTTTTCTCAGCTGCTCACAGAACCTTCTCCAAAATAGATCACATCCTGGGACACAAAATGATCACTAGCAAATTTGAAAAATGTTACATACTTCCCTGTATTATTTCAGACCATAATGAAATTGAAACTAGAAATCAACTATAAAAAGACCCAGAGAAACAACATAAACATGTGGAGACTGAACACCACACTTCTGAATGAAGAATGGGTCATAGAAGATGTAAGAGGTGAAATCAAGAAATTTCTAGAAACAAATGAAAATAAAGATACAACATATCAAAACCTCTGGCACACTTTGAAGGTAGTATTAAGAGGAAAATTTATAGCACTGAGTGCTCACATAAGAAAAACAGAAAATCTTCAAATAAATAGCCTAACGACACACCTCAAAGCCTTTAAAAAGCAGGAACAATCGAACCCCAAATCCAGTAGAAGACAGGAAATTATTAAAATTAGAGCAAAAATTAATGAAGTAGAGAATAAAAAAGAAATAAAGAAAATCAACAAAACCAAAAGCTGGTTTCTTGAAAAATTAACAAGATAGATAAACCACTAGCCAACCTAACTAAAAAAGACTCAACCCAAATTATGAAGATAAGAGATGAAAAAGGAGACATTTCTACCAACAGTGTAGAAATCCAGAGGATTATCAGAAACTACTTTGAAAACCTATACTCCAACAAAATGGAAAATCTGTAGGAAATTGACAACTTTCTAGATAAATACAACCTTCCTAAACTGAGTCAAGAAGATATAGAACACTTAAACCAACCAGTAACAATGAAAGAGATTGAAACAGCAATAAAGAGCTTACCACCAAAGAAAAGCCCAGGACCAGATGGTTTTCCAAGTGAGTTCTGTAAAACCTTTATAGAAGAGCTAACCCCAATACTCCTCAAACTATTTCATGAAATAGAAAAAAAAAAAAACCATGACTCTCCTAACTACATTCTTTTTTTTTTTTTTTCAGGTCTGGGGATGGAACCCAGAGGCATTTGACCTCCGAGCTACACCCCCTGCCCAATTTTTTATTCTTTATTTTGAAACAGGGCTCATGAAGCCAATATCACACTAATACCCAAACTGAATAAAGACAGTTCAAGGAAGGAAAACTATAGGCCTATATCTCTGATGAACTTGGATGCAAAACTATTAAACAAAATACTAGCAACACACATTCAAAACCACATAAAGAAAATCATACACCATGACCAGGTAGGGTTCATCCCAGGGATGCAAGGCTGGTTCAACATAAGAAAGCCCTCCCGTAGTGGATGGTGAGCCCAAGCCCTCAAGGCACCCTTAGGAGGCGGGATGGTGGCCTGTGTGCGACACTGGCCGGTGCGCTTTGTTTGTGGGAGGACACACGAGAGGTCCCAGGGTGGACAGTCCCGCGGTGCTCGCCGAGCTTGCTCATGTGTGCCCACAGCCCTCACAGTGGGGCTGGAGGCCCAGCCCCAAGGCCTCCAGTGAGGAGACTGAGGCTCAGGTCCTGCATCTAAAGAGATGTGGGTGGGATTCGAACCCAGGGCTCCTGCTTTCCAAACCAAGCCTCCACCCCCTCACGGGACTCTCCACCACTCCACTGCCCAGTCAGTCCTTCCAGTCTCGGGCACTTGGGAGAAACTGTTCTCCCCTGGGGCTGCCGAGACCGGGGACTCTGTATAAGCTGTCCCTGGTGGGCTCCTGCTCTGGCCCCTTAGAGGCGCGTCCCACACCAGGATGGCAGTTACGCCTGCCTGTCAGGAGCTTCCTCCCCAGGAAGGTGACTCTTCTTGCAAGTGCCTGCACCCACCTCACTGGAGATGGGTGGGGGTGCCGAGCGGTGCAGGCAGAAGGGGCCGCTCCCGTGGGCTCCGGGGCCGCAGCAGGGCTCACTCCGTCCTGGCAGGCGGCTAGGCTGTGCCTCTGGCTGTGTGGGCGATGAATGGGCATGAGCAAGGCCCGGCCAAGTGGGCGGCGGCGGGGCGGGAGCCCTGACATGGCTTTGCTCTGGGAGTGAGTGAGTTGCTTGTTTGTTCTGCGAAGCCTTGTTATTTTGGTGGGAGCCCTGCCAGACCGCAGACACGCCGTCCCTTAATTACAGACATGGGCGCTGCTGCCAGAGCCGGGAGCGCTTAGTGCAGAGACTGCTAGTGAGGGCTGCAGCCTCGGCTCGGTCACTGGCACCGGGTGGTCTCGGACACGTGCTGGCCCCTGCCCGGCCTCAGCATCCATGTTTGAGAAACAAGGTTCCTATCCCCGCTTTGCTGGACAGCGGGAGGCCAAGCATGTGCCTGGCACACATCTGCGATGCTGTAGCCACACGCAGTCTCCTGTGAGTGTCCATCCACCATTGGTGTGTCTAATGTGCAGTGCCCACTCAATTAGGGCAGGACAGTTGACCATGACTTGGGGTCAGTGGAAACCGCTGAAGCAAGCGAGGACGGGATTCTCAGGGAAGCACCGTGGCTCCGACGAGTGGCTGTCGCTGGCCACATCTGTCTGGGATCCTCTCTGGGGGCACCTGTGTGCCGTGGAGGCCACCCTGTCCCCAAAGCATGCCATGGCAGAGGTGCCTCTGAGGACTGCTCTGGGTGTGCCCGCCAGCCCTCCACGCTTCCGCTCAGCCTCTGCCCAGACCCCCGCTGGCCTGGCTACCACTGTTCCATCTCTCAGCTGAGAAAACAAACCTCAGCCCCACCCCGCTTGGCGAACCCAAGTCACAGAGCAAGGCCTCAGACTCCAGCCCTGCCCGGGGAGCAGAGCTGGGCGTCACTGGTTTGTGATTCTTGTGCTGAAACGAACCTCAGGTTTCCTAAGGGATTTCCAGCCCACCACAAAAGTCCAAGTTCCAGAAAACTGCCAGAACAGCAAGCGTTCTAGGAATGTGGGTAGGGCTTGTTCCACCGGATGGGGAGACCCGACCTTGGGAACAGGGGTCCCAGGAGCCTCCAGGGGCACAGCCTGCGGCTTTAGGACAGGAGCCTTGCTCGCCCTGTGTGCTTCTGCAGCTTTTGGGTTGGGTACCGAGAGTTTTTTAACTATTGAATACAAATTAAAATATTAAAAAAAAATGTTTGATTTGTCAGGGTGAAGCCAGCCGGGCACTGGTGGAGCTGGGGCCTGAGGGATCCATGCTGAGACCCCCCTGGCCATGCTCACCACTCACACAGAGGCAGTGGACAGGAGACACCTCGGGTGTGTGGGGTAGAGGGTGCGGGGGTGTGGCGATACAGACAGTGAGTGTGCGGGTATTGGGTACGTGGGTATGTGCAGGTGTGCATCGCATGGGTGTGCCGTGTATGGGTGTGGGTGCAGGTGAGTGCAGAGGGTGTGGTGTGTATTGTGCAGGCATTTCTGGGTGTGTGGGTATACGGGTGGGGCTTTGCAGGGCGAGGGTGTGCTTTGTGGGTGGCCATGTGTGGGTGTGGGTGCTGCTGCAGGGTGCAGGGCGTAGGTGTGTGTCACAGCACTGTCCTCGCCAGCCATGTCCCTGTGGCCCGATTACCTCTTCCTGCTGTGCACCAGCTTCCTCTTCTGAAGAAAGGGAATGGCCTTACAGGCTGGGTGCAGGATGGTGACACACTCGCATGTGTGGGGGCAGAAAGATGAGGTCCAGGTGTTCCGGCTCTGGCCATTCGGGGTGAGCATGAAGTGCTGGGCCAGAGACCCGGTTCCCGGTGGCTTCTGGGATGGCTGTGTCCTGGCCATTGCTCCGGGGCCCCGCTCACACAGGTAGTTGGCCCACCAAGTAGTGTGCTGGTCCTGCAGGGCCCAGGGTGAGCCAGCCATGTGGATGGCTACAGGGGCCCAAGTCACATGTCCCCAAGGAAGGTTTCACATGGACAAGTTTGGACAATTATTCCTATTTCATTAAGTGCCACTTAATTATTAAAAAATTAACGAGCCTTCACAACTGTGTAAGACACATCTGATTACATAGACACTTGAAGTCAGTAAATATCTTTAGAGAGCCAATTACTGCTTAATTAAGGGCTGCTGTTGATGGGAGTCAGGCTGCTCCCTGCAGATCAGATGCCGAGACCATCAGAACTGCGGACAGGCATGGGCGCAGCGGCTCTGGGCCACAGTGACCACTGGCTGGGAGCTGCTTGCAGCCTCTGCTCCCACTGAGACCTCTGTCCTCAGGTCACCTCCTTTGGGAACTTCAGGTGCCTGGCCAGAGCGACCCTTCCTCTTCACCTTCCCGCTCAGCCGCCTTTCCGCCTCCCCTGCGCACGCAGCTCAGCTCCCTGAGCCCTGCGCCCTGCGCCCTGGTCTCGGGAGCACTAGTTGCTGAGGGTATGTGTTCCTCTGGTGCAGGGTTACGGGGAACCGGCAGTATCCCCCAGGAGTCCCAGGCCTGATGAGCACCTGCCTTCCTTGTGTGGAGAGCATGGTCATTGGGTGGCAGAGGCCCTCCTGCCTGGCACCATGACTGTGGCCAGGGTCCTGCGAGCCTGGTCTGTGGGTGATGAAACACGATGTCAGGCATCCTGCAGGTCCAGTGGCACCCTCTTCCTCTGAGGTTTCCTTCAGGGGATAGCAGCGCCACCTTAGACCACTTCTGGGTTTTCCTTGAAAGACATGGTGCCTGGACAGGCTGAGGGTGCGGGAGAGAGGGCATCGCCAGGCCTGAGGTGACTGATGGGACACTTAGAAGCTGAGACACGCCGTCGTACCACTGTCCGCGGCAGGCTGGCGGGTTGTGACCAAGAGATTGTAAAGGAAGCGCAGCCGGGCCTCTAGGCAGGCGCCTGCTCTGCGGGGCGGGAGGGCGAGTGTGGCCTCCGTCACGATCATGCAGGCAGGAGGCACCAGGCCAGGTCTGGGCAAGCTTGTGGCCCGGGGCTCTGCCCTCCCTGAGTCAGCCCGGCTTCTGTGCAGCCTCTGCTGGGGTGGAGAGAGCACAGAACAAGGCCCTGCCCCTGACAAGGTTGCGGGTGGAGGATTCAGGCCAGATGACCCTGAGACTCCAGCAGGTGGATTCCAGGTGAGAAAAGCCACCAGAGTGTTCGAACCCACGCAACAGTTCCATGTGTGTGTGCCACACTCATGTACACCCACATATTCCCACAGGCATGTGTACCCGCAGGCGTGCACACACCCAGAGACATTACCACCCCACGGGCATAAGTGCACACAGGCATGTGCACCCACAGTCCACCCACACGTGTGTGCCCATGTACACCTGTGACTACATGGAGGCCTCCAGGTGTTCGCCGCGGGCTCCTCATGCAGATAGTTCTGCAGAAGCAAGGCTCTCTAGCACACGCCCTGGAATTCCACTGCTGAACTCCATATCCAACAGGCCACTGTGGGAGGGATCAGCCTGTCAGCCTTGCTGGACCAGCCTGCAGCTCCCTCACCTGCTCCCGGGCTCCCCTGAGTCCCACCTGCCCCTCCCTGGTAAGAGTTCTTGGTGTCTGTGAGCCCCATGGAACAGGGCATCTGGCCACACATAGGTCCACGCATAGGTCCACTCATAGGTCCACTCATAGGTCTGTCCCTGTAATTCTCCAGCTGGTGTAGAGCTGCCCTCCTTGGCACGCCCCCCCTCCAGCAGTACCAAACCGCGCCTAGTTCTTGCCCCAAGCACAGAGCACTCTTGACCCCTTTTCTTGAGTGCCTTTATGTCCCAACTGGCAAACTCCTATTCATCCTTTACAACCCTTGCTAATGTGTTCCCGCCTGTTGTACAGCACTCCCCATGCCCTCAGACAGACCAATCTCTCCTCCCCATACCCAGATGGCTCCTTTCGGGCCTCCTCAGTAGCCGATGTCTAATTATTTGCTTGCCCTCCTCCAGCACAGCAGGAACTTCTAGAATCAAAGCTTATGTCCTGCACACCTTTGTTGCCTTTGCTAAGATTAGCCTGGTCCCTGCTCAGCATGCATGTGTCTGGGTCGATGTGCCAGGTTCTGCGGGCGCCCATGCTCTGTTACCCACCCCAGACAAGAACGGCATCCAGACGTGGCTGGGAAAGGTGGGTGCCAGCACCTGGGAGCTGAGTGACCACACAGACAGACACGGTCAGAGACTGTGTCAGGGCCTGCCAGGTCCAGGCAGGCGGCTGCTCCTGCTGGATCGGCCTCCTGGCGGCTCAGCCTCCTGCTGGGTCAGCCTCCTGGGCCGCCTCCTCCTGCAGAGACACAGGAAAGAGTTGCACTCACGCACGATTATTTATCCATCTGGCTAATTAGATTTTAATAAACCACTTTACACTGCAGCTGCCGCCCTGCGGAGGAACGTGAGCAGCTCCACCAGCCAGAGGCCTCTGGGCACTGGGGACTGCCCGCCCGGGCTGAGTGGAGGCTCCCTCCTCAGCCCCCTCAGCGGCCCTCCACCTCTTCCCAAACTTTCCTCCTTCACTGGGTGCCATGCTGGTGGGGTCCCCAGAGGACCTATCACCCTGCGGAGACCAGAGTCATAAGGATGAAAAACTGTAAGCCCTTCCTGGGTCGCGAGGAGTGGCGAGAAGGGGTGTCCCACGACTGCCCCAGGTTTACAGAGTCGGGCTGTCTGGTCCAGTGCCAAGACCACACCACGCCTGACAGCCTGTCCCTGTGGATCGGCGCTCTGGGTGGCTGCGGTTTCTGTGTGACTGTGTGGTAGGGGCCACAACCTCTACTGCCCAGGGGCTTCCTGGATTGACGTGATGGTGGGCGGGGCCTGAGCTGAGGGTCACACGGGGTCTCAGGCCCTGTGGCTGGCTGAGGTCAGGTGACCCACCCCAGAGAGTGAGCTGCTGCCCTTCTGGATGGAGGGGCCCTCCCCGTGTGGTCAGCCATCTGCAGCTGGCCTCCTGGATGAAGGCCACTCCACGTCGGCCTGAGCAGTGGGCAGGTGGAGGGACAGCTGGGTACCGGCCTGGGCAGGTGCTGGTGGGGCCGCTTCACACAGTTGCCCAGCAAGCTGGCTGGAGGCTGGTGAAGAGCCATCGGCAGCACTGGCTACTTGTTCCCGTCCGCTCAGTCTAGAGCACAGCCCATGGTGGGCAGCCTCTGTGGGGCCTGGACAGCACTGCAAGCACCACCCAGCTCTGCCACCTAGACTTCCTGGTCCTCATTTCTCCAAACGCTTCGGTTCCAGGCTCCTGTCCCCGCCCACACACCTGTGTCCTCTCCCGGGCTCCTCCTGTGCTCACAGGCTAGGGGACAGGTGCAGTGTGGATGCTGATGGGGACCCTTCCTCCCAGGAGGCTGTGGTGTGGCTTGAGCCCTTAGAGTACCTGCAAACCAGGCTCTTCCTCCTCCTTCAGCTGAGCCCCAGGGTGCCCCCAGGTGGTCCAGGGGTGAGCTGACTGGGATGCAGGGGCATCAAGGCCGGGAGGTAGGGGCTCAGGGGTAGATGGGGCACGTACTATCTGCCTAGCAAAACCTAAAATACCCACTACCTACCGCCTGAAGGAAAAGCTTGCGGACCTGTGTTTCTGATCAATTAAAACTAGGGAAAAGATGAATTTTATTTTATGGGTATTAATTTTATTTCCAGTATCCTTTATTTCTTCCTGTAGAATTGAACCTGCTTCTGACCAATTACTCCATATTCTTTCTTTCCAAAGAATTTTTTTCTAATATTTCTTGGAGGATAGGTCTGTTAGCAATGAATTACCTTAAATTTTGTTTGGTTGAGAAACTTTTAATCTCAACTTTAAAAAAAAAAAAAAAAGAAACTTTAGTTTTAGCCAGACATAGTGGTACATGGTGTAATCCCAGTCCTTGGGAGGCTAGACAGGAGGATCACAGGTTCAAGGCCAGTCTCAGCAACTTAGTGAGACCTCATTTCAAAAATAAAAATAAAAAAAGAGCTGGAGATGTAGCTCAGGACTAGAATGTCCCTGTGTTCAATGATGTGTGTGTGTGTAGTATTCATTTTTGTTACCCAAATTTTCAGATCTGTTTAAAATTAGGTAGTAAATAAAATGAACCTCTATTCTATAATCCCAGTGTTAACAATGATCAACTCTGGGCCCATTTTCTTTCACCTGTACCCCCCTACTCCCTCCCACAAATCATATATCTTCCATAAACTTTTAATATATGTGTCTGCAAAAGATAATGGCTACTTAAAATTCTTGAAAAATAGGGATATCACACACACAAAATTAAAATGATCAAATATCCAGACAGGGTTCAGATTTCTCTAATTGTTACATAAAGGTTTGTTCTAGCTTTTCAAGGAGCTTTGAAGAATTTGAGGTGGAGGGATTTTCTTTCCCTTTAAGCTCTTCACCGATGCCACTCCAGTGTCTTGGATGCATGGCTCCTGAGAAGACAGCTGCTGGATTATTCTTATCTTCCTTCTCCTGTAGCTAATGTGGTTTTTTTTTTTTTTAACCTTCTGGCTGCCTTCAAGATTTTCTTTGTTGCTATTCAGACTTTTTGCTACTCATAAATTTGAGTATCTGGGGGAGTAACGGAGTGGGGGTAGTTCCGCCAGCGTGGTGTCACCTGAGATCCTTGGATCTGTGGTCTGGTATCTTTCATGATTTTTTTGATCAGCCATTCTCTCTTCAGATCTTTCTTCTGTCCCGTTCTCTCTCCCCATTATGGGCTCCGGTTCTGCACACGCGGTGCCCACAGCCCCGCAGTGTTCTCTTCTGACTCTTCTTCTCCACCGGCGTTTTCCTCTCTGAGTTTCAGGATGAGTAATCCTTATAGAGTATTTGGAGTTCGCTCTTCTCTTCCCGGCCGCGCTGAATTGACTTATGAGCCTCCCACGGCATTCTTCACGTGTGTCATGGTGTCCTGTTTCTAGCATTTCCATCAGAAGTTCCTTCCGTCTGTTGAAATTGCCCTCTGGTTTTGCATATTCCATACCTTTTCCAGTAGAACTTTCAACACCTCGATCACGGTTGTTTGAAATACCTTGACTGACAGGAAATCTGTGTCCTGTCTGAGCGTGGTTCTGTCTCTTTGTCTTTTATGGCTATGCCATCTTATCTTTGGGTATGGTGTCGGGTGAGTGCCCTCCGTGCTTGGGGATGAGCTTCGGGGCCTCTGTGATGCTTGCGTTCACCAGGCGCCAGGCTGGCACTGTGGTCTTCTGCGTTCCTGCCAGGCCTCCTATCGCCCAGGCTTCCAGCGCCTCTGGTGAGTGATTCCCTGCGGCCAGGGCCTGGGCTGCCCCCAGAGGCTGCCTTCTCAGCACCCGCTGCCCCTGGACTCTAGGTCATGCCTTCACTCATACAAACCCGCTGCCCACCACTCCTGACCCCCGCACCTCTCCATAGCTGACTCGGCCTCAGGTTCGCTGGATGCTGTCTGCCAGGTACAGGCCAAGGAGGGGCTTCCCTGGTGCGGGACGAAGCCCTGGTCTGGGGCTGGGTGTTGGGGTGTGGTCCTCGGAGCGCCCCTCTCCTCCAGCGCTGCTTCTGCTCACGGCCTGGCTCCACACCAGCCCAGAGGCCGAGGTCTCCTTTTCGTTCTCCCAGCCCCGTGGCATCCCATCGGCACCGTGGGTAACCATTTCTGTGGCTTTCTCTCCCACAGAGTGAGACTCTTCCCCACAGGGGAGCTGGAGGGATGGCTTGGGAGGCTGTCAGTGTCAGCTGATGTCTTTCCCCAGCCAGACCGTGGGGAAGTTTTACAGGAATGCAGCAGTTCATGAGAGAAAGGTAGGCAAGAAGACCCGACCCTCGCACACGTGGTCTCCAGAGGCCCATGCCCTTGTGGCCACGTTCAATCTTTTACCAATTATTAGAAACTTTAGGCAGGTCTCCTCGGCCAGCTCAAGTGGCATTTTCCCAGGCAGGACCCTCGCAGTCTCGCTCTGCCACCGCACGGGTCATGGGGGAGAAGACGCTGTGCCCCCGCTCCTGGTGGGCTCAACCGAGCCTGATGATTTGCAGCTTGGGACCTTTTCTCTTTTGAAGAGTGCTGTAATGGGTTCCCTACTCTGTATCTCTGAGCTGAAGCCAGAAGTCCTGGTGTTGGTCAAGGGAACACGCTAGAGAGACAGAGAAGCCAGAATGAAAGCTGCGTTCAGCACTGTGGCCGTGACATCCTGCTGGGGCCGTAGGGGCTGCCGTGGGTTGAGAGGAGGCAGCCTGGGGGCAATGTCACCATTCTTTATTTTTTGGGTACTGGGGATTAGTCACTGTGGTGCCATAACTCAGGTCCCTACAATGTTAGCAGTGTCACTAAACCAGCAAACCTAAGGGCAGCAGATGAAAAGGCTTGCTGAAGCCAAGTTGATATTCATGGCGACTTCCCGGGCCTCACAGAGGGGCCACGCAGTCTGTGTGGCTTATTGAAACTTTGGGGCTGGAAGCCTTTTCTTTGGGGGATGTCTAGAGTTACTGAGCCATTGGAGACTCCATGAAAAGGACAAAGAAGAGAAACGCCTCCGTGTGTGCATCCCGAGTCCCCAGAGGAAGCCCCTGAGCCTGGGTCTCCCTGCCCAGCATGTGGCTGCAGGAGGGTAGGAGGAGGGGTGATAAAAGCCGGGGCCAGGGGGAAGCCAGGGTCCCCGCTGCGGCCTTGGCCTGCCTGCCTCTGGCCACAGGGTACAGGCAGCAGCAGTTCTTGGCCAGTGGGGTCCTAGGTGAGACCCCTGGAGACCAGTGCCTCCACCACTGCACTGGGACATGAGAGCTGCTGCTGCCCCACCCAGCCTGGGTGCTGTGTCCTAGGTACCTGGGCCCGGGTGCTGTGTCCTGGGTACCCAGGCCCAAGGGACTGTGGGTTATGTCAAGCATTGGTAATCTTGTTAGCTTCATCTATCACACATGGCATTCCAGTCTGGGGCTCCTGTAATCCTCACTGGTTATTTATTTATTTATTTATTTATTTATTTATTTGCAGTACTGGGGTTGGAAAGGGGCATTCTACCTCCCGGTGATACCTCCAGCCCTATTTTTATTTTTTTTATTTTGAAACAGGGTCTCACTGAGTTGCAAAAGGCCTCACTAAGTAGCTGAGGCTGTCCTCCAACTGCGATCCTCCTGTCTCAGCCTCTCGGATGCTGGGATTACAAGCGTGCTCCACCACGCCTCACTTGATTTTTTTATTTTTAAATGTAGATATGGTAAAATTCATTCTGTGATGTACATTTCTGTAGGTTGCCAAAGGCACCGCCATTGTGCACCCTCCCCTGTGCAGAGCAAGGCCGCCTCTGACCCGCTGGGGCCTGCGTGGTATGGAGGCTTCACACACCCTCTTCTGGGTCTTTAGCAGCTGCGGTCTGCTTTGGGCCTGCTTTATCTCTTCTGGAAGGCCACGTGAGCCACATGGTAGATGGGCTTTGGGGCCGGGTTTCTCTCTTAGCAAGATGCCCTGTGGGTCCTCCAGGTCTGCTTGAACCAGCGGCAGCCCTCTTGGCCCAGCGTACCACAGTGCATTTGATCTGCGGAGCAGTTTCACCCACTTGTCAAAGGGCACCTTGCCTGCTTCCACTCTGAGTGATTATGAATGGAGCTTTCATAAACAGTCACATACATATTATGTTATTATTATGTTTATATTTGTTAAATATATAGATCTTAGAGTGGGATTGTTTGATCTTACAGTATCTATATTTATAACTTTATAAGAAACCAAACTAACTTTATAAGACCATCTTTAAGAGTTGACATATCCATGCCGGCCGTGGTGATGCACACTTGTCATCCCCACGCTTGGGAGGCTGAGACAGGAGGATCGCACAGGTCTGAAGCCAGCCTCAGCTACTTAGTGAGGCTCTCAGCAACTTAGTGAGACCCTGTTTCCAAATAAAACATAAAATAGGTCTGGGAGTATAGCCTGAAGGTAGAAAAGCCCCTGGGTTCCACCCCTGGTACCACACACACACAAAAAAAAGACCAAACTACGTAACTTTATAAGAAGACAGACTGTCCTCCCGTGCAGGGATGCTGGTTTCATCCACGTCAGTAATAAGAAGCAGTCTCTGCTTCTCCACGTGCGTGCCAGCGCTTGGCAGCATCAGGGCTCCATAGTGTTAATTCTAGCCATCCTAACAGATGAGTGGTGCCATCTCACTGTAGAGTTAATTTGCATAGAGCCCCCATAGTGTAGATTTAATTTGCATAGTGCCCCCATAGTGTAGATTTAATTTGCACAGTGCCCCCATAGTGTAGATTTAATTTGCATAGTGCCCCCATAGGGATGAAGGACACTTGGAATCTGTTCTCGCCGTCTGGAAGTCTTCACTGGTGATCTAACTGCCTGTTCACATCTTGCCCATTTCCCACATTGGCCTAGGCTTTCTTATGGTTGGGTTCTATGAGTTCTTTACACCCTGGGCCCAGTCCTTTCTGGGCCGTATGATGTTCTGTCTGTCTTAGCAGTGTCTTTAGCAGAGCAGACATCCTGATGGTTTGCCGGTCATTTCGTCTCTCCCTCTGGTGAGTTTGAGATTCGCTGCGAGGCTCAGCCCTCCGGCTGGTTGGACGGCACCAGCTCTGCTCTTGGTGGCGCTGGACCCACTCTTGCCATTCTCCCCCGGCCCTGGTGGGCTTCCTCACTTGCTGTGTTTCTGCGCCAGCCCCTGCACTGCTGCCGGCTCTCTCTGAACAGATCTTGCCCCTCAGCCTCCCAGCTCAGGGCCCCGCCTGCTCTGCCTGGTTCCCTGCAGAGCCTAGATGCTTGCTCGGCCCTGGGCTAAGGCAGTGTAGGTGCACCTGGGCCACTCCCACCTCGCCTGGGTCCATCTGTGCTCCCTGATGTCCACTGTCGTAAAAACACATTTTGACAATTTCTGTATTGTAGAAAGAAAAACCCATACTTCTACCCCAGCCTGGGTGTGATAGTTATGTCGTGTTTCATACGTTTACAAACTCTCTCCACAGGGATCATTTGTACTTAACCATCCCAACAGCCCCATGTTATAGCTGCTAGCACTTGGCAAGGAGGAGAAAGGGAAGAGCCCATGGGCCAGGGGCCAAGTGTCAAAGCGGGCAGGGCTGGGGTCCCAGGGAGTCATGCTGAGCATGCCCAGGTGAGGGTGGTGACTCCAGGATAGGGCGAAAACAGGCGGAGAGGCTCGTGGGGAAGGGGGACCTGAAGTCGAATGAAGGAAGAATGAGGACTTCGCCTCGGAGGGCTCAGGGACCACACAGAGACATGTGTCAGGAGCGGAGCATCTGAAGACTCACGGCTCTTGGGATCTGAGCCCGTTGACCTTAAATTGACAGACCTGGAAAGGCCCACGAGCACCCCCTGGTTCTGCCCTCCCTCCCTCCCTCCCGCCTTGGCAAGCAGGGAAACGAGTCAGAGAGCGGCTCCACCGTGAGGAGCGGTCAGGTCTGCGGCACCATCGGCCTCTTCCTTCTCACCCACAGTCTTCGCACTGTTATTTCTTCCTGGCATGCCCTCGGCAAGTGTGTTTTTGTGCTATTAATATATAATTAGACATGGCTTTGGATTTCTTCTTTTATCTTCAGGGCACATGTTTATTTTAGACCCCAAAATGGCAAGCAGAAAGGAAATGTTTGAACCATAGAAACGCTTTAAGAGCTCAGCCCCTGGGCTGAGGGATCCGTGAGGTATAAAATATGGTGGGTGAAATGAAACACAGACTTTCTCGTGGCTTGCAGGCAATTACAGAACTGTGTCCGCTGATCATAGAAACTGCCCAGTCGTGGAGCCCACAGACCTCTGGTTCTGCCTGATCTTTTTTCTGCGTGTGCGTGATACTAGGAATGAAACCCAGGGGTTTTCTACCACCAAGCTACACCCAGCCCTATTTTAATCATTTATTTATTTATTTATTTATTTAATTTTTTGCGGGTCTGAGGATGGAACCCAGGGGAATTTGGCCTCCGAGCTACAACCCCTGCCCTATGTTTTATTCTTTATTTTGAAACAGGGTCTCCCTGAGTTGCAAAGGTCCTCACTAAGTAGTTGAGGCTGTCCGCGAACTTCAATCCTCCAGGTCTCAGCCTCCCGAATGCTGGGATTACAGGCGTGCGCTACCACGCCCAGCCTGCCTCATCTTTTCTCAAAATATTCTCAGCCTTCCCAGTGGCAGGGCCCCTCCCCATCTCGGCAGCACCAGCACGTGTCCAGTGTCACTCCTCTCCTGTTTCCCTGCCCCAGACTCAGCGGGAGCTGTGAGTGTGGTGTTCACTCTAAAATGCTGCAGCTGGTTGAGACAGCTCTTGAGATCCTTTGGCGATGACGTTTGGAGCCGGCATCTCCTTTGGCCCTAGAGCCTCTTTCCCAGGCCCCGGCTCACGACTCCCTGTGTGCACCAGCTCCTGGTGCGTTGACGTTGCGGGGCACCGCCCGGTCTCCTGTGGGTGGCCGCTGCAGGGCGTGGCAGGGGTCAGGGCTGGGTGGGGTCAGCCTGCCCAGGAGTGCTGATGAGTAGGAAGACCTTACAACAGCGCTCCACCCTGCTCTCTGGCCCATCCTTTAACCTAATGTCGTGCGTGGGGCGGAGAGAGCAGCGTACACTACTCTGCGTACTATTGTACACAGGTAGAAATATCTTAAATCTCAGGAAGCATCGTGCTGCATTCTGTTTTTTTCGTTAACTTATGCTCCTCGGTCTTTCCAGGGGGGGCGCAGAGCCCCACCCCATTCAAAGCACGTAAGGTTTGGAATTTTTTATGAAAAGCACCTTTTATACAATTAACGCATGCTTCCATAGAGATCAAGCAATGCAGAGGTAACTGGTATTTACACTTTATTGCTTATTGTTCTGTACTTCTTTTTAAAAACCACTTTATATGGAGATAGATTCAGACACAAAGGCTGCTTATATTTAATGTACACAACTTGACGAGTTTACATAAATGTACATCATCACCGTCTATGTTATAAACCCATCCCTCGCCTGCAAAATCTTTCTCCCTCCTCCTCCTTTTCCTCTTTCTCCTCCTCCTCCTCCTTTTTATGATCAGAACACCTAATAATATCTAGACTCTTAGCAAATTTTTAGGTATACATTATAACAAAGTCAACAATAAGCGCTGTGCGTCACAGCCGATCCCCAGGACTTCTTAAACTCACAGAGCAGAAACTTCCACCCTTTGACCAGCAGTCCCCTTGCTCCTTCCCCAGCCCTGGAGACCCCACCCACTCTGCTTCTGAGAGTGTGTCTATTTAAGACTCATCACATAAGTGAGACACGCGATATTTGTTTTTCTGCATCTGACTCACTTCATGTGCCCAGGTCAGTCCCTGTCTATTTTGGTTATCTTCAGGGTCCCTGTCCCAGGCCAGGGATTCCGTCCACCTCTCCCACGGGATGACCTGGGCACTTCGTTGACCAGACCTGGGCATAAAGAAAGAGCACGTTGGATTCCTGTGGGGACCGCTCTTGGAGGCCAGGCCCCAACAGTGCACTCTAGAAAGCGCAGCTGGCCCTGCTTGGGGTGGTGCAAGTGACCCGGATGATGGGCAGCACCCCTCCCCTAGAAAGCGCAGCTGGCCCTGCTTGGGGTGGTGCAGTGACCCGGATGATGGGCAGCACCCCTCCCCCCCCTCCGCTTTCCTCTTCCTACAACCCTTGAAATAAGTCTGTGAACTGTCTCTAAAATAATCCCAGTACCAAAATAAATAAAATGATGAACACGCTTGACTTTAATTTATAATTTAGCCTTAACTTTCATTATCACTGCTGTATAGTCCTATTTGAAGAGCATCAAAAGCAAAAATGAAACCCTCCAGTACAAGCTGTCCAACTCAGTGTCTTTACTATCATTTTTCCCCCTGAGCATAAAGACATGTTTAAAAATTGTTGTTATATTAAAATCGGCTTCTATTTTTCTCACTGATTATTATAAAAAACACTGACCTCATACTATTTTTACTAACATCATTCTGAAGCGTTACAAATACACCAGAATATCTGTTTTAATTTATTTAACTACTTCCTTCATCGAGCACATAGACTATTCCTACGTCTTCTCTGGTATAAATGCGGTTTCTAGGGGCATCTTTACACATCCACCTAAAGACAAGCTTTCCAGGACAGAGTCTCTACAGACTCAGTGAATATGGCAGAGGCTACACATTTCAAAGTCTGCTTTTTCTCCTCGGGTGCTAGGATTTTACCATAGTTCTTTTTTATTTTGGTAAAATCTACATGATATAAAATTTAGCCTTGTAAATATCTTAAAGTGTTCAATTTGGTGGCATCGAGCACAGTCCCGCGGCTGCGCCGCCATCCCCGCCACCCTTCCTGAACCTCCTGTCTTCCCCAGCTTGAGCTGGTCCTTAGACCCCCTTTCATCTAGTCACACTCCTCCCTCCTTTCCCATCAGCTCCTCCTCTTGGCCTCCCTGTCCACCAGCTGTGGGGACTTCAGGGGGACAGGCAGGTAGGTGGAGTGGGGTGCAGGCCTCCCAGCCCTGGTGGGGCAGCAGCAAGGCCCCTGACGGAGGCTGGGGGGCTGGCCAGCGAGGCAGGTGGGCAGGAAGTCTGCAAAGGCCAGAGTGGGGCTCCCTGAGCTCAGAAACAACAGGGTCCCGAGGTGGGACCATGGAGGAGAGAAAGGCAGCCGTGAGGGTAGAGAAAAACCCAGGGGCCAGGTCAGGAAGGGCCTGCCCAATATCTTAAGTCTTAAAGCCAAGGGCGTGGGCTTCCTTCTGAGGGACAGGGGAGTTAGCGAAGATCTTAGGCAGGAACCTGATTAGTTTGCCCTTTTAGGAGCCTCCAGGTGGGAGGAGGGTGGAATGCAGGTGGGGTTGGGCCTGTGAGAAACAGGGGGCATGGCAGGGGAGGGGCACAGAAGGCACCGGTCTGAGTTGCCGAGGAGGCCTGCTGGGCTAGGTGGCTGCAGCATGGCCTGTGGCCAGTGAGGATGGAGAAGAAGGACCCTGATGTTCGCGAGACAGGACAGTGGATCCCCGGTGCTGGTCCTCACGCCAGGAGCTGGCAGGGCCTGGCCTCTAGGTTTGGGCTGGTGGCTGGTGGTGCCACCAAGGGATGGCACAGCACTTGGCAGAGCCAGGGCAGGGAGATGTGGAGGAGGGGGCCCCAGTCTTTTTGTCTCTGTGCACCAGGGTCCCCGCCACACTTCCTGTCCTCTTCCTTGGTCCTTCAGGCCCATGTTCACTGGTCGGCCTCTGAGGTGGCCCCTGTAATTGCCCGCCTGATCCTCAGCATGACCACGGGCGTGAGGGCGTGCAGTCTCACTCCTCTGGTGAGCTGCTGGCCAGGACATCTGCCAACCACGTGCCAAAGGCCTGGTCCCACAGAGGATGCTCAAAGGGAGCTTTGGGTCCCCCAGAGAGCCTGGTCCCTCGGATGTCCTAGACTTGGGGTTGCAGAGCTGGCACACTGGAAACACCTTCAAGCACAGGCAAAACCAACCCAGCAGAAGCTTTTTCTCCTTAGCCAACTGACCAAGGAAAGGCAGCTAACAAGACAGGGAACTTCTAGATAACAATAATCTTATTTCACCCAAATACCAAAGAAGCCTGGCCGCACCCCACCTCATAGCAGAGGCTGGAGGGAGGCTGGACTTCCACCTGTGGGGCTGGGCTGAGGCCTCCAGCACCTCCTGCTGCTGTAAAGATGCTGAAGACAGAGAGGGGTTCTGACCCCAGTGGCCAGCAGTGGGCCTCCCATGATGCTAAGCCTGGCTTCCACTCAATGGCCGTGATGAGGCGCCCCTCCCTCTTCTCACTGATTTGGTGCCCAAGGAGGCCTCAAGATGTTCACCATCACCCAGGGGCAACTAGGTCATCTCCATGTGGCAGCAAGGGGCCCATGGGATGCTGTATTTCTCTTCCCTTTCCAGCAATCACAGGAACCCTGCCCCCAGATGTCCACAACAAACTCATATTAAATAGAGCAAATAGGAAATGAGATGTCATGCAAACATTGATCTAAAGAAAGCAGTTGGCCATATGACTACAGACAAAGTAAACCTCATAGCGCAGAAATTCACGGAAGACCAAGAGGGACGTCACAACGTGGCAGAAGGTCAACCCACTGAGAAGACATGGCAGTCATGAGTGTTTTCATACCAAACAACAGAGCTGCAAAATGAGTGAAAGCGATGGAACTGAAGGAATTCGTCACAAACGCACAGCCGTCATCGAATACTTTAACTCTCCTCTAAGTCAGTAAGGAAACAATTTACAGACATCGTTGACCAGCAAGATGAAATCAAGCGTTGCAGAGCCCTCGGCCAAATAGCAGAGGGCACTTTCAATTAAGTGTCCAGACGCATGTTTAGGTAGACCATGTCCTGGGCCACGTAACAAGTCTCAACAAACCTGAAAGAATCAAAATTACGTGGAGTATGTTATCTTCCTACAATGGAATTGAAGACATCAGTAGCAGAAATATAATAGAAAATCTCCAAACCCTACAAAATAAAACAACACACTTCTAAATAATGCATGCTGCCAAAGCAGAAGACTCATAGAGGATTTAAAAACACGTAGAACACGATGAAGATATAAAATGTTGGGGCGTCTAGGATGCAGCTGAAGCGCCACGGCCAGGAGCATTTGTGGCACTCAGGTCACACTTAGGAAAAGTCAAAGTTTCAAATGAACTAGGTTTCAGTTCAGGAGCCTAGAGAGGAAGAAAATAAACTCAACACAAGCAAAAGGAAGGAAACAATAAAGATAAAACGTGATGCAGTAAAATCAGACAGGGAGCCAACATTGGAATCATTGAGACACAGAGATTGTTCTCTGAGAAGACAAAAGTCTAAAAAGAACAAAAAAGAAAAAAAGACACGAATTGCCAATATCATAAAATAAGTGCTAGTTTCATTCCCAATCTTCTGAGAAATCTCCGTACTGATTTCCAAAGTGGGTGTACTCGTTAGGGAAGAGGGGGTGATGAATTCATAGAGAATGCATAATAGTAAAAAGGTCATGATGTTTACAAGACTGCCGATTCCAATCTCAAAGACGTCTGGGGCGAGGGTGAGGGAACCCGATGGGGGGGCAACAAGAGCTCTGTACTCCAACACGATGCGAACTTATCACGCACCAAATTAAATAAAAAAGAGAAGAGCAGCTGAGATAAAAAAGAAAAGAAAAACATAGTAGGTGCAGACATCAAGAGGATAACAAGGGAATACTAGGAAACACACACACACACACACACACACACACACACACACACACGATAACCTGAATGAAATGGACGGATTCCTTGAACAGCACGAACCATTGCAACTCATCACATTTGAAACAGGTCAGTTGAATAGCTCTAGACTATTAGGGAAATTAAATTCATAATTGAAAAACTTCCCCCCAAAGAAATAGACAGTACGAGAAGGCTTCACTGGAGACCTCTAGCAAGTGTTTCAAGTGGAATCAATGCCAATACTATCTAATCTGCACGACACATGGGTCAATGGACTAACCAAAGTGGGCCCAAAGGGCTGTTGGCAGAGGTACAAAGCCATCGGTGCTGGAAGGCTAGGTCGGCAGACGGTGCGGAGCAATGGGCATCATAGGCAGAGATGAGACATAGTCAAGTCTCACGCCTCGAATGAGAACTATGCAAACGCAAGCAACGTTTTTTGGGTACTAAAGAGGGGTGTTCTGCCTCTGAGCGATACCCCCAGGCTATTCTATTTTTTGTTTTGAAACAAGGTCTTGTTGGGTTGCAGAAAGTCTTACTGAGGCTGGTCTCAAACCTACAATCTTCCTGTCTCAGCCTCCCAAATGCTGGGATTACAAGCGTGTGTCACCACGCCCGGCTGTAAACTTTTAAGGGAAAAACAGAAGAAAACTTTTCACATCTCCAGATCTTGGGCCAAACAAAGGACTCCTAAACTTGGTACTGTGGGGACGTACATTTAGGAATGTACGTCCCCACAGGCTTGGAGGCCAGACTCCTAAAAAATCTACAGAAGGAAAATACTGATGCACTGGCCTCGCTGAAGTTTAAAAACTGCTTGTGAAAGGAGCGAGCTGGGAAGAGCATGAAGTCGAAGCACTCAACAGAAGAGGAGCTTCGGAAACTACCCTGTCCAGTGAAAAACTTACAGCTGGGATATAGAAAGAACCGCCCGAACTGGACAGAATGAATTGTGCACCCACAAGGCATGGCGACACTCACGGGGCAAGATTGTAGATGGTTAATAAGCAGAGACGACGGCCACATGGGCAGTCATTATAGAAAGGCAAATTAAAGCCACAACAAGGTGCTGTTACGTACATATCAGAAGAGAGAATAAAACAGTGGCGACTCCGAGTGCTGGGGAGGATACAAAACCCACTGCTCACACCCCCCCTGGGGCAGGAAACGGCACAGCTACTTTGGAAACGGGGTTGGCAGTGGCGCACGCTTGGAATCCCAGCATTCGGAAGGCAGAGACTGGAGGAGGATCGCGGTTCGCGGACAGCCTCAGCTGCTTAGCGAGGCCCTTCGCAACTCAGTGAGACCCTGTTTCAAAAATAAAAGGACTAAGAAATAGGGCTGGGGGTATAGCTCAGAGGTAGAATGCCCTTGGGTTTCATCCCTAATACTGCAAAAGAAAAAGAAAAAGAAAGAAAATAAAAGAATGGACTGCTCCACGCCCCACCAACCCACGCCTGGACGTTGAGCCCAGGGAAGCACAGTCTCTTGTCCACCCGTGGGCCTGCACCTGGGTGCTGACAGCAACTTTATCTGTGAGAGCCAACACTGGAAGCAGCCCGCACCCTGCGGTGGCGAATGGTCAGAGGGCTTTCCTGCGGCACCCAGGTCCCTCAGTGGCCGCTTATTGGTGCTGCGTTTGTCTCCTGGGATTGCTGTGACACAGAACCACCAACCGGGCGATGTGGAACGACAGGAATGTATGTCCCCACAGGCTTGGAGCCCAGGGTGTCCAGTCAGGGCCGGCCAGGCCGTGCTCCCTCTAAGCTCTGGGTGGGGCCGTCCCTACACCTTCCCGTTTCTCCATGGCTTCTTCCCTCCCCAGCCCTGAGCACCCGGAGCCTCGTCCTGCCCCTTGTCAGCTGGGCGGCCTCCAGTGTACAGGCTGGGTGTGGAGTGCAGGGACCTGCTCGTTGTCAGGCAGGGCCGCCACCCCAGGGCATCTGTCTGGTGCCAGGGAGAACATAGATCACGAAGCAGAGCCATTTCCCTCGCCCATAAAAAATAAGGGCTGAGAAAAGCGCAGTTTCCACTCCACGTAAGTGATATTTTTTTTTAATAAAAAGCAAAGCCCTCATAGAGCCCCGTGATTATTCTCCTTTTAGCTGTCTTCGAGCGCACTTCACGGGGAAAGGAAATCGAGTGAAGAGGAGGGACGTGACTGGATCTGGGGCAGGGTGCGTGGGTGTGCGAGCAAGTGTGGGGGCTGGAGGCTGTCTGTCCTTCATTCCCGCATGCGGTTACCCGCTCTCAGAGAACGTCGTGGGCAGGATGTGGACAGGCAGCGGGATCCTTGCCTGCAGGGAGCTCCGCGTGTTCATGAAGGACCAGCTTGCGCACGGTGTGTGTCTGTGCCCTGGGGTGTGGAGCGCTTTGTTCCAGCACTTCCTGTGTGCCCAGCATGGGGCCCATCCTCAGCACCAGTGTCACGGTCCCCCGTGCCCAAATCATTGCTCTGGGATGATGTGGGGTGTGCCTGGCACCCACTGCTCAGGCCCAGGGCATGGGGTGACCTGGGTGTGGGGGCAGGGAAAGGGAGCATGGAGGGTAGCCATGGAGACTCTGCCAGGCCCTGGGAGCATGTGGAGGAGGAGCGGAAGCCACTGGGGCTGAGCCATGCCTGGCTGGGCTGCTGATTTATCTGGTCCAGTCCTGAAGCCGGGCATACTGTGCATGGCCCGGCTGGAAGAGTGCATCTGCCTGGGGACCTAGCACAAGGGGAGGCAGGCCTGGACCTCGCCCGCCCCAGGGTTTCAAGAAGAGAGTGGAAACTTTGTTGTGGCCTGGCTCACCCTTTCTGTCTTCCCTGCCCACTCCTCCACCCCCAGGCACCTGGATTCTGGAATTGAAGCTGTTTAACACTAGGTGCAGGTGCAAGGCCGGGGCTGACAGCATCCTTTCTGACCCCAGCTGGCCCACTGCAGGGAAGGCACAGGTGTAGGGGCACCTGTGATAGGCACAGTGTGGCAGGAGCCGGGCTCTGGCCGGGCCTCTACCTGCTCCTCCTGCCTCCCCAGGAGGTCTAGCCTGGGACCCGAGCGAGTGATGGGCTGGCCGTCAGCGGTCAAACACGACCACCTGCCTATTCCTCTTTCAGGGCAGCTGAGGTGGGCCTAGGGTGGGATTTGGTTCTGTCCTGGGGTGGTCACTCTGCAGAGGCCAGCTGCCTGGGAACCTGGAGCCCAGGAGTCTCAAGCCCCTCCAGTGGCCTCCTTGGCCCCTCACAGGCAGGCTGGGGGCACTGACCCGGCTGGGCAGGAAGTGGCTCCTGTGCGTGGAGATTCCCAGCCACCCTCCTGTCGTCCCCGGGTGAGGAGGGCATTGTGCAGGGCCCATGGATCCCGGCTGAGCACTGTCCGCAGGGTTCAGAACACCCTCCGGGCTCCAAGCCAGACTGGCCGGGCTTGTGAAAGGAAAAACCTTATTTCTAGACGCATGAAAGGACATTTCATTTGTTTAGAGACGTTTTGATGGGACACGCCGCGGCCGAGGGCTGCAGAATTAGATGGGATGGTGCCTCCCGGGGTGGTGGCAGCTCTCCCCAGTGCTGCCCACTCCTGGTAATTGCATGTGCCCCCAGCTCCCACTGCCACCAGTCCTCGCTGCCCCGCCCGGCTCAGCTGCTGACAAAGCTTGTGTCCACTTGTCCAGCCGGCCTTCAGTGGCAGGTTAATAGCCAGGCAGGGCCCCCTGCGCCAAGTGCCATGTTCAAACACATCAGGCTCCAGCAATTAGTGCCACGGAGGGGACTTTCGGCGGACCAGAGCTGGCGCCACACAGCCTAATCGATGGCTGTTAATTGAAGTCAGGCGCTCAGCGTCCCTGGCTCTCAGAGGGAGGGAACCCCGCATGCTGTGTGTGGAATCCGTGAGTGCCTGTGCTTTGCGCCTGCGCGTCTTAGCCCTGTCTAGCCTCAGAATTCCTCCAGCCCCTCCCTGAGAACACCTGCAGATGCTCTGGACTGGGCCGGCCTCCCCGGCTGCTCTGGATCTGCCCTGCCAATCCACCTGGACTGTGGAGTCGATGCCCCAGGCTGTTCCCACGGCTTCCTCTCCTCCCACCTGCTCACGGTCTTGTCCTTGGCCAGACGTGTGGAAACGTCAGTGCCTGGATGGTTACAGGCTCAGTGTGACCCTGGAGACGCACTGGAACCCAAGGGGCGGTTCCTGCTTGACCCCCATCAGGGCCCTTGCCTGGGAGCCAGATTTGGCCGCTGAGAATGAAGCCCCTGCTGAGTGTGGAAAGTTCAGACCAGGGCTAGTCTAGGGAAGCCGGGGTGGGCATCCTGCCACAAAAGCTGGAGACCAGGGAAGGTCGGGAGGGGGAGCAGGACCGGTGAGGACTGCGAGGAGCACATGCCCCTGCTCACTGGCTGTCTGGGGCACTGGGCGCCATGCCTGATTTCTCTGGGCCTCAGTTTCTCCCAGTGTAACATGAGGAAATTTCAGGACAGGACCCGACTTGGCGTGCTGGCAGGGTGCGCAGTCATCTCTGATGGCCGGCACACCATGGTGCTCAGAGGTCCTCGGTCAGGTCCCCATCCTGGGTGTCACCCTCCCCTTCACTACCTTGACACGTGTCCAGTGCTGGGTTGCATACTCTGTTCCTATACGGTGAGGGAGAAGAAAACTGGACGAGAGTGGGCCTGGGGCTTGTTTGAATGGAATGCAGACATGCAGAGCCCGGGAGTGGGGTGGGAGGTCCAGGCTCGGCGTGGGGCAGATCTGCTCCGGCCGGCAGCAAGGCAGGGTCCCGGGGCCAAGGCAGGGCCCTGCTGGGCCCCTGTGAGGCTGTGAGCGGGTGGGCAGCAATCAGAGGCCTGGGCTGGTGGCTGGTGGCTGGTGGCCAGGCTGGCTCGGAAGCCGGCTCTCGGCCTCAGCAACCTCACTCCTTCCAGGGGACCCCATCTCTGCAGGGCCTCTGATGAAAGCCGGCTCCGCCTGCCGATGCCAAGGGCCAGGTTGAGGCTCTGCCTGCCTCTCCCGCTGGGCTCTGCTGGAGCCCACCTGTGGTGAGGGCGACCCCAGCTGGCCCTTTATTCTGACTGTTTGTAGTCCCTCACAGCCAGGTCTGCCAGCTCCTGACGGCTCCAGAGGGGCCTCAGCCAAACGCGCCCCATCACACGGCAGGCTGGGGGAACCAGGGAAAGGAGCGAGAGCACCCACTCTGCCCGCCGTGGCCGGCCGTGCTGCAGGCTGGTGTGCTCCACCAAGGACGTGGCTCTTCCTGGAGAGTGAGTCTGAGCTGTGACATCAAGTTCCTGGGTTCGAGGGTAGCTCTGTGGGAGTGTGGGAGCTTGGCAACTTCCTGAAGCCCCGACTGGGCTGGGCTGGAGGGGAGTCCATGCAGCGCTGGGGAGCAGGCTTGGGTGCAGGCCCCCAGCCAGGACAGAGGTCCTAGGCATCCAAAGTCCTCAGAAGGCAGTTTTCTGGTCCCCATCTAGGATTTGAGGTGGGGCTGGCAGCATGCATTTTAAGAAGCTCCCCCAGGGGAAACTGAGCTCACCTGAGGGTGGGCAGGGTGCGGCAGAGCACCGGGCGGTGACAATGGATTCGGAGGTGACAGCCAGGCGGCATGGCCTCCCTGCCCCAGGCCTGCTCTGTGGCTGGACGTATCCCCAGTAAATGAGTGATAGACACACTGGCACATCCGTCCTCCTCTATTTCCTTAGCGTGAGCCCATTGTAGAGAATCTGGAAAGTACAGGAGAGCGATGGGCACCGAGAGCCATGCACCTGGCTTGGGGTGGGCAATGGCATGACAGACACACGTGCGGCGAAACTGACCATCGTGAGCACCCTTGGGTGTGCAGGTCAGTGGCCTCACGTACAGTCCCCGCTCTGTGCAGCTGCCACCCCACCCACCTCTGGAATCTTCTGGCTCCACGAACTCTCCAGCCCATCCTCAGCCCCTGAAAACCTTTGGACTTTCTTTCCGTGAATCTGAGCGCTCTAGGGACCTCATAAACAAAATCACACCGTACTTGTCCTTTGTGACCGGCTTAAGTCACTGGGCAGAGGGTCCTCCGGGGTGACCATGTTGCAGCAGGGTCATAAGTTCCTCCCTTTTTAACACCAAGTAATATTCCACTGTCTTGTTCATCCCGTCATCTGTGGACATCGGCTGCTCCCACCTCCCGGCTCCCGTGACAGTGCTCTACAGGGGTCTTGCCTCAATCACTGGCCCCCGCTATCCTCTGGCATCACTAATTCTTGCGGCAGGCTGTGTCAGGGGCCACAGGGGCATCTCTCCCTGTGGCCTGTGGTGGGGCCATGCCGTTCCCACATCCTCCACGGCCCTCCAGCACGTCTCCGTCCTGCAGTCTCCGGGGTGGACTCACTGGGCCCGCCTCTCTGGCCAGGACACTTTGGCAGGAGCTGCCAGGCTGTGTCTCAGGACGGCCCGGCCTCCCCAGCGCCAGGTGGAACAATTAACCCGAGGGCCGCTCACGCCGTTGAGATTTTTAATTTCCTCCGCTCTTTGGAGGGCATATGATTTATCTCCATGGTCTGCTTGGCCACGGTGATGCCTGTTCTGTGGGCTCTTTTCATGTATTTTGCGCATCTGTCTGCATGCGGCTTAGTATTTTTCTTATCGGCTTGAGCTACTTATGTATAATAAGCAGTCCACGTCGTGATTGCTGCGAACATTTCCCGCCTCTCCTTTGTCGCGCTTCCTGGCTGTGCGGGTCTGACATATAGAAATGTGATTTTCTGTTATCAGATGGTTGCTTTGTGCTCCCCTCTTAGATGTTCAGGGCCCAGATAAATCTCTGTCCCCACTTCCTTCTAGTTGTCTGGGGCATTATCAAATGCGAGGGAGAACCTGGGCTGGGGGTAGACACACAACCAAGGCCCTTCCTGGCTCCCTTTGGGCAGCAGGCCCTGGTCTCTGTGATGTTCCAGGGCCTGGACATTGGCAGCTGTCCCGTCC
The DNA here is from genome assembly GCF_963383645.1 of Muscardinus avellanarius. Taxonomy (NCBI): domain Eukaryota; kingdom Metazoa; phylum Chordata; class Mammalia; order Rodentia; family Gliridae; genus Muscardinus; species Muscardinus avellanarius. The sequence continues at coordinate 2,295,601 of NC_137789.1, forward strand.
CCAGCATGCCTGTGCCCTGGAAGCTTCCTGCTGGTCAAGTTCCCCGTTCCCAGTGACACTGGCCGGGACCTCCCTCTGGCTTCCTGGCCCCTGGACCACAGCTGTGACCTCCCTGGCCCAGGGCTGGGCTGCTCCTAGCCTCCATCCCATGCTTGCTTTGGACATCACCCCTCACTGGGAATCGATCGAGGGCGGGACCAGTTCAGACGAGTTTCCGTCCAGACAGGCAAGGTTCACTACCGTAGACGGCGGAGGAGAAGCGTGGCGTGCGGGCTTCTACGGAGGGAGTCCAGCAAGTGGTGTGGACTCTACGTTTTTATCACTTTGAATCTCACTGTGATGTATAATTACATCGCACCACCCAAAGCCTGAACTTGACAGCTGTGATTGACAAATTTAACCCATTTACACTGTTATAATTCCTGCCGCCCGACTTCCTCATCCCCATCTCTGCTTTTCCTTTTGGGCTCCCTGGTCTTTGGCGTCCCTTGGATGCCTGCCACCTCCCGCTCGTGTACCCCGGCTTCCCAGCGGGACACGGACCCCACGGTGCTCACAGGGCTCCTTGACTCACCTGGCCAGTCATGCTGATCTCTTCTAGAGCTTTCCTCCTTGCTTATTGTAGATTTCTTTCTACATCTTCTCCCTTTCTAGACATGGGTTCTGTAAAGATGGCAATGGGACGTTTGGAGCATCTGGTCGCCTGGCTCAGCTCTCGTGGTGCCCCCTTTTCCTTCTCCCCCAGCTTCTAAGCATTTGTGCCTCTTTATGGAAACCACTCATCCTGAACGCTGCTGAGTATTTCCCGTATTGCATTCATCATAGTATTCAAGTGATCAGTTTGCTGAATGCTAAATTCCGGCTTCCAAGTTCTTTCCCTTTGGTAATTTAAAACGTGGCTGCACTTTCTATCACGCTGCTAGCGAGGGGTGCGATGTGGACTCGCTCTCCTTCCTGGACCACCTGCTTCCTCTCTTTGGCAGTTTTTGGGAATAAGTGGGTCTTGGAAGTTTCTTAAATTTTACTGGAGTTTGTGCGGGAGGGTTTCTCATGACCTTGCCCTTGATGTTTCCTGAGCCCCTTAGCTCTGAGGTCTTCGGTCCCCACCAGTCCTGGGGAGTCTGCCTCTGCCCCCCAGAGACACCCTTCTTCCTGGGGCTGTCTTGCAGCCACGGGTCTTCTGCTCCTGCTGCCTGTCATCTTGGGGCTCTTCTGTAAGGTCTGCTCTGTATTTCCTCTGCTCTGGGCAGAGTCCCCTGGTCTCTGGCCCCCGTGGATTCTGCTCCCCATCCATTGCGCTGTCTATCCCCCCCCCTTCATGTTCCCTTTAATCACTAGCCCTCCACCCTATGGGCTGTGCTCGGAGCTTCTGTTTATATACCAGCGTCCTATGTCACGGTCCCTCCCCCAGTCCATTGCAGATCATGTCGTGTCTGTGTGAGGTTCGATCTGTCCATCTCAGGCTCCTGTTCTGTCCTCTCTCACAGTTTTGCGTGTGTTCGGTTGCTATCAGGAGGTTCCTGTGCTTGTAAATTCACCTTTCTTTAAGGCAGGGTGCCCTTGGCCTTTGGCACAGCTGGTGACGTCTGTGGGTTCCCTCGCAGGATTAGACTTTCAGCCGTTGCACTTGTATAGCTGCACAAAACCAACTGTACGGAAGTCCAGCCATCAAAATCTCAGAAAAGCGAATGTTTGATATCATAGCGGAAGTCGTCCTTATCAGCGCGGATCTAGCTGGGATGCCGTCACACCATGTTCGTGATATTTGGAAAAATCTGCGCTGTCTGCTGGTGGCAAAGTCGTAGGAACGAAAGTGATTGGATGCTTATGTTCATTCACATTAGGGAAAACACTCCGTTTCCACTGGAAACAAAGCGCGTGAGAGCAAAGGTGTGATCTCTGTCCCCACTGGGTGCCTGGCCTCAGGTGAGCCCAGGGCTGCCACCTGCTGTCAGGCAGACACCCTCCCTGACCACGCCTCAAGTCCTCTGAGATGGGCAGCCCATCCTTGGGATGGCCTTAAAAGCTGAGTTTTTAAGCTCAGGAATTTCTGAGTCAACTTAGTAAGAACCCACTCCCAATATCACCTGGACACCAGGCCTGCCCTCAGCTAGAATCCCTCTGGGACAGTTTACCACTCTACCTCTACCCCCGTGTTTTCTCCCAGTCATTTCTCCCCAGCCCCAGCTGCTCCTTGGCTGTTGAGATGGAGCCCATTTCTCTACCAAGGACTCATTTCCCCTTTTGCAACACTCCCTACACAGAATCTGCATGGATGGCTTTCACAACTGTCCAGTCCCGGTTTTCTCTGACAATGAAACACACCATGTTGGAAGGACCAGGCCTGAGTCTGACACTGGGCAGGATCTTGTCAAGCCCCAGAAAAGTAGATATGGGTGCATTTACCACCACTGCCCCTGCCCTCTGGCAGGAGGGTCCTCTCAACCCCTGGCGGGTTGGGGGGCAGCCCTGGCCCCAGCACACAACAGAATGCTGAGTCCAGCCTGCTGTCCATCATCGCCAGTGGAGGCTGGCCACCCTTCGGCAGTGACCAGGGCCAGGTAGCCCTGTTGGAAGGCTGCAGGGGATGGGGACAGCCAGGACTCCTAGCCCAACTCTGCCCAGCTGCAGACGCCTCCACTCTCATGCCTCCCGGCCTCAGAGCAGGTGCCTGGCCATGGAGCCCTCCCTTCCACAGGAGTCTGGCTTCCTGCCGCATGGTGGGGACCTGACAAGGTGACCTCAGGGTATCTCCCACCACCCTGCAGGTTTGCCCTACTCCTGACCCCAGTGCAGAAGCAGCCCTGACCCTGGTAGCTAGGTCTGTGGAGGGTGATTCACATGCCTGGGAGGGTGGGTTCCCGGCCTGTAGATGGCTGTCTCCATGTTGTGCAGGGATGATAGTGGGGTGGGGGAGAACTCTCCATGCCTGTTACCCCATAGAACCTCCGTTACCTCTCAACAGCCCACCTCCATGCAGTCTCAGCTCAGGGCTTCCCTGTGTGACTTTGGTTCGGGGACAGAACTCAGTCCAAGATGCCTTCCGAACGCCTGTTCCCAGAATCCCGGGTGACTCAGGCCCCTGGGAGTTGAGCAGTGTGTGACCTCTGCCATCAGCAGGCACTGGCTGTACTCTGTTTCTTGAAAGAAACAGCAGAGAAAAGTGCATGACCCAGCCTTGCCCCCGTTGTGTGGTCCTCTGGAACCAAGAGAGGGGGCCTGCCTGCCTGTGGGTCCTGGGTGGGCCTGCTTCTCCTGCACACAGCAGGCAGGTCTTCCAAGCAGCTGGTTTAATGGCTCAGCAGGAGGGCAGGGAGGCCCAGGCCTGTCCTGCGCTCTCCAGGCCTCACTGATAGAGCTGGCTCTGGAGAAAGCCCAGGCGGGAGAGTGAGATGAGAAATGTCACTTACCAGTCGGCCTTTCATGGGCTTATTTCAGATCCACAGGCCTGGGAACGGGGCCTGATGGGTTTTTAAGGACTCCCATTGTGTTCATTTCCCACCAAAATGAGGGTCACACTCCGGGCTAAGTGATGCAAATCACTTCCCCTCTCTCCAGATCAGAGCACAGAGCTGATAGCTGTGCGTCTGTCTTCACACACATGGGCCCAAATGCAATCTGCAGACGGTGCATATGCTTCCTGGCCTGTGCACACACACGAGCATGCCTGTGTACACAAGTGTGCGCAGGTGCAGGGCTCTTCACCCAGGTGCACACAGGTGGCGTGTTCAGATATAACTCCTCAAGGTGAGCGCCTGCATCGCAGAGTCACACGGCAGGCATGCCGGAGAAAGCCGAAGAGTACGGATGTGCACACGCAGGCTCTCACTGGCATCCTGGCCACGCCTGCTCCTGCAGAGAGACACACGTGGCCCAGCACGTACTCACACACACTCACGCGGGCAGGCGAACGCCTGCCCTCCACATCAAGTCCCCAGTGGTTAAAAGTCAGACATTAAAAGCATTAATAAAAGACGCTGCCAGAAGTCCAGTCGTAACATTGATTTCCTCGTTGTCAGAGCTGAGTAAATAAACCCCAAGTGGCATTTAATACTGGCTCCGCTCACAGAGGACCAGGTTCTGACGAGAGGCAGAGCCAGTAAACATTTATAACCTTCGTCAGCGCCAAGCAGACTGCAGAGCCCTGGAGCCCGCCGGGACACCCCCGGGCAGCCTTCGGGCCGGTTGGCCCCGTCCGTGGACTCGCTTACCTGAACAGGGGGAGCCTCTGTTGGTAAGAAGATAGGCCGAGGTCCCAGAGGACTTGACCCCCTTCTGCAGAGCCAGTGGAGGCCCCCTGGAGACCATCCAGGTAGAGGCCACCCTGCCTTTGCCCAGGCTAGCCCAAGCCTGATAGCACCTCTCCCGCACGCCTGGGAAGCGTCCTCCTGCCCACCGCCTCCCACGTCTGAGTGCATCGCGAGCCCGCCTCCGTCAAGGGCTGAACTGTGTCCCCAAAAGCCATGCAGTGTGTCCCAGCCCCAGTGCTGAGGGTGTGACTGGGTGTGGAGACATGATCACTGTTGGTTAAGATGAGGTCCCCAGGTGGGGCCTAATCTACCCAGCATTCTTATAAGGAGGGAAGATGAGTCTGTAGACACAAACGGAGGAATGACCACGCAAGGACACCGAGAAGATGTGGAGGCGAGGCCCCTGCACCGGGGCCACGGGAGGTGGTGGAGCCCTTCAGAGGCAGCGTGGGAGGTCTTCGGGTCACTGGGGGCGTGCCCTTCCAGGGGACAGCGGGGCTCTGGCCCCTCCTCTTTCCTGTGTGCTCCCCAGCAGGACGAGGCTCCAGAAGCAACAGGCTAAGTGACCACGGAACAAACTCCAAAATCGAGAACCCAAATAAACCTCCCGTCTAGCTGGCGCCCGGCGTTTGTTGCGGGTGGAGAGCTGCTGGCTCACCGCCGCCGCTGCTCGTGTTCCTCGATGGACCCGCGTTGCCTCCGTCACCACTGCGTTCTTCTGCGTATTTTGTGTTGAGAATCAGAAGAGAGTAACTTTTAGCACTATCCAGCTGAAAGCATCTCGCTCCATCTTCGGCTTTTGAAAGACATTTTATAAGGTCTGGATTTTAGACTCTTGGGATCCTTTGTTTCCAGCTCTTTGACGATGTTGCTCCCAATCTTATGTGTTGATCTCTGTGAGAACTCTACCGCCAGCTTTATATTTGTTCCCCTTTAGGAAACATGTCCTTCTTTGTTCTTTAGCGAAACGGTTAGGGGGAGGTGATGGTGCAGGAAATGGAGACAGACCAAGGGCTTGAGCAACCAGAGTGGGAGCAGAGCAGTGCCCAGGTCGGGTTAATCATTCTTCGTGCCAGGCAAGCCCAGCCTGTGGACGGGGCCACCCTGGGATAGCAGTTTCTGTTCCTGTGCTGGGTGAATCCTGGTTTCTGTTTCCTCTGACCTGCTCAGGGTTTGCCCCGCCCTTGGGCAGTTTTCTCACATGTCGGCTGTGATCTGCGTTGTGCTGAAAACCAGGAGCTTCCCAGGTCTCGGGCTGTCTCTGCAGCTCCTGTCCAGTGCTCTACCCTGTGAGCGCTGACCACCCTCGGCTCCAGTCTGCGTCTTCAATTCCGAGTCCACAGGGCTCGGATTGGTTCCCTCTCCCACGTCAGGACCTGGAAAGCACACTGTGGCCCTTCTGGGGCTCGGCTGGCTTGTTCTCCCTCCTCAAGGAGCACCCGCTTCTGTGGCCTGATGTCCAGTGTAATGAAACCATTGTTCTATATATTTTGTCAATTTTTGAGGGTGGGGACTCCAAGGTGGCCAGCAGGGTCCCTCTGACTGAGGGTTTCACAAGGCCAGGGGAGTGGACAGAAACAAGGTAACTAGACGGAGGCCCCTGTGGGAACCAGGTGGGCAATGCAGCAGGATGTGAGAGGCCCTCTCTGGCTTCCTGAGTTTTTCTTCTTTTCAAAAAGTTTTATTTTATTTTGAGTTGACACGTAATAATAGCAGAAATTTAGGAGGTATAGTGTGGTGTTTTGGTCTGTGTGTACATGGTACAGTGATCAGATCAAGATAATTAGCACATCGGCTCACCTCTAACATTTATCATCTCTTTGTGGTGAAACATCAAAAATGTCCTCTTTCTGGTGATTTTGAAATATGTGTTATTGTTAATTACAGTATCCCTACTGTGCAATAGAACTCGAATTAATCTTTTTCCTGACCACTGTCTCTGTTGATTCGCGTCTCCCCCGCCCCAGCCCCCTGGGCCCCTGGTGACACTTTCTACTCCCAACTTCTGTGAGGTTGACATCTGAGCCTCCACACGGGAGTGGGATCATGGGGTGTTTGTCTCTCTGTGCCTGGCTTATTTCACTTAAAATAATGTCCTTTCGTTTCCCCTGTGCTATTGCAAATGACAGGATCTCATTCTTTTTAAGTAGCTGGATGGTTCCATTGTATACATGGACCACATTTTTCCATATCCATTTGTCTGTTGATGGACACTTAGCCAGCAATCTCACGACTGGGTATTTATCCAAAGGAAATAAAGTAAGTGTATCAAAGGGAAATCTGCACCCCCCATGCTTATTGTAGCACATGTCACAGTAGCTAAGATATGATTTTCTGTTTGAAAGCAGAGCTGGCAGGACCTCTGGGGCCAGGAGGGCTTTGTGGGGAAGGGAGAAAGAGAAGCGCCTGGAGCTGGGTGCAGTGGCGTGTGCCTTTAATTCCAGTACTTAGAGGCCGAGGAAGGAGGGTTGTAGGCTTGAGGCCAGTCTCAGCAACTTAGTGAGACTCTCAGTGAAACCTGTTTCAAAAATTAAAATAGGGCAGGAGGTATAGCCCTGCCTGCCCTGAGATTCCTCTGCAGAGTCTAATGGGGCTGGACCTGGTCACTTTGTCACCACGCATATTCAAAGACATGATTCTGAGACCAGAAGTTACTTGGTGAGACAATGCGAGTGGCCGCCTCAGCTGACCAGAGCTCAAGGCAGTGGCCTGACTCTGAGCCTCGGCTTCCTGCTCGTGCTGCGGGGACATCACAGTCCTGTCCTGGGGGGTGTGAGGCTCCGTCAGGCTGGGGCGCCCTTGCAAACCAGAGTTCCGGTGGTCAAGGTTCAGGTCGCCGTGGCACGTGAGCAGGGTGCCCCTGGGACCTGTGCGGCTCAGGGTTTGGTGACACGGGAGAGTGTTCTCAGATCACCACTGGCCCTGGGTGAGGCTGCAGGGAGTCAGTGCACCTGCTGAGCTCCCATCCCTCCCCACGCTGCAGCCCGGCCTCCATCTCCTGGTCTCCTGGTCTCCTGGTCTGGCCATCCCAGGAGCTGCCTTTCTCAGTGGGAGTCCAGTCCTTCCCCTGTCTCCTGGCTCAGCTCACACTGGTGTGGCCCTCAGTGCAAGCCGCATCCCTGCTGCCTCTGAGTCCTCTCAAAAGAAGGATTCTTTTGTGTGTGTACCTGGGTGGACACCAGCTTTACAGAGGTGGGTTTGGTGTCTGCGCAGCTCTCTGCCCATCCGCCCCTGCACAGGCTCTCCTTGTGGACAGACCCCTGGGCTTACTGCTTGGTCACAAAGTTGAGGGTGGAGAGAGACACACGGCCCGGGGACAGGATACATCCTGGAGGTTCTTGCTCTTCTCTGCCAAGTGTTAATGAGATGACAACTCAGGATGCTTTAGGGGGAGAAGGGGCGATGGGTATGAGCCCCAGGATCTGCTTGCCTCGCCCTGTGGCCCCTCCCGCCACGCCACCTCCCAGGAACCCAGCGGCAGCCTCCATTTTTCTGGGTCCTGCCGGGTCCAGTGAGAGGCAGAGGGCTCTGGCTCTGGCTCCTCCGCTGGGTTGGTGGGGAGTGCCCACGCTGGCGGGCCCATCCGAAGGTCTGACTTCCATCTTGTCCCAGGGCCTAAGTCCCAGCCACTCATTCAGCATCTATGATCTGAGCTTCTACTACGCTCTACACTCAGCAAGGACCACGCAGATGGGAAACTGGCCGTGTGGTATCTCAGAGCCGACAGAAACCCACCTGCGATAGGTCTCAGGGGACCGTGGGGTCAGTGCAGCGAAGCAGGTGACCAGGAGTGGGCGGGGGCCAGAGCAAGCGGCTGTACTAGCAGGTCTCAGGGACACAGGACGCAGGCCTGGATGGTAAACAGAGCCCCCGGGGGCCCTGTGGAGTGCTGCTGTGCTCAGTGGTCTGGCTTCGGACAGCCCAGCCAGCAATGGCCCATCATCCCACCCCTAGGTCGGCAGCACATCCCATCCCAGGTTTGATAATCAGATGCCAGGCCCTATGGCCAGGTAAGTGGGTGACTGGCCGATTCGCCCATAGCTACACTGTGGGGACTCTGTGAACCCACACTGGGAGAGGCTCTAAATTTGCTCATGGTTAGTCAGCATCCCGGGCAGGCCCGAGGCACCTGGACGCCCGGGCGTGCTGCGTGTTAGTCCTCCAGGAGGTCCGTGACCATGCTGCCTCAGGCTTCTGCACCTCGGCACCTGACTCAGAGCCACCCCAAGAAAGGCTCTATGCTGCCCGAGGGCGCCCCCTTCCGCCAGCCTGTGGCAGGCAGCGTCAGCCTGAGACAGACGGAGCTGCCCAGTTGGCACGGTTTTGAGAGCGTGATGGGATGGCCAAGGACTTTGACCTTGTCCTGTCGTCCGCATGGCCCTGGGGCGCCGGAGCAGGTAGCAGAGTGGCCACGGTGCCTCCGTGCCTGTCACTCTTGTCAGCTCCGGCTCTGCCCCTGGGCCAGGCCGTGGCCCCAGCCTTCTCTAGATGGAACAGCGAGGGAATAATTGTCATGTCAAGCCCCGGGCCTCTGACAGCCACCAGGAGCCACAGGCAGGCGGCCTTTCTCAAATGCTACTCCTCATTTCCTCTCAGGAGGCGAGAGCTGGAGGGCAGTGAGCTGGCAGCAGGCCCATTGCTGCTCTGCAGGGCGCAGGGGACTGCAGGGACCACAGGCTGCTCCTGGAACCTGGGTGCCAGGGCCACTCATGTCTCACTTTCTCTGTCCTGGAGCATTCGCCCTGGGCAGCAAACCCGGCACGCCAGCCAGCGATGGGCCTGAGACAGCGGTGTGTCCATGTCTAGGAGGCTCAGGACTCAGTTTCCTGCATGAGTGTCCGTGACAGAGGGCGGGTGGAGTGCGATGGACTCCACCTGCCGACGGTGTCCTTGGTGCTGGACCTGCATGCTTTTGCCACAGTAAGCCAGGCAGGGAGGGAGGAACCAGGCCACTCACATATGCACATGTGCAATGACACGCTCATATACCCATGTGTGAAACACACACTCACACACATGCGCACACACACCCATGCCATTGTGGATACCTGAAGGGCAAGGCCGCCAAGAGGACCTGGCCACGGCAGCCCATGGCGGGCGCCTGTTGACTAATGCTTTAGCCCTGGTCCTGCCAGTGAAGCGCTCATTGAGGTCGCGTCATCAGCTGCCCCTTTGGCATAAAGTCCAGGCTTGAGCCAGTGGCCATCCCCTCCTGGCCTGCTGGATTGCAAGGCCCCCAGCAGTGTGTTGGCGGCTATCGGTGAGTGAGGGGCGGTGCTCTGCTCAGCTGATGTGATGTGCTTATTTGGGATAGGCTGGGCCCACGTGGGTCCCTCAGCCAGAAGGGCGTGTTGGCCACCATCCCCCTCCAGATGCTCTGAAAACACACACGAGGGCCCCACCTGTCTGTGGAGACCCGGGCATGGGGTGCTCCGAAGCCCAAGGCCAAACCTTCCCCCAGCTGATCAAAGCCACACTTTAGTGACTGATGGGGCTGGATGGTGGCCTTGGCTTGCAGCCCTGGCCAGGAGGGACATCAGCCCATGTGGCCTAGGAGAGCTAGGAAGGGGAGAATGCCCTAGCCATCATGGCTGCCCTGGCCGCCTGGCCTGAGCCAGACCGTAGTGGAGAGAGCTGCAGGTGGTGCCAGGCCCGAGGAGGTGGTTTGAGTGCCCAACTGCAGCCTCCCTGACTGGTGCCAGCTCTCCCGGTCTGGTGGGTGCCCTGGCCGGCAGTGGCACAGGGCTCACCAGGTGTCTGACAAAGCAGTAGGCCCCAGCCAGCCCTGGCTGCTGCCCCAGGTGCTCCGTGGTGATTGGGGGGCTGGGCTGGGAGCGAGGACCCTGGCTGCTCCCCTAGGTGCTCCTGCTCTGTGGTGATTGGAGGGCTGGGGCTGGGAGGGAGCCGCCCTGGGAGGGGGTTCCCCTCAGTCAGGGAATTTGCATCTCAAAGAGATAAATGGAAAACCGGCTGTCAGCATATCCCTCCAAGAGAAGAGATGTTTGTCCCTGAGGAAGGGCAGAATACAACAGGAGCAAATTTCAAACAGGAGGCAGAGGGAGTGCAGTTGCGGGGAGGAGCTGGAGCTGCGCGGTGGTTCCTGCAAAGGCTGACCTTCCTGTGTGCTGCCCACCATGCACTCCCACCCAGCCCCACCCGGCCCCACCCTGGCTGGGGGAGCTCTGTTCCGCACCCCTCTGGGGGGCCCAGAGGGGCACCCAGGCTCCTCCTGTGTCCCTGCTTCTGTAGCCCATGCTGGAGCCTGGGGACTCCAGGTCTGATCACCCTGGGGTGGTCCTGTAAAGACCCTGCTTTGTGGAGCTTGTGCCATCCAAGAAAGAGACAAAGGGCATGGGGTGGATTAATGAGAAGGTTTTGCATCACTCCGAGGGAGCTGAGGACTAGGAGATGAGGGCGGTGGGCGGGGCTAGGCGTGCGGGACAGGGTATTGCCGTATGAAGCGGGCCAACCAAGTGGCCACTTAGCTCAGGGTCCTGCCTCGGTTGTCGACAGCTGTTTAACAAATGACCACCAAACATGGCGGTGGGGGGTACAGTGATGTATCAGCACATGGTGTCTGTGGGCAAGAGTCAAGCGGGCTGAGCTGGGCCTCTGTTCAGGGTCTCTGGGGCAGTGGAGGTGGGGCGGGGCCTGGCTGGGGAGGGCTCTGCTTCTGAACTCCCTGGTTTGGTGGGGGGTTCCATTGCTGAAACCCAGAGCCTCATTTCCTTGGCCATTGATGGGACACCTCCCTCTGCTTTGGGCTTCCTGGGCCTCCCTGATGAACTGGCCACTTGCTTCAGCGAGAGAGGGAGTGTGCCAGCCAGGTTGGAGTCACCATCACAGGTGACAGGGTATCACTCGAGCCACACTGGGGCAGGTAGCAAGTTGCCGGGTTCCCCCGCTCAAGGGTTGTGGTCCTGAGGAGCGTGGGTCACAGGAGGCCGGGCTCAGGCTTGCGGCAGGAAAGTGGGTTTTGATCCTGGAAGCCAGGGTCCCCATCAGGGCAAGAGGAGGGCCTTCACACAGCGACATGCTGCTCACCTGGCACTGCCAGGCAGCTGGGCATCACCCCTTGCCTTCTGAGGAGCGTCATGCTGGGGCCTAGGAGATGGAAAGTGCCTGGACTCACAGCTGAGGGCTTTTCTTCTCTTGCATATGCAGCCTGGCAGGTGGTCTAGAGCCAGGTGGGCCCCTCAGGCACCCTGGGCTGAGGGTGAGAAGAGAGCCCAGGTGGGCCGTGCCTGCAGGGGACGCTGCACAATGCACACATGTTGGGAGCAGGTTGGGCTTTCTTGGCTACTCTGGACCCAGCCCCGCCCAGCCCACCTCAGAGCAGTGCCCCTTCCCCTCACCTGGCCCAGAGGGTCCTCACTCCCACCTGCTGCAAAATGGGATGGAGAGCCCAGGTCAGAGGAGGAGCCTCTTAACCCAAACTGCAAACTCCGATCCAGCTGTCAAGGCAGGATTTATGGCTGGAGCTCCGTCATCCTGACAGCCTCCCTCCCTGAGTGTCTCGAGCGCATCAGTAACAGTGTGAGCACTGTGGGTAAATATGCACTTAAGGAGCGGCTGCGAGTGTAATTAATGTGATCGCCCCTTGCCTCTGCGTGGCGAGTGCTTTGGGATGCCGCCCTGGCAGCCGTGCTGGTGGAGCGCACCGCCACGTGCTCGGAGTCGGGACTCGGGCGCTCTGGGACAGGCCCAAACTCATCTTGACACCTTGGGCAGGTCGCTTTAGCTCTCTGGCCACATGCGTCTAAGCTGGCATGTGATGAAGCTGGAAGGGTGTGCACTGAATGTCTGTACCCCCACAACTTTACATATTGAAGTCCTAACCTCTAGTGTGATGGAATTTGGAGATGGGATTCTCTAAAAAAGTAAATAGATCAAATGAGGTCACAGGGTGGGGCCCCAATCTGGAAGAATCAGTCTCCTTTAAGCAGAGACACCAGAGAGCTCTCCCTCTGCATATGTGCATCAAGGAAAGACCATGGGTTTCAGTCAGAATCTAACTGCTATGACATAAAACACCTGACCACCAATACTTAGAGAAAGGAAGATTTATTTGCTTACCATTCTGGAGATTTCAGAGGTTTAGTCCATGCTATGCAGGTCATGGCTATGGAGTTCAGGGCATGGCGTGGGGAGTAGAGAAAGACAAGCACAAGGGTTCTGCTCTCACATCACAGAGGCTGGAAGGACAGAGAGAGGGGGGGGAGGGAGGGAGGGAGGGGAGGGAGAGAAAGAGAGAGAGGGAGGGAGAGAGAGAGAGGGAGAGAGGGAGGGAGAGAGAGAGAGGGAGAGAGAGAGGGAGGGAGAGAGAGAGGGAGAGAGGGAGGGAGAGAGAGAGAAAGGGAGAGAGAGAGAGGGAGGGAGAGAGAGGGAGAGAGAGAGGGAGGGAGAGAGAGAGAAAGGGAGAGAGGGAGGGAGGGAGAGAGAGGGAGAGAGAGAGGGAGGGAGAGAGAGGGAGAGAGGGAGGGAGAGAGAGAGAGAGGGAGGGAGGGAGAGAGAGAGGGAGGGAGGGAGGGGGAGAGGGAGGGAGAGAGAGAAAGAAGAAGAAGAAGAAGAAGAAGAAGAAGAAGAAGGAGGAGGAGGAGGAGGAGGAGGAGGAGGAGGAGACAGACGATGAAGAAGAAGATGAAGAAGAAGGAAGAGGAGGAAGAGGAGAAAGGAGGAGGAGGAGGAGAAAGGAGGAGGAGGAGGAGGAGGAGGAGGAGGAAGCACAAGTGCAAGCATATATAACACCTCCAGGGACTCCTCCTTGGAAACCAAGCCCCGCCTTCAGCATAGCTGCCTTGTCTATGTGAGGTCTAGGGGACATTCTAAATCCAAACCCATAACATTATGCAAGGATGCAGAGAGAACGTGCCTGCCTGCAACCCAAAGGGAGAGCTTTGATCAGACATCTCCCTGCCCACAGCTTGATTTCGGACGTGCAGCCTCTGGAGCTTGAGAGATACTTGTCAGTTGTTGAAGGCGTCCCAGCGGGGCACTTGTTATGACAGCCCAAACTGACCACCACTGAGAATTAAGTCTGCTTTGGACCCACAGATTCTTATGGAACTGGCTCCATCACAGGGAAAGCCAATGGGAGGAGCTTGCCCACTGCAGGGCAGGAGCAATGTCCTTCCACCTCAAAGTGCGTGCGAGGGAGAACAGTGCTCAGGGCTCTAGTCCCAGGAGTCCAACCCTCTACCTGAGACAGAATTGCATGGAGACCCGAGGTAAACCAAATCGGAATCTCTGGGGAAATTCCTCCTCCACAGAATTCCTAGCGTGCCAGCAGTGGTATGGGAAGGACCAGAGGAAGAAGTGGGGTAGGGCCTACAGCAGGGAGGAGAGAGGTAAGTGCGAGCCCAGGGGTGAATTAACTGGATCAGAGGATCACGTCGCCCCTCTTTCTCCCAGGGGACGTCAGGCTAGCCCGAGGGACAAGGTTCCAAAGTGGTTGATGGTGCACACCAGGGTATGGCAGGGCAGGCAGGCCTGGGCAGGCAAGGGACCCCACAGAACCCCCAGGCAATGATGACCATGGAGGGAGGCTAGGGCAGGGGCAGGGCCCTGCTCAGCACTGCCATGGGCCCGGGGAAGGCTCTCATGTCTCTGATGATTCAGCACCTACTGACAGTGTGTGTGTCAGAATTGGAAGATGTTGTCAGCTCTTTCATTGCTGTGGCCAAAACAACTGACAATAACAACTTCGAAAAGGAAGTTGGCTCGTGGTTCTGGCTCGTGGTTCTGGCTCGTGGTTTCAGAGGCTCAGTCCATGGTTGGCTGGCTCCAAGGCAGAAGCCTCATGGTGGCAGGGCATGGCAGAGGACAGCTATTCTCCCCCATGGAATCTGGGAAGCAGAAAGACCGGCAACAGAGACAGAGTCTACGAGGCCACTCCCCAGTGACCCATTCCCCCAGCTACGCCCCACCTCCTGTAGTCACCACCTGGTAGAGTTATCTCAGTTATTCGTCCCTCAGTGATGTATCTACTAATGATGTTAGCACCCTGCTCAGTCATTCCACCTCTGGACAGTTGTGCAGTGCCAACCATGAGCTTTTCCAGGGGACAGTCTATATCCAAACCGTAACAGAAGAGATTGTGGGAACCATCAGCCAACTCTGTCTGGAGAAGAGGGTGAGGCCCGAGAGAAGGACCCTGTGCATGCCCTGATCACAAGGCAAGTTGCTGGCCAAGTCAGTGCCAGGCTGAACTGCCCAGCCTTCGAGGTGACAAGAGGTTGGAGGGGAGCTGGCACCCAAAGGCTGGACTGGACGGTACGCAGTGGGCAGCCCAGCACAGGAAAGATGGGGACAAGGATTCGGGGACCTGATCCAGCTCCCGAGGGCCCTGGCTGGCAGTGAGTGAGCGGGTGAGTGTGTGCCGGGATAGGCAGCTGGCAACACCCAGACAGATGGCAGAGCCAGACTCGGGCTGGGAGCCTCTGCCAGGTGCTATTTATGCCTTGGCCATCACAGATGCCCCGGTGTAGAGGAGGCCGTGAGAGCGTCAACCACCTCCCAGCAGCCTGTCCCAGGCAGGGCGAGAGGGTGCTCCCGGGCTGGCGCAGCCGGCACGGGCTCTCCTGTTGTGCTTTTTCTGCCTCGCTTGTGGGCACACGCGGGTGGCCCTGAGAGCTGTGCGCTGTGGTGCTCAACAGTGGCAGAAGGTGCATCTGGGAGGCGGGGCTCATGGGGGAGGTGCGTCATCTCGGCAGGCAACAGGAGGGGCTGAGGACCTGCGTTCCAGAGCAGGCCAGCCAGAGCAATGGGTGGAGGAGGGTGTGGATTCAGTCCTTCCCTGGTTCCTGCAGGGTGGCCAGAGACTCCGCTCCCGGGAAAGTGTCCTGAGTCACGCCTCTCTTTCTTCTCAGGGCCAAGTTCTCCTTTTACACCCAAGGCCCTGTGAACTAAGGAGGAGTTCTTTCTCTAGATCTGTGCATACTTTGTTCTTGGAGCCCATGCCTTCTTCTATTTGACAAAAAGAATGAATATGACTTTACTTGGTCACAGATGTGATTAAGTAAAGGATGTTTTGCTGTTTTGAGGAGGAGATGCCCCGGCTGATCTGGGTGGTCCTACAAGCCACCACATGGCTTTTTTTTTTTAAGTACTGGGGATGAACCCAGGGGCATTCTACCTCCGAGCTATACCCCCAGCCCTACGTTTTATTCTTTATTTTGAAACAGGGTCTCACTGAGTTGCAGAGGGCCTCACTAAGTAGCTGAGCTGGCCGTGAACCTGTGGTCTTTCTGTCTCAGCCTCCCAAGTACTGGGATTATAAATGCGTGCCACCACGACGGCTCCTGGATCTCTTTTAGTATCACTGTATACCACCACATTCTCTCCACTGTCAGTTCTCTTCTCCATCTTATTCCAGAGCCTACTACCTGCTATGTCTTTCAGGGTCTTCTTTGGCTCCTTGGGCCCCATTCTGGGCCCTGTGTCTGTTCCTCTGAGCATCAGCCTCATGATGACAGTCATTTGGCTTGCACCTTCATTCTGTTAGACTGGGCATTGAAGAGGGCATCAAACTTGTTCCATGGATTGTGGAGTCCATGAGGCCAGAGCTGCTTAGCACGTGTAACTGGCCTGGGGTGCAGAGCGTGGGCTTCTGCTCAGCCCTTGGGCAGGTCTGAGCCCCTAATTGGGTTGCCTTCTGCCTCAAGCAACCTCTCACCCCATGAGTTTTGCCAATATTGTCCTTTTTCTCTCTGATCCAGGAAGGGCTGGCCTTGACGTGTCCAGTGATGCTGTGGTGAATATGTATCATGCCCCGGCCGCAGACCAGAACGTGCTGCTGCTTCCACGACCTCATGACCACAGAGCAGGGCACCTCTTCTCATGGCTGAGGAAACTGAGGCTCAGCAGTTGATCCAGATCATATGACAGTAAGTAGCAGAGCCAGATCTCTGCTTCCAAACTCCCTGGGTCCAGCAGACCTGCTACATGCGTGGGGGGTCCAATTCCCCACGTTGCACCCGGGGCTGCTCGAGCCGGAGCCCACCCGTGTGAACACAGGCCACCCCACTGGAGTTTCTGTGGCTCCTGCGAGCTTGTTTCATGAGAGCTCTCGAGTTCTTTCTGCAGATTCAGAATACTGTAACCGGGAAGGTCAGAATCAGTAAACTCCGTCTAGTTTCTTTCCAGCTGGCTTAGCCAGAGCTAGAGAGCCATCGGGGCCACAGTGAGGACCCACACTGAGGTTTCTGTCTGCCCCATCCCAGCCTGTCTCTGCTCTAAGACCACGGTTGGTTTTATGGCCCACAACAAGCACACACACAGGCCTTAGGCTGTGCGGAGGCTAGTGTTGGTCTCCCTGGAGCCCGCATCTCCCCTGGGGAGCATCACACTCTCTCTCTCTGCTTCTTTCTTTCTGAAAGCCATCCAGAAAAGGGGTGTGGCCCATGGCCCCTCTGGTGTTGACACTCCTGAGGATGCCATGGTAAGATTAGGCCAGAGATGGTGGCACACGGCAGGGTGGCTGCGGGGATGGACTGAGAGAGGTGGAGATGGCCGGGACTGGACTGGGTGGGCTGATGGGCGGCCGTGTGAGGGGGTACTGGGGCCGCTCTGCAGTCTGAGTGTGTTGCCCTGAGTGAGCAGGAGGAGCCGCCGTTTGGGGGGGGTGATAATGAACTGGGCTTCTGGACCAGCTGGGATGGGCACAATTAATCTATCCCCAGAGGGAGGAGCAGCTCTGCTGGCTGGTACCTGAGCTGCTTGCTGGGAATGTTCCTCTAATCGGCTTAGAGATTTATGCAAATCCGGGTGTGTGGGCGCCCTGATTGGGCTGTGGAGGAATGGTCCAACCACCAGCCTTCATTCTCTGCACAGCGCCCCGGCTCTGAGCTGTGCCCCTGATTAAATCCTCAGGCCAGATGGGGGTTTTAAACTTCATTAGGACCAGAGCCAAAGGGGATTTCCAGAGGAAAAAGCACACAGGGCCCAGGGCCAGCCACCCCGCAACTGCAGAAGGATGTGAAGTCTGCTCTCCGGATAATGACAGAGGCACTTTTGGGAAGTAAGGCTCTGGCCTTGGTCAGAGACAGAACCCAATCTCAAGTATATACTGAGCTCTGACCCTGGATACACACTGAGCCCTAGATCCAGAATCTCCATCATGACTGAGAGCAGACCCTAACCACACATAGTCCTGCTCCTGGGCAAGTACCAACCCCTGACATGGTGGCACATAAACCCTGTCATAGGTCGTAGTTTGAACCATGATCTCCATCACAGACTGAGCCCTGGTCCTGCTCCCAGAACAAGAGCTGACCTGAATCAGACCGAGCCCTCATCTTTGGCAGGTGCTGAGCTCTGACCCTAGTTACGCATAGACCCTGACCCTAACCATGGATTGAACTTTGATCTCCATCACAGACTGAGCCCTGGTCCTACTCACGGAGAATTGACCCTAACCACAGATGAGCCCTATGTGAGCCTGACCATGGTCACACATGACCCCGAGCCCAGCCACAGATTACGGTACGATCTCCATCACAGACTGAGCCCTAGTTCTACTCACAGACTGAGAACTGACTGCAGTTAGAGGCTGAGCCTCCATCCTGGCCAAACAAGGAACCTTGACAATAGATCCGTACCAAGCCAGACCCCTGGACCTGGTCACAGGCTGGGCCTCAGTGCCTAGAATGGGAGCCCCGGGCCCTCCTGGCCTGGGTGCTCTGTGGTGGCTGGGTCTGTAACAAGGCCGCCTGTAGCTACCTGCCCCGGCGACACGGGTCACTCCTTGCACTCAGTGCTGTCACATACTCTTCCGGTTCCCTCAGCCTTCCTGGCTGCACAGGGAGCAGAAGGCAGCCCCGATCCATGTCTAGCAGGCCTTTCAGTGTATTTGGACTGCTGAAACCAAACAGCTTACTCAGGGCTCACAATCAGTAGGCATATTCCTCCCGCTCTGGGGTCTGGAAGCAGACTGGGGTCTGGGGATGGCTGCTTCCTGGCCCATAGGCAGCACCTCCTCCTTACATCGGAGAGTATGCAAGGTCTCTGGACACGTCCAGGCCACAGCTCCAGGGCGCCTCTAGGGTTCCCCCAGAGTGTCTGTGCAGCCAACGTTTGGGGATGGGTGGATGAGGGAATTGGTTGACGAACGCATATCATGGTTCTCTGGTAAAGAGGAAGCTTTGTCTGTTGGGAGACGATGTGAATGGTCAGAGAGAGTGTGGGCGTCCCTATGTGACGGGCACGTGTGTGCGTGTGAGGGTGTGTGTGGCATATGCATGTGATGGTTGTGTTGTTTCTTGTACGTGTGACTATGCGTGTGCAGCTATTGGATTCTAATAGCAAAGCCCAGAAGGAGGCAGGGGCCACAGAGGGAGGGAGGGGACAGTCCTGCCCCTGAACTGGCCCTGCAGGTGATGGCCAGGCTGCCCTCCTGGGGCCCTGTGGGTGCCCTCCTCTGCTCAGGGAGATGGTGGGTGCAGGCCCTGATCCAGCTCCCGGGGACTGGGGAGGCCAGGCAGGCGGCTGCGGGGCGAGAGGGCTCCTAGTCGTTTCTGCCAGGCAGGTGTGCTCTGGCCCTCCCTCTGGGCAGCCAGGAGCAGTGCAGGCTGCAGGGCAGTCTGCCGATTTACTCTCGGTGCTGCTCATTTTTCTGATAAGAAATCAATGACACCCTGGTGCAAGTAGCAGACAGTGTTGAAAAGTGTAGGTAGAAGCAGAGAAGACTCAGTCCAGCTGAAGAGCTGCTCTCAGGGCCGCCCTGCCTGGCTGTGTCTGCTGCTCATGGTACAAAGAGGCAGTCTGTGGCCCCCACCGCCCTGTGGCCAAGGTGGGCGCATCTAGCCGGCGTCCCTGGGGCTGTTTGTGGGTCGCGGGCAGATGCCGTGTGAGCTCCGTTCCTGCGGATGGCTTTCCCAGGAGGTTCTGGGGCTGAGACTCTCCTCGGGGATGGCACTGTGGATGGCACTGTGGCGCAGCTTCTGCCCCTTAGGCCACTTGTCGTCCTGGGGCGTGGCCGCAGCTCGTTTGCCCCACACCCCTTCTGTCAGGCGGGGCATGGTGTCCCTCGGCTCTGCATCATGGGGCCTGGGTGACAGGCGCCTCTGCACTGGTTCTCGTCCCTGTCACTGCCTGGGGACACTGCAGATGGTGCTGAGGACACCAGGGCTGGGCTGTTGGGCTGATGACCCCACTCCTGGCAGTGGTGCCACACAGGGCCTCAAGAGAAGCTGGGGCATGGGACGGGGTACTGCGGGCACACAGTGTGTATACAGTGTGTGCGCAGTATGTGTGATGTGTGCAGTGTGTGTGCAGTGTGTGGTACAGTGTATGGTATGTGTGTATAGTGTGTGCATGATGTGTGTGTATGGTATGTGTACAGTATGTGTGTACAGTATTGTGCATAGCATTGCACAGTGTGTATGCAGTGTGTGTATAATGTGTGTGCACAGAATGTGTGTGCAGTGCATCATACAGCGTGTCTGCACAGGGTATTAGTGTGTATGCAGTATGCACGTGTAGTATGTGCACAGTGTGTGTTTGCAGCGTGTGCAGTTGGTGTTCTCAGTGTGTGTACACATGTACATGGGGGGCCGGGGAGGACCTGAGAAGGGGCCAGTGCCTCTGGGACCACACTTGTAGTGCTGGATAGGTGGCAGCCATTCTCGTCCTCCTGGCACTGCCCAGCCTGCCATGCCGATGTCCTGTCCGGCAGTGCGGGTGTTTGAAGCCAGGGCCTTGCGGGGCGTGGGGTGGCCAGCTGATGAGGGGGCGGGCTTCTGGGCGAGGCTAGAGGGCTGAGATTTAGGGCTGTGCCCAGAGCCTGCTGCGCGGGCCTCCGCAGCCCGTCTCCTCCTGAACCACGTGGCAGGAGACCCTGGCAGGAAGAGAGCCACGTGCAGAGGCCCAGGCCTGCGAGTGAGTCAGGCCAGTCCTGGCAGCGGCCCTTCTGTCCGCACCCCAGGCCAGCCACACCCAGAAATCATGCCTCTGAGGGAAAAGAGTGTGGGCAGAAGGGAAGAGAAGCCCGTCCTCCCTCCTGCCTGCCCCATCCGCCCTCGTGCAGCCCCTCCTGCCCACTGTCCTCTGCCATTCTCCATGGCTCCCCAGGACCGTGCCAGGGGTCTCCAAGACGAGCAGTTTACACCTTGTGTGCTTATGCCATTTGGGCAGAGGAAGGAAACATGAGAACTATTTATTTTTCTTTTCCTTTCCTTCCTTTAGAAATTCTACTAGGGTGTGTGTCCCGTGATGTGTGGCACAGAGAGACAAGTGTAAACGGGCCCTTGCACATGGACTGCGGGGCCCCGGGCTGCGCTCCTTGGAAATGGCCCTATAAGAGGGTCACGTGAATGCGGCGTATTAGGAAGCGGCCCCGGGACAGCAGCTCAGCAGCAGTGAATCTGGGAGAGGGAGGCACAAGAGTGGACCGAGGAGCCGGGCCTGGCCATGGCGCAGTCTCCTGGCATCTCTAGGGGCCGTGTAATCCTCACCCCGAGCTGTCCCCATCGTGGGCCACAGAGCTGAGCGGAAGTGTCCCTGCACCATGAGGCCCTAGGGAGAGAGTGACACAGTCCCCCCAGCCCCAGCAGGCAGTGCAGCCTGAGGGTGGTCGCCCTCCAAGAAAGACACAGGTGCCGGGTGCAGAAAGGGCGCCCCCCGGTGCAAGAGACTGGGTAAAGCACCAGGGCCCAGTCTGCCTGGTGGTTTGTCCACAGCAGGCTCCAGCTCTGCTGAGGCGGGTGTGTGACCCTCAGTCCCCAAACAGTGCGCCCAGCAGCGCTGCGCAGCCGTGCACCGTCCCTGGAGCCCTGGAGAAGGCGCTGCGCCTCGGGGAGTTGCGGACCGCTCCCCCTGGCGGAGGAGCGCTTGCCTCTCTGCTTGCCACAGGGGCTCGGCAAACCTGGAACCCTCTCGTCCCTCCATCTCCAGCTGGCTGCTCGAGTGGTTGGAGAGGTCTGGTCCCTCCCCAGCATCTCACTGACCCGGTCACCCTGGCAGTCGTCCATCACTGCTGGGTCGTCCGCTTTCCCCAGCCATGAGAACAGCCATACTGGGGCCCTTGGCTCAGGGCAGAGCCACAGACTGCCGGGGGCTGGCTCTTGCCCCAAGCCCCTTCGAGGTGTGTGGCAGCCGAGGGCAGGCGGCCAGGGCGCACCCTGAGCTCCTGCTCTTCTCTCCACACTCTACGCTCAATTAGTCCTGGAGTAAGTTCACAAGACACCCCTGACTGTGTGCTTAGACCAGATTGCTGTGCAGTGTGTGTGTGTGTGTGTGTGTGTGTGTAAGAGAGAGACAGACAGAAGGACAGACTTACCCTAATTGACCATAGAGTGTGGTTCCTTTAGATACTGACAGTCCAGGCTGGTATTAAAGGGCCAGGAGCAGAGCTCCAGACTTGAGAGGCCCAGGGGTCACGGGTCAGCTGTCACCCGCAGGACTCACATCCTTGGAGTGTTCTCGGCATCTCTGTGCTCCAGGCCCCAGTGCGTGGAGGCAGGATCGGATGTGCACCCGAGGTCGCCTGGCAGGGAGGGGAGCTCAGGGAGGCTCACGAGGCCTGTCTGCTTCTCTTCATATCTCCTAACTATGCGCTCTTCGTGGAACAAACAGCCCACATGTATGTTCTCGCCAGAGAAGACTGGAGGCCTGCTCCCAGAGCCATGCAGACCGCCTTGGTGTGCAACCTTCTGCCCCTTACCCGTGAGTGGACAGAGGAAGAAATTCCCAGATGGGAACACGCAGGGCATGGGCGCCCCATCCTCCAGGCCCCTGCACGCGGCCCCTGCACGCCCCGCGCTGCTGTGTGTGGCCTCTGCCCCAGCAGTGTTCCTGGCAGGTCGTTCCCCACCAACGTTGCAGACTCATTCCCCTCTGTTGCAACCGCTGCCTGATGCCCGCAGGGCAGCCGGGCCACGGGTGAATTAGCTGGGCACCGGTGGCCCCTGGCTCTGTGGCTAGGAGATGTGCTGTAGGGCCACCCCTGTCCCCTCTGAGCACTTGTGTGTGGGTTTCTCCAGGACAGAGGCAGAGTCAGGGAGTGGTCATCCCCGAGGGTCACCTCCCGCTGCCAGAGCTGTCCTGGCATCCCACCGTGTCCCTGCTCCCCGAGGACAGCACCGAGTCCATTCACCTCCTAGCTGAGGACTCAGAACCCACCTGGTGCTCCATGAATATTAACGATGAGCACAGGAGTGAGTGAATGATTTGCTTTTCTGCCTGACACCCTGCCTCCATCCGTGCTGAACAAAACAGTGTGACTGCTCGTGTGTCTGGGCTGGGGAGGAGGTCCTGAAAATACACCTCCTCTTATTTCCATGAACTCTAAATAAGGTGCTCGTGAAACGCTATCAGGAAGCCCCTTGCCTCTGAGTGAATGCTTTAAAACATAGCATGGGTCGTTTTTATGTCCCCAGATCCAGGACATTAAGCACGGCGCTAATGCTGTGGTCCCAGGGTTAGGTTAAAACAGCAGAACATGATGAGCTTGCGGCCTGTCATCCTGGCTGCGAAGGCCTCCTTTCCTGGCTGTGATTTAATGTTATGTCCCCAGCTGTAGAGAGGGAAATAATAAGAAAGCTCTATTTGAAGAATGTCCCCCAATCTTTTGCAAAACCGTAATCTCAAGGAGTATGCAAGCAGTCGGACAAAGTTTCCTAGGAGAGGCACGAGGCATAAATTTCCCCTAATCGATCCCTCCTGGACACGCACCGGCTGCTGAGGTGGGAGGAGGCAGGCGCAGGGCGAGACACGCCTGACTTTTATGATCTGGAGGTGTCGCCAGATGGAATCTGGACCTGGCTGGGTGTCTCCCCCTGCGCCCAGTGCCCTGCAGCAGCCACAGAGCCCTGCCCCCGGCCATCTTGCCCTCCACTTCTCTCCCGAGGCTTCAAAGGCAGCACCAATGGGGCAGGCAGGGCCTGAAAGCAGGCCAGAGGTCCTGGTTCAGGAAGCTGGACACTTCCTGTGGCACATCGTGGGCTCGCTGCTCACCTTGGAGGAAGAAGGAGCGCAGAAGGGCTCAAAGAAGGGAGCACCAGGCTTCCCCAGGATTGCTCCAACGCCACTGGGTTTCCTCTGGCCCACCAGCCCCCAGGGAAGAGGTTGGGTGGGGAGGAAAGATCCCCCTTCCCAGGCCCAGCCCTCCACCCTCACACTGGCCCTGCCACCTTCTTAGGCCCCACCCATGCCCATAAGCCCCGCCTATCTGGCATGGACTCAGGTTTTCCTTGGGCTTTGGAGAGCCTGCATTTCACCCTGGCAAGGCTCTGTAGGGTCATAAGAGCAGGCAACCTCTCTCATGTGCCCAGCGCAAATGGCCCAGCTGTGTGCAGCACAGCTCCCTGCTGAGTGTCCGCCAGCTGTTCTGGGGTGACCGCCAGCGATCCTGGGGTGACGTGGTTGGACTACTTCTTAGGACTGACTTAGACCTGGGAGACCTGCCCTGCAGGAGGCCCAGCACACCGGCGCCCGCTGTGTAACTGGAGAACCTGGGCTCTGTGGGCCTCTGCCTCTGCTAATGGGCAGCAGGTCTCCCCTCCTGCTAATGGAGGCCACCTGCCCGGAGGCTGCTGGGCCCGTGTCCAGAGCTCTGGAGGCCAAGGGACAGGGCCGGCGCCCCGGGCTACTCTGCCTCGGGCCGCAGCAGTGGCCTCTGCACTTGGAGCTGCCTGTGTGTCTGCACCTAAGGCGGGCAGCCAGTACATCAAGGCAGCTTCAAGCGATGGCCACCCTTCCTTTGTCAGCACCAAGCCCTGGACACTGGAGCCTGCTTTCCGTGGGAGGAAGGAAGACCAGCATGGGAAGTAGCCAGGCTGCCCGAGGGGTGCCCAGAGCCACGCGCCTGCGTCCCCCATGCCCACACTGAGCAATGAGAGTCGCCTTCCTCCGAGGCCCTCCTCTGGCAGGCCACCATTGCCACCAGCTTGGTCCCTGTGCAGCCCTGTGGCCATGGGAGGCTCTGGCCATGGTGGTGCGCCCTGTGTGGGAGCCACAGAGTGCACCAGGGAGCCAAGCAGTGAGTGGGTGTGCCTGGGCCGTCCCCCAACATCCTGGGGTGTCTGTGGGAAGCCTGGGGGGTGGGGGAAGGGCACACGGGAGTTGGCTTCTGCCAACCTCAGCACCTGTGGCCAGCCCCACCCTTTGTCCGCAGCCTGTTGGAATGCAGTTGGTGTTGGAAACACCTGGGACACAGGGGCCGAGAGCCAGGAGGTGCACCAGCCGGTCTCCCGCTGGGCGGACCCCGCTCTGGCCGGCCCTGTGCTTTTCTCTCTTCCAGCTCGTTCTTCTCTCGCCATTTCCCAATATTCCTGACAAATGGCTGTACTCCAGGGAACCCGACCCAGGCCAGGTGGTGCATGGGTGCCTGGGCACCCGCCTAGGAGGGCCAGGAAGTGTGTACACACAGACCGAGCTGGGGCGAGCTGAGCTGAGAAGGGGCTGGGCTCAGGTGCCGGGAGTTCATTTAGAAAGTGACCTCCAAGTATGTGCTAGGGAAGCAGCTGAGCGCGGCAAGAAAGCTCCCTGGCAATGCAGAACGGGATGTGCAGCCGGTCTCGTGAAGGGCGAGGGGAGCTTCGCCTCCCAGAGGAAGCTTCTGGAAGCTTCTGAGCCCAGGGCAGAGGAGTTTGGGGCTCCATCAGCCCCACTCAGTCATAAAGATGCTGGCTCCCCGAGGCACTTCTACCGTACACTTTTGCCAAGTGACTGGCTGTATGAGAAGATGCAGGTCTGCGGCCAGGGGCTGAGGGGCTCACAGGGTACGGGCTAGGGACAGTGCATGGGCTGAAAAGATGTGCCCACGTCCCGAGCCCTGACGGCAAATGTGAGCTTACGTAGAAAAAGCTCTGTGGACGAGATTGAGCTAAGGATCTCAGAGTGAGGAGAAGCTGATGGTGTCACTGTAAGAAGCAGAGGAGGAGCGGAGGCATGAGAAGGCTGTGGGCTGGAGGGATGCGTCCACATGCCCGGGCGCCCAGAGCCTCAGCGGAGCTGTCAGAGGGAGCGCAAGTGCGGCCCAGCCAACACCTCCATCTCAGTTCCCAGCCCCAAAATACCTGTCTGTCTGTCCTGTGGGGCTTGTGTGGCACTGGGGGGGGGGCATGGTGGGTCCAGAAGCAGAGGAGGTGCATGTGAGGCCCATCTTTCAGGCATCTTCCGGGTAACAATGGTTTCCATTGTTGAGCTGGGCCCTCGGCCAAAGGAGCAGCCTCGTAATCCTCACTCACTCGGGTTCCTGTTATTACCCCCAATTTGCAGCTTAGGAAATATGCTCAGAGAGGTCGATTTGCTTTTTGGCTCGCACAGCCAATAACGCCAGGGCCAAGCTAGGAGTGGAAGCTGTGCTCATGCCCGATGGCTCTGTGGCTGCTACTTCAGAGAATGCACAGGGTTAGGCTCAGCGAAAGCCAGCCAGCTCACCCCCTCCTGCCCAGAGACCGCCAAGGCCGAGCAGAGGCAGAGGCCAGCACAGGGCTCAGCTCACACAGCCCACGGAAGCATCGGCTTTGAGGGCCGCATGGTAGACGTCCTAGGAAAGCCCCTCCTGTGCCCCTGGGGAGGGGAGAAGGCAGGTGGCACCTGGGCCCTCAGTCACATTGCTGGCATCCCTTGGAGACAAGAGCTCTGCTGCAGAGGGTGCTGGGAGCATGAGCCAGGCACGGAGGGGTCCCAGAGCACCAAGAGGAGGCCGGGACTTGCTTTTTCCAATCGCCCCCTGGCAGCATTAGCTTCAGGAACTGAGAAAAGCTCCTGAGAACTCACTTCAATGTCAGGAACTCGAGAGGAAGTTCGTGAGATGGAGGCCTGGGTGGGGTGTTGCAGCGTGCCGACCAGGCATGCCAAGCACCGCTCACCTGGAGTCCCAGCCCCGCAGCCCGGGCCCAACCTCTGGAATGTCCGCCACCATCCTAGACCCTGCTGAGGCCCCTCAGGGCCGACCTTACCCCTCCCACATGGGAACGCTGCGCACTGAGGCCCATGTGGCTCGGCACCACTCCGGGATGGCGTGGCGCATTCTGTTGCACAAACACAAGTTACGAGCAGACATGACGGAAGTGGCCGTGCCCTTCCAGCCCAGCACCCTGGCCTGCAGATGCAGCTTCCTCGGAAGTCTCTCCTTTCCGCCTGCCCTTCTTGGCAGGCCTGTTTCATTAATGTCTCTCCACCTGGGAAGGACACCCAGTGATGCCTGGGAGGGGCCAGCAGAGCTGCGCTCTAAGCTGTGACCAAGGACAAGCGCCACCACGGACAAGCGCCACCACCTTGGCCCGTGGATAGCCACGGGGCGTTGAAGCTGCAGCCGGAAAACCAGGTCTGGAGCCAGAGGAGCAGAGTTGTGAGAACTCCCCGCCGGGCGGCTGACACGCTCTGGGAGTCTGGTGTGATGGATGGGCCCGGTGGGTGCTGTTGGGAGCCGCGCAGTGTACGGGAGCCAGGGCCGGGGCCAGCCTTGCCAGCTGGGCGGCCGCCGAGCCGACCTGGCCCATTAGTGCTCACAGATGGCCTCTGTGAAGAGCGAGGATGGCAGAGATGGCGGCGCTGCGTGCGGCAGCGCGATGGGTCCCAGCAGCGCTTGCGAGCCCCACCAGGCACCCGCCCTCAGCCCTTGCTGAAGGCAGGGGTGGGCTGGATGCAGAGGCTCCAGGCCAGGCATAGCACAACACTGCAGCCTGCGGGGACTCCAGGCCCGCTCTGCCCGCCCGTGCCTGGGCACCATGCTGTCTAAGGGCATTCTGCCTGTGCCATGAGATGGAGCCATCCAAGACCGCGTCTCCTCCATGCCGTGAGGCTCTGCATCCCTGTGCCCTCTCTGGATGCCAGCACACAGCCTATCAAGAGCAAGTCACCTCTGAATGTTCCCAGACCTGAGCTAAGCTCGGGGAGGAGGTGCGCTGGGTTAGAGTCCCCCCCCCCCAAATCCACGTCCGCCCAGAATAGCCAAGTGTGGCCCTGTTTGGAAAGAAGGTCTTTGCAGACATAGAGAGTTAAGATGGAGTCACACTGGACTAGGCAGGTCCTAAATCCAATGCCTGGCATCCTCATTAAGAGAGGACAGGACACGGAGACAGAGAAAGAAGTCCTTGCAAAGGCAAAGGCTGGGCTGATGTGGAACTGCCATGGCCCAGGGGTGCACAGCAGTTGCCAGTTGTGGTTGGGAGAGAGGCTTGGACAGGGGCTGTCTCCCCAGAACCTCCAGAGGGCCAGCCCTGCCCCTAGCTTCATGTCAGATCCCAGCTCCTGAACAGGACTGAATTTCTGTTACTTTAGGCCACCAGGTTTGTGGGGATTTGTCCTGGCAGGCCTTGTGAGAAGGCCCTAGGGACTCCGTGGAGAAGCTGGAGACAGACAGGTTGGACCATGCTGGAGATGACCAGCTGCTGGCGACCACCATGAGCCACTTTTGCCCTCACCAGCCAGTAGGAACATGGGGACCAGGGCTGCCCAGTGGCACAGCTCCAGCATACCCCCTGCCCCAGTAAAGGGACAGGGGGTGTCCTGCACCAGCAAGGTCCAGCCTGTGACCCAAGCTGGCCTGCCATTCCTCCATGGGGTCCAACCTCCATGGGGTGTGAGGGCTGCTCTCCTCTCTGCTCAGCAGGTGAGGGGCCCAGAACCAGTGACAAGCACCGAGGACCACCCTGGTCCAGGACCTCTGGGCCCGCGGTCGCTGGCACACCTCTCTGTGCCTCAGTGGGAAGATGCACGGGTTGGAATCAGACCACCGGTTCTGAATCTTGTCTCTGCCACCCACTTGTCATGCCCTTGGCACAGGATGGTCTGGCTCTGACCCATTTGCCCTAGGGAAGGGATGGAGGATGGGTGGCGGCAGGATGGATGGTGGATGGGTGGGCGGATGGGTGGACAGTGGCTGATGATGGATGGAGTCGTTGCTTGCTTACGCTCTACCAGATGTGCCCATGAATTAGCCAGTTTAATCTCGTGTCCTGTGTTACTGTGGTCTGTAAGGCACAGTCAAGGCAGCAGCTATGGTCCCCAGGGTTGCACAGAAGTGGAGAGTGACGGAGGGGGTTGAGCCACAGTGGGTGTGTGGTTAGGGTGGGGGTTTTGCAGCCTGGCTCCCCAGGTCTGAATCTCAGCTCTATCACTCAGCAGCTGTGAAATCTTGGCAGGAGACTTGGTCTTCTCACTCTCAATTTAGAGATTTTCCTGTCTGCAAGGAATAGATTCTTCCTAAGAATTTCTTGGGCATTAAATGAAATGTTGTCTACGATTCCATTTTTCTGTGGGGACATTTGGTGAAGCGCGATGGGAGGGGTATACTACATGGCCGGTGGGGGGCAGGTGTACCAGTCAGCTTTTCCATCACTGTGACTAAAATGCCTGAGGAGGAGCAACTTAGAGGAGGGGCATTCATTTGGCTTATGATTTAAGAGGTTCAGCCCATGGTTGGCTGCTCCAGGACAGAGACCTTGTGGCAGCAGGGCATGGCAGAAGACACGGCTCATCTCGTGAGGACAGAGAGCAGGACAGAGGGTCCCCGAGGCCGCCCCCCATGGCCTATTTCCCCCAGCCACACCTTTACTGTCACCCAGTAAAGCTGCTCCAATGGCTAATCCATCAGTAGATCTATCCACGGATCATGAGCCCCGATTCAGTTCTTTTACCCCTGAACACTTCTGGTTCCCAGCACGTGAGCTTTTCCAGTGGGGGTTCTACACCCAACCCCTAACAGCAGGCCAGCTTGGGGGATGCGTGGATCACGTGTGTGTTTCGCAGGAATGGCAGGCCAGCTTGGGTCACACATGGATCACGTGTGTTCCTCAGGAATGGCAAGCCAGCTTGGGTCATGCATGGACCGTGTGTGTGTTCCACAGGGCTCTCTGATGGAGACACCCTGAGCCTCTTGTGCCACTGTGGCCAGTCCGGTGGCCCTGCAAGAAGGCCAGGAGGGTCCTTTCTTGAGTTGAGGCTCCAACACTTGCATAGGGCTTGTGGGCCGCGCTGGGCCTTTAGGCCCTGTAGGTAGATGGTCAGCAGAGGCCTGGCTCTGCCCAGAGGCCATGAAGGAGGTGGTGGCCGAGCTCAGGTCCTGGAAGGCAGGCTTGGTGCTGAATCCCAGAAAGACAAGGGTTGAGGTTGTAGCAGGCAAGGGACCCCAGGGTGCACAGGTCTGCCCCAGCCCTGACCTTGCTGGGCACATGGATGGGTGAGGCAAAGGCCTGGAATCAAGCGTTATCCTGGGCCAACCCTGGCCCACCTACCACTCACTGGGCCCCACGCAGAGAGGGAAGGGTCCTCCCAGGCCCCACCCCCACCACCCACCTCAGGCCAGAGGAGGCCTGCCTCTTGGAAGCCACACAGGCAGGCTCGGTGTGCGGGAAACAATACCCTGTCTAGCGGCAGGGACCGCTGAGTGGCGCAGTCTGCGTAGACCTGGCCCCTCCTGCCCGGGCCTTTGTGGGAGCGGAGCATTCTTGTTCAGATTCCATTCTTTTCAGACAAAGAAGAAGTATCGCGGAGGCCCAAAGCCGCAGCCACTCGCCTCCAACTCATTTCGGAGTCCAATTATCTAAATTATTGCTTTGCCCTGGCACAAAAGGAAGAGGCCCTATTTGCAAGTCACTGGGAGATAAGTGCCGGGTTGCCTCCCCTGTCAACAATGCATGATAATTTTGATCAGGCGCGCATCACGTTTCAATAGCAGCCACAATGGCGGACCGGGGTCCCCGGGGACTTTATTTTTAGCTTGAAAAAAAAATCACAAAGGAGGAGTCAGGGGGAGATTTCACAGGCAGCAGCCTGGGCTTTTGAGAGCCGCGTCTGCAAGCCCAGCCAGGACTTGTGTTTGGCTCACAGGGAGCCGGGAGACCGGAGTGGGAGAGGGCTCCGCCGGAGCCGAGGACAGACTGGATGGGCTGTGCCCCCTTCTTCCTGCAAACCCCCTGCCTCTGGTGGCCCTCCACTTGCGTTCTTGCAGGGAAGGGTGCTCAGGAGAGGTGTCCCTGTCCCCAAGGCAGTCGTTGATGGCTGAACTGCAATGGCCTGCAGAAGAGAGATGTGGGATGCTGGAGGCAGGGGTGAGGGTGTCTAAGCGGATAGCATTCGGTCGGGGGTGGCCTCCCTGAGGAGGCAGCCATCAGCCTGAGCCTGGGCAAAGAAAGCAATTTGGATGGCTGCAGATAGAGTGGGAGGGGTTTCTGGGTGGGCAGAACACCAAGCCTGGTGCCTGGAGGAGCCAGGAGGGCAGTGGGCAGCCTGCCTATCTCAGAAGGTTAGGGCGGGGAGGAAGTGCCATGGCTGGGGGACAGTCAAGCAAGACTCAGCTGTGAGCTCAGGAAGGAGTGGCCAGTGGTGCTTGCTGGCCTCTGGCCTCCAGGGTGCTAGACCAGGGGAGCCAGGGCTGTGGCTGGGCAGGAGCGTCAGTAGCAGGCGGGGAACAGCGGCCGGTGGGTGCTGCCTGGCCCTCCTTTCTGCTGGCAGGGGTCAGAGCGGCAAGAGAACTGTCCTACAGGCTCTGGAATAGCAGTGCTGCCCTGGAAGGGCACCAGGAAGCTCACAATGGCCCAGAAGGCCTGAGCCCGTCTCGGGGGCAGCTGGACAGGAACTGTATGGCCCTTCAGCATGAGGGCCTGCCACAGCCCTGGGTGGTGGGCACGACAACACGCTCTGAGCGCTTTTCTGTGGCCCTCTGTGCCCCAGCGCAGGCCAGGCTCCCTTGTGGGCCCCTGGCAGGCAGCCGCGGGACCGGCCAGCAGGGCAGTCTTCCTCGTGGCAGCCATTTCCTCTTCTGTGCCACAGCAACGTAAATAGAGCTCAGACGTATCTTCACGAAGCCGCGCTCACTCTGGTCCGTCTTCCTCATTTGCTTCCTGCCTGAGACAAAGGAGGCACCAGGGACATGGACACAGAAGGGTCAGTGAGGCCCTTAGGGCATTGGCTGTCAGCGCCTGCCCCTCTCTGTGCCCGTGTCCAGTCCAGAAATCAGAAACATGGGGTCACTTCCAGCCCTGTAGCTAGGACACAGGCTCATGGCCCTGACTCAGCCAACTAAGCCCCTGTGCAGGACACCAGGACCCAGAGGCCATGACCCAAGAGGGCAGGCGGCCCTCCCTCCTCACCTCCTCGTGAGTTTTGGCCTGGTGCGCTGATGGGTACACGCCATGTACCCCGCACTGTGAGGACAACCTACGCTTGGCAGCCTGGGGCTGGCCCGCAGGCCCTCACGGCCTGGGGGGTCTCTCTGTCCCTGGAGTGAGCCAGGGTCATGGTTTCACTCCAGGGGTCTCAGGCCACTGACAGAGGTCACTCCTCCCCGTGCCTGAGTCCGCCTTCCAGGAGCTGCAATAATGATGCTGAGTTGCACTTGGCAGAGTCCATGGGGCAAAGGCGCTCTGGCCCAAGTCGAGTGGAGAAACACTGAGCAGAGACGAGCTGGGGGTCCGCTCATTGGGAGTGCTGCTTGGCAGAGGTCTCCTGAGGGACCCCCTTTTGTTGGGAGCCCCAGTGTCACAGGGCCTGTAAGCCCAGCCGCCACTGCAAACGATCACAGCTTGGGTGTGAGGCTGAGGCCCAAGAAGAAGGCTGCCTCTCCCCTCTGTCAGCTGGTGTGACCAGCCGTCCAAGGCCCCTCGCTGTGCCCCAGGCCTGGGTTTAAGGCAGCCCATTCTATCAGGGAGAGGAAGCTGCTGTAACTGGACGATGGGCATGTCTCTGCAAGCCAAGGACAGGTCTAAGGCACAGGAAGGAAAGACAGGATCAAGACAGGACCACAGGCCTGGAGAGGAAAGAAGCTGGGGGGAGCCAAGAGGTGAGGGCGGGTCAGGGTGGGCACCGCGGCCCCGGCCCTGGGAGGACCTTGGGGCTGTGAAGTGCCCTGGGCAGGGGTCCTGAAGGAGGCTGAGTCAGCATGGCTCCTGTTGACGGCTGCCCTGCCGTGCAGCGGAGGGCACTGGAGTGGCTTCCGGTCACTCTGTGCAGGATTGTGATCAACAATACCTCGCTGGCTCCCCAGCCCGTGGTTCAGAACATTCTAGTGACTTGTTTTCTGTAGCAACTGAGACCGGTTTGATGGGATGCAGATAGGGCCATACTACTCTATCAGCAGAGGCACGTGTGTGTGTGGGGGACACGGCTGGGCACCACGAGCTCACAGTGGGGTGCCACGATTACCTCCACCCAGTCTGGGCCCTCGGGAGGAGCCCAGGCTGGTGGTGAGGGACCAGGTCCCTCGTGTCCCAAGATGCATTCAGGCTGTGCACACCAAAGAGGGTGACCTTGAGCAGTGACCTTGGTGAGTTCCAGGGCCTCTGGCCCCGTCAGCAAGGAGATACAGGCGGTGTCACCCTCCTCTGGCTGCAGGAGCCTTCCTGGTACTCTGCCTTCTGGTCCCCACCACGGCCCTAGAGGGGGCAGACAGGACTCTCCACGCCTCCCTGTGGTGGGCTGAGGCCGGGTTCGGCTGCGGCTTGCCCACAGCCAGCACCGGAGCTCTTGACATGAGAGCTCTGGAGGACTCTGCCTCCACCTCCCTCCATGCCCCCAGCCCCTCATTTGACAGCAATGGCGGGCCTGATCCAGGCTCCTACCCTCAGTGGTGCTGGGAGATGACCAAGGACGTCTCCTCGGAAGTCACTGCACGCTCGGCCACCACCTTCAGCTCTGCACGTCCAGGGGAGCAAATAGTAATGAGAAGCCGACGCGCGGCCTGTGATGAGCGGACAGGGAGCGCGGACGCTCGCAAATTGAATCTTGCTCAGAAGTAAACGACTATGACAGATGGGGCTGCGGGAGCTGGGCGAGCCTAGCACAGCGCCGTGGCAGCCCTGCCCACCGCCCTCGCCGCAGGCACTCCGCTGGGCACTGCCTCCGGGTGTGCACCCGCTGAGGACCGAGGGAGCAGTGGGGTATGGGGGGCTTGGCCACTGGGTGGGACCTGGGGTAAGCAGCACCCATGTCAACCCAAGGACAAGCAATGGACGGCTCCCGGCTGAGGAGGAGCACGGCCATGCAGCCCACGGACTGATATCTATGGCTGGGGGCGTGGAGGGAGGTGGAAGCAGAGTCCTCCAGAGCTCTCATGTCAAGAGCTCCGGTGCTGGCTGTGGGCAAGCCGCAGCCGAACCCGGCCTCAGCCCACCACAGGGAGGCGTGGAGAGTCCTGCCTGCCCCCCTCTAGGGCCGTGGTGGGGACCAGAAGGCAGAGACCAGGAAGGCTCCTGCAGCCAGAGGAGGCTGACGCCGCCTGTATTGATATCTATGGCCCCTGGCTATGTGGTGACCTGGGCACAGCCTGGACCCTTCTGAACTTCAGCCAAGTGTTTCCCACCTGGTTTTGTGGAGCTGTGTGTGATGCAGCTGAGGCATAAACACATGGCCGTATCCCATGAAGTCTAAGGCACTGTGGCTTGTAAGGCGCACTGCTGGCTTGGGTCTTAACTAATAAGAAAGAAAGAAGACTCAGTGACACTGTAGGACACCGCAGGAGGGCCGTGCCTGGCCTTGGAGCAGTGTGTGCAGGGACAGAGGTGTCCGTTGACTGCGGAGCAATGCCCACATGCATGTTTCCAAAGTAGTGCTACAGCTTTTGAGAGGCTGGTGGGGGAAGGACTGGGCTTGAGCAGGGCAGGGGAGATCAAGTCTCTAGTGTCAGAGACAGCCGGTGCCAAGATGGCTCCTTGCAAGGCGTGAGCTCCCCAACCCCTGGAGTGGCCAATCTGACCTCAGTGGGGCACAGAACACAAACTCAGTGTAGCGTCTGCCCTGGATGGCTCCAGCACCTCCTCTGCCCAGGCAGCTCTGTAGACAGGGTCCTGTGTGGGAGGCGGGTAGACCAGATGGCCTCTCAGAATGCCTTTCAGCTGCAAGTTCCCAGAGCCGAAGCTGCCCCATGGTGTCCTTTGTCTGTCTCGCTGTTGGCTGGTATTTTGGCTTAGTGAATGGGTGGCTGATGAAGGAGGGGAGAGGCGTGGGAACTTCCTGGGAAGTGCCTGAGACTGCTGCTGCCCAAGGAAGACAACCGCTAATCACCATCGCCAGCTGGCGGCCCCAGGGACCATGCTGAGGTGGAGGGGTGGAGGGACCCAGGGAGAAATGGTTCTGGCAGGAGCTGGCCCGGGCTCTGTGAGCACCCTGCAATATAAGTGGGTGCTGCGGAGACCACCCTCTCTCTGCCTCTGTCCTTGGGCTGACCTGGAGTGGGGAAGTGACTATCAGCCTGATTTTTGCCCTTGTCCTTCAGATGACCTTGGACAGATCTGTGGTTCCAGGCTTGATGGTGTACCAGGCTGTTTCCCCGGAAGAAGCAGGGAGACAGTATCTTGGGTAGCCACAGCCCTTTGAAGTTCCTGTCTTGGCCTGCTAACAGTCCCTATTCCCGAGCCCAAGGCTTGGCCTTTCCTGGTGGTGGGCCTCTGGTGTGATGCACCCTGGCCTGCCCTGGCCTGCCCTCAGGGCTATGGCCCCACCAGGGCTCTCTGCCTAGTGGCTGGACAGACCATTGTCCTTGGTCTTTTGGGGTCGGGCTTCCTCCAGCACCTGCTCCAGCAGGATGCCCCCTCCCACCTTCCACCTGCCTCCAGGATACAAACCCAGGCTCACCCCAAGCTTAACTCATCTGGGCCTCCTCCCCTGCACCCCAAATAACCAGAGATGTGCTTCCTAGAGCACTCAGCTTTTAGTGGCTAGGATTATGACCCTGGGCTCCAAACCATCTCTTCACCTCAAAAATGCCTGAACTCTTCACCTGACATCAAAGGCCCAGCTTCCTTGTGTTGTCTCCTGGGAGCTGCCACAGCAAAATGACAGCTGCCCTAGCTGTCAATGACAGGAGGGTGGTCTGGGAGCCTGAAGTCCACAGCCCAGGTGTGGAGAGGGCGGTTCCTGCTGTCCCAGCTCCCCACTCTGGAGTGGCGGTGACCCTGGAGCAGTGTGTGCAGGGACAGAGGTGTCCGTTGCCTACAGCTGTACCCTCTGGTCTCGGCCCTGGCTCCATGGCCTTCTCCTGGGTCTCCGTCCCTTCTCCATTCCTTAGGACACCAGCCATTGGCTTAGAGCCTCCCGGATCCACTGTGGCATCTTGAGTGATTGCCTCTGCACAACTGTGTTTCCAAATACGGCCCCATTCTGAAGTTCCGAGTGGGCCTGGATCTTTGGGGGTGCTCTTCAATGCAGCACATGCCCCTGATGGCTCTGCCCTCCTCCTGCCAGCCATGGGTCCTCTCACATCAGCGCCCAGGAACCTGGGTCTCTCCATGCCTCAAATCGGCTGTCACAGCCCAGGCTGCCAGTGACTTGGCTGTGTCCCTGAGGATAATTACCTCGGGGATGCCAGGGCTCAGGGCCCCAGGATGATGTCCAAGGAATCTCCAGGGGAGGGAAAGAGTGACAGTGGGCATCCCTTCTGGGAGCCGCCTTCTGCTGAGTCATGGGAGGTTTCCCGCACCTGGCTGGCTGCATCCTGCCAGCCCCCTCCTCATCCTGGCTGTGGGGACGAAAAGGAAGCAGAACTGGGCGCCCCCAACGGCCCTGTTCTGTTTCTGGGGCAGGTGCCTCTGCGGCTTCATCTCCCTTCATTAACACGAGCCAGCCCCGAACCCCAGAGTGCTGTCACCCCCACACACGTACCTGCGTGTGTTTGCACACGTTCACACCTGGAGTTGCGTGCGGTCATGGGACTGTGTGTTTCTCTCTTGCCTTAAAGGAAGCTGAAGACTAAGAAGAGGAAATTAGGCGGTGCGGGAAAGGAGTGTAACTTTTCCGGGTAATTACCCACACCTCATATAATCTAATGAGCCGTTGAGGGGCCCGGATGGAGCATTTAGGGGAGTTATTGAATGTTTCCTCACAGTTTACCCAGTTGTAGGAATTAATTGATTTATGGGATGGAAGAGAGAGAGAGTGTGTGTGTGTGTGTGTGTGTGTGTGTGAGTGTGAGCATCCCTTTTTAAATAGGGTTTTTCCCATTGTGTAGAAGCACGGAGGCCTGCCTGTTGGCTGGGCCGAGCTTCCTCCACTGTGGTCTGGGGGCTCACAGAGCAGCACTGGGGGCCTTGGTGAGCTCAGTCGGAGGCCGAGAAGCCCTCCGTGGGTGCAGGTGCACACCATGAGCGCATGTGCACCCACAAGCACGGCCAAATTCCATGTCGGGAGTTTCCCGTTTAACTCTGCACTTCATTAACTTCCGTTTTGTTATCATTTTTGGTCTGGGGATGGAGCCCAGGGCCATCCTATCTCTGAGCTGCACCTTCAGCCCTATTTTATTTTTTATTTTGAAACAGGGTCTCATTAGGTGGCTGAGAGTCTCACTAAATTGCCGAGGCTGCCCTCGAATCTGCAATCCTCCTGTCTCAGCCTCTCAAGCGCTGGGATTCTGAGTGTGCCTCCACGCTTGGCACTCTCAAACCTTTAGTCTCATCATCTGAGTGAGTTTACAACATCTATTGCCCTATTTTTATTTACATTTATCCAGAAACTTTTTGAGTGCATATATAAAGAGAATGTTACTATTAAGTAATAACTGCAAGGACATATTTGGTATAATTGCTGTGTTTTCTTAATACACATCAAAGTAGTGGTGTAATCAGACATTGAAAAACCATCCCTGTAACATGTTACCCTGGCGCGTGCCAGGACCTCCTGACATTTTAAAGCTGACAGAGTGGGATGCCCTGAAAGAAGCCACTTGCAGGGGTCCTCAAAGAGCCTCAGGAGCCCAGGGCAGGAGCAGGTCAGGCTGGCCTGCGCAGCCTCAAGCCACCTTCCTGCTGGACAAACAGGCCCCTTGGCTTCCCTCTTGTCGGCAGGCATCCTCTCTGACAAATCCCCCAGTTCTGCCCATGCGGGAAGGCTTCCCAGAGCGACCATGGGCAAGCAGACCGTCCCCTTCTCCACCTCAATTCTCTGCTTGCCCAAGGTGGCTTGGAGCCTCGTGCACCCGGCTCACTGTGGTCCTGTGTAAAGTGGTCTGTGGGCGTGAGTGAGGGTGCCCTCTCCCTGTGGCACCGAGCAGCTAGAAAACTGTTTCTCCTGGCAGAGTCCAGGGTGTTCTGGAGTGAAGCTGGAGGTAGTACCCATGATTTAGCAGGTGGCCAAGAACGAGGGGCCAGCATGCCCAGCGCTAACCTGACCGTCTGCTGGATCCCATCAGGCTGGACCTGGCACACTGCCTGAGCTGCACAGACCTGCTCCCCACCTCCCCGGGGCTGTGGTGGGCCGGCCAGCACCCAAGGGGCCACAGGAGAGAGGGAGCCTTTCTCTTTGTCCTTTCCCGCATCCTTAACGATGCCAACCAACAGCCATGGGCAGTTCTCAGACCAACGGTTCACCAGGTCCTTCCTCTCAGAGTCCCGCCATACTGGGCAGGGAATTCTCTTTCCAGAAGGGACAGGGAACGGGGCCTGGAATGGTTTCCCATGCCTCTGACCACACGCATGTCACAACCCCCAACAGCCCTGATCTGGCCTCCTGTCGCCTTCCCTCCCAGCCAATTGAGCCCATGAGTGGATCTTCATTCAGTGCCTGAGCTTCCGGAGAGGCCAGTGCCCTGCTCTGCCTGCCCCCGTCGTCCTCAGGAAACTGGTCTCCTGATGTGTCCTGATTAATTCCCCAGGACAGCCCCTCTTCCTCGGCTCAGCTGGCACCGGTGGCCTTTCCCACACACCTGAGCACCAGCCAGCCGCCTGGGCAGTGGCCGCAGTCCTTTCTCACTGTCTCCACTCTATCCAGTTACTTTGTCCCCTTCTTTCTGCTGGTGGATTAAAGGAGGAGAGATTTGCATAGCAATAAAAAGGTAATTAAAATCACCAACACATGAAAAGCCAGCCCATTATAAGATTCCCCAGGAAAGACGCCTCCACTGGTCAGGAAAGATACAGTAAGAAGGTGGGGGTGGCGGGCCAATTAACCAAACCTGTTAGCTGTCCATTATCAGCACCGGGTGCTAGAAATATAAATATTAATTGCTGCAGGGCCAAGTTGTTAACAGCCAACTGAACTCATAAATATCCTGTGCACAGTTAACGGTGATGCGTATGTCTCCATGGCGGGGCTTCCAGAAGCTCCGGGTGAAGCCTGAGTGGGAAGCTGCATGTTGCCGCCACAAATCTATTCCCCGTTCATCCATCGCAGACGCAATCGCACTTCCCGATAAGTATCTGACTGCATCTCGGGCTCTGAATTATGATGTGTCAGTTTATTGGTTTATTCATTATTTACAACCACTTAGAAAGAATATGTCTCTCTCTCCCTCTCTCTGTAAATATATATATGCACATGTGCATATATATAAATTTGTACATATATATTACATGCAGTGATAAAAGGAATACACCCATCAAGTTATCGTTCAGTTGATAATTAAATTAGAGCTCTCTGGCACTTAATGACCAGCAGGAATCCCACTCTCCTTTCTGGGGAAGGCATTTCCCTGTGCAGTCACTTCAATAAGAGAAACCCCATTGGCTACGAATGGGTGCGCGGAGCCCGGAGACCGCGGCTCAACGTCTGCGGTGGCACAGTGACTCTCCGGAGGGGTGTGAGCCCCACACCCGCTGTGATTCGCACTGGAAAGCAAATGGAGGGATTGGTCTGGGCCTCAGTGGGGACCAGTTTTGTTCTGCAGAGCTTCCATGTGGAGCGGGAGAGCCTTGAGGCCCCCTTCCTCCTATGAGCCCCCCATCAGAGGTAGCAGGTAGCCCGCCCAGATACAAAGCCCATGGCTCAGGATCCATGCAAGACAAAAACGTCTTCCCTTGCCCCCAAATTGGACCCATGGCCTGTTCAACCACCCTGGGCTATGCCTTCCAAACTCCTGGAGGTGCTTGCTCTCCAGAGGGACCTAAGCCGGCCCGCTCCCCATGCTGGGCTTCATCATTCAGCCACCCATTCATTCATTCCAGAGCTGCAGTCCTTTCCTGAGCGATGCTGCGTGTGCTCCCAGGACGCAGGTGGCCAAGGGCAGGAGCGGGAATCAGAGCCGCCGCCTGACTCCTGGGGCCGCTCCAGAGGTTGGGGTGGCCCCGGCCATCATTCTTCTCCTGTCCCTTCTGTCTCCCCCGCGAGTGCTATGGAGCAGGCGTGTTTAGACAATGAGCAAGATGGAGAGTCTTTGCTGTCCTGGAGTTCGCATCCGATGCGAAAAGCAGACAGTAGACACTTTGTCAAGTGCTGACAAGAGCTATAAGACAAAGAGAACGGCTGGGAAGGGGCTGCTCTCCACACGGCGGCGGCCAGGCGAGGGCCCGGCCAGGGTGCTCTGGGCTGGGAGGCTGAGGGCGGGGCTGCACGTGGAGGGTCTCACGAGGCTGAGGGTGAGTGGTGCTGGGTGGGTACTTCAGACCACACAGAACTTTCCAGGCTGGAGTGAGGGGGGAGCCACTGGAGGGCTTGAGCAGAGGGGGACATGACACGACGTGAAACATACCAAGGAGAGAGAGACCCAGCACGCTGGGAAGGAGTATGGCAGCCAGGCAGGAGGGACAGCAGGAAGGGGATGGCCAGCGGCTGGACCTTCATCTGTTTTGACAACAGATGTGAATGGTTTTCTTCTGACTTCCATATGATCGATGTGCTCTGAAGGGGCGATGCAAGCAGGTCTGGGTATGCTGCGTTCGGAGCGTCTTCTAGACCTCTGGGTGCAGATTCTTTCGCCATTTGAATTCCTCCAGAGCGGAGCGAGGACCATCTGGCCAAACACTGGATCAGGCTGAGTGAGTGGCACTTGAGAAAGGAGCCCTGGATTTGGCAGTAGGGAGCCACTGAACGGCACTGACTTGGCTGAGTGGCCGGGAATGCTCTGACCTGGGGGTCACAGGAGACAGTGAGGGGGAGTGGGGGCAAGTACAGTCTGTAGGGGATGTGTTGTGACTAAGAGCATAGTATAGGGCGGTCACAGCCGAGGAATGTAGCTCAACTAGTATGTACACACTCATGTATACATGCATACACATACACATAGCAATACATACATAGTACATGTATATGTCTGCATATGGCACATACATGCATATATGTGCATGTATATACATTGTACACATATACATAGACTGTAATACATGCATGTGCACATATGTATGTGTGTACATACACATAAGGTGCATGCATGTATACATATACACACGTATCCATGATATATGTACATGTATATACATGGCACACAATGAATGCATATACATACATGCATACACACAGTGCATGGATATAGCACACAGATGCGCACATATATGCATGTATGTGTATGGTTCATATGCATGTATACATATGATATGCATGTGTGCATATACATGTGTGTATATGTATAGTACATGCACACATATACATATGGCACAGATACGTGCATTTACATACATGTATACTCATAATGCACGCACACATATACATATGGCACATGCATGGATACAAGTTCATGCATTTATACACATAGTTCTTATACATACTTATACACAATGCATACAACACATATACATGCGGTATGCGGCACATGTATGCATATATATGTACTATGTGTGTATTTGCATGCATGCGTGTGCTGCATGTGTATGGAGGCGATCAACACGTGCCTTTTGGCTTGGTGTTTGACTACATCAACCTGAATGTTTAATTGCTATTTTATCACCCATTACATTGCAAGCATCATATAACATGCTGGATTCCATCTGCACAGCAGGGTGGGTCCAAAGGCAAGGGGCATGGGAGAAGGGAGAGCTAGTTCTCAAGAGAGTCTGTCACACACCAGGTCCTTGCTGGCTGGCCTCCAGGGCCCTCTCATAGCACCCTCGTGGCCATCCTGGGACCGCCGCTTGTTCAGGGTGGCTCAGAGAGTGAGCAGGGTGCACAGCAGGCGTGGGGAGGCGGCTCTCCCACGTGTCCTTGCCTACTTGCGAGGACTTCGCCCACCTCCAGGACACACTGCCCCCACCTCCACTGCTGTGGTTTTGTGAGGCCAACAGGATGGAGATGCGCACAGTTGGCCTGGCATCTGTCATAGAGAAGCCCTCCTCTGTGTGGATCATGGCCATCCAGGGGCGAGGCTGATCAAACTTCCTCCGAATGTTTCCACAATGTGCAAAGCGCCAGCCCTCTCCATGTGGGCTGGCACAGACTCCACCAGCTGTGTCAGTTCCCCTAATTTGGTGAGACATAGCCCGTCACGGGCAGGAGAGCTTTTCCAGAGTGGATGGGATGGAAATGTGGAGCTCAGGTCTCCTACTGCAGACCTGATGCAAGCAGGAGCTGCTCTCTGAGGCCCACTACCCCAGCCACCTGCGCCCCCTCTCTCTTTACAGGTGCCAAGACTGCGAAAGAGCCAAGGCCTCTCCTGTCTTCACCTCCGTCGGCTCCGTCCCGGTCCCTTTGCGGATGTTCTCCTAACACAAGCTGTGTGCCTCCACTCACCGCGGCACCTGCTTCTTCATGGAGCCAAGCCCAGACAGGAGTAAGCATGAGCAGGGCTCCTCCGCAGAGACTCTCGTCATCTAGGCCTCTGTCAAGGGGGCCTGCACCCTGTACCTTATGCCCCACAGTCCTGACCACCTTCCTTCTAGATGGAAGTTCTTTGAGCATATGCATTGCAGGTATTCTACTAAGGATCGAAATCTACCTTCTCCACTCATTATTGACTTCAATAATGGGTTATGCTAAGGAGCAAGGCCTCATATCCCCGCCCATTTTTGCAAATATCTCTTTTCCCACAAGATTGTAACCCACAGGGTCCCACCTGTCAGAGCCGGTCTACAGGTGTTAAGTAGCCCCTCACCTGGCCGGGCCCTCTCTTTGCAAGGGTGCTGATGTCTGTGGCTGCACAGAGGACTAAGGCCACGGAGCTAAGGGAGGAAGAGCCTCTCTCCGGCACCTGCCCTTTTCATTCTAGATCTGCCATCTGCCAGAGCGTGCTGCTGCCGCACAGTTGATTATGAAGTAGCATTTTGTTTCCTTGCAAATATCAGGTTGAGTTCTATGAAATTGCCACTTTTGTAGGTCAAGAATGGTTGAATATCAGCAACTCCATGTGGCTTGCTGTGATATATTCCTTGAGAACCTTGCCTGGGAATGAGCCGAGGAAGACGCTGGCATGGCAAGACTCGGGCGTTGTGGGGCTCTGGCCTTGATGTCAGCAAATATCATTCAAGCCAATCTCTTTTCAGCCAGGTTTGCAAAAATGCTGCTTGGGAATTATGAAAGAGGTGGAGAATCAGCACTAACTCCATTACTAAATTCTGATTGCAAAAACGACCAGATGTTTTCTAAAATAAAAGGGCATTTATGAGACTGCTAGAGACTGTTTTAGCTGTGCCAGAAGGCAGTGCCCAAAGGGACAAAAGTCAGCCTCCACTCAGTGAAAAGAGAGGAGAAGGGAGGACAAGTTGGGAGGCCCAGATGCACGCCGGTGGCACCTCCTGTGTGACCGGCATGGCTCAGCTTGTCTGTGGGCTCCTTCCCAACAGCCGTCATTCCCACGCGTCATCCAGAGCTCTGGGATCTTACCCGACCACTCACTTAGTTGCCCAAATCAGAAACCCGAGACTCTCCCTTCTCCCTCACTCAGGCTGATCCCCAAAGAAGAATGGCCGCCCCTACCTCTGAACTCCTGAGGGAACTTGTCCACTGAGGCCACCTGGACCCCACCTTGGTGACAGCGACAGCCCCTTTTCAGCTTCCTACCTTGTATTCTACTTCCTGAAAGTTTAAGGTTTATTCCCAGTCCAAAGGCCAGCGCGGTCCTTAAGTTGCAACCTGGGCTATGCCACAGCAACACTTAAATGCTTTTGGTTTCCTCCAGCGTCCTCAAACACACTCCCAGTCCTGGACCTTGGGCACCAGCCCTCCTGGGTCCCCGGGCTGATGCTTTCAGCCTCTGCCTTTAGGGCACAGGTGCCCCCTCCCTCGGCACTCTCCTCCCCTTCCCCAGGTGGCGCTTCCTCCCTTCAGCACGCTCTTGAAGTTTGGGGGCCACGTCTCCCCTGCCTCTGAGCTCCCAGAGACTGGTCTGCGGCTGGCGAGGGGCGCCCACTGGAGAGGTGTGGACCGTTGGTGCCATAATCCGGATTTCAAAGCGCCTTGGTTTGCGGGTGTGTGCAGCTGCGTAGGGCTTCAAGACATTCACCACACAGGCTCACGCTTTCTGTGGGATGTGACCTCAGCTTCACTGGGGCAGGGATCTGCTCTGTCTAAGCCTCGGGCTTGCTCAACTAAAGGCAGGCACTGTAAGTCTTCACTGCCTCTTCAATCGAGGGCTGATTTACCCCCGATACGCCGTGTTTCTCAGAGGCACATCCCCGGCATCCCGGGCCCCACAGTCCCAGTCAGCGGGATCTGCTCTGGCCTTCTCATCTAATTAGCTCTGCATGTCAGACCGCAAATTGGCAAAACTGTCAGACAAGCAACAACAGGAAAAAAAGGTTTTAATTAGTTTTTCATAAAGATCAGGAAACGTGGCAAAAGAAAAATGCTTGAATCTGCACGTGGTTCTTTGAACTACAATTAGGCTGTGGGATTTCAGAGCTGCAAAGGTCCATTAGCTCCCGTGCTGGTTGTGAAGAGTGGAGGGGGGCTGGGAAGCTGGTGATGTGTGTTCTCAGTTGAGGGAGATGCCTTCTCCAGCTTAAGCACCTCGAGATTTCTCCTTTGGTCTGTGCTCAGGAAACCCGAGGAACCTGAGTGCATCCTAGATAGGCACTACACCTGGCAGCTAGGATGTGGTGTCTGCCTACAGACACTCACATCGAATTGAGGATGTGGAATTTCCATGTAATGGCTTCCAGCAAGCACCCCAGCACTTGGGGAGCAGAGCAGAAGCAACCCTGTCCATGTCCATCTCAGACCCCTGAGAGCCTTGAAGGGTGCTCTGGCCCCTGGCAGAAATTCTCTCCATGGGAAATGGGAAGAGGGTTGGTTGACGAGGCCTGGGCTCCCTGAGTCTTTGTAATCATTTTTTTTCCCTTGGTACTAGGGATTGAACCTAGGAGAATTTTACCCCTGAGCTATACCCAAAGCTCTTTTTATTTATTTATTTATTTATTTATTTATTTATTTATTTATGGTACTGGGGGTGGAACCCAGGGGCTTTCTAACTCTGTGCTTTCTAACTCCCAGACCTATTTTCTATTTTATTTGGAAACAGAGTCTTACTAAGTTGCTGAGAGCCTCACTAAGTATCTGAGGCTGGCTTCGAACCTGTGTAACCCTCCTGTCTCAGCCTCCCAAGTGCTGGGATTACAAGCGTGCGCCACCACACCCGGCCCAATCCCTTATTTTTAGTTTTAAATAGGGTCTTGATGACTTGCTGACGGTCTCACTTAGTTGTTGAGACTGGCCTTAAACCTCTGATCCTCTTGTCTCAGCCTCCCAACTACTTGACTACAGGTGTGTACCACCACGCCCTGCAGAGTCCTTGCATTTCTTGATAGAGAATCCTACTTAGGCAATAGAGAAATAAAGAAGGGAGGGAATCTAGAGAGAAAGCCCCCAATCCACCCGAATCAAGATGCTCCAGATCCCAGGCATCCTTGCGAGGTCACCCGAGGCCCTAACTCATCACACAATCCTCCCACCACCTCCCGCCTTTCCTTCACTCAGCTCCAGTATCAAATAATAATTATAATTAGAATAATTACAAACACAAAGGTGGCATGTTCTATGTGCTTTCTAAGTCTTCACTAAGTTAATTCTCACATCATTAGGCATATTT
Organism: Muscardinus avellanarius; assembly: GCF_963383645.1. Taxonomy (NCBI): domain Eukaryota; kingdom Metazoa; phylum Chordata; class Mammalia; order Rodentia; family Gliridae; genus Muscardinus; species Muscardinus avellanarius. The sequence continues at coordinate 2,340,451 of NC_137789.1, forward strand.
TATAGACAAAGAAACAGAGCACAGAGTGTTAAGCAACGTCCCAAGGTCGGGAGCTCGAGGGCAGAGCTTGAATTCCAAGCCGGCATCAGGCAGAGCTTGAATTCCAACCCGGCATCAGGGCCAGGGCCCACGCTCAGCGGCCGCCCAATGTTGGTATTTGCTCGAGCATCAGGTGTTGAGCTGAGCACGGTCATTAGGTCACCTCTAAACCCAGTAGATCCAGGGGCTGGGAGATGGGGCCATTAGGAAGCTTCAGTCTGTTTGGGACTAGGCGACACAGATCTCAGAACTCCCTCTACTGTCTGTGAACCTTTACGAGGCATCAGTGCTGCACGGGTTTGGGTCCTGTGTAATGATTTGACATTTAAGTAGAATATATATGCAAAGAGATGCATAAATCATCAGTGAGCAGGTGGGTAAGATGTTGTAGTAATGTCACCCAGCTGAGCACCAACCAGGCTGGGGCCTCCTGGGCACCCTCCAGTTACCAACTCCCGGGAGCACTTTCCCGCGATCTTCATCAGAGCCTGGCTTCGCCTGCTGAGGATTTCATACCTACAACTCGTGTAGCATGGCTGCTTTTGTGGCTGGCTTCTTTCTCGCAACATTGTGGCCATGGATGGCGCACACCACGCTGCAAACAGCAACACTGCTTTATTGTCAGGGACGCTGTCCTCCACCATGGAGACTCGTTTATGCATCCTACCGTCTAGGGGCATGTAATGGACTCTGGTATTTTGGTTTCGACAACAGAAGGCTATAAACCTTCCAATATGCTATCTTTTGGTCAACAGATAATTCTGTTGGGCACAGGTAGGTCAAGCAAGGGAAGGAGTGACTCCTGGAATGCAGTGTGCTCTTTGCCAGAGGGTCCTGCCGAGGGCGCGCCTTGGGGCGGTGCACTTCAGCCATGCAGCAGCTTTGCCAGCATTTAGTATTTCAACTTTAAAACGTAGCCACTCGGGAGTGGTGCTGTTCTGTGATCTGACTGCACATTTTCCGTGTGGACCCCACCGAAGCCGCTTGTTTATTTTCAATTGGTGTCACGTTTGGAACACGTCTATTCAAGCTATTTGCTGTTATTTAAATAACGGTCATTCGTGTTTTTCCTGTTGATGTAACAGAAGTTTTATTTGAAATACACTTCATATGTGTTTTGTTGGACATAAATTATTAATTCGAATAAAATCCAATATATTGATCTTCCCTTCCTGGTTAGTGACCCAATGAAGGCCATGAAGAAAGCACCCTGTTGCCTTCTGGAATCTCTGCCGCTTCTCTCTTTATATGGAGGTCTAAAATCTATCTGGAACTAGTGTTTTGATATGGCTCTTAAAGCACTCTTAAGTGATGTGAGGTGAGGGTTAATTCATCTTTCTCCCATTTAGATATCTGATGAAGCCAGCATGATTCATGAAAAGACCATTTTTCTCTACTTATCGGAAATTATGAGAGTTTTCTTTGTGAAAGGATTTTAATACAAATTCATTTCCTTTAAGTAGGGAAGAGACTATTCCAGTTATCTATTTCCCCTTGAGGGAGCCATGCTTATTTGTATATTTAAGCCTTCTGTGGATTTTATCTAGGTAGTCAATTTTTTTTTTTTAGAATAAAGTTTGTAGTATTTCCTCTCTACCCTTTTAATCTCTGTATAACCTGTATGATGTCACCTTTTTCACTTCTGATATTTAGAATTTCTTTTTCTTTGTCCTGATGGGTTTGGCTACAGGTTTAAATGGTCTCAAGAAAACATCGACTTCTAGCTTCATGATCTTCTCTCCTGTGCTCCTGTCCTCTGCCCCTCTGATCTCCTCTCTCATCTTTCCTGCCTCTCTTTGGCTTCGTTTTCTCTCCTTTTGCTGGCTCTCTAGGGTGGAGACAGAGAGCTGTGACCCGGCTCCTCCTTTCTTTCCAATTTTAGTCTTCAGACTCTCAATCCCCACCCACCCTCACGGCAACATCTTACAAGTTCTGAAATGCTCTGCCTGCACTTGCATTCCATTCCCAAGACCTCCTCATCTCTCTCTGCACTTCTCCAATGCACGGGATGGCCACAAGTATGTTATTTAGTTTTCAAACACTTGGGACTTTCCAGAAATCTTATTGCAATTGATTCCTCAGTGAAGCCTATTGTGGTTATGGAACATCCTCTGAATGATGTCTGAATCCATTTGGGCTGCTATAACATAATATCTGAGATGCCATGAACATCAATCTGTCTTCTCATAGCTCTGGGTGCTGGGAGGTCTTAGACTGAGGTGCCTGTAGGTGTGGTGTCTGACGAAGGCACATCCTGCAGCAGGAGAGATGCCAGGGGCTCACCAGGCAAAACTCAGAGGCCTCAGAAGGCCTCCTTTCTCAGGGCCTGGATTCCATTCACAGGGGAGGGCGCCTCCGGGGCTCCTCACCTCTTACACCATCCTTCAGCACCACTCGACTTTCCAAGGAGACTTGTGGGAACCACAGCCCACGACCTGAATCCTTTTGAATGTGTCAAGATGTGTCTTGATGGCCCAGAAGACATGTGTCCTGGCAGACTTCCACAGCATTGGAAAGAATGCGCCGCATAAATGATCGGTTTGGGTCAGGTCAGCTCATTAATACCTTCTCCGCCTTTCTACGTCCTTGCCGATTCCCGTTCTGTGAGCTCCTGGAAGATGGATGAAACCCTGCTGTTGTGTGGGCTTGTCTCTTTTCCTTTTGTCTCGTCTAGTTTTTGCTTCATGTATTGTGAACCTTGGTTAAGTGCATGAACGTGTGTGTCCTTCTCATGAGGTGGCCCGGTATCATTTTTGGAATTATCTTTTTACATTCCCAGGAACGTTCTTTGCTATGGAATCTCCTTCATCTCATATTAATGCAGCAATGGCAGCTTCCTTTGAGGAGTGCTGGCACAGGATATCATTGTCTATTGTTTTATATTTATCTTATTCATGTCTTGGTAGAGTGGGCTTTTTTGTAGGCAATGTAGAGTTGAGTATTTTAATTCGATCTGAAAATATCTGTCTTCTACTTAGAGTGTGGAGATGGTTTAAATTTAAAGTAATCACTAGCTGGGCCTGGTAACACACACCTGTAATCCCAGTACTTGGGAGGCTGAGACGGGAGGATGGCAGCTTTGAGGACATCCTCAGCATACTTGAGATGGGTGTGCTGGAATGAGACTCTCATCAACCCTGTTTTAAAATAAAATTAAAAAAGGGCTGAGGGTGTAGCTCGGAGGTAGAATGCCCCTGGGTTCAGTCCCCAGGAGTGAACACACACACACACACACACACACACACACACACACACACCTACACCTGCAAGCAGTTACTAATAAGTTTGTTTTGGCATCTGTTTTCTGTCTCTCCTCTATGTTTTGCTCCTGCCTCGAGCCATCACGGCAGTTTCCGTCCCTAGGAGTCTGATTTGGGTTCTATCAGATCTGCCCAGACTTTTCTTTAGATTTTGAAAAGATGGGCTACAGTTGCAAGGACTGCCTGGTGTCCCTGCCTGCTGTCTCGGCCGCCTGTCAGGGCTGTGTCCCCCGGTGGAATGTCTAGCCCCTGTGGATTGTGAGGTCTGGAAGTTCCACCTTTGGGACAGGAAATATTCCAATGTTCCGCCCCACGAGAGCCCGGTCCCCGGGGGCCAGTTCTCCTCTGTGTGGCAGGGAGGTAATTTCCTACCACACACAGGTGCTGGCATTCCACTCCACATGTGTTGTAAACCCTGACTAACTTGTTATTATTTTTGCTTTAAAGTGCCAATTTAGTTTTTAAAATATTTTTACTGGAAAATAAAACACATGTACAGAAAAACACACAGAACAAATGTGTGGTTTACAAATTGTTCTTAGACAACCCCTCCTAGTAACCACCACCAGTTCAAGAAAGAAAGCCTGGTACCCAGTGTGGTGGTGCACGCCTGCAATCCCAGTTCTTAGGGAGCTGAGAAGGAGGGTCACAGGTTAAAGGCCAGGCTCAGCAACTTCACAAGACCCTCAGCAACTTAGTGAGGCCCTGTTTCAAAATAAAAAATATAAAAGATTCGGGGTATATCTCAGACATAGGACACTCCTGCTTTCAGTTGCTAAACACTAAAAAATCCCTGGAAACACACACACACACACACACACACACACACACACACACACACACACACGCCTGGTTACCTGGTTACCCACCCAAGGAGCCCTTTCTGGAAGCCTGGCTTCAGTTGATTCCCATGCTCCTTTAAATAAGCATTAGCCTAACTTTCCTAGTAATGACACATCTAAAGAATAGTTTCCTCATTCAAATGTGAATTCCTGGACATTATAGTGCAGTCTTGCCCAATTTAAGAAAATCTAGGACACGTCTTTTCCGTTTCTTTGAGGCTGTAAATTCCCCTTCCGTTTCCCCTCCCTGCCATTATCTGTCGGGAAGCCTGGCTCTTTGACTTGCAGACGCTCCCACAGTCTGGATTTTGCTGATAGCATTCCCCGAGCTCCTCTGTGCTTTCTGTGTGTCTGTAAATTGGTGGCTGGAGCCGGAGACTGGGTCAGACTGAGGCTTAATCCCTCTGTGAAGACGTTATTTGGTGTTGGGCCAGACCGTGAGAAGCACACATTTTCTGATGGTATCTCTTGTTACCACGTGAACGGCCATAGCTTTCCAATGCCAGTACCACCAGCTCATTCAGAGTTGCAAATGGTGACATTCAGAATTTGACATCTGTGTGTGTGTGTGTGTGTGTGTGTGTGTGTGTGTGTTGTGCTTTCTATTTGTCAACTGACTTTTCAAGAATTTAAGGGAAAAAAACACTTATTTACCCACATCTTTCCTTTTGCAGTGGCCTCTTTTTTTCTTTCCATCGGCTGGAGGAAATTTTATCTTTTGTTATGGTGTGGAAGTGCTGATGACAAATTCTCTCTTTTCATATTTATGAACATATCTTTATTGTCCCCCCAATTTCGAAGGTATTTTGTTAGCTATAGCATTTTAGGTTGGAATTTATTTTTGTTTTTATTTTTTTGGTGGTATCTCCGGGCTATACTCTCAGACCTATTTTTTATATTTTATTTGGAAACAGGGTCTCTTAAGCCAGCAAGGCTAGCTTCGAACCTGCACAATCCTCCTGTCTCTGCCTCCCAAGCGCGGGGATTACAAGCGTGCGCCACCACGCCCGGCTCAAGTTGGAATTTAAATGTAATGGCATTCCATTGTGTTCTGGCATCAGCACTGCTGGCGAGAAATTGGCTGTTATTCTTACTCGCCTCCTGTCTGTGCATCCCTTCTCTTCCCTCCTGCTGTTAAGATCTTCCTCCTTGACTCTGATGTCCAGCAGTTTGACTCTGCTCTGCTTTGTTGTGTTTTTCTTTGCATTAATTTTTCCTCATTTTATTGAATTTCTTGGATTGAGAGATTGGTGTTTTAGTCACACTGAGAACACTTCGGTTAATATGCATTTACGTGTATTTCCTTCTCTGCTCTCCTCTCGTTCTGGGTCTCAGTTTCTTAGATGTTTATGTTGTTTATTCTTGCTCCATGGATCAATGAGACCCTGTTTATTTCCCATTTTAGCATTTTTTCCCTTTTGCTTTAGTGTATTCAAACTGCAATGCACTGTTTTCCAGTTTAATGATCTTTCTAGAATTGACTTTTCCATCCACTTTTAGAGGTTCTGGGTTCTCCCAAAGCTTCCTGAACATTTTGACTATGGGTTCTTTAGCATAGCTACCATTGGCATTTAAAGCTATATTCACCTAATTCCACCACCTCCAATCGTCTGGCTCTGATTCTATGAGTTGTTTTCTCCTTTGATTTTGGATGACAATTCCTCTTCATGTGTGTCTAGTAATTTTTGTCTTTATGCTAGACACTGTGGGTCTGAGCTGTAGAGTCCGCTGCCATTACCTTTCTCTAAGGGCATTCAGTTTTGTTCTGGAAGGCAGCTAGGTGACTGCCACCTCATCTTGCTCCTACAGCTCTGTAGGCTATATTAGAAATCTATTCAACTTCCCCCTTAGTTTTAGTCTTGAGATTTTTTTTTTGTTTGTTTTATTTTGTTTGGGGTTGTTTTATACTGGCGATTGAACTCAGGGGCCTTGTACCCTGAGCTTCACTTCTAGCCCTGTTTTTATTTTCAAACAGGGTCTCACTAAGTTCCTGAGGGCCTCACTAAGTTGCTGGGGCTGGCCTCAAACCTTCTACCTCCCTATCCCAGCTTCCCAAGTACTGGGGCTACAGGTGTGAACCACCGCGCCTGGCTTGGAATGTGGTTCTTAATCCTGAACCCCTCCTGCCTCCTAAGTGTTTGTCAAAGATCTCCAACGTGATACAGCTTGAACTCTAAACTGTCCCCCCCACACGGGGCAGCTGCGGGGCCCTCTGCTTGGTCCCTTTAACCTTGCAGCTCCTTTTGGTGAAGCCTTCGGGGCTCACCTGTGCCCATGCAGCCTGGGAGCCGACCGAGGACTTGAGGGCCGGGGTCCTGTGTGACTGCCTTCACCTAGCATGTCCTAGCCCTCATCCAGACTCCCTGGTGGCCCCAGCCCAGCCGGTCTGTGTCTGCCTTGCATTCTCACCTGGGATGGGCTGCGGTCTGGGGATTCCCACAGGAGGAAGGCCAGCTAAGGCAGAGCCTGCCCAAGTTAAGTCCCTCATCTTGGGCTGGGTCCCTTCCAGCTCCTGCCTCTTTAGGCGCTCTCCAGTGCCTTCCAACAGTTGTTTTAATATTTTCCCCAGAGTTTATAATTGCTTTTGGCAGGAAGGTTAGTCTAATATAAGCCACTTCCTATTCTGGGAAGCTGCAGAGCTCTCATGTACTTTTATTTTACATATATGTGAAGCCTGCCAGCTTTTGGTACTCTTACCCACAGGCCCACCCCTTCCCTCCTCACTTTCCTTCACAGAGCATCACCTTCCCAATTCAGAACTCCCAGTGGGAGGCTTCCTGGCGAGTCCTGCTGCAGACCCACAGGCACTAGCCTGCCTGGCACTGCTGGCCTCTTGCCCCAGTGGAGGCTGCGAGCCTTCTCGGGGAGGCCTGAGCTGCAGACCCGGGTCTCCTCTTCCCACTGCCTCCCTCCTGGGGTGCTGGGTCTAGCCCAGGCTCCCCGTTTCCTGTGTGTTCTCTTTACATCTTGGTAGTTGGTCTGCTCTCAATTGATCATCCTTTCTACTGAAGTTTCTTCGCTGGCCTTTGTGTCTGCGCCTTGGGCCGTGCCCCATCCTCCTGCCCCGCCTCCTCCCTTCGGACTACATCTTCCACTGTGCATATTCTTACCAGTTCTCTGATAAAATCCTCAATCCGGTTATGCATTTTCCTGAATGTATTAATTAAAGTTATTTTAAAGTCTGTGTCTGAAAACCTCCAAACCTAGATCTCTTGCAGACCTAATTCTCTTGTCTTATTTTTCTTTCCAAGTCATTTCATGCCTGATATGTTTTAATCGACTGCTCGGCGTTGTGAATGAGCAGCACCGGGCGCTGGGGGAGGCTGTCCTCCCCGGGATGAGCCGAGTCCTCTGCCCGCAGCTGCAGCGGGAGATACTGGTCCAGGCCGACACCTAGAAGTCCTCAGGTTGGCCGCTTGTCTTCGCTGTTTCTGCACATGGCCGGGGCCTTCACTGAGAGCAGGAGGCTCCTGCCAGGCCTCTCTCAAGTGTCTGTCTCTCAAGTCTGCAGGCCAATGAAGTGCCTCCTGGCTCCTAGCCCTGCACAGATGCTGCAGGCTTGGTGTCTAGGCCTCGTACGGCCTGTGAGGTTTGGGAGTTGGCACTTTCCCCAAGAGAAAAGCCTGCACATGGTGGGCCTGCTCCTCTGAAATTCTCTTTTTTTTTTTTTTCATTTCATGCCTCTCTCCCTCCATTCTTCTCTTTTCTTTTCTTTTCTTTTCTTTTCTTTTCTTTCTTTCTTTCCTTTCTTTCTTTCCATTGGGGATTGAACCCAGGGGCATTTTGTCTCTGAGCTACACCCCAGCTCTTTTTATTTTTTCACTTCCAAATAGGATCTTGCTAAGTTTCTGAGGGTTGGCTGCCTTGAACCTGACTCTTCCTGTCTCAGCCTCCCCAGTACTGGGGTTACAGGCACGAGAGCACATGCCTGGCTTGGAGTCCTCTTTGCTCCTGGACCCCGACCCCCAGCCCTGGCGGCCTGGCAGCTCCAAGCCCTCCATAATGCTCTTGGCCCAAGAGGCGCGGCCCTCTGCACGGGCTCCTCTGCCTCCGTACCTGTGCCTTGGCTCTCTTCGCTCCGGACGCCATGTTGGTGTGCTGGTCTCTGTCCCCTCGTGTCCTCAAGCAGTGGCCCTTCCTGCTCTTTGCCCAGCTCTCGTGGCCATTAATTGCGGGAGGGCTGATCTGGTACAAGACACTCTAGCAGAGACATCTGTTTCATATAATTGGCTTTTTCCCCTAACTCGGCTACATGCTCCTATACTCTGGTTTTCTCTGAATTTTCAATTTCACACAACCTAATTTGGTCCTGAGCACACTCTGGGGGTCCGGCAAGCACAATTTTATGTAAAAAACAAAAACTGAAGCAATTACTTGGATTATTTCAGTAAAAGTCATCTTTGGTCCTATTTGTCCAGGCTGCTTGTACAAAGTCCAGAAAAAATAATTTGGCAGCGCTCTGGAGTGTAGACAACACAAATGTTTGAATTTCTTAAATAAATATTATCTGAGTCTATCATGGCCAACGCCATTATCCATGTGAGTTTCCATTTCACCTATATTGATTTTTCCTGGGAAGACAAAAACATCGTAGCATGTAATCACACGGGCTCTCTAGACGTTGGTGTTCCTATGTGGAGAGTTCCGAGAGATGGTTTGGGGACAAGCCAGTTTTTGTATCATGACCTCACCCCCACAGGTGAATGAGCACACTCCCAGGGCACACAAGTGTCCTTCACGTCACACGATGGATCTGTCCTTCTAGAACCATCTAGGACCACCAAGAAGCAAGATGGACCTGGGCTCGGATTCCAGGTATCAACCAAGTACCCTTGCCCAAGTCCCAGCTTATTTCCCACTTCAAGCGCTCGTCATGACAGTCAGGAGAGATGGATGAGGTGTTGTGGGTAAGCGCAGGTGCCGGCCCCACAGAGAGGGGCTCGTATGGATCATTCTTCTCTCACTCTCTCTCCCGAGCCGTGTTCTTCCCCAACCCCCAAAAGGCCAGCGTTTCCCTCCTCCTAGCACCGAAGCACGTTTTTCAAGTGCCTGTCAACTTCTTGAAGTCAAAAGCTAAGCCTAATTCGTCCTTGGGCAGAGGGCCTGGCTGCGCCCAGGTGCTCAGAGCAACTTTGCTAAGTATAGAGCGTCAACATTCCACAGGCGCCTGCATAGAAGAGGGCCCCACTCCCACTCGAGCAGGAATTGTGCATCCAGGTGGGGAGAGGTAGTGGGCGTCCAGACAGAGAGGGACAGGAAGGGCTTCCCAGGGAGAGCAGCAGTGGGAGACACAGCACAGCCTGTGGCTGCCTGGAGCTCCGTTACCCCAGCAGTCGGTGCTTCAACCGGTAGGCAGCTTCTATGAGAATCAGGAGGAGGCATTCGGTGTCACCGTCTACGGCCGGCTGTGCCCAGGAAACCACCCAAAGACACAGCCCATGTCTCTCCTGTCTTCTGTGCAATGTGACGATGCTTACTGGTGATGTGATTTTAGCCTCAGGATTCACCCTTGACCTTCAGTTTCTTGGTGGAAGGCGGCCAGCAGGGCTGTGACATGCCCCCCTGCTGGTGTGCTCCTGGAAGCCACTCTCCCTCCCTCCTCCACCCATTCAGGACTGGGGAGAGGAGTGGGATTATATTAGCTGCACTTTGGAGAGTCACTAAGAGGGTGAGGGGACACCTTGCATGTGTGGATCTTAGCACCACGCATGGCACATTATAAAATTCCACCAGACGTAATCCCAGTACTTAGAGGCTGAGACCGGAGGATCAGAGGTCAGAGGCCAGCAGCACACAGTAACTTTGTGAGACAGGGCTGGAGGTAGAGCTCAGTGGAAGACCACCCACCCCTGGGTTCAGCCCACAGTATCATGATAATGAGTAAACAAATGCATGAGGTATTATTATCCATATTAATTTTTCTCATGAGCAGCCTGGTCTCCCTTCGCTCCTCCGCTCTGTGTACCCCCGCACCCCCCCGGCCCCGTGGGTCCTGTCAACTGCTCCTGGGGTAGTTCCTCTTCCGGCTCCCAGGAAGGAGGGGCTCTAAAGACCTTCCAGGGAGGAGGTGGTCATCACCAGGAGAGGGGTGAAGGGCTCTTCAGGGGAGTGCTAGGGAGGTTGAGCTCCTCTGCCTCCTCTTCCCAGGAAGAGAGCTATTCTGGAGAGAGCACCATGACCGCAGTGAGCCTGGAGAAGCCTCCTCCTCCTTCCACATGCGGGAATCGGATGACAGCGCTTCCCAAATGGCCCCCACCCCTGTGCACTAGAGGTAGGCTCTCAGCCAGACGGTTCACCTCTAACCCCTGTTTTCCACCCAAGGGAACTTGCTGTGCCCTGCATGAGGTCCGAGGGCTCCTTCTGGCCCAGGCACTTAGCTCCAGCGACTTCCCCTCCGCCCTGCTCTTCCCAGTGAGATGATAGAGCAGCCAGACGGACCAGAAACACTCCCCTGGCTCCAAGTGCAGAGGTGCCGCAGAGAGCCATGCACGCCCGCAAAGCACAGAGAGACACTTGAAGCCCCGGGCTTATTTGGGTTTCCCAGACACAGACCCTGAGAAGAGGATTGGAGGTGCAAATTGTTTATTGGGGGGCTCATCTCTGAAAACACCAGTTGGGGTGTGGGAACGTGAGACCAGGAGAGAGGCAGCCAACCAAGGGTGCACTTCCTAGCCCGGCCACGCCACGCCTGGGTCCCACTCAAGGGTGAGAGAATGGCGTGTTCACCTGCCAACTCCCACCTGTCCTTGGGCTGCTCTGAGGTTAATCCCTCAGCACTTCTGGCCCCTGCTGCCTGTGGGCGGGCGCTCTGACACCCCGAGAGTGGTCCAGTGAAGGAAGCCAGAGGATGCAGGTAGAGCTGCCTGCAGGTGGCCAGTAGGATGCTGACATGGCCCCGCCTGTGGGTTGTGTTCCCAGAGGCCACTCAGCCTCCTCCTCCACCCATCCAGGACTGGGAAGAGGAACAGCAAAGGGGTGCAGAGGAAGGCAGCCTCAGGGTGGGAAGCCAGCTGGGGCTCAGCTTCTTGTCTTCCTTGGAGCAGGGCCAGAGAAGGGCGCAGCTCCCTGCGGCTGACCCGGGGCTCCCAAGCAGTGACCAGGTGTGCTGCTGCTCGGCTAGTGCTGGGCTAAGATGGCGCTGCACATGGGATAACTGGGGCGGGGCTCAGGACACCGTGGCAGGCCTGGGGAGAGGGCCCTTCTCCTCCCCGCTCCCTCCTTCTCCCCGCCTGCTGGGGAACTCATACTTTCCTTTCTCCTGGTCCCACCAGAAAGAGATCTGACTTACTCTGGGAATGCCTGAACCCTTCAAGGTTTTTCCCACCTTCTTGCTCCTTCTCCTCCCGCCACGCCGACTCCCCAGTTTCCCTTGGGGCAGGCCAGGCGCCCCCGCGGCTGAGTGCACTGGGGAAGCCAGGACTGTGTGTGGACACAGCTCTCAGCCTGCTGCCTGTGAGTGGGGGAGGTGAAGGGGGAGCCCTGGAGACAGCTCTGCAGCTGGAGCCCAGTTCACTCCTGAAGAGCTCTGACGGGACGAGTTTGCCACCTGGATGGAGACCGGCCTGTGTCTCCCGGGCCTGGGTCTGCAGTCCCAGCATTCCCAGCCACACTGGGCCTTTCTGTTCCCGCTGTGCATAACTCCTGGTCATGACCTTCCACGTGCTCAAACGCGCGCGCACACACACACACACACACACACACACACACACACACTCATGTGTATACACACTCGCATAGCCCTCCCTGATCTTACAATCAGTCAGACAGCCCCAGCCCCTTCCCCATAGCAGGCTTCTTCTCCGCTCTTTGCCCCGGAACTCATAGTAACACCTGCTCTGGAAGAGCTTCTGGCAGTTGTCAGGTGACACCCTCCTGTGTGCCGGGAGGGCTGGCCCAGAGGTCACAAAGGATGCCGGGGACTCGTGGCAAGCCACAGGCAGAGTCCTCCCTGGCGTGGATGCGCATTGTGCCGCCACTGGCTCCTTTCTGGGGCTCAAACTCCATGCTGACCCGTTCATGTCGCATTCCTAAAAGCAGAAGCCTGTGTGCGGATGACGTGAGTGGAGGCTGCCCTCACTGTCCCTCCCGTGGTGGAGCAGGGCCAGGAGCCCCTGGTTCTTGCCTGCAGAGACCGCTGTGGGTAGGGGGCTGCATCAGGTGAGTGCCCAGGACCCTCCCAGAGAAGCACAGAACCTCCTTAACAACCAGAGAAAGTCCCCACCCTCCTATGGAGGGATTAGGCACCCTGCTCTGCCTTCTCTGGGGTGCTGGGCTACTGGGGTCACAGTTACTTGCCGCTCCAGCTGGTTCTGGACTTTGCATTTAACCTTCTTTGGCTGGTGGATTGCGGGGAGGAGCACTGGTTTGCACCTGAACATGAGATGCTCAGAGACAGTGCTTTTTCCTTCCTAGCCTATTGGGTGCCAAGAGAACCTGCCTCAGGCTAGCCCACCAGCCCAAAGACAACAAGGAGGCCACAGGAAACAGCCCTCCCAGGGGCCCAGTAGAGCCACAGGCAACCAGGCTAGCAAAACCTTAAACAACACTTGCTGTTGTACACAGCAGGGCTTGGGGGTTGCTTGTTACACACAATTATTACAGCAGTTGCTAACCGATACACCCATGTTCAAGAATGAGATAACCAACATTGTAAAGATGTCGGGCCCTCCTAAATTAACTTATGAAGTCAATGTATTCTCCGATCAAACTCTCGATAGGAATTTTTAGAACACGAAAAACAGATTCTAATTTATGTATAGAAAAATAATCTCTATGAATAGCTTTGAGCATTTTGAAAGAGATGAGCAAAATTTGGGGTGTTGGGGAAAACTCACTCACTAGACTTTAAAACAGAATATGAAGGCGCGGGATTGGGAGTGCAGGCTGTGAACGGAGCAGATGGAGCGGCGGCGAGGCGGGCGCTGAGGAGGCCCCCGCGAGATCGATACGCAGCAGTGCGCGGGGGGAGGGGAGATCCTCTATTAAATACTTGGGAAATCTGAGGAGTGTATGGGGAAAACCAAAGTTGGTTTCCCCCTTCACACCATAGTAACTAAATTAAGTGCAGACACATTCAGCACATAAATAAGATGGGAGGAGAGGGCTCATTGTTAAACATGGAGCCGTATCTGCGTGACCTTGGGGTGGGAGAAGGCACTCTAGAGGACCAAGGTGAGAAGCAGCCAAGAATTATGTCATCACGTGGCCCTAAATGGGGCCAACAGAGGCCAGAGGCCAGCTGGCTGACCTGCAGCATGGAAAGCCCAGGAAGAACTGGCCCAAGGACATGCTGACAGCCAAGAAGACAAGACAGAGTTGGGCGTGGTGGTGCACACCTGTAATCCCATACCTAGGCGGCCCAGACTGGAGGATCGCAGGTTCAAGGTCAGCCTCAGCAACTTAGCAAGACCCTGTTTCAAAATTAAAAGGGCTAGGGTGTACCTCAGAGGTAGAATGCCCCGGGTTCCATCTCTGTAACTTCCCTCCATAAACAGAAGCCAGGATGGGCCAGCAGCAGACTGAGCGTGCCTATGGGGAGAGGTCATTTGGAGTGGCCGGTCAGGGTGCAAACACCTTTGCTACCACTGATGGCCAGTGACAGCACTTTACAGTGCCCTCAGAGGCAGAGGTCAGACCTGGGCCAGGGTGCCGTGGGGGCCGTGGGGCTGGCTGTGGGGCAGGGAGGCTTTGGAGGAAGGGCTGCCTGGTGACCTGGATGCTTAGGGCACACCCAGCCGCCTGTGCCCGAGCCTTGCTCCATCCCTGACCCACGGAAGGGAAGGTGCAGGGGTGCCATGGGTGTGTGCTCAGCAGTGCTATGGGGTAGGTGAGAAGGAGGTGTGCCCTCACGGAGTGGCAGCTCAGCCCTGGGGCTGTGGAGCACCTGGCTGGACGTGGCTGGGTCTCAGCAATAGCCCCAGGGCCAGATAGGCCTAGAGAACCCAGGAGGCTTCCACAGGGGTCTGGTTGCCTGAGAGGGGCTTTTTCAGCGGGTTTTCAGGGTGGCTCATCCTGGGCTGGCACCGGGCCTCCCCTGCCCTCGGCTTCCTGCTGCATGGTCAGGGCAGCAGGGGCCCCGGGGCCCCCCCATGCCCAGCCTGCATTGTCGAGGTTGGTGGAAGGGTGGGGGTGTCAGCATTCAGAGAGCACCCAATCTCTCCTACACCCCATTCATGTGTCCTCGAGCCTTGAACTGCCATGCTGGTCTCTCATGAGGACTTCTGCCTCAGTTTCCCCACTATGCCCTCAAGCCCAGCCCGCCCAGCCCTGGGATTTGCTGAAGGGGTCAGTCTGGATGCTTGGCCACTGCCCACTTGGTCTCTGGGGTGGCCACCAGCTGCCCCTTGACTGTGTGTATTGAGCAGGGGCTTCCGCCCCAAGGACAGCAGGAGCAGGTCCCGGGCACAGCAGTGCCTTTGACATTCACGTGACGTGTTCAGGGTCCAGTTGGGCCCACCCAACTCGATCCTGTTTCACCCTGTCCAGGTGCCAGCACAGGGGACAAACTCTTCCAGAGACTCCTCCCAGCTGTGAGGACCACGGGCCCGGCCTGGAGCAGCTGCAGGTATCTCCCAGGTACCGTCAATTCGGTATGCCGGCTGGATCCACGCTGGGCTTGGTGCGACACCAGCCTGCCTGGTGACCTGCGGCTCTCCAGCGGGAGCTCTGTGGGCGTGGATTTTGCCCTCTGGCTCCGAGCAGACATTCAGCCTGGGCTGGGCTATTGGTACCCTGCCCCATCTCCTTCCTTCTGCCAAGAGCCCTACAGGGTTGAAAGCTGCCTTTCTGCTCCACTCCCAGGCACCCTGGGGGGCAAATGGGTGGCCATTCTGCCTCAGACTGGACCCACCCCTGCCCCCACCCCACGGCCGCTTCAGGAATGGTGTCCACCCTTTGCAACGTGAGTTAGGCCCAGGACTCCAATTTCCGAGAGACCCCCCACTCCTGAAGATGCGGGCCTACAGCAGCTTGTGGGGATCCCTCTGCCACGCCCAGATTCTAAAAGTGGAGCTCACAGGAAAGAGCACCAAATCAGGGAGGGGAGGAGGCCAGGCCCGAGCTCCTGGATCCAGCCATGCCTGAAAGCCAGTCCCCTTGGCCTCCCAGCCATCGTTTGAGCCAAAACATCTTTTTCTTTTCTTGCTTTCTCTTTTCTTTCTCTCTCTCTCCTTCCCCCTTTTCCTTCCTGTGTGTGTGCATGCGTGCATGTGTGTGTGATGCCTATTTTAATTTGGTGGCCGTTGCTGTAGAGTCCTGAGCAGTCCCGCCGGAGAACACAGTCCCTGTGGCCCCTGCAGGCTCCCGGGTGAGGGTCCAGGGTCCCCAGCCACGCTCAGGTTCCGGGACTGTCTTGTGGACCCTGCGGCTCCTGCTGCACCTGGGGGCAAGGCAGAAGGGCAGATGGATTGCCACCGGAGGGACACTGGCTTTAGGAAGAACTTGTGAAAGACCAGGTACCCAGGGAAGGCTCCAAGAAGCGGCCAGGCTCGGGCGCTGGGATAATTCTGGCAGAGGCTGGAGGTGGGAGAGGAGGTGGCTGTGTTGGAGAGGGGTGGAGGTGGCCTGGAGCCCGTCCTGACTCCTGTGACCATGAGACTCGGTGGCACGCCTGCGTCCTCCTGCATGCAAATGAGGTTCCAGCGCTCGCACTGGCCGGAACCTGTCAAAATCCAACGGTCGGCAGCCTCGGCGGCCTGTGGGGTCCCCGCTCAGCGGGCACTTTGCAAAATGTTGATGTGGCTGGAAGCGCGAGTGCGTGGCTGGCGGGTGGGTCGCTCCAAGCGGGACAGATGGTTTCGGGCCCGGCCCTGGCTCTCGCGGCTGCACGGGCTCCTCTTGCCATCTGCCGCAACCATCTTCCAGGGCTGAGCGCTGAAGCGGGGTCGGGGGCCTGGCAGAGCAGGGCGGCGGCACGGAAGGGCTGGGGCCGCATCCACGATCAGCCCTGGTCCGCAAGCAGCCTGCCAAGCAGCTCACTGGAGCGGGCGTCTGCTTTCCTATGAAAGCATATTGTTTCCAGGAGGATAAATGAGGGACCGCAGCACAGAGCCCCGCTCGGTCCAGAACTTCTGGAACCTGAACACGCCTCCGCTGTGAACACCGAGCCCCGCTCCAGGGAGGGGCCGCCACTCACTGTGGGACCCTAGCGAAGCGGCCAGTTTCCCCAGCGTACACCCCCTTGGAGTTACGAGGGTGGCGTGGGTAGGCAGGGGGGTGCTGACATTCAGCGGGACACAGGCAGTGCTTACGCAGTGCCTGGTCCTACTAGGATCCAGTTCTGGGCACCCCTGGGAGGCACCGATCAACCCCACCACAGGTTGGGGTGGGGTGATTGTACCAGGCAGAAAATCCTGGGACCTGAGGTGGGCGGAGCAGCCCTGCTCTGTGCTAGAGGCAGTTGCTTCCTGGCCTCCTTCCTCCTCCCGCCACAGGTCAGGCCTCTCCCACTGGAGAAAGCTGCCCAAGGACCCGAGCTAGCCAGGAAAGACAAAAGTCTCTGAGTGCCTCTGGGAAACCGAGTCCCGGCAGACAGCGGAGCAGCCCGAGCCTGGCGGGTCGGTGCGCCGCGGGCTCCCACCGCTGCCCGCCCTTTTCAGTTCTGCTCCTTCTGCAGCAGCCTGGTTGCGAGTGACAGACAGCTGTAATAGGATCTGAGGACGCAGCTCGTCCGTCCGCTGTCAGGGAGGAGAGGAAGGAAAGGGCTGCGTGGTGTGACAGCACAGGCTGCAGCAGGTGCCGGGCCCAGGCGGGCATGCGCCTCTCACCATGGGGGGGCTCGGGGAGGAAGGGCCTCCCCCCTCCTGGGCTTGTTACTGACTTCGCCCTTAGAAAGGTCACAGGAGCACGTGGCGGGGGTTAGAAAGGGAAAAGCAGGCAACGCGCACCCTCCTGCGGCTCTGTTCTGCACAAGGGGCTCCTCGCGGACTTAGAGGTCCTCAGCCGCCCTTCTTAGAAAAAATGAACGAGGCTGGGAAGCCCTGTTCTCACTCCTGGTCTGTGGAGCCTTCCACTGTGGAGAGGCCTGAGCACTCCTGACCAGCTCTTCACACCTAGTGGCTGGTCCATCTGTCCAAAGAGGGACGCTGTCATGAGCTGACGGTGCCCCTAAATTCACATGGTGAAGCCCCAGCCCAGCACCTCAAAATGTGATTGTGGAGAGAGGTAGTTAAGATTAGACAAGGTCAGTAGGGCGGCCTAGTCCAGTAAGAGACCAGGACGAGAGGCACACAGGGGAGACCGCGTGAGGACAGGAGAACATGGCCACCTGCATCCAAGGAGGAGCCTTGGGAGGAGCCAGCCCTGCCCACTCCGTGAGCTTGGCCTCACTGCTGTGACCAAAACACCCGACAACCACAACTTAGAGTAAGAAAGGTTTATTTGGGGGCTTACAGGTCTAAAGATTTCAGTCCACGTCAGGCTGGGTCACATCTGTGGAGCTCAGGGCAAGGAGGCTGGAAGCAGAGGAAGGGGAGGGCCCCAAGGCCTCACCCCAAGGACCCACCTCTGCCAGCCCGTGACACACCTGCCGTGTCACCACCCAGCACACCCATGCACACTACTGATCCATCCGCCGATTTGCCCACTGATGGTATCAGCGCCCACATGACTCAATTATTTACCTCAGAACATTTTTGCATTGCCAATACATGAACTTGTCCGGGGGACATTTTTTGTGTGTGTGGTACTGGGGATGGAATCCAGGGGTATTCTACCTCTGAACTATACCTGCAGCCTATTTTTTATTCTTTATTTTGAAACAGGGTCTTGCTGACTTGCAAAGGGCCTCACTAAGTAGCTGAGGCTGTCTGTAAACTGCGATCCTCCTGTCTCAGCCTCCCGAATGCTGGGATTACAAGCTGCGCCACCACGCCCGGCTTCCAGGGGATATTCTATACTCAAACCATAAGAAGGACTGAGACATAAATGCCTGTCATTTAACCACCAGTCTGTGGCAGTCTGTCACACGGCCATAATCAAATAATAGAAGGGCCAAGGCTCACAGAGGCGCTGAGGCTCTGTCCAGGGTCCCCAGTCAGGCCTGTCAGGCAGCCTGGCCAGCAAGTCTTGACGCTCAGCCTCCTTTCCCAGCAGGGAAGGCTCCGCAGTCCCAGCTTGTTGCCGGGCACAGGACGCTGGTAGCGCAGCTCAGAGAAGATGAGCTCTGCAGGGGCACTCAGCACCCCCGGGGGTCCCATTCCCTCCCCTGACCTCAGTGCGCAGTCTGCGTGTGGGTGCGCTCTGTGTCTGTGCGACTGTGCACACATGTCACCCTGTGGGTGCACTCGTGTACGGGTGTCGTCAGGTGACCCTCCCTGCAGGCGCTCCGCCGGAGGTGATAGAGACGTGCTGGGGGCGGCTGTGTTATTATGCAGCTATTAAGATGGATGGGGCGCAGCGGGGTGTGCTGACCCGGAACGTGCCCTCCGCAGATCATTACGAGAGCAGAGAGTCTCAGGGGACAGAGACAGTGGGATTCCATTTTGGCTAAAAAAGGAAAACTGCAAAATTATACGTCTAAATATACATACATATAAGTACATATATATTTTTTCCTATGTTTGTATGAGATTAAAGAAAATAAGGCCACAGGGTATGTGCTGTTTTATCGCTGCGGGTGACCTTGACGGGCCAGAGTGGAGACTGGCTTTTTCTGCACACCATCCTGTATTCCTGAAATGGATGCTTAAGAGTACAATGGCCTTGGTTCCTCTATTGGTCATAGAGGAACCAGTAAATGAGAGCTGAAAGAACAGCACAGCTGAGGGCCTGAGGCCCTGGTGGGGGCCAGAGCCCAGGGCAAGCTGACTCGCCCCAGGGGCGGCCCGGGAGGAGCTGACCCATGGAAGGAGCTCGGATGGGCTCTGGGGTAAGGGGAGGCCCCAGCAGCCCTGCTGGTCTGAGTAGACTGGAGTTTGGGAGGCTGAGGAGGGAGGCCAGGTGGGACTCAGCCCCAGCACTTGCACGAGAGGGTGTGGGGAGGATTTCCGTGGGGCTGTGTGGATGGAGAAGCTGCTTTCTCCCCGGGGAGGCCATTCAGGACTCAGCCCCCAGCACAGACCCCCTGGGGCTCCATGAGCACCTCCCGGGAGTGGCCAGGTCGCCTCCGCCCCGAGACATGGGCGTAGACAAGCCCCGTCCCCACCCTGCACCTGCTTCTCATCTATGAACTCAGGCAGCAGGAAGGATGCTCGTCGGGGTCCTTCTAGGCAGCTTGAGTCTCGGTGCTGCTAGTCAGAGCTTGGTCCTTCCTTGTGGACCAGCTGTCCTGCCCACTGCGAATGGAAAGTGGCATTCCTGGCCTGCGCCCGTGAGATGCCGTTCCTCCCTTTGCCTCCGGCCGTGACAAGCACAGATAGATCTGGACCCTGCCGCCTGTCTCAGGCAGACGCGCCCTGCCTGAGTGTCCTTGCCCCAGAACTTTCTCGTGATCTTGACTTAGGACCCAATGCAGGACTTCAGGGGTCCCTGAGGCCCCCGGACCCACAGGCAAAACTGAGTGTAAATATGCGCCTTTGTGGAGAGAAGGCCCCAGAGGCTGCGAGGTCCTAAGAGTGCGCACACACCTGGAACTAAGACTCAATGTGGCCGGCACACCTGTCCCAGGGTCCTTGCGAGGGCAGGCAGCAGGCCGAGCAGGCTTCCTCCAAGGACCGAGCGTCCCTCCTGGCTCCATCAAGCGTCTTGACCCCAAGGTCTCTTGTTTTCTGTTTTCTCCCTCTAACCCCCTCGTTCCCTTTAGAAAAATCTCTTCCACAAATTGCCCCTTTATCTGAAGTATTCCTACCGGGTTTCTAAACCCTGTTGATGGAAGAGGGCTATTACATATGCAATCGCCTGCATTTATTTACATATCAGCAGCAATGAGGGGGGAGTGATTTTTCATCTGGGTGGCACAGCTGTGCTTGTAAAAAAAGGGTGTCTATTAAAAAGGCCGTCGCTTGGTACAAGCTGCGGCGTCTAATTGGCTTCTCGGGGACATTTTTTTATTATTATTATTTGCTCGGGGAACTGTTCATTTGAGCAAACGATATTAAATGACTATTGTCTCGGTCTTTAAGGAATTACCAGCTGAAAGACAATGCAGAGATGTCAGCCGTCGCGTGAGAAAGGCTCGGGCGCAGAGGCTGGGCGCGGGCGCAGAGGCTGGGCGCGGGCGCGGGCCCGCCGCGCTGCCGATCGATAATGAGCCGGTTTCAGTAGTGACGCGCACCGACACGAGCTCTGAAGAGCCTACAATTAACTGGAATGGGTTTCCCTCCCCTCTCACAACTGCCACAGGAAGCGTGGGATCGCGTGGAGGCACCGAGCTTGGGGATGTCTGTTGAACCTGGGAACAGCAGAGTTTCCAGGGAAGGGAGGGAGGACGGAGCTCCGTGCACCCCTTGGGTGCTGGCTCCCAAGCCAGGTCCAGTGACACAGATGTCTGCGGGCGGGGTCCATGGAGCCCAGAGGTTAACATTTTGTCACTCAACCAAACTGCTATCTTCTTTGGTTTCTGCCCTCGTGAAGTAGGAAGGACAATGATCCCCATCTGTGACTGTACAGGGGTTGATGAGTGTGATGTTCCCGGGGCAGGTTTGGGGACACAGTGAGGCTGGTGTTTGCTACTGTTACTGCCACAGCACACGTCAGGGGATCCTTTGCTAACACAGTAAGTACTGGGGCAAGCCAGGCTTCTCAGGGGACGGCCGCGGGGCCATGCCACACCTTCACGATCGCGCCGTGGAGCAGCTCACTGTCCTTCCTCCCGGAAGATAAATGCACCTGGCACGGCCATACTGAGCTCCGTCTATCCCGGAGCCTCCGGCGCACGATATGATGGGTTTCTCGGAGTGCCAGGACCTCGTCTTACCCCAGCAAAGAATGAGCAGAGCAGGCTCAGGGCCAAGAAGGCCAGCTGGGCCCGGGGACTTCTGAGCTGTCACCAGGCACTCAGACCCACGGCTCGGTCCTGGGTAATGCAGGCGCCAGGGCTGGGGGATGGGCTGGGCAGGCTCCCGAGGAGGTGGACTGAGCCGGCATCCAGAGATGAGAGTGCACTGTGGACAGGTGTGGGGGGCAGTTTGTTCCCAGCACCCACTTGCACGGTTCAAGCCCGAACCCACAGGCGTGCATCTGGGCTCCTTCCTGCCCACGCCGACCTCCCTGGTTCCCATTTCTGGGGGCTTTCCGGCTCTAATTAGAGGTTTCATGGTGACATACACTGAGCTTCTGAAAGTTCCCTACCACCGACTCCTGCGCGGCTCACAAAACGCCCTGGGGTGGTTTCCATCATGATTCGAAGCTGCCTCTGGGGAAAAGAGTTTGACATGCAGGATGTGGTGATGAGTGCCAGGTTTGGGCCTCAAAGATTCGCAAACAGCCTGGAAGACGGGGCGGTGGAGCCCAGCCGCACATCTGAGCAAGGCCAGGCGTGTGTCACTGCATCCGCAGAGAAGCCGGCTCTCCCGCGGCCGCCCACGCCCACCCCGCCTGACCCAGTCGGCTTGGGTCAGAGGCCCTGGAGAAGCTTCCAGAGCCAGGGGTGGCACATGTGGTCTGCAGAGGAAATTAGAAAGCTCAGGGGAGAAGGGAGCTGAAATGAGTTTCCCAGAATGAAAATGTAACGTTTCAGACGTAATTTCATAAGAGGAATCATCAGACCAATATATCATCATGTCGATTTTAACTGTTAAGCTTAAAATAACCTTTGCTCTGTTGTTTATTGGAACTGGAAGGTTCTTCAGGCTTCCACAGTAAAAATTCCAATGTGACATATGAGTCTGCTTCAGAGGGCCTGCAATGCACGGTGATGGATCGTTCTGGAACCACATGTGGGCCCCTGGGGATATGTTGAGCACAGTGTCTCACCTTCTGAGCCCTTGTATGCAGGCTCTGGGGACCCCAGCCTCGGCACCTCCTCAGATTGAGCCCCCATCTGGCAGGGGACCCTCCCTCTGGCTCTGAGCCCTCCCTTCCTATGGGGTTCAGACTTTAGGGGCTGCTTGGGGTGGTTGCTGCTGAGATAAGGCGGCCACACGATCATCATCATGCCTACGGGTCCCCGTTCCGTGTGCTGAATCTAGACCAGGATGCCGGTGGCTCGCAGCGAGGCCAGGCTAGGGGAGGGTGTCTGTGGCGCTGCTGGTCCCTTGGGTCCTGGGAGGAGGCGTACCCAACAGACAATCCACCAGAGCAAAGAACCCACAGAGAAGATGAGGTCACCTTTCCTGATTCTCTTTGGTGTCGGTTGGTCTGGTTGAAAGGAGTTCCAGAATCTTCTCTGGACCGGAGGGTAGCTGCGCCTCCCCCAAAGGGCCATTGGAGTGGACCCAAGCAGTGCCCGCCTTGCCTATGGTGCACTCTGCTTAGCACTGGTTTTAGCCCGTCCGTGGCCAGATCAGCATGGCAGGTGTTGGGCATCTGGATCGTGGCCATATCTGCCTGAGATGGGCAGGGTGGCTCTGCCTCCATTTGCCATCTCCAGGGGCCTCGTGGGGTGCTGTCCGCTTGCTTCGTGTGGCAGTTGAGGTCTCCTTCAATGCCCGCCCCCAGGAAGAGGAATCCTGGTCTGCTGGGGCAGGGTGGCACTTCCTGTGCATGGGTTAGTGGGGTCCAGCACTTCTCAGGACTCGGTGAGCTCTGGAGTCTTAGGACATTAGTTAAGAAAGAAGATTCTGGGTCAGCAAGTCTAGGTGGGGCCTGGGGGTCCGCATTTCTAGCACGCCCCAGAGAGCGCCCTCTGCTGTCTGTGGCAGAGGACAGTTTGGGGAACAATGCTTTAGGCGATAGGAAGACATTTTGACCAAGATGGCCCCAGTATTACCATCTGGGTCTGCACCCTTTGGTCCTCTGCCTCCTGCTAGAACCACACCCCCATCAGGAGACAGGGACTGTGTCTCCAGCCCTCAGATCTGGGCTGACCCACAGAATTCTGCAAAGTAAGTTTACAAGATTTTCAAACCTAGGCGTCCCGAGGTCTTGCAGCCTTGAGATGGCCTTTTGGAATTCTGCCGCCACCCCATGAGGCAGTCCAGGCGAGCCTCCGTGAGGTGAGAAGGGCCAGCCGAGGGCCAGCACCAACTGCCCGTGTGTGAGCGAGACCGGCTCAGCCCCAACACAGACCGCCAGTGACTACCGCTGCATGTGAGCCTGGCCGGGCCGGCCCCACCGTCTGAATGTTTGTTCAGCAGCAATAGGTGACCGTCCATCTCCAAGGCACATCCTCCAGTCTTTGGCTGGCTTCTGGCTCGGGCTTCTGCATGGCTGGCCTGCTGAGATGCCTTGTGTCTCACCTCTGCTTGTGGGAGGCAGATCCCAGCCCCGCCAGGGAAGCTGGGGAGGCCTGGAGCACTTTCCTGGGCTTCAGTGAGTCTCCAGTTACCAAAGAAGGATTTGCCTGTGGCTCACTGTGGCGGCCACCTTGCCTGAGTGGAACAGACTTCAGGCCAGGATTGGGGAATGAGCCTGCAGTCGGTGCCGGCGGCCGCGTGGCTGGTGGTACTGCAGTCCTCCGCTGAAGAAGAGCTCCAGACTTTAGAGGATCGCACTCACCGAGCCTCAGTCCCAGATACATCTGCTCCCCGGGCCCCTGCAGAGCGGGTCCCTCCGTTGGCAATGTCACCAGCGACCGGGGCAGGCAGGTCGGCGGCAGCCCGGCTGGTGCTCACTTCAGCATCCCTCCTCTCTCCCCACTTGGAGACAGAGCTAGCTAATAAGGAAGCAATATACCAATGAATTAACGAGCGGGCAATTGAGTAGGTGGGACCAAGAACGGGCTGCAGCAGATGCAAAAACTAAATAACTGCCTAACTAACCAAGTCGTTCTTCCTTAGCCTTAGCCTTTAATTAAACATTATTTAAGCGCCTTTCGAGTGCAGGGCCTTGTGCCGCAGGACACACCAACAGCAGCCGGCTCCATCCTGCCCTTGCGGGGCGAACGAGCAGTGAAAGGGAGGGCAAGATTGATGGGGCGTTGTGCACCAGGGCAGCCCCACTGCTTCGCGGGCCTCTCGCCCTGCGTGCACAATGGCATCGCGGTCCAGGTTCAGAGAGCGGCGCCCAGACATTAGAATTGCTGCCCAGAGTTGCTCAGAGACTGGCCCAAAGCCGCTGCAAGGTGCTGAGCGCCATCCCCGGGCACTGCTCTATTTTGGATGATAGCTGGAAGAAGCCTGCCATTCTGGATGCTGTCCAGGCTTCCAGGGACCGCTGGGGGTGCTGGGGAGCCATTTCCCCTCGCGAAGCCCCCTCGCCTTCTGTGGAGTGAGCATTCCAGGCCCGCTCTGCCTTCCAGGAGGAGTCTCCTGGGCATCAAACGAGGTTAGCAGGTGGAAGCCCGTGTAACTGCCGAGCCCTGTGCACACCAGCCCCGCATAAATCATCATTTAGAGCAGGAAGACGCATTCCGTGCGGGGTTAAGAGGGGAAGGGAGCGCTGGGGGAGCCGCACGAAGAAGGAACCGAGGAGAAAAAAGACTGCGCCGAACGCGGGCGCGTGCTCGCATTTATTCAAAAGCGTGCAGAGGTGTGTATTTGTATAAGGAAATTAAATAAAAATTTCAAATAAATTAATCATCTTGAAGGCTTTTTAGCGGGACAAAATTTGGGCAAGTCTCAAGCCTAAGAGCCAGATGCTGAAATAAGCAAAAGTTAAAAAAAATCCTTTAATAATATTCTGATATTATTCAATTTTGTACCTTAGGGCAATAGGTCCCCATATAAATAAAATCTGAGAGTGATACTGCGGTTTCCGTGTACTTGGGTGTTAAAGTACTATGCACGAAATTTTATTGTATTTCATTGCATTCTATTAAATCAAGAGCCAAGCTTCCAGACTCTCCAAGTCAGTCTTTCCGCACCACCCTATGGCTTGCACCGCCCTCTGCAAATTCAGCTCCCCGAGATTTGGCCTGCTTGGACCATTAGTAAATCTGGCTCCAAACCAAAGAGGTTTAATTATTCCCCCAGGGAAAGCCATGCTCTCCTCCCCACCTCAACCCCTGCAGAGGGCAGATGAGAAAATAAAATAAAATAAAAAATACAATAAAACATCACGGATCCATCAGTCTCCCGACACAGACAGACGCTGACACCGAGAGGAGCCTGGTGCCGGGAAGTTATTAAGCGTCGAAGGGACTAGTTCAGACTAATTGGTTCAGCTGTGACCTCCGCTCTCTGGGAAAGGTTGGGAGTGTTGGCCACACGGGGTGGAAAACCCCGGCCAGGCAGGCACAGTAATTGGTGATGAATTGTGCGCCCGCTGGGTGGTCCACGAGCAGAGTGCCTCCTGCCTGGCCCTAGCCCTCCCCGGAGGGCTGCTGCTGCCATCTGAGGAGGGAGGCTGGGCAGTTGGCCCCACGAGGGGAACTGCGGGAGGCGGTGGAGTGGGGCTGGTGGCCATGGGCCTATCTCTGTGCCTGAGCCTGTGGTCTGGGGACGCCCATGGTCGGGTTGAGGGCAGAGGGGATTCCTGCAACCACAGACGATCGATCCCAGTCCTGGCCCTGGGTCCTCAGTCTCCTCTGAGCGATCTCGAGGGTGAGGACTCTGCTGTGTCTCTGTCTAATGCACGCTGTGTCCCTCAGGGCTCAGCACCCCACAGCCACCTCCAGGCACCGGCTCAGCCCCCAAGTCCCCTTTGCCACCCTCTGCCCTGGTGCCCAAGCCAGGGTCCTCGGAGCCCCTCCCTGCTGTCTTTCCCACCCAGGATCTATCAGCGAGTTCTGAAGACTCTCCTCACCCCAGTCCAGCTGCCCACACCACTAGGGTGAGCCTTTCTGTCACCCTGGTTGGTTGACTCGTCCCTTCAAGGCCTCCCAGGTCCTGCCAAATCCATCCTGGCCTGCTTGCTCTGCCACCAGGCCCTGCCTGGTCTGTCTCCAGCTTCCCTGCCCTATGTCCGTAGCGCACCAGGGCCCTCGCTGGTCCCTCTGCCTTGCTCTTCTCGGGCTCATGCCTACCTCGCTGTCTCCCTTCCGTCCAGAGTGCACCCGGTGCCCTGCCTGTGGTTCCAGGCCCTGTGTGAACCACAGCCTTGCTCTGTTCCTCCTGGCCCCACCACCTCCGGCTCCCAGCCTTTACCTCAGCGTGTGAGGTCTGTGAGCAGGGGCCCCTCCCCATCCCGCAGTCTCCAAGGGTCTCCAAGCCTCCCACAATCCCTCACCACGGGCCAGGGAGGGTCGGGCCAATTCTAGGGCAGGTCCACCTGAATCAGGGAAGAGGGACAGGAAGGGCAGTGGCTATTTGTGTCTGTCCACCTGTTGGCGTGGGCCTGGCTCCCGGCCACTGTGCCAAGAAGGAGGGTGGGGCCATATCGGGCTCAGTGGAAGGTGCCTGTCAGTCCTTCTGCAAGGCTGGACCTGGATGCAGCTGTGGAAGTTGTCAGAATCAGAATGGAGTCACCTACGTCAAACCTTATTGGACAAAAGTAGAGAGGCCGTGAAGGGAGAGCCTCGTGTGGGATCCGCCCAGTGGATCCCACTGCCGTGGTTCTGTGGACAGTTCATCTTTCCTTAGGCTGCACCGCCCTGCACAAAGGCCACCTCTCTGAGGGTCAGGCCTGCCTCTTCGCCCTGGACCCATGCGCCGTTTTAACCATGTTTCAGCACGACCTGCCCTCTGACCCC
This sequence comes from Muscardinus avellanarius, assembly GCF_963383645.1. NCBI lineage: Eukaryota > Metazoa > Chordata > Mammalia > Rodentia > Gliridae > Muscardinus > Muscardinus avellanarius. Next base: position 2,367,198 of record NC_137789.1, read on the forward strand.
GTGTCCAGCCCGGTCCTGCCCGGTCCTCCCTTACCTCCGAGCCCAGGTTCTCTTGGGAATTCCTGAGATGTTCTCCTTAGGTCCCCTGGGCCCGGCCTCCTCCTGGGGCTCAGCAGCTTCTCTCTCCTGACATGTGGCCATGCCTGTGGGGGTCATCTTAGTTTCCCTTGCCCATTTGCTGGGCACTCAGACACCCCAGTGGCTTCAGTCACGCGTCGTACCCCGTCTCACCATCCCCAGGCCAGTTCATACTCAGCAGGTGTCCAGCGGATGCTTTCCTCCTGGAACGTCTCCTCTACCTTACTTGTGGGTTATTACCCTTCATTCATCTCCCTCAGAAACCTTTCCTGAGCCAAAAAAAAATAGATGTTCCTCGGATATCTGTCCCCTCGCTCCGCTGTCTCCTTGCATTTATTATTGCAGACGCGAGAAACGGAGGCCAAAGTTATTTTTGTTCCTTTGTAGTATAACTCTTTTCCCCGACAGAGAGTTAAAAGATGGCATTTCGTTCCCGGAATCGCACAGGTAGAAGAGCCCCTGCCAGGCCCCGCAGCTGCTCTCAGCACTGGGCACAGAGCTGAGCCGCTCCCTCCCAGGGCTCTCCTTTTTCTGCCCAGTCATGCTCCCCTCCACTTGGTTTCTAATGCTCCTATCCCAAGTTGCCTGATTCTTCCTGAGAGACATGCCTATGCTTCAAGTTTGCATTTCTGTTCTCTGTCCACCCTAGAAAACTTCTCACTTAAGAGATGCAGGTATTTCCAGCCTCCCCGTGGACTGGGAGGAAGCGTGTCAAGGTTGTTGCCGACTTGCTTTTCTGCCGCAGCCGCCACTGCCTCGCCCTCCCGTGCAGGCTTAAGGCTGTGATTGCCTCTCTGGGCTCCTGGCCACCTCTGCTTCTCCTCCCTCGTCAACGCCGATGGTCTTTTATGTTGGCTCATTTTCCTCTACTTTTCTGCCCCTGATTTCCAGAGGGCAATGGCATCTTGCATCTGCTACGAATGCCAGCTTTCTAGCATACTCTTCCGGCTGAAGTGGTAATCCTTCAGAAGCCTTCCCTTCTGGAATGTTCAAGATGATGCTCCCCAGTAATTAAGATAACGATCGCAAATACGCCAAACGCCCGGAGTGTTATGAGATATCGTGTACATTTACATCCCCGTGGAGAAGCGGGTGTCCACGTGGTCAACAGGAGCCCACACGTGGGATGCTGCCCAGCCGGGGGCCCGCGGCCCTCGTCGGCCTCGTCCCTGGCCCTGATGTGTCTTTATGGCTTTAATTTCTGTCTCTTCATGAAGCGCACACTGCTGAGTCGTGCCTGCTCTGATCTTTATTTGAGAGGAAGCGGCTGTACTGTCTGCGGGGCTGGCCTTGGTCACTGGCCCTGCGTCCTGTGTCAGGTGCGCAGGGTGCACACGGATGCAGCCACGCGCTGTGTGCCCCCGCTTCCCATTCGCCACCGCGCATTTATTCATTTGATTTTTATTTGGTTTGGGGTGTCTATAAACAATACCACAGGGCCATTCTAGAGTCTGCGCCCATGTGCATGTCCACCTGAGCTGCTCCTGTCTCTCCATCACGACCGATGTCTTGCTGTCTGGTCCCACAGTCAGCACCTGCAGCTCCCTCCCTCTCCTCTCTCATACTCACTGATTTCACATGCCTCCTCTCTCTCTCTCTCTCTCTCTCTCTCTCTCTCTCTCTCTCTCACTCTGTCTCCCCCCCCCCATTTTCACTTCTTTTTCTTTTTATGGTAATTTGGATTGAATCCAGGGGGCCTTTACCACTGAACTATGTCCCCAGCCCTATTTTTATTTTTTTATTTTAAAATGGGGTCTCACTAAGTTGCTGAGGCCGGCCTCCAACCTGAGATCCTCCTGCTTTGGCCCCCTAAGTACTTGGATTATAGGCGCGCACCACCAGGCCTGGCTGCCTTATCTCTTTCACGAAAAGTCTCGTTGAGGGGTCATTTTTACGACTATTTTTCAAAAGGCCAGCATCGTACTTGCTGACCTACTTCCTTCCTGGTTCATTAACGTACCTTCAATATTGTTTCATCCTTCCATTATTCCACATTTTCTGCTGGTTTTCTTCCCCAGACTTCTAATGCTGGGCACTTAAGTTATATTTTCCAGTTCTCCTCCTGTCGTCTCATAGGCATTTAAGGCCATAATTGTCCTCCTGAGGCTTTGCTTCAGTTGTAGCACACCTGCTTGTCCTGGTAGAATTTTATTTCATCAAGGTGTAAATATTTTCTTGTTTTCATTATGTTTTTAAGGTTGACCCATTGTGAAGATGAGCTCCCCCACAGAAGATGGAATTTATTGTTGGAATCTTGGGGGCCCATTGAATGTCACCTTGATGTTTCTGAGACCACCCTGGTAGTACAAACTCATATTCCAGCCCACTTAGGGGCTGTCTGTGCCCAAATGACTCCCTGCTTGCGTCTGGGTCCGAGCCAGTTGATTTCCTAGTAAAATGTCAGGGAGGGGCAGGGGTTAAGACCTGACTCACCCTGACACTGAGTGCAGGCCCGTGGACAAATGGTTTGTTAAAGGCTTCTACTGGACCCGTAACCCAGACAGGCCTGGGCATCGTTCTGTTTCCAGACCTTGGGAGTGAGCACAAGGTCACCATCTAGAAAATATCATCCAGGCCAAGCTGCCTGCAGTCCTCTTCCCTCTGTATCTGCTCTTTGTGCTAAAATTTCTACAAGCTGGCCCTGATCGTAGGTCCTATAAGGAAAACTTCTCATTTACATGCGTGCACGTGTGTGAAATGTCCCGACTGGTCACCAAGTTTGCCATGTTACCCGCTGTCTTTATTTGCTCAAACATCATATTGTTATTTCATGTCTTCTCGACTCAGCCCTAAATAGAGGAATCTGCTTCTTTTCTGCTATCTCTAAAATCTCTTACTTATTTACCCTTAATTTGGATATCTGCATAGAAAAAGCTCAGTTCCCTCTCATCTTAAAAGAAAAGTGCAAAAGCCTGACCTTAGCTCACTGCCTGCAGAGCTGCCCGCCCCCTCGTCCACACAGCCAAAGCTCGGCAAAGTCCCCTTCCTCAGGTCGCTTCACCTACTGTTCCTTCTGGGATTCCCACAGCCTGACCTCTCCCTGAACAGCTCCTGAGACACTCCAGCAGGGGGAGGGTGTCTTCCCACCAGGTTCTGTGGTTTCTCTCCAGCCCACCCTCCTCTCCTGGCAGTGCTGGGCTCCTTAGCTCCTCTGGGACACCCTGCGGTCTGCTCCCCGACACCTCACTGCTGTGAATCCCCAGCTCCTCTGCCTGGGCCCCCACGGCCCTGCTCCCACCCCCCAGTGCTGCCCTCGCTCAGGTCTTGAAGCCTGGGCTGGTGACTCAGAGGTTCCCTCTCTTCCCAGACCTTCGCCTTCAGGGCCGCCTGAAACCAAGCACAGCCCGCCTGGGCTGGCACCATAGCCACCACCTCACTCCCTCAGCCACCGTCCAGCCAGCATGGCCCTCAGGCTAGCAGTCGTGCAGGCTGGGACCTCCACCTCCAGGCTGAGCCTGAATCCAGCAGCGTCCTTAGGTCCAGACCCGACCTCACTGGGTTAGTCAACTCTCCACTGCTGTGGCCCAAGTCCCCGATAAGCACAGCTTAGAAGAGAAATCTTATTTGGCTCACACTTTAGAGGTCCTGTGCATAGTGGGCCAGCTCCAAGACAGAAATGGTAGCGGGGCACATGGCAGGGAAGAGCCATCTGTCGTGGCAGCCAGAAGCAGAGAGAGCAAGAGGAGGGGGCCGGGGCATATGCAGTCCCAAGGCCTCGCTGTCCTAGTGACCCACCTCCACCACGCCCTGCCTCTGAAGCTGGCTACACCGCCTAACATGTGAGCTCTGGGGGAAGTTTAAACCCAGCCTCCACCCCTCCCCTGTGGAATAGCCACTGCAGACACCACTGGACAGCGCAGACGGGTCAGATGGCTCAGAGGTGGCCAGGCTGGGTGCCCTCCCTCCTTAGTGCACTCCTGTCCCTTGGTCTCCATCTCTGCCAAGCTGTTTCAGCCCCTCTCACCTTCTGGCACCTTCTCCAACTCCTTGCTGCGTGTGCTTCTGACCCCGTCCATGTAGCACCTGCCAGGCTTGGTGGGAAGCCTCTCCACCTTCCCTGGGGTGCTCCTCCACACCGGCATGTTTATGCTGAAAACTCTTGCGTTTACACCTCCTGCGGTGTGCTGCAGGCCAGGGTCCCACCCGAGGCAGATGGCACAGATTGTTTACAAGCATGTGGGCTCTACCAGGGAAAACAACAGGATTAACACCAGCAGGGCGCCTCTCTCCCTGAAGACTGAAGGCACCAGGGAGGGGAGTTGCTAGAACATTCCAGAACATGACCTGGCCCACCATGGCAAGCAGGGGAGGGAGAACCAGCCCCAGTTTATGTCTTTTCTGCCCCCAGTCTTCCAATGGTCCAGTACAACTGGGAGCCACAGGCCTTATTTATTTATTCATTAATTAATTTATTTATTTTGAAACGGGGTCTCACAAAATTGATAAGGCTGGCCATGAACTTGCAATCCTCCTGTCTCAGCCTCCCTAGTGTTGGGATTATAAGCATGCACCACCACACCCAGATTCTGTTTTAGGAGGCCAGTGGCTCCCTGGTGATGGGGTTGACTGTGTTGGGCCAGGCTTTTAGGCACGGTGGGCCATGGTGGGGTACAGGCAGCAGCAAGCTGGTGCTCAGAGACCTCCAGGAAGATCTCTGACCTTCTGGGAGAGGAGCCCTGCCTCCTGTCCTGGGGGAGCTCGGCCCTCTTCTTCAATGGGTGCTGGAGACAAAGGAAAGGACTGGCTACTTGCAGGCGGGGTGATTAGCCTTGGGGCTTTCTGTCCAAGAGTCCTGGAAAAACTTCCACTGCTTCCTATTAGTGGCGAGCCTTGCGCCAGCCACTCCTAAGACCTCAGGGCCCATCTCAGCAAGCTGTGAAGGCCCTGCCAAGGATCTGGTGCAGTCAATGAAATGTCAGAGCTGTGTGCCCGGCACATAGTAGGCCCACGCAGATCTGAGCACCTGGGCTCAAGTCCAGTGGGATATCTGCTTATGCCGTGGTAAAAATAAATGTTTAATAATGGTACCCAGGAGCTGGCAGGTGAAGGGGAGCTCGAGCAGGCTTCTCCCCTGCAGGGCGTCTAATGGCCTTTAATAGGCAAAGGTGCCTTGCATCTCCCGGGGAAGCGCATCTGTCTCCCAGCTGCTGACTCGCCTGAGCGTGGTCTGCAACCGTGGTCTGTTGTTATGCCACCCATCCAGGCCACCCACCCGTGTGCGTGCACGGTGCTGAGTGACTGCACGTCGTCTCCTGGGGCTCTACGGCCCCCCACCTGGTCCTCTGTGCAGCCTGGAAGTCGTGTTCCCTCGACAGTCCTGTGGAACCTCACCCCAGGCGAGGCTCCAGGAAGTGTGGGTAGAGCACCGTCAGGAAGGTCCTTCTTCCTCTCTCCCTCTCAGGTGTGGACACAGCCGAAGGTGCCATGGCTGAACTGGGAAATGCCCCTCTGCAGCCATGGAATCTGCCTCCATCTGGGACTTTCAGCCCCAGGACTGATGCAGAGAAATCTCTGTTGTTTGTGAGCCCCCACTCCTTGGCTCCGTCCGGTGCATGGTATTCTGTGACGGCAGCTCCAGAAGACCCAGATACCGTCCCGTATGACCCTGCCCCGCCCCCACGGCCAGCTGGCGCAGCTGCTGCGGTCTGTCTGTACTCCTTTTTGTCCTTTCCTGTCTCTCAGAATGAGCGCAGAGGTGAATGACAAGCATTTTGCTTTTTCGTTTCCAAGAAGTGGTGAGAAATGAAGAAACGGGCGCAGAGATGACAAAGCATCTGTCCCTGGTAGGTTCATCTGTAATTAAAAATCACCCAATTTGAATTTTGCCCAATGCAGCTGCCTCCTCCCTGAAACTTTTACAAAGCTCCCGCCTGCTAATGAGGATGCCGGCTAATTACTTGCGAGATGATTAAGAAATCATACTGGGACAATTGATGGGCCTCAGCAGGGAGCCCGTCAGAGCTGCTCAGGCCTCTCCTCCTTGCGCATTTCATTTCAAAAGAAAGGCACTGACTTTCCTGGAAGCTGCGGAAGGTCAGGGCAGGCAGGGCCTCCTCTGCTGGGAGGAAGCAAAGCCCTGCGGAACCACGGGTCCCATGCCTGTGCCCGAGCCTGGCAGGGTCATCTGGCGACACTGATCTCATTCCCAGCAAGCTCCTGCGCTGGGAGACGGCCCTGGAAACCAGCGTCCCCTCTTCGCCTGGCCCCTGGTGGACAGTGGCTCGTCTCACTACCAGCTGCTGGCTGGGAGGGGATGCAGGTGCTGTGAGGACAGGCAGGGACTGTGAGGTAGGGACAGAGGCCCAGGCCTTAGCAAATGCAAAGGGATCAGCGGAATAACCAAGCACTAACACTGTCCCAGACCTGCTACATGCCAGCAAATGAGGCAGACTGCCTTTTGAGCCCTCCAGGGCCGGTGGCCCAGGGCTGCCCCCGAGGAGAGGAGAGTCAGAGGCTGTGGACTAAAGGTGTTGACCTGCGTGCACGCCTTGAGAGTCTGAGTTTGTCTGGGTCACAAAAGAGGAAACTGAGGCCCTTTCTGCCACCTGCTGTGTGCTCTGGGCCTTCCCCACGCCCAGCCACGCAGGTCAAGGCCAGGCTGTGAGCATTGCTCCTGACACATTCCACCTTCCAGATGGCGCTCCTTGGGGTCAGGCTCTCCTGGGCCTCACTCTTGGGGAGGGCAGGGTTGGTTGGGGCTGGCTCTCACTGTTTTTGGTCAGCCCACAGTGGGGGTCCTGGGGCCACTCTCCCTCCAGAGAGGGGCCCCATGCGTGTTTTAAAGGCCACAGTCAACGACAGTCATGGAAGTTACTTTTGGAGCCTTGTGAGATGCTTGGCTCTGGGGAAAAGTGAAGAGTCTTTGTAGGAAAATTAAAGGCACACAGATGTGCACACACACGCACACACACACGCACACACACCCCTATTTAATCATGATCTCCATCTGACAAGCCCTGGCATTAGATGTTTTAAAAATAGGCCTGTTTGAAGCCATCACTGGTCTGGGGTTTTCTTTGATTTTGCTTCTAATTATGAACCCTCTCAGGAGGAGGTCTCCAGCTGTCCCTCCTGCTCACCCTTGCAGCTCTCCAGAAGACTGGGGCTGTCACTAGCCTTCCAGGCCTGTCTCTGTCATCCCCAGGGGTCTGGGAGCAGAGGCAGGATGCTTTACCTCCAATGCTGCCTTGGAAGGAGAAGTGGCATCCCCACCTGCCCTCCTGCTTAAATCTCAGGCACCTGTCCAGATTTCCTGGAAAGACCTCAAGGTTGCACCTGAGGATCCAGTCGGGCGTAGCGCTGCCTTTACCTGCAGAAAGCTGGAATCAGTGGGGACAGGCCCAGACTTCCAGAGCATTCCACCTTTCTAGTTTGCAAAGCGCCTGACACCTGATATCCCATGTGATCCTCATCCTCTTTATCTCACTCCACAGACAGAGAATCAGAAAGCACCAAGTCCTAAGTGAGCCTGGAGCTTCTATTCCTAGACAAAGGGTCCTTCCCAATCTCCCACAAGCAGCAAAAATAAAGACCCCATAAGACCCCAACATGTACACTCCAGAGATGTCCTTGTAGGGAGGAGGAGGGAGTAGAGAGTTGCATCTGTGGGAAGGTTGGAAGGTGGTTCTTACAGTGCCTTTTCATTTTTATACAGTTCACATATCTAACTAATAGATAAAAGTCATTGCAGATTTACAGGAAGTTGTAGGGATAGGCAAAGGTCCCCTGTATCCTTCATCCAGGCCCCCGGTGGTCATATCCTATGTGATTATACACGCAGGATATAAAGATGTATAGTTCTCTGTTAAGACATTTGGCGTTGGGACCAGATGTACTGAGTTCTTTGACAACACGTGAGGATGTGTGTGGCCAGCCCTGTCTTGGAGACCAGGACTGCTCTAGCACTGCAGAGACCCACTTGCCACCCTCCAGAGTCACGCCCACCGCTCCCCACCACCCGCGACCACTGCCCTCTTACCTGCGGACCCTGGCTAGTTTTTACTCTACATGCTGTTGGGATCCATCTAAGTCACCATGGGCATCAATATTTTATTTCTTTTTTGTCTGGGGTGGTATTCTGTGGTATGGATGGACCCGTTTGTTTAACCCTTCACTTAAGGGAGGCCATTTTGGTTGCTTCTAATTTCTGGCTATTAGACACAAGCTGCTATAAACAATCTGGTACGAGCATGTATGTGGACATAAGTTTTTATTTTTCTGGGCTAAATGCCCAAGAGTGTAGTTGCTGGGTCATATGGTAAATATCTGATTAGTTTTCTAAAGAAACTGCCAAGCTATATTCTAAAGTACCTGTACATTTTTCTTTCTCGTTAGAAATCTATAAAAGCCACTGGGTTCTCTTTATCTTCACTATTTGACATAATGAACGAAGGGGGTGATTTTATCCATTCTAGCGTAGCGATTTCTTCGTGTGGTTTTGTGTTTTCACATGGCCAGGATGCTGAACATCTCTTCATGTGCTTAAATGCCACCTGTATATCCTGTTCAGTAAATGTCTCCGCAGTCTTTGCCCCATTTCATAATTTTTTAATGTTCATTTGGGGATTATTTTATTTTCTAGATATAAGTACTTTATTAATTATGCAGTATGCAAATATTTTCCCAGTCTATAGTTTTCTTTCTTATCCTCTTAATGGAGTCTTTATGTAAAAAAAAAAAACTTTTAATTTTGCTGAGGTCAATTTATCACTTTTTCCTTTTATAAATTATGCTTTTGATGTCAGATCTAAGAACTATTCATCAAGCCATTGGTCCTAAAGTTTTTCTTCTGCATTATCTCTTAAAAGCTTTAGAGTTTTATGTTTCAATCTGTGGCCCATTTTGAGTTAATTTTTATATAAGGTGTAAGGCTATGATTGAGGCTCTTTTCTTTTTCTTCTTTCTTTTTAGTTGCAGATGTCCAATTTCCTCCACTGAATTCCATTTGGTCACATTGTGAGAGTCCATTTCTGAATTCTCTTCCCTGTTCAATTGACCTGCATGCCCCTCCCTCCACCCATTTTGCAATTTTGTTTACACCTACATAATAAATCTTGAAAGCAGGTACATGGATTCCTTCTGTGAAATTATTTTACCTAGTGTATTTTAGCTAGTATAGTTTAGCTACTTAAATTGCCTCTCCATGTAAATTTTTAAATAACTTTTCCAATACTTATAAACAATTTTAGTGGCATTTTGGCAGAATTTTCACTACATTCATATATTAATTTTAGAAAATTGATATTATCATTATGTTGAGTCTTCCAATTCATGAACATGGTATGTCTCATCATTGACATAGAGCTTCTTTGATTTCTTTCATCAATGTTATGTGCTTTTCAGCATATGAGCCTTATACATATTTCATTAGATTTATACCAGTTTATTTTATTTTTTCATGTGATTGTAACTGATATTTCAAAATTTTGTTTTCTAAATATTTATTGCTTATATTTAGAATTGCAATTGATTTTTGTGTGCTGATCTTGTGTCCTGAATATTTGCTGAACACACTTACTACTTCTAGGAGTTGTGTGAATATGTGTGTTTTGTAAATTTCTTGAGATTTTCTGTATACAGCATTGTGTATTTCCTCCTAATAGGTAGTTTTATTTCTTCCTTTCTGACCTCTTTGCATTTTGTTTCCTTTTCTTGCTCTATAACTTCCACTGTAACAGCTTTGCCTTGCATTTATATTCATTCTTTCACCATTAACTACATGATGCTAGTTAATGTTGATGTAAATGTAAATTTTTCGTGTATACCTTTTATCGAAAGGTTCATCTTACTCCTAGTTTTCTAAGTGCTTCTAATCATAAATTAGTGTCAAAGTATTCATGACAAACTCAGGTTGTGGTTTGAGCCGGGCATGGCTTCTGAGAAGAAAGTTAATGGGGGGGGGCTGTCTGGACCAGGAAAGGAGGCCTTAAGAAGACACCCAAGAATGTATCTGAGAGAGGAGGGCTTAGCCATGGAGAGTTCCATGAAGATCCTTAGATGCTTCGAGTGCCTAGGGGGAAGAGCGAGTGCAGGGTGACAGAGAATAGAGTGGAGGCCTTTAGGACCAAGTGCAGAGCAAGGCAGAAGACCTTGCCACCGTCAGAGATCACAGGGCCTCAGTCTTAACCCAGTGGCGATGAGCTTCAGATCAGGAGGGCAGAGAAGCAGAGACCAGACCAGTTCAGAGGCCACCACCACGGCCAAGGTCCATGGAGATGGCAGTGGTGTGCAGAGGTCAGGGGGAGAGGAGTGTGTGGTTTACGACAACATGGGAAGTAAAGTGCACAGGACCTGATGGCAGCTGGGAAGTTGAGGTGATAGCTAGAGAAGGTCCCTGCAAGAAAGTCCACATGTGGACCTGCACCAGGAACATTCATGATCCCATCATTCCCTAGCCATCATGCCTTGTGGGCACAGTGCTTGACAGCTCACAGAGCCCTCCTCTCCTCCCCAAGTCCCCGTGAGCATTATTACCTGGCTCACATGGAGTGCAGAGCAGGGGCAGTCCCAGCAGCATGGGTCCCACAGTACACCTCTCTTTCATTGGCCTTGGCCCTCAGTCTCTACACTGGTTGTGTGCGTGGATTTCTTTAGTCTGGTTCTGCTGGCTCATGTCTTTCACATGCTGTTCCATGCCTTGGCCTGGACCATTCTTCCCTCCTCCTTTCCTTTTGCAGGGGCCTGGCTGCAGCTTCGGAGGCTCAGAAAATCTCCCATGAGTTAGCCTTGGGTCTTCCCATCAGAGGAGGCAAAAAGACCCTATAAGCAGATAAGACAACCTTTATTTCCTGTGCACCCTGGTGCAGATTCTTATGTGTGCTATTAGTTTTCATGCTGTCTTTGCAATGGGTCTTATGTTCTTAGAAAGAAAGAACTGTCATTTTCTCTTTGTGCCACCACAAACCTTGCTCTGTTACTTTCCCCCAACAGGGCAAACTGCATTTCATAAGCATTGAATCCTAGATACAAGTTCTCAGTCAGGTATATAATTTGAAAATATTTTCCCCCAGACGCAATGAGACTATCTTTGCATCTTTTCAGTAGTGTCCTTCACCAAGTAAGACCTCTGGATTTTGTTAAATGCAACTTACCAAGGTTTTTCTTCTGTGTATTGTGTTTGTGGTATGCTATCAAATAAAACTTTACCCAAAACAGGGCTGGCAAACTATTTCTGTAAAGGACCACATAGGACCTCTGGCTCATTGCCATGTACTCGGGTTTTGATCTGTTTTGTTTTAGGAGGTGTGTGTGTGTGTGTGTGTGTGTGTGTGTGTAGAGAGAGAGAGAGAGAGAGAGAGAGAGAGAGAGAGAGAGAGAGAGAATGAATGATAAGTCTTTAAAACTGCAAAGCTATTCTTGTCTCAGGAGGCCACATGAAAACAGACCTTAGGCTGGATTTGGCTCATGAGCCATGGCTTGTGGCCTGACTCGAGATCATGAAGTCTTTTTCCTTTGTTCTCTCCTAGAAGTTTCGGATACTCATGTCCCTTCCAAGGCTCTTCCCTTCCAGATCTGCTTTGAGTTCATTTCTGTGTGGCATATGAGGTCTGGGTCAAGATTCAACTGTAGCTTCTGGATGTTCTTTTGCAATTGCTTAAGCAATTGCCATTGCATCTTAATAAAAACTCACTTGACTAGATTTGCATGGGTCAGTTTGGGACTCTCTTTCCTGCTCTATTGTTCAGTGTTTTTAGAGAGGTTGTTTTGATATGTCATGAAAGTTTGGCAGAATAATTGGTCATAATTATTGAGCCCACCATTACCAGAAGCAAACATACCCTTAGCTTGTTTATTTTACCCAGTGTTTGATATTCCAGCACACGTGTTTACTTTTTTAAAATGTTCACTAGGAGACTTCTGGGAAGATGGCGATTGAGATAAGCAGCGTTTATGAGTCCCACTAACAATTGATCTATATTGCCACAAAATAAGCACTTTTCATAACCAGAAAACACCATCAGCAGAGAAGTAAAAACTCTAAATACAAGGGACAGAGAAAAAGAAGGCTACAAAAAAAACCAGAGACCAGAAAAGAAACCAGCCCGCATTGTGGTGGCGGAGATGCACCGGCACCATCTTGCTTCGCAACGCCAGACTCCAGAGAAGAAAGGTACTCAGAATGGAGCTCAAAACCAGAAAAGAAATACGCAGGCCTCACGGCTGAGGGCATAGCAGCAGCGCCATATTGCCAGCAGTGGCAGGCAAGTTCACCACGCCCGCAACAGCTCCAGATCAGCGCACTCAACAACCCACCAGGCTCCAGAGAGGAAAGGTAAACAAGAAGCTGAAGTGAGCAGCCGTGGATCATTCGGGTGTAATTCAGCAGTGTTTTCAGCACAAATGTCTAAAACTCCCAGTGGCCAAACTCATCACGCCCATGATCTCGCGCAGCCTCGATTAACTTCCTGGGTCTGAGACTTTGCGATTCAACCCAGTAAAGGAGTAGTAGTGACTGAGATTACCACAGACTCGAGATCCAGAGCACCCTAAGTGAAGTTGTAGTGACACAGGGAAGAACCCAGACAAGGCACAACTTCAGAAATCATGGGAAAGAGGAATAACAATGGAGCAATGAATGCCCACAACCCCACAACATCAGAACCTGATAACAGAAATTCAGAGAACTTAAGAAGATCAAATCAGGAATATAAGTGTGGAAATAATATAGGACCTTTGAAAAGAATTTAGAGAGAGTTTAAAAAATAAAGGATGCAATCATTGAAGTAAAGGAATCAATTCAAACTATAAACAATTGATTAGACCACATGGAGAATAAAATCTTGCTCCTAGAAGATGATTACTCCAAAAAACGAACGCATAGTTTATAATTCAGAAAAAAATTCAACATCAGGGATTTGACATTGAAAAAATATGGGCCCATTTTAACAGAGCTAACCTAAAAATAATTGGAATAGAGGAGGGAAAAGAAGGTGGAACCAAAGGGATTGATAATCTCTTCAAGGAAGTAATAGCAGAAAATTTTCTAAACATAGAGCAAGAGGTTGATACACAGGTCCAGGAAACTTATAGAACTCCCTTTAGACAGGATCAGAGAAGAGGTTTCCCATGCCACATAATTGTCAAAATGACCAATGTGGAAGCCAAGCAGAGAATCTTAAAGGCAACAAAAACAAAAGGCCACCTGACATTCAGAGGCAAACCAATTAGAATCACTCCAGACTTCCCAAACCAAGTCATGAAAGCCAGAAGGACTTGGAGTTACATATTCCAAACTCTGAAAGAAAATAATTTCCTGCCCAAAATTTTCTACCCAGAAAAACTATCTATCAAATTAGATGGAAAAGCCGGGTGTGGTGGTGCATGCTTATAATCCCTGCATTTGGGAGGTGGAGACAAGAGGATGACACAGGTTTGAAGACAGCTGTGCTGGCCTAAGAGACCCTGTTTCCATATAAAATAGGTGTTTGGGAGTGTAGTCTGGAGGAAGAAGGGCTTCCAGGAACCCCAGTACCACCAAAAAAAAAAAAAAATTAGATGGGGAAATAAGAAGCTTCCATGACAAACAGAAACTAAAGGAATTTATATCTTCAAAACCAGTGCTAGAGAAAATACTCAAGGAGATCAACTGCAAAGAATAAATAGGTAATACCTGCCAGAAACAGAGAAACAAGATTTTCCATCAATCAGAAAACTAAGCAAAGAAGAATAAATAGTATCTCAAACAGAAATAAAATCTTAACATGTTAGGAATTAAAAATTATCTCTCAATAATCGCACTGAATGTAAATAGCCTCAACTCCCCAATAAAAAGACATAAAGTGGCAAAATGGATTCAAAACCAGAATCCATACATCTCCTACTTAAAAGAAACACACCTGACAAGTAAATATAGGAACAAACTCAAGGTAAAGGCCTGGAGCAAGGTAATCCATACTAATGGAACTCGAAGGCAAGCAGGAATAGCAACTATGATATCAGACAAGTTAGACTTCAAACACAAACTTATTAGAAGAGACAAAGAAGGTCATGTTTTACTGGTAAAAGGAATAATCCAGCAAGAGGAAATAACAATAATCAATATCTATGCCCCAAACATAGGTGCAGCTACTTTCATAAATCAAACTCTTTGTGACATGATGTCACACATAAATCCCAACACAATAATACTGGGAGACTTCAACACACCTCTCATAACATTAGACCAATCTTCCAGACAAAAGGTCAGTAAAGATGCCTCAGAACTAAAGAACACCATTAACCAAATGGACCTCTTGGACACATGTAGAATATTTCACCCACTACAGCAGAGTTTACATTTTTCTCAGCTGCTCACAGAACCTTCTCCAAAATAGATCACATCCTGGGACACAAAATGAGCACTTGCAAATTTAAAAAGGTTACATACTTCCCTGTGTCATTTCAGACCATAATGGAATGAAACTAGAAATCAACTATAAAAAGACCAAGAGAAACAACATAAACATGTGGAGACTGAACACCACACTTCTGAATGAAGAACGAGTCATAGAAGATGTAAGAGGTGAAATCAAGAAATTTCTAGAAACAAATGAAAATAAAGATACAACATATCAAAATCTCTGAGACACTTTAAAGGCAGTATTAAGAGGAAAATTTATAGCCTAAGTGCTCACATGAGAAAAACAGAAAATCTTCAAATAAATAACCTAATGACACACCTCAAAGCCCTTGAAAAGCAGGAACAATCGAACCCTAAATCCAGTAGAAGACAGGAAATTATTAAAATTAGAGTAGAAATTAATAAAATAGAGAATAGAAAAACAATACAGAAAATCAACAAAACCAAAAGTTGGTTTCTTAAAAAAATTAACAAGATAGATAAACCACTAGCCAAACTAACTAAAAAAAGAGAGAATCAACCCAAATTATGAAGATAAGAGATGAAAAAGGAGACATTTCTATTGACAGTGTAGAAATCCAGAGGATTATCAGAAACTACTTTGAAAACCTATACTCCAACAAAATGGAAAATCTGGAGGAAATTGACAACTTCCTAGATAAATACAACCTTTCTAAGTGGAGTCAAGAAGATATAGAACATTTAAACCAACCAATAACAATGAAAGAGATTGAAAGAGCAATAAAGAGCTTACCAACAAAGAAAATCCCAGGACCAGATGGTTTTCCAAGTGAATTCTATAAAACCTTTATAGAAGAGCTAACCCCAATACTCCTCAAATTATTTTGTGAAATAGAAAAAAGTGGGACTCTCCCAAATGCATTCTATGAAGTCAACATCACACTAAAACCCAAACTGAATAAAGACAGTTAAAGGTAGGAAAACTACAGGCCTATATATCTGATGAACTTGAATGCAAAACTATTAAACAAAATACTAGCAACACGTATTCAAAATCACATAAAGAAAAATCATATACCCTGACCAGGTAGGGTTCATCCCAGGGATGCAAGGCTGGCTCAACATACAAAAATCAATCCATGTAATTCATCATATAAACAGAATCAAAGAAAAATCACATGCTCATTTCAATAGACGGATTGGCAGAATAAATATCATTAAAATGACCATCCTTCAAAAAGTGATCTACAGATTCAATGCAATGCCCATTAAACTACCAAGATCATTCCTCAAAGACATTAAAAAATCAGTCCTTAAATTTATTTGGAATAACAAAAAGCCCAGAATAGCCAAAGTAGTTCTCAGCAACAAAAACCATGCAGGAGGAATCACAATACCTGACTTTAAAGTATACTACAAAGCCATTGCAATAAAAACAGCATGGTACTGGCACAAAAACAGATACATAGACCAATGGAGCAGAATAGAAGGCCCAGAAACAAGTCCACACACTTTCAGTCAATTTATTTATTTTTAATTTTATTTAATTTGTTTTTAACAAAGGGGCCAAAAACATACACTGGAGAAAAGAAAGTGTGTTCAACAAATGGTGTTGGCAAAACTGGTTAACTATATGTAGAAAATTGGAAATTAATCTCACTTTCTCACCCTGCACAAGAGTTTATTCAAGACGGATCAAAGACTTGGAAATCAAACCAAAGACCTTGAAACTCCTTGAAGAGGGTATAGGCCCAACACTGCAAAACATAGGCACAGATAAACACTTTCTCAACAAGACCCCAAAGGCACAACAACTTAAAAGGGGAATCAATACATGACATTGCATGAAACTGAAGAGCTTCTGTTCAGCAAAGGAAACTAACTGTCAAGACTCTCAACCAAGAGCCAACAGAATGGGAGAAGATTTTTGCCACCTGCTCCTCTGGTAGAGGGCTAATATCTAGAATATACAGATAACTCAAGAAACTCAACACTAAAAAAAAAACCAAACCATCCAATAACAAAATGGGCAAGTGAACTAAATAGACACTTCACAAAAGAAGAAATTCAAATGCTCAACATCATTGGCAATCAGAGAGATGCAAATCAAAACTACCCTGAGATTTCACCTAACTCCAACTAGAATGGCCATCATTCAAAACACAAACAACAACAGATGCTGGCGAGGACGTGGAGAAGTAGGAACTCTAAGACATTGTTGGTGGGATTGCAAATTAGTGCAACCACTTTGGAAAACAGTATGGAGAATTCTCAGAAGAATGGGAACAAATCTTCCATTTGATCCAGCAATACCACTGTTGGGTATCTACCCAAAAGAAAGGAAACCAAACTACCAAACTAATGCATGTGTATCTATGTTCATAGTTGCACAATTCACCATAGCCAAACCATGGAGCCAGCCAAGATGTCCATCAACAGATGAATGGATTACAAAACTGTGGGATATGTACACAATGGAATTTTACTCAGCCATTAAAAAAAACCCTCAATTACATCATTTTCAGGGAAATGGATGGAACTGGAGGACATTATGCTAAGCGAGATTAGTCAGTCACAAAAAATAAATCAGATGCTTTCCCTAATATGTGAAAGCTAGGGAGAAATGGGTCATAGGAGGAACTCTAGATGAAAAAGGAAATGCTATAGAAGGAGCAAACAAGACAACCTAAATGAGGGGATGGAAGGGGGTAAGAGGAAAATCCCTAAAACACACAATGTACTTAAACATATCAAAGGCAACCACTACGCCAAGCAAGGGAAGGAGGGATGGAGAGGGAATGGGGTGGGAATTGGGTAGGGGTTAAATTGGTGGTGTGTGCATGTATGTACACACAAGTTTTTTACCCCAATATGATATATGAATATAATGCACCAATAAAAAATTATAAAAAATGTTCACTATCACCAACATCACACTAAGCAACCCTGCACACAGCTCTGCATGCATATTCACGAAGGGCTGGTCTAGGGAACTGGTGCATGGTGGGTACTGCTGATTCTTCCCATGCCTACTTGTGGGAAGTGTTTGCGCTACTAATATTTTAGGTTAGAGAACAGAAGTTCAAGGCATTCTGTAGTGGGTGGGTCAAGGTTCACAGGAAGAATTGGCCTATATCCCACAAAGCATTCAGAAGTACTATCTTAGCATTCAGATGGGTAAAATTCTGTACCCAACTTAGTTCGCAGCTATAGTTTGGGTAGGGTTTACACTGGGAGGTTCCTGTGCTGAAGGCTTGATCCCGGTGTGGTGGTGTTGGACCTCTAATAAGTGGAGCTACTGGAAGGTGATCAGTCATGGGCATTACCTTGTGGACAGACTAATGCTGTCTGTCTCGGGAGTGGGTCAGGTCTCATTGGACTGAATTCATTCTCATGAGACTGGGCTGTTATTAAGGGAGGCTTCCTCACATACTTGCCTTTTTGAACATAGCCAGCTCTGTTTCCACTTCTGGGACATGTTATGTCAGTTTTAGTCAGAATTCTCACTGCTGTGACCCAGTAAGCCTGACCACACACAACTAAGAGGAATAAAGATTTATTGGCTCACAGTTCTGGAGATTTCAGTTTTAGTTCATCTCAGGTCAGGTCTGTGGAGCTCAGGGCATGGTGGTGGGAAGCAGAGAGAGGGAGAGACATTCTAAATCCAAGCCATTACAATGAAACAGCTCGGAGCCCCTCTCCAGAAGCCAGTGCCACGCTGTCCACATACTCTGTCACTAGAACCATGAGCCAAATAACCCTTTTCTTGACAAAGTATTCAGCATCAAATATCCTATTATGGTCACACAAAATGGACTATGATATGAGAAACTTTTGTGTGAATTTAATATAAACTAAGCACACATGCTGAATTTTCCAGAGATACAACTGCCTTGTAAGCAGGGTAGACTGCACTGTATCGTGTTCAGAACTTTATCAAGAGCCTTTTGCTGTTTCAGATAGTCATGTCACCAATGGGAATTCTACTCATGGGATCTGATTGTGTCACCGTGTTGTCCCTGGGGGGCTCCTGTTGATCTATATAAACATCACCCTCAGGGAATAGGTCTACACAGAAGTCTCTCCTCTAGCCACACTACAAAGTACTTGTTTTAGCTGGCAACTAGCTGCAATTATGTACACACACATTGTACTAGCATTTTTATTTAATTTAAAGATTTCCTGTGTAGAGAAAAATGTAGGCAATGTTCAGCTGAATGTTTCAAATACAAACTTGCTCGTAAAGAAGAAGGGTATCTGATACCTACATTGAACCTTCCACATAAGTGAGCCTGAGCAGTTGATGCTGAATTACAAATTTCTTTTTACTGCAGATTAGTCGCCTTTGATCTCTCCTTTATGCTCTAGATAGGATATCGTGCTAATGTTCTGAGATAATTTGTGCTGGTTAGGCTATTGGCAATGGTGGTTGTCTCAGAAGGGTGATGGGGTGTTAGATGGCACTTGGATAAGATGGGCTTGATGGGTGTGGAACTTCTGACAGGGACTAGCTGAGGGCCTGCCGGGCTGCTGTCCGTGGTGCTGACCCAGTGGCACTGCTTCTTGCAGTATAGCAGGCTGTCTCTTGCCCAGAATCCTCAGCCTTCTCAGCATCTGGCACCCGTGGACACATGGGTTTGCTTCTGAAATAGTTGTGAAGTGCTATTATTTAACTTGCATTTCTGTGATGGCTGTGAATTTATGCATTTTCCCCTGAGATTGGTGGCCTCTTGGGAATCATCTTTGGTGGACTGAAGTTCACATCCTAGCTCCACCTTTCTATTGCATTATTCATTGTTTGTTATTGATTGGTAAAAGTTAGTCACAGATCCTGGAAACCAGTACTTTGCTCCCTGGACTGTGAATTGTGCCTCACTTGTGGTTGGATTTTTTTTTTATATTTATGGAATTGTTTCTCTGGAATTATTTTTGCAGGGATACTAAAGTTTTTCATTTGTTGCAGGTATATTCTTTTGTGTTAGATGTTATTCTCTTTGTGTCTCATCTAAGAAATTATTTCTTATTCTTATGTTACAAAATATACCCGTAACTCTTCTGAGAAGTTTTAAAGTCTTCTTAAAAACCCTCATTTTTTTCTTCTTTAATCATGTGGAATTCATTATATTGAATAGAGTAAGGGAGAAAATCTAATTATTTTTTTTTCTGATGGAAAGTCCTTATATTAAGTCATCAATTCAGTCTTCACTGATCTGTAGCACCAACCTCTCCAATTCATCAAATTCCCATGTACGCACCCTTCTGTCACAGGACTGGCCTGCGCTCTGCTTTCATTCCATTGCCCGCTTGTAATTCCTGCACACCACAGTGGCTCAGCATGTTGACTCTGTCTTTATAAAACTTCTCGACTTCAAGTATGAAAGATTCCTTCTTAAATTTATTTTCTTCAAAATTATTCTATCTTTTTTACGCCCCCATATAAATTTTGGAATTGATTTGCCAATTTTCACTAACAAAACTGTGGGGATTTTGATGGAGACACCACCGGAGTTATTAATTAGCTCGGGGGAGAATCTACTTACGATATTAAGTCCACTCATCCACGAAGATCTCTTCGTTGTTCAGATCCTTTATTATATTCATCAATAAATTTTGTAATTTTCTTCATAAAAATTCTTGTGCACCATTTATTACGTTTATTTCTGGGGAACATAATTTGTGTCGTTGATGTGAGTAGAATCCTTTTCTCTGTTCTGTTTCTTATTTGCTGGTTAGTGGTACACGGGAACACAATTGATGTCTTAGGTGATGCTTCCATGTTCGGCTACTCCACTTTATATGTCGATCCCTACACACAGGAATTCCGCCAAATTCTCTTCTCAGCCCTGATAATTTATATGCGTTTTCCGAGAAGACAATCATGTAACTTGCAAATAGCCAGTTTTAGTTCTTCATAGTGTCTGCACTTTTTCCTTTCTTATCGCATGGATCACAGCCTCCAGTGAAGTGCGGATCGCAGCATGACTGAATCTGTAAGCTTTTTCCTAAATCAGGCGGAACCGCTTCTCCAGGTCAGCCAGTTTCACCTGACATTAATATTGCTAGGACAGTTCTATTATAATTAGCAACCCGTGCCTTTATTTTAACCTTTCTATCTACATACATGTAATTTCCATTTATATTTCCCCTTTGTAATCTCTCCTTAACACATCTTCATTTTGTATAATTCATCGCTGTTACGTTGAACTTATTCCTATTATTTTATTTTGATCTTACCAACCTTCATTTTCCCCTACATTTTTATCTTCTCTCATAATCTGCTTGGGATGCCTTAACGCACACCACAGACTGAGTAGGCCTTCAACAGGCCCTTTTCTCTCTGGGTTCTAGAGGTTGCGAAGCCCAAGACCAAGGTGCCGGCAGGTTTGGTTCTGGGTTCTGGGTTCTGGATGAGGGCTCTCTTTATGGTTTGTGAGCAGTCATCTTCCTGTGCCCTCCTATAGCAGAGAGCAGAGAGAGGAGGTAAACTCTGACCTGTCTTTTCTACTGAGGTCACTAACTGCCTCATGAGGCTCCACCTTCATGACCTGGCCGCTACCCCCAGCTCCACTAACAGCCATATTGGGGGTTTAGTGTTCGCCATGTGGATCTGGGGACACATCCAAACCATCACCTCCTCTGTTGGCCCCTTTTGGCCTGAAGCCTTTCAGCAGGTTTGGAGGAGGTTGGCTATGTTGCAAACACTGTGGCAATTACTTAAAATCATAATACACAGAGGCAACCAAAACATTTCAGAAAAAAAATAGAATGGCTCAGCAATTTTATCTTTTCGTCGACCATGATCAGTTGTTCTCTGTGCTCTCCCTGACCACTGAGCATCTCGTTGGCCTGCTTTTACTTTTTTAAAGCATGAGAAACTAGTAGGCTTCGAAAGTAGCTAATAGAGAATTTTACTTACAAATGCATTTCCTCAGTGTATGCATGCCTTTGTTCCCTGAGTCCTGTTCCTCAGCCCCAGCTTTTCCTCTTGCTGAATACCATCCTCTGTGCTTCTCCCCGTGAGGGTGGCCGCTGCCCTGCCGGTCCTCGTGCAGTGGGGAACCTCCAATTCATCCTCCGGAGTGATGGCATGCCTGGGTACGTTTCTGGGTTAAATATAATTTGCTCTGGCAGCTCCGTTTATTGCTTTATTGTCTTTCCAGCATCCCTGTGACTGATCAGAATCATGCCTCCGCCTCCCTTCTCTCTCAGCACTGAAGGTTTGCTCTGACACTGCGGCCCCGTTCAGATATGTCTGCTTGAGGGTAGGTTTATGTCTATCCTGTTTGGAATAATCCTCTTTGGGCTGAAGGCTTACATCTTTGTTGGGTTTTAGAATACTCCTTGTACGATTTCCATAGATAACTCCTCTCCAATCCACTCTGTCACTGCTTGAAAGTGTATCAGACTGTGTTGGACCTTTCCAACCCATCTTTCAAACCACCACCTCTCATGTATTTTATACATCTCTTTAAAATGTCTGCTTCATCATCTATTTTAACTGGGGGAGAGCCTCTGTTCCAATCAGCATTTTGTGTGTTTGAAATAGGAGGGGAGGTTTCCTGGCCCGAGCTCAGGCTGCCAGTTGCACCCATGACCCTCTGTGTGCTGGTCGCACAGACTAGCTGTCTCCATTACCCTGCCTTTCTGTCCAAGGCCTGCTCAACTCAGAACTGAAAGCATAGAATCCCACCTTCTCCATTCAGACCTCACTCCAGGAGAACTAGGAATAAGTGCTCATGGTACTACCATGACTCTCCTAGTAGCAATACCAGTGCCACCAGTATTAGTAGTGCTAGTAGTAGTAGTGGCTATTACTGTCATTGTCCTATCACTCCTCCTTTTCCTAGTACTAATGTTACCACCACTACCATCGCTAGGACTGGAATAGTAGTGATGGTGGCAGTGGTTGGGGATGGTTTCCGGGATTGGTATCAGTGGTAGTAACAATAATAATTATAGCAATAATAATAGTATAATAATAGTCTTAGTAATCGTGGCAGCAATAACAGTAATAATACTGGTGTAACAGTGGTAGGAATGGCAGTAATAATGATAGAAACCAAGGTAGTAGCAGCAGCAGCAAGGGAAGTAACAGCAGTAGTGACGGAGTCACAGTAGCAGTAAGCATATAAATAGCAGCAGCAATGGCAAAAGCAGTGGTCACAGTGGTAGCAGTAACAGCAGTATTAGGGGTAGTAACAGCAGTAGTAATAGGGGTAGCATCAGGGTATCATAATGACAGTAAAAGCCACAGTGGTGGTGATGATAGTAGTAATAAAGTAGTAACAGTGGTAGCAGTAACAGTACTAATAGCAGTAGTAACAGTAGTAGCAATCGTAACAGCAGTGCCCCCCCCGCAGCAGCTGTGGTGAGACAGTGCTAGTTCTCTGTGTACGACCAGCCTGGAAGACCCCGTTCATGTGTGATCAATAGGTATGCCCTCACCCATCATCATTCAGTCCTCACAGGGATCGCAGGATGGCGCAGTCATCTATCCCCTTACACAAAGGGGCTTGGTGACCAACATCATATACTCAGCAAACAGTATTTGAGGCCAGCATCCCTATTTCAGGACAAATGCCTTAACCGTGAGCCTTCTTGAAGCTCATCAGAAAGGACCTGGAAGCCAACCCGGGGTCAGGTCTAGACCTGGGAAGGTAGGAACTGAGTCTCTTCCTTCCAGTGCCTACACCTGGGCTGTGTGGACAGGATCCTGCCTCTGAGGCTTCTCATTCCAAGAGGAAACAGACATGGAGCAGATCATCGAGCCCACTGAAGCAGGCGGCAGTGGATCCCTGAAGCCTGTGCCTGAGCCGAGTCCTGGAGACCAACAGGATCACCCAGCAGAGGGGCCGAGGTGTTCCCAGCAGAGGAGAAGCATGGCCATGGCTGTGGCGGGGGTGGGGGCGCCATCTTCTCAGGATGAACCACTACAAACAGATGACACAGTGGGAGGAAGGAAGGGGCCAGGCTGTGGACCATGGAAAAGGGAAGTAGGCATGAAGAACCTGTCCTGCCACACCAAAGACGAGCCACCAGGTTTGGTGGAAACCAGCTGCCAGGTGGGTTTCAAATACTCAGAGCCTTCCCATTTGTTAGCAACTGGGGAGTCTTTGCAGATGTTCCCATCATTGAAAGTCCAGGTTTAGAAGGTCACTCATTCCCACACAAACATTCTGAATATTTGAGTTTCCTGTGACAGGGACCCTGCACCACCTCTGCGGTGTGTGCTTTCTGCACGGTCCTGGCCGATCTCTCTGTTTTCCAGCCGTGTCCTTAGTCATGCAGAGGGAGGAGGAGACAGCAGCGGCAGCAGCTCCCGCGCTGTGAAACACAACAGTATGAATGAGGGACTTAATTTGAAAAGAGATGTGGTGGTGATTTAATTCAGCCACCAGGTTAATGCATTTTCCCCCTAATTTCAACCTTGGGTGCTCGGCATTCGTCCGCACTGGTGCGCGCGGGTCTGCCAGTGTTCTTAAGTCGCTTTCCTGCCTAAGGCTGTTTATCCTTAACTATATCACGGCTGCAGAGGGTGGGCGTGGTGCCTTTTCTTCAGGACAGCACTGCCAGGGCAGCTCCCCTCTTGTACCAGGTGAGGCGAGGCAGCACCTCCTCTCTCTGCCCCAGGTCGACCAGGAGCTGTCTCTTCCCTAAGCATCTGTCCTGTGCCAGGCATGCACCAAGATGGGGAGTTGGTGCCAAAGCTAAGGTTGCCCACACCTTGCAGGGTATGTGCTATGCAAAAGGGATTGTAAAAGGGTCAGGGTTCCAGACAGACAGAGGGAGCAGGGACGTCAGGGTATTGTTCCAGGAGGTGTTTACCTGCAGCCAGGGAGGCAAGGCTTGAGGGGAGGCTCCTACGTGAGCTGCCCTGGACAAGTGGAACGGGCCAAGTCAGAAGAAGGCAAGGAGCTCTGGCAGCCGCTGTGCTCAGGGAAGGGGCCCTGGGCCTTCATCATAGAGCAGCAGGGCTGCTGGACTGTTGCACTGCAGGATTCAAGGTAGACATTGGCATCTCAGCACAGAACCTCCCAAAATGCCTCTGTAGACAGGTCCCCACCGTGAAGCTGTGTGGGGGCCAAGAGCCCATTTCTCCCAGGCTCCCTGAGATGCTAAAGCCACCACCCATGGACTGCTCTGCAAGTCATTTACCAGCCTGTTTGAAGGGAGAAGACGGGACCAGCACGGAGCTTGCTTCAGGTCTAGAGGAGTCTGGAAAGGGGCAGGGTCAGTCCCTTTCCTCCCATTCACCAGAGCCCCAGAGCCAAGATATGAGTGATCCGAGCTATGCGTCGTTCGTCCCTCCCACTAATTCCTTTTATTCATTTAGTTACCTACTCCTTCCTTTGTTCAAAGGAAACACTAGAAAGCAAAGACACTGTTACTAAGCCCGGGAGCACCATGTGCAGTGTGGATGAATGAGGCTGCAGGCCCTCCTCTCCAGGAAGCCAGCCTGGGCTGCTCCAGGCTCCCTAGCACAGCCCTCTCCCCGCTCATACTGCCCCAGTGTGTGGTCCGCTCTGCTCTGGGCTCAGCCCCTCTCTGGGATCCTGATGTCTCTGCAAACAGGAAGCACATTTATTTTATTGTCTCTTCCAGGAGGTTCAGCTCAGGCTTGGGCCTCAGTGGAAAGCCCATTATGGGCTTTGGTGTGCAGTATCTGGGAAGCTGGTCAGACCTGTTCAGCTCCCCGGCTCCCCTGTAGATGAACAGAAAGCACCAGAGCAGGCAAATGAGAAGGCAGGCAGGAGACTAGGATGCCCGACGTGGGGCAGAGACCGCAGTCACTGTCTCCCCACCCAGGTCCCCTGAAGGAGGCTGGCAGCATGCCAGAGGAGGAAGCAAGATGCCAAGGATGGTGGTCCAGCATGTGCCATGTGGTCTGGGAAGCTGATTTCACATCTCTGTGCCTTTAACCTAAACGCAAAGCCTGGGTTCCCGGGGAGGGGTCCCTGGGAGAGTTAATGAGGCCACCGCGCTCCGCAGGAGACCATTCCAACTGCTTAACGATGCACAACTCAGTAATGAAGGGAGAGTCCACCAGACCCAATATAATCTGAAATTAAAGAAAAATGGAATGTATTAAAAATGTATTGTACGTTAATGGAAAGTGTCAGCTCGGCAGTCCGGAGCTCCACAGGCTCCCTCCCGCTGCTGGAGACTAGCGTGCTCGTACCCTAGGCTTGCTCCAGGCTGCTCTGCCCTGCCCGGAGGGCTGCAAATGGCCAGAGGAAAGAGCATGAAGTTCCAGGGCAGAAGCCACTTGCAGCCAGCAGTCCTGCGTGGACGGCTCCTTCCGCTGCTGGGGGTGCGGCCCGCCGCCTCTCACCACACCCTCTGGGGAGCCCCAGCACGGCTCTGGGTGCCTCCTCTGCTGTCTCCAGGCCTGGGGGTGGGGGAGACGGCCGGCCACCTGCTCTGTGCTCTACGCCGTGTGCCCTTCAGTGCCCGGGGCAGGGTGTCATCCTGAGAGCCAGCTTTTCCTCCAACTCCCAGACCTATCCTGCCACATATGGGCAATGCCAATTCATCACTCAAAAGGTCTCTGTTGACTTCTAGTTGAGTTTCCTGGGTAGGAAGTCAAGGTTTGGGGATGATGAGAGCCCCACCACTATGCCTTTCATAGGCCCTCTGAGCAGTGTGTGGGGTGTCCACACCAGGGGAGAAGCACGGGTCCATCCATTCCAGACCAGCATCCCCCAGGCACAGGATTGGCTCAGGGGTGATCACGTGATTCAAGCTGGTCCCACCAGCTGAAAGCAGGCACTTGAGCACCCTTTGGAGCAGATTTTCCTGCTGGGCTGCGCTAGAGGGTGGAGCAATTGCCATTACTCATAGCAGAAGACCCAGAGGTGAGGCCACAGATCGTCCTGCATCCCTGGAGCGCTCCACGCTGGAGAGGAGGCCACAGAGCTGAGGCCCACCTAACTAGTGCCTCACTTAGCCCTGGGTTTGGCAGACCCTGCGTGAGAGCCAGCCCCACCTCTCTGTTGCATGATCACAGGCTCAGGCAAGTTGCCTGACTACCTCACAGCAGAACCGAGGAGCGGCCAAAGGGGCCTGCCGCGAGACCAGGTGAAGAGGGCCACTGAGGGGACAAAGCAGAAGGAGCAGAAGGACTTGCAGGAGACCACCACGCAGGAGTGGGAGCCTGTGAGAGGGCTGCCTGCAAGGGAGACACAGGACCCCACCACAACCAACAAGCTCTGGTGGAGAGGAGAGCGCCCCACAGGTGGTGGGCTGAGCCCCGGCCCAACCCTGGGGGTTAGCAAAGGCCACAGATCCTTTGGTGCGCCACCCTCAAAGGGGAACCCTCATTCCCTCCCTCTTCAGGTGGGCTGGCTGAGCCCCTCCTTGCCAGCTTGCAGGATGGGATGGAAGGGAAGCTGGCAGCGCTCGAATCCTAGAGCACAGGCTCGCAGAGTCGGCCTCCTCTGCCTCCGCCTCCTCTTCCTCTCCGCCTCTCCCTTTATGCCTTCCTCTGTCTCTGTGCCCCTCCGCATAGACACTGGGGTGCTCTATGGAGGTGCTGCCTTCCTCTGTCTCTGTCTCTGTCTCTGTGCCCCTCCTCATAGACACTGGGGTGCTCTATGGAGCTGCTGCCTTCCTCTGTCTCTGTCTCTGTCTCTGTGCCCCTCCTCATAGACACTAGGGTGCTCTATGGAGGTGCCTGCGTGGTGCAGAATGGTTGTCTCCTGGCTGTCACGGGTGGCTGAACCATCCCAGAAGCAGGTCCTCCAACCCTCGAGCCTTCCGACGCCAACCACCCGGGACGAGGTCCTAACCGCCCCTCCGGAGGCACCTCGCTTAGCCCCATCCCGCGAAACCATTCTGAATCCTGATCTCAGAAGCCAAGGGAGATCAGAGATACTTGCTGGGGAAGCCCAGAAGTTGAGAGAATGCTGGGACAGGGCCTAGACCATGGTGCCACATCCATAGCTGTCTGAATGTGCCCGTAGATCTGAAGACACTAAGCATACCACGGTCTATGGGACTAGGGAAGGGAACCCATGGGCCCTCGGCATGGCCCCCGCCAGCAGCCGGGGTTGGCGAGTGCCTGGGGCTGCTCAGAAGCCTAGCAGTGCATCTGCTGGGTTCAGCTGGCAGGGTGGCACCTGAAATCACAGAACTCTACTGGAGTTGGCAGGCAGCTTGGGGCAGGCAGGACGCCGGCCCCGGGGCTCCCTCTCTGGGTGGCCTGGGACAATATGCTACAATCTCCTGGACTTCCCTCTTGTTACTTTTAGAAAGGAGCCAGCTCAGGTGACACAGGCTTTGTGTGGATCTAGTGGGATAGAACAGCACCTGGCAAGGAGCAGGGGATGGCTGGCCGGGGACTCCCGGGGCATCACACACGCCGCATGGGGAGGAGGAGGCCTGATGTCATGGAGCTGGGGAGCAGCAGGACGGGGGTCCCCATGGAGATGTGGAGCCCACCCCCCGAGGGGCACTGACCAGAAGCCCAGAGGAGGTGGAGGGAGGGCCGGGGCAGGCTGGGGCTGGGCCGCTGGACCGGCCGAAAGCAGTCTTCTCCCTGGAAGGCGTGGGAAGGGCCGCTGGCAGGTGTTGCCTTCCTCTGCCAAACGGCGATGTCCCTTTCTTCTATTTTCACTTTTAGCCAGTTAGTGTAACGCAGGCTGGTAAAAATAAGAAGCAAAACAGAAAACAACCGAGAAGCTCCTGGAAGGCTCCAAGTGGTAGCTTCAGCACGAGCAGGAGTCTTGCCAAACAAGGCTCTTTCTCCCAGGCATCTGTAATCCCATGACCAGGGACCTTCTCTCCAGTCTCAAGGGGCCACAGCAGCGCCCAGAGGGGGACACAGAGTAGCCTGATGCCCCGTCCCCGGGCTCATTGCCACTGCGTATGAGGGCTGGGGTCTGAGTCCCGGGAGGCCCCAGGTGGGATCCAGATCAGACCCAAGGAGCGAAGGAGCCTCACTGAGCCACAGGCAGGAGCCTAGATCTAAGACCCCGCTGAGACGGGGGTCTGAGGAGGGAGGAGGGAATGGGCATCTGCGTGCAGGGGCCTGGGCTGCGCATGGTGAGGCCCCTCTGTGATCCAAGTGTGGAGATAGAAAGGAAGAAGGAAGGTAGGGAAGAGGCCTCGGTAGAAAAAACTTGATTTCCTGAGGGGAGAGGGGCCAAGGTTCAGAGATAAGAAGGACCAAAGCTTCACAAAACCATCTGGTTACTCATCAACAAACCCAGGAGACATCACTGGAGCAAGTCTGACACTTTACTGAAAGGAGATTCTTCAAAGGACATGCAAATTTTGAGAGCTGCTTCCCAGAATTCCCAGGATCCCAAACTCACCACAACCAACAGAGGACACGCAGACATCTATAAAACCTTAGACCAGACACCAGGACGGTTTTTCCCTCTTGGGGAACTCCTCCCCTTTGGAGAGCTTTTCTCTCTCGCAGGTCGCATTAGCCTTGAGAGAAGGCAGAGTGCAATTGAGGGCACGTGGCTCGGGCTACACTTGGGTAGTGACCTGAAGGCCTCTGCTGGACATCAAGGCCGACCAGGGCCCCTAGGGGTGACCTGCACCTCTTTTCTGGCAGATCGTGTGGACTCTGGAAGAAAGCAGCTTGCAACGGATGGCATTCAGCTTGGGCTACTTTCAAGTATTGTCCTGAAGGCAGCTGCTTGACTTCAGAGTTCCGACAGCCCCTTTGGGGTGTTCGGCCACTTTTCCCTATTCCCTGTTGCTTCCAATAAACCTTTTACTCCCCTTCCTGCGGTCTGCGGGTGTCATTCTTCACTCACCGTAGACAAGAACCCGGTAAGGAAACACCGGGTTTCTTCTCAAGAAACCCCCCGTTTTATCTTGGGGGCTCAGAAGAAACCCCCCATTTCACGAGGGGCTTGTTAAGAGGCTTAAGAAGTGACACCATATGGCATTCAGGAAGCGCGTCATCCAAAGAAACAGTGGCTGCAGCCCTTCCCTCCACCCGCGGCCTCAGCGCAGGGTCTGGAGCGGGGCTGGGCAGCTGAGGACCTGCCTGCCAACGCGAGGCAAGGGCTGATGGGGTCTTTCAGAGAGAAGACGGGGGTGCACTGATGATGTTGGGCTGGCCTGGAATAACAGGGCCAGCAGGCTCTCCCCAGGCCTGGGAGGGCTCATGGCTTCCACCCAGGAAATAATCTAGGTGGGCTGTCTGAGAAGGGTGATGACCAGCCTACCCCTGACCACCCGCACAAGGTACAGACCATGGCCATGAGCTGAGTGCCCCTGTTGGCACCATCATGGCCAGCTCTGTGCAGCCCTTCTCCACAAGCATGGGGCAGCCTGGCTCCAGTTCTGACTGCTCCTCTGGTGGCCCGGCAGGTGGGCAGTGGGCCTTGCAGCCTCTCTAGGGTCAGGTCATTTGCCGACAGGTATGGGGCAGCCACCACCCTAGTGAGCTTTGAGCCCCAGTGCCAAACCATGGGGCTGCACAGACCACTGTCTGGGATATACCAGTCTATGGGATCTCGTTTCCCTACTCATCCCCCTGCTGCTTGCTAAAAGCCAGGGCCACTTCTCTGGTCTTTGGTCAGCTCGCTGGCAAGCCTGCCCAACTGCTGCCAGCCACATGCCTCTGGGCACTGGATACAGAGACTGGAACCTCTCCTGCCTTAGTCAAACTCTTTTTTTAGGCTGTCCCTTTTCTTTCCAGTTCTCCCAGGGATAGCCGTCACGCCTGCCTGCCTCTCCCAGCCCAGGACAGTAGCTTGCGCTAGACTGCGCAGCCGGGACCGGTTCCGAGCTGCAGCCTGCCCACCCTCCACGCTATACCCTGCCGGCTTTTCATCCTCTGAAACAGGCTCACTTCCCAGGCCCTGGGCTGCCGGCTACGCGTCACACATTCAGGAGACGCCAGCCCTCTGCTCAGCTATAGCCTTAAGCACTTGCTTCCTTGGGCGGGGAGTCAAAGGAGAGGTGCCCGAGGCGCTTCTGTGATGCCTTTGAAGACGGGGCTCTGTCTGGAAGGAACCACGTCTCCTGGCGGGGCCCTGGATGCAGGAACAGGCTTCCAGGGATTCTGGGTTTCTCTTTCTGAAACCACTACATGACACTCCTCTTATCACTGAGGTGGGATGAGACAGGGGCTCTATGAGATCTCGTTTCCCTACTCAGCCCCCTGCTGCCTGCTAAAAGCCGGCGCTGTGCTGGAGACGCCTGAGTCAGCAAGGCTCCTCTCCCAGCCCTGGCCCCCAAGTGTCCACGGCCCAGGACTGCTGGACACACTCCAGCTGCCAAGGATCAAGGTGGGCCTCGTCCTGGGGAAGTCTGGCTGCAAGGAAGTGTCATGGTGAGACAGGAAGGCACCTGTTGGGCCTGGGAATCTCCTGTTTACTTCTTTGGCGTTATGCTTCTGGGCAGATCTCTGGTCTCTCCGAGGTTGGCACTTTACCATTCTAACCCAGGGTTCAGCTTTACGAGGATGATGGAAAGAGTACAAATGTGTTTCTGTTTAGTCTGCCTTTTCATTGTTGGCCAAAATACCTGGCAAGAATAATGGAGAGGAATAAAACGCAGATTGGGTTCACGGTTCCAGAGGTGAGTCCGTAGCTGGTTAACTCCAAGGCAGACTTCACGGAGACGCAGCGGGTGGCAGAGGGAGCAGTGCCTCTCATGGCAGCCAGGAAAGGACCAGGGACAGACACGGTCCCCAAGGCCACACCCCGCCTGCCTGAATCACCACTCAGTAAACCCATTCAAGCCATTAATCCGGAGCCAGGCAGGGTGGCGCACGCTTGTAATCCCAGTACTTGGGAGGCTGAGACAGGAGGATTGCGCAGGTTCAAAGCCAGCCTCTGCTACTTAGTGAAGCTCAGGGCAACTAGTGAGACACTGTTTTCAAATAAAATATAAAATTGGTCTGGGGGAGTGTAGTCCAGAGATAGAAAGCCCCTGGGTTCCATGCCCCCCCCCAAAATATAAAATTGGTCTAGGAGTATAGTCCAGAGATAGAAAGCCCCTGGGTTCCCCCCCCCAAAAAAAAAATCATGAATCCTGCAGGGATTTATCCACTGATGAGATCAGAGTCCTGATTCAATGGTCTTGCCTCTGAATACCGCTGCACTGGGCCATGCTTTTAACACAGGAGCTTTTGGAGGCACATTTGCAACCCAAAACATAGCAATCCCTCTCTGATCAATTTGAGGGCTCAGTGAGCAACAAATATTGACAGATGCGATCTCCACCATTGGTTTAGAGGGCTAAGGAGGAAGAGATTGTGGGGACCAAAGAGTAGCCTCCAAAAGATACCCTTATCAAACCCTGGCCATTGTTTGAAAAAGGGACTTGCAAATGTGAGCAGGCTAAGGCTCTCTAGCTGAGGAGTCACCGTGGCTCCTCTGGTGGCCCTAATCCAAGGATACGTGTCTGGAGAAGAGGGAGAAAGAAGGGGCTTACGCAGATGAAGGAGGAGAAAGGAGAGGGGCCACATGAGCACAGGACAGCGAGGGCAGCACAGCACACGCACACAGGCTCCCGAGGCCAGCAGAGGCAGGAAGGACCCCCCAGGGACGTGCAGAGGGAGCGCGGCCTGCCGACACCATGATTTCTGACATCTGGCCTTCAGAACTATGAAAAAATAAGTATCTGGACATTTTTTTAGGCCACTGTGTCTGCAGTAATTTGTCATGGCAACCCTGAGGCACTAATACAGAGATCAATACCCAAA
Source organism: Muscardinus avellanarius (assembly GCF_963383645.1). Taxonomy (NCBI): domain Eukaryota; kingdom Metazoa; phylum Chordata; class Mammalia; order Rodentia; family Gliridae; genus Muscardinus; species Muscardinus avellanarius. The sequence continues at coordinate 2,399,252 of NC_137789.1, forward strand.
TGTCTCCAAGCCTGAAATTCCGTTCCAGCACAGCGCCTCTGTCCATGACAGGTGGCCTCCTGAGCACCAGCCAGGTCCCCCGGGGATGCACCCTGGCTGTGGCAAAGGCAGCGCCTGCCAGTAAGTGCAGCAGGCGGTCACCCCTCCTGGGATGGCCAGCCCCGAGCCAGGCCAGGGGGAGGGTTAATGGCAGCCAGCGTCTGGGAGCCCCTGGGATTCCAGCCCCAGGCCTGGAGTCTCATGGCACAAAATTTCCTGTGGGATTTGCTTTTCTCCTGTGATTTTTGCTAGACAAGGAATACACGTCCATGTTCTTACTGAAAAATTTTGATGTCACATAGAAGGAGAGAAGAAAAACTATTTTTTTCATTGAACAGCCTTTTGCGGCTGCCTGTCCCCAGCTGCACGGAGAGCTTGCCATGAGGGCGCCTCCCTGCAGCCCTCGGTGCTATTGCACATGTGTCATCCACACACGTTCATGCACGGGGCTTATGCAAATCATTTTTTAAAATGTAACAGTAGGGTCAATCATGGTGGCATAGTGCCTATAATTCCAGTACTTAGGAGGCTGAGGAAGGAAGATCCCAGGTTCCAGGCCAGCCTCAGCAATATAGCAAGACCATGTTTCAAAAAAGGCGGGGGAGCTAGAGATAAAGCTCAGAAGTAGAATGTGCCTAGGTCCAATCCCCAGGCCCCTTTCAGTTTTTGACATAATATTAGGTCTTGAGCTGGTGACCTATGAATGGAGACAGGTCTACCTCCTTGCCTTGGCTCCCGCCGTTCCAAGGCATGGGGCTGGGCCAAGCCCCTTGCTGAGGAGCACTTGCATGGTTTCTGATATTCACTGATAGGCTACAGGAGCTCTCCATGATAGGAGCAGCTGACCAGTTTCATCTTAATAGGTTCTGTCAAATTATCTTTCAAGAGGCTCACGGATCCATGTTCTCACTGGTGAAAAATGATGCCCTCCTGTGTGTGTACCCTTGCCAGCACTTGAGCATATCAACCTCTTATGTTTCCCACAACTAATTGCACTGAAAAGAAATCTCATGGCTAGGAGTGGTTGAGCACGCTTGTAATCCCAACATTCGGGAGGCTGAGACAGGAGGATCATGGTTCGCAGACAGCCTCAGCTACTTAGTGAGGCCCTTTGCAACTCAGAGAGACCCTGTTTCAAACTAAAGAATAAAAAACAGAGCTGGGGGTGTAGCTCGGAGGTAGAATGCCCCTGGGTTCCATCCCCAGACTGAAAAATTAAAAAATTCAAAGCGTAGCTTGGATCTGTGCCTCCTGTTGCCAATGATGAGGAGCATCTGTGATATCATATTGAGAATTTGAGCTTTCCTGCCCTGTACTGACCACACCTTTGCGTAATTTTCCTTCTTATTATTTATGCAAAGATGTTCTTTATATGTTATGAATACTAGTCCTTCCCACTTAAATTCTCCCTAAATAAATTTTCTAGATGGTTGCTGTCTTTTAATTTTGCTTCTAGTGTCTTTTATTTGTGTGCGTGTCTCTTGTTTTCTTCTTTATGGCTTCAAATGCATCAAGATCTTTCTTTATACCTTTTAGGTTGCATGGCTTTCCTTTTTTCTTTTGTCTTTTTTCCTTTCTAGTTATTTTTAGTGTCCTTTTGTGATCTCAAATATGTCAGCATTTTTCCTGTAAGTTTTTTTTTTTTTTTGCTTTCTTAAAGGATTTCTAGTACTCCAAACTTGTAAGAATATCATCCTGTATTTTATTTGAATATTTTTGTACTTTATTCCTGAAACTTTGTTATTCACCTGGGATTTGTTTTATATGCTAATAAGTTGTACATTTAGTTTAGTGCTTTTTCCAGTGCATTGCTGAACATAATGTTTTGAATAGCTCATCCTGGTAATTCAACCTCTTCTATTAGAAGTAAGTGCCTGGGTGTGCAGGAGCCTGGATTGAGTCTCTGCATCCTTTCCTCTCGATCCACCATCGACTTCTGCATCCACACATCTTGTTCAGGTCCCTGGACTTCCTGGTGGCGAAACTCCTCACACACTCCTGCTTTTCCACACATTCTCCTGGACCTCTCGGCCCTTCTTGGCTTTGCCTGGGTCCCCACGGAGAGCATGTGTTGGTGAGGCAGGCTTTGTTCCCTTCCCCTGGCAGTACGCATAGAACCTGGACAGGGATTCTTTAATGATGGGGATCGATGGCTGGGATGACCACATGAGCTCCTCTTACTCTCTCTGTTTTATAATCAAGGCTCAAAAAGTATAGACTGCTTGTCCTAGATGCCATGGCACTTGACGTGTGGTGCTGAAGCCAGGACTCAAGTGGCCCCACAGCAGCGAATCATCAGTGTCCACAGGCCCAACTCAACTTTGCAGGTCACAAGCAGCCCACAGGCTTGTGTTGTTGTTGTTGTTGTTGTTGTTGTTGTTGTTGTTGTTGTTTTGGTATGGCCCGTTTTACAGATGGGAAAACCAAGGCTCAGAACAGTGGTTTGCTGAGGGCCTCCACTAGAAAATGACAAGCTCAGATAAGGCTTTCATCTCTCAGGGACTTGAGGCTGACTCTGAATCATGACACGTGCTGCTCACTAGCACCAGATTAAGACACAGAGTCCAGGGTATTTGTGCCTCCAGGAACTTAGAAGGGGACCCAAAGTCCAGCCCAGCTGCTCACTTCGGTGAAGATGTGGCCCAGAGCAGAGAGATTCTGTCAGGACCTTTTGCAAAGAGGTAGCGCCTCTACCTCCAAGCCAGGTGCCCCCTGCTCTGTCCATAGATTCAATTTAGTCTTACACACAGGCCAGGACCCAGCACCTTGAATTTGGAGGAGACTGTCCAGGGCTGGTTTGAGAGGGGCATCCACAGAGGCTCTGGGCAGAATGGGGACATGTCTGTGAGTGGTGACTGGGTGGCAGATCCTCCTGCATAGAGGACAGCACAGAACCCCTCCCTGAATGGCCTGACTCCAGCCTTGTTGCATCTGCCTGGGGCTGGGACAGAGTCCTGCCTGAGAGGCCCCTTCCCTCTCCTTCAGGCCACAGCACAGGCTCATTAAAGTCCAGAGACAACAGCACGTGGGTGTCTCCAGGCCAAATTCAATGCAAACTCCATCTCCTCCCCTCCAGAGAAGAAGCTTCACTCCTGCGCTGAGTAAGGTGTCTGCTCCCGAGATCAATTTCTCAGTTCCCGCACAGCCCAAGCAGGAGTGACAAGGGCTTTATTGACTCATGCCCTTTGGCATTGTGCTTATTGAATAAGTGGGAGCCAATCCACTCTCCCCACTCCTCCTCTCTTACAGATGCTCAGGTTCAGATGCCAGGCGTCCTGTCCCCAGAGGGAGGGGTACAAGCAAAGATCCTTGAGCATCTCAGGTCCCCTTTGCTGACCACTCATATCATGGGCTCAAATCTTTTGTCCCTGTCCACAAAGTGACCCCGCCGCCACCCACACCTCCCATCATGATTGTGCGTTGGGAAAATCATAACTTCCGTGTCTGTCCCAACACACAGAGGTCAACGCCAACCTCTGCTGCTCTTTGTTTCTTGGTATTTTGTTGTGACAGAATATATTATTTTATTATGTCCATTACAAGAATGAATAAGCAAACCTGAGTCCTTTCATGCTGTTCAACTATAAAGAAACGAGCTTGATATTTTCAACAATGAGTCTCCTAAATGCTTGAAAGAAAGGATTTGACACAAAAGAGATCCATATTATATGAATCCATTCATATGAAGTTCTAAAAATCTTGTAACTAATACATGAGGATGAAAACCACAATATAAGTCTCTTCTGAGGGTGGGGGTGCAGGGGACAATAACAGAGTGGGAGAGATATGGGGGGCTGGTAATATTCTTTATTGCAATCATCAGATCTCATCACACAAGATGCTTAAGATTTTGTGCTTTGTTTTAGGTAGATTATAGTGCTGTGATAATAATAAAAGTCCACGGCATCTCTTGGGTTGGAGGACTGGTACATGAGCACAGTAGAACAGGTGATCTGGGATTGTCTCTTTCCACAAAAACATCAAATATGTCAAAAAAAAAAAACTTCTTCAGGAGTGGGTATCAGGACAAGTAAAACAGAGTCCACGAGGGAAGAATGCCTTTTTGGAGGCGTACTGGGAATTGAACCCAGGGGCATTCCACCTCCAAGCAATACTTCCCAGCCCTTTTTATATTTTAACTTTGAAATATGGTATCTTTAAGATGCTGAGGCTGGCTTTGAATATCAGATCCTCCTCTCTCAGCCTCCCATTGCACTGGGATCACAGGTGTGCACCACCAAACCTGGCTGAGAAGGGAAATCTCCAAGAGACCCATGTTTGCCCAGTAAGATGCTTGGAGACAGTTGTTCAACTGTGGCACAGGGAGCCAGGTCTGGGCAGAGTACAATAGCCTCTCTGAGCTCATAAAGCAGAAATATTGGTCTTTGGGGCACATGGAGCAGTGGGACCTGTGGGACAGAATCAGAGCACAGGGAACCATGCCAAGGAGGGGGACCAGACTGCAGTAGCCCAGGAGCAAAGACCAAGCTCTGGAGTCAACCTGCTTGCACACACACCATGGTCCTGCTGAAAGCCGCAGGGAGCAGTTTCCGTGTATCCCTCCACTTTAGAGGGGTCTGTGAGGCACCTGGAGTCTTCCCCAGATTCTCACTAAACAAGCCAACACAGGTTCACGGTGAGCTGCCTGCCAAATGAGAATCGACTCTCATCATCAGAAGAAAACAAAACCCAGACTCTTTGCTACACTGGATGAATTACGGCTAAAAGTCAATTCAAAACCACTCCACAAAACAAAGGAATCCAAAAACACGACCCAGTCAAGAAAAAGAAAGCAGTCATGGAAATCAAACCTGAGGTGCCCAGATGCGGAACACAGCATATAGACACTTTCAAGCAGTTATTACATTTACTGAGGAAGATCCTTCAATGAAGTAAGAAAAATATAATCTTATGAGTGATCAGAGAGGAAATCTCAGTAGAGAAATGGAAACCACAAAAGGAGAACCAGCGGAAGTTATTTTTTAATTCTTAATTGGCACACAGTATCTGTGCACATTTTGGGGGATACAACGTATGATAATCAAATCAAAGTAATTGTCATTTCTATTGCCTCAAATATTTATCGCTTCTTTATGTTGAAACATTAAAAAATCCTCTCATCTACCTATTTGGAAACATACAATAAGGCATCGTGAACTACAGCCGCCCTACTGTGCTAGATCACTGAGATGCCTTCCTCCTGCTGGTCTATATTTTAGCATACATTATCTCCCGTTGCTATCCTCCTGCCTTCTACCCTTCTCTGCCTACTTCCCTAAGACCATCTTTTTGGTTCTGCACTCAGGTGAGGGTGTATACAGTATTTGCTCTTTTGTGCCTGAATCATTTCACATCACATCATACCCTCCAATCCCACACCTTTTGCTGCAAGTGACAGGATTTTATTCTTTTCTATGGCCAAATAATATTCCATTGGATATATCCACTGTGACTATCATCTTGGTCTTATTCCATTCTTCTATCAGTGGATACCACTGTGGATTCCATATTCTGGCTTTGTGAACAGCAGTGTGATAAACCAATGGAAATTCTTCAAATAAAAGTTACAATCACTGAAATGAAAAATTCACTGAATGGGCTTTACGGAAGATTGGAGATGGCAGAAAAGTAAGTGAACTTGAGGACAGATCAATAGAAATTATCCAACCTGAAGAAGAGAGGGAATAGACTAAAGAAAATCGAGCAGAGCCCCAGGGGCACGTGGGATGACAGCAGACAGACATAGGCACTGGAGGAGACAGTGTCTGTAAACTTCCAGAACTTGATGAAACTGTCACGCACTTAGAAAAACACAATGGAGCGTGTAAAGATATTTAGGAGTGGCAAAAGCATATTAATGTTTGATGGTAAATCTTAACTGTAAATGCATTTAGCAAACAATAGAAAATAATAAAAAATGGTTGCATTTTAACTCAAAAGGCTAAAAAAGGAACATTGGCAAAATAAAAAAGTTGAAATAGAAAGAAAAATAATAAAGATAAAAGCAGACATTTAGGCCGCGTCGCGGAACCGCCAGAGCGGCCGGAGTGGCCAGACCCGCGGTGCAGAGCAGCCGAAGCCGCGGTTCAGAGCAGCCGAGTAGAGCGGCCAGAACAGCCAAGCGGAGCGGCCAGAACAGCCGGAGCAGCCAGAGCCGCAGCGCGGATTGCCTGGAGCGGCCGTGCGGAGTGGCCAGAGCCGCGGAGTGGAGCGGCTGGAGCAGCCGGAGCGGAGCGGCCAGAACAGCTGAGCGGAGCGGCCAGAGCAGCCGAGCAGAGCGGCCAGAACAGCCGGAGCGGAGCGGCCAGAACAGCCGGAGCAGCCAGATCCGCGTTGCGGAACGGCCGGAGCGGCCGGAGTGGCCAGACCCGCGGTGCAGAGCAGCCAGAGCCGGGCGCAGAGCGGCCGGAGCGGAGCGGCCTACATCTCCCCTAGCAGCACCAGGCTCCAGAGAGGAGGGAGACTCAAAACAGAGCTCAAATCCAGCGAGGAGGTACTTTGGCCTCGCGGCCTAGGACGCAGAAGCAGCGTCTTACTGCTGGCGGCAGTGGTGAGTTCACCGGACGGCCCTAGACCAATCCATTCAACCAGCCACCAGGAGCCTGAGAGGAGCGGTGGACAGCGAGCTGAGGTGAGCAGGTGCTGAACAGCCGGGCGGCAGTCAGCAGTTTTGTTGGTGCAGGGAACATCTAAAGCTCCCAAGGGCCGAGCACAGCACAACTGGCAGGGACTCAGAGCGGAGTTCAAAACCAGAGAAGAAATACGCCGCATCACGGCCAAGGGCGTGGCAGTGGTGCCATATTGCCAGTGGCGGCAGCAGCGAATCCACCAAGTTCACTACAGCTCCATCAGCGCACTCAATAACCGTGAGTCAAATTGTGACCCCTAGGGAAGAAATCCCAGTACTGCGCTCCCAGGGACTTGCGCAGATAGTCTCCCTGGGTCGGAGATTTTAGCAGTGCAGCCCAGGGGGGGAGTGGCAGTGGCAGAGATATCATACCATAGTCACAACTCCCCACTGGAGAACGCCCAACTTGGCACTCCCCACGGTCTAAGCAGCCTTGATTGACTCCCTGGGTCTGAGACTTTGTGATACAAACCAGTTAAGGAGTAGTGGTGACTGAGATACCACAGACACGAGATCCAGAGCATCTTAAGTGAACTTGTAGTGACTCAGGGAAGAACCCAGAGAAGGCACAAACTTCCAAAATCATGGGAAAGAGAAATAACAATGGAGCAGTGAATGCCAACAACCCCACAACATCAGAATCTGATAACACAGAAATCCAAAGATCTCTAGAAGATCAAATTAGGAAAATAACTTTAGAAATAATAGAGGACTTTCGAAAAGAATTTAGAGAGAGTCAAAAAGAGATAAAGGATGCAATTAATGAAGTAAAGGCCTCAATCCAAAGTATAAACAACAGATTAGACCACATGGAGAATAGAATCTCGCTCCTTGAAGATGATCATTCTAAAAATGAACGCATAGTTTCTAATTTAGAAAAAAAAACCCGACAGCAGGAATCTGACATTGAAGAAATATGGGCCCATTTCAAGAGAGCTAACCTAAGAATAATTGGAATAGAGGAGGGAAAAGAAGGTGAAACCAAAGGGATCAACAATCTCTTCAAGGAAGTAATAGCAGAAAATTTTCCAAACATAGAGCAAGAGGTCGATACACAGATCCAGGAAACTTATAGAACTCCCTTTAGACAGGATCAGAGAAGAGGATCCCCACGCCACATAATTGTCAAAATGACTAATGTGGAAGCCAAGGAGAGAATCTTAAAGGCAACAAAAACAAAAGGCCACGTGACATACAGAGGCAAACCAATTAGAATCACTCCAGACTTCCCAAACCAAGTTATGAAAGCCAGAAGGGCTTGGAGTAACATATTCCAAACTCTGAAAGAAAACAACTTCCAGCCAAAAATTTCCTACCCAGCAAAACTATCCATCAAATTGGATGGGGAAATAAGAAGCTTCCATGACAAACAGCAACTGAAGGAATTTATGTCTTCAAAACCAGCGCTAGAGAAAATACTCAAGGAGATTAACTGCAAAGAGGAAATGGGTAATACACGCCAGAACCAAAGAAACAAGAATTCCCATCCAGCAGACAACTAAGCAAAGAAGAATAAACAGTATCTTAAACAGAAATAAGATCTTAACATGTTGGGAATTAAAAATTATCTCTCTATAATCACACTTAATGTAAACGGCCTCAACTCCCCAATAAAAAGACATAAAGTGGCAAAATGGATTAAAAGCCAGAATCCATCCATCTGCTGCTTACAAGAAACACACCTTACAAGTAAAGATAGGAACAAACTCAAGGTAAAGGGCTGGAGCAAGGTAATCCATGCTAATGGTACTCGAAGACAAGCAGGAGTAGCAACTATGATATCAGACAAGTTAGACTTCAAACCCAAACTTATTAGAAGAGACAAAGAAGGTCACATCTTACTGGTAAAAGGAATAGTCCAGCAAGAGGAAATAACAATAATCAACATCTATGCCCCAAACATAGGGGCAGCTACTTTCATAAATCAAACTCTTTGTGATATGAAGTCACACATAAATCCCAACACAATAATACTGGGAGACTTCAACACACCTCTCACAATACTAGACCGATCTTCCAGACAAAGGGTCAGTAAAGATGTCTCAGAACTAAAGAACACCATTAACCAAATGGACCTGTTGGACTCATATAGAATATTTCACCCAACTACAGCAGAGTTTACATTTTTCTCAGCTGCTCATGGAACCTTCTCCAAAATAGATCACATCCTGGGACACAAAATGAGCACTAGCAAATTTAAAAAATGTTACATACTTCCCTGTGTCATTTCAGACCATAATGGAATGAAACTAGAAATCAACTATAAGAAGACTCAGAGAAACAACATAAACATGTGGAGACTGAACACCACACTTCTGAATGAAGAATGGGTCATAGAAGATGTAAGAGGTGAAATCAAGAAATTTCTAGAAACAAATGAAAATAAAGAAACAACATATCAAAACCTCTGGGACACTTTGAAGGCAGTATTAAGAGGAAAATTTATAGCACTGAGTGCTCACATAAGAAAAACAGAAAATCTTCAAATAAATAGCCTTATGACACACCTCAAAGCCCTTGAAAAGCAGGAACAATTGAACCCCAAAGCCAGCAGAAGACGGGAAATTATTAAAATTAGAGCAGAAATTAACGAAATAGAGAATAAAAAAACAATACAGAAAATCAACAAAACTAAAAGCTGGTTTCTTGAAAAAATTAACAAGATTGATAAACCATTAGCCAACCTAACTAAAAAAAAGAGAGAATCAACCCAAATTATGAAGATAAGGGATGAAAAAGGAGACATTACTACTGACAGCATAGAAATCCAGAGGATTATCAGAAACTACTTTGAAAAACTATACTCCAACAAAATGGAAAACCTGGAGGAAATCGACAACTTCCTAGATAAATACAACCTTCCTAAACTGAGTCAAGAAGATATAGAACACTTAAACCAACCAATAACAATCAAAGAGATTGAAACAGCAATAAAGAGCTTACCATCAAAGAAAAGCCCAGGACCAGATGGTTTCCCAAGTGAATTCTATAAAACCTTTATAGGAGAACTAATCCCAATACTACTCAAACTATTTCGGGAAATAGAAAAAACCGGGACTCTCCCAAATACATTCTATGAAGCCAACATCACACTAATACCCAAACCGAATAAAGACAGTTCAAGGAAGGAAAACTACAGGCCTATATCTCTGATGAACTTGGATGCAAAACTATTAAACAAAATACTAGCAACACGCATTCAAAACCACATCAAGAAAATCATTCACCATGACCAGGTAGGGTTCATCCCAGGGATGCAAGGCTGGTTCAATATACGAAAATCAATCCATGTAATTCATCATATAAACAGAATCAAAGACAAAAACCACATGATCATCTCAATAGATGCTGAAAAAGCATTTGATAAAATTCAACATCCATTTATGATAAAAACACTGCAGAGAATTGGAATAGAAGGAACATATCTCAACATTATTAAGGCAATCTACAATAAGCCCACTGCCAACATCATATTAAATGGGGAAAAACTTCAAGAATTCCCCCTAAAAACTGGAACGAGACAAGGATGTCCACTATCACCACTTCTCTTCAATATAGTACTAGAGACTCTAGCCAGAGCAATAAGGCAAGAAAAGGAAATCAAAGGAGTACAAATAGGAAAAGAAGAACTTAAGCTTTCACTATTTGCTGATGACATGATACTATATTTAGAAAACCCAACAAACTCAACCAAAACGCTTATAGAACTGATCAACAAATTTAGCAAAGTATCTGGATACAAAATCAATCTTAAAAAATCAGAAGCTTTCCTGTACACCAACCATCAATCCACTGAAAAAGAAATTCAGAAAACACTTCCACTCAGGATCTCCCACAAAAAAATAAAATACCTAGGAATAAACTTGACCAAGGAGGTAAAAGATCTCTACAAAGAAAATTATAAAACACTGAAAAAAGAAATCGAAGAAGATCTTAGAAGATGGAAAGACCTTCCATGTTCATGGATTGGCAGAATAAATATTATTAAAATGGCCATACTCCCAAAACTGATCTACAGATTTAATGCAATGCCCATTAAACTACCAAGATCATTCCTCACAGACATAGAAAAATCAGTCCTTAAATTTATCTGGAATAACAAAAAGCCCAGAATAGCCAAGGTAGTTCTCAGCAACAAAAACCACGCAGGAGGAATCACAATACCTGACTTTAAACTATACTACAAAGCCATTGTAATAAAAACAGCATGGTACTGGCAAAAGAACAGATATATAGACCAATGGAGCAGAATAGAAGACCCAGAAACAAGTCCACACACTTTCAGCCAATTGATTTTTGACAAAGGGGCCAAAAACATACACTGGAAAAAAGATAGCCTCTTTAACAAATGGTGTTGGCAAAACTGGTTAACCATATGCAGAAAATTGGATGTTAATCCCACTTTTTCACCCTGTACAAAAGTCAACTCACGATGGATCAAAGACTTGGAAATTAAACCAGAGACTTTGAAGCTCCTTGAAGAGGGCATAGGTCCAACACTACAACACATAGGCACAGACAAACATTTCCTCAACAAGACCCCAAAAGCACAACAAATTAAAAGGAGAATCAATACATGGGATTGCATGAAACTGAAGAGCTTCTGTTCAGCAAAGGAAACTATCAAGAATCTCAATCGAGAGCCAACAGAATGGGAGAAGATTTTTGCCACCTACACCACTGATAGAGGACTAATATCTAGAATATACAGAGAACTCAAGAAACTCAACACTAAGAAAACAAAACATCCAATAACAAAATGGGCAAATGAACTAAATAGACACTTCACAAAAGAAGAAATTCAAATGGCCAATAAATGCATGAAAAAATGCTCAACATCACTGGCAATCAGAGAGATGCAAATCAAAACTACCCTGAGATTTCACCTAACTCCAACTAGAATGGCCATCATTCAAAACACAAACAACAACAGATGCTGGCGAGGATGTGGAGAAGTGGGAACTCTAAGACATTGTTGGTGGGATTGCAAATTAGTGCAACCACTTTGGAAAACAGTATGGAGAATCCTCAGAAGAATGGGAACAAATCTACCATTTGATCCAGCAATACCACTGTTGGGTATCTACCCAAAAGAAAAGAAACCAAACTATCAAACTAATGCATGTGTATCTATGTTCATAGCTGCACAATTCACCATAGCCAAACTATGGAACCAGCCAAGATGTCCATCAACAGATGAATGGATTACAAAACTGTGGGATATGTACACAATGGAATTTTACTCAGCCATCAAAAAAAACTCAATTACATCATTTTCAGGGAAATGGATGGAGCTGGAGGACATTATGCTAAGTGAGATTAGTCAGGCACAAAAAATAAGAAATCAGATGCTTTCCCTAATATGTGAGAGTTAGGGAGAAATGGGTCATAGGAGGAACTCTTGGAAGAGCATCAGTAACTTTTAACCCTGTTTACATTGTCTTTGGATATACAATATTTTTTTATTTTTAAGGGAGTTTATTTACCCTTTTGTTGCCTGTGCCATTGAAATCATATCCAAGAAATCACTTCCAATTTCAATGTTGTGAGGTTTTATGACCCAGATTTTCTTCTAAAAGCTGATAGTATTAAGATTTATATTTAGGTCCTTTATCTATTTTGAGTTAATATTTGTATATGTGTTAGGTAAGGGTCCAATTTTATTATTTTTCATTTATTATTATTTTTCAACAATATTTAGTTAAAAGACTAGTATTTCCTCCACCAAAAGTTCATGGAAACCTTGTCAAAAATAACTTGACAATGTATGGAAGAATTTATCTCTAGGCTTTTATTTAGCTCCAATGGTTTATATATCTGCCTTTAGAACAGTACTACACTGTTTCAATTATTGTAGCTTTATATGGTTTGAAATCAGAAAATATACATCTTCTAGCTTTGTTCTTCTTTGAGACTGTTTTGGGTATATAGAGCCCATATTCCATATCAGGATAGATTTTTTTTCTGAAAAATAAATAAATAAATGTATGATAGTTTCACCTAAAAAAAAAAAAGAAAAAAAATATTCTCTGGTAAGAAAGAAAGCAAAAAGAAATATTGAAATGTTATCTTTAAGTCATCAAAAGTTTGGTACCAGACAAATGAAACTGTTATGTGAGATTATCAATGTTAATATTGTATAAATTGCTATAATACTAGATGTCAACCACTAAGCCAAGCGTGGGAAGGAGGGATGGGGAGGGAATGGGGTGGGGATCGGGTAGGGGCTAACTGGGCGATGTGTGCATGTATGTCTACAAAAGTATCTTATTTATACCACTATGATGTATGAATACATTGCACCAATAAAAAATAAATTAAAAAAAAAAAAAAAAAAAGAAAAAAAAAAAAAAAAAAAAAAAAAAAAAAAAAAAAAAAGCAGACATTTAAAAATAGAAAACAAAGGAGGCAAATCAAAATTTTGGTTTTGGCTTTTTGTCTGCAACTCTTTTTGTTTGAAGAACAATAGCATAGATGGACCGCTAATAAGTTGAATCAAGAAAAGAAAGAATACAGAAATAAGCATATAAGAGCTCAAAAGAGGAAATGTGCAATGTGTCAGGGCACTAAGTTGACGAGCTAGAGGAAAAGGACGGCTTCACAGACACAGGATGGAGAAGCTGTAGTGCAATGAGCCGCTCTGGATGTGTGATCAACACAGACTCTGCACCCATGGTATGCATCAAAGTTCACACACCTAAAGGAAAAGACCAAATACCCCATGGAAAACTGGAAGAACACGTCTCAGGAGGGACGTCACAGACAGAAGATAAACAAATAGCCAATAAACCACACAAAGGATTCAGAGGTCGCCAAGGAGAGAAGGGAGTGGCCGGACTGCTGTGCCCAACCAGAGCCAACGAGAGCGAGGAGGCCGGGAAACGGTTCAGCCTATGACATGTGCCGGAACGCACACGCAGGCGCCAATCTCAGGAATCGCGCATATAGCAAATAACGCAGAAATGCTCACGTCGGGTGCTTACTGTGTGAGAGGAACAGAGTCAACATGCCCTCAGGTTTCCTGGTGAGAGAATGGGCAGAGCCCCGTGGCTGCGCATTCTGCCCTGGGGAGCTTGGGGGGACCCAGAGCTACATACCCGCGTGGCAGCACAACAAAGCCCCAAAACACCCTGAGGGGGGAAAGGCAGAGTGCAGATTGGTGGATGTAAAACAATGGCACTTATGCAGAGGTTAAAATCCAGCTGATCAGCACTGGGTGCGGTTCTTGGACGTGGGGAGTCAAAGCACACCCTGTGAGGGTGAGGGTGAGGGCCTCTGCGAGCATAGCCTGCTCATGGCTTCTGACTGCTCCCAGGAGAAGGAGCCCGGCCCCGGGCACCGGGGAAGAGCAAGTGTGAAGTGAGAGCTTAATCATCTACTCTCCAGACTTCCCAGTACACCTGAACTATTGCTCAGTGGAATTGCTTTTACCCTCCACAGCGCCCGGCTATGTCTCCTGGGCAGACTCGATGCCGACTGGTGAAGCCAGATGCAGACGCATCCCAGGGTCCCTTGGCGGGATATTCAAGGCAGCTCGCCCCGGCTCTTGCCAGCACCCCAGCTCATGGTTGAAAGCTCACTGTCTCAACCCGTCTTCCATCCTCGATGAGTCTGTCAGCACAGGAGCATTCTCCTGCAAGGTGAGCCGGACAGCGCTGCCCTGGGTGTGGCTGTTCCCAGGCCCCTTGTGATGCTCAGCCCAGCTCCAGCAGGGCCCCGCGCTTCCTCACCATGAGTTCCCCCATCAGCTGCTATCCTCTCCTGTTAACCAGCCCCCCAAGAGGCCGCCAGCCAGCCCCCAATGAGCCAGGGGTCCTGGCAAGGCAGAGTGGGGCCCAGGATGGAGAACAGTGGGGAAGGACAGAGCCGCCGTGAGCCTAGAGAGCAGGCCTTGCAGGTGACACCTGGCGGGCGACACCCCAGCAGGTACCCACGTGGAGCAGATTGAGGGCATCTGCAGGCAACGCCGCCTGAGCGCCCACCTCCTGAGAGTCCACCTCCTCGGTCCTTGTGGGTATCCTCCTCCAGCACCCGCCAAGGTCCCTAAGCCAGGGGCTCCTCCCCAAGCCTCCTCTACTCCCCAGGTCATCTGAGCTGTGTGCTGCTCCCTGCAGGAAAGAGTGAGGAAGAGACTCAGAGGGGTGAAGAGTTGGCAGGGACAGGGATACAGTGCCCCTGTGCCCTCCGCCCACCAGCCTTGACACCCAGCCCCGGGCCCCATCGCTCCTCCTGTCCAGGGAAGCCATGAGCCGAGCCTTAATTAACACCAGACAAGAGTCATTTGTATTCTTTGTAAGACCTGGAATTTTCTACATAGAAATTCTCCCCCTCCGGGTAAGACACTTTAACTGGCTAATATTTTTATGGTCAGACATGGATGGCTGTTAAAAATAAAGTTCTGTTCCCAAGAACAAGTGTGAGCAAAGGAAGGCTGCCGAGACTCAGCAGGAGCCCTGTGTGTGTATGCGTGTGCATGTGTGTGACTGCTGTGAGGTCCTTACCCTGTGTGCAGGCCTCAGCACAGTGCCCGTGGCTGGAAAGCAACTTTGGGGCTGGCCTCGCTCTGCAGGTGCCAGGACTCCGAGCCACTCTCTCTTCTGGTGCAGGGTCCAAGGCAGGCTCTGGCTCCTCCCATTGCTGCTGGCGTGACCCTAGCACGGGGTTGTCCCCTCTGAGCTTCCCTGTCCCAAGCAGGGTTCTGCAGGTGGACCTGCTCAGCAGATGGCCCGTCATCCCTGCCACCCCTGCCCAGGCCAGGCCCCAGCAGTCTCTCCCCCTTGGCCCCTCAGCCAGCAGCACGGGCTCACAGCAGAGCTGCAAGGATGTCTCTGGTCCCCCCAGGTCCTCCCAGCCACAGCTCAGGGACGCCAGCACCAGAGCCGGGTCCTCTGCTCTGCTGCAGCTCTCAGTGACAGATCTGAGGGCCCCCGACCCCTCCAACGCCAGGGAGAAGGCCCAGTCCCTCTTCCCTGGGACGCCCCCTCCCACGCAGCCTCCTGTGGGCAGCCCGGGAGCTGGGGTGGGAGGATGTAATGAGAGAAGTGGCCAGGCTGGCTCCTGCTTGGGCATGCGCGACCTCCTGACCTCACACCGGTCCCCACAACATGCACGGCCTGCTTCTCCAGTGACCAGCACAGACTCCTCCAAGTCTGCAAACACGTGAGCCAGTTCTGTACAGTTGTGTGTGTGTGTGTGTGTGTGTGTGTGTGTGTGTGTGTGCACGCGCATGTATATGATACTGCGATGTTCTATCATTGGCTCTGAATCCACCTTGGACGTGTAACTGTGTTTGCTTGGGAATCTGAGGACCCGCCGTGAGACGCCCGCTGCAGTTAATTTGGAGATGTCGCCAGGCTCTGCCCAAGTTCCTTTCCTTTATTTTTCTTTTCTTTTCTGCGGTATGGTTCGTGGACAGTCTCAGCTGCTCCGTGAGGCCCTCTGCGACTCAGCGAGACCATATTCCTTCTTAGGACTTGGGGACTTGCAGGCTCTGCAGAACAGGAAAATGCTATTTCTTCTGATGACTGGCTCCTGAGGCCGTGTGCATGCCTACTCCTCACGGGTCAGTGTCTGCCTCAGTCACTGGAAGCCAGAGCTCGGGGTTGAAGTGTCGCCATGTTGCCCTCCTCCGGGAGGCACGGGCTTCGGTTCCCAGTATGCATGGGGGGCAGGGAGCCTGCCAGGGCCGGCAGAGGGCGCAGACTCAAGGAGCCGCTGGGGCCAGCCTGGGGCTAGGGGTGGGTTG
Organism: Muscardinus avellanarius; assembly: GCF_963383645.1. NCBI lineage: Eukaryota > Metazoa > Chordata > Mammalia > Rodentia > Gliridae > Muscardinus > Muscardinus avellanarius. Next base: position 2,415,664 of record NC_137789.1, read on the forward strand.
AGGAGTGGCGGTGTCCGACTGGCGGCGAGAAGGCCCGGGCAGGCTTCCAGGGGGCTACCTGGGTGTCAGCCAGGGGCCAAACCTCCATGTGATCCTGGGTTCGGGATCCCATCCAGGGCTCTGCCCATGCTCTGGGGAGGCAAAGCCCACCGCCCAAGAGATCAGGAAGGGGCTGATGGCACGGGCTTGGGCGCTTTCGGGCCAGGCTCCGGTGGGGAGAGAAGGTTCAGGTGGACGCCAGCAGAGACTCAGATGCGGCACCCTGGGGGTTCTGACTCTCACCCCACTGCCACCAGCTGGTGGGGACGCAGCCCTGTCCATCCCAGCCCAGCTGCCTGTTGTCTTCTTTGGAATCCAGCAGAATAGCCTGCAGTTTTGGGGTGACAATCACCACTGCAGCTCCGCAGGGTGACGGCTCACAGCCCTTGGCCAGGCTCTTGCTGGTGGGCAGCAGTAGTGTGGCAGCTGCTGCCCGCTCTGCCCACGCCTGGCCCACCCAGCATCCAAAGTGTGCTGGGAACATGACCTCTCTGGCCAGCCATCCCAGCCCATCGACCAGAGCTCTCTGTGAGCCACCCCTGCTCCATCTGGATCCCACTGGCCCTGGAAGTCACAGAACCACACTGCCCCTCGGGCTCCTCCTGCAGTGCCTACCCAAGTGCGCTGAGCTAGGGCCAGCCAAGACAGCAGATCCAGGGGTCCTGGTGCTGGGCAGCTGAGCTGGGACAGGCTCGGCCCGCACTGGTGCTCTCAGGGTTAAACTAGACTTAGAGAGTGGGTCTTTTTTGGGATCTCAAGTCGCTTTGGGGAAGACCATGATAGAGAGAACAGTCGAGAGCAGGACTGACCAGGGGTGAGGGCAACAGCAGGCCAGTGCACATGGGGGTGTGGGCAGTGTCCATCCCCCATGCCGCCCACCCTGTCTCATGGCCATCACATAAAACCAACCTCATAAACAACGAGCCCTGTGGAGGTCACTGCGGGGACACGTAACCTGCCGTCTGGACCGGGTCCATCTGGGGCGGAAAGACGGCTCTTCCCCTCCCAGTTGTGTCCCCACCTGCCTGCGGCAGCCTCTGGAGATAATGACCACGGCGCGGGGCTGCATTCCTCAGCCCAGCCGGGACGTGGGCGCTGTGGATGCGCTATCTGCTCTGTCGGCTGAGGCCTAAATTACCCGGCAAACAGAGATGGATGGTCTGGCCTTCCCGGGCTCAAATTGATTCTCTATCCGGCGCTGGCGGCAGCCACTCTCCCTGGTGATCATTGAAAAGCACTTTTTCGTCCACGCAATGGCCCGGCTCACGAGCTCCTTGATAGGAAGCCAAGATGTATGTCTAATCGTGGACTACTCAGGGTGCAGGGTGCAGGGCCACCGGGCCAGGCGTGGGGAGGGCAGGAGGGCATCATGGCCCTACAATGTGCTCCCCTGTGCCTCCCGGGGCTCTCCCAGGCCGGTCAGCAGAGGTCAGTGCCGGGCAGGGTCATTGGCCCTGGGGCCGGGACCTGAGCCCTCTCTGTTTTATCGAAAGGACAGCAGGGGTCCCTAGGGAGGAGGGCGTCAGGAAGCTGGTGCCTGGCACCACACACTGGGCACCTGCTCTGCCCTGGCACAGTGCACAGGGCCACACAGCTAGTGGGTGCTATAACCCACTCTGCCCTGACCCCACACTCCGGGGGTCTCGCTCTGAGCAGGGTCACCTGGATGAACACGGTGCACCTGCTACAGTACTCGGATCACACAGCCTCTGCCTGCCCTGCTTGGTACCGCTCCCACGTCACTGAGGGCTGGCACGCTCCCTGGGAGAAGCAGAGGCGCCACTCACCACCCCCCTGCCCGCATCCCATTTCCTCACACATGCAGTGCGGCTCGATGAGCTGCGGGGCCTTTCGGAGTCTGAGTTTCCCCATCAACAGGATGATACTTCTCCGGGGAGGGCTGTTTCAAGAGCCATTGAATCAATAGTTCTGGAAGCTCCCATAAGGGTCCCTGGTAAATAGTATGTGCTTAATAAATGTTGAAATTGCAGGACAAGGAGTTGAAAACAGCAACTGGTAGAGAGAATTTTTTAACAAAAGATGTCCTTTGTAAAGAACTTTTTTACAAAAAAATCGTAAAGGAATTTTTTACAAAAGGCTCAACACTGCAGCCACTCAGCATAGGGCAGAGAAGGGGCCGGATTCCCTCTTGCCCTACATCTTAAAACAGCGACGCTTAATAACAGAACGTGGGTGACGATCGTTATGATGCCACAGAGGTGGTGTCAGAGCTGGCGGTGGTAGCAATGATGATGGTGGCACTGGTGTGGTGGTGATAGACAATAATTATGATCACAGTAAAGGTGTTGGTGGTGATGGTCATGTTGGTGAGAGTGAGGGTAATGACTGATAGTTTGGGGCACTGATGGCGGCCATGGTGATGGTGAAGATGATGGTGGTGATGGTGATGGTAATAGTGATGGTAGTGATGTGGGGTTGTGGTGGAGGTGGTGATGGTGATGGGGGTGATGATGGTGATAATAATGATGGTGGTAATGGTGGGGGTAGTGATGGTGACTGATGATGGTGATGGTGGTAATGGCAATAATGATAGTGATAGTGATGATGGTAGTTGTGGTGCTAATGGTGATGTAATAGTGATGGTGAGGAAGGGTGATAGGGATGGTGGTATTTATGATGCAACTGCTATGATGAGAATGATGACGTTGATGGTAAGGGTGATGGTGACAGTGATGCCGATGACAGAGTTGATGATGATGATGCCAGTGGCATTGATGGTGAAGGGATTATGATGGCGATGGTGGCGAGGGTGATGCTGGTGGTGATGGTGAGGAAGGGTGACAGTGACGATGATGTTTATGATGATGGTGCTATGATGAGAATAATGATGTTGACCATGAGGGTAAGGGTGATGATGAAGATGCCATGATGACGGTAATGGTGTTGATGCTGAGGGTGAGGGTGAAGCTATGAAGATGTGGTGGTGGTGGTGGTGGTGTTGTGATGCTGGTGATTTTGATAGTGTAGATCCTGAGGCTGATGGCGTCGATGCCCTTGGTGGTGGGGGTTAGAGTGCTGATGTCCATGAAATAGCCTTAATAACGACAGCAGCATTGACTGAGCTGGCCAGGCAGTGTGTGGAACGTGCACCAGTCCCCACCTCCCTCAGTGTTCACACCATGCTGTGAGCTGTGCACTATCGATAGGCCCATACGGTAGGTTAAGAACAAAGCCACAGTCATAGCCACGGTCATAGTGGCCTCAGCTGGGGCCGGCTTCCAGGCCCCCAGTCTGACTCCAGAGCCCGCCAGGGCACGCACCCTTCGGCCAGCTCTATGCGCTCTGCTGACCGCGGTGGTGTCTCAGCGCTCTCCACCCTAGTCCCCGCAGCCTGAGCTGTGCATCTACTAATGACGTTTTATTGTCTCGGTTGCTGTTAAATATTGTCTGTACCTATCATTAAGCAAATCCACCTCTTTTGTGGATTTATCCTCTCCTGAACTCCTGCTCACAGTCCTTCAGGGTTTGCCGTCAACCGGCCAGCCAGGAATGAGTCCCCTGGAGGCTGACCTGCCTCCCTGGCCTCCTGGCCAGCACCCTCAGCAGCCCCAACAGCAGGGGTCTCACTGCGCCGCCCATCCTCCTGCCTGCCACATGGCGACCTCCAAATGCCATGCCTCTGGGAACAGTGTCCCAAGCCCTTTTCCTCTACACTGACCCCAGGTGGGATCTCAGCATGGCCTGTCCCCAACCAGGCCAGCTGTGGCTTACTGAGTCCCCCAATCGTTATGCCTCAGGCCAAGGCCAGGCCCTGACAGAGGCTGCTCTCCAGGGTGCCCTGCCTCCCCCACTGTCCCAAGGGTGACACCTGAGAGACAGATCTTTCTCCTTGGGATCCTTATTACTGAACCATGTCCTGTCTCCTTCCCAGTTCCACCTGCCCCCAAACCTTTCTGCCCCGTCCAGACCTCTCACATAATGCAGACATGCATCCTCCAGGTCTTCCACCCAAGGCCTGTCCCCTCCCCAGCCCCACCTATCAGATGGTGTAACTTTGGTGTTTGACCAGAATGGCCTCGGTCCCTCCTCCCTGAGGGTATCAATCACCCTCTCGTCACCGCTCTTGCCCATGGATGCCTGCGTCATCTTGTCATCTGGGTTTCCATTGCTGGTGAAGCCAAACCCAGGCCCACTAGCATCCGCCTTCTGCACACCTCCCCACCCGCTGCCGGTGCCCAGGAGGCCTGGAGCCACGGCTCTGCCTCCAGTGAGCCCTGCACACTCCCTGTCCCCAACCCCTCTTCCCCACCTGGAGTGGAAATTGATTTCAAAGCCTACATAGCACCCATATTTCAGAAACCTTCTTCTGGAACTTGCACTTTCCAAGTTAACAGGGGAGGCCAGTGGTGAGCGCCCAGGCTCCTCCCAGACCCGCCCGACCCGCCACACACCGGCCACGGCCTTGGGGCAGAGGTCAGCTGGACCCTCAGGCTCTACTCTCAGAGCCTGTTTATTAAAAAATGGTTTTGAAAAATGGTTTTTAAACAATCTAGTCATTTTTTTAAAAAGGCTATTAATATCCACTTTAGAAAAGAAACATTTCTCATATAGTAAGCGGCACCATGATAGATGTCCACAGGCCCCTCTTCGGCCCTCCCGGCCATGTGGCCTCTCGCACGGGCCTAGCGGCCCTGGCAGGTTTCCTCTTAGGAGACAATAACATGCGCTGCTCCTCCACGGCTGTTCTCATGCAGCCAGCCCCACTGCCAGCCCACGATGTAGGAGGGAGGCTGCCCCAGGTGCGGCCCAGGCGCGCCGTGGTCCCTGCGCCCCTGTCTCTCTTTCTGTGTTCTCCAGTTGACTCCAAGGCCCACAGCTTCCCACCCCAGGGGCCCTCAAGCACATGTTTCCAAATCCCAAATGCTGGTCTCAGACTAGCAAATGTTATTTAACCCAGTTCTCAGCAAGTGCCCAACTTCGGAACACTGGCTATTTATTGTTGAAGAGACCGGGGCAGAGAGAGGTTGATAAATTTTCCTAGGCTCACAGGTAAGAAGGCAGGGCCCAGCCAGTCCCTCCATGGTGGGGGAAGACTGACTGCTCCCCAAGGCCATACCCTGTGTAGTCACCAGCACCAGGAGGGCCGGGAGACGCTGTCTCCCGGCTCCACCACCAACCCATGCCCTCTGCATACTATGGTCAGAGTGTCACCTCTTCCCTCCTCAGCCCCAGAAGGAAGATCTCTTCAGAGACTGCTCTCCACCCCCCTTCCTTGTGATGGTCCCGCATCCTTCCGGGGTCAGGACTGGCCTCTCCCCCTCCGGGGCATCCCTCCCTGGTACTCTGCCGAGTTCCCTGAAGCTGTGGCTACCTTGTGCTCTGGGACTGTGCTTCACTCCATCACCCTGCTGACCGCCGAGCCCACAGGTGCCTGCCGCATGTGTGTGTGAGCACCCCATGGGGAGGCAAAGTCTCCCCTGGGGACATGGGTTGGGCCAACAGGGCTGGGAGCTGTCTGTGCCCAGCTTCCTCAGAAAGCCGCCTGCCTGCCTCAGCCTGGTGCACGGGCATGGGAGCCATGTGCGCAGCTGGGGACATGCCTTGTAACAGTGTGTGGCCATGTGAATGTGTACCAGGCTCTCTGCACGCATGCCTGCGTGTGAAGCTGCACTGTGCAAGAGCACACGTGTGTCTGTGCGTAAGACTCAGGTGTGTTTGCATTCAGCTCTGTAGATTTCCTGGCCTTCCCTTGCCAACGGTCCAACTGCAGCCGTACCATCAGGCCAGGGGCCTGGTGCCCCCTGGTCCCTGAGCCAAGCTGCTGGGCCGTGGGCTGCGCCCCTCCCCCAGGTCCCATCCACCCTGCTGGTGGCTTTACCTAGGACCTCACGTCACCACTCCCACCACACCTGCAGACACAGCTGTGTCTCACATCTGGTGAGGGGACAGGAGGAGGCCCCACGTGGCAGGGCTAGACAACAGGCCCTGCCTTCTGGGTCCCAGCTCACCAGGCTCAAGGCAAGGGCCTGTCCTTACCAGCCCTCGGCCTGTGGTGTGGAGTCCCATCCTCACGCCCTGCAGGGACAGGCCATCTGCCTGCACTCTGCCCTCCTGCAAACATGCATCCTGGTCCTGTGTTCAGCTCTCACTCCCACCTGGGTTGTTCCCAGCCCTGGCACCCTCGCTCCCCTCCTCTCTCCACCTACCAGCTGGCTTTCCCTCCCTGGTCACCTCCGTAGGGCCAATGTCTCTCAGCACCTGTGCTCTCCCCAGCACCCTGGGTCCGGGGAGTGGCCCAAACCCTGCAGCAGCACCAGCACCAGCAGCATGTCCCTGGGCCTCCAGCTTCAAGCCCGCCGCCCTCCGGGGCCCGTGTCTCTCCCCTCTGAGCAGCTCATCACTGCTGTGTGGATGGCCGGGGCAGTGGGGCCATGACCCAAGTCCTGCTGGAGCCTGCACACCTGGTTGCCAGGTGCAGAGAAACTTGAAGTCCAGTTTGGGAAGGCTCAAACTGTCGGGCATTTGGACCCAGCTAAGTAAGAACAAGATGCCTTTGTGAGTTGCTTTTATCTTTTTCATAATACAGTTTTTAAAATTACAAAGTCAATATTTGTTCAATGCAGAACACTTGGGAAGCAAACAATGGGAGGAAGAGATTGCCCATAATTGCACAGCGCCGAGACAGACACCCCGCCTCGGGGTGCGTGGTCCCCTCTCCCCAGCTTTCCCCACATCCCTCTCCTCTTCCCACACGGCAAAACACACATGCCAGGCTGATCTCAGCGGGTGTAGCCAGGGACCCAGCGGCTTCCCATCAGACCCATCGCTCTCGAACATTCACGCTGCAGCAGCCCCTCTGTCCATCCCAGGTCTCGGCCATCAGGACCAGGCTGGCCTCAGCTCCTGCCTCCCCACCCAAAGCCTTCCTCCATCAGGAGGGAAGGGAGGGGACCCAAGGGTTTCCTGTCACTCTTAGGAGTACGACTCTGGCCCTGGATTGGGAGGGGTCCCTTCAAGGTGTCCCTGGGCCACACCCTCCCTGGACGCAGACCTGGCTCAGACACTTTGGAAGAGTGTCCAGCCCGCCGCAGGGGGCTGGTCAGGGTGGGCAGAGTCACATGTCCACACCGTGGTTTCTACATGAACAGTGTTGGTGGAAGTGTCTATGCTGTTGCTCAGATTTGTAGGTATTCTATTTGTTTGTTGTTGTTGTTGTTTGTTTTTGGTACTGAGGATTGAACTCAGGGCCATTCTACCTCCAAGCTATACCCCTAGCCTCTTTTTGCTTTGAAACAGGGTCTCATTAAGTTACCTGTGCTGGCCTCAAACCTTTGATCTTCCTATCTCAGCCTCCCAAGTATTGAGGTTACAGGGGTGTGCCACTGTGCCTGGGTACCGGTGTGTTATTCTGGATGAATATGAAAAGATTTTTTAAATTTGTGTGCAGATAATTGGTACAACTCCTTTTGTGACTTTCTGGTTCATACCCCATGACTGTGTATGCTTGGTGTGATTTTTATTGCTTATTCATGACAATATTTTCACATTTTTAGCTCATTAACCCTTTGTCCAAACATATGTCATGAAATATTTTCTTCCTTGGTTGTTTGCTTTTCCCTGAGTTGTGGTGATCATTTGTGTAATGAAATGTGGATTTTAATATATCCATCTACTGACAATTTGTGGCTTTTGATGAGTTTTACCTTTAGGGTTCTAAGCAGACAACATGACCCACCATGAGATGGGCCCCTCTGTGCTGGGCAAGGAGGAGTCCAGTTCATTTCCAATCTGGCTAACCTTCGGGAATTCTGGGTTTAATATCTATCTTTATAATGTTTCCCAAATTGTGCAAACACTTTTCCTGCTAATTTTAGTTTAGTTGTTTTTTTCTCCCCTTTGGAACAGCCACGAGGCAGGCATTTCCAATTCATTAAACCTCCTACGCGTGTTTTAAATTTCATTTTCAAGATAAAATCCCAAAGACAACACACAGATCAGAACACACATTCATTAAAATGCACTTTCCTGCCCACTCCCTGCTCCGACTTCCCCAGGCTCCGAGTTCCCCCAATCCTGCCCATTTCTTGGATCAACTCCTTCTCCAAGCCACGTACAGTTTGCCAGGATCGCTGATGGGGCAACGAACACGACAGAACGTCATGCGTCCCCGTCCTGGGGCTGGAGTCTGAAGGGAGGGTGCAGCCAGGCTGCCTGCCAAGGCCGCTCCCCTGGGCTCCCACATGCTGTTTACCCCAAGTCCCAACATGGTCGCCCCCTGTGACTGTCTGTGGCCCGATTTCCTCTTCTTATAAGGACACCAGTCAGATTGGGCGAGGACCACCTTTGACTCCACTTTAGAAATGTTCTATCTCGAAATACAGTCATATTGTGAGGTATTGGGGACCAAGACTTTAATATAGATATTTAGGGGCACAATTCAGTCCACCATACCATAAAACAGACTCTCGGACTAGAGAATTTTCTTGGAGCTTTACTACAAGTGTTCTCAGAATTCCTTAACTAGATGCAACTATAACCCGGGAAATGCACAAGTTCTTGTTTTCTTTCCAACCCGGAATGCATCCTGAGGTCAGCTCTCCGCCCTCACCTACACTGTGGGCTCTAGAGCACTGTAGGGCGGGCAGTGAGATTTCTAGCCAGGGAGAGAGCCGCCCCAGCTTGAGGAGAGTCGCCTCGCCCTCCTCGGCCAGCGCCTCTATGTCTAGAGAACAGGGAGAAGGACAGGCCTGTGGGGTGAATTCCCTTTCGCTTTCACAGCTTTTGGTTCTAAAATACATACTCATTAAAAGGAAATAGCAGCGCAGAAAGAAGACTGAAGGAAACAGTCTCACGAGGACCCAACGCGGGGAGGCCTCCCTTGGACGTGCGTTTGCACCCGTGCACAGCGGGTGCTGGTCAGAGCTTACCCACCGCCTTCTGCTCCGCCTCCGGGACACAACCTCCCGGGCATGCTGACAAAGGATCCAGCTTGGATAAGCTCTACTCTGGCTCCTGAACCTTCTCCTTGTGATTCCAGAGCTAGCAAGATCCCTCTGAGGCAGTTTCACAATGACCCCTTCCTCCCATCAGCATGGATGCCTGACCAGGTTCCTCCTCCCACGATGCCCAGAAGAGGTCTGGTCACCCTGGTCTGCCTCTGTGAGAATCTAGTTGGACAGTTTCTCACCTGGATGCTTCTGCAGTGGTGAGGATAGCTGGCATGGCGCTGGGAGCAGAGCCCAGCCACTCTCCACAAGGCAGGACCCACTGCCCAGGCCCCTTGCCTGTCCCTGGTCCTGAGCAAATTCTGCCCTGAGTTTTTGTAATTGTCCCTTTGTCTTTTCTCCTGTGACGCTCACACACCTGTCTTGCCATGGAGCAGGAGCCAGCACCTCTTCCAGCCTACCTGTCGCCTGCCTGCGCCGAATGGGGAGGACTCACAGGTCCTCAAGGAGCAGGAGCCTTGGACAGAGGAGCCTAGACCTGCCACCTGGCATCTTCCCACGAACCACCGCACTGAGCATGCGTGAGAACGAGCCTCGTTGGGCGGGGCCTCCGAGGCGCAGGGGCTGTTCTGCGCACCACAGCAGTGACCTGCACTGGCCAAGGTGTGAGATGCTACTTTACGGCTTGTTCTGTTCTGTGTGCTTTCCTTGCTTTGTTTTATCTTGATATTCTGTTTTTCTGTTGTTGGGGTATTCTACCTCAGAGCTACACCCCCAGACCTTCTTATTTTTATCTTGAAATAAGATCCTGCTATGTTGCTAAGGGTCTTGGTAAATTGCTGCGCTGGCCTGGAACCCGTGGTCCTCCTGGCTCGGCCTCCCTAGTACTAGCATGCGCCACCACATCCAGCTTCGTTTTTCTTATTTAATAACAAATTAAGTATTTCTGCATTGGACAACACAGCTCACAACACTTACCAAGAACAATAACTTCAGATCTGTGTTGATTGTGGGTGACGGGCAAAAACATGGTTCTATGCCACGTGTTAGGAGGGCGCGTGAGTCTAGAGCTCAGAACTGATTGCCACCCAGGAGGCGGGAGGACCTGGGCTCAGACCTGGCCAGGCTCCATGTTTCCAAACTGTAACCTCAGGCTGTTAGCTTTTGTCCTGGGGTGTGTTCCTCCGTGGTCATGAGGTGGCCTTGGGGGTTGGGTCTCACCTCTTCACACAGCGTCTCCACACATGCTCCAAGTCACGGGTCGCATGGTCAAGGTGCAGCAATAGCACACCCCACCCAGGATGCAAAGGTGCTTTGACAGGAGCAACCTGGTACCAGCCGCAGGAGAAAGCACAGCGCACCTGTGTTCATGGGGTGGCACCTGGGACTGCAGTGAAGGGACCAGCCGCTCCACACGGCACTGCAGATCCATCTACAAACACGAGATTGAATAAGAAAGCTAATCTCAGGAGAATCTTCACACTAGGAAACCGAATTATAACTATTCTGTGAAGCTCACGAACCAGAAGAGCTGGCGGAATTCCATCGAGGACTCAAACAGGGGAATTTTTATTACAGAATAAAGGGAGTGATAACCCCACAGCCCAAGAGATTGCCGCCAAGGAGGTGGGAGGACAGGCATGGGAGGGTAGTAGACTCAGAGGTGAGGGAGAGCGTGGCTGGAAGTCATCTCAGCTGGGTGCTCACCTTGCTGTGGGCACACACCTGGGTCACTGCCTTCGTCACAGTTTAGGTGGGTCACGGGCTCAAGCATAATTACAGATGTGCTCCACTGCCAGGCATAGCCCCTGAGAAGTTTCCTGGTCATCCTCTATGTTCCCTGTCTACCTTGTCACCTGCTGCAAGAGACCCAGGAAGGACTTGAAGGCCCTAAAGGAGAGCAGAGCCACAATGGCGAAGGAGCCCGGGCCCAGATAATCCAGTTCTCTCCCCATCCCATGGGCACGGCAGGGATCTGAATGCCCTCCTTCTGCTCACATCTTGGCAGCTGTTTTGGGGGTTGTCCAATCTCAACCAACATGTAGATATACCAGTCACTCCAGTGGCAAGCTCATGACTTCTCCTTCATTACTGCAAACTACCACAGAGAGCTTTTTGGTTGATCCAGTAGCATATACTTAAGCGACTTTAGAGCACCCATCTCATCCCTCCCAAAACTTCCTCACCCTCAGTCCTGCTTCTAGAGAAAATGTCTCCGAAAAGTTTTCCCTTTTATTCCTTCCATTATTTATATCCCTAATTAGAAAATAGAGCTATCAATTTCTCACTGGCTAACTTTAGACAATATTCACTGCCTTTATTAAAATTAATACATAATTTAGTATTTAATTCATCCAATAAAAACAAGAAGATGAATCCCAGCCCTGTTTTCCTCTTGTTCTCCTCTCCTCTCCCCACATCCGACATTCAGGCTGTCACGCCCGGTACCTGTTCCTGTTACAGCCCCAGCTTTAGCCCTTTTCCTTCTTGTCTCATACCTTCAGTCCTCTCTACAGACCCTGCACTTGTCCCTCTTTCTTCCCAATCTGTCCCTCATTTACCTGCACTGTCAACTCATACTAACCTCCCTGTGCCTTATTTATGGGTTGTCACTAGAGGTTGCAAACCCAAAGCCCAGGTGTTTATGCCATAACTCTACAAACGCCAGAGGGGAGGGCCGTGCCTCTTGAGCCCTTCTGCTCCCTGGCGGCAGCTCCATCACTATGCAGCCCCTGGCAGCTCAAGTTTGGCCCACCATGGACCAACATTTTCTCATTCCACTTTACTGGTGTGCCTCGTGGGGGCTATGACCTTCCCTTGTGACCTTCCTTGTGTTTTCTGTATGTGTGTCTATATATATAATCATTCACATCACCTTGTCCCATCTTGTCCTCCTGGCCTTCAAATGCTCAGCCTCAACCCTGGTTGCCTTGCTTCCCTCTGTCTCCGAGCCTCCAGCTCCTGCAGGAGAAAGCCTCTGCATGGACTCCCTCGGCACCCTGAGACCCCTGCCCTCTGCCCTTCTGGCTTATACCATAAATTCTTTCCTTTTTGCTTTCTTTTTCTGATTTTATTTACTCTCTCGTTTTCCTGGAACACACCCTCCAGTCACTTAAGAGAAGCTGAATGGAGGACGGTTCTCACACATGAACGCAGCTTCATTCTGCCCTCACACGTGGTTGCTGGCTTGGCTGGGTACCCTCAAACCCGGGGCTTGGGCACGTGGTCCTCCCGCAATTCCTGAGGAGGGGCGTTTCTCGTGGATGACTTACCCCACCTCTGAAAGTTCCTGGACCGCGGCTGCTTTCCGTGTTGGTGTCATGCAGCTTTCTGACGAGCGCCTCGCTGCGCCCCGCTCTGTGTCCTCAGCACTGGGAGAGCCTCCCAGTTTCCAGGCTTGCGTTTGGCTGCGGCACTCAGAGATGATGCTGCATTATTTACACGATCGTTTCCTTCCAGCCCGTTGTGTGGATGCTGGCCTCCCGGAGACTGTCTCCACATCCCTCATCCATGGCACAGACATCTCATCCCTGAGTCTCTGCGCTCCGAGTTCTTAGATTTACTAACTCTATTTTCCATCCTCCTGGTGTTTCTATGGTGGTGCAACCATATTTTAGAATCCAAGTGCTTATTTCGGTTGTCTGGCTGTTCCCTGCTCGACGCACACTGGGCTTACTTTATGCCTGCAATATCCTTCCAACTGTCTGAGTGCGTTAATTGGGGTGTTTTTAAGGGGCTTTTTACTCGCTTTGCTGCTTCCTCCGGCCTGGGGTCTCTCTGGGGCATCTGTCTCTATCTGTCATGCTCTGTGACCCCCGTGTGCCCAGGGGCCCCTGCATGTCTATTCACATAATAAATACGAAGGCATGGACACGGTATGTGCCTCTCCATGCGGCTCAGCAAGTCCTGCTCTTGGCTCAGCCTCTCCTGGGCTTATCATGCTGACTTTGGGCTTCGCAGGGCCCTGGAGAGATGTGGCCTGCGAGATGCCCTGGAGCGTGAGGGGTTTAGGATTCCCCCTGTGAGGTGGGAAGGGCTTCCCTGGGGTCTGCTCCCAGCCTGGCTTCCCTGGGCTCTGGCCCTGGAGATCGTCCCTGCAGGTGACATTCACGGCAGGCCTGGAGGAGCAGGTCAGCGCAGACCTCCTCGTTCAGTGCTCCTGGGATCCTCGCGGAGCCCACATACCCCTTCTGCCTCCGGCCCCCGCACCTCCCTGGATTCCAGGGGGCGGAATCTCAGCCTCTGCTGGCTGCCAGGATCTGGGCTACAGCTTCTTCCTGTTTTATAGGTCAGCTCACAGCCCTCTGCTTTCTGCCTCCCAGAAATTTATTTAAATCTCTTAGTCATTGTTGTGAGGATTGAAATGTAATTATGTATGCACAGCACATCTTACAGTACCCGGCACATAAGGAGTGCTGGATAAATGTTAGCAATTATTATCACAGTTGGTTAAGTGATTTCCCCAAGATGGTAAGGCCCTTCCTTCAAGGAGGCTGTGGTTTAGAACCACAGACATGAGTTCCACCAGTAAACACCATCTCCCCAGCTGCCTGGGCACAGCACACTGGCACGGGGTTCCGGTGCACGTTGGCTTAGTCCTCCCAGGTAAAGACCTCTACCCCTTTGCTGCCGGGCCCCGAGTCTTGGCCTTGCCTCCAGAAGCAAAGGAAAGACACGCGGCACCAGCCACCAGCAGCCCTGGAGGACAGAGGTCAGTTTCTACTGGGGGCTCACGGTGGGATTTCTGCAGGGTGTGTTGAGGAGGGAGGGGCTTCAGACAGACAGGGCTGTGCACCAAGTTCCCAACCCAGGCCTCTTTAGTTGTGTCAGGGGCAGTTGTCTCTAAGGTGGCCAGCGCTGTCTGCACTGTGGTGTCCCGGCCATAAATGCGGTCAGAGACCATGACTTGCATCTATCTACACAACGTGGCAGAGGTGATAGATGCCTTCTTGTGCTCACACTACATTACTTAAGACTGTCACCTCTTGCTGGCCTGATGGGGTCTTAGGGAGTGGGGCAAGCCCGTGTGGCAAGGAACCATCCCCCATCTAAATGCAGGGGACCCCTAAGACCAGCGTGGCCCGAGACGACAGCCCACAAGAAGCCAGGGCTACACATCCAGAGGGATGTTCTGCCAGCCTCCTGAGCAAGCCTGGTATGGATTCTTCCCCAGCCGAGCCTTCGAATGAGAGCATGGCCCTGCCCGCAGCTCAGCTGCCGCCTGGCGGAACCCTGGAGAAACCAGCCCAGCAGCTCTGGACGGACCTCTGCTGTCCCCAGGGAGGTGTGATGCCGCCGTGTGCCCTACGCTGCTGAGACACGGCTATTTGCCTCGCAGTACTCAGGACTCCTCCCACAAGGGAGAGTGTCAGCCAGGACTCCAGGGTGCAGGGAGAGGGCTCTGCCAGGTGGTTCAAGGCCAGAGCCACTGGGTACAGTGACTCCAAATCCCTGTGACTTTGCAGGCCCAGCTTACCCACAGGGAATGCACCAGGCCACAGACCAGACAGAGGCTGGGGGTGGGGGGCATGGTGCCCGCTCCCCAGACCACCCCAGCAGCATCTTTTCAACCTTCTCAAGTTATCACTGGGGAGTGCCTCTGGGAGCACCCCCTTTTCCACCCAGGTGGACGAGGCTTAGGGGCGCCAGGGCAGATGCGGCTGAGTTGAGAGATAAATGACTTCGTTCCGCCTGTTCCACTCGTGCGTGGCCCAGGCGCCGGCTCTGTTCCCGCTGACCGCTCAGCCCGGCCCGGCTGCAATAACTAGGAAGGCTGACATTTACGGAGGCCCTTGTTAAGTGCTCGTCACGGAAAGCTACATGCATTATGAGCCTGTCTAAATTTCACAATGACCTTATGGAGTAGGAGTTCTGAGCAGCCGCATTTCACTGAGGGGAAGACAAGGCGGGACAAAGCTTAGTGAGCTGCTCCGGGCACGCAGCTAGAACAGCAGGCCAGGGCTGGAGGCCTGCTTGCTGCACCTGCTGTCACTCCACGAAGGCCACCCCAGCCGGTCTGCACCACGGTGTGCTGTGAGCACGTCTACCCACATGGGACCTCTCTTCTTGTCCCCAGAACGGGCACTGGGAGCCGGGTGTGGTGGTGGCACGTGCTTGTAATCCCAACATTTGGGAGGCTGAGACCAGAGGATCACTGTTCGTGGACAGCCTCAGCTACTTAGTGAGGCCCTCTGCAACTCAGTGAGACCCTGTTCCAAAATAAAGAATAAAAAATTGGGCTGGGGGTATAGCTCGGAGGTAGAATGCCCCAGGTTCCACCCCCTATACCTCAAAATAAATAAGTATAAAACGGGCACTGGACTAAATAAGACCTATGTCATAGGCTGTCACAGAAATAAAAGGGGTGCCTA
Source organism: Muscardinus avellanarius (assembly GCF_963383645.1). Lineage (NCBI taxonomy): Eukaryota > Metazoa > Chordata > Mammalia > Rodentia > Gliridae > Muscardinus > Muscardinus avellanarius. The sequence continues at coordinate 2,430,980 of NC_137789.1, forward strand.
GGAGGTACTCTATAAATGTGAGCCCCGCCCTGGCACCCTCCTGGGCTGTGATGCAGGCTGAAGGCATCACTGTCCTGCCTGGACACCACAGACACACGCTGTGCACCTTGGGAAAAGTCCCCTAAACTCCCACCTCCCATTCTGTCATCCCTAAGGTGACACCGCCACCATCGACTGCCTATGCTGCTGGGTCACTTATAGAAGACAATGTCTCGGGCAGGCAGGGCAAGCCCTGGCTCAGGGGGGCTCTCAGGGCAGCACCAGGGAACCTCTGCGTTGAGCTGGGGCCCGCAGGCCTGAGTGACCCCAGGCCCCATGTTGTCCTCTTACTCCAGATGGAGGTCTCTGCCACCAGATCTGTCTGGGTTCTTCCTATGTTTCCACCAGTTGTAGACTTTTCCAGGAAAGCCGACCACTGAGATGCGTCTCAGCATCTCTGCTGAGGGGCTTAGAGCAGCCAGAAGGCAGGGCAGGGCAGGGGCAGCTCTCGTGTGCACCTACTGTATGCCGGCGCATCGACCGCCCGCTCACAAACAGTAACAGCAACACACTACTACTCTGTGGAATGCCAGCTGTTTATTAAAGAGAAAATCAAGCTCAAGGGACCCAAGGAATGGCCCAAGGTCATACAGACGAAGGACCCTCTCCCTGCAGACATTCACTCCAGGAGCCATAAATCAGCAAGGAGACGAGAAGTATCAAAGCCATTTAAATGAGACGCGTCACTTGGCCTCCAGAGTCTTTTATCTTTATTGGCTAAATGCCTGGAGTAAGACCTGCTTCTCAGAGTTTTTGTGAAAATTTGACGATCCATCAAAGAAGAATGTGCCTAACATGCTCAGGGCCACATAGTAGGGACTTAGCAAAGGTCTGAGAATCAAAATCTAATGAGAACTGACTTAAAACGATTCTTTAGAATTATAAAGAGGAACGTGATAATTTTAACCAAAGAGCAGAGACCAGGAATTTATAGAGCTGAGAACTGGAATGGGTCTGAAAGGAAGAGTGGAATTTGGGCACGCCCTGTCGGTGTGAAAGCCCAACCTGTTTTCTAGAATGAGATTCCCCACACTGGAGAATGTGTTGATGATGGAGAGTGTGGGCGTGGAGGAGGAGGGGGAGGACCACCGGAATGACCCACTGCAGGAAAAGTCCAGGCAGGGGATGCCAAAGAGGAGTTCTAAGCCAAGCTTGGTGGTGTGACTATTGTCTAGTTGGCACGCACGCACACACACACACACACACACACACACACACTCACACACACACTGAAGCTGTCTTATTCCCAGTGCACAGCAGCTCATGGCTCAATGAACTCAGTCAATTTTCAAGTGATCACACATTACTAGCAAGTCTCGGCTTGAAGCACACATTTGTGTAACAGCCGGTCTGCTCAGGCCCCAGGTTTTGCCTGGCTGATCCCAACAGAACAGGAGCTGCGTGGATGTCATATCTGAACGCACACTCCCAGGTCAGCCCAGCACTGGCCGGACCTCCACATGCAGGCTCCCTTCACCAACACAGGTGCAGAAGGTGAGGGTCATTCCGGCCACCAAGAGCCAAAAGGAAAGATCGGTGTTGAAGAACCAAACTCTCTTTTCTGCATCCAGTCATGAGGAAGTAAAGGTCTGGACTACCCTCCTATCATTGACCTGCCATCGGCACTGAAAGCCAGGCAGTGCAAGTCTGTGATCCCAGGGGGAGAGAAAGCAGGAAACACCTACAACTGTCTAGGGTCTCCACCTGGAAGGACTCTGGGTGCGGCAAAGGAAAGGGATGTGGACAGAATTTAAAATGCTGCTAAGTTGGATAGACAGAGATTAGAGTTGGACAAGGCTGAGGCAGTGTGTTTGTAGAGCAGAGTTACAGGAGAGAGAAAGAGAGAGAGAAAGGGAGAGGAGAGGGAGAGAGAGGAGAGAGAGAGAGAAGGGGGAGAGAGAGGAGAGAGGGAGAGAGAAAGCGAGAGAGAAGAGAGGGAGAGGGAGGGAGGGAGGGAGGGGGGGAGAGAGAAAGCGAGAGAGAAGAGAGGGAGAGGGAGGGAGGGAGGGAGGGGGGGAGAGAGAGAGAGAGAGAGAGGGAGAGGGAGAGGGAGAGGGAGAGGGAGAGGGAGAGGGAGGGAGGGAGAGAGAGGAGAGAGGAGAGAGAGAGAGAGAGAGAGAGAGAGAGAGAGAGAGAGAGAGAGAGAGAGAGAGAGGGAAATATAGACAAAGACAAAACATCCTAAAAATGCATGGGAGTCTTGAGTCTGGCTAGATACCAACATACTTAGATTTAGATGTGGGGCAGAGACATGTGATCTAAGTCATGCCCAGAGGTACATAGAGCTCATGTTCTCTCCAGACACGATGGAAAGGCTTCATGGAACACAGAGGGCATACGTTAAGTTCCAGGAAGACTCTGTGCCTCAGAACTTGGGTTGAAATGACTGAATTAAAGGCTGGCTTTGACCCCAAATAATCAACAAATCAAAACTAAAAGGATCAAAATAATCCACAGGTAACATAACAGGCTATCAGGAAAAGTCTAAAACTCTTTAAAGGAATATAACAAAATGCAGCACTTAAGAAAATAAAATTCACGTGCCTTAACTCAAGTTTTTAGTAATAACTCTTCGGAGAAACAGAAAATTTGTATCCACATCCAGAAGGAAAAGGAGTCCAAGGAAATAGAAGTACCAGAAATGATGTAATATCAGGTGTGGCCTTAAAAGATTAATATGATTTGCATGCTCATGGGTGTAAAGTAAAACACAGAAATAATGAGAAGAGAGATGGAGGGTATGAAAAACATCCGTGGGTCCTCTAGAGATGAGATATACAATCAGGACCTGACACCAAATCCTCCAAAGATAGAATCAACAGCAGATTAGACACGAAGTAAACCTGAAGACATGGTAATCTGTTTGAAGTAAAGCAGAATAAAAATATTAAATAAGTAAGCAGAGCTTCAATCACTCGTTGGATAAAAATCAAGTGATCTAACATCTGGCAATTACAATTCTAGAACATAACATCTGGTGGTGAGGGCAGAAAAGATATACTTGAAGAAATAATGGCAGAATTTATTTAAAATTTTATTTTTAAAAATTCTCACAGATCCAAACATCTTATTAAACTTTGAGTTGAATAAACACAAACACCATTGCCATCACCACCACCATCACTATTATTACCATCATCGATGGATGAGATAAAGGGAAATTTCAAAAGAAAAATTATCTTAAAGAAGAAAATTTGCTTTAGGCAACTAGAGAAAATGATAAAATATAACAAGGAGCAAGGATAAGAATAATCACAAATTCTTGTCATAATTTATGGAAGTTAGAAGACAACAGAATGATATCTTCCAAGTGTGAAAAAAGAGAAAAAATAGACCCTTGTCAATCTAGGATTCTATATGCAATGAAAGTACCCTTCAAGACAAAGTCAACATGAAGCTCTGCAGACAAACAAAAGCTGATAGGATATGTTGCCAGCAGAATGACACTTTAAACATTGCTGAAGGAAATCCTGCGGGTGGAAGGAAAATGACACCAGATGGGAACCTCAATGTGCACAAAAAGAAGAGTGCTGGAGACTGTAAATATGGGGTAAATAAAACATTATTTTTTCTTATTATAAGATTTATTTTAAAAGGTAATTCACTGTTTGAAGTGAGAGTAATAATGCAGCATGGGCTCATAAGATGTGGAGAGGTAAACGGTAGGACAGTAACAACTCAAAGAACAGGCTGAGGGAATGAAACCCAAGAGGGTTTGACATTAGATGTGAACTGGAATCATGTTATTTGAAGGCAGATTTTGGGACGTTAAACATATATACTGTAAACATTAGATTAAACACAGAAAAAAAAAAGAGTTAGAGCTAATAGTAGAGATGACATGAAAAATCCAAAAATACTCAATCTAAAAGGAAGCAAGAATAACAAAAAGCCCAGAATAGCCAAGGTAGTTCTCAGCAACAAAAACCATGCAGGAGGAGTTATAATACCTGACTTTAAACTATACTACAAAGTCATTGTCATAAAAACAGCATGGTACTGGCACAAAAACAGATACATAGACCAATGGAGCACAATAGAAAACCCAGAAACAAGTCCACACACTTTCAACCAATTATTTTTGACAAAGGGGCCAAAAACATACACTGGAAAAAAGATAGCATGTTTAACAAATGGTGTTGGCAAAACTGCTTAACCATATGCAGAAAATTTGAAATTAATCCCACTTTCTCACCCTGTACAAGAGTCGATTCAAGATGGATCAAAGACTTGGAAATCAACCTAGAGACCTTGAAGCTCCTTGAAGAGGGCATAGGTCCAACACTGCAACACATAAGCACAGATAAACACTTTCTCAACAGGACCCCAAAGGCACAACAAATTAAAAAGCAAATCAATATGTGGAATTTCAGGAAACTGAAGAGCTTCTATTCAGCAAAGGAAACTGTCAAGACCCTCAACCGAGAGCCAACAGAATGAGAGAAGATTTTTGCCACCTACCCCTCTGGTAGAGGGCTAATATCTAGAATATACAGATAACTCAAGAAACTCAACACTAAGAAAACAAAGCATCCAATAACAAAATGGGCAAGCGAACTAAAGAGACACTTAATGAAAGAAGAAATTCAAATGGCCAATAAATGCATGAAAAAAATGCTCAACATCACTGGCAATCAGAGAGATGCAAATCAAAACTACCCTGAGATTTCACCTAACTCCAACTAGAATGGCAATCATTCAAAACACAAACAACAACAGATGCTGGTGAGGATGTGGAGAAGTGGGAACTCTAATACATTGTTGGTGGGATTGCAAATTAGTGCAACCACTTTGGAAAACAGTGTGAAGAATCCTCAGAAGAATGGGAACAAATCTACCATTTGATCCAGCAACACCACTGTTGGGTATCTACCCAAAAGAAAGGAAACCAAACTACCAAACTAATGCATGTGTATCTAGGTTCATAGCTGCACAATTCACCATAGCCAAACTATGGAACCAGCCAAGATGTCCATCAACAGATGAATGGATTACAAAACTGTGGGATATGTACACAATGGAAGTTTACTCAGCCATTAAAAAAAAAAAAACCTCAATTACATCATTTTCAGGGAAATGGATGGAACTGGAGGACATTATGCTAAGCGAGATTAGTCAGTCACAAAAAAAGTAATCAGATGCTTTCCCTAATATTTGAAAGTTAGGGAGAAATGGGTCATAGGAGGAACTCTAGATGAAAAAGGAAATCCCTATATAGGAGCAAACAAGGCAACCTAAAGAAGGAAAAAGGAGGGGGGAAGAAGGAAAATCTCTAAAACACACAATGTACTTAAACATATCGAAGTCAACCACTAAGCCAAGCAAGGGAAGGAGGGACGGGGAGGGAATGGGATGGGAATTGGGTATGGGTTAAATCAATGATGTGTACATGTATGTACACACAAGTTTTTTGCCCCAATATGATATATGAATATAATTCACCAATAAAAAAATTAAAAATAAATAAAAATAAAATTAAAAAATAAAAAGGAGGCAAGAAAAGAGGAACAAAAAGCAAATATTTAAACATAAAACAAATATTAAGATTTAAGATCAATTGCATGGATAATTATATGAAACATAAAAAATAAAGAGATCCCAAATAAAAGATATAAATTGATAGACTAGATTAAAAATGCAAGATTTGTGTGCTACTTACCAGAAACCAACTTTAAATATAAAGCAATATATAATTAAAAATAAAACACCTGTCACTTAGGTGCTAATTGAAAGAAATGTGAGGCAGCCATATTAACATCAGATAAATCAAACTCAGAAAAGAGGTATTATCAGGAAGAAAGAGGACACAGAATAATTATATAGAATAGAATCATCAAGATGACAGAATTCCAAATGTATAGGCACCAAATAGCAGTATCAGCACACTCCTTAGTGATTGATACAACAAATAGGCCAAAAGTTAGGAGAGCTATAGAAAACTTAAAGAATGCTATTTAATAACTTGACTCTACTAGCATTCACAGAACATTCTACCCACCAAGGATTGAGTAGACTTTCTTTTTCAAGGGCACCAAAGATCATCATCAAAATTAATCATACATGACCACAATATAAGACTTTTAAAAATATATATAAATCATACAGAATATGCTCTCTGCCACAACATAATTAAATTAGAGGTAAACTAACAGTCAGATATTCAGAAAAGACCCAAATATTTTGAAATCAAATTAAACTTCAAAGAAGAATTATAATAAGACTGTAAAGTTGTTCTAAATTAAATACAAATTAAGGGCGACCGAGAAAAGTGAAGCTTAAGAGCCCCTCTAACAACCAATCTCCATTACCACAAAATCAGCGCCTTTTATAGCCAGAAAACACCATCACCAGAGAAACAAAAAAATCACCAGGCTCCAGAGAGAAAGCGGACTTAGAACAGAGCTCAGAGCCACAGAGGAGATACACCGGCCTCACGCCCGAGGACGCGGCAGCAGCGCCATACTGCCGCGGCAGCGGCAAATTCACCGGATGGCTACAGCAAGCCGAGGTGAGCCGCTGCGGAACAGCCAGGCGGGATTTCTCGCCGCGGGTAAAATCTAAAGCTCCCAGTGGCTGAGCTCAGCACACGCTGCAGGGATTCAGAGTGGAAATCAAAACCAAGAAGAAATATGCCAGCCTCACGGCCGAGGGTGTAGCAGTGGCGCCATATTGCCACTGGTGGCAGCAGCAGAGAATTCACCAAATCCAGTACAGCTACATCTGCGTACTCAAGAACAGTGAGTCAAATTGCGGGCCACAGAGGAGAAATCCCAGTACTGCACTCCCTGGGACTTGACCCAGTGGGGGAGTGGCGGTGGCAGAGATATCACACCATAGGAGAACGTGCAACCTGGAACCCCCCACAGTCTAAAGCAGCCTCTATCAACTCTCTGGGTCGGAGACTCTGTGATACAACCCAGTAAAGGAGTAGTGGGGTCTGAGATACTACTGACTCGAGATCCAGAACACCTTAAGTGAAGTCATAGTGACCCAAGGGAAGAACCCAGAGAAGGCACAAACTTCCTAAATCATGGGAAAGAGGAATAATACTGGAGCAATGAATGCCCACAACCCCACAACATCAGAACCTGATAAAACAGAAAATCAGAGATTTCTAGAAGATCAAATCAGGAAAATAACTGTAGAAATAATAGAGGTGCTTAGAAAAGAACTCAGAGAGAGCCAAAAAGAGATAAAGGATGCAATTAATGAAGTAAAGGCCTCAATTCAAAGCACAAACATCCGATTAGACCACATGGAGAACAGAATCTCGCTCTTAGAAGATGATCATTCCAAAACTGAACGCATAGTTTCTAATCTAGGAAAAAATATCCGACAGCAGGAATCTGATATTGAAGAAATATGGGCCCATTTTAAGAGAGCTAACCTAAGAATAATTGGAATAGAGGAGGGAAAAGAAAGTGAAACCAAAGGGATCAACAATCTCTTTAAGGAAGTAGTAGTAGAAAATTTTCCAAACATAGAGCAAGAGGTTGATACACAGGTCCAGGAAACTTACAGAACTCCCTTTAGACAGGATCAGAGAAGAGGATCCCCACGCCACATAATTGTCAAAATGACCAATGTGGAAGCCAGGCAGAGAATCTTAAAGGCAACAAAAACAAAGGGCCAACTGACATTCAGAGGCAAACCAATTAGAATCACTCCAGACTTCCCAAACCAAGTCATGAGAGCCAGAAGGGCTTGGAGTAGCATATTCCAAACTCTGAAAGAAAACAACTTCCAGCCAAAAATTTCCTACCCAGCAAAACTTTCTATCAGATTAGATGGAGAAATAAGAAGTTTCCATGACAAACAGAAACTGAAGGAATTTATGTCTTCAAAACCAGCACTAGAGAAAATACTCAAAGAGATTAACTACAAAGAAGAAATAGGTAACACACTCCAGAACTACAGAAACAAGATTTTCCATCCAACAGACAACTAAGATTGGTTATCTGTGGAGATTCATTACTTATGTTAGTCTTTTACCTATCTCTGAATGGTATTGTTTGCCTTTATTGTTGTTAATTTTTAGGATTTCTAGTTGGAATATTAATATTCCTTCAGATATAGCATTTGGAAATATTTTATCCCATTATATTAGTAACTGTTAATTCTGTTTACATTGTCTTTGGATATACAATTTTTTTTTATTTTTTTAGGGAGTTTGTATACTCTTCTGTTGCCTGTGCCATTGAAATCATATCCAAGAAATCACTGCCAATTTCAGTGTTGTGAGGTTTTATGACCGAGATTTTCTCCTAAAATTTTATAGTCTTAAGATTTATATTTAGGTCTTTTATCTATTTTGAGTTAATATTTGTATATGGGATTAGGTAAGGGTCCAACTTTATTCTTTCCCATGTAATTATTATGTTTCAACAATATTTAGTTAAAAGATTATTATTTCCACCACCAAATGTTCGTGGAAACCTTGTCAAAAATAACTTGACAATATAGGGAAGAATTTAGCTCTAGGCTTTTATTTAACTCCAATGGTTTATATATCTGCCTTTAGAATAGTACTACACTGTTTCAATTATTGTAGCTTTATATGGTTTGAAATCAGAAAATATATATCTTCTAGCTTTGTTCTTTTTCAAGATCGTTTTGGGTATCTAGAGTCCATATTCCATATTAGGATAGATTTTTTTTCTGAAAAATAAATATAGAAATATAGAAATATAGAAATATATGATAGTTTCACCTAAAAGAAATAGAAAAAAATATTCTCTGGTAAGAAAGAAAGTAAAAAGAAATATTGAAATGTTATCTTTAAGTCATCAAAAGCTTGGTATCAGACAAATGAAACTGTTATGTGAGATTATCATTTTTAATTTTGGATAAATTGCTATAATACTAGATGTCAACCACTAAGCCAAGCATGGGAGGGAGAGATGGGGTGAGAATGGGGTGGGGATCGGGTGGGGGCTGACTGGGCGATGTGTGCATGTATGTCTACAAAAGTTTGTATCCCACTATGATGTATAAATACAGTGCACCAATAAAAATAAATAAATAAATAAATACAAATTAAAATTATCATATTACAAAATTTGTTGGATGCAAGCAAATCAGTCCTCAGAGAAAATTTTATTGCATTAAATGGTTTTTTTTTTTAAACAGAAACATTTTTAGCTGGGTGTGGTGGGGCACACTTGTAATCCCAGCATTCCGGAGGCTGAGACTGGAGGATTGTGGTTCACAAACAGCATAAGCTACTTAGTGAGGCCCTCCACAACTTAGTGAGACCCTGTTTCAAAAATAAAAAATTAAAAAATAGGGCAGGGTGTGTAGCTCAGAGGTCAAATGCCCCAGGGTTCCATCCCCAGATATGCAAAATGAAACAAAACAAAACAAAAAAACATTTTCAATCAACAATTTATGTTTCTTTTTTGGGGGGGAGGGAATACTGGGGATGGGACCTAGGGGCATTCTACCTTTGAGTTACACCTTCAGCCATGTTTTTTTATTCCTTATTTTGCAACAGAGTCTAACTGAGTTGAAAAGAGCCTCACTAAGTAGCTGAGGCTATCCACAAACTGTGATCCTCCTGTCTCAGCCTCCCAAATGCTAGGATTACAAGCAAACACCACTATGCCCAGATAACAATTTATTTTTCTATCCTAAGAAACTAGGAAGAAAAAAACAAGACAAAATTAGAGTAAAGGAAATAATACAATAAAGAAACAACAAATTAAACTTTTAAAAATCAGAATAACAATTTAAAAGTTAATGAAACAAAAGATGATTTCTTTGAAAAGACCACTAACACTTAAAATCATCTAGCTAAACTGTTTAAGAAAAAGAAAAATCACAAATTACCAATATGAATAATAAAAGAGAAACATTGTCACAGACTATACACATGGAAAAGGACAATTGCAAACAACTACATGAGAATTTTTTTTTTTTTCCATACTGGGGATGGACCCAGGGGCATTTTACCTCTGAGCTATACCCCAGCCCAATCTTTTATTCTTTGTTTTGAAAGAGGGTCTCACTGAGTTGCAAAGGCCTAAATAGCTGAGACTGTCCATAAACCACAATTCTCCTGTCTCTGCCTCCCAAATGCTGGGATTGTAAGTGTGTGCCACCACACTGAGCTTACATGAGAATAATTTTGAAAACCTAGCAAAAATGAATAAATTTCTGAAAAAAGATGGCTAAAACTGGACTTCCAGAAAGATGGCAACCGGAGGAAGCAGCACATACCAGTCCTGCTGACAGCATGGCCATGGGCTCTATAGCAGCACCATCTTGCCTCACAGCACTTGACTCCAGAGAGGAACAGGAAAACAAACAAATACTCGAAGTAAGCAGCTGCAGATCATCAGAACTGTAAGCCATCAGTTCCTCCTGCACAAACACTGGTTACAACTTGCAGCAGTGGTGGTTGAGCTCACTATGCCCTCCAGAGATCCAGAGTGGCACTCAACAACACTGTGAGTGAGGCCATTGTACCTGCTGGAGGATGCCCAGTGCAGCATACCCAAGCACTTGCACAGCCATGGTAAACATCCTGGGTCTGAGACTTTGTGGTTCAACCCAGCAAAAGTAGGGATACAGTCTGCTGTTGGACATAGCAGAGGCTCAGAAAGACTCAAGCTCTGTATCAGTAAAAGTGTAGGAGGAGTCCTACATTTAACACTAGATCCAACTAGTAGGATCTCCGGAATCACCACAGACCACCCAATTGTGGTGAATGGGGAGAAGTCAGCCCAGCCCAGCCCAGCCCAGCTCTGGAGAACAGAAACTCCTACATTGAGTTTGGTTTCAAAGACACCTGCCACCTATGGAGGCATGGAGAGACCCAGTCTGCTGAATATTCATATATTTGTAGGGTTGCATTATTTTGTTGTTGTTATTGTTTTGCTTTTTCTTGTTTTTTTTTTTTGGTGTGAGTGTATATGCTGTTTCTTTGCTCTCTTCCCAACCCCTCTCCCAAGCTTCTTCCCTTGTATATACCTACTCTCTTCTCTCCATCCCTTTTCTTTCTTTCTCTATTCTTTACTCTTCTTTGTCTTTTATAAATCCACTTCATATAACTATACTAAAAGCTCTACATTGGTTACTAGAATACTAGAAACCAAAGGTATCAACAATCTTTTCAAAGAAGTAATATTATAAAATTGTCCAAACATAGAACAAGATGTCAATACACAAGTACAGAAAACTTATAGAACCCCCTTTAGACAAGATCAGAGAAAAGGATCACCACCCCACATAATAGTTAAACTAACCAATATAGACACGAAGGAGAGAATCTTAAATGCAATAAAAATAAAAGACCAAGTGACATTCAGAGGCAAACCAATTAGAATCACTCCAGACTTCCCAAACCAAGTCATGAAAGCAAGAATGGCCTGAAGTAACATATCCCAAACTATTAAAGAAAACAACTTGCAGCCCAAAATGTCCTAACCAGGAAAACTATCTCTCAAGATGGGGAAATAAAAATCTTCCATGACAAAGAGAAGTTGAAGGAATTTATGCCTTCCAAACCAGCACTAGAAAAAATATTCAAAGAGATTAACTACAAAGAAAAAATAAGTAATATATGCCAGAACCAGAGAAACAAGAATTTCCGAACACCAAACAACTAAGCAAAGAATAACAAACACTACCTCAAACAGAAGTTAAATCTCAATATGTTATGCCGGGCGTGGTGGCGCATGCTTGTAATCCCTGCGCTTGGGAGGCGGAGACAGGAGGATCGCGCAGGTTCGAAGCCAGCTGCGCTGGTGTAAGAGACCCTGTTTCAAAAATATAAAATAGGTCTGGGAGTGTAGCCCGGAGGTAGAAGGGCTTCCAGGAACCGCAGTACCACCAAAAAAAAAAAAAAAAAAATCTCAATATGTTATGAATTTAAAAACATCTCTCAATAATCACACTGAATGGCCAGGCATGGTGGTGCACGCTTGTAATCCCCGTGCTTGGGAGGCAGAGACAGGAGGATCACGCAGGTTTGAAGCCAGCCACGCTGCCTTAAGATACCCTGTTTCCAAATAAAAAAGTTTAAAATAGGTCTGGGAGTGTAGCCCAGAAGTAGAAGGGTTCCCAGAAACCCCAGTACCACCAAAAATCATCATCATCATCATCATCATCATCATCATCATCACATTATCATCATCACAGTGAACATAAATGGCCTCAAATCCTCAATAAAAAGATATAAGGTGACAAAATGGATTAAAAACCAGAATCCATCTATCTGCTGCCTGCAAGAAACACACCTTATAAGCAAAGATAGTAACAAACTAAAGGTAAAGTGCTGGAGCAAGGTAATCCATGCCAACAGAACTTGAAGACAAGCAGAAGTAGAAATTGTAATATCAGAGAAGTCAGACTTCAAGCCTTCAAGCCCAAGTTTATTAGAAGAGACAAAGCAGGTCATTTTTTACTGATAAAAGGAACAATCCATCAAGAGGAAATAACAATAGTCAATATTTATGCCCCAAACATAGCTGCAGCTACTTTCATAAAACAAACTCTTTGTAACATTAAGTCACACATAAGTTCCAATACAATAATACCGGGAGACTTCAACAGTCCTCTCACACCATTAGACTGATATTCTAGACAAAAGGTCAGTAAAGATGCCTAGACATAAAGAATACTATCAACCAAATGGACCTATTACACACATATAGAATATTCCACCCACATACAGCAGAATTCACATTTTTCTCAGCTGCTCATGGAACCTTCTCCAAAAGACATTATCTACTAGGCCACAAAGCACTAGCAAATTCAAAAACTGTGACATACTCCCTGTGTCTTTCAGACCATTACGGGATGGAACTAGAAAGCAACTATAAGAAAACCCAGAGAAACCACATAAATATGTGAAGACTGCATAGCACACTGCTGAATGAAGAATGAGTTATAGAATAAATAAGGGGTAAAATAAAAAAATTTCTAGAAACAAACGAAAATAGACGTATGACATATCAAACCTCTGGGAAACTTTGAAGGCAGTGTTAAGAGGAAACTTTATAGCACTGAGTGCCTGCATAAAAAGAACAGAAAATTACTAAATAAATAGCCTAATGACACACCTCAAAGACATTGAAAAACAGGGACAGCCTAGCTCCAAAGCCAGTAGAAGACAGGAAATCATTAAAATCATGGCAGAAATCAATGAAGTTGGGAATGAAAATACAGAAAATCAACAAAACCAAAAGATGGTTTCTTGAAAAAATTAACAAGATAGAAAAATCACTAGCTAACTCAACAAAAAAAATAGAGAATCAACCCAAATTACAAAGATAAGAGCTAAAAAAAAAAGGAGAGATTACCACCAACAGTGTGGTAATCAGAGGATTATCAGAGACTACTTTAAAAACTATACTCCAACAAAATGGAAAATTTGGAAGAAATTGACAACTTTCTAGATTTAAAAAAAAACCTTTCTAAACTAAGTCAAGAAGATGTAGAAAATTTAAAACAACCAATAGCAATAAAAGAGACTTAAATAGCAATAGTCTACCATCAAAGAAAAGCCCAGAACCAAATGGTTTCGCAAGTGAATTTTATAAAAACTTTATAGAAGAGCTAATCCTGATACTTCTCAGTCTATTTTGTAAAATAGAAAGAAATGGGACTCTCCCAAACACATTCTATGAAGCCAACATCACATGAAAATCAAAACTAAATAAAGAGAGCCCAAGCGGGGGGACTACAGGCCTATATCTCTGATGAACTTGGATGCAAAACTGCTAAACAAAATACTAGTAAAACACATTCAAAATCACACCAATAAAATCATACACCCTGACCAAATAGGGTTTATCCCAGGGATGCAAGGCTGGTTCAACACATGAAAATCAATTCATGTAATTCATCACATAAACAGACCCAAAGCCAAAGATCACATGATTATTTCAATAGATGCTGAAAAATCATTTGACAAAGTCCAACATTCATTTATGCTGGAAGCACTGCAGAGAATCAGAATAGAAGGAACATACCTCAACATCATAAAGGCAATCTACAATAAGCCCACAGCCAACATCATATTAAATGAGGAAAAACAAACCACAAGAATTCCCCCTAAAAATAGGAACATTCTTTAAAAATACAGAATGTCCATTATCACCATTTCTTTTCAATATAGTACTTGAGACTCTAGCCAAGAGCCAACAGAATGGGAGAAGATTTTTGCCACCTACTCCTTCAATAGAGGACTAATATCTAGACTAAAGAGAGCTCAAGAAACTTAGCACTAAGAAAACAAATAACCCAATCCAAAAGGGGCAAGTGAACTAAATAGACACTTCATGAAAGAGGAAATTCAAATAGTCAATAACCGCATGAAAAATGCTCAACATCATTAGCAATCAGAGAGATGCAAATCAAAACTACCCTGAGATTTCACCTAACTCCAACTAGAATGGCAATCATTCAAAACACAACAACAAATGCTGGTGAGCATGTGAAGTGGGAACTCTAATACATTGTTGGTTGAACTGCAGAGTACTGCAACCACTTTGGAAAACTGCATGTAGGATCCTCAGAAGAATGGGAATGAACTTACCATATGATCCATCAATACCACTTCTGAGTATCTACACAAAAAATTGGAAACCAAACTACCAAACTAATGCACATGTATCTATGTTCATAGCTGCACAATTCACCATAGCCAAACTATGGAACCAGCCAAGATGTCCATCAACAGATGAATGGATAACAAAACTGTGGGATATGTACACAATGGAATTTTACTCAGCCATATAGAAAAACACAATTACATTATTTACAGGGAAATGGATGGAACTGGAGAACATTATACTAAGTGAGATTAGTCAGTCACAAAAATAAGAAATTGGATGCTCTCTTTAATTAGGGAGAAAATGGGTTATAGGAGGAACTCCAGATGAAGAAGGAGATGCAAATAAGGCGACCTAACTGAGGGGATCGGGGTGGGGGGATTCTCTAATGTTCATGAAGTACATTAACAAACATATCAAAGTCAATCACTAAGCCAAACATGAGCAGGAGAAAGGGGGAGAGAATGATATCAGACTTGGGTAAGGGCTAAATGGATGATAAGTGCATGTATGCCTCCACCATCTTGTACTCCATTAAGATGTATGACTACAATGCACCAATAAAAAAATTTTTTAATAAAATAAAATATAAAAATTACTAAAACTGATACAAGAAAACCTAGAAACCCTAAATAGTCCTGTATCTATTTAAGAAAATTAATTTGTAATAAAACCTCATGGTGAAAATTCTAGGCACAGATGACTTAACTTGAGACTTCTATCAAGCATTTAAGAAATAAATAATACCCATTCTGTTTGAACTCTTTTGGAAAAAAAAAAAAGAAGAAAATGCTTCTTATCTCATTTTATGATGCTAGCATTACCCTGACATGACAAGAGAAAAGTAGACAACAATATTCTTTCAGGAAATAGATGCAAAATTTATTAAAAAGACATAGTATAGTAAACCACAATGCATACAGAGGATAATATATCATGACCAGTTGGGGCTTATTCCAGGAATATGAGCAAGAGTTAATAAAAAAAAGTGTAAGCATAAAAATCTATACACTTTACCATATTATATGGATGAAAGAGCAAATATGAATTTCTTAGTAATGCTTTAAAAGCATTTGACAAAATCAGATGATTAAAACAGTCTCAAAAGACTAGAAAGGCCGGGCGTGGTGGCGCACCCTTGTAATCCCAGCATTTGGGAGGCTGAGACCAGAGGACCGCGGTTCGTGGACAGCCTCAGCTACTTAGTGAGGCCCTCTGCAACTCAGTGAAACCTGGTTTCAAAATAAAGAATAAAAAATAGGTCAGGGAGTGTGGCTCGGAGGTCGAATGCCCCTGGGTTCCATTCCCAGACCTGCAAAAAGAAAAAAGAAAAGAAAAGAAAGACTAGAAAGGCTAGCAGCTATATCATCTCCTAAGATAGCTCCCACCACAAATATTCAATATTGTATTAGAAGTCTTAATTAGAACAATAAGGCAAGAAACAGGGATGAAAGCATAGGTACTGGGAAAGAAGAAATAAGGCTGCATTTGCAAATGGCAAGTTGTGAGCAGAAAATATTTTTTTAAAAAGCCATAAAAATCTTTCAGGACAGGTGTGGTGGCACACACCTATAACCCCAGTACTTGGGAGGCTGATACAGAAAGAGCACAGGTTCAAGGACAGTCTCAGCAAGTAGTGAGCTCCAGAAATCTAGCAAGACCCTGTTTCAAATTTTTAAAAAGGTTGGGATATATCTTGTAGTTAGAATGCCCCTGGTTTTAATCCCTAGTACTAAAAACAAACACCCTTTCAGAACTAGTTAATGACTCTAGAAAAACCACAGACTACAAAGCTTCTATACAAAAAGTAATTATATTTGTATATACTAGCAGTAGATAATTGAATATTGAAAATATTTTACAGTTAAAAATCAATTCATCAAAGCCATCAAATACATAGGAATTAATTTAACAATGTGTGTTCCAGACATATACACTGACTATAACTAAGCAATGCTGAGAGAAATTAAAGGAGATCTAAATAAATAGAGACATGTACAATGTAAATGAAGAGATATACAATGTAAATGAAGAAATATACCATGTTCATGGAAAGATATACAATGTCAAAGAAATGGAAGACTCAATGCTGTCAACCCATCAGTCATCCCAACATTGAGCTACCCATTCAACATAATCTTGGTTAAAAAAAAAATGCCTTCATCATGGAAATTGACAGGCTTAAGTTTATCATTAAAAGCTTAAGTTTATATTCCACAATTTATATTACTTGAAACAATTGGAAAGAAGAAAATTAGAAACACACAGCACCTAATTTGAATTAAAACTTATCAAAGGGATGTGGTGTTATTGTAACAATCTATATTTAGACTGAACAGTGTGGAGAACATAAAAATAGGTCACATGTATGTTCAATTAATTGTTATGGAGATATGTGAGAAGGTAAAATGTTACAACTATTGGGGGGTTGGAAATTAATTAAAGGTTAAAGTGGTGTAATGGTAAAAAAAATATCTTTTCACCAGATGGTGTTGGGACAATTGGATATATATGGAAACTATGAGCCTTGATCTATCAATAAGCCATTAACAAAAAAAATATTTTAAATAGATCATAAACCTAAATGTAAAACCTAAAGCTTAAAAACTTTTGGTTAAAATCATAGGATAAAATTTTTTACTACTTGGAGAGAAGCAAGGATTTCTTTGATAGAGTCTAAATATGCACAAGCTATGAAAGGAAATATTGACAAATTGGATTTTAATTTGCACAGAAGCTAAGACCTTCTGTACTTTATCTTTTTTTTTTTTCAGTGCTGGGGAACTTTTCACTTAAAACTTAAATTAAACTAATCAAACAATACAGAAAATTCAGTTCTGGATGTTTACCAAAATAGATACACACATATATCAACCACATGAAAATTCATATCTTAAAGTTCATAGCAGCTTTATTCACTCTAAGCCCAAATAGAAAGAATCCAAATATCCATCAAGGGGTGAGTGGAGAAGGACAAGCAGCCAGAGACAATAATAGCTAAATTGGACTTCACCAAAGATTTAAACTTTTTGTTTCAAAGGACACTATTCAAAGAGCAAAAGACCCACAGAATGAGAGAACATTTTTGCAAATCATGTATCTGATTATGTATATATCATAGTATCTAGAATATAAAAAGCCCTTATAGGTCAATAGTAAAGGCAAAACCAATTTACACATGGACAAAGGATGTGAATAGACATTTCTCCCAAAATGATCTACCTCTGGACAGTAAGTGTATGAAAAGACATCAGTCGTCAGGGAAAGGTAAATCCTAGCTGTGAGATATTCCTTTACACCCACGAGGAAGACTAAAATTAAAAAATGAGTAAGAACAAGTACTATCGGGCCCTTCCTAAACTAGCTGTGGTCAGGAAAAATGATACAGGCATTTTGGAAAAGAATTTGGCACTTCCTCAAAAACAGTTAAACCCAGACTAACTACTAACCCAACAATTCCAACCCTAGATATATAATCAAGAGAAGTGAGGGAAAAACAACCTGTTCGCATAAAAACTTACATACATGTTCATAGAGGCATTGTTCATAGAGGTTTCACTGTGGGGAAAAAACAATGTCCATCAACTGATGAATGGATAAACAAAATGTGCTACATTTATACAACAGACTGTTATTCATACATGCAAAGGAGCACAGCACTGGCACACGCTAGTGTGGCTGAATCTGGATAACACCACATCAAGTGAATTGAGCCAGTCACAGAAGACTGCACATTGCATGAACATAGAAGTCTCCAGAATGAGCCGACCCACAGATACTAACAGTAGGTAACTAATTTAATTGCCAGGGAGTGTGGGGTGGGACAGAGGATGGCTACTGAGGGGAACAGGGCTTCTTTGGGGAGTGATGACATTTTTCTAAAATTGGATAGTGTGGTTGGTTTTAGATCTCCATAAATATACTAAAAACGCTGACTGGCACATTTTAAATGAGTGAATTTTATATGTGGATTATATCTCAAAGCTGTTATTAAAATAGTGAATGGATAAACAAATTATAGAATATGCATAGCACAGAAATATGATGATGGGTGAGAACGTGAAGTTTAGGATCTGTTTAATTTACTCTCCACAAATGGTGCTGGGAAGCAGAGCAGGGGCCTCCAGGGCTGGGTGGGGGGAGGGAATTTCATGGGCTGAAAACTCCTGAATGCACACTTCAAACAGATGCAGATTGCTTTTGTTTTGTAGAGTCAATTGCAAGATTGACTTTTCAAAAAGAGCAAAACTCCCTACCTGTGAATGACTCGATAAGCTTTACCAACAATTAGCTTAAGAAGCTTGCAAATGTGTATTTAACATATTTGTCATAAGTAATGTTCTTTGTGGTTCTCCTATGAGGTCTGCTTGCACCCTGCTGAGGAAATTATAATGTTCCTGTGATATGTGGGCACCAGGAATGTTGAGGGAAAGAGGCCGAGTCCTGACGTCACTGAGTGGCTATGTCATCAGAGACCCAGATGGAGAAATGGTGTTTGAATGAGTATCTTCAGCTGCGTTTGAGAAGAGTCTGAGAATTAGCAAATTGCTGGCATAACATGCAGCACACCCGTGAGGACACCTCAGAGGAAATCCCACAAGACGTGGCCTTGATGGAGCAGCCTGAAAGAGCGAGGAGTGGCAGGCAAGAGGACAGTAAGAGAGCCCAGCATAAGACTACACCTCTCTGTTAAGTGGGATCCTCTTCTGGGAAATTTCTTCATCCATGTCCTGTGTATCGGTCAGCAAAAGCTATTTTATGCTGCTCTAACAAATAACCCTCCACACCTGCATGTCCATACACGTAGCTTGCTACCTCTGTCCTAGATCTTCTCTGCATTTGCACTCTAAGTCCAGCACCTTCCATGCTGTAATCTGCCACCTGGGGCTCATGGCTCCCAGGTCCCTGTGCTGAATCGCTATGACAGATATGTCGGGCCTTGCCCTACTTCTCGCTCCACTAGCCTGAACCCATCCATGATGCCCAGCCTAACTCAGAGGAGGATGGGAACTGATGTCCACACAGAGTAGACAGTGCAAAGAACACGCAGCCCTGGCCTGCACAGGCCTTCACGCCCGGCTGGCCACATGCTGGGCGTCCCCCTGCAGTCACTTCAACAATGAGCTCTGCCCCTCACACAGTCACGGGCACTCACCTGCCACCCAAAAGCCTTCCGTGAGGGGTGATTTTTAAAAGGCGAAAAGGATGTGCTTGTGGACAGGCCAGCTGGTGACCTGCACCACCCAGCAAGACGGGGGACACTGTGTAGGGTGCGGGGCTGGAAGTGCTGCGTCCTCACTAACTGTGGGTCCTCGCTCACCTGGAGGCCTAAATCAGAACACCTGACCTTTGGACACTGCGGGCGGATTCCTGTGCACCTGCTGGGTCCCCCCACGTGTCTGGACTGAATGTTTGAGTGCCCCCCAGACTGTTAAAATCCATTCCCTGAGGTGACGTGTTAGAAGCAGTGCCTTTGGTAGGTGCTGGGGCCGTGGTGGAGCCCTCATGATGAAATTAGTGCCCTTCTAAAGAGAGGCTGGAGAGCAGTCTCTTCATCCTGCCCCCCTGAGGCCCCTATAAGAAAACAGTCATCTGCACCAAGGGATGCTGCCACCCTCGTCTCAGCCCTCCAGAACTTGGAGAAATAAACAGCTGTTGTTCACAAGTGCCCCATCCACGGTACTTAGCTGGACGGGCCAGTCACCCTCCTCTCCTGAGACGGGCTCCTCAGCCTGTCCTCCTGATGCGACCCGAGGAGCGCGAGCACCGGCCTGTGAGCCGGCACCCAGGGACGCCGAGGGGCCGTTAGCGTCGCGTCCACTGTGATGTTGTTGTTGTCACTGTCCTTAGCATCGCCATTACTTTCCAGGCTTCCTCCTTAGGAAGGTCATGCCCTCTGTGGCTCCGGCATGGCTGTTGAATTTCCCCTCGGCCCACTCAACTTGAGCACATGCCTCCCACCCCTCCCTCTTAATGAGGAAAATATAAGTCAATGAGCTTGCAAATGAGCCCCGGATGCTTGTGGGGGGGACGCCAGGGCAGTGCGCTTGGAGCCTGGTGAAGACGTCTGTAATAGAGATTAAGGAAAGCGTGCCGTCCTTTGACTCTACCGTTGCCCAAGCCATAGGGCACGCATGGGGCTCGTCCTTAGACTTGAACTCCCCCCTCCAGTGGCCATTTACCATCTCCCAGGCAATTACTCTGAAGGAAGGCACGCAGCTCCACTGTCCGGCCGAATGCTGAAAAGCTTGACTTCCTGCAGAGAGCCCGGTGCCAGGCCTGTCTCCTTCAGTTGTTCCCACTGTTCCTCCTGGTGAGATGCCTGGCAGTTCTGGGTCTTCTGTGTCCTATAGAATGGAAATCATAGAGGAAAGCGACATTTACTGTGTTCCTTGTATGTGTTGAGCCTTCTTACATTGGCATACATGTTCTCTAATCCTCAAAACAACTCGGGGGTAGGCATCACACCCATTTTGTAGGTGAGAAAACCAAGGTTCAGAGATTGCGAACCAAGTCAAGATGAAACTCTAAGTCCATGGTCCTTGTTATATACCTTGCTGTCCCTCAGAGGCAGAGTGGGGCTGTGATAGGACCCAGGGACCAGTGGAGAGATGGTGGGATTGTACGTGTTTCTCATGTGACCTCAAGTTCTGTGGCCAAAGAGCTTGTGAGACGTAGTTTAGGCTCAATTCAATCTCAGTGTTAATGACATCATGCTCAGGGTGAGGAAAGCAGGAGTTGAAAGGGGAGCGTGAACTTGGCTTTCAAGGCATCCTTGATCTCACTGAGATCACCCTTGGTAAATAGGCACCAGGCTCCAATCCTGGCAGGGCCATGGAGCACGTTCCAAAGTCTGGCAGTGCAAGTCCATCTCAGCTCCTGTAGAGAGCCCGAAACATAGGGGAAAGGGCATGAAATCACAAAGATGAAGACAGCCGAAGGATCAGAACAGATGTTGGCGGCCAGTTGCTGGAGGAGAACAGGGATAGAGGCACTGAACTAGGCAACCGGGATGGGACTCAAGAGTGTGCCGGTGGGGAAGGCAAGCAAAGTGACCCATCCTCAGGTCCCTGGAAGAATGTGAAAAGCTGAGGTGTGAAGCCCGAGGGAGCTGGGAGGGTGGGGAAAGGGACCGCGGCTGTCTTGGATCTTTACAAAGAGGAGGCAGGCTGCACCCTTCCCCTCAGCTCAGCACCCATCAGCAATGCCACCCCGTATCCCATAGGAGACTCCAGGTCTTCTTCCTGGGGATATGGAACTAGATAGTGTCTTGATTGGGCTCTTGAATAGAACAAACTGTAGAGTATCTTGCTGACAATGAAGGTCCCATGCTCAAACCCTGAGACCCTACACAATGAGCCCTGGACTTCTGGAAGCTAGGCTTGTGCCCCCGTGTGGACTGAGGATGTTCTGTGGGTGCCTACTGACTCCAGAGGAAGGCCCACAGACATGGACAATTAAAGGTCCATTAATAAAAAAGCCATGTGCCACGTTGTCATGATACATTGGGTGCCCTCTGGCTGAGCATACAATGTTCTATTAACTCTTTGTGATTGATTCACAAGCTTAAGCAGACTTCCAAGGATGCTCAACTTAAAAAAAAAAAAAACTTCTAGTGTGAATGAAAGAGGTAAAAGCAAATGTAATCTGGGATTATAGGTGTAATCCAAGATCTTTGGAGGCTGAGACAGGAGGATCCCAGGTTTGAGACCAGCCTCAGCAACTTAGTGAGACCCTGATAAAAAATAAAATAAAAAGGGCTAGGTGTAGCTCAGAGGTAGTGTGCCCCTGGGTTTGATCCCCAGTAGCAAAAACAAACAAGCAAGCAAAAAAACTCCCACCACCACCAAAACAACACAGAAAGTCTCTGGAAGACAGGAACCATTGTAAACTGAATGAACTGGAGAGAGTAATGCAGAGGGTAAACAATGTCAACAAAACCAATGCCAAATTGTGTCCTGGTAGAGTAATGCCACGAGAAAGAGTACCAGACACTAGAGAACTAAAAATTAGTGAGCACAAAAATGTAACACAACAGAACGTTTTAAAATAAAGAAATTTAGCCAGGTGTGGTGTCACACGCTTGTAATCCCGGGACTTGGGAGGCTGAGACAGGAGGATCGCACAGGTCTGAAGCCAGCCTCAACACTTAGTGAGGCTCTCAGCAACTTAGTGAGACCCTGTTTCCAAATAAAGTATGAAATAGGTCTGGGAGTAGAGCCCCGAGGTTGAAAGCCCTGGGCTCCACCCCCAGCACCACCAAAAAAAAAAAAAAGAAGAAGAAGAAGAAAGAAAGAAAGAAAAGAAAAAAGAAAAGAAATTTCCCAGGAAGTAGAACACAATAACAAAGAGACATAACTAAGACTAGTCCAGGAAGTCGAATGTTCAAATAATGACGCTCCCAGAAAAGCAGGAACTGAAACTGGGAGGAGAGGAAATGAGCCAAGAAGCAATTCCAGGAAACCGGCTTGCAGGCGATGAGCCGATGGTGGGTGCTGCAGGAGTCGGGAGAAGAGCCCGGAGGCTTCGGGAAGAAAACAAGCAGGACAAATGGTGCAATAGTGGCGCCGGTCTTCTCGGAGGCAGCTCCAGTACCTGGAAAGCAAAGGATTTCTGAATATCTTAAGGGGGAGATTTCTTTTTAAAATTATAGACCCAGACAATCACAAATCATTTTGATAGTGGATAAAGACTTACCTCCGAGTTGAATTCTTTTCCCCTCCACTCATTTTGAGGAAGCTCCTTATGAACAAGAACATAAGTGCCAGGCAGGCACGGTGGCACATGCCTGGAATCCCAGCACTTGGGAGGCTGAGACAGGAAGGAGTGCAACTTGAGGCCAGCCGTAGCATCTTAGTGAGGCCTTGTTTCAAGATAAAAAATAAAACTTAAAAAAAGGCTGGTGGCCGGGCGTGGGAGACTTGGACTTGGAAGACTGAGACAGGAGGATCGCAGGTTTGAGGACAGCCTCAGCAAGTAATGAGTCTCATCAACCTAGTGAGACCATTTTTCCAAATAAGAAATTAAATCTGACTGGGACTGACGCTCGAAAGTAGAATGCCTCTGGCTTTAACCCCTAGTGACCCCTCCGACTAAAAGGGCTGGGGGTTTAGGTTGAAGGTAAAATCCCCAGTACATAAATAAATAAGTTAATTAATTAACTAATTAACACAAATGGAGGAAGAGGGTCATAGGTTCCAGGTAACCGAGAATCCCACGCAGAGGACAGCTGATGTGTCCCCCATGACACTGGGGTTCAGGAACTCTGGCGGTGGTCAGGAGCAGTCCTTCTGCACGGCAGCAGAGCTGGGGAAGAGTTGAACAGGAACGGCTTCAGGAAGGAAAACCAGCTCACAGACCTGCCTAGGTGCCTCCCACACTCTGGGAGAAACTCCTGCCAGCATGCACGGCTGAATTAGTGCAGGCCCATAAGCAAATTAAATGATACCAACTCCAGGAGAAACAAAGGTGCATCAGAGAAGGGAGCCGGGGCAAGCACTGACGCAGCCACTGGAGGCACAGAGTCAGCGCGAGCGCCGCTGGCTACCCTGGAGGACGCCGAGTGCGGGAGCCCAGAGAACCACATCCTGGCCTCTGTTGTTGGCAGTCAATAGATTTCATCTTTCCCTGAAAGAGCGAGGCGCCTCGGCATAAGCAATGTGGAAATGGGGAGTTAAGTGCCAGAAGAGACAGCTCCGAGTGCGGAGAGCAGCTTTTTTGGGAAAATGCAAAGGCCGTGCCCTTGAGGAGGCCGAGGCACAGTCCTCTTCCGCGGGGGAGTTCGGGCTCAATTGAGAATGTGACGAAGGGTGAGCAGAGCACAGATCACCTGGTTACAATAAAAGCTGCAGTGGGTGGAGGGGTCCCTGGGGTCAGAGCTAGAGTAGTTCTGCTCCCGCCGGGCTCAGTGGTACACATGTGCAATCCCAGGACTCGGGAGGCTGAGACAGGAAGAGCTCAGGTTCAAGGCCAGCCTCAGCAACTTAGCGAGACCCTGTTTCAAAATGAAAAATAAATAAAATAGGGCTGGGGGTGTAGCTTGGAGGTAGAATGCCTCTGGGTGTAATCTCTAGTACCCATTGTACTGCCCCTTTCCATGACCCGCCCCTCAGCCCAGAGCGAGAGCAGTTTGCCCAGGGAGAGCTTCCCAGCTCAGCCACCCACTCACCCAATGGGAGGAAGAGGCAGAGCTCACCCTGCAGCCTCCTCAGCTCCTGGTGAACCGTCAGCCCGTCCAACAGAGGGACCAGTGACTGTCACGCCAAGCACAGGCTTCGCTTCATATTCTCAGGGAGATGTAAACAGCAGCGATATTTGGGGAAGAATCTTTCTCCTGAAAACTGAAAAAATGGAGAGTCATTGTCCCCTCTCCTGAGACCTAAGAGCAGGAAGGGTTTGAACCAGAAGTTTCTGTTTTCATAAGTAAAACTGAGCACAGGGCTGTTTTTAATAAGACTACGGATTCATTTGGAGAAAAGCACTGAAAATAGTTTTAATGAAGTAAAATGTAAGTTGTTGTAGGATGATCAGGAATTTTCTGATGAACCCGTGCCAGACAGGACTGTGAAGAGCACGGTCTATTAGCACGGCACCCCAGGAAGGGTGGTACAGGTGGACCAGGGGGTTCTTGGGTGGGAGCAGCGAGGCTCAACATGGGACTCTGAGGAGCCAGTCCATGTTAAGAAGGACCATGTTTGCAGGATCTGCTGAGGACTTGGGCCTTATCCTTTCGTGTGTGTGTGTGTGTGTGTGTGTGTGTGTGTGTGTGTGTGCATGTGCGTGTGTGGTTAGGGTCAGATTTGGATTTTAGAAAGTTTATTTTTTTCCAGCATTGCAGGGGATCAAAGGTCCACAGGTGGAAGACAGAGAGACAGGTGAGGGGAATGTGGGAATCTTCCAGGTGAGCAGATAATTTGTTCACAGCAGCAGGGGCAGCAGCAGCAGCAGCAGCAGGCCCAGTCAATGATCACAGCTGTTCAGAGCCTGGTGACTGTGGAATGTGGCTGACCATCCTGAGAAGCATATGCTGAAGGCAGCTTGGCGCCCGGGAGTAGACTTCTCTACCACCGCACTGGCAGTAGTAGGAAGTGCCTTTCTGCCTGGCCAGTATGGTGGTCCCAGATTTGAGATGCCTGGGCACTGGGCACGGCAAGTCACCAAGGGCGTGTCAGGGCCCCAGCTAGCTACTGTCACTGACAGGTTGGCTCCTTGAAGCAGACATCTGGGGACCCACATGGAAACACTGATTGCCAGGAAAAGTTCTCCGGAGAAAACTAGACATGTCTGAAATGGCTTTGGGAGGAAGGCACAGCTATCCTGCAGTTTAGAGCAGGACTAGGGAATGAATGAAGTGTTTGGAGGCAGAGATTAGAAAGTTAGTGTGGAAAGGCAAATAGCAAGAGCCTGCAGTGTGGAACTCAAAGGAGGGAGCAGAAACAATCTGGTGATGTCGAAAAGGTCTGGGATGAATTGGGAAAGTCCTTGGGTGACAGGATAAAGAGCTACGGGTCCATTCCCAGGCAGCAAGGAGTCATTAAGCGAGCTGAAGTGCTGAGCGGGCATGGCCAGGTTTGCATTTTATACACTGTGGCCCAGGCAGTAATGTGGAGTGTGGATTAGAGGCGACGGAACTGAGATAGACTGAAGCTGTTTGGAAGACTCTCCGCAGTCCAGGTGAGCAATAGCACTGGCCTAAATTCTCTCAGCAGCCACGCTGTGAGGGAGGAAGGCTGGCAGGGATGATGGAAAGACAAGTACCAGGCAAAAGTGGGCTTTATAGGGATTGAATCTGGAGTGTTAGTGAGGAATCACTGGGCCACTTGGGAGTAAGTAGGTTTAGACAGTATGGTTCAAGAAAAAAGGAGGGAGGTGCTGAAGGTCAAACCTAGAATTAATGTAAGACCTATTCCAAGAGGCACTGCCAGCTGAGTTCACATCAAGAGATTTTTCTATTTCTCCATTGCTGGGCAAAGAATCACACTATCAGTCTTGCTGTGTCCCTGAAGCCCAGCAATGATTAGTGCTCATCAGATGTTAGAAGCCTTATTTTATTATTGTTTGACATTCTCAAAGGACAGGAACTCCAGCCCAGACAACAGCCCTGGCTTACACATTAGTCAATTTCGTTCCATTCCAGCTGGATAGGGTGGCTTTCCTCAGCCGCACATCCTCTCTGAAGTTGGAAGGGGAAAAAATCCACTCCCAGGCTGAGAGGAAACAGCCAGAAGAAAATGGACTATCTCCAAGGTTCTGTGTGCCTGGCCACAGTCCTGTGCACAGGCAGAACAATGAGCTCCCACATTACGCTATTTCTGGGATTTGAAAAGGGCACCAATGTCCAGACACTTACTTTAAAGATATCAATTCTTCTAGGGAAAAATGAAAGAAACTGAGAAACGTGTAATTATATGCTGCTGAAATTAACAGAGATTGTGACAGTAACTCGCCCATTTGGAAGAGACGGCAAAGAGAAATACTTCTGGAATACCCACTCTATTCCAGGTGCCAGAGGTATCTCACCTATACCCAGGGAGCTAGATAGCAATGTCCCCATCTTACCAAACAGAAAAGTTAAGCTACAGAACATTTAAGTAACTTGCTCACTCTCAGAAGTACTGATCTGCAGATTTGTAATTCACCCCAGCATGCTTTGGGGATAGAAATCTCAAGATAGAAATATCCTAAAGATGCAGAATATGGGGAATCAAGATTTTGGTGAACGGAGAGATGGATTCCAGAACATGGATGTATCCCCTGTCAAAGTCCAGGGGCTGCTTGGGAATGACTGGGGTTCTGCAAAAGGACGGGGACTGTAAAATCAGAGAATTGAAATCGTGGTTACCATCTAGTCCTGGCTCCGTTTAAATCTAAAACCTCCCCACAACACATTCAGAGCCAGAGCCAGCGCCCCTCCCTGCGCCTTGAGCACTGGCTTGTAACAATTCTGGGCAGCAGCTGCAGCCGGTTTAACCATGTTCATTCCCTTCCTTTGTGTGAGCAGCAGCGGAGGCGTGGGCTGAGAGGGTGGGGGTGGGTCTGATAGATGACTCACTGGGAAAGCAACTTCATAAGTGCACTGGGATTAAGACAGAAGATGCTCGAAGCCCTCCTACTCGCTCACGGTTAATGTCGAAGTGCACCGGAGCCTTAGCTTTATTCACTTGACTCTGACGGCTGCATTTATGAGTTGTAAATCTACTGGGGAAGAGCGAGTTCGAGGCGACAGATGACTGTAATGGTTTCTCTAGTTAATGCGCTCAGAAATGGAGTATTCCTGCCATTTGAGATCAGCAAACTCGCCTTGAATGCATAGGGAGAACACAATTAAAAAAAAAAAAAAAAACTTCAGAACCTTGGACAGAGCTCCGTTCTCCGGCCTGCTTAGGCTAAGGGCCCTGCGTCAGCACGCTGGACAGGGACCTTTCCAGTCTAGAGTAGTTCTGTTTGGGTGGATGCTAGTGCAAAGGATTCCTGTGACCAAGGAGGAGATGGGGTTGGAGTGGGGGAAGTAAGGGACAGTTAGGAATGGTCTCTGGACTTCCGAGGCTCTGTAGATTAAGGGAGGTGGGAGTAGATGACAGGTTGGCTCCAAAAAATGCCCAGCTCAAATAGCATTTGCCTGTATTTTTTGGGGGGGCCGAATGGGGGGTCTGGGAATAGACTCCAGGGGCATTCGACCTCTGAGCTACAGTCCCTGCCCTATTTTTAGTCTTTAATTTTTGAAACAGGGTCTCACTAAGTTATGGAGGGCCTCACTAAGTAGCTGAGGCTGTCCACGAACCGTGATCCTCTGGTCTCAGCCTCCCAAATGCTGGAATTACAAGCGTGCCCACCACACCCGGTGTACATTTGCCTGTTCTTTGACAGAGCTGCATTTTCATAAAACAAAAACAACTCCCTCTCGTACCTATAAAGGCAATCACAATGAAACGTAGTCTCCATATACTTTTGTCCCTAAAAATGGCCCTGTGAGTTGGGTAGAGCCAGTGCTGGCTGCAGAGATGAGAAGCTAGAGGCCTGCAAGCTTTCCAAGATCACTCAGAGGCTCAGGGCAGGGCGAGAATCAGAATTCAGGTCTCACACACAGCACTTGCTCTCAGGTGATGATGATAGGGTGGTGTTGGCACAGGTAGGAAGGGTGGCTTGAGATGCCAGGGCCCTCGGAGTGTTCACAATGGCAAGTTCTGCATTAATAATGGAAAGCTGTCACCAGAGGTCTCATTCTAAAACACTAATTCCATCATGTCACTCCTGGGTGTAAAGCCCTTGAAAGGCTCCCCATGGCCCACAGGATAAGGTAAAAGATCTTAATAAGATGTTCAAAGCCCTTTGCAGTCTGCCCCCAACCTGCCCCTCCAGCACCAGCCCCTGCTACGCCATCTCAAGCATCCCAGTTTCCAGAGCCAAGAAATTAAGTTATTATGCCACAGAAATACCTCTGTTCCCTGCGTCTCTGCACACACTGATCTTCCTGCCTGAAGGGCTCTCCTGCTCCTGAACCGTCCCTGCTCTTGCCTAGGGCATGCGATTGGTGGACTCTGACTCTAACCAAAACTCTCTGGCAACACGCCATCCTCTCTGAAGCTCTTGCGGTCCAGCAGGCAGACTTGAAGTTTCTGCTCTGTGCTCTGCAAGACTCTGTTCTTATCTCAGTCGTCACATTTATCACACTATACTCTAATTATCTGGGCACATTACTTTCTTCTAAAATAAGCTGTGAGCACCTCCAGGGCAGGAACTCCAGCTGATTCGTCTCTGTTTACTCTGCCAGCGCAAAGATGCACACGCTCACAGGGGGCGTTGGCAAAATGAGAGCCTGGGACCAGCAAGATGGCTCACAAAGATGAAACCACGACAGAGGGCCCTGACCTTTATGAGGTGCCTCTGAACTGCCTGAGGAGTCTAGCATCTGTCAGCCCAATACCAGAAGTCCACTGTCTGTGGGGACCGCTAGCTATTCGCGTTCTCTGACCCACTCCAGTGCTCTGGTCCTGGGTCCTGGTATCTGTCCAACTCAGAAGGGGACTGAAATCCCCAGTGGTAGATCTGGCCACTCGGTCCTCTCAGGCTGCTCCCAGTAGAGATGGACTCACCTAGCTACCTATCCTTTTCCTTGTCTCACCATGAGCATGATGAATACTCACATTATTACAGATGAGATTCCTACAATAACTCAACACACCTTTAATGAACACTGGCTAAGGTCTGCTCACAGTGCCAGCTGTGTGCACTACTGAGATAAACAAGCCGTAGCTGGTTCCTTTGTAGAAATTCCTGAGGTAAGGAATACAAATGCTCATGGCCCACATAAAAGAGGAAGGATGGGCAGGGGACAGGCGCAGGGAGGATGGGTCTAGTCTGAGAGTTAGGGAAGGTCCCCCAGGAAGATGGCATGCATCCGCCCTCCATAGCTTCAAGTTCCACACGGACAGATTCAACCAATCATGAATCGAAAGTAATTTTAAATGCATCTCTACTGAGCACGTATGAACTCTTTAAAAAAGAACAATCCTCTAAATGATACGGCATAGTAATTATTTGCATAGCATTTGCGTTGTATTAGGCATTATAAGTAATCTAGAGATTATTCAAAATATATGGGAAGATGTACATAGGTTATATGCAAATACCCTGACATTTTATATACGGAAGCTGAGCATCTGTGGATTTTAGTATTTGTAGGGGCCCTGGGACCAGATCCCAGTGAATAAGAGGCCAGAGGCCGACTGCATAAGCAGATCTTGAAGCTCAAGGCTCGGGTGGGCCTGCACAGGGAGCAAGGGAGCACTCTCTGAGCGCCTCATTCCTTGAAGATGCTCTCATTCCTTGAGGACTCCTGAGCTTCTTTTGAGATGCAGCCTTTTGGACTTTCCCTCTCAGTCTGTGGCTCTAACAGGATAGGAAGCCAGTCGAAGTCACCTCTATTTAGAGGAGATTCTAAAGGAAACACTTGGCTGAGGGTGGGGACAAAAGAGGGAGGGGACTGTGTTCCCAGAACTCATTAAACCAGCCCCCTCTGACTCTGGGGTACAGTTCTAATTCCCCTCACTTTAGGGATGCCATGCCTTAACGCCTTCATCACGGCTAGACTCAGCTGCTAATGGGTGTGTAATTTGGGGGATAATGCAAAATCTGTTAACAATCAGGGCTCCGGGTGTTCCAGCAGCTGAAAGAGTAGGGCACACCTGGTCTAGGCTGCCATGCTGATCTGCCACGCTCCTGCTCCCCAGCACTCACATTTGCAGGGCGGGGTGGAATGGTCCCATTGCAAATATGTGGGCCTGAATGAATCCAAATGTGTTTTGTGTGTACTTTTCTCAGATACGATACTTGCAACACCCTCTTAGGCAGGCAGACCACGTGTAATTGCTTCCACCACATGGACAATGTGACTGAAGCTTGGACAGGTGGGCAGCTTGGCCAGAACCAAAGGCTGGAGAAGATTGTTTTCTCCCAGCGAAAGTCACTGCTCTCTGTAACAAGATGTTACTATGGAAGAAAACCCAGATGGCTCCTAGCTCAGCGCTCACACCTCTATGGAACTGCTTCCTTAGTGACTCCTGTGGATGCCAGACTCTATGCTGAGGACAGGGACTCTGCCCCTCCTGTTGGTCTCTGCATACCGGGACCCAGCCTGGAGCAGAACAGGCAGATGGATGGCAGTCTGAGAAATGGAAGACTCAGACTCCAATCCCAGAGCTCACCTGACCAGGACAAGGCTGTGAGTGAGGCTTCCGGCTGTAACTCAGGTCCCCCATCTGGAAAATAGGAATGCTGCACGAGAAAACCCACAGAAAGCACCTGCCATTTCAGAAAGACACGGGCTCCGATTCCTGTATTTCTATTTATTGCTGGGCTACCTGATGGAGGTTACTTAATATTCCTAGTAAGGGATATTAATAAAGATATTAAGTAACCAGCTTCAGCTTCCTCCATCTGAATAACAAAGAATGGAAAGATACCTCCTCTTCCACTGAGAGATAGCGATAACATAAAACAACCTATCTGAGTCGCTCGACATACTGCATTTAGTGAATTTCAGCTACTTTGAGCCGACAACAGCCATACAAGGAAGACTCTCCACACCCCATCTTAATGAAGCCTCACAGCTTCATGATCCACCCTTCGCCCCCCATTCACCTAAAATGCTGGCACTCAGGGGATGGGGAGATACGTTGTCCCTCAAGCCTGCTGCCAGTCTACTGAGAGAGATAAATGGCACCCATGCACAGGCCCACCATTCCCCCCTCTTGGCTTCCTCGACAGAGGAAGCAATCTCTGAAATGCAGAGATTGGAAAAAAATAGGGATGAAGGAGAAAGAGCAGGGAGGGAGATGCAAGGCCGTATCAGTTTGCAAAGGAGGATGATTCGAGTAGAAGCGGTACTAATTTAAATCCCAAAATGACTGATGTATTTTCCATGGTGTTTTATTAATCAGCCTCAGATGGAGCACAATTTGCAAATTTCATGTGGCAGCTATTAAACATTTTCTCCTACGTAAGTAAATGAAAGGGATTTACTAATTCCAACAGACACTTCATGAATCGGTAATGGAGCAAGCGCCTAAACACGGGCGGACATATTGAAGGCGCTCAGAATGCGACATGGCGCTCAGATCCCAGCTAAATTGATTTAATCCCTTGCACGCGCTTGGAGCCCCGCAAGACTTGACAAATATTGATATCGTGGAAGAGGACATCAATTATTGGTAGAAGAATCCAGGTAGAGTGATAATGGTCCCCGAGGGGGGGGAGAGGTAGCCTCCTACTGAGATGGAGGCCGCTCTCCGATGATGATCTGAGATGAACAGACTCCTGCTCAATTTTGCCTCCAAAGCCCTCTCTGCCCCATGCTGCATTGGAAAGATCTCTGTAGGGCAAAAGAAATGCATGTCTCTGGACATTTTCTTCTAAGCAAAACTTCTGTGTAAATTTTACCTTAGGACTATGTGTTAAAATTATTCTTTACACTTCCCAGCTTACAGAGAAGTTTTCTTTAATTTGCTATTGTGGTCCCCAGGTAAGGATTATTATTCCCATGTGTTGAAAGAGGAATTAGAAACATAAAGAGTAAAGAATTTGTTGAGTCACACAGACCAGGCAGAATTGGACAAGATACCTATCAACTCTACTAGTCAGGAGTCCTCAGACACAGAGGACCCACACACCACTGGTGGAACCCTAGGACCTCAGAACCTTGGAAAATAGAGAGAACTTTTACTTTGCATCTCCAAGGCTTTGTTTTTGTGACCAGAAGGATAATTACTTTCTTCTTCATGACCTAGTTTACTTATCTCTAAAACAAGAGCCCTGGAATTAGAAAAAGCCCCAACAGAAAGATCTTAAGTAGCACATGTTTTTTTTCTCCCCAGAGGGATATTTTATTGGAAATAAGTGTGAAGAGATGAGGGTGAAGGATGAGGAGACTCTCACACGTGTGCAGCAGAAACCCTGTTCTCCCCCGGGAACTTCCCGCGCTCGGGGTCTGCGGGTGGGCTGCAGCGTGGCTGCCTGGGTGCTCTTCTGACTCCCTCACCAGCTTGTTGCCACTCACTCAAGTCCAAGTTCGTCCTCTGACCTCACAGGCACATACTTAGCATCTGCTTTTGTCAGGCAGGGAGGATGTGATGAGAACCAAGTCCTCTGCTCTCCAGAGTCACCCAGGGACAGGTGGGTTGTGGGTGACATGAAGAGAGGATCTTCCTTTAACCCACTGAACCCCATCTCATGCCATTTCTTATGACTCACATCAGAGTTTCATTTCAAGTTTAAAACTATAGTAAACATAATGCTTATAAGGTAACCTTCCCATCCCTGTCTTCCTGAGCACTTCTGCAAAGCCTTCAAAGCCTTGTTCAAGGATTTCCCCCACCACAGAGCCTGTGCCCCCATCTTCCACTCTGCTGGACTTTTTTCCATCCAGGCCCATGATGTACCTTATGAGCTTTCAGTGAAGCATAAGTCATCTTTTCCATTTGGCTCTGAGTCATTTGGACGGAACAAAGACACAACTTGCTCCTTATAACTCAGTCTCAACCGCTGCAAATATTAGTTGGAGGAGGTAGGTCATCGAGTGTGTGGCCTTGGGGATTATGTATGTTCCTCATTCCCCACCCACCTCTCTCCTTCCCACTGCCATGTCCTGAGCTCCACAGATGTCACTCTGACTAACATGGACTGAAAACTCCAGAAATGTGAGCAAATAAATCCTCCTTCCTCTAAGTTGTGGCTGTCAGGTATTTGGGGTGAGAGCAGTGAGATGTTGACTAAAACACCACCCAAGCCTGGCACTAAGAATTGAAGCAAACATTAGACACAGCCCAGCCCCTGCCAAGTCAACACAAATCTGCACACTCAAGGCCTGTTTACCCAAGTTCCTATTCTCCAATACAACATGCCAGGCTTTCAACAAGCAATATAAAAGCAAGCCAGAAAACTTTTAAAAACATAGTCTGAAGAGAAAATGTAAGCATCAAAACCAGACACAGATATAGATAAAGGTTAGAATTACCAGGCAGGAATCTGGGCATGGTAGGACATGCCTGTAATACCAGTACTTGGGAGGCTGAGATAGGAGAATCACAAGTTCAAGGACAGCCTTGGCAAGTAGTGAGACTCCACTCCTGGGTTAAATCTCCAGTAACACACACACACACACACACACACACACACACACACACACACAGAATCATCAGGCAGGAAATTTAAAATAACTATGACTAATACATTAAAAGCTCTAATGGAAAAAGTAGACTGCAGGCAAAAACAGGTGTGTAACGTAAGCGGAGACGGAAATGCTAGAGATAGAAAACACTATAACAAAAATAAAGAATGTCTCAGATAGGCTCCTTAGTTGAGTGGGGATAGCCAAATAAAGGATTAGTGAGCAATAGAAACTTTACAAACTAAAAGAGGGGAAAAAAACCAAAACTGGAAGCACAGAACATTGAGAACTGTGGGCAATATAAAAAGATCTAACATGTGTGTCGGACTACCAAAAGAAGAAGACAGAATGGAGGAGGAGAAAGATAGAATTAATAAGAGGTCTTGCCAGGTGACCCTGGGTCACTTGGGGTCACATCCTCACCCCCATCCCTCAAGCCAACAGAGAAGCAGTGTTGAGTTTTCATCAGCTTTGTTACTGGAAGCAGCATCGTCCCCCACGCTGACAAAGTGAGACCTCCCCACACACGGGGCAGCGTTGCCATGCTGGGCACCCACAAGGCAGCCTTCTCAGCGGAGCTCAAGGAAAGAGCCCATCCCCTGCTCTCCTGGCTCTCCCAGCGGCCCTGGACCTGACGAACTGGACACTGACACAAAGGTAAGGAGAGCCTAGGTCCAAAGTTTAAATCAGAAGCTTGCCAATTTTTTTTTAGCCAAATACCATATTTTTCTTTGCTGCAGTGTACTGTACATATGCAGTCCTGCACGTTTTCTCATCCTGACCTCACAGTGCCTCAGGAGGAAGGTCTCCATCTACGTCCATCTTATGGAGGAGACTTGGTGGGCGCGGCCCAGTGGCTGGCCCAGAACTGTGTCCAGAGGTTGGCTCTGTATTCATTTCCCCTTGCCCTTGCCGGGTGAGCTTTCTGCAGCAACTGGGCTGGGAAGAGTGGGCTCTCTGCAGAGACAGGCCCCGCCCATCTGAGACGCAGCTCCTTGTTTTATTGAACTTTGTTGACTGTAACATTTTGCACCAAAAGAGCTCTCTCTGCCAAACACTACCCAGATTCATGCATGATTTACCAGCTAATATCACAAAAGCAATGTACACAAAGCAGCCCTCCTCCTGCCCGGCCCCTGCTGCCTCAAAGGCACAGACAGCACTGCCAGCTTCTCTTGTTCTACATGTTTGGGTCATTCTCATCACCTCTGGCTCTGCCATCACCCGTACTCACGACCTCTGTGACCAAACCTGAGCATCACTGGCAGGAGAACAGACC
Organism: Muscardinus avellanarius; assembly: GCF_963383645.1. NCBI lineage: Eukaryota > Metazoa > Chordata > Mammalia > Rodentia > Gliridae > Muscardinus > Muscardinus avellanarius. The sequence continues at coordinate 2,466,519 of NC_137789.1, forward strand.
AAGTTCATCCCCTACCGGTCCAGTTAAAATGAAGAACGGACAAAGGATCCGTGTTATTTGCCATATTAGATTCAGGCACCCCCGTTCCCTTCTCAGCCTCTCTGCCCTGAGTCCAACCCCAAAATTTATGCCATCTTCTCTATTAATTACTCTCCGTCTCTGGAAGCATAATCGGATTTGCTCATGAGCACAGCTCGCTCCTCATGCTTCCCTTACCCTGTGTGTCTTGACATCCCTTTTCCTTCCACCTCTTAGCTTCTGTCCTTAACCAGCTCACCTCTGCTTCAGCCTGTCTCTTACTCAGTAGCCTCTTGCGTGGGAGGAAGTCTTGGGCAGAGTTGACAGGACTTATCTTCTGCCAGTGAGTAGAGGCTGGGCACCTGTGCAGGAAGAATCCAACGGCTCCTGAAGAGGAGCTGTCTGTGGGGTGGCCAGGCCAAGGGTGAGCCGTGTCTGGAGAGTCAGCCCGCGAGAAAGGTGGCATTGCACCATTTAGGAGAGTAGGGGGCCTATTTTGCATGAAAGACATTAAATATGGACTAAGTAGGAAGTCCAGGGCACACCTTTTAGGGCATGCACTGAGGCTGGTGGGCGCACCTGCAAAGAGGTCCAGGTCAAAGTCAGGCAAGAAGAGAACACATTTCTGTGGGATAGGGGATGGGGGTCTCCAAAATGGAGGTCCAAGAAGGGGAAAAGGAGGCCAACAAAATGATCAGACTCCCCACCTGTGGACAGATCATCTGAAAATAAATTGGCAAAAGCCAGGAGCCAGGAAGAGCGGACCATTCCTCAGTGGCAGGTTCTAGAAATCACCAGCAGCCACACATCTCATCTTCAAAGTGAAAATCGTAATGGCTGTCCTGCCTTCTGATGGAGCCGTCACAGACACACACTGAGAGGCCAGGAAAGCGGCTGCTTAGCCCTGGGGGAACTCTTCCCAGGACGTACTCCTTGCGCTCCTGGAAGACGCAGTTCCCACGGCCACACCATGGGAGAGCCCGCTTACAGGAGTCCCCGGGTGCCTGGTTGCAGGAGGCCCTTCTACTGCGTGGTCCCCGGCCTCCACCCCCTGTCCTCGGCACCTTCGTAACCTGCCATGAGCAGCTGCTGCGCCTTCCTCCCACCACACCCTGCGCTGTCAACACAGTCACCTCCGCTTGGAGAGGCCCTCCCTCGTCCTCCAGGGCCCCCTTCCCCACTCCACTTCCTTCAAGAGCTTCATCTCCTTCCTCTGCAGAGATGCGTGTGCATGCCCTGCCCAGGGCTCACTCGGCACCTTTACATCCCTTCCTGGGGCTCACCCACAGCTGTCTTTGCGCTATTGCCTCTGTGTCCACCCAAGACCTTCTTGTGCTCACACCTTCTCCCCAGGAGAAGTGATCCATGCAGTGATGCTCAGAGTCTCCGTGGGCTGTATTTGCTCCCTGCTGAGTGCCTTGGGTTTCCCTGGGAAGGCACCACCCAATTTCCAGCAGCCAGACTCCAAAGCTTGGAATTACCTTAGTCTCTTCCTTCTCCAAGCCCCAAGAACCTCACAGAGTGTGGAAGAACCCTCAAATCTCAGCCAGCACCAGTGGGTGCCCTGTGCTGAGCCTGGCACTGTGCCGAGCCCCGGGGACAGAGCCTGAAGCAGAGGTCTGAGTGTCCACGCCTAGGACCTGGGCTGGGAGGGCACAGCCCCCTGGGCTGGTTGGCCGTGGTGGAGAGGAGTATTGTTTTTTTGCCTCAACCTTCTACATAGCCATCCTGTTCCCTCGGGTGTTCTGTGGAAGCAGTGCCCTGAAGCAATTTGGTTTATTAGAAGAGAAAGGTATAAGTGTGGAAAGTCTGGCTTCCATCCTGCCTTTCCTGTGTCCAGGCCCAGCTGCCTGGGCTCAGGCCCCAGCACTTCACCCTGAGCCCTCCAGCAGTCTCCTGGTTGTCCTGCCCACCTTCAGGCCTGTGTGGCCCGTGTCCTGAGTCTGAGGGGGTGGGGAGAAAGCAAACTGGGCCAGGCCTCTAGACAGGGCTATCCCAGCTCTGGCTAGGACACTGCAGGTGTGGATAAGTCAGTTTCCAACTCAGGCTCTGCCCAATAAGGCTTCCCTGTCATCTCTGCTGGCCTTGCCAACCTTGTCCTCCTGTGCCCACCTCAATACCGCCCTAGCTCCCAGGGTGCGGCACTCTGTCTTCCAATACATGGACTTTCCTACCTGCTTCTAATTGTGCAGTTCCATCCATGGGGAACCCTCTACCTCTCCTATTTGTGTCCCTGCAAAGCAGTTTAGTCTTTCAGTCATCATTCCAAAGGCTCAGAAAGGGAGTTTAGTGCTGATGGCACCTTGTGTGGTTCCCTGTAATTTTCCTGAATCCCCAAGATGAGGTACATATCAGGTACCCCTATCTTGTGATGAAGCATTGTGAACAGTGTGAATGGGGACTGTCATGGCAGTGGCAATGACAGTGGAGATGGTGGTGGCGATGGCAGAGACGATAGCGATGGTGATGGTGGAGGTGATGGTAAAGACAGTGGTGGTGATGATGGTGTAGATAATGGTGGAGATGATGGCGGTGGCAATGGAGGGGACAATGACTATGGGGTGATGGTAGAGATGATGGCAGTGGCAATGGTGGTGATGATGGAGTAGATAATGGTAGAGATGATGGTGGTGGTGATGATGGTAGTGATGGTAGAGACAATGATGGTGGGGTGATGGTAGAGATAATGGCGGTAGCAATGCTGGAGAGGATGTTACACACAATGGCTGTGGCGGTACCAGACAGCAGCTGCTGTGCCTGTCACCCCAGGCCATGCCGATCTCGGGAAAGCCCATATGTCTGCATCCTGAGACCTCCTGAGGGCACATCAGGGATTAATAGCCATACACCGCTGGACCCTCCTCCTCCAGTGCCATCTAATCATCTCATCAGGAGAGGCTGGTGATGGGCAGGTGGCTAATTGTAAACAGATCCCCAGCTCTTGCCTCCCTTTCTTCCTCACAGCATAGACACACACACACACACACACACACACACACACACACACACACCTTTGTGGAACTCCAGCCACAGGCAGAGGATGAGGACTTCTTGGAGAATTCCATACAGCTAAGGCAGCACTCCTGAATTAAGGGGAATTAAACAAGGTCCAGCTGGGGGCTGAATGGAGACAGGCTGTCGGTGCTGCTCTGCACATCTGGATGTTTGTAGCAGCCTCTCCATTTTCCAGGATAAACCGGATTCCTTCCTTAAGTGGTAGGAGGGGCACTGCCAGAGGCCCTGTTGTGGAGGCCTGGGACCACGGCTTTCTCTGCAGGAGGCCATCCTGAGAATGCTGAGCCAGGACACCATGCAGCTACAAAGGTGCTTAGTACAGGTCACCAGTCACTGTCCTTTGTGACCTGGGTTTATCATAGCCCTAAAGAGGTGGCCTATGACTGGGACGTTCCCTGGACTGGGAGGGCTGTTTGCTATTGGTGGCACTGGGGAGAGATGGCTTTATAGAGAAGGATATGACAGGACTTGGGCTGTGGGTACCATGAAGGCTGTGTTGCCCCCACCAGGTGCCCAGCCTCTTCACCCACCCTCACGCCAGCCCCTGCAGCAGTGGCCAGCTCCACACAGATAAGCTTGTCAGTTCAGTGCCCCAGCCGCTGTGAACCCTGACCTCTGCCCATTAAGGGTTGAATTGTGTCCCCCCCCCATTTATATTTTGAAATTCTAACTCCGAAATCTATGAATGTAAACTTATGTAAAAATAGAGGCACTGGGGATATAATTCATGAATTTATGATAAAGTCATTAGTGTGGCCTTAATCCTATATGACTGGTGTCCCCCAAAAAAGGAGAAATCTGGAGACACATGGAGAGACATGGATGGAGATGTCCATGTGAGGACAGAAGGGAGGAGCCTAGAACAGATTCATCCTCTCAACCTTAGAATGATCCATTCCTATGACTCCCTGACCCCTGACTTCTGCCTTCAGAGCCCTGGGACCAGCGGGGTGTGGTTTCTCCCCATGCCAACCCCAAGAGTCCCACTCACCTGGACGTGTACATCATGCTCAATCCTGCTGGACCATTGGGGACATGTGGCCTGGAAGAACCAGGGAGTTAATTCCCTATAGGAAACTATTCCAACAAGGAATGACAGCCAGCACCTGTGGCGCCCCCTTCCATCCCGGGGTGGCCATACTGGGGCAAAGTCATCTGAGCCTGCCCTGGTGCCATGGACTGGGTGTGCAAGGTCCCTCAAGTGCTCCAGTGTTGAGAACATGGTTCCCGGTGTAGGAAAGTTCAGAAGTGGTGCATGGCTGTAAGAGAAGGATCATTTGGGGACTATGTATGCCCTGGTTCTTCCTCTCATTCTCTCAGCTTCTGGCTGCCACGAGTTGAGCTGTGTTCTTCTGCTGTGCCTTGTCATCTGCGTCTGTCTTTGAGCCAGCCAGCTATGGACTGAACTCTGAAACCAGGAGCCAAATGAACCATTCCTCCTCTAAGTTGTTCTTATCATTTCTTGACTTCTTATCATGTCTTGGTGTTTTGATCACAATGCTTAAAAAAAAAAAGCTGACTGAAATACCAGTCATCCCAGCTGGATGGAACCCCAGCTATCTACAGTGGTGACCAGCTCTTCAATACACCCCTCCTTGGCCTTCCTCATCCCCACATCCCTGGTCCCCTCACCAACCACACCCAATGCTTAGAAGGTTGTCTCACCCAATCCTTAGAAGGTTGTCTCAGAGAACTGCATCACAGCCCTGGTCTCCAGCCCAGCACCCAGGGCGATGCAGGCTGAGCTCCACGGACCTTCAGAGGAAAGGGAGCCCACCTGTGACTTGGTCATTTAGAGACAGTTAGGAAGGGGCTTCACCTGCATGCTGCTATAGGGTCACATGAGTCAGGGACATGCTTGTGTTTCCAGTTGTTGTGGCTGGGGCTGCTGGTGACATATCCTTTAATGTTTTGGTAGAGAGAAGGTGTTCAGGCTATATGTTCCAGTAGGGTACAAAGAGATGATGGGCCCTTGCTGGGTCCTGGACAGAGGGCAAGAAGGACAAATAGAGGGTACACTGCTACAGCTCAGAGGTAACTCTGAGACCTAAGGATGGGAGAAGGTTTGCTACATTAAATGCTGTAGACAAATTTGATGTATTCTTATATTGCTGAAAAGATACTGTTTTGACTCTTATATTGGCCAGATTATAAGACACACAATTGATTTAATAGCAGCTTGTCAAGGGCAAAAGAGAAACACTAAGTTTAATGTACACATAAAAGTTTTACTACATTCCTCCTCCCTGCTTCCTCTGAGCAGCACAGCTGGGACCAGAGTCAAGGGCATCTTCTCAGACCCGTCCGGCCAATGGCCATGGTCATAGCTTTAGGTGATGGGCTGTTGGTAACACATACTTGGCTTTTGGGCACATGTAGATGCCATGGCACCATTTGATACATGTGGAAGATTACTAGGGTTTCTTGTCAATCTCAGATTTGGTTAAACTTAAGTCCTCTTCCCCTCCATTGAAAGGAGGTGCTGTGCAGACCCATGTCTGCAAGTGAGAATCCTTGAGGTGAGGCTGTCAGGGCTCCGTGCCGCCTGTGGGATCACCTACAGCAGCTTGGCAAGTGGCCGCAAACACAGTACTCAATCTCATAACCCCACAGCTTCCATGGGTCAGAAGTCTAGGCGTGGAAGGTGGGGGCTGTCCTGAGGGCCTCACAGGCTCAGATGTGGAACTGGGCTACTCTGGTCTCTCCTGGACTTGGCTCCTCTTTCAAGTGCATTTGGGTGGCAGAGTCCAATACCTTATGGTTGTAGGACTGAGGTCCCCTATGGTGTCCCTAACGAGGGATTGAGTGATGCGGACATTCTCTCTACATCCTCACCCAACCCCAGGGGCAGAGGCTGAATGGGGTGTAGGTACAGAATGGGGACAGGGCCTCTTGGAGAAGTCCTGGAATTCAGCCACTACACTCCTCTTCCCTCCCAGTGGATCGTCCATGTGGGACCAAGATTGTGTGGTGGGTTGTCTCCTCAACATTCCTACTGTTATAATCCAAAATAACAGACCACGCAGCGTAGAGGAAGGAAGATTTGTTAGCTCACAGTCTTTTTTTTTTTTTGAAGGTTCTGGGTTCAGTTCCTACAAGTCCATGGTCTGAGCTTCACTTCTGGGAAGTGAAGAGAGAAGCTCTAGGCATCACAGAGGCCTGGACGGACAGACAGACAGTGAGCAGGGGATTCAAGCACACAGCACCGTCCCTAGGCCACACCTCCAGGGACCCACCTTCTCCAACCACACCCCATCAGCTAGGCTACCACCCAGATAGACCTGTCACAATGGAGAGATTCTAGCCCTCTTGACTTAAGTCAACCCAGGGCTCTTCAGGGGATACTCTGTATCTGACCAAACATGGGGCTCATAACTGCTCTTTCTGCTGCTTGCACACAAAGGCTTGGTAGTGACTCCAGCCACAGAGCCCTCTTGAGATTAGTGCTGAACTTCTCCAGCTCTGGTCATGTGACAGCTGGCAGCCAATGTTCTCTGAAGGAAGGATGTGGAAGATGGAAAGAGGATAACTTAGACAAAGATCTCACCCAGCCCCAGGCCACATGTCTCCTCCTGTAGATCCCCACAATCAGTGCCCCTCTAGGAGCAGGAGCATTGCCTCCATAAGCATCTCTGGCCGGCGCCTGAGACCTGCACCTCTCACCTCCTGTGACACAGCTTACAATTGTAGGTACCCACATGGACAAGCAGGAGGAAGGGAGGTTGTTCTGCACAGCCACTATGAAAGTCAACGTGGCAATGTCCTGTACCATAAACAGCCTCACCATGAATGCCAGCAATCATGCGATAGTCATGTTTATTCAGCTTATTTGAAAATGTATGTCCACTTGAACATCCACATGTGGATGTTTAGGGCAGCTGATGTAGAATCACTAACACCCGGAGGCAACCAAGATGTCCTGTACTAGGTGCATGGATACACAAACTAGCATGTTCATACAACGGAAGTCTAGTTCGCAATCCACAGGAACATGCTATCAAGTGATGAAAAGACACGGAGGCGTCTTAAGTGCACACCACTAAGAGAAGAGGCGCTCGAAAGGCCTCGCCTGCCATCCCACTGAGATGACGTGCTGGAAAAGCCATCGAGATGCTGAACAGATGGGTGGTGGCCAGGGCCTGGGGAGTGCCGGGGCTGGAACGCAGGGACTTTTCAGGCTGGTGGAACAAATCTGCAGGAAACCGCAGTGGCAGTTACATGACCCTGTGCATTTATGAAAAGCCATAGGTGGAGCTTTCCAGCACTAAGAGTAAACCATAGTGTATGCCAATTTAAAAAATATGTAGGCATTTAGGGGAGCTCAGGATGGAGAGGAAAATGGGTCAGAACCACGCAACTACATTACGAATGTGTGAGAAAGCCTCACTGAAGAGGGCGGGGAGGGGCTGGCCTAAGCATCCGTGGGAGTAGGTGGAGTCTGCGAGAGGAAAGGTGGACGCCACGTGCAGAGCGCAGAGCAAGGGCTCCAGCGGAGTGTGGTTCCCCACGGGGCGTGGCCTCACGTGAATGAGCGATCACGTAATGCGTGGTGGGAGCCAGGCACTCACTATTGCAGAGAGGAGGCCAGGGGCTCCCTGAGGTGACGCACCGGGGTGGACGTCAGTTAACAGAGATGCAGCGGATGTACGTGGAGATGTGTGGAGATTGTGTGTCCACACGGGCCACGGTACACGTGTGTGTCTCCTTGCTCTGGCGGCTGAGGAGGTCTAGAAGCAGTGCCACCAGCAGCGGTGAGCTCTCCTGCGCCAGGTCTTGGGTTTGAAGGCCATTTCCAACCCAGCAGGCAGACCTTCTGGGAGAGCCAGCTGGTTCTGTGGCCGGGTGAGAAAAGCACACCATGAGCCTGGAGCACTGCACCAGGGGAGACCTCAATCAAGGACATGGCGGACAGAATAGGTCAGAAGGGCACACGGACAGCCTGCAGGTGCGGGCGGCCCAGGATGAGCATCTTCAGCAGGTTGTAAGTAAGTTATGCAGTAGCAGAGACCATCCGAAGCACAAAATTAACACCCATGGTCAATAGAAGCACAAACAGTTATTGAACAGACAAATCTATGGGGAGAACAAACAAAGTCCCCAGGCAAAAAGGATTCCCAGTGCTTTGTGCAGGTAGCCCCTCCTCTAGAGGTGAGGTATGCCTCGGCTCCTCCTGGTGGGCCATGCAGGGTGGCTTCTTCCCAGAGCTCAGAATGGGACAGTGTGTGGGGGCCTGATGCCCATGTAACTCTGCAGTGAGAACCACTGTGACAAACAGCGTCAGGCAGGTGACCAAGGTCAGCACCATTACTCAAGACCCACATTGGCCGTACGTACCTGCTGTGGTCTGAGCATGCGCATCCCCCCAAATTTATATGTTGAGTCCTGCCTCTCCAAGCTGTAGTGTTGGAGGTGGTGTCCTCGGCAGTGAAGGCAGAGCCCTCGTGAATGGGACCAGAGCCCGCACACAGAGACACAAGAAACACCCCTCACCCACCCACCCGGTGAGGGTGCAGCAATCGGGAGCCTTCTATGAGAAACCAACCCGCCAGTGCCTCTTGGGCTTCCCAGCCTCCCGTGCTATGACAAATAAATTTATGTTTTTATAAGCCTCAGTTTATGATGTTTCATTACAGCAGCCTGAAGGACCCGAGCCAATCACCTGGACAGGATGTGACAGGAATGGCACTCACCTCTGTGGGCCTCAAAACCCACAGCCGCAGTCTAATCATGAGACATCCCCACGGAGGGAAGTTCCACAAAATACCTGGCTGTAGATCTCTGAAATGCCAAGGTCATCTAAAAAAAGACATCTGAGAAACTGTCACAGCCAAGAGGAACCAAGGAGACATGACAGCCAAATGTCCTATGACGTCCTGGATGGGATCCTGAGATAAAGAAAGGGCGGGAGATTAGAACCTAGGGAAATATTAGCAAGGGTAGACCTTAGTTAATGATAATGTGTCAGTACTGGTTTATATGTTGTGGCAAATACCAGATCCACATATAAGATGCACAAAATAGGGCAAACCCAGTGGGAAGGTTACAGTTTCAATGTAGGATGTGCCCTGGGAGAGCTCACTATCAACAGTACAAAATGTGCCAAAGTGAAAGGGTTTTATCAGTAGATAAACCCATAGATTGATGGATTTGCTGGATGGTAACCTAGGCAGGCAGGATGTGGCTACAGGAGGCGAGTCACTGGGGTGTGGCCTTGGGGTTTATATATGTCCCTGGTCCCCTTCTTCTCTCTCTTTCTGCTTCTGGGGTGAAGAAGGATCTCCTGCCAAGCAAGAAGTCACAGGTGTGTCCTCTGGCTCAAGTAGGTTCAAGAACAGACATAGGGGGGACAGTGTGGGAAAAATGAGTCCAGAGGAGATGGTCCACAGAATCTAACCTCTGCCTCAGCTTTCTGGTCCAACAGCCTGGGGCCCTCAGCAGTCGCTTCTCAAACTATTTTGGGTCACAGACAACTTGAACAATCAGGCAAGGTCTATGTTTCCTTTGCAGAAAAGTACACACACACACACACACACACACACACACACACACAGAGAGTTTTGCTTGTGGTTCTCATGGTTTCTAGGGCTCACAATCTCCACCAAAAATGAAATACACGGAGCCATGCTAAAAACCTTCGTGTTGGCATGTGTCACCGACAGTAAAGAATAAATGATTCAAAAGATAAAATTAGACGTCTACCTCATCGCAAACACAAAAATAAATTCCAGATGGATGAAAAACCTAAATGTGAAATGCAAAACTGTAAAACGTTTAAAAAAAGCACAAGAGAATGTTTTTATCACATCTTGGGAGGGACAAGACATAAACACACAAATTAGACAAAGCCAAATAGCCCAGTAGAAAAGTAGAGCCGGGACAGGAGAGTACACAGATGAGGAAGCCCCAGCGGTCCGCAGAGATGAGGAGGTGTCCACAGGTGGGCGAGGTGTGACTACAGTGACACAATCTCACACCGTCCGCTGACAAACACAGCCAGGCCAGTTAACAATGGACGCCGAAAAGCACGGGAGACGCCGGAAGCCCACAGCCCGATGGCTGGGCAATATGGCAGCTCCTCCTGGCGACCCGCTCGTAGGCAGGTCCTCACAGCCATTTATGCACATGCTCTGCACCCCAGACTGTCTGTGGGCAATGTTCTTAATAGCAAACATGTCAACCAAAGAAGGTCTCTTTGGCTGGGAAACTGGGAAGCATCGGTTTTTCCCACAGTGGATACTCATCTAGTCAGATCATGTGATCAACATAGAGCCTCAGGTAGAAGTCTCGGAAACATAATATTGAGAGGAAAGAAAAAAAATAAGTTATAAAAGAAGGCATGCAGGTTGACCCCTTGTGTGCAATTGTTTAAAATGCAGGGAATAATATTAGTGTCTGCAAAGACAAGGACACTGGCTCTGGGCAGCGTTTGCAGCGAGGAGGGCAGCAGGCCGGGGGAAGACCTCGCTTCTCCCAGTAAGCGCCCTTTTCTTGTCATTTTTAAGAGAAATGGAAAGCTAATGTGGTTAACTGCTAACACCTGTTTATTTAGGAGAGCATTTATATAAATGTCAATTATATTACAGTTTGCACTTGGAAATATTTCACAATTTAAAAGAAAAAGAAGGAAACTAAAGATGTCGGTCAAGTACTGATCCACTGTTCTGCTCCGCTCCGCGGCACGGCCGGCAGGGTCAGCAGCGGCACCTACAGCAGACCCCAGGCAGGCCGGCCGAGCCCGAGCCGGCGCCGCTCGGAGGTCCGCCGAGCCCCATCTGTCCCCAGCATCAGATTCAGTCCTGGTCTGGGCCTGGGGCCAGAAAGAAGCAGAAGATGGGACGAGGGCCATCCTGCCTAGACCTCTCTTGCCAGCTCCATTTGCTAAGCTTCAGAACCCTCTCCTCTGCTAGTGCCCCATATATTTTGAAGGAATATTTGAGATCAGATTGTAATGAGTACCCTAAGGAAATAAAGAAGGTACCATGAGAGTGAACAGGGTACGTCTCTTGAGGACCTGAGACTTAATCTAAAAGCTGAAGGACTGAACACTTCAGCAGTTTGAGCAGTGGCAGAGGCCCCTAAGTTACAGAGGACTCTGAGGAGCTCGAGGGTCACAAAGAAGCCCATTGTGGCTGAAGCATAGTCAGAGAGAGTTGAAGGGAGCACAGGCTAAGCCCTCGTCCTGTCACAGACTGAGCCCTGATCCTTCACACTCTGGCCCTGACCCTAGTCACAGACTAGGCCCTGAGCCTGGTCACACTGAGCCTTGTGTTACATGGAGTACTAACCCAGGCTTTGCTCTGAGCCCTAATCTTTCACACCCAAAGCCTTGACCCTGACACAGACTGAGCCTTGGTCCTCTTAACAAACCCAACTCCCATCCCTGGCCATGGAGTGGACCCTGATCCCTACTCATGGGCTGAGCCTTGATCCCCGGTCATGGAGTGGACCCTGATTCCTACTCATGGGCTGAGCCTTGATCCCCGGTCATGGAGTGGACCCTGATTCCTACTCATGGGCTGAGCCTTGATCCCTGGCCACAGACTGATCCTCGGTTTCTGGTCACAGAGTTAGAACTGATCACTGATCTCAAGCTTTGCTAAATCCTGCTCACATGTGGAGTCTGCTACAAAACACTGTTTCTTTTTGGAAAAGACCAGAAGCATGACTGTAGCTGTTCCTCTGGTGGGAAGCCCCTCCTCCTCCCCAGCACTCGGGCAGTGGCAGAGCTGAGCATCTTGACACAGTGGTGCTCCCTTTTGGTGGGGACGGGAGTCATGGAGGAGGGTTGCAGCATGCACCTGCAGTGCTGGCTCTGGCGCCTCTGCACAGCCACCATTTGGTTGGGATGCGATGTTAATTGCTCTCAGTGGTGCCTGGTGCTTTGTTAAAAAATTTTTTTAATGTTGATTTTATTGAAAAACAGAAATAGCACAACATATGTTCTGAGCATCTTCCGTGCTAACTGGCGCCTTGGCAGGGCCCCCTTTGCGGTCCCTCTGGAGGACCCGCGGGGCTGATGATGGGCAGATTCTGAGTGGGCCTGCTCTTCTGCCATGTTCCCAGGGATGCCTTGAGGTGGTGGGCGGGGACAGGGCTCCTGCAGGGCGCTGGAGCCTTGAAGGTTTGGCCTGTCAGTCGGGGAGGTGATGAACCTGTTCACAGTGAGGAAGGCCTCGCGGTGCTGGGCAGAGGCAGTGGGGAAGCCAGGCTGGGTAGGTGGGCAGTGCACCACCACTGCCCAGCCACGTGGCTGGGGACACATGTGGACGCTCCATGGCCTCAGAGTTCCAAGTGTTCCTACATGTATACGTGGAGCCATGTCTAGAGGCTGTGCAGGGATGCTGGGCAGGGCTGATGTGGATAGACTGATGGGCTTGGCTGCTACCTTTACCCAGCCCCTGCAGCCACCCAAATCCCTGGACCTCTGACCTCTGACCCTACCACTCTGTCAAGCGAGCCTGGTCCCAGCCACATGTCGGCTGGCATGGTCTTTGTTCAGTCTGCAGCCACCAGCCCATGTCCTAGAGAAGCCTCAGACAGCGATGATGCCCCAGGCACTTCTCAGGTCCCACTGCACCCACCAGGCTGCTGCTTGGTCCTGTCCTTCCCCAGGTGCTCAGAGTGGCTCCTCCCATATCTCCCCTTGGTCCTTCCAGCCACCCACAGTCCCCTGCTCCCAAGCCCTGCACCTGGGAGGCTCGTGCCCACGGCAGCAGAGTTTTCTGCCTCCCCTCATGGGATATCCAGTCCCCGAGGAGCCCCCCAGTGTTAACCAGACTTGCCAGAGCCGGCCAGCTGACCGGTGGCTTGGCTTGACACACAACTTGTACCCGGAGGCTGCAGGTGGGTCCCCGCTGGACAGAATGAGATCCAGGAATAAAGTTGAAACTCAGCACCTGCTGGCAGGCCCCAGGCTGCCACCCAGCCCACCCACCCACCACAGCCCCTACCTCGCATCCCAAGCACTGGGCTCTCGCTCCTCAGTCCCCTCTGTGCCCTCCTCTCATCCCTCCTCCCTCTCCTGTGCACATCAACCCCATTCAAGATGAGGCTGCAGAGCTGGGTGCAGTGATGCATGCTTGTAATCCCAGTACTTGGGAGGCTGAGATAGGAGGATCGCAGGTTCATGGCCCGCCTCAGCTACTTAGTGAGGCCCTTTGCAACTCAGTGAGACCCTGTTTCAAAATAAAAAATAAAAAATAGGTCCAGAGGTATATTTCAGGAGTAGAATGGCCCTGGCTTCAATTCCCAGTACCATTAAAAAACAACAACCCCCCAAAAAAAAACAAACAAAAAAAAACAGATGGGGCTGTGGAAGCCATGAAGTCCTCCCACCGTCCACCCAGACGTGCTGAGGCACTCCCTGCTTCCCACCCTCATTAGTCAGGTTCACTGTTCACCTTTCCAGCAAGAGCCTTAACAGCCACCGCCCTGCCCCAGGGCTGCCCGGGGACAACCTCCAGCTGTGGCCACCTCGGGGCTGCACGAGTGTCCCCCGAAGTCACGGAGCGCCCCGTGCCAGGCTGCTCCGTCTCCACCCGCCAGTCATCCTGCTCCTGGGGCTCCTGCCTGCCTTGCCCTCTGGCTTTCAGTACACAGAGTCCCACATGCTCCCTGGGCGCTACGCCCCCGCCCCCACCCCCACCCAGGGCCTCTGCTGACACTTGGCTCCTATCAGGAACACTCCTCTCCTCTCGTCCTCATGAGGCCGTTGAATTCCTACACAATCCAAAAATCCCATGAAAACACAGCTCCTCAGGGAAGGCTCCCTGTGGGGTGCGGAATCACATGGTACTGGGCTGGCACGGCCCTCCCCCACTGCGGGTGGACAGGTAGCATGGCTCCCTCCTCTCGCCCTCTCTGCCCACTGCAGCCCCCATGCATAGTTCAGATCAGAAAGCCTTCTACAGACTAACAATTAGCCAAATGAGTGGACTGATAGGATTGATGCTGAAGACTGAGCCTCTGCAGGCTGGGAAAGACAGGTAGGGGGACTGTGGGGCGGGAACCACCCTCCTGCCACGGTCAAATTTGGGTAGTTTCCAGGCCCCTCCTGGTCCCAGGATGACACACCTGGCTTGACAGCTTCCAGGACAGTTGACCTTGAGGAAGCACAGGCTTTCTGGACCCCCAGCAGCCCCTGGTAAACCCGGAGCTTTCCCATGCTGCCTGCAGTGCCACAGCACTGATGTCCAAGCGGGGGTGCACAGAAGTGACCGCCAAGGTGACGGGCAGCTGGCCCGAGCCGCACCCCTTCCACACGCATCACCTTATCAGAATCTGCACCCACATAACCGATAAGTTCTGAAAGAGGAATCAATCTCCCCATGACCTTCTCGTGGACCCTGAAAACTCAAGACGCCTGAGTCTCCCTCGTGTGGTCTCCCAGCTCCAGCAGGGCACCAGCCGGAAGCCCTGGGCTCCGTGCACCTCTCCTCCCTCCCACCCTGGAAGGTGCTAATTCTGACAGGCCTGACAGCTGAGCCGGGAAACCGAGCCTGCAAGGGCTGTAAATATGCCAGGCTGCTCCCCTTAGCGCTGCAGTCTGTACTCCCTCCCTCCCCTCCTTTAGAGCCCCCGTCCCCAGCCAGATGCAGCCATAAAACATCAGCTCCCCTCCCAGAGCCCACGCCAGCATGAATCCCTGCCTCCACCCCATCTTCGGTCTCACTGCAGCTTTTCTAAGGTGACCTGGATAGCAGGACTAGCTCAGACCCACCCAGCTGCCCAGACCCTGAGGACCCGCTGGGTGGTGGTCCTGCTGGGGCCCACTGCAGGGGGCAGGACCAGGCAGGGCTGCCTTTGAAAGGCAGGATTCTGCAGCCTCAGCATGGAACAGCCGCCCACCCAGGGAAATCCTGCACAGAGAGAGGTGGAGAAGCGGAGTTCGTGGCCAATGAATGAGCCCGCAGAGTCCCACACCGAGTGGCAGCCCAGGGAGAGATAGAAAGGCCCCATTTAATTGGAAACACCTGCTCTTCCATCTCAGCACGGCTTGGAGAGGGAGCGAGAGAGCCCACATGCCAAGGTTGCATTTAAGAGTCCTCTTTTCTGATCTGGAGCCACCCAAAGCCTCTCTCCAGAGATGCCTCACCTGGTAGAGACAAGAGGAAGGAGGAGGATGGCCCCTGTGATCCCGGAAGGGCTCGTTTGTCCAGCAAGGGGCAGCCTCCCTTGCAGAGCAAGGTCCTGTAGCAGCCGGTGTGCGGGGAACCTGCCCAGCTGCAGGGCAGCACATCTGGAGACAGCCGTCCTCTGCCTCTGGGCCTGCTCCAATGGAGTCGGTCTGGGGGTAAATGGGGGCAAAGAAAAGACAGCCTGATCCCAGAGAATGGGCTTTGTTTATGAATAAAGCCTGGAAGGAGCCCACGAGAGTCAGGAGCCTGCTCCTCACGGGCGAGGGGGTTATGGGGCGAGGAAGGAGGGGCACAGGAGTAATCATGTGAGCCACTGGTTGGTGCGCTGGTGGCTAGGTCATCCCAGGCAGGGCAGTGGTTGGGGTGTTTCTCTTTCTTTGTTCTGGCATGGCCTCATGGCCAGACCCCACAGTCGGGGCTCCAGGCCCCTGTCTCCAGTGCCACAGGTCTCTGCCAGAGTCAGAGCTCAGGTGCAACTGCGGCAGCCATTTCTCCTTTGTCCTGCCCTGGATGGAACAATAGCCAAAGACTCAGACCCTCTCAGATGCTGAGTCAGCAAACCTGAGCCGTGCCCAGCCCCCGACCTCCCCGGGCAGACAGAAAGCCTCCTTTAATTGACCCCAGATGCTTCCAGTGTGGTGCTCAGAGGACTGGGTGCCTTCTGGGTGGACTGGCCGCTTCTGAGGACGGAGCGGTGGGCTTGGTTATGGGTCGTCAGGCACTCTGTCTGCTCTATCACACCGTGGCCCCACAGGATGCCTGTGGCAGAGCCCCATCTCTCTCAAGGGCAGCACAGACCACCGATGGGGCAATGAAGGTTACCATCCATCCTCTGCCGCAGACCTCCCATGAGTCAAAGCTGCCTGCCCTGGGAAGGACAGTCCTACGGACTGAGCTCCTGGCCCCCACTGAGGTTGGAGTAGCTGGCTGCCACCTCCTGGGGTGGCAGGAGCCTAGTGTCTTCTGTGGGGTCAATGCCCGGCTAGATGGTCCCTACTGCCCTCCCTCACATGCAGGGCCAACAACCAGGTGGCCGTGTGCTCAGGGCGTCTCGATGCCACCAGGGCCCAGAGCGAGTCACTGGCCCCATCTGCACCTGAGTCTTTCCTGCTTAGCCTCAAGACAGAAGGACCTGCGAGGGAGCAAGAGGGCATGAGCAGCAGCCCCAGCTTTGCTTTCTCTGCCGGGAATGCGCTGCAGGACTGGGTGAGGGCGAGGGGCAGCTGGATTCCTGCCTTTCTCATTTAGGATAGAGCCGGGCTGTGGCCTGTCCAACTCTGGAAGGCGATCCTACAGAGCCTTGACATTGGAGGCCCATCAGGGACACACTGCATCTGAGGGACGCAGTGACTGACAGGCCAGCAGGCTCTGGGAGGTGGGGAGATGGTGCAGCTGGGCAGCAGGACCCTGGGACCCAGAGTCCAGATGGGGCCCAGCACAGAGGTCACCTCACAAACAAGGTGCCCTGCAGATGGGAAGCTGAGAGTTGACAGAGGGAGGCAAGGCTATGGGCCTACCAGGAACAAGGCCGAAGTGCAGTCACCAGCAGTGAAGTGCGGTCACCTGGCAGAGCAGCCATCACATACCATCCAGGAACACTGGTGGCCAGGAAGGACTCTGGATGCTCATGACACAAGGCCAGCTTGACACACCTTGGCCTTGAGGAGCTGCAGGACAAGTCCTTGAGTCCTTCCTGGCCCGGCCCAGCCCAGCTTGAGCTCAGGAGGCCCAGGACCAAGGCCAGAGGCTGCAGAGGGAGGAGGGCAGGGGCCTGGCCTCCATCGCTGCTCCCTTCCTTCCAGGAGGCCCTTGGCACAAAACCCCGGAAGCAAGGGGCCGCGGGACCCAGAGTGGCCCCTGTACCTAGCCTTGGCCAGTGTCCTCTAACGCTCGCAGAGGGCCAGGGCTCCTGCCAGTAGAACAGAAGCTTTCCTTCCTCTCCACCTGCTCCTCACTGCGCAAATGGACGTGCCCAGCCACCGGGAGGTTAGTCACTGCGGTATCTCGGGGGCCTGGCCAGTTCCTGGCCTGGTGCTGGTGTTGGGGCAATGAGGGCCTGAGTAAATGAATGGCCGAGTGAACAAACGCAGTGTGTGCACGAATAGATGAGTGCAGAGGAACAAACGGGAGTGAACACATGAGTGTGTGGATGAGTGAGTGAGTGAGTGTATGTGTGGACAGGTGAGGGGACACATGAGTGAGTGTGTGCATGAGTAAACAAGTGCCAGGGCGAATGAATGTGTGCGTGAATACATGGATCAGCGTGTGCAGGGTGAGTGCATGGGTGATGATGAGCACACGGGCTGCGGGAGGCTGGGCCAGGCACCCCGTAGCCACACACTGTGGAGTCGCAGTGCCCAGCTTAGTCCTCCCCTGTGGCCACACCGGGTGCCCCCCATGGGGCCCTGAGGCGCTCCTCTACAGCCGTGGCCAGGTGCACTGGGCGGGAGGGGCTGGGGCTGGCTGGCCCTCCGCCTGGGGCTTCCCACAGGGCGGCTCTGGCTCTAAAGGACTCATTAGGGGCAGGGCTTACAGCGCGGCTCCGGGGACCCTCAGGAGAGGGACGTGCCATGCGTGTGTGTGGCTCTCCGGCTGCAGGGTGTCTGGGGGTTGGCTCTACTTTCGGCTTTTGCACCTCGCTTTGTTAGCACCACTCCTCCTCCAGATTCTAATCGCCCCCCAGGAGCAGCTGCCATTAGCTTCTCCCCGAGCCTCAAATCCCCGAAGCTCAGCAGAATTCCCTTCTGATTGAAGCAGCTGTGCTCAGGAGCGGTGCGTCTGCCTCCGGAGCTCATCAAAGCCCCTCAAAGGGAAGATTAACGGCGGCAGCCCATCAGCCAGGCCATTGTTGCCTGCACCGCCTGAGCCAGGCTCGTCCACTCGGCCTCGCCGGAGACACAGAATTAGAGACTGCGGACTCAGAAGCACAGGCTTTCAGGGGCACAGAATCATCCAATCTCCCCCAAGTCAGCTTAGGGCGTTTGAATTTCCAGGATGCATCGTTGAGTAGCTTAGGCTCTTAGAAGTCACCTCAAATTTTATTCCGATTAAGCTTGGGGTAAAATAAGTAAATCTAATCTTTAACACTGTCTTAGGAGCCTGGCATCTTAGCTTATTAAAAGCCCAGAATTTCAACATCTGTGAGCCACAGAAACCGGATCTTCGTGGTGGTAGGAGGGTGGGCTCAGGGAGAGACAGGCCTGGCAGCCGGCTGTCACTCAGCACAGAAAGTCCCTGGATCTGGGAGCCCTGCAGCCCTGTCTCACTGGGAGGGCAAAGCTTATTGCTGGTGTATGGGTCTTGGTGGTCCCAAATTTGCCTGTCCACTTTGGAGCCCATGTCCAGATGGTCCTGCATGAAGACAACCCTCTCCACCTACCATGGCTGCTGGCATCAGACTTCAAGAGGGCTCGGTGCATGCTCACCACCCCCAGGCCTCCACACAAGCTGCTCTCCTGGCAGTACTAGGAGACCCAGCCCATGACCTTTTCAAATGTGCTTCAAGGCAGCTATTGGTCCCAAGGGACCGGGACTCCAGGTGAAACAGTAAGAGTCAGGCCATGGGTCAGGATGCTGATGTCTACCCATTCCGACCACCACAGAGGCCACACCACCCACAGCCCTGGGGTCCCTGAGCACTGTGTACCCTTTCAGACTCAGGCCCAATTCTTCCTAGGGCAGTAGGCCCTAGGTTAATGGAAGGAGAGTACCCCAAGTACAAGCCCAGGTGCCCACGAGCTGAGTGACCTGGAGCCACTGTGGTACCTGGCCCTCTGTGTCTGCTTCACGTCTGTCATGTGGGTCCAGGGGACTGTTCCCAGGATTACCTGGCTCGGACAGCACTCCAGTGTTGGGTCCTCTCTAAAATGTGCTCACAGTTCTGCCTGTGCGACAGGGTTGCAGCAAGGACGGAATGAGATTTGATTCGATGGTGTCAGGTAACATGCGCTCCACCCGGTGCCAGGAGCACCACGGGGCTGGACGGGAGCACTGTGTAAGCACAGCAGGGGCCCGCAGAGCTCAGACCCAGGCAGGACTTCTCGGAACCTGTCTCTTCTACACCAGGAGAAGGGAGGTAGCTTATCCTGCCCCTTCTCTCCCCGTTGCTGTGTGCTGTGTGTATGGGCATGATTTTCCATTTTCTGATTATGTTTCAGGTGTCAATTATCTGAGCCAAATCAACACAATTTCACGTTTCGGAATTACCCTAGGCACACCTGAAATTAGAGTCCTTCCAACCACTGCTCACCCTGATCCATAGCAGAGTTCCACGCCAGGACTTGCAAAGTGCGTGTGGCACACATTTGTGTTCCTGTTCCTGATGACCCTGTGGTGAGGAGGGTGTCATGAACTCCATTTCTCAAGGGAGGACTGAGACATTCAGGCAAGTGAATGTCCACGGGGGCAGGAGCTGGGGACTCAGATCCTTGACGCTTCCCAGGGGAGTCACCCCTATGTTCATCGGCTCATCCACCCAGGGGCTCTGCCCTCAGCTCCAGGAGGGAGCACCTGGCCCCGCCTGGCCAATCAGCAGAGCCCATCCTCAGGACCTGGGGATGGGCTCAGGAATGACCATGAACTCCACTCCGGACCATTTCCTGAAGTATCAGGAGAGAGGAGACCTCTTCTCCTTGGGCTGGCCAGTGCTTGGGAGTAAGCTAGAGCCCCATCTTGCCAGAAAGAAGCACCGATGAAGGAGAGCACAGCAGAGACGCTGATGTCCAGCGGTGATCTCCCTCCCTGGTTCTGCAGGTGGAGACCTTCCCTGAGGCCAACGATTTGAAAAGCACTCTCCAATCCCTGACCCTGCCCTGACTGGTTCCCAACCAGAGGCCAGGCCCACAGAGAAGGCTGGCTCCAGGAGAAGGTGCCACACAGGCACAGGGCAACAGGGTACCGGAGGCTCCCTCCCCAAAGCCATGGCCATGCTGCACTCTATCCCGAGAACCTTCCAAGACCACAGCCAGCACCTGGCACGGCCAGAGCACGCCAGACCACAGATGTGTCCAGCTGTGCAGATGGGCGGCGGCAGCCCCACTCTGCCACTAATGAGAAGCAGCTGTTCCTCGGGCAGGCAGGAGGCACTTACACGTCATACCTGGGAACGTGGGACCCATCCCCTGCTGGGCCTGTCAGCCATTATAAGCCCATTCCAGGGAAGCCA
This sequence comes from Muscardinus avellanarius, assembly GCF_963383645.1. Classification (NCBI taxonomy): domain Eukaryota; kingdom Metazoa; phylum Chordata; class Mammalia; order Rodentia; family Gliridae; genus Muscardinus; species Muscardinus avellanarius. The sequence goes on from NC_137789.1 coordinate 2,486,853, forward strand.
AGTCCTGTGAGCCAGCTTCCCACCGGAATGAGCCGCGCCATGCTGGGGAGGGCGGCCGGGCGGGGGCGGCGGCTGAGTCAGCGCAGTGAAATAGTGACTGAGTGTCAGGCGTTTAAGGTGGGAGGAGAGGGGAAACAGGAGGCAGCCCACAGGGCCAGGAGAGGAGGCTGAGCCACGCCATGGAGCAGGGCAGGGCAGCTCCTTCCCCTGGCAGCCCCGATGTCCTCTCCTCCTGGCTGGATGGCGGGGAAGCTCAGTCTGCCCAGCACCAGTGCTAAGGGGCTGGGACCTCCATCCTGGACTTCGTCCTGGGGGTGAGAGGGTCTCAGCAACAGCAGCGGAAGCCTGAACCAGAGGGCAGATGGAGGGCCTCCCCCACACCCCGGCTCAGCAGGACTTGGTCTTGGCATAGGGCGAGCTCATAGGCTCTGGGGCCAGGGCTGGCTCGCCCACCTGCAGAACAAACAGGCAGATGGAGGAGGGCTGGCCTGGATGCAGAGCCCCTCCACTCTCCCTCTGCACTTCCTCCCTCCCTCTGTTCTCTGCCATCCCACGCTCGCGCGCTCGGGTCACAGGCCCTGAGAGTCAATCTGGCAGCTCAGTTTGGAGGAGTCGGTCCCCAGCTCCAACCACCAGCAAAGATGACTCAAAGCAGAGTCCTTGCAGCAGCAGCACCTGCCTGCACCCCCACTGTGCCCGGGAGCTGTCCCTGGTGCTGAAGGGAGACGCGCTCCTCCTCCAGCTCCCTGGGGCCTTGGAGGCCAAATGCAAGGTTGTGGTCCTCTCCTCTCTTTCTTCTGGCTTTGGGGAGGGCCCTGGAAGCAGCACCCGCATTACTGTTAGCGCTGACGGAGATCTAGCTGAGCCTGCCATCCCCGCCCGGCTGAGTCCCTACCCTCAGGCGAGCCACCTGCAACAGGAGCTAGCCCGTCATCAGCCCCGTGACTCTTTCAGTACCTCTTCAGCTGTGCTCCAGGCTGTGCCTGGTGACAGGGAGGTGCCTCAGCACCTGGGGGCAGACCCGAGGCCCCGCCCAGACCCTGCTCGCTCCCCACCTCCAAACTGGACACCCAGTCAAATTTAAATTCCAAAGAAGCAATGATTTTTTTATTGAGAGTATTTTTTATGAAACAATTGACATACACTTACACTAAAATCATTTATTATTTGGGTGAAATTCAAGTTTTACTGGGTTTTACCCAGCACTTTGCGTGGCATCCCTACCCCGAGGGCCACTGCTGGCCTTTTCCTTCCTCATCACCTGCAGGAAACCTGGGTGGATGGGTCTGTGCTCAGAGTGCAACCTGACCCCATCGACCATCCCTTCGGGCCCTGTCCCCAGACCCCTATGGACACGGGCTTAGTGTCAGCTCCCAGGAGGGCAGCCTGAGGCCCCACGTCCTCCAGCTTCCTGTGGCTGGACAAGTCATCCTAAGCATGGCAGGTCAGTGACTATGGCCGGCACCAGCATTCACCCTTTCCCCGCCACCTCCCTGTGCCAGGTGCTGAGCTCCAGAGGAGGCAGGAAGAAGCTGCTGTGTGCTCATCCTAGAGATGAGAAAACTGAGGCCCAACAAGGCCAGGTAATTACATAGCCACACTGCTGGAAGTGGCAGAGGCGGATGCCCACTCAGTCTAAACTCCTCCACCATCCCTCCACTGGTCCTCCTGTGTGTGACCTGCTGGGTGGCCTTCCGCCCCACTTCCCTACCTAGACACAGGCCCCTGGCGATCTCCACATCCATTCCTTCTGCACCAAGCGCCTCACCAGGGCCAGTGTCTCCTCTTTTGTGCATGAGCTCCGTGCAGCGAGGGCTGCTAAGGACCGCCCAGGCCCTGGGCCCTCCCCCACACTGGAGCCAGGCCTCTTCGTGGCTCACTGGACAGCAGTGCTGATGCAGTGCTCAGACCTTCGGCTTCATCCTCGGGAAAGTGTCTCTGTCGATGGAGCTCAGGGCCCTTCTGTGGTGGCGAGGAGTCAGAAGGAAGGCCCGTGACCGACTGCCGGGGCTACGATCAGCTTCACGTCAAGCTCTAAATAGCGCTTGGATAATCGACTGTGCGTATGGAAGAAAAGAAAAATCCAGGGGAATTGAAGGTCGAAATGTGACAAACAAAACCTTAAAGCAAGAAGGTATAGAAAAATATTTTATGACCTCGGGGTAAAGATGAGTTTTCAAACAATACCAAAAGAAGACTTACAAAGGAAAAAAAGCAGTCAATTTGAGCATATCAAAATTTAAAACATCTGTATGGAAAAAGACCATAGTCGTGGTTAAAAGATAAGCAACGAAGTGAGACAGACTTTGCAACAAATGGCAGATAACAGATCGATACCCAGAATACATAAAGAACATCTACAAATCAATACGGAGACAGATAAGTCAATGGAGACACAGGAAAAGCATAGGAACAGGCAATTCACAAAGAGGGGACTGAATCATGGATATATATTAAGACTTGCTCACTAAGGAGTGATGGCTGGGCCAGCATCACTGGACCATCACACCACGTCCATCAGGATGACAAATTCTAGGAGTCTGACAGTCGCGAGTGTAGGGAGGGTGTGGAGAGGGGCCCGCAGTGCTGGGGCAGCCTCTCCTGGAGAGCATCCCGGGACATTGAGTCGGGCTCACAGTGTGGAGCCTAGGGCCCTACAGAAGTCAAGGACAGAGGGGACGGGGATCGTAGCCAAGAGCCCAGCCCTGGGATGGGCCTCCGTGACGCTGCTGTCTGGCCCTGAGCAAGCTGCATACCTTCCCTGTGCCTCAGTGTCCAGTTACACAGTGGACACTTTCCCTTTGAACACGCTTGTACAGGCTCCATGAGACAATACATGTAAAAATCCCTACAACCGCACATGACAGTTAATAAGCCTAATAGATGACGCCTATTTGGCGATCTTACTTGTGATAGAAAACAATGGAAATAAGCCAGACACCTGTCGGTACAGAAGTGAACACACACTGAAGCGTTTTCACATGAACAGGTGTCCTGCATCACTAAGAACATGTACAGCAGACCTATGGAATCGACATGGGCGGGTCCAAAAGGCAAAATGTCAAGGAGAAGGAGGAATTGCGGAACATTACTTACACCACACCGCCACTTATGTGAATGTTTAAACACACAACACAACGGAACATATTGTTTATGGTGCTTGTGCGTAGCGAAGGTATAAAACACGGACTAATTGCTCCCTAATTCATGATGGTTGGTTGCTTGCAGGAAGGGATTTTTCACGCAGGGTGGCTGGGATGCTGGCGTCTGTGATAAATCCTTTCTGGTTTTCTGGGGCTTCCTGCTGTCACTTTTCCCATTCTGAAGCAGGGCCATCTATACCGAGAGCATCCTCCTGCGCCCGTGCCTCTGGCCTGGACCACCGTGCCAGCCGACGCCGTCCCCCTGCTAGTCTCAGCCCCTCTGGCCTGTTTGGCCTCAGCTACTCACACTTCGTTCCCCCGGGGCCTCTCCACTGGCCTCTCTGTCCCAGAAGGCTCAGTCCCGGTGACTTCTCACGATTGAATGCTCAGCTAGAGATCAACTAGAGAAACTTGCTGGGACCACCAAGCCTGCTCCGCACCCCCCACCACGCGGTGTCTTCTGGGCTCCGCGGAGCTGCACACAGCAGCCTTCGAGCCATCTCCTGACAGTGTCCTGGCTTCTTCTGTGTCAAAGCCCATCCCCAGGGCCTGAAAGCCTTGAACTGGGTGCCCTTTGGCTCACAGCTGAGAGCGCACCTGTGAGGTCACTGGCTGTAGACAGATAGCTCAGTGGCTGAAGGAAGCAAGGATTAGAAGGTGCTGGAGATACAGAGGGCACAAATACCAGGATGGCTAGGCTGGCTGTCCTGGCCGCAGGGACCTTGCTTTGGGCATTGGGTGACCACCTGTGGTAACAAAATGGCAGAAAAGGACAACGATCCACAAATACCCACCAACCCCTCCTGCTGCTGCCAGCTGCCCGCCCAGTGCGACCTGGTGGCACCGTCTTCCTGGACAACTGTCTTGCAGTAACGGCCGCCCTGATACTTCCCAAGGAATGCTGCTTCTCCCCGAGCCCTCAGCAGGGCCGGGGTCTGACACTCCTGCCTGTTCCCCAGCCCTCCAGCACCCTGACCCCCAGCTCTGCACAGTCGCCTGCTCCGTGCAGCCTGTCAGCTGGAGGACCCTTACTCCAGACCTGCAGGAGCCTCTGGGTCTCCCCTGCCCTGCAGCATTAGCGGGCCACAGGCTCATTTTCCTCCTGCCAGCTGAAAGAAACTAAAAACCCAGGAGTAAAGAAAGGAGGAGGGCTCAGAGGGACACCCCTGCTCAAGGCGCAGAGGCAGCGCTCGGCAGGCTTCCTTGGAGGGACGGCAGGGCCTCCAGGCTTGTAGACACAGGCCTCAATCTCTCTCCATGACGGAAGAACAGCTCTGTCCCTCATAGGGTTAGGGCTCCTGAAAACGAAGGTTGCAGGACTTCACAGGAGAGAACCACGAACAGCCGCATGTGCGGGGTTTGAGGATGCCCCGCGCCCACCCGGAGCTCCCTCTGGGCTTCAAGTTCTCTTCACTGGGGCTGGCCATCACTGAAGGGGGAGATGGCAATCCGTGTGAGCAGCACATACAGGCCAGGCTCTGTGACCTTGCGCATGAGCCCAGGGCCTCCAACTCTGCTGGGGTTGCCAGATGCCCGCCGTCCACCCGTGGCCCTCAGCTGTGGGTCGTCAGCTGCATGCCTGCTCAGCCAGCAGCTTCTCACCTCACCTCGTCTTGGGAGAGCCCTCTGGGAAGCCTGCTCAGCCTTGCCTTGGACCACATGTCCCAGTGCCTGCGTGCTCACTGGCACGAAACCCCTCCCTCCAGACGTCAGCACTGGCTTCTTGACCTGTGTGTGGTGTGTGTATGTGTGCGTGCGTGTGTGCAGCTCAGCCCCTGCCCCTGCACGCTGGGGAGGAACTGTGCCAATAGTGTTAGTGTGTACTTGCTAAACTGGCCACGCAAAGGGACTGCATTTCAACCAGGACCCTCTGGCTCCAAACAGCAGGCCGTGCCTGGGCACTCCTGGCTCAGTGGTCTGTGGGGTCACCAGGGGCCCAGGCCCAGGTCAGAGGCACAAGGTGGGCGCCGCAGAGGCTGCTCTCACTCCTCGCCCCAACCCTGGTTCTGGACAAGCCCTCCCCAGGGCTCAGGCCCGCCCTGGACTCAAGCAGCCACCATCTTGGATCCCACTCTGCAGGTGGTGCTACATGTGGAGCGTGGTGCTCAGCCCTGTGCCCCAGACGCTGGTCCTCACAAGAGCAAGAGTGTGCCTCAGGGCCTTTCCTGTGCTCCTGGCCAAGCTGCCACCATCAGCAGCCTCTGTCCTGTAGTGCCAAGGAGCCTCCTGGACATCCGTCCGCCCAACGGCCTTCTGCCCAGAGATGCAGACCTGCTCCACTATCCTGACTCACAGGCTCCACCTGTGCCTGGGCTAACACCTCAATTAAAACAAATTTAGCAATAAGTGAAGAGGCGCCCAGACAATGGCAGGGACACGGAGGGCCATTACCAGAGGGGAGGGAGAGTCCAGAAACCAATTAGCAGATAACGATTTCCACTCTCCTGCCTCCTGAACATCCTTTGTCACTGATGCAACCAAAGCGCTGTCCTCTCAGGAACAAAAACTCCCTCAAGTGAAACGCTGGGTGTAAAGGAGTAGAGAGACAACAGACATCCATCCAGGGGCCTCTCAGATCAGACGTGTGTGACGTCAACAGTCACCCCTGCCATCACTATTGACATTAGTATTGTCATTACCATGCTGATTACCACCACTACCACCACCACCAGCACTACCACCACCAGCGATGCCATCCGCACAACAGTCACCAGCATGATCAACACCATCACCACCACCAATGCCACCATCACCACTACCACAACCACAATTGTCACCATCACCACCACCATTACCAAAACCACAACCACAACTACCATCACCCCATCACCATTACCAATGTCGCCATCATCATCATCACCACCATTATCACCACAGCCACCACCATCATTATTACTACCACCAATGCCACCATCACCACTACCACAACCACCATTGTCACCATCACCACCACCATCACCAAAACCACAACCACCACCATCATCACCCCATCACCATTACCAGTGTCGCCATCATCATCATCATCACCATTATCACCACAGCCACCACCATCATTATCACTACCACCAATGTCACCATCACCACTACCACTTCCACCATCATCACTATACAACTACCATCACCACCACCACCCATGCCATCATAACCAATGCCACCATCATCACTATCACCACCACCATCACCATCACCACCACCATCACCACCACCCCACCACCATTGCCAGTGTCACCATCATCATCATCACTACCACCAACCACTTCCTTCCATGCTACAAGCCTAGGACACTGTGACCATGTGACTCTGTGTGACTCTCTGACTTAGACTCTTTCTCGCTGGATGGAGAAGGAGGTATGACATATCATCACTACCACAGATGTGGAAGTCTCTCCTCTGTGTAGCTCAATGTAACACAATTGAGGGGGAACAGTACTGGGTATTGAGCCCAGGAGCATTCTACCTTCAAGCTACAACCTCGGCCTTTTTTATTCATTTTTTAAAATTTTGAAACAGGGTCTCACTAAGTTACTGGGGGTATTGCTATATCACTGAGCCTGGCCTCAAACCTCCTATCTCAGCCTCCCAAGCGCGGGAATTCCAAGCATGTGCCACTGCACCGGCTGATGATACTATCATTTTAAGTGACATCTACCAACTGTGCAGTCACCCTTGGAGCCTTAATCAGAACTGACAGTTTCTCCAGAAAGAATGCCCAAGTCATTCATCTACGAGTCCCCACAAAATGCTCGCCACCGAGACCAGCTGGCCACTGAGGAGCCAACTGTGTCCCTGCAAGAGCGACCCAGCACTGGGCCAGGACCCAGCACTGGGCCGGGACCCAGGTGCCCGGGTGAGCTCCCCGCCAGCACCCACTGCTGAGCGACCTTGACAAGCCACTTAGCCCCATCCCAGGCTGTTTCCTGAGCTGTGAAGAGAGTGACACTTGGTCTCATGCCAGCCACACACAGGGCCGCATGAGGCCAATAATCAGGGGAGTTTCTGGACACTGCACAACCTGCCCCGTACTAGACCTGTGCTGGGAACAGGCAATGACAGGAGCAACAGTGACAGTGACACTGACATTGACAAAACTGAAACCAACACCAGCACCAACAGTCACCAACACCAGCAACCTCACAGACACCAACACCAACAACCCTGATACCAACAATACTGACACCAACACCAATAACCACACAGACATGGACACCAACACCAACTCAAATAAAAACACCAACAACCACAAAGACACCAACACCATCTACAAAGATACCAACGCCAACAACCACACAGACACCAACACCACCAACACTGACACCAACAACCACACAGACATGGACACCAACATCAACCAAGACAAAAACACCAACAACCACAAAGACACCAAACACCAACAAAGATATAAAGATACCAGCACCAACAACCACACTGACACCAACACCAACAATATTGATATCAACACCAACAACCACAGACACGCACACTAACAGCCACACAGACCTCAACACTGATACTGACACCAAAATTGATACCAACACCACCATGGACATCAACACCCACAACCACACAGACACTAGCACCAGAAACCTCTCCATACATCACCCAAGAGAGCAGGTGCCTGTGACCCCACTGTGGCTAGCCATCAGCTGGGAGCAGCGGGGTGCCTGCCAGGGGAGAAGGCATGGGTACAGGCTCCTCCTCATGCCTCCAGGGTGGGATCCGCTTTACTGTCACCTTCTTCTCTTCATAGGCCTGGCACAGGGTGCTAAAAAGCCCCCTCAGAAGACAGAGTGTGAGGCCCCGGCAAACTCCATCTCCCCTTTGTGCAGCTCCAGAGGAGTGATTTCCCCTCTTAGCCCTCATTTTCTCCTCCAGCTACTCTGTCAGATGATGCCTTGTAGAGCTCTTTGCTCCCTGCCAGCCACCAGCTGGCACAGGAAGCTGGACACACCTGGCTCCTACCTGCTCCATGGAGCTTGTCTGTCTGTAGACAGGGCTGCACACAGAACCTCAGAACCCCGCTGGCTCTTAATGGCAGGTGTTTGCTTCCAAGCGCACAGCTCTGTGGGTCCCTCTGGTCCATTCAGGGGAGCCCAAGCCTCGATAGATGGTTCAGGTATGCTTTCTGGGCTTTGTTCTAGGCTCTGAATGAGGAGACAGTGGCCACAGGGGCTTGCTGTCATCATGATGGGGTGCAGGGCTCCAGGGGCTCCCTGAGACTCCATATTCCACCTCCTTCCATGGCCAAGCCATATCACGTTTCTAGGCCCAGCCCCAGCGTGGGGTCGTGCATCTCATGCACAGCTGGACCTCACAGGTCCTTTGGTGGATAGGATAGAGTGTACCTTAATCCAGAGAAGGAACATGTGTTCCCATCTGCTCTGGGAGAGGCCAAACAAAAACAGATAAACCATCAATCTTGTGAGCTACTAGGGAAGCGAGTTGGGAGAGTGCCTGGGACAACCTGCAGGACAACCACCTCTTCTCCCAGGCAACACTGATTCCCAGACCTGGGCCCCAAAGCCCTGACACCAGGGACTGCCTCTGAGGAGTGGGAGCACTGGTGGCAGTCCCTGCAGCCTTGGCCACTCGACCAAGAGGAAAAGAGGGTGTGCGCCTCCATCAGCAAGCACCCACTCTGCACCAGGTCTGGGCTAATGGCATGTGGTGTGTGATCTTGTTCTAGCCACATGTTTATACCATTCCATTTCCATCTGCAGATTGGAAACCCAAGAGCCCAAGAGATGACATTAGCTGGTTCAAGACCTGCATCAAGGAGCAGAGCTGTGGGACTTCCGGGAAGATGGTGACCGAGAAAAGCAGTGTTTACAAGTCCTGCTAACACCCGATCTCTATTGCCACAAAATCAGTGCCTTTCATAGCCAGAAAACACTATCAGCAGAGAAATAAAAAATGTAAACACAAGGGACAGAGAAAAAGAAGACTAGAAGAACAACCAGAGACCAGAAACCAGCCCGCATTGCGGAGCCCCACTGGCGCCATCATGCCTCACAGCACCAGGCTCCAGAAAGGAAAGGTAAACAAGGAGCTGAAGTGAGCAGCTGTGGGTCATTTGGGTGTAATTCAGCAGTTCTTTCAGTGCAAAGAACATCTAAAACTCCCAGTGGCCAAACTCATCACACCTTCCAGGGACTCACAACAGAGCTCAAAACCAGAAAAGAAATACGCCAGCCTCACAACCAAGAGCGTAACAGTGGTGCCATATTGCCAGCAACAGCCAGCAAGTTCACCATGCCCACGATGGCTCCAGACCAGCATGCACAATAACTGTAAGTGAAATTGTGGCCCCTACAGGAGAAATCCCAGCACTGCACCCCCAGGGACTTGCGCAGCTTTGATAATCTCCCTGGGTCTGAGATTTTGCAGTCTAACCCAGTGAAGGAGTAGTGGTGGCAGAGATACCACACCCTAGTCGCAGCTCCCCGTGGGAAAACACCCAGCCTGGCAACCCCACGGTCTCGTGCAGCCTTGATTAACTCCCTGGGTCTGAGATTTTATGATACAACCCAGTAAAGGAGTAGTGGCAGCTGAGATTACCACAAACTCGAGATCCAGTGTACCCTAAGTGAAGTCGTGGTGACCTGGGGAAGAACCCAGAAAAGGCACAAATTTCTGAAATCATGGGAAAGAGGAACAACAAGAGAACAATGAATGCCCCAAACCCCATAATATCAGAACCTGATAACACAGAAACTCAGAGATCTCCAGAAGATCAAATCAGGAATACAACTGTAGAAATAATACAGGACCTTCAAAAAGAATTTAGAGAGAGTGTAAAAGAAATAAAGGATGCAATCAATGAAGTAAAGGCATCAATTCAAACTATAAACAATTGATTAGACCACATGGAGAATAGAATCTCACTCCTAGAAGATGATCACTCCAAAAACAAATGCATAATTTATAACTTAGAAAACAAATCAGACATCAGGAATCTGACAATGAAGAAATATGGGCCCATTTTAAGTAAGCTAACGTAAGAATAATTGGAATAGAGGAGGGAAAAGAAGGTGAAACCAAAGGGATCAATAATCTCTTCAAAGAAATAATAGCAGAAAATTTTCCAAACATAGAGCAAGAGGTTGATACACAGGTCCAGGAAACTTATAGAACTCCCTTTAGACAGGATCAGAGAAAAAGGTTCCTCATGCCACATAATTGTCAAAATGACCAATGTAGAAGCCAAGCAGAGAATCTTAAAGGCAACAAAAACAAAAGGCCAAGTGACATTCAGAGGCAAACCAATTAGAATCACTCCAGACTTCCCAAACCAAGTCATGAAAACCAGAAGGGCATGGAGTAATATATTCCAAACTCTGAAAGAAAACAACTTCCAGCCAAAAATTTCCTACCCAGCAAAACTATCTATCAAATTAGATGGGGAAATAAGAAGCTTCCATGACAAACAGAAACTGAAGGAATTTATGTCTTCAAAACCAGCACTAGAGAAAATACTCAAGGAGATTAACTATAAAGAAGAAATAGGTAAATACATGCCAGAACCAGAGAAACAAGATTTTCCATCCAGCAGACTACTAAGCAAAGAGAATACACAGTATTTGAAACAGAAATAAAATCTTAACTTGTTAGGAATCAAAAGCTATCTCTCAATAATCACACTGAATGTAAATGGCCTCAATTCCCCAATAAAAAGACATAAAGTGGCAAAATGGATTAAAAACCAGAATCCATCCATCTGCTGCTTACAAGAAACATACTTTACAAGTAAAGATAGTAATAAACTCAAGGTAAAGGGCTGGAGCAAGGTAATTCATGTTAAGTAGCCATCCTAACAAATGTGAAGTAGTATTTCACTATAGTTCTCATTTGTATTTCCTTAATGATTAGCTATATTATGATAATGATGAGTGATATTCATGTGTTTATTGGTCATATAAAAATCTTTGGAGATTCATTATCTATTTTAGTCGTTTACCTATTTCTAAATTGTATTGTTTGCTTTTATTGTTGCTAAATTTTAGGACTTATATTTGGAATATTAATATACCTTCAGATATAGCATTTGGAAATATTTTAACCCATTCTATGAGTAACTTTTAATTTTGTTTACATTGTCTTTGGATGTACAATATTTTTCTATTTTTTATGAAGTTTGTTTGTTTATTCTTTTGTTGCCTGTGCCTTTGGAACCATATCCAAGAAATCACTGCCAATTTAAAAAAAAAAAAAAAAAGGAGCAGCGCTGTCTCCAGTCCTATGATCTGCAGCCCCAGTCCAGGCCTGCCGGATTAGGGCAGCCCAGGCAGGGATATTAGGGGTTGGCCTGCATGGGTCAGCCCATGCTGGTGGAGAAGAAGTGGTCAGAATCTCAGTCCAGAGCCGTGAAGACAGACGGGGCTGCCTGCACAATGCACTAATTCAGTTTCCTCCAACTTTCAGCACCCTGGCCCCTTCTGAACTTTCTCAGCAGAGCTGGAGGGAGGCCCGAGTGGAGCTGTGACCCTCTGTCTGGAAAGGATCTAAACAAACACACATTCGCTTGACTTTCTTTAAAATGAAATTGAGTTTTATATGTCAGCGTTTGGCCAGGAAGGAAAAATAAATGTCACTGAAGGCCAAGTTGCCATGTCCACGTCGCGATCATTTACCGGAGCTAAATGTGCAGTTAGCAGGCCATGAGGAAGGGGGCGGGAGGCGGTAAGACACGGCGGCAGCTCACCGGAGCAGCCAGGAGCAACGCAGATGCTCATGCTGGCCAAGGAGCTGGGAGCAGGCAGGACGAGAGAATCAACGAGCCTTCCACACACAGTGAAACGCCACCGCACCTGCCAGGCCCCACGGTGGCCCTGGAGCAACCTCCTGACAGACTGCTCCTCTCTTCAGCCCCCTGAGCGCTTCTGCTTTCTGGGTGGGGGGGCTCGGTGCCCGGGCTCCCCACTGTGTACACACCCAGCCAGGATTCCACATGCCTCTGTCTATCAGTCCCGTGAAGATGTCCTCCTCTGGTCACCTCCGGGGACAATCATCTTGTCTGTCCCTAAGGATGGCAGGGGGAATCCTGTGGGCACAACGTGGGGTTTCTGTCCAGAAGGTTGAATCATGGTGTGGTGGGCCACCCAGCCCCAGGCCTGAGGGTCACCAGTCCCTATCAGTCCTGCCTCATCTGGCCGCCCAACAGAGCCATTACCAGCCTTAAATGTACCTGCACCTCTGGTCCTTCCTGGGCTCACTACTCAGTGAGCAGGCTGGCCTGCTGGGCCCTGCCAGGCATGCCCATGCCACCTGCCAACAGATGTGGTACAATTTAGCTCCCAGGATCCATGCTCAGCACACCCCTGTCTGCCCCCACTGGTCCCCTCTGGGCCAGCCAGAGAGGATAGAGCCTAGAATGCAGAAACCCAGCCAGCCCCCCAGGCACCCTCCCCAACTTGCCTGAGCATTCTCCCCAGTACCATCTTGAACCAGGGGCGGGTACCAGGGGTCAGTCTCACCAGAAAAGGCTCCTTCCTGCTGGCTTTGCTATCCTGCTGGACATGAGTGACCATGCCAGAGACACCCACAGGGGGAAGGACCCAAGGCAGCCTCTGGCATGTAGCATGGGACAGAGGCCTCAGTGCCACATCCCAAAGAAACAGTTCCCAGCAAGAGGGGAGGTCGAGGCACGGCCTCCCAGCCACGTCCTGGCTGGCTCCTCAGCTGGGCCTGAGGAACTTCCCAGCAGGGTCAGCTCAGCCTGCAGGACACCGGCCACACAGAGACCTCCCAGCAGGCCCAGCTCGGCATGCAGGACACTGGCCCCACAGAGACCCCGAGTGGGATGGGTGTTTGAGTTAGCAGTCTCACAGCTGTGACTGACACACACGAGTTAGATGAAGAAGGTTCTGGAGATTTTAGTCCACATTAGACCAGCTTCCAAGCAAGAGCCGGGGCTGCAGGTCCTCAGGGCATCATGGTGGGGAGCAGAGAGAGAGAGGGGGGGAGAGGGAGAGAGGGAGGGGCTGAGAGCTTGTGCCAGCTCATGGTGGTAGGTCAGAGACAGAAAAGAAGCTGCAGTACCCGCCCCACAACCTCTTGGAAAAACCCTGTCTTGGCCACGCTCCAGGCACCTCACAGTCAAGTCCACCTCCAAACATGTGGCATATGAGCTTTCCGGGACATTTCAAGTCCAAACCCTAACACAGGCCCAACTCGGCTGCAGGACGGCCGCTCCACACAGAGCGTGAGCGAGCTGCCGGTGCTTGTACACAGCAGAGGGACCAGTGTGCGCCGTGCCCACCACCGCTCAGTGCCCGTGTCTACCACCACTCAGTGCCCGTGTCGGGATTTGCAGAGCGGCAAATTCAGAGTCAACTCTGGATGTCTAAGGTTTAATGGAAGACAGACAAACAAGCGGCCAGCAGTGGGCCACGTGGACCTATGGGTCCTGCAGCTCCTTGAGGGGGGTCTCAGGGAAGAATCCTGCTGTGCAGGGTCAAAGGGGGTTGCAAGTCCTGGTATGGGGCAGAAAGCACAGGGGAGCAGGGCACCTGGCAGGGAATTAACAGGTCAGTCTCAGTCCCCCGCCCTGAGCATGCCACCCGGGGAGACGCCTTTGTGGCTGCAGGAGCTCGGTGCTAAGCAGGCCAGCCTGCAAAAGGGGCCCTGCCTCGGGGGGACTTTCACCAGGCCTCCTTCACCCAAGTCAGCGGGCTCATCTCCCAGGCCCTTCGCTCCCAAGCTCTGGCCTCTGGGGGATGAGCTATGACCTCCATGAGCCATGCTGATGGGAAATCATGTCTCTCTGGAGAAATGAACAGTATGAAGTGTGTGGCTATAACTGCCTTGGTTCCAAGCCATGGCCAGCAGAAAGGCACCAGGAGAAAGGACTGGCAAAGAGTGTCGGGTGGGCAGAGCTGGGGCCAGTGCCCCATCACCTGGCAGCCTGGGGCATGGACAGGCTCAGGCACCAATGGCCCGAGCTGCCCTAAGTGTCCCAGCACCACAACAGCCAGGGCAGGACCCGTCCTGGGCCTCTGCCACCCCATTTTCCCTTTGGTCTTAAGCAGATGAAATCGCTGCCTGCTGTGACGTGGAGAAATGGAATGACACATTTGGGAAAAGCACCGAGTAAATATTCTATTTCCAGATGCCATTGTTAAAATAATTATACGTATTTTAATAGACTTTATTTTTCAAAGCAGCTTTAGGTTTTAGGAAATGTGTGCAAAGAACAAAATCCCGAAGGTGTTTAACGGATGGGTGAGCAGAAAGTGACTTGGGGTGCCGGGAGAGCAGAATCTTGGCTGGCAGTGGGGAACAGCACTGCCAGAGACCCATGCACCTGTGGCCCAGTGCCTGCACGGGTGGACGAGGGGCCGTAAGTGGTCATTTGCTGTCAGTCCAGTTCTGGGGCAGAAACATCCCAGATGACTTTTCTGGTGGACAGTCTGGGAGTCACCTCCTGCACCCCAACAGAGGACAGAGCAAGAAAGCCAAAGAGACGGCAGGTGTCCTGCAAGCAGGGCTTGGGTAGGTGCCATCCTGGCTGGGGCTCAAGGAGGAGTCTGCGCATAACCAGCCCCAGAGGATGCTGGGAAAGGCATAAACCTGGAGGGAAACCTGGAGGCGCTGGCCTTGATGTCGTCAACCACATCCCCAGATAACGTGAGGTCCTTAGCAAAGCAGCCATGCTGCCCGAGTCCCAGCCTGGCATCTCCAACACAGACAAGCACCACTCTGGGCCAGGAACATGGAGGCCAGAGCCAGGAGAAACTTGGAAAAGCAGAGGGGACACTGTGCACAGAAGTCGCCTGGCCACCATGAGTCCCCTGCAAGGCACAGGTAAGACCCCAACGGAGGCTCAGAAGGCGGGACCGCGAAAAAGAGCCACAGGCGCCACAGGGAGCGGCGGGGCTGGAGGAAAGCCCCGGCAGGTGAAGGAGAAGGAGGGCCAGCTGGGGCCTCCAGAAAGGGGGAGCCCCAGCAGCAAAGGGGAATCATCCCAGAAGCCGCTCGGCAAGCACTCCCAAGACGGGAGCGGTCATGGCTCACCTGGAGCCCGCAGAGTGCGACTGTGTCTGGAGACCGGGTCTTTAAAGCGGTGGTGAAGGCAGAGCGAGGTCCCTTGGGTGGCCCTGATCCATCGCTCCTGGGGCCCTTATAAGTAAAGATCAGGATGCAGGCGCACAGAGGACGGCCACCAGAGGACCCGGGAGGACACAGGGCCACAGCCACGGAGAGGCCTCTGGAGGAGCTCGGAGCCCAGCCTTGAGAGCGAGGAGAAACCTTTCTGTTGTTGAAGGCACCTGGCCTGTGGCACTTTGCTATGGCGGGCCAAGCTGACGCAGTGGGCCAATGGAGAACACAGCCCTCTCGGAGAGCATCAACCCACAGCAAGGCACGTAATTATGCTGTCTTGAAATACAGGGAACAAAGAGGAAGCCTGACCAGCTTCCAGAGAGGGCACAAACAAGCCTCAAGCAAGCAGTCACACGGGCCCTAGAATCAAAATGTCAGGGCTCCTCTCAAAGGTGAGGCTGGGCGCCAGAAGTCACGGGCACTCTGACTAAGGTCTGCTGGGAGGAGACCCGCCCAGACCCCCGCCCGGCCCCTCCAGAGGCAGCGCAGGATAGATCTACTTATTTACAGAGGTGCAGAGGTGCCTCCCACACACCCATCAGGAGGGCTGTTCCACCAGAATGAGGGAGTAAGATGGAAAGAGGGAGAGCGGAATCCTGGGCGAGCCTGCAGGGAGCTCTAGAGGGAGCCAGTGTTGCCCCCAGACAGGCCAGGCCAGGTGAGAGCGATTTCTTCAGAGATGAAATTAGTGGGACTCAGATGTCTTTAAATGTCCTGAGGAGTTTGCACAACTGTGGGATCATTTGAGATGGAATTAGCGTTAAGTGTTCAGAAAACTAAGCCAATGAAAAAAATAAGACCATTATTAACTCCAGGGTGGGGGGAGATTGTGTTGATGTGGGAGAAGAAAAAGAAAGAATGTGGTCAGGGCTCAGCTTTGAGGCGCGTTTACGATATCGATCTCACAGAAACGACATCGTTTTTGCCCTGGGCATGGGGCGGGCTGGGCGAGGGCTGGGGACAGAAGTGCCCAGTCCCTGTCCTCCACAGAGTCCAGACAGAAAGGCCTAAGCTGAAAAGTCGAGAAGCCGTGTGTGCACACCATTTGAAGATATGGAGGTGAAATAACACAGTCTTCAGAAAGATGACATGGATCTCCTCTGAGAGCCAGAAAAGCTGGGAGAGGCAGCCAGACTAGCTGCCCGCGAGACTAGAGGAACTTGCAGGCCGAGACCTCTGGCGCAGACCCGCGCTTTGTTTGTGCATGACCACATAGGTCCCCGGCTGCCAGCAGTAAATGACCATGAACCAGTGCTCAGCGCAGTCAGCCAGGTCCTCGCAGCTCTGGAGGCCAGAGGTCTAAACCCAGCCCGGGCAGCACACCTCCTGGAGGCCCGGGGCGAGCGCCTTCCTGCCTCTCCCGGCAGCTCAGGGGCCCCTGCTCCGCTGCCTTCCCTCCAGCCTCTGTCACAGGGCTCCTCCCCTCTTTGAGTCCCTCTAAGGATTCTTGTCAGTAGATTTAGGGCCCTTGAGATAACCCAGGTTAATCTCATCTCGAGATCCTTAATTTAATTTCATCTGCAAAGACCTTTCTCTGAATAAGGTCGCTAGCTGGTCCCAGGGTTAGGATGTGGATATATGGGTGGGAAGGAAAGCGCCATTCAACCCACTACAGTAGCTTTCATGAGAAGTGATACATGTTTCTCATTCTCTGAGCAGCACCCCTCCAGCCGGCCCCTTCTGCGTGAATGCCTCTGGAGACACAGGCTCACCGTGCTCCGTCTAAGCTCGTCTTCATGCTGAACTGGACCTGTCTCTCCAGAACCTCACCCATCAGCTCCAGGGCCAGCTCCTGCCACCTGAGAGCCTGGCAGGGAGGGGCGTGCAGAACCAGTGGTGCGGGTCGGGGGAACCTGCCTACTCCCAGGGTGACTGGGCGGCCAATCGGAGTACGGAATCTGGCGGAAACACCAGGGTGGGTGGTGACAGCTGACCCCTGTAAGCCAGAGCTTCCCACGGGACAGGACAGGCAGGGCCATCAGACAGGAAACATGGGCTTGTTCCTGCGGGACCCTAGGGATTTGTGCAGGCCAGCTTGGGTGCCAGACTCCGCTCCCAGAAACACTGGGGCCGTCTGTCATCACACCCAGGACCTCGCAACTGCTGCTTCCTGGCGGGCAACGCCCAGGCCCAGCCCCTGGAAACGCACGCTCTCAGAGCAGCCTTCCACGGCCCTGTGTGCAGCCAGTTCACACACACACACACATGCACATACATGCACACACACATGCACACGCTCACATGTTTACATGCACAGCGAGTCCCTGATCTCACACTTCTGCTCACACACATCTGATCCTCCATGCTCCCCTGATCTCACACGTACACTTGTACACACACACACGCTCACACATACACTCCTGCCCACACTCACTCACGCCCTCTCCCACACACATGCTCACACATGCTTGGACACACACCCAGCCACATGCACACTCACACACAGCACCATCCATGCGCTCACCTGCCCACATGTCCTCCCTCGCAGCCTGGGAGGCTCTGCAGTGGCCGTGTTCCACTCGCACATGGTGGGATTCTCCTCGCCTTCTCTAGGCTGAGCAGCGGGGCGTGGAGTCGAGGCTCCATCTGTGTCTGCCAAATGAGCTCCTAATTTCCAGGACATGAAACCCGGGCACGGAGGGGTCGTTGGGCCCACAGCCACACGGCAGAGGGCGAACAGAGGACCCAGAGGCCAGGGTCGGTGCTGCGCCCCTCCCATTGTTCAGACCAGAGGCTCGGATCAGCCTCCTTCCCTCCAAGTCCCGGCCAGCCTCAAGCCAGGCGCCTGATTCATGTTAGTCAGTGTGCCGGGGCCCTGATTCTTCTCAGGATTTTGGAGAGGGAAAGGAAGGGGTGCAGAGCCCACCCACAGGGCTGTCCCATAGACAGAGGACAGGAGGCAGCACTGCAGGGCCACAGTGCCAGGAGAGGTGGGGTGCCGGTGGGGCGCTGAGGGGAGCAGGAAGCAGCCATCTGCCCCAACACCTCTGTCCCTGGCTCAGGGCATAGCTCAGGGGCAAGGCCCATGGATTGAGGACAAGAAGGAGGTGGGAAAGGGAAACAGTATGTGAACCGGGCGACATTCAGAGCCACAGCGGTGGATAACGGACGTCCCAGCTAAGCCACCCTTGCCCCACGCTCCAACCCCAGCACAACCCAAGCGCACCACAAACCTAAGCCCAGAAAAGTTGGAAAAAGTAGACTCTGGAGTGGACTATGCATCCCCGTTCTGGGAAGCAAAGGAACCTTATGGTTAGAAATAATAAAAGATATAACAAAGGAAAAATTGATTATTTTGGATTCATAAAAGTGAAAAATTGTATTATCTTAAAATAAACTCTAAAGTGAGAACCAATGTTCCATTCAAATCAATTAAGAAAGATGTGTCAAAAGTTCTAGATATGTTTATGCTTAGAGCAATAGTTCCCTTTTATTTACCTATTTGCGATAGTAATCTCTCAAAGTGAGGAGAAAAATAAGCTTTGACACAAGGATGTTAATTGTGGCATTGTGTGCTGTATGGGAATAATGCAAATGTTCAAAAACAAGGAGGAATGTTATATAAGTAGGATTAATTCATTCTCGCAGTAAAAAGTTTAATCAACGAAAATCACCTAATAAGACGTGGCGAGACAGAAAGTACCTCAGAAACACTGACTGAGGATGCTGGGTCCATGAGGATGCTGAGTCCATGAGGATGCTGGATCCATGAGGATGCTGGGTCCATGAGGATGCTGAGTCCATGAGGATGCTGGGTCCATGAGGATGCTGGGTCCATGAGGATACTGGGTCCATGAGGATGCTGGGTCCATGAGGATGCTGGGTCCATGAGGATACTGGGTCCATGAGGATGCTGGGTCCATGAGGATGCTGGGTCCAGGCGTCATCTTCACAGTCTTGCCTGGTGAACTCAGAGTCTAGAAAACACAAGGCCGACTGGACCCACTACTGTCACAAGAGAATTCACGTCTAGCTGGGGGGCTGCGGGCTGCTCTCTAAATTTCTGACTTTCAGACTTCTCTAGGCAGATACTGAAAATTAGCACCTTTCCTCCTCACAATAGAAGGAAGCAAGCCCACACCCATCTTTGAAATGTGATATTGGGAAAAGCAGGCAGAACGGCCAGGCATGGTGGCCCGCGTCCTTCCCAGGCCCCGTCCTTCCTCTCGGCGGTCACTGCTGGAGAAGTAGAGCCTCCCTGAATCCATGTGGCATCCTGAGATGAACAGGCTCCCCAGCCCGCTGCACCAAACAGCAGAGGGAAAGGAGAGAAGAGTGCGGGATGGGAAGAGACGGGGGTGTTCGGGAATGAGGCAGTGCTTCTCTTGCTGGCTGTCACTCCCTGGGAGAGGCCAGCTCCAGAGGGCAGCATCCATCTTCTCCGTTCACTAACCTGCCCCACCTGGAGCAGAGGCTGGCATGCAGCAGGCGCTCAACAAGTGCTTCCCAAAGGGGAAGAAGGAGGCCACCACACACTCACTCAGCCTCCCATGCTTCTGTACACACACACACACACACACACACACACACACACACACACACACACAGCGCCCCATCCTTTTCTGTGCACTCCCGCCGACACAGTGTGCATGGGCTGAACTCGCAGCACCTGTGTGCCTCCTCGCCGGCCTCCCAAGGGGGAGTCCAGGGCCCCCCCTGACAGGTGGAAGCCTCTGGGGATGCGGGCCTGGATCTCAGGACACGCCGTGGCCCATCTGAAGCCATAGCCAGCAGCAGCCTACAGACTTTGCTTGGGAACCCCCATCCTTCACTACCAGACCCCAGCTTGGCGGCACGGGTGAGGTTCTCCCAGGAGTTCACCTCCCCATCTTCCCCGCACACCTGCCGTCCCCAGGGTGTCTGTGAGCTCCTGAGAGGAGAGGAGGCTGGCAGATGTGGGCGAGGAAGGATGCCCCGTTTGCTCAGCCTCAACGCTGCCCTCTGCTTTCAGGGGCGCCTCCCTCCAGCCCCTGGCCAGTGGCTGCGGATCTCTGATGTCCCGATGGTGGCTGCTGGCCTCAGATGCTCCTGGGCGTCTGCTCTCTCCGCCATGTGCATGCAGCCGTGATCCCACTGATGTCAAGTCTTTCATTAGGCCCCCTATCCGGGTCCTTCTTGATTCCCTTGTCCCAGGGCGCCCAGACATGCTGGAAGCTCCTGCTGCACCCCGCGTGCATGTCCCTCTCTTGGACCCTCCGGCTGCTGTGAAGTCCAGGCAGGGCCACATCCATCACTCCTGGAGGAGATGGGCCTTGCCTGGGCTGCACAGAGTCTTCTAAACCATCACTGCCAACTGCACAGGTGGCCCAGCCACACCCGGCTCCCGGAGAGCGCAGTGGTGCGCACTTGCCCATCTCCAGCACCACAGCCAGCAGGCCGCTTTCATGGCTGAGGTCCCCAAAGCATCCCCCAAAGCCCCTGTGATCTATCAGGGAGATTTCCTAGGATATTAACTCCCCTCTGAGGGAGGGGAGCCCTGGCTGCAGCACTCGCCAGACCCAGTTAAGGACTCTGCTCCAGCACCCAAGGTTAAGGAGCGCCCAGGGATGGAACATTCTAGCACTGGGCTCTCCATGCCTGTGCTGCTGCTGGCAGTCAGGAGTATAGGACCATGGGCCACTGTGACCCATGAACCTGAGGACCAGCCTCTTTGCCTCTCTGCCCGCAGCCCCGGGAAGGCAGCACTCAGGGCTGAGTGGGGCCCCTGGCCATGGTGATTCCCCCCACCCAGGTGTCCTTTCCTTGGCCCCTGGTCCACCTGCACATTCAGCAGCAGACACCAACATCAGCACCAGATGCCAACATCAGCACGGCGCATGTGCCACTCATAGTGGCCCCGAGCTGCCTGGTGTTGCCGTCACTGCTGCAAGAGAGGCTGGCTGACACTTGGTCAGTGTGCCTGGGCCAGCTGGGATCCCAGCACAAGCACAGGCCACTGGCCCCAGCCACACTCTCCCACACCACCACAGGCAGCCCCAGGACCAAGGCCCCAGCTAATCCAGAACACAAGGTGTGACCATGCATAGGCCTGCGGCTAAGTCCCCTGTCTAGGGGGCATCACATTTACCAAATGAAAAAATAGGGTGTTCAGCTAAATTAGAATGTCGGATATACAAGGATTATTTTTAGTGTAAGTCCCACGTAATACCTGGGACATATTTATGCTAAAACACTACGTGTTATACATCAAATTCAGCTGTAACTAGACATCCTGTTTCACCGGTTGCCTGCAGGTCCCTGGGCTGCAAGGCTCTTGTTTGGGGCTTGAGAGGCTCAAAACCACAGGGGAAGGAATTACCACACACAGCTATTGGCCCCAGGACATGCATGTGGGCTCTCAGCATGGGCTCTCAGCACTGGAGTGGACACGTGGAGTGAGGGATTCTGGGAAGCTGGCCCCTGCCCTCAGGCTCAGCCGCCAGGACAAAGTTAACAGAGGCTGTGGTCCATGGCCCATCTCCCCAAAGAACCTGCTAAGCAGTGGCTTCCTCTCCACCACCCTGTCTCAGTGATCGCAGTCACCACCTACCCCCAGGAGGGACCAGGGCGTGAGGAGACACCTGTCCTGTAATGGACCCAAGTGGGAAGCGCTAACCTGCGGCACAGCGGCCACTGCCCGCCACCCCCCAGGATGACAATGCCCTGGTGAGGGCTGAGGTGTAAAGAAATACCTGCTCCTGCCTCCCGGCTGCAGGAGCCAGGCAGGGGGAGGCCAAGGACTCCTCCCCAGCGCTGATAAGCGTGGAGCGTCGGCCGCTCTGAGGATTTCATGGTCTTCACGGCAAAGGGCAGTGTACCCCGGCGGGCATGCTCCATCTCCCGTGCAAATTGATTTTCCTTTTCTTTCTTATTTTTTCCCCTTTCAACAATTAACAGTTGAAGAGGCTGGTTTTAAATCAGGAAAATGAGACATTAGAATTCAAATGGTCTGACAAATGGGCCCTGCTGCCTGCAAGAGCCCTGAGCCCATCCGCCCCTGCAGATGTCGCAAGGCGAGATCCGTCCCCTTGGGGTGCAGGAATGGAGGTGCCCTGCTCCAGCAGGAAGGCAGGGCCTTGAGAGAGTCTAGTTTCTGCCTCCCCTTCCGACTGTCCTTTTGCTGGCCCTGGGTCCCAGGCTAGGGAAAGCGCAGGCTGACCTGACTACCTGCTCGCTGTACTGGTGCGCCCGTGGGGAAGGGGTTGCAAAGGGCCCCGCACCCCTGCCAGCCAAGAGCTTGGGCCTGCAGCTAGGAGCCCTCTGCAGTCCCCAGCCCCCCGCCTGCCTCTCCATGCCAGCCGCCAAAATGTTTTCCCCTTCCATTCACCAGTGACTTGTCCTTCGAGTCCCAGTTCACAAATGTCTCTCCCTGCAAGCCGTTCTCCTGTGGGGGACCCCCACTTCCCTACCCTCCAGCGACCTGGATCTCAGCACTGCCCACAAGAGCTGGTCCCTCTCTGCACAAGACAAGGAGCATTGGAATCAAGGCCCCCAGCTCCCAACACGCACTGGGTCAGTGACCCCACCCCGTGGAGGACACCATACTCAGAAGCCACTGGACAGAGCCAGGCCGGGACAGGAGCTACCCTTCCTCAGTGGCCTTGCAGACACCCCCCGTGCCCACCAAGGGGAAAGGAAGGGATTGGGGCTCTTGGTAACCTCAAAAGCCCCCAGGGAGAATTCCAGGGGCTCTGAAAGCATTGCCAGGGCCCCACTCCCTTAGCATCAGCTACCACTGTGACAAGACCACAGTTTTCCAGAACTTTTCCTGCCCCGGGCAACACCTTCCCTGCACTAGCAGTTTAATCCTCTGCCAGGTCCTCATTGCAGAAAGGAAGAAAGGGAGGTTCTGTGTTTTCAGGCCACTGGTGCGGACCACAGAGGAGAGGGAGCCAGGAGCACATGGAGACCAGCGCACGCCCATGGGAGGACCACCCTGTCCTGTTTCCCAGCCCGTCTCCAGAGAAAGGCATGGCCTGCTTCACACAGAGCTCGTGCCCAGAACAAGACTTGAAGCCCGATCTGCCTTGGACAAGTGTGTGTGGGATGGGGATGGATGGGTGGGTGGGTAGATAGATGGATGGGTTGGTGGGTGGGTGGGTGAATAGATGGATGGGTGAGTGGGTGGGTGAATGGATGGATGGATGGATGGATGGATGGATGGATGGATGGGTGGATGGGCTGGTTTTGAATCAGGAAAATGAGACATAAGGACTCAAATGAACTGACAAAGAGGCCTTGCCACCTGCAGGAGTCCTGGGCACAGAGAGGCCATGAGGAAAGGATGGAGGGAGAGAGGATGGAGGGATGAATGAAGGAAAAGATAAAAGGAGGAATAGAGAATAATGGGTGGGAGAATGGAGAAAGGGAGGGAGGGACAGATGAAGAGGAAAGGGAGAGGGGAAGGTAGATGGATGGATGGGTGGATGCAGGGAGGGATGGAGGGGTGGAGGGAGGGAGAGAAGGACAGATAAAGGAACAGAGAGAGGGAGGGATGGAGAATGGGTGGAAGGATGGTGAAGGGATAGAGGGAAGGTGGGACGTGTGAGTGGAGGGATGGAGGGGGGCATGGAGGAATGGATGGATGCAGGGAGGGTGGGAGGGAGGGAGGAAGGGAGGCCCCAGCCCACCTCCTCAGCTGCCCAGCTGTCTGTACCCACACCTGTCACCAGCTCTCAGATTCCCAGAACCGTGTAGGCAAACCTGCCCCCTCCCAGCCCCTGCCCAGCCAGGATGGGAACGGAGCCACTGCACGAGAGCAAACGTAGGCCTCTCCCTTCATCTTTCAGTTTGTCTCTGGAAGGCCCAGGCCCCCTCCCCGCTCTGCCCCGGATCCTGGACTCTCCTTATCAGCAGCTGTACAAATCAGAAGGCAGATTTGATGTGGCATGGGGGATGTGCGGGCTGGGCCTGGGATTAAAGCTTGGCTTTTTCCTCGTCGTCGAGAGGTGATGCCCCCAAGTTGATGTCCCAATCTTCTCTTTCTCCTAATTAAACAGAAAGCGCAGGCAGCACGGGGGAGGGGGAATTAAGAATGAAAGGCGTTCGCCTGCAGAAGTCCAGCAGTTCGAGGCTTTCCATTTAGTATTTAAAAGCTTCCCCGCACGCCTGCTGCACAGAGATAGGAGTGGTGAAGTAAATGTAGTCTCCCCCTCCCGCCAGCTGGGGGGGGGACTTTGAGACAGGAGCAAGGAGGCTCCTCAAAGGCCTGGAGAACTGGGGAGGCTGGGGACCCTCGAAAGAAAGCGCTCGGCCAACCCGTGACTAATCCCCACGTCGCCCTTGGCATCCTCCTTCGCCTGGCGGGCCAGAGGGGCCATGGGGGTGGGGGGGTCCTGCCTAGCAACTCAGGCTGGAAGCTGCTGAGGAACCGGGTTCCGCCTGCAGAGCCCCGTGGAGAGAGTTGGCCGGGGCAGGAGTTGCCTCTCCTTTCTTTCTCTTATGGACTGGAGATCGAACCCAGGGGCATTCTACCTCTGACCTATTTCCCCAGCCCTTTTTAAATTTTTTGTCAGGCTATATTCCCAGACATATTTTATATTTTATTTGGAAGCAGGGTCTTACTAAGTTGCTGAAAGCCTCACTAAATAGCTGAGGCTGGCTTCAAACCTATGCCATCCTCCTGTCTCAGCCTCCCAAGCACGGGGATTACAAGCATGCACCACCACGCCCAGCTTTCCCCAGCCCTTTTTAAAAACTTTTTTTTTTTTTTGAAGCAGGGTCTCACTAAGTTTCTGAGGCTGGCCTGGGACCTGCAGCCCTCCTATTTCTGCCTCCCAAGTACTGGGATTACAGGTATGCCCCATGGCCCCCAGCAGGGGAGGAGCTGGTTTTCAGAGGACTGCAGCAGGCTTCCTCCGGGGTCTCCTATTGTCCCATGAAGTTGCTGCTGCCAGGCCCACTTCACACAGAGAAACAGATGAGGGGACAGGTGTCCCTGGTCCTTCACTAGCAGGGGGCGAGTGGGGTCTCTAAGACCCCCCAGGCCAGACCTGGAAATGGCAGGTACCACTTGGACCATAGCCCATTGGCCAGAGATAGCCTTAGCCACGTGGGAGGGAAGCTGGGCACTGCCCAGAAGGGACAGGGATGGTAGGTGGGCTCCCTCAGGACGGACTGTGCATTCTTTCATGGAACCTCTCTCACAGGAGAAGTTGACCCTCCGCTGTGCAGAGATGGAAACAGCACTCCAAGGAGGGGAGAAACGGAGGCAGAAAAGACGATCGGAGGGAGCCCATGCGTCTGCTGCGGCCTCGCCTGCTCTCTGCACCGCTGCTACTGCTGAACCAACAGCCGGAAGCCTCCCTGGCAGGTCTGGCACTCAAGGGCACCAGCCAGCCGTG
Organism: Muscardinus avellanarius; assembly: GCF_963383645.1. NCBI lineage: Eukaryota > Metazoa > Chordata > Mammalia > Rodentia > Gliridae > Muscardinus > Muscardinus avellanarius. The sequence continues at coordinate 2,512,414 of NC_137789.1, forward strand.
CTCCTGCACTCTAGGGGCCTCCTGGGCCGCTGTCCTCTGGCGTATGTCCCCGGGGATGTATCGCAGCATGGAGCCCCCAAGACAGATGGGCAGAGCTGAGGATGGGGCCAGTCCACAGAGGCCCACCTCGCCTGCCCAGCGGCCTGCCGCAAGGGCAGAGGACCACACCAAGCTGGCTCACGCAGGACCGGAGCCTGTTCTGTGTGGGGATACGTACACCCCCCACCATGCTGCTGAAGGGGCCTCAGTGCGGTGGCACTCTGCTCTAGGGCTGCTGGGCCTTCACCTTGCCCCCAGGCCCTCTCTCTGTCCACCCCATCTCATGCGGCAGAGACCATGTGGCTAGCAGTGTCCGTGGCACTGGGAACCAGATCCTGGTTCTCTGGCTTCCTTCCCCTGCAGAGACTCATACTATTACCAGCTCCTTGCCCAGCACCTGCCCTCCCTCAGCTCTGCCCACTCTGTACCCACCATACCGGGTCTCCTGAGTAGGACTGACCCTCACCTGCAGAGCCATGAGCAGACTTCTACGTGGCTTCTGCCCCATCCCCAAGGCAAGTTCCACAAAGCAGGGATGGCACACATCTGGACTGGCCCACCAAAGCATCCCCAGAGCCAGAAGGATCAAGGCATGGAACTCCAAGGAATGAATGACCCAGGGGCTCTCTCCCCCGCCCACTCTCCCCAAATCCAGGCCACCTTTTTTTTATTAGGAATTCCCTTGACCTTGAAGGGCGAGTTGTGAATGAGGGGGAGAGGGCCTCGCCTGGACGTTCCTGGGAGGAGGGGCGGCCCTGCGTGGTGAGGCAGGGGGGTGGGGAACGGCCCGTGGAGGCAGCAGCTGGCCACTGTCTTGGGCAGCAAGGGGCCTTGGGAGGGGGTCCATGGATGCAGAGTTGGGATGCCAAGGGGGCTGTGGAAGGAAGAAGGGGGTAGGCACTGGGGAGCCTCTCACAGGCCTGCCTAGGGGCTTGCCGTACATTCTCTCCTCTGACCTCACACTACTCGGTAACCGGGCATTCTTATCCACACTTGATGCAGGAGGCCATGGGGCCCTGTGTGTTCCAGGTGCCACCACGAAGCAGCAAAGCCAGAGCCTGTGGCTGCCAGCCCTCCTCTCTCTCCGAACAATGGGTGGCCTGCAGCTGCCCTGCATCCTGGAAGGCCCCAGCCTCCAGCCCCGCTCACCTCCAGCCTCCGTCCCCCTTGGAAGAGCACCATCATACTCAGGTGAGCCAGGCGTCCCGGCCATCCCGAGACAGCGCAGGGCTGGCTATGATTGCAGCCCAGGTAACCACGGTAACATTGACCTGTGCCCAGGAATTTCCCAGAGGGGCAGATGGGGCAGGGCCTGATGGCAGGGCTGCCCGGAGTCTCAGCTTGCCATCCAAATGCCAAATGCTTATTAATCTCACAGTGCGAGGCTCCGAAGTTATCACCCCGCCTCTTCGTCCCCTTTGTCTAGGACATAATTGTCTGGCCTACCTCTCCAGTTCCGTGATTAATTGCTTTGGGGAAGACAGCACAATGACTTAACTCTTTCCCTTCTGTGCAAGCTCTTCTCAGATGATGGCGGCAGCTGCCTCTGCACCTGACCTGGGCTGGGTCGGGACCCCATGCTCAAGGCCCCACGTAGCCTAGGCAACAGCTCTGAGCCTCAGTTTACCCACTTCTGAAGTGCAGATAAAACCCTTGCCCTGGCTCCTGGTTAATTCATCTGCTCCAAGTCAACGCCAAGTCTCTTGACAAGGATTAGACACATTCAAGCGTATCTATCGCACTAGTCAGCTGCGGTAATGCCTGTTACTGGGAATAATAAGCCAGCAGCACGGCGGGAGGAAGGGCGCAGGACAGCGGGGTTCCCCAGGCGCAGGTGACGGCGCCCTCCAGACCCAGAGGGCAGGGACCAGGACACGCAAGGAAGGGTCACGGTGACCGCAGCCATGCGCTAGGCCCCTTGCTACACTCGGGCAGGTTGGCACCAGGACCGCCTGATGCTCACGGTGAGTGGGGTTAGCCAGATGTGATGGGTCCCCAGAGCCTGTACACAGAGGCAGCTGTGGTTCAAAACAGAACAAATAAAGCCAATTGTGGTGGTGCACACTTGTAATCCTAGCATTTAGGAGGCTGAGACCAGAGGATCGAGGTTCGTGGACAGCCTCAGCTACTTAGTGAGGCCCTCTGCAACTCAATGAGACCCTGTTTCAAAATAAAGAATTAAAAATAGGGTTGGGCATGTAGCTCAGAGGTAGAATGTCCCTGGGTTCTAGCCCTAGTACTGAGAAAAAGGAATAAATAAATAAAACCTTCAGCACTTTGGGTATGCCGGGTAGGCACCGAGGGAGGGACCGGCAGGTCCTTTCTTTCTCATCTCCCGTCCCAGCACTGCCCACTCCCTCCACTGTGTTCTTGTGCAGTTGTGCATGAAGTGGGGAATGCTTTTGCCTGGAGTCCTAAGACACTTTCCCTAAGGCCGGGAAGCTCCCACATCCAAACTACCTGTTCCCACTGAGCATTTCCAGGAGCCAGAGGGCTGCGCAGGGCGTGACGAATAACTCCCAAGCAGACCAGGAGGCTCAGGCTGCCCAGCTCCACCAGTGTCCCCCGCAGAGCAGAGCAGTGGGACCGGGCTGCTGCACAGCCAGGTCACTCTGGGAACAGCAGGAGCCGGGGAGCTGAAGACGCAGAAGCGGGGACACTGGCAGACACGGGGGAGATGCCCAAAGGCAGATCTGGGCCAGGATGTGAAAGCAGAGCCGGACTCCACACACAGTGCTCCAACTAGGGCATCACTGGACCTGTGGGTACTGCCAGTCCCTGCCCCTTGTAGGAGCCCACGGTGTGGCCAGGGCCCTGGACTTCCTGGCCAGACCTTCCCAAGTCTTGTGTGCAAGCTCAGCAGGACTGGAGAAAACTGTCTACCCAGGCCCAGGCCCAGGGTGGGTGAGTGAAACCCATGCAGGGTACAAAGTCCAAGTAGACACCAGAAAACCCAGCAATCCAGATAAGTCGTATGTAAACAAAAACTCAGAAAAACAATTCTAAATTCAAGACAAATGAAATAGCAAAATTGTATAAAGAGAGGACCACCCAAGGCGGGGTCCTGCGAGCTGGCTGTGAGCACTCAGGGACCAGGAGGGACAGCATCTTACTGTATTCAGTGTATTTACAGTGCTGGGGATTAAACCCAGTGCCCATGCACACAAGGCAAGCACTCTCCCACCGAGCTACGCCTCCAGCCCCCCAAGATAGCACTTAAACGAAGTATTTTAGATGCACCAACTAAACACCGACTTTTTGTTTTTTAATTTATGTCAACCGACGAGCGTGAATCTATGTATTATCATGCACAACACAGTATTTGAAATATGCGCACACTGCAGAAGGGTGGATGGAAGCAGATCACACACCCCGCCTCGCACACATACCACTTTTTATGGACACATGGAAGCTGCCATCCTGGCAGATTCAAGGACTGCAGCACATGGACACGTGCCCTGTCCGAGGGAGGAGGGAATCCAGCCCACGCTTGCTAGTGATGCCAAGCTGCATCGCCCCGTCCCGGCCCCCACCCCAGGCTTTCTTAGTTTTAAATTGTGTTATTCTGTCCCTCATGAGCATGTTTGCATTTCTTTGGCTTTTGAGGCCCTGGTGTTGAAATACCATTCTCTTGGTCACCATTTTGTCTTCTAGCCTGCCTTCCCCACAGCAGTCAGGAGACCAGCACATACAACTGAAGTCAGACTCCATGCACAGTGCTCCTCCCAGGGACCCCCAGGTACAGGCAGCCCCTGCCCTCTCTAGAAGCCCCTGCCACCAGCTCTGTGGCAGGTGGGCACCCGACCCAGGCTGAGCCAGGGCATTCTCTCTCCCAGCTAGGTCTTGGGCCATGATACCCAGGGCCAAGCTGCTCAGGTGAGGACCTGCGGTGGCCTTGGGCACTCAGAGGAAGCCGGCTCCCCCAGGATGCTCCTTCTCTGAAGCAGGTGGGAGCGGGTCCTGTCCTTGGCGGCCAGAGGAATCAGGACAAGGCCAGCCTCGTGGCCAGCTGACATCCCAGGCCCAAGAGGAGGACGCAGGTGGGAGGCTTGCCTGCTGCTAAAGCAACACGGTGCTCAAGAGCTTCCAGAATAGCAGGGTCCCTCTAGGAGGAGCAGAAATGGAGATGCACTCGGTTCCTCCTCACGTGACCTTGCTGGGCCCTGTGGTCCACGCCCCCACCCCGGGAAACAGGTAGAAGGATGAGAGCAAGGTTCCTGGCTCTGCTCTGCAGTAGTGGGGCTCGCAGGCTTTGCAGCTGCCCTGGGTTTGAGTTCTCACCTTCCGCTGACTCGGCGAGACGCTGGACAGTCCCCACGTTTGTCATCTGTAATATGGGCTAATGGTGGCAGCTGCCAGTCGGGGCTGCTGCAGGGATTAAATTAAGTAGCGCCTCCGGAGGGCTAAGCAGTGTGCGCGTAGTGAGCGCCGTGAGCACTGGTGGGCGGGTGGGGGAGAACGGCCAGCCTCCCTGGCATTGTCGTTATTATCATCGTCTTCTCGCACTGTGTCATGGCAGAGACGCTGCTGGGGCAGAGGACGCCGTAGGGACAGTTCGTTCTCTGCAGGCTGGCCTCCGGTGTGGCCGCCTAGGTGAGGGAGGGAGAGGCCTCGAGCCATGGTCCCCACTTCTGTGCTTGCCCAGAGGCGGCATCTGGCGAGCAGTCAGCCTCACATCCATCATAAGCCAATAAGAAATGAATTTTCTTTGCTCATTTTGCTGATACTGAGATCTAACACACGGTGTCTGTGGCAACAATATATTGCAACAACAGATAATGCCCTGAATGACAGCTCAGCAGAAATGCTCAGGAGTGGCCGACAGGGCCGGGGGAAAAGGTCTCAGCACTTCCAGCGAGGGGTGGCGGGCTTGTTCTGGGGCCTGTTCCACACACAACTGGGAGCCAGCTTGGGGCAAGAGAGGGACTAGAAGGCCAGCTTCGGGGTCTGAGTCGAGCTCTGAGGTCTGAGTCGAGCTTCGAGATCTCAGTAGAGCTCTGGGGTCTGAGTCCAGCTCTGGGGTCTGAGTCGAGCTCTGAGGTCTGAGTCGAGCTCTGGGGTCTGAGTCGAGCTCTGGGGTCTGAGTCGAGCTCTGGGGTCTGAGTCGAGCTCTGGGGTCTGAGTTCAGATCATGAAATCTGGCTCAGCTGCTGGGGTCTGAATACAGCTCCGAGGTCCAAGTCCTGCTCTGAGGTCCGAGTCCAGTTCCGAGGGTCTGAGTCCAGCTCTGGGGTCTGAGTCCAGCTCCGAGGGTCTGAGTTCAGCTCTGAGGGTCTGAGTTCAGCTCTGGGGTCTGAGTCCAATCCAAAGATCTGAGGTCACCTAGCAGGGTCTGAGTCCAGCTCCAGAGTCACTTGGCGGCTCTTGGTGTGAACTTGTCCTTGCCTCTCAGGAGCCTGAGCTGCCCTTTCTGTAGAACCAGGATGTGGAGGCTGCTGCAAATGGAGCCCTTTAATAGCAGGAGTCCCCAAAGGGGAAAAAAAAATGCAGGAAGCCATGATGGGCTGTATCAGGAGCCTGGAGACGTGAGTTAAGGCAAGCATCCTGCAGCCATAGGGAACCCAGCAGTTAGGAAGGAGGATCCCACCCAGTGTCAGTGTGGCAGCCTCGAGGACGAGGCTGGCACTGCCCCACATTGAGCCAATGTGGGGGGCGTACAACAAGAACCCTGCAGTCCTACTCCTGGGACCTACGAAGTCTCATGGAGACCCACACGGGCGACAGAAGAGGGTGCCCTCCATGGTGGCGTCTGTGACAGTCAGGAGAGCCCAGCAGCCGCCTTCTGCCTCCCTCAAGCTGTGCTGCCGGCAGCCACGCACCCCCGTGGTACGTGCTGATGAGATCAGGGCAGGGCTTTCTGTCTGGGCTGGGGGGACCAGGTGAGCTGGTTCTGGCCGGGCCTCTCATCCTCCCCCTGGGATCAGCAGGCTGCCTGGACATGTCCTCCTGGATGGATGGCCAGTGAGTGCAGCTTGCTTCAAGCCTCCACCAAGTCTCACCCGCTAACAACCCCCTGCCAGCCAGAGAGCCTGGTGCGGAGGCAAAGGGAGGGAGGTACGGCTCCGCCAGCCTCCCCATCCCTCCCAGGGAGGACCGCATCCAGCAGCGGGTACTTATCGTCACCTACATCTTCCTCCTTTACAACATTTTCAGGTCTCCATAAACAGTGTACAATGTACTGCTTTAGAGTTTTAAACTTTACATAAGCAGTGTGCTACTGCGCACACCTTTCCACGCTAAGGTCTTCGTGCATCTCTGAGGCTAATCCGCCTCCATCAGCGGAGTTCCAGCTCAAACGTTTAACACCAGGCCTTTTATTCACCAGTCTGTGAGAGTGGACTGACCACGGAGCCACTGACCCGCGGTGGCACGAGGGTCCCATGGTGAGTGTTCTTGCGCCAGGCTCTTTGCGTATCGGGAGGAGTTTCCTAGCAGTGGTGTTGCTGGGCCGTGGGCCATGAGCAGCTGAACAGGGCACTTGTTTTCCGAGAGGTGGCTCACGAGCTCTCAGGGGCCGCGGGCCGACACCCCTACCCCCAACCTCTCATCACGCGCTACGGTGAACTGATAGCCCTTGCCAACCGGCTGACGTGAAATGGTACTTCTTGAAATTAATTGCCATTTTCCCCAAGTAATAGTGGGGTTGAATTTCTGTTTATGCACGTATTTGCCAGTTTGCTTTCTCTCTTGGGGACCGCTTATTCAAATTCCGTACCCAGTTTTCTACAAATTGTCCCCTGTCGTTTTCTTACTGACTCCTGCGTGTTCTTCACAGTCTGGGACACATTTTGTTGCTGTTCTGTTTGTTGTCGTTGTTGTTGGTTGTACACGTGGAAGTCACTCTCTTTCATCAGCAGAGTAGAAAAGTTTCCAAATTGCTTTTCCATCTGGTTTCTGCCATACAAGGCAATTATTTCCGGTTGTTGCACGAATCCGTGACTAATTTCTTTTTATGGCTGTGTAGTATTCCATCGCATGGATGGGACCTACCATCAGTTTGGGTGTCGGTGGGCAATTCAGCCGTTTGCAGTTTGGGGCTTTTATAACAGAGCCACTGTGAACACACACAGGCAGGCTTTGCTCCGATATCTGAACACTTTCTTCTCTCCTGGAGTTCTCCAGGCTCGATTATGAGGTATGACCTAACTTTTAAGAAACCATCAAACTGTTTCCAAGGGACTGTACCATCTTACCTCCCCAGGGCAGTGTGGGAGCACTCCAGTGCCTCCACATACGCACCAACACTGGGTGAGGTCTACCCCCCAGTGTGGCCTGGCCCTTCCAACAGCTGTGTGGATATATGTTGCTGTGGTTTTAATTTATCTGTTCCTGTTGACTGATACCGCTAAGCGTATTTCCATCCTTATATCTTTGTTGAAGAGTCTGCTGAAATGTGTTGCATATGTTGTACTGAGTTGTTTTCTTGCCATTGAGTTCTGAGAGTTCTCTACATATCCTGGGTCAAAGTCCTTGATCGTGTAAGTGACTGGCAAATTATTTTCTTTCATTCTGGGACTTCTCTCTGCTACGAGTGCCTTTCAAAGAACAGATGTTTAAAGTCTCGCTGAAGTCCAATTTGTGCTTTTGTTACGTTTTTTGGTGTCACATAAAGAAATCTTTGCCTTATCCAAGCTTACAAAGCTTCCTCTGCCTGCGCTTTCTCCTGAAAGTTTTATAGCTTTGTGTTTCATATGTAGGTCTTTGATCCATTTTAAATCAATTTGGTTATATGGTACGGAGAATAGTTTTGGGGGGTGTACATGGAATGTCTAATTGTTCCAGCACCATTTGTGGAAGAGATCGTCCTTTCTTCACTGAATTGCTTTTGCGCCTTTTTTTGGGGAAAATCATTTGTCCATATGTGTGCAGGTCTATTTTAAACTTTCTATTCTGTTCCGTCGATTTGTCTGTCTGTCTTGTGCCAATACCCCACGGCCATGTTACTGTGGTTTTATAAGTCTTGAAATCACATAGTGTTAACTACCCGACGCTGTGTTTTTGTTTTGGTTGCTCTCAGACCTTTTTATATCCCTACGAGTTTTAGAATCAGCGGTACAGTTTCCTTTAAAAGGAGCTGCTTAGCTTTTGGCTAGAATTGCATTGAATCCATCTATCAGTTTGGAAAGAATTAATAGCTTAACAATATTGGATCTTCTGACACATAAAGAGGATCTATCCCTCCATTTATTTAGCTTGCATATAATTTTATTCAGTACTGTTTTGTAGTTTTTCAATCTATAGGTCTCTCATATATTTTATCAGATTTGTTCCTAAGTAGTTTGTAATTCCGAAGCTTTCCTAATGGCATCTTAAATTCAATTTCCAATCGTTTCTTGCTAATACTTGGGCACACACTTGTTTTGTATATTGCTCTTGTATCTCACCACGTCACTGAACTTGGTACTAACTCAGTAGGTCCGGGGTGGTTTTTTCAGATTATATTAGATTTTCTACAAAGACAATCATGTTGTCTGTGAATAAAGACAATTTTATTTCTTCCTTTCTGATCTGCATTACTTTAATATCTTTTTCGTGCTTATTGAGCTGAGGGCAACTTCCGATACGGCGTGGAACAGGATAAGGATACCCTCTCCTCGATCCTATCTCAGGGAGGGCACGGTCAGCCTTTTACCACTAAGAAAGATGCTGGTGGCAGACATTTCACGACGGCTCTTGCCGAGCTGGAGGACTTTCCTATCTCTTATTTGTTGGCAGTTTTGATAAAGAATATGGCTTTTGGACTTTGTCAGATGCTTTTTCTGAGCCTATAGGGATGATCATAAAATGTTTCTTTTTGCTTTGTAAAACAGTAAACTGGATTGTTTCAAACGTTAGATCAATCTTGCATTCCTGGCAATAAACTTCACAGGATCATAATTTATTATCCGTTTTATATATTGTCGGATTTGATTTGATACAGTTGTGTTTAGATTTACTCATTTACGTACATAAGAGATATCCGCCTATCATTTTGATTTTGATATTTTTATTTTAGTATCAGAGTAATGCTGGTCTCACACAAGGGCTGGGAACTGGTTCCTCCTGCCCAGTTCTCTGAAGGGTTCCTGCAGAATTCCTACCCCTTCTGCTCTGAGCGCTTGGGAGGACGAGGCAGTTGAGCCGTCTGGGACTAGTGTCTTTGCAGGGAAGTTTTTAACTACAAATTCAATTTCTCTAATAGATACAGGATTATTCAAGTGATCTATTTCTTCATAAATGAATTTGTGCCTTTCAAGGATTTTTTCCATTTCATCAAAGTTGTCAGATTTATTGGCAAAAGTTGGCTCATTCCGTTCCTTTGTTATTCTTTTAATATAGGGCCTTTTAATGTAGGATCCATATATATCGAGGTCATCTCTCTAAGGCCCAATAGTAGTAGTATGTATCTTCTCAAAATTAGTCTAGTTAGAGGTTTATAAGTCTCACTAATTTCTAAGACCTGGTTTTTTATTTCATTGATTTTTATCTACTCTTATATTTCCATTTCATTGAATGTCAGTATGTTTCTAATTTCACCTCTTCTCTCTGGTGTCTGGAAAGGAAAACTGGACGCACCGGGTTCAGGCCTTTTCTGTTTTCGTATCATCACTACAGACTTCCTCGTGTGCTAACGACGCCCCAAAGTGCCGCCGAGACACTGGACTTTCCTGCTAATTTGGCTTAGAACACCTGGAGCTGTCACACACGTCTTCCCGTTACTGGTTCTCCGCTTCCTTACGGAGGTCGGGGAGCATGCTGCGGATGACCTGAATTCTCTTAAGCTCATTCCGAGTCGTTTCAGGGCCTCAGTCGACACCGGGCCTCACTGCGCAGCGTGACTTGAATCTTCCCCACACTCAGCGCTTTCTGTCCGCTCCTTCAGCCGGGGCTTGAGCGAGGTGGGCCAAACTCCGGCAGAAGCCCCTTTCCCACTTCCCCTTCCTGGCCCTCTGGCTTTCCTCCTGGCGCCAAAGCTGTGTCCTTGGCTGCACGAACATTTAGGATATCTTGCTCTCTTGACAACCTGACCCCTTTATCATTATGATGTGATTTTACTCCTGGCGATATTCTTTGCTCTGAAATCTAGTTTATCAGATATTAATATAGCCACTCCAGCTTTCCTTAAAGTCACAGAGTGGTTTCATAAAAAAATAGAACAGAAAGTGTGAAGAGCTCCCAGACACCCCAGGAGCTTTTTTGTTAAAATGATACATGAAATTAGTGGAACCGAGTGACAATATAGTCCTATTGACTAAAGGCCCTAGATAGCTTCGGGGTCGTATTTGGTTCACACATTCTGTGGGTTTTGACAGATTCGCAATGACAGGCATCCGCCATTACCACATCAAACACAAGAGTCTCACTGCCCTGAGCCCCAGGCTCCACCCACCCGAGCCTCCTTTCCCCATCTCACATGATTCTCCATATGGTGAACTTTATTTCCTACTTGGACCTTGTGTTCCTTGCCAGTTTCCTCTCCTTTTCTGGCTTGTTTTGTGCTGACTGGATATTTCTATGATTCTATTTTACATCCCCTTTGGCTCATCACCACTATGTGTTCGCTATCTTAGGGGTTGCTGAAGGGTTTCGACCGCACATCTGTAACCCACCTCCCCCACCCCCCAGGTTAGAATAGGAATCAGGGCAGCACAGCGCCCCTGCCCCTCACAGCCTTGCCATGCTGGGGTCTGTGTACACATCTATGTACACAGGTGTTGTTGTGTCTGCTGTTGCTTGACACAAGCACCCCTTTTCCTTCAAATATATTTAAGCAATAGGAAAAAGACTCCCGTCTATTTACCCTTGTATTGCCTGTCCCGCACGCTGAGGTCTCTTGCATGACTGTGTTTCCATCTTGGATCGTACATCCTCCTGCCTGAGCACTTTAGTGTCTCTGAGTGCCCACCTCAAGCTGATGAATACCCTCAGCTTTCATAGGTCTCAAAAAAAATTTTTTTCCCTATCTTCTTTTTGGAAGATGAGTTCACCAGGCATCGAATTCGGCTTTTCTCGCCATGTTCAAGGTTTAAGGTTTCGCTCCATTGTCCCTCCGCCCACACTGCTCACTCAGAGATCCCCCGTCGCCCTGCTGTTCTTCCACTGAAATGTCCCTCCTGCCTCCACCAAATCTGGCTGAACTGGAGGTTTCTCTCCATCACTGATATTGAACAGTTCAATTAGGACGCATTTTGTCATCAATTCCTTTATCGTTTTGGCTTGAGGTTGAGCCTCTCGGGCTGTAGGGTTTATTTTTCATTAATTTGGAACTTCTTTTGCCATTATTTCTTCATATATTTTTACTGCTCCCCTACCTTCTTTATTGCTCCAGTATCAGGCCATCTGAACTTGCTCGCCGATTTTCTTTTCATGGATTTTTAAAGTTCTCTTTTCTCTTTCAGGTTCATTTCGGATGGCTCCTATTACTGCGTCTTCAAGCTCAGTAATAGCTTCTTCTACAATGTTAAATTTGCTTTTAGTGCCATCCAGTCTACCTTTCCTCTCCATGTTGAAGTTTCCAAGTTTAGAAGTAAGTCTTGAGCCGGGCGTGGTGGCGCACGCTTGTAATCCCCGCGCTCGGGAGGCGGAGACAGGAGGATCGCGCAGGTTCAAAGCCAGCCGCGCTGGCTGAAGAGACCCTGTTTCCAAATAAAAAATATAAAAATAGGTCTGGGAGTGTAACCCAGAGGTAGAAGGGTTTCCAGGAACCCCAGTACCACCAAAAAAAAAAAAAAAGAAGTAAGTCTTGAGCCGGGTAGGGGGGCGCACGCTTGTAATCCTTGCACCTGGGAGGCTGAGACAGGAGGATTGCACAGGTTTAAAGCCAGCCTCAGCCACTTAGTGAGACCCTGTTTCCAAACAAAGTATAAAATATGTCTGGGAGTATGGCCCGGAGGTAGAAAAGCCCCTGGGTTCCACCCCAGTACCACACACAAAAAAAATGCCTTGAGTCGTTCATTCATTCATTTGGGTCCTGGGACTGAGCCCAGGGGCATGCTACCTCCAACGTATACCCCCAGCCCTTATAATTTTTTATTCTGAAACAGGGTTTTGCTGGGTTGCCAAGATCTTGCTAAGTTTCTGAAGCTGGCCTCAAGCCTCCTGTTCTAGCCTCCCACATGCTAAGATTACAAGCATCACCATACCGGGCTTGAATCATATATTTATAACTCAGTTCTATGTTTCTACTCTTTTGTCCCACTTATTAGAATTTATAATCATGAATTTTATTTCTACTTAATTTTAATCACATAAATACATGTCCGTTTTTCTAATTCTGACATCTGCATTCTAGATTGGTTTCAATTGATTATTTTTTATCTCTTATTATGGATTGTCTTGTCCCCCTTCTCTTCATGCTTAGTCATTTTTTATTGGATGTGAGACATTGTGAATTTTGTATTTTTGTGTGTGTGTGTGGTACTGAGGTTCCTGGAAACCCTTCTACCTCCAGGCTACACTCCCAGACCTATTTATATATATATATATATTTTTTAATTTGGAGACAGGGTCTCGTAAGCCAGTGAGGCTGGCTTTGAACCTGCGCGATCCTCCTGTCTCCTCCTCCCAAGCGTGGGGATTACAAGCGTGCGCCACCACGCCCAGCATGAATTTTGTATTTTTGATTGCTGGATCTTTTTGTGTTCCTACAATATTTTTTTTTTACTCTGTCTGGGTTGCAGTTACTTGGAACTAGTTTGATATTTTCAGATCGTAGTTATTGTTTATTAGACAGGAGCAGGCCTCAACTATGGGTAGCAAGCCTCTGCTCTTGTGCTAGGCCCATCCGCATGCCTCCTCTGCTCTTCCCAGCCTGGCCAGGGCGGGCACCGCCCACTCCGCGTGGCTGCCAGGCACTCTTTCATCTGCAGCCCATTGGCTTCCTCCCACACCCACGCTGATCAGGACCTGACCAGACACCCCAGGGGGCCTTCCCCAGGGACGGCGCGTCCCTCTCTGAGGACTGATGTGATTCTTCATTTCTGGAAAATTCTCAACTGTTATCCATTTAAAACTGCCCTCCCACACAGTGGGAGGGCCTCCGTCTCTTCCCACCCTATGAGTCGGTTTAGAGTTTCTTTCTGATGAATGACGGGTGACCTTGCCATCACGGCCCTCCAGGATGACCCTCTCTCTTTGTATCTCCGTCTGAAGCATAAGTTAAGTACTGCATTTTATTTTTGATGACTCTGTTTCTTTATTTACACCCAGGATTTTATTTAATTATGCTTATCCATTTGATCTTATTTCTCTTCTGTTTTTCTCCCCCGACTTCCTACTCTTTCTCATTGAGAACTGTACTGTCATTCATCTCTCTAAGTAACCTAAACAGACTCATTTGGAAGTCTTTCTCAGAGTGTTCTATAAGGTTAATTTTATCTAGAGTGAATTCATGTTCCTGTTATTGATATTTTAACTAATTTTATTAGAGAGAACAAAAAAAAAAAATCCACTAGAGGAAGGTGATGGGCGTGCCCAGTCACTCTCCCCAGCTTCCAAGTATCTTTGAGCCCCTCCAGCTGAGGGCAGCCTCGGGAGTGGGCAGAAAGGTGGCCCTAGGGTGGTCTGAGCCCACATCTTCCACTCAGAGCTGGTCATATAGCTCCTGCACTGTCGCAGGTGAGCTGGACACCTGGAGATCACCATGGCTGGCAGCCCCGCTCACTCCATACACACCTGCACCTGTCCGGGCCCCTCCTGTCCCTCATCCTCCTCTGAGCAGTGTTACCTGTTGAGTTTAGAAACGTCACCTTTCAGGCTCAAGGAGAGAAGCAGTCTTGTGACTGTTTCTCTGTCCTCTTTCTCTCTCCGTCTTGACTCTCTGATTTTCTAAACACCTCCTCTCAGCCCTGCGGGACTCCATTAGATGACAGAGCCAGGCTGCATGCTGGCAGGGCCCACCCCTGGATCCAGGGCCCTACCTCTGCCCTCCCCACGCTCACCCCCTTGGCCCATCTCCACCCGGCTGGTGTCCGCCTTCTGCAAGCAGGGGAATGGGGAGGGCAGCCTGGCTTCGGACCAGGAGGCTGGTCCAAGTCCTCTGCCTGCTGGGGCTTTTAGCGCCATTTACCTGTGGGAGATAAGTGTCGGGCCCCCACTGCTCCTTTCTGAAGCCCAAGCCCAGGACGCCTGTGGCTTCAGCTCTGCCCCCTGAACCCTGCACGGGGGCCAAGGCGTCCCTGATGGGCTTCACTCCCAGCCCCTGCACATCGGCCTTTCTCAGTCGCTCCCAACCCCTCCAGCTGTGAGCCTCTGCTTCTGTCAGAAGCCCCTCCAGTCTCCACATTTTTTTTTCAATATTGGGATGGAACACAAAGTCATTCTGCCTCTGAGCTACAGCCCAGCCCTATTTTTTAGTCTTTTCATTTTTGAAACAGGGTCTCACTGAGTTGCGAAGGGCCTTGCTAAGTGGTTGAGGCTGTCCGCGAACCATGATCCTCCGGTCTCAGCCTCCTGAATGCTGGGATTGCAAGCGTGCGCCACCACGCCCAGCAGTCTCCACCTTTTAAGATGGACATAGGTGCCACCCCTCTGGGGAACCCAAATGGACCTCTCTGCGCCCACCTGCCTAGCCCACCCACACGCTGGCCACTGTGCTAGACTCGCTGTCCTCTTTCTCTGTCCCCCTCCCTGGGCTGCAGCACCCTCGGGTGCTCGGTCCATGGCTGCCTCTGGTCCCTGGCCCAGCTCCCCAGGAGCCCCGTGAGCATTATGGCCACACACCATCCTACTGCCGAGGGTACGGAGCACCCAGGGCCTTTCCAGAGGCAGCCGCACGTTAACTCTGCTGACCGCTGACCATGCTAGTCAGTGCACTAGATAGGACACACGACGAAGTGCCACCCTGTGCCTTCCCCCGGTGCTCAGCCTTCCTCCTAGGAGGGATCGTGCAAGGCAGGCCCCTGCCCCTTCCTGGCCAGGCAGCTGGGCGGGCATCCTGCTGGAAACCTGGAGGGCTACTGCATCCACTTCAGCTGGCCACAGAGGGAGAGGTCGCCTGGGGCAGAAGGGAAGACGGAGCTCCTGCGTTCAGGGAAGCCTCTGGCTAATGGAGGGCACAGCTCACTCAGCCTCCGGTCCTTCCGCGTGGTTAGCACACACTCACGGCTGAAGGCTGCCCAGCCAGAGCGAGCCCACACAAGACACGTGACAGCCCGTCCACTGCTCAGGCGAGGTGGCCCTCGGGAGCCATAGAGAGTAGCCAGGGCCGGGCGAAGGGCATGAGGGTGGTCAGCTAAGGCCCATCTGAGACGGGGCCATGGTGCTGAGACTGGGGGAAGAGGCCAGTGGACCCAGAGGGGCTGGAGCTGCTGGGTCAGGGAGCCAGACATCAGAAAAGGGGGTCAAGGTCACAGAGTCAGACCTAAGCAGAGATGCAGGACTGGGGCCATGGTCAGGACTTGGTGGCACTGGGGTGTGACTGAAGCTGCCACAGGGATGGAGAGGAAGGACTCTGGCTCCAGGGCCTCCAAGAGGGGTGCAGAAACCTGCTTGAAAGTGCTGGTGCCTCTGGGCACACGGCTGGCCCTAGTCGTGGTGTAGCGACAGGGAAGGCACCATCCAGGTGCCTGATGTACCTCCCTAGGACAGCTGCAGACAGGGGCAGCAGAAAGACTGGGCACAGTGAGCTGTGAAGCAGTGCTGAGCCACCGCGTGCCCAGCTGCGGCCCCCATGGGGCAAAGGGGGGCAGCCCTTCAGGAATGCTGTCGTGACGGGTAAAAAACGCAAACCGGCCGGGAGACAGGAGCAGGGCCACAGACAGGGATCCAGGCTGCGGATGCAGAGTCACGGCCCTGGCACAAAGGCAGCATTTGGAGGCTTGTTTCTGCTTCTGTTTGTATGGCGCTGGGTATGGACCCAGGTCCTTGTCCAGCTGGGCAAGTGCTCTACCACTAAGCCATGCTCCCAGCCCCCACTGCAGCACGTGAAGGCCCTGAGACCCCAGGAATGTGTGAGGGTGGAGAAGCTCTCAGAGCCGGACTGAGGCCAGCGTGGGGCCCGCTGGGGCTTGAAGACCCTCCTGCCAGAAGCCTCCTCCCCTGGTCTGCAGAGGCACCCTGCGCCCTCCCGAGATGCAAAGGCGGCCCCTGGCCATGAAGGAGCCGGCGCCCGCCCCAGTGGCTTCCTCCAGCAATCTGAACTGCGCAGTTGCCAGCCCTTGCAATCTCTTTAGTAACTGTGATTGATTCCCAGGCTGGGGTCTAATTGCTGGCCTGTGGCTGTGATCTCAGAAAAGGCTGCCACCCGTGGGGGAGCCGGGAGTGCGCGCTCACCACCTTCCCCAGATAAAATGAAGGAGGTTTTCTCTCTCCTCCTTTGAATGGTCTGCATGCAGGAAACCAGCAATTACGCATCAAAGCACAGCGTTTACGCCGCAGGGACGGTGGTGGAGGACTTACTCCTGAACACAGTCTCCAGCAGCATTGTTGTGGGGGCGTGAGGTCAGCAGTCCAGCTCCCTTCCCCAGTGCCTGAGAGAGCCCGCCGCTTGGCTGGAAACACAGGGCAGAAGGAGCCGCTGCTGGCTGCTGAGCCCCGGGCTCACAGGATGCTGCAGGGGGCTCAGAGTATTTCAGACATCCACCCCATCAGCGCAGGCAGCCCGGGGCCCAGGCTCCCCGGGGGCTCTCAAGGTACAGCCCAGCCCCAGGGGAGGGGAAGGGCCCCTGTGGGCAGCCCGCAGGGTGAGAAGCATGGCAGATAAGGAAGACCAGGAGGGGGCAGGACTGAGGTCAGCAGGCATCATGTGGCCCTTCTCCTGAGGCCACACTGGACCAAACTTCAGCCCCACCGCTCTTCTCAGGGCCCTTGTTGCCTCCTGGGATCCTCTGTAAGGGTGGCACCTTGTCAGGACCTCAGCCATCACTGACCCTCCACCGGCACCCACAGAGGGAAACTGGGTAGGGTGTTCCGAGAGCACAGCAGAGCCCAGAGAGAAAAGTCTGCCCTGCCAGGAGTCAGTTCGGGGTGCCTCTGGGCTGCTGGGTCTCCGGGCCTGCTCCTGGGAGGGGCTGAGGATCCCAGTACACAGTGGACGTCATCTCAGGACCCTCAGCTGGCTCTCTGCCCTCTGCCTGGCATCAGCAATTGCAGTCTCCTGCTGTGGTTTAGATAAGTGTCCCCCAAAGTCCTGTGTGTTTGTCTCAGTCCCCAGAGCAGACTCTGGGGGAGGTCTCTAAGAGGAGGGGCCTAGTGTGTGGTACCCTCCAAAGGGTCTGCGGACCCCAGCCTTCCTCTCTCTCCTTGGCTGCCTGGCTCTGAGGTGGTGGCTTGGCTCTTCCATGGAGGGCCACTCCACCATGGGCTGGAATCTCCAAAGCTGTGAGCTGCAATAAACCTTGTCCCTTTAGTTGATTAGCGCAGGCATGTGTTAGAGTAATGGGGAGACAACACACCTCCTTGACAGGCCCCTGACCCTTCCCCAGGGCAGGGCAGGGTCCCCAGGACTTTGCAAGACATCCAACCAGAGCGATGCTTGTCCAGTGCCTTGGGGGACCTGGACAAATTCCTGGTCTGCTGGTGCCCTGGCACCTGCGCACGCAGGTCCCCAGGAGCAGGGGCACGGCATCAACATGGACAGGCTGGACTGAGGTCAGTGGGCACCGTGTGGCCCTTCTCCCAAGGCCACACTGGACCAGGCCGTGGCCCTGCCTCGACCCTCAGCACCCGGGACCCCTGGACCTCCACTTCCAGACTCTGCATCTGAGAGAATACCTGGTCCTCCTGTGCCTCGGTACAGGGGGCACCCTGCACCCTGTGCCACCCGCACAACAGCAGCCTCTTCCTGGAAGGGGAGCGAGGGGGAGATGTGGCCTCATCTCGCAATTATTCCCATCACCGCATCCCCCAGAGAAGCTGACGTCACAAGTGGAGGACTTGCCCGTGCAGCTGGAGGCTGCAGTCAGGGTCCACATGGTCCGGAGCTCCAAAGCCAGCCACTCGGCCATCGCCCACACAGCATCGGACACAGGGCCACCGGCTGCCCAGGGCGTCCCTAGGACTCGGGCCTCTCTGCTGGGGCAGAAGGCCCCGGCGCCGGGCCTGGAGCCCGTCCCGTTCCTCTAGTTTATTTCCTCATTCTCAGATTCAAAAGCAGCTGTGGACGTTCTGTTACGTTCTGCTATGTGCCAGGGGCTCCCTGTCTTAGGCAGAGGCCCTCAAGCCATTCTCTCCGAGCCCTGCGCCTGCCTGCCTCCTCACACTAGAGTAGGGATTAGCCCCATGGGGTCATTTGGAGCATTCGCTGGAGTGTATGTGTGTGAAATGCGTAATAATAATAATATGAATCGCTGCACCACTTGATGCTGCTGAGGGTCCCCAAGTCTTGGGCACACAAGCAGCTTACTCAGCCGCAGGAATCCTCCAGGGCCTTGCTGTTATCCTCCGTCCACACGAGGTGACTGAGCCTCAGAGAGATGGTAGCATTGCTGCTGGAGCCCTGCAGCCTGGAGCTCAAAGCCCAGAGCCCAGAGCCCAAAGCCCGGAGCCCTGCAGCCTGGAGCCCTGCAGCCCAGAGTCCAGCAGCCCAAAACCCAAAGCCCAGCGCCCCACAGGGAGGTAGAGGGGAGCTCTGTCCCAGAAAGCTCGGCAGAAGACTTTCTGCTCACTCCTTCAGCTATAGGTTCAGGAATTCATTCGCATAGCAAACACACTCTGGGCATAGTTGCCCACAAGCTCCCCACCAACAGGTGTTAACTTGGAATGGGCTTGGGGCAGATGCGGGAGAAGCCAGCCAGGGAACCAGAGACTCTCTGGGCTGGAGTGCAGGATGGGAGGGGCTGGGTGCGACCCAGGGCCAAGCATGCTAGGCGAGCGCCCCATCACTGAGCCGCGCCCCAGGCTTCAGTGTCTTGGTTCTTCACTCTCCAAGAGTGTCTGCGGGGCTGACTTCCATCAGCACTGCGGCACCGTGGCACTGGGACTGACACAGTTTCTAGGCTCCCTGTCATTGTCTGTGAACTGGGAAGTAGAGTCCTTCGAATGCCCCAGCAACTCCCTGAGGTCTGCATATCTGAGCACTGGCTATGGAGTCCTGCTCCTGTTCCCACAGAGGAAACAGCCACCGCATCCCACGCTGCGCTGGTCCTAGAGGAGGCTAGCGGGGGTACACCTCTCAAAGGGTGGGAATCTTCAGGAATCTTGTTTGCACCGAGGGCAGCTGGGAGCCGGATGGAGACAGCTACCGAGTAGGGAGCTCGGGGGCCTGAGGGCCACAGCGAACACAGTGTCACAAAAGCGTACAACCTGCTATTTGGGGGAAAAATCAGGGCCCGGGTTGCAGGCGTGGCTTGTTGTCGACTCCTCACAAGCCACCCTGCCAACGGAACTGGGAGTCCCACAGGTTCCCTGGCCTCTGCTGAGGCCCAGCAGGAGAGGCAGAGAAAGGCAGTGGAGGACCATCTAGCCTCCTCTGACGACTATCGCTGGTCTTCCTGCCCTCCTCTGGCGCCTGCCCGCTCTCTCTCACCGCAGCAGCCTGGCTCTCCAGGGAGCATCCGCACACCTGCCTCGGGTCATACCAGCGCGCCCTTCGCGATGGCCTAGGCACAGTCTTGGGTCCCTGGGCTCCTTGAGCAGGCAGGTGGGGTCTTTCTGATCTCTGTTGAAATCGTGGGATGGGGGAGTGCTGGAGGGACAGGTGCAGGCCTAGCCTGGGTGGCCCATGGTGTCAGGATGATGAGAGAGATATCGCGGGGCTCTTCACCTCCCTTTTGGAATCTTTACTTGGTATCACAGGCCCCAGACCAGCTGGAGCTGACCACAGGTTCACCCACCGCACCGCAGTGCACCGCAGGTCATCCTGGGCGCATGTGAAGAGGGTCCCTCTCCACCCCGGGGAGAGGCGGATGCTGCCCTTTCCTGCCCTGGGAGGTGGAGTCTGTCTGCAGGAATTAAGGCCACGGCCAGCTGGCGAGGTAAGGGTGGACTGAGGGGCACCGCCAGCCGCGCCTGGGGCCAGGCTCTGGAGCCGCTCCTGGGCCTTCTCCCCAGGCCCTTCAGTGGCAGGCACAGGGCTCTGAACACTTCGTCCAGGTTGGTGCGTTCCCAGTGGCCTCCAAGAACCAAGCTCTTCCCGCCCAATCCCCACCCTCTCGCCCTGGCCAGGTCCAGGCGGGGCTGGGGTCCTCATGGAACATCGTGCTCCGGCCTGGCCAGGGGCAGCATGGAGGCCTGTTTGCACTTCCCAGCAGCCCACCAGGCTGCGGAGAGGAGAGGTGACTGGAATTCTGACTTCATGGGAGCAGCAGGAGCCACAGGGCAGCCCTGGGAAGCCGCCCCCTGGGGTGGGGCTGAGGGCAGAAAGGCTGACACGAGATGTGGGGGCCACTGCTCCTCCCAGGCACTCTGAACCCTGGAACCTAGGCGACATGCCCCACTCCAGGGGCTTCCCAAGACAGGAGCTCCCTCCACGCTGCCGGCCGGATGCTGGCGCCAGGCTGGTGCAGTGGGTCGTGGTGCTGAATTGAGTGATGCAGAGTGTTGATCATGGGGGCTTCGTAACGTTGGTGAGGATGCAGATGGGGAGGAGGTGGGAGCTCGGTGGGGGCACTTTAGTTTGGGCCGTGGTGACAGAAAAGCAGGCCACAGAGATGGAGCAGCAGGTGGCAACAGGAAACAGGGCCTGACGATAGCAAGAGACCCTGGCCCGCCATGATGGGTGCCAGGTGCCTGAAGGTGAAGCTCTGACCCAGTCTTGCATTCAGGCGACGTCTCTGCTGTGGACCGGTCCTGGTCCATGATGTCTGGGCCGGATCACCATCGAGGAGAGCCACAGGGCAGGGTGTTCACGCCGCTTCAAGCCTTGGCGTCGGCGTCTCTCAGCTCAGAAGACAACACTGTTAAAAATAGGGATCCGTCAAGAATTTTCTTTCCCTGCAGCAGAGCCTCCCGGACAGATGGCGCGATCTCTGATGGGCGGGGCCTCTTGCGGCAACTCCCGCGCCACGGCCCAGAGAGAGGCATCTTTTCTTGGCATTATTTTTTTAAAGGTTATTTTTAGTGTTCTTGGAAAGATCTGACTCCAGGCATAAAGAATGAGCGGGCCCCTGTTTGCTCTCTTTCTCTCTCTCCTCTCTCTCTCTCTCCATGCTGGACCTGCATGGTCCAGACGGAAGTCAATGGTCACAGGTGTCTGCTGAAACGTAAAGATGCGTCAAACTGAAAGCCCGTCCTTTGTCGCACTAACCATTTCAAATGCTGGGTAGCTCTCGGAGCAGGGGCTGTCACGGCTCGGATGGAGCATGTCCCTGTCATGGTGGAATCTACGAGACGACACTGTCATATCATACACAGCCTGCCCCAGCCCCCCTCCTCGGCTCAGAGGGAGCCCTGGCCCCTTTGCCCAAGAGGCTCCCTCTAGTCCGAAGCCTGGTCACTCAAGGGGAGGGGAGGGTGAGCAGAGCCTGGCCCCTGGGAAGCCCTTAGCTCACCCAGTCCTGCAAACGTCACCGAGGGACTGAGCCTTTCTTCACAGCAGGTCGCCCCAGGGAGAAGCCAGCCTTCACCATCTGCTGGAGGCCAGGATGGCAGGGAACGCAAGCCAAACTCCATGGGCCTCCATTTTCCAGGCACTTGGCATCCTAACCCCAGAGTGGTTCTAAGGGAAGCCATTTCAGGCACCGACAAGACAGTAGAGCATATTTCTGGCAAGCCCTTAACTGCTCTCCGATCAAGCCACCTGGGTGTCAACTAAAATCCTAGTTCTGACCCCAAATATTTCCCGAGCAGCTGCCGTGTTCCAGGCTCTAGCAGACTCCAAGATACAGTGGGGAGATGCGGGCAGGGCCCCGAGCCCAAACGGGCACTGTCAGGAGCCCATGGGGGTGCTGCCTCCCCACCCCCACCCAGTGGGAAGGTAAAGGCTCTTAGTGAGCCCGCAGGACACCACAGCAGACACCAGAGCACAGGTGTCACAGCCACCGGGGACAGGCCTGGTCAGGGGCTGGACTCCGTCAAGAAGCCCAGCAGCCTGGAGGAGGTTCTGAGAACCGCCTGTCCGGGGCCTGTGCTGGACTCTCTGAATGCCCACTGCTCTTTACTACTCGTAGCCCAAGCTGACCGAGCAAGGCTTACTGTGCGCCGGGCCCCTGGGCGAGGCCTGGGAAGAAGAGGATAACTCAGATGACCCTGAGACCGCTCAGCCTGGTCCAGAAGGGGCAAGGTGATGTCCTTTGAAACATCGGGGGGCTCTGATTCCGGCGCCCCCACAACACGGCACAGTGAGCGTGCCCGGGAAACCCTTCAGCACTGCACTGTATCGGTCACCTGCTGCTCTGTAACAATGTAGCCCCAGACTGAGCAGCTCCAGGAACGTTCCATCCTCCCGCAGGTTCTGTTGCAGGACTCCAGGCGTGGCTTGGCTGGTCCTCTGCTCTGAGGGTCTTCAGGCTGTGGCCACACCGGCTTCAGTCCCTCGCTCCCTCCTGAGCCACAGCCCGTCACTGGCCGTGGCTGGAGGTGGTCCCTCCACAGAGTTCGCCACAGCAAGCCATCTGAAGGACAAGGGGATGGGGGTGAGTAAGACGAAGTCAGGTCCTTTATAAACCAGCCTCGGCGGTGCTGTCTCCACTTTGGTGGGTTTTTATTAGTTAGAGGCAAGTCAAGGGCCAGGCCACCCTCCAGAGGACCACACAAGGATGTGAATTCCAAGAAGGGCATTACTGGGGCCCCACCAGAGGCTTCTCAACAGAGCTGCTGTCTGTCCTCACATTCTGCCTAGAAAAACTGGGGCAAGAGGGGCCGTGCGAGCCGCCCACAGTCACACAGCCAGCAGGTCTGGAGAGGAACCCCAGGCAGCGCTGTTTGTCCCCCAGAAATGGAAGGAGCAGCATGGCAACTTACGCTGTCACTCTGGGGACACAGAGCCCAGCTTAAAATGAGATGTGACAGCCCTTAGTGCACAGGGGCCTGGGCAGAGTGGAAAACATTTCATAGATATGCAAATCGCCTGGTCCTGCCACACCACCTCCCTTCCCCGCCTCCCTTCCCCACCTCCCTTCCCGGCTTGCCTTCCCCACCCCTCCACAAATGCCCAGGAGGCTCAGCAGGGCCTCTTAACAAAGCTAGAGCTGCAGGGAGATCGTAATCCCTGGCAAGGGAGGTGCCTCCCCAGCTTCCTCTGCTCTGGGGTGAGGGGTTGCTGTGGGCACAGGGCTCCTCAGCCTCTGCCCACCCTCCTGCGGAGCACTCTTCCCAGCCCCGAGGCCCTGGCAGAGCAGAGGGGGCCAAGGGGTAGGAAGGCACCAGTCTAGCCTCCCAAGTGAACAGCTCCACACCGGGTGGGCGAGATGCGCCGCCCAGGTCTGAAGCTGCAGCCCTGGGCCCAGCTGAGTGCAGGCTCCGGAGGCGTTCGGTCCCTGTGGTCACCACTTGGCTCCCGGAGGCCACGCTGAATGGGCAGGTGCCCCAGAAGGATTGGTTGTCTTCATTCTGCGACTGAGGACATGAAGGCAGTGTGGCTGAGCTCAGACGACTTTGCACCCCAAAATCAGGATTGCCCAGACAAGGAAGGCCGAGTCCTCCAGAGCACTTGCTGTGGCCCCAGATAACTTTAAATGCCCTACTCCCACCCAGACACTCCACCCACAGCGTTCACCCAGGCACGGTGGCCTCTCTTACCACCACCCACACCCTTCTCAGCCTAGACGCCTGTTTCTCCTTTTCAACGCATCCAGAGCCTCGTCCATCTGGCCAGTGCTGATCCTGTCCCTCCCACAGCCTGGATGACCCAGCTGGTCACTGTCCACTGCCTGTCTTTGGCCTTCTGCAGCCAATGTGCCATCGCCCCATGCCAGGCCCCTCGCCCTGCCTCAGGCTAGCCTCTGGGCCACCCACACTCCAATCAGGAGCCAGGCTGCACCCCGTGGCCTTCCACCAGCCAGTGGACTCGACTCATGGTGTGGTTTGGAAGGAACACATGGTTTTCTTTTTGTGTGTGTCTGATACTAGGGGTGGAACCCAGGGGCATTCTACCTCCGGGCTATACTCCCAGACCTATCTGATACTTTATTTGGAAACAGGGTCTCACTAAGTTGCTGAGAGCCTCACTAAGTAGCTGAGGCTGGCTTTGAACCTGTGTGATCTTCCTGTCTCAGCCTCCCAAATGTGAGGATTACAAGTGTGCGCCACCACACCCGGCGGCCCTATTTTTTAAATTCTTTAGTTTGAAACAGGGTCTCACTGAGTCACAAAGGGCCTCACTAAGTAGCTGAGGCTGTCCATGAACCACAATCCTCCTGTCTCAGCCTCCCAAGTGCTGGGATTCCAAGCGTGCGCCACCGCGCCCGGCAGCACACAGAGTTTCTGGCAAAGTATAACAGAGCCCTTGCTCAAGGAGAGAAAGTTCTCGAAGTCCCAGGGCTCATCCCTGGACAGCCCAGCAGGCCCAGCCAGCCAGGAAGCAGCTTTGTCCTGGAGTCCAAGCCTGCCGTGTACAATAAACAGAGAAAGGCCCATCTTCCTGGGATCCTGCCAGGTTTGGGGTCACACAGACCAAGGCTCAGATGTTCAATCTGACCCTGTGGTTCAGGCTCTTATTTTTTGTTTATTTAATATTTATTGAACACCTGGGAAATTGGAGGTGGACAGAGCAGATTCAATCTCTGGCCACAGAGCTCTGCTCCTCTGCCTCACTCTCTCCTGCTGGAACACACAATACTGTAGGCTTGGGGACATGATCACCCAGAAACTCCGTCTCAGTAAACTGCCTGTAAAGCATGCTGGCTGCCATGGTGTTGGGGGCTGGCTCTAGCTCTGTGCCAAATGTTACAGGCAAGTCTATAATGCCAAGCCCTCCCCCTGGGCACAGAGTCCCACAGGCTGCAGGCGGGCACTGGGAGGCACACCCTACCTCCCGAACTTGCCAGCTCAAGCAGGCTGGGGGCAGAGTTGCTGGGCCGGCTTCAGGATCCACACACCAAATATGAGTTTGGATCAAGGGAGAGGCTTGGCTCAGTCAGACCTGACCCTCGGTTTTCTCGTCCTACTGAATAGATAATTCTGACCATGGAAAATTGTTATGAGAATTCAGTGAGATAATATATGCAAAAAAGTGCCGGGCATGGTGGCGCACGCTTGTAATCTCCACGCTTGGGAGGCGGAGACAGGAGGATTGCACAGGTTCGAAGCCAGCCGTGCTGGCTTAAGAGACCCTGTTTCCAAATAAAAAAATATAAAATAGGTCTGGGAGTGTAGCCCGAAGGTAGAAGGGCTTCCAGGAACCCCAGTACCACCAAAATAATAATAATAATAATAATAATAATAATAATAATAATAAAAAATAAAATAAATAATGAAAAAAAGTTACAGCCATGTGACCACAGTTGCTGAACTAACTGGCCAAAACAAAATCCTACTGCCTTGGTTTTCTTTCTGCCTGGGAAGCTGAGACCTGAGCCTGCTCTGTCCCAGAGCAGCTGGGGACAGGGCTGCGACCTAAATTCCTTTCCTTCTTTTTTTTAAATTATTATTATTATTATTATTATTATTATTATTATTATTATATCAGCTATGTTGCTGAGGCTGGCCTTGAATCTGCAATCTTCCTGTCTCAGCCTCCCAAGTACTGGGGTTACAGGCATTTGCCAGTGTGCCTGGCTAGCAGCCTACATTCTCAAGAAGAGAGCCAGCGTCCCTGTCCTCTCAACAAAGCTCCTTGTTACTCATTGGCTCTTCCTGGGTCACATGCCCATCCTTCCACCAATCCCTATAGCCATAGGAACGTGATGCCGTGATTGGTTGAGGCCTGGATCACATGTTCCAGGACAGATTGAATTTCCTGTGAATCCCAGGGCTGAGTAGTGGAAGGGAAACAAGAGCATGGAATATCAGAAGCAGACTGTCTCCACACCGCCCAGAGCCCGGAGGAGCCTGCCCTCCCTCCTACACCACTGCCTCTCCTCCCCAGCCTACCCCTGGGGTCAAAAAGGATGCCTTGGGTTCAGCAGAGGTGTGGTGAGAACCCAACCAGAGGGATCCAGGGTTCCCCGCCCCCAGCCTGGCACCCCTTGATCCTGAGAAAAGACCTTTCAGAAGAAGCCAAGATCAGAGGATCAGAGGTTAAGCTGGACTCTCCATTGGCCCAGAGAGAGCCAGAATCTCCTAGCCAGGCCTGGCTCCCATGCCTGCCTGGCCACCTGCTCACCCCAGGGGCTGAAACCTGCGCGCTTGTGGGGACTCCTCAAGTGGGGTTGGGGAAGCTGGCCGCACAGTGGGAGGTGATGTGTGAGTCATCCCGGAGGAAACACAGCGCACTGTGCCGGAGGAGGAGCCCGAGAGAGGACCTCAGAGGGCTTCCAGCCTGCCAGCAAGTGGCAGAGACCTGAAGGGGGCCCGGGCTGCTTCAAGGTCACACTTCCAGTCCACCTGGTCCACCGGGGCTGACTGGCTGGTGCTTCTGGATACATGAGAGATGTGGGAGCTTGGGGGGGGGGGCAGGTGCCAAATGCAAGGGGAGGGCAGACCCCGGCCCCCAAGCTGCCGACTGTGCACAGAGTAGGCTGCGACTTCTCTGCGGCACTCCTGGCAGCCAGGCGACGCACACCCCACTCCTTTCAGATGAAGAAACTGAGGCTGCATTGTAAAGATGGCCCCGCGTTGGCTTGGTGTCCCCAGAGGAGACTTCAGAGTTACCCTGGCTCGCTTTCAGGAATCACCCAGGGGGTGTGCTACGGTGGCGTCTCAAGCAGGGCAGTCCCCAGGGAAGTCACCCATGTGGTGTGGGGGTATGCCCTGGAGAGGACAGGCTCTGTGGGTGATGGGCAGGGCTGCACGGATGCACATGGCTCCCAAGGGGACTTAGGGTGAGGAGAAAGGAGTCTTGAGGGTCCCACCATGACCCCTGGGAGCCCAGCACAGGGGCTCATTCCTCCTCCACTACAAGTCCAGCTGGAGGCCCCACCCAGAGGCCAGCTCTTGCCATCGGTCAGCAAGAATTAATGGGCACCTAATGCCTGAAGGGCTGTCACACTCAGGGGTGCAGAGACTAATAAAGCAGAGAGCAGAGGACTCCCCGTCCACATGCAGAGGAAACACAGCAATGGCCGGACAGACAGGTGGCCGGGGCTGTAGCCTGCCGGGTACGGAGTTTGCAAGCACTATCTGAAGACGACCTCGCTGTGGCCAGCAGAGGAACTGGAGGGACAAGGAGTCAAGTAGGGGGGCATGGCTGCTGTCCCCAGGGAGGCAGAGACGTGGACACCCGCAGGAAATGCCTGAGTGGACAGAGCAGGGCTCAGCTGGGTGAGGGGTGGGCCAGGTCGCCCCATGTTGAGCATGAGACTGTTGAGACAGACTCTCCCAGAGGCTAGCATCTCTTGAGTCCAGCTGGGAGGAACCCACTCTGCACCCTGGGCCTGGGAGCCCGCCTCACCCACTGAGGCGGCCACTCACCCTGCAGATTCTATTCAGCGACTCAACACACGTGGGCGCTATGACTTCCCTCCAGCTCGGCGCTGACCCCAGCCCACTGGTGTCTCATCCGCCACAAATGTCCTTAGCTGGCCCAGAGGCCAGCGGCAGAGCCCAGCCTCCTCTGCCCGGTGTCATTGTGGCCAGCCCCAGGCCCCAGCGAACCCTTTTCACGGCCAGGCAGTGGGCGCTAGCAGCAGAGCAGGGCCCAGGTCTTCTCTGCTGTCCACAGCCGGGGGCCACTCAGAGTCCTCTTCCCTGTCATCCCCCTATCTGCTGCCCCGAGGAGTGTCATATCCCCACTTCCCAGGGCGACTGGGAAACCAGACTGACAGACTTCAAAAGCACTTTGAAAAATCCAAATTAATGTAAAGATAGTAATCCATTTATTTGTAGGTAGGTGCATTTCAGATTAAATGCTATGGCCTTCTCAGCAGGCTGGTGATGAAACCATTTCACAGCCCGGCCCAGAGAGCTGAGTCCCCAGGGCCCGGGCTTCCCAAGGTCAAACATAAGAGGAAGCTGGGGTTGGCACAGACCTGCCTCGCCCACAGATACCTGCAGCTTGCTCCTCCGGTCAGTCGCCAGCGCCTGGCCAAGCTCAACCTACCCTGCTCCCCTTTTGCAGCCTGGGTAATTGGCAAGAGAAGCACAAATACTTTGTTCAAATGCTGGGAAGTGGAAAATTTTCTAATCTGTCAGGCAAATTCTCCCTTTCTCCTTTTACATTTTTTTCCCCAAAACAGGAAAAGACTTTTGCGTTTGGAATCCTTCCGATGCAGATGTGTGAAGACTCTGGTAGCAACATCCCGGGGACTGAGCATCTTCTATTGATTGGAAAAACACACAGCCCTGGCGCGTTTGCATATCGCAAGTCCCATTTTTCAGGCCTTGGGCAGGCATGAAGCCAGCCACGGGACCTCAGCGCCCCCTGTGAGCTGGAGATGGTACTGCTCAAGGCCAGGGAGGGGAGCGAGGCTGCAGCAACTCCCAGGAGCGGTGGGGAGCCCTGGAGCACCACTCCACTCCAGGGCGCCCTGCGGCTGGGGGAGAGCAGACACGCCCACCTGCCAGTCATCCCTGGATGCCTCCAGGCGAGGCATCTCACCTCTCAGTCTTCAGCCGTCCCATTTATAAAATTGGGGTGCTGCTGCATGCACCCCAAGGGCCTTTGGAATTAGCCACGTGTGCTACAAGCCATGAAACCTCTCTATGCACTGCATCCTTGGCAGGCAGAATTTATATGCAAGGTGGCAGGGACAGCCTCCAACAGCCAGCAGCAGGACTCCAGCCTCCTGTGTGATGGGCAGGCGCTGCCCAGTCTCAGGCCTCGGGGCCTCTGGGTCCCCCAGCACCAGGAAGGGCCGGGAAAAGACCAAGGTACCAAGGAAAAATGGGCATCCCTGGAAGGAGCAAATCTGAGTCCACCATGTCTCAGCGTATCCAGCAGGAGCTGTGGAACCAGGGTCCTGAGCCAAGTCCCCTTCCTTCCCCTGAGCCCAGACATCATGCCAGCCACCTGCTGCAGGACCCCCTCTGCCCGTTGTCTGCCATCTTGGGAGGAGTTAGAATAGAACATGGATGGGCTGACCCCAGGGCCAGAAAGGGGTCCCCAGGCTGGGCCATCCCTTGAGTAAGCAGGAAATGAGGGCGGGGGCGGGGGAAGGTGTGGGAAGGGACCAGCACTATAGACAGTTCCAAGGAGGGCCATTCTCACTGTCCTGCTGGGACAGAGCCCATCCCCCATCCAGGTCCCTTTCCCAATCCTCCTCCTCCCTCCAGGGCCCAAGGACTCAGATCCCAGCACTACCTGTAGCAAACGCCTTTGGCTGTCAGATCCTCCTGAGCCCAACACACCCACAGCCCTGGGCAAGCCAGCTTCTCCTAAGGGCTCAGTCTTGGGCTGTAAAATGGAGCCATCCCTGAAACAGTAAAACAGTAGTGGCAGCCAGCATTTACTGAGCTCTGCCAAGGTTGGTGTCTCTGCGCCTCCCCCGTTCTCCGTGGCGCCCACAAGCTTCTTTCCTGGCATCCCCGGCTTTCCCACGAGAGAACCGGGCTCAGAGAACGCGGAATGCAGGGCGGGCGGCACCGCATTCCCGCAGCCCACGTCCACGCTCCACGACGTCACAAGCCCTAACCGTTGCTAGGGCTGGTCGCAGTATCTCCCACCTGCCTTGCAAGGACAAGTTCCAATAATACCAGTTCTTTATGTCCCTCTAAACGGCTCCTCAGCAGAACAAATAGCCAAGGCCGGCAGCGGGCTCCTGGTCCTCCGGCTTGCACACAGAGCAGACGGGGCAAGCCCAGGGCTAGGGACATGCTGGCGGGGCCGGGCCGGGCCAGGCAGAGTCGGAGAAGGCTGAGTGAGAGTCAGCCAGGGCAAAGGACGCCCAGTTGTCCTGTGGGTGACACCCATGAGCAAGGCGGGGGACACAGACACAGATCAGAGGCATGGCATCCTGACAGGCAGACCGGCAGAGTGACCCAGCCCCTCCACCCCAGGGGCTGGCAGGGGAGCCTGCCCAGGCCTGGAATTGGCATCAACAGAGGACCAGGAAGGGGCAGTCCAAGAGGAGACAAGGAGACCCAGGAGGCAGGAGGCCCAGCCCAGTGGTTTGAATGGCAGGGAAAGGCAAGTGAAGGACCCAGGCAGGAGAGAGGAACAGAGATAGGAAGGGGATGGGGGGCTGTGAAATCTCAGGGACCCATCTCCAGGGGAGAAGCGACATGAGCTAAGACTCCCAAGAGGAAACTCTATCTAAGGCAACCGAGCAGATGGATCCGCCTGCAGGCACAGCTGGAGGGACAGCTGTGTCCTGGGGCCTCAGAGGGTCGACTCCAGACCTCTGGGGATGTCCGAGGGGATGGCTAAAACTTGATCTGGGAAGAGGATGTCTGTGTCAGATTCCCAGGAGATGGAGGCGCCAGGGATCCCCACAGGCCCCACACCAGGACCCAGTGCACTTCTGCGTGGAAGCACGGGCCACTCACCAGTGAGTCAGGGACATGGAGCTTCCACACCCTTGATCTTGCTGGGATCCCACACAGTCCTGCAGGTTTTCTAGGCAATGAAGACAGGCCCATTATATAGAGCTGAAATTGAGGCTCAAGACCCAGAGGAGACATGCCTGCGCCCTCAGTGTGTCGAGGCGCCCAAGTGGGCCAGCTTCGGCCACAGGCTGCCATCAGAAACAGCAGGGAAACTGAGGCACGACTCAAGTACCTCAGAAGCTTTGGTGCACAGGGTCCCCAGCCCCACCCGAGTCCAGGCTCTTGTGCTTGGAACACTTGTGGGTGCCAGTCCCGGAGGCTGCAGAGCCTGAGCTCTGCTCTGCCAGGACTGGGTCCTGACGCTGCATGCAGCTGAGGTCAGAGGAAGTGGTGCTCTCCCCTGCGCTCTGCCCCAGCCAGCAGCGCCCATCCCCTGCCCCCACTTCCCTGTGTAGACAGAAGCCTGAGCTCAGGCCTGTGCTTTTAAAACCCCCAAGCAGCGCAAGGCAGCAAATTGTCCTCTAAAGGAGAGGGAGGGCTGCTTGCTGGCCCGCGAGGAGGCGGGAGGGTGCGGGAGACCCGCCCCAGCCTGCAGCCACAGATCGGCTAAAAGGCCTGCTTTATTAAAAGTCATCTGTCTGCTCTCCGGCTTGAGTTAGGAGCACCCCTTGTGGAGACGCAGGGCTTTTAGAAGTTAATGTAAGCAACTCTGCCCTCTGCTCTGCAGAGACGCCCCTCCCAGCCCAGGACAGTGACTGCTCGGCCCCCACTCAGCCCCTGAGGCTGCGTCGACTTGTTCCCAACAGAGGAGAGCCTCGGGCCTCAGGTCAGACAGAAGAGGCCCACACCGGGATGAAGAGGGTGCCCAAGACCCCGCACGGGTCCAGAGGAGGGGGCCGGGGTCTGGTAGGAAGGAAGTAGGAAGAGGCCTTTGGTTGAGGAAGGTCGGGCACAGAGAGGCGACACAGCTCGCCCAGGGCCACACAGCTTCTTGCAGATCTGCCTCCAGAGCCTCCGCCTGTGTCCTTGGCCATGGAACGATACGGAGGTGGCCGTAGCTGGGCCTGCGGACCCAGAGTCCAGGCGCTGGTGGGCGGGGTGGGACAACGAGGCCCCTCAGGCTCCTCTGCATAGAGGGAGGAGCCTGGGGCGGCTCAGGCCGCACCAGCAGCAGGGTCACCCTGGCCGTCATTGCCGCGGCATCCCCTGGGACTTGCTGTGGACCGAGGACACAGGCCCTCCGTCCCAGGATGGTTCTGCTTACTCAATGACACCTTCGTGACCCTCTGATGCCTAATTTATGAGCTGCAGGGCCAGCAGCTCACGCCCTTGCCGCTCCCGCTCCTTATTAAACCGCTGTGATCTAATCAGTCACCGCTGGACACGCTGCTCCCGAGAGCTTTAACTTCCGCGCTGACATTTGGAGCGAGACGGCAGTGGCCAGGCTGGCCCCTGGCGACACAAGACTCCGGAATGTCAGCGGCCCTCGCCACGCAGAGGGGGAGACTGGGGCTGGCCAGGGGCTGTGGCCAGCCCCAGGGCACATTAGGTGTGCACACAACCTGTACCCGGCGAACCCAGACAGGTGCCCCTCTTGCGCCTAGCCCATGACAAAGCGGCTCTGACCCAGTCAGGATATCTCGGTGACCTTCCCTCCCTCTCCCCCAGGTGGGACCAGAAGGGACCGGGAAGCCCACAGAGAGGGCGCCGCTGCCCTCTGCAGGGTGGCAAAGGCCAGGTGGGGATTTGCCGGGCCAGAGCAACGCCATCTCCACGGCTTCCCGCTCTCCAGGGAGCTGTGAGAGGAGCCAGCCTGGAGCTCCTGGACATCAGGGCCTGAGACAGGGTCGCTGCGAGGGGTGGGCTTGTGTGTGAGCATGTGGAGATGCTTCTGGCCCAGGGTCTGCAGCGGCAAGGGGCGGGCAGTGGGCATCAAGGCCCAGGAGTCAGGCAAAGCAGCCCCAGCACACCTGGCACCAGACCCTGGCCGGCCCCACCCTGCAGTCCCACACCCCCCCACACCTGTGCACAGCACTGGCTTCCAGCCACACCTCCTGGGCCCCGCTGTCACCACGCTGACTGGGTGGCAAGGAGGTGGCAGGGTCCAGGACTTGAGCATCTGTTCCCAGACCGGGGTCCCGGGGCCACACGGGCCCCGTGTGTCTCGCTCCCGCCGGAGCCCCCTGCTCTGCCCACACCCGGCACCGAGCACACCCTCAGGGAACCACCTGGCTTAGGCTCCTGAGACATCAAGCCGTGCTTCCAAGCAACTGGGTCACAGCTCCACTCCCCCTGCACACAGGACGTGTGTGCACAGACACACACCACAAAACACCCATATGCAGCACACATACCATAAGACGTGTGCACATACACAGTATGTGACATGTGTTGACACACATCGTGAGACACACGTGTGCAGACATGTCACACGCATATGCAGACATACACACACTCGCCATCACACCCATGTACTGAGATGCATACACTTGTGTGATGTGCAGATGCAGACACAGGCCATCTGACATGAATACGCAGCTGTACTATGTGACATCTGTGCACACGCACCATGTGATATGCATGTGCAGACACACACGTGATCCCCATCATACCCATACACAGTTATGCACACACCCCTCACCTGTGTGATATGCAAATGCAGACATACCATGTGACGTGAATATAGAGACATACCATGTGACATGTATGCACACACACCATGTGATGTGACATACATGTGAGAACACATGCATGCTCCCCATGTGACATGTATGTGCAGACACACACACATGTGCACTTGCGTTCTCATGAAGCCATACTGAGGACCGTGGGCCAGCCTCCAGTTACGGCAGACTGAGAAGCAGGCTCGCCTCCTCCTGCAAGGCGGGGCAGGCAGGCCTTCCCCTGCAGCGGGCTCCAGGCCCCGGCCAGCCTGTCTGCCCTTGGGCAGGCGCTGTTGGGGAGAGCCTGCTGGACTGCAGCTGGCTGGCTTTCCCAGCCACCTGATTACATCTGTGTGTCTGTGGGGACGGCCAGCTGCTCCCTCCTTCCAGGCACCTCCAAACCTCCAGGGTCCCCTTTGCAAAGTGGCGTGACCCCAAGAAAGCTGAGAGGCTCTGCTCCTACTGTGCCCAGCCCCGTCATGCTGAGACCCTGAGCCGAAGAATCCGCGCTGAAGTCCTTCCGGAGTTCATGTGCCTGCGGCCAATTACTCTCTTCATGGTTTGAGATCCCCGGAGGGCAAGGGGTCTCACCAGGGGTAGCAGAGCCCTGAGCCACCTACAATGCCCCTGATCTCTTTAGGGGAGAAGCCCCCTTCCCTGGAGGCTGAAAGGAGGAGGATGGGCAGCAGGAGTTGGGTCTCCATGGCAACGCCTGGAGGACCCGAGGACGTTTCTTTTCCATTCTCTCCAATTAAAGGGCTATCTCCAGGGTTCCGACTATGCACCAAGGCCTGGTCTCAGTTGCCCAGGCTGGGTCGTGGATGGGGTGAGAAAGGTACACTCCCCACCTCGAAAGATCTCCCAGACTACAAAACACCAGGCAAACAGCTCTGGCCTGGGAGCCATGCACACAGCAGGCGCTCAATGGGTGTCTGCTGGATGAATGCGCAGGAGATGTGCATGCCTTCCCACCCTTGGTAGAGCACCTTCATCCTCTCTGGGCAGACCACATCCCCAGCCGAGGGTCAGGCGCGCCAGCAGCCAGCCTGGCACCTGGCCCCGGTGGACACGCCCGGGGGCTGGGTCACAGAGAGGGGCCCCCAGAAGTTGCACCTACATACTTCCCTGTGGGAGGAGCTGCCTGAGGCCCACAGGAGGGAGGAGCCGGCAGGACCAGCCAGGCAGGGAGGCAGGCCACGGGCCCAGGTGACCCCGCCTGGGCCTCTTCCCTGCTGGGCAGCCTCAGGTGGCCCTTTAACTTCTCTGGGCCTCTGGCTCCTGGCCTGCCTAGAAGTGCTCCACCACTCCCCAGCCTGCCTCTGGGTCCAGGTCCTGTCTTCTGCTCGTGGTCAGTTACGTCGCAGGCCTGGCCTAGAGTAGATGCCTGAGGCACAGAGGTCAGAGCAATCCGCAAGGGAAGAGGCCCACGTCTGTGTCCAGGGCTGTACAGATGCCCAGCGCCCTGTGTCTGCCTGGCCTGAGTCCTGCCCCCAGCCCTCCTGTGGCCAGGAGCAGGTTAGGCTGGGCTTCCGGCACTGTGTGAAGACGTCCAGAGGAGCCGTCATGGACAGGGGTCCGGGCACTCACCCTGGGGACCGCGGGGCAACATTTGAGCTAGGGACAGCAGAGTCAGCGGCCTGGGCGAGGACATCTGGTGGAGGCTGGGCAGGGCAGAGGCCGGGGGTGGGGCACCCTGGCTGGGCCCGGGGCAGATGCGGGAGGTGGTGGGGGGTTCGGGGCACAGCCTCAGTCGTAATTCCAGTGAGACTCTGTGGGGAATGTGGGACGGAGGGGCCTGGCCGGGCACGGGCTGAGGCTTCCTGGATAGGGTCGTAACTGACTCAGGAGAGGGGTGGAGCTGAAGGTAGGGCCATCTGTGTGGAGGCTGGTGAACCTCAGGAACCTTCCAGTGATTGGACTCCCAGTTCACACCCATCCTCGGGCACACAGCCCTCTGGGGGCTGAGGACCTCCCTTGGAAAAGCAAAGCCTGAGGCTGTGGGCTGGGGACCTGTCCCTCAGGCTCCCAGTGGAGGCTGTGCTGAGGAGGACAGAGCATGATGGGCAGGAGCCTCCTGGCCAAAGCTGGGTGGACATGCTTGCCTCCGCATGACCATCCCCAGGACCTGTGAATGCCTGGTCCTCAGGGCAGGGGCGGTTCTCCTGATGGGACTGCACCCCAGAGCACCCTGACCTGAGTGCCCTTGTAGAGCCAGCCTGGCACTGCAGGGCACAGAGCATCCTCAAGACATGGCTGTATTTCACAGCCTCCATGCCAAACCCGTGAGAGCCACTCAGGCCACAGTGACGGAGAAGGAGCAGAGGGACAGAAGGAGGGATAAATCCCAGCCTGTTCTGCAAGGGGCAAATAAATTGTCTCTGGAAATGGCCTTATTCCGCCATACAGAAGATGGATTTGAGCTCCATATGAGGAAGAATGCTGGGCCACGGCGCCCCCGGGACAGCAGGGCGACACCAAGGTCCTCAGCCCCGGGACAATCCTGGAAGAAAGCATGCCACCTGTGGGTGCCAGGCTGAGTTGGGAAGGTTGGACCAGTGGGGCCATTGACCCAGCTCAGACCGCTGGGCTGCGCGTCCTGGGAGGTCATCCCTGCCTGCCCTCGGCTGCCACAGTCCCAGCACAAACGGCTCCCCCGGGGCTCTCGGGGTGACCAGTAGCTCCAGCTTGAAGCACCTGGCCTTGGAGTTCTCTTGAAGACATAGGGCAGGCATGGGTGCCCCAGCCTCCAGCACGCGGGCAGGAGCTGTTTCCAGGACATTCCCATGAGCGTCATTACTCCATGTCACAGAGGGGCACTGAGGCACGGGGGAGCATCAGCCCCACGGAGGGTGCTCATGGGCCCCAGTGTCAGGACGTGGACCCCATGAAGCTCCTAGGAATCAAGCTGAGGGGCCCACCCCCACCCAAACAGGGCCCCTGTCTGAGCTCCCCGTGAGTGGGCTGCTTCCCTCCCAGAATCCATGCAATCCACTTCCTGTGCCCAGGCCATGCAGACACTGGTGTATTGGGTTGGCATCAGGACATGGTGCTAGGGTGACCCCCAGTCGCCCCAGCTGCCCTCAGGGAGTCACAGCTGGCTGGTGAGGTCCTGTGTAAATGAACGTCCAGTGGGACATGGTGACAGGTGGTTAATATCACCCACAGGGCCATCGCAGCAGAGGGAGGCAGCCAGCTCGCCCGTGTGCAGCCCCCACCAGGGACAGCCTCACCACCAGCAGCGCTGGCACTCATTCCTGTCCTGAACTCTGCCGCCATGTTGCTGCCCAGCTCACTGCCCATTACCCTCTCACCTGGCCCAGGACTGGTGCCCGGGTTGATCCACGTGCCACCCCCGCGCCCCCGACTGTCCACATCTTCAGTCTCTGCCATCACCCAGCACCCTCCCCAGCCAACTGTATTTCCTGCCCGCTGCTCCCAGGCCCCTTTGCTCCCAGCCACCCATGCTGTACACCTCCCAGACCCCACAGTGTCAGCCCCAAGCCCGCCTCGTCCAGCTACCCAGCCAGCCATCGCCATCTCCAGTCTCTTGTAGCTCCATCCTGCCACACTGCCTCCTGGCCACCGGGCCTTTGCGTGAGCTGATCACATGGTGCGGAACTGCATTCCTTGCCTGAGATGCTCCATCACTGTCCTCCCCGCATCTCTCCTTAGCCACATGTGTCTTTGAGGCTTCGTGTGAGTTCCTGACACTTTGTTGCCCATCTCTCTGCCCCAGAGCCCCATGATGACAGACCTGTGTCCACTTATGCTCACCACATAACCCTCCTAGTGCAGTCCTGGGCCTGACAAGCACCGGGAACATGTGTTAATGGCTACCTGGGTGGCAGGTGGGGCTCCCTGCCCCAAGTCAGAGATGCTCCGACACTCGTTCCAGATGGCATGCTCAAAGTGACAGCTACGGGAGCCCGCATCCTTTCGAGGACAGTGACCTCCCCTAGTCAGGCTGCCTCCTAAATGGGTCCTGTCCTCTCTCATGTCACACTGTCCATCCCCACATCAGCTCTGGCCACCCTGTGTCCAGGGCACCCTGGTCCAGCAAGCTGGGTCCAGCACCATGGACAACGGTTCTGGGCTCTGCCCTAGGATGGCTTGGCTGGAGCCTGCCTGCAGGAAGGGACCAGAGCCAGGATGTGCAGCAAGACCCAACCCCGCGCTCTCTGAGCGTCCCGCGATCTGTTTCCATGGCGCATTAAGCCAAGGTCTCATTTGCCATGTACGCGGGTGCTGCTCCCCAGGGCTCCTTGAAGACCAGGCGACATTTGAGGAAGGCAGAGGAACGAGGACCAAGCATCCAGAGACACAATCAGGGTCTCATTAACATTTTGATTGCAGCTGCGCTCCCCTGGCGCCTCGGTCTGGACACACACACGCTCAATCTGCAAGTGAAGATGGAGCCAGGGAGAGGAGCAAAGAAAAGGAGAAAACAGACTTATTTTAATAATGCTAAAAATAACTATGTCAATATTCCCTTCTGTTTGGGGAGCCACGGATCGTTTCTTAATGCGCCTTCTTGGCTTTCTTCTCCAGACCTGGTGAGGAGAACCCTGGGTGGGCCTGGCCTCACATTCTGCAGAAGGAGCTCTTCCGGGCCACCCAGAGGGTCTTGGGTGGGCAGCTGCACTCAGGGGCCTCAGCACCCTCGTCTGGTGGGATCCCAGGAAGCTCTGGAGTCCTTGGAGGGTGAGCCTGTCATTTAGCAGAAGGGCAGACTGAGGCCTGGAGAACAGGAGGTCGAGAGGAAGTGGATGTGTCCACATCCCAGGAAGCCAGCGTGGCATCCCCATTGAAGGGAGCTTCAGTGTGGCCACAGCACTGAGCCCTCATGGCCCTCAGATGGGCCAAATGGGGGTCAGGAGGCCCTGCCAGAAGTGAGGAAGTCAAGGCTCAGGGTATGCTCCAGCCACACCCAAGGACAGCAGGACTTGACCCCAGCCCTCTGGACTCCCACTGCAGAGTGGTTCTGAGCAGGCAGCCCAGCCGGCCCACCAAGGAAGCAGCACCCACCCTCCAGCATGGCTGGTGGAAGTATAGGTATAAGCCAACCCCTCCCATCTTGTAGTCTCCTCCTACCCCCTCTTGGCACCATTCGTGGATGGTCTGTGACCTCTAGAGCTTGCATCTCAACCCTATTGCACCATCAATGTCACCATCATTGTCAATACTATCCCCTCTATCACCATCGTAACCACCATCACCATCACCACCATAGCTATCACCATCACCATCATTATCACCAACACCATCATCATCACAATCATCACCATCACCACCATCATCATCATCACCACCACCACCATCATCACCACATCACCATCACCATCATAACAACCATCATCATTACGACATCACTGTCACCATCACCATCATCACTGTTACCATCACCATCACCATCATCATCATCACCATTACTGTCACCATCACCATCATCACCATCATCATTATCATCACCATCACTTCCTCACCATCACCACCATCATCACATCCTCACCATCACCATCGCCATCACCATCACCATCATTATTATCATCACAACCATCATCATCACCATTATAATCACCACCATCACCATCATCATCACCACTGTCACCTCCATTAGCAATCATTACTACCACCACCATTACCATCACCATCATCACCACCATCACCACCATTACCATCATCAACCTCATCATCATTACCATCACATCACTACTATCACCATCACCATCATCATCACCAGCACCTACATCACTGTCACCACCATCCCCAGAGGCAGCCTCTCCCTACTGTGCTTCCAAGCTCCATGAAGATAGAGACCATGTACAAGTCGTCTTTATCCCCTAGACATGTGGCTTGGCACATAGATGCTGGTTAAGTCTTCGATGACGAAGGGGACAGGAAGGTGGGCAAATGAGTGAATGAACAAATGAAGGGATGGGGCAATGGATGGTTGAATGAGTGAGTGGACGGATGGCTGAGCGTGCAGATAAAGAGGGTGGGATGGATGAATGAGTCAGTGAATGAGTGAGAGAGCTCGTAAGGGAGGGCAGCTGGGTGGCTGAGTCGATTCCTCCCACGCCCACTTCGGCAGATGCTGAGCAGCTTAGCAACAGCAGACATCACATTGTCCCCATGGAGCCATGATATTAAAAATCCCTAGAGACTGGGCTGTCAATATCCGGGGGAGACCATCTCTGGAGCCATCAGCAGCGGGAGGGAGCCTCCTGTTCCGGCCCACAGCCTTGCTGGGATGGTGACACTTGCCTTCTTAAGCTTCTACAGAGGGACAGATCAAACCCTGCAAAGGCGGGCAGATCCCAGCCTGCTGGGCTGGGCAGCACTTTCCCACCTAGTCCCCGGAAGCCCAGGGTGTGCTGTGGGTGGGACCCCAGCACCCAGACCTCCTCATTCTCTCCATGGCCTCTCCCTGGCATCACTCTCATACAGCTGGACAACACTACAGCTTCTCAACAGCCCCCCTGGGCCCCATCCCACTTCCTG
Source organism: Muscardinus avellanarius (assembly GCF_963383645.1). NCBI lineage: Eukaryota > Metazoa > Chordata > Mammalia > Rodentia > Gliridae > Muscardinus > Muscardinus avellanarius. Next base: position 2,551,995 of record NC_137789.1, read on the forward strand.
GGGGCCCTAGGCTGTGGACACCCAGAGCTCCCCTCCCCATTGAGAAAGAAAGCCACACCCACAGCCCAAGAGAGAGGAGCTGGCCCATGTGAGGTGACAGAGAAGCAGCCCCAGAGCCACCCCCAGGGCCATCTACCCACCCAGAGCCTCCTACCCATCCCAGGAATACCTACCTAGCCCAAGGCCACCCACCCACCCCAGGGCCATCACAGGGCTTAGCCAGTGTCTTCCCACCTTGCTGTCCTAAGACTCCTGCACATCTCAAACCAATGAGCACCCCAGAAAACATTTGTGTATATCTATCTACCATGTTGACAGTATTCCAAACGAACTATGGCACATCTGGAAATACTAACTCATTAAAGAATAAACCCCTAGCTGGGCATGGTGGTGCACACTTGTAGTCCCAGCATTTGGGAGGCTGAGACAGGAAGGTCGTGCTTCACGGACAGCCTCAGCTACTTAGGCCCTTTGTAACTCAAGGAGACCCTGTTTCAAAGTAAATAATAAAAACTAGAGCAGGGAGTACAGCTCGAAGGTAGAATGCCCCTTGCATATTAACACGTGTATAATTTTATGAAAAATTACTGACTTTCTAAAGATAGATGATATAGGTTATGTATGATATAGATAGATGGATGATAGATATAGATAGATGATAGATAGATAGGAAGGAGAGGCAAGGTTTGGACCGCTGTGCACCTTGGCCCCGCTCACCAAAAGCCCCTGGAGTCTCACACCAAGCCCTGGGTTTGGCCTGTTGCTGTGTGTGGCTGCATTGAAGCTGGTGAAGATCCCAGGACTTACAAGCCCCCTGAGCAGCTCTCAGGGCCCAGGAAGCCCTGGTCAATGGGTTTAGACAAATCTGATCCCACAGTAGCTACCCTGCTTACAGTCCTTCCCCAGAAACAGCCGGGCCCAACCCTGACCCCCGCAGGATGGGAGAGACCAGACCAGCCAATGGGCTCCTCACCTCTGCAGAGCCAAGGCCCTCAATCTCAACCGGGCCTTCCCCCAAGCAGGCTTCCAGGATAATTGACTGTGCCCCCCCCCACACACACACACACACTCACCTGCGCACACACACACACACACACACACACACACACACACACTCACCTGCACACACACACACACACACTCACCTGCACACACACACACACACACACACACACACACACACACACACACACACACACCTTAGCCTGGTCAAGGCTTCCTCTTCCCTAAAACTCACTCCAATGCCACCCTGCCTTAGATTCCAGCCTCTCACACCTTGTCCACAGTCTCCTGCCCCGGCAGAGGCACGTGCCCCCATGATCACCGGAAAACCCACAACGGCAGGATGGTCATATCTACCAGCATCCATGTTGGCACAGTGATCCGCAGCCTTGCTCTGGGCTCAGGCAGGCCCGGCTTCTGTGATCTCCAGAAGCCTCAGCGTTTCCATCTATTGAATGGGACAATATTCAATAATAACATGCTGGCTACCTGGAAGTCCCTGGAGCCAGGAAGGCACTGCGATCGGCTGCAGGGCCGCCAGGTGAAGAATGGTTAGCATAAGCCCAGCCAGGAGCTGCCTCTAGATGTATGGAAGAGGACTGGCGGGAGGCAGGTGCTGGGGCCAGGGCGCAGTTCATGGCTGGTCAGGCCAGGTGGGTGCAGGCTCATGGCCGGGGACACATCTGAAGCCTATCGGGTAAGCTGTCAGAACACAGAGAAGAAAATCCCTGCCCAGCCCTATCCACGCACACGAAGCAGGGGTGCTCCAGAGCTTCCCTTCAAGGAGATGAGCAGGCTCCCTCAGAAAAGGCCGCAACAGCCATGCCTGTCACCAGCCGAAGCAGATGTGTATATCAGTTCTCAGTGGACAAAAGCAATTCAGGCCAGCGTCCCGCTCTGCAACCACTCAAGGATGCGCCTCTGTGGTCAGCTGCCCACCCTGGGCCTGCCCTCCCTCTGGTAGATGGAGCTAATCATGAGCCTCTGGGCGCCTAGGCTCCTGCAGGCCCCACCTGTACCAGGGTGGTGGCCCTGCCCGCTGGCTGAGCACCTGCAGCCCCGGGCCAACGATCCAAGAGGCCACCCGTGGGTCTCAGGGTCAGACTGAGAGCCCTTAGGAGGAGCTGGCACCATGTGCCCTTGGCCTGGCCTGGGCAGGCTGTGCAGGGCGAGGGGTGGGCCCAGCAGTGTAGGAATGGGGAGGGTGGGGCCCAAGGGACTGAGCAGGGGCGTCCCTGCATGTCCTCCTGCTCTCTGCCTGTGCCTCCTGATTGCTCAGGTGCAGGGTTCTGCCATGGTTCCTACCTGGCCCTGAGGCACCAGGGTGGTCTTTAGGGCTGGTCTGCACCCAGCGTGGCACCTGGTAAGTACCTGGTGAAGAATGGCAGACAGGCAGGGAGGGAGAGGAGGAGAGGACAGCCACTGGGTTTTCCTCAGCGCAACCTCCGCCGGTCCTTGGGGCTGGCCGAGTGCCCCGGGCCCTGAGTCAGATGCCGCATTCAGAGTGGCCGTGGGTGGCCAGCGGTGGCCCAGGAGTTCTCACGCCAAACAGGCGCTTCTCTCCATCCTCGCCGCCCGCGCAGTTCCCGTCGCCGCTTCTGAAAATGTCAACTTCTTATCTTGCCAGAATTTTTCCTGACTTGGAGAATTCAATAAAGCAGCTGAGTAACACTTAAAATAATAATGAAGCTCTGTATTCTGCGACTCCCGGCTGGCTCCGCAGAGCGGGCCGCCTTCCGCCATGATCAATCTTCACTTTCACAGCAGGCCCGACAGCTCTGCTGGGCGGGGCTGGCCCTGGGGAACTGGCAGGCCAGCAGGACCCCAAGGCACTGGCCTGCCCATCCGAGAGCCGGTGGGCAGGGAGGCTCCCAGGCCTTGCGCAGGGCTCCCGAGCCCCGGAACACAGGGAGCCGGCCCGTGACAACCCAGCACCCACCCGACCACTCGGCCCACCCACTCCCCACTTCGGCTTCATCCATACCTTGGCCAGAGCTATCCCCAGCGCCCCATTGTTTTCATCAAACTCCTACCCATCCCTCAAAGCTCAGCTCAGGGCCTCTCTAGCCCTCCAGCCTTTGGACACAGCCAATTTGTGCCACAGGGTCTGTTTGGATCTCATAAATGGCCACAGAGGGTGGTATCGTATTCTGCGGTTCTTCCAGTCTGCAGAGGGTATAGATGGGGCCCAGAGCTGTGAGTTGCTCAGTCATTACACGCTGAGCGTATTCCAGGAAACTTGAGTTGAGGCTCATACCCGGGATCCCAGGGCTGCAGCGGCAGGGTCCAGGCACAGGCTCTGGTAGCCTTTGCAGGCCTTCTCTTGGTGGAACACTGCTGAGGGACGGCTGGCCAGTGGACAGGGAGACAAGGGCCCAGAGCAGAGGGCCAGATACAGGTAGCCCCACACTGCAGAGGCTCGGCAGTGTGGGTAGAACGAGGCAGGCCAAGGCCCCAACCTGGCTCCTCTGTCCCGTCCAACGTGCCTGTCAAGTCCAGCGACCTTCATCAGCAAATGGGAACACAGCAGTGTCACCCAGCGGGTTTGGGGTGCCGGGGTCCGTGAGCCCATGTAGCCAGGGGGCCACTGGTTCTTCCCTCAAGAGCCAGCTGTTTGGGTTGAATCTCCTCCCATTTGTCAACAACCTTCTCTTATCGAGCTCTTACTGAATGCCTGCAAATTGACTCCCAGGCTAAGGAGAACTAATTACTCTTCCTCCCTCCCTCTGCCCCGGCCACATCAAAGAACTCCACATATCGCTGATCCTGTCTTTGGGTCCAGGGCAAGACCAGGTCCCAAAGGACTGGAGTGGATGTGGGAGGGTGACCGAGGCAGAGGGATTTGGGCATCTCAAGGGCCTCAGAGCCCTTGCCGGCCGCCTTCCCTGCCCACCACCGCTCCAGTCCAAGAGCTCCGCCTGCCTCCGGGGCTGCGCCTGCTGGTCTCAGTGTGGCTGAGCGAAACTAGTGCATGTCAGGTGGCACTAGTGAGTGTCCAGGGGTCAGCAGATGCAGAGGTGGTGAGACAGGACCCCAAAGCCAGGGAGGGGGGAGAGTCCAGGCAGGAGATGAGGCCCCAGCACTGCATGACGGGTCTGTCACCCGGGGACGGCCTGACCTTGCCCGCTACTATGCTGACCACAGGTCTGCAAGACCAAGTGGATCGGGAGGCCCAAGGGCATCTTTCAGTGTTCAGTGGCCACACATGGAAGGGACAGAGTCAAAGGACATTTAGGGTCCGTGCTTGTCTCTCCGGCCCACCCACCGTAAACCAGCACGCAAAAGCAAAAAGCAAGAATCAGGAGATACTATAGATGAGCAAATAAGGAGACCTCACTTTGGGGATGGGAGGAGGGAAGAGGGAAATTTTCTAATGCACATGAGGTACATTAACAAACATATCAAAGTCAATCAGTAAGCCGAACATGGGAAGGAGGGAGTGGGAGGGAATGGGGCGGGAACTGGGGAAGGGCTAACTGGGTGATGTGTGCATGTGTGCCTCCACCATCTTGTGCCCCATTAAGATGTATGACTACAGTGCACCAATAAATTTTTTTAAAAAAAATGCATGAATCAGAAGAAATGGGGCTTGGTGTCACTGAAGCCAGGATCTGATTCAGCAGCACCCCCTCTCTCCGCAAGCCTTGGAGAGGACACCCTGCGTCCCTGCCTCCGCGGCCCCAGCCCCGTCATCCCTCAGCTGCTCAGCGCCAAGTGACGTCGCGGTGATTATGTGCGCGGCACTCGGAGACACCAGCTATCGATGCCTAATTGGGTCATAATTTTGACGGATGCGTCAACTTGGCGGCCCTGACTGCCGAGGCGCCTGCATCCTGCGCCTGGAGTCGTCCCCTCCCCTCCGCACTGCTCCTGCTTCCTCTGCCTCAGTTTCACTTTCCTGGTGAAAACACCTTGCTTCTCGCAGCCTGTGGGAGTCCTAACCCACCCACGGGGCACGCTGGGGAGCTGGGTCTGCGCCTGTGGAGACTGGGGGATGGAGGCCGAGGAAGGGATGGCCGGAGCTGGGCGGGGCCGGAATGCAGCAGGAGGCAGGTGGGGAGTGGAGAGAGGCTGGGCTGGCCCCTGGCATCTGGAGTCACCGCAGGGCGCTCTGCAGTTTACCTGGCTCTCAGATCACCCCTCACAACGGCCTGACATTGGGCCTGGGCAGCACATAGCGGTCATCCAGCCCTTACCCTGGAAGATGGAGTCTAAAGGAACCTGCCCATGTAGCACCGCAGGGTGACAGGAGGGAGGGCAGTGACCAGGAGCCACCTCCCTCCTCGCCCCCTGGTGTCTGTCCAGCCCCTGCCTGGGCAGCTTGAAGCCCTCCTCATCTCTCAGCAGAGGCGAGGTTCTGGTGATGCCACCCCACCCTGGGGCGTGGGGAGTGGCAGGGACACAGTGGGCCCCCACCCTGGTACCCATGTGATCACTGGCATTCTCTCCCCCACCCCGCCATCGTTATTGTTAGGGTCTGCACCTCAGAGCTGCATGTGAGAAACATCCGTGTGGCAAAATAGAGCAGGAACTGGGAGGCTGAGACAGGAGGATCGCAGGTTCAAGGCCAGCCTCAGCTACCGAATGAGGCCTTCTGCAACTCGGTGAGACCCTGTTTCGAAATAAAGAATAAAAGTAGGGCTGGGGGTGCAGCTCGGAGGTACAATGCCCCTGGGTTCCATCTCCAGCACCACAAAAAATATAAATAAATAAATAAATAAATAAATAAGGCTGGGGATGTAGCTTGGAGGCAGAATGTCCCTGGGTTCTATCCCTAGTACCACAAAAAGAAAAAAAAAGAGGGTAGGAAGGTTTACACCCTGGCCATACTCAGGGGATGCCTGCTTACCTGGCTCATGGTGGACACAGTACCACACTCTTTCCCCCATGATATTTTGTGCAGACAGAACCAGAGGACCCTCCGGGACTGGGCCCCCTGCACCTCTCCCAGGACACCTGGCTGACCTGCCTCCCTTCTCTGAGGCCGCCTTGCCTGCAGGTCAGTGGGCTGTGGCCGCCACACACGGGAGGGTGTACAGCTTCCAAAGAGGCTTGCTCAACCTAGCACCGAGTGTCCACAGAACGAGGTTTGCACCTCGGAGACAGACGGCTGGTCCTAGGGCGGGAGCTTTGGGGTCAGGAGCCCTTGGCTCGCATTCGGACACCACCATTTGCAAGGCAGGACGTGTCTGGAGCTCAGCTCGCCCATCTGTAGAATGGGGCGCTGAGCGGCCCCACCGGTGGGGCGGCGGGAGGCAGGCGCCACCTCTGAGAAGCCGCACGCAGAGCCGGCCCTCCATGCTCCTGAACTCCTTCTCACCGAGGGGAATATTGGAGACATTGCTCTAAAAATACCACCGTGTCTCAGGCTGTGTGGGTGGCTGGCTGCTGCCTTCATCTACGTTTAAGGCTGGCTCTTCTCCAAGGCCCGGGGGGGGGGGTCTGGGGAGGGGGACCACACCCCATCCGCAGCCCTGCATCTGCGCGGGCCTGATCAGCCCAGGGGCCAAGCCACAGCCCCACCCTGATGGAGCATAGCTGACTCGGCATTGATCTAGCGCAGCGCGAGATCTGGGAATTACTAATTAATGCCTTGGCAGGTGCCCAGGGAGGACTCCCCGGAGGACCAGGGCCTGGGGGCTGCTCGGGGGCTCACCTGAGAGAGCAGCGCTCATCTGCCAAAACATGGGGTTGACGAGCATTTGCTCAGGCTTAGCGGAAATAGGTTCTGCAAGGGAAGGAGGGAGCCCCGGCGGGGAGAGGGATCCTGCCCACCAGGGCCTGGGCAGGCCCCGGGCCAGGCTCTGAGCTTGGAAGCCACCTCTCAGGTCAGCCGTCTCTGAACACCTGCGCATCATGCCTCAGGGCTGGCCGGGACCATGTGGCCGGGTGGGGGAACCTTAGAGCAATCGATGCCGGCCTGACCTGCCCCGGAGGCCAGCTGCTGGCTCCTTGGTGGGAGGAGGGACGCTCCCAAGTGGTGGGGCAGCACACAGGGACAGACAGGGAGTGAGGCCCAGGAGGACTGGCTGCCCAGGCCCACCTTAAAGGCCAGCTTCCTATCAGCGCCTGGCTCCAGCCATCCAGGCTCCTGCCAGGGGTTGGACCCAGTGTTCCTCTGCTCCCAGAAAAAAAGAACAACCCTGAAATTCCACAATGCGTACCGAAGACCCACTGGGGGCCGCTAGAGTGGGCTGGGAGGGGGACAAGGCCTGTCGCACCTGCCCCAAGGAGATCTGAGAAGCCCCCGGACTCAGGGAGCGTGTTCTAAGGTGAGATTTAATAAGAGGCCTGGGAAGAATAAATTCCATTACACAATTTTATTTCACAGCCTCCCCTGAGTTGAATAGCAATTGCCGGAGCGGGGCCTGTTATAAATAGAAGAGTTCCAGGGCTGGGAGGCCGGGGCCGCCTGTCGCCCCCTTGCTTGGCAGACGGGTAACACCAGCTTTCTTTTCTTTGTCACCGGGGCTGAGCAGAATGGGGCTTTGAAGGAAGCAGGGCAGAAGTGTCACACCCCAAACACAAGTTGCTCCCCGGCCAGGGAAGCCCCGCCACCACAGAACACCCGCAAGAGTCCCTTTCCTTTTCTAAACATTTATGGAATTCCTGGGATATGCCAGGCAGTGGGAGGAGCAAAGAGAGGTAGGGAGGAAGGGACGGAGAGGGGCAGGTGACGGGCAGGAGGGAGACCCCTGGCTCGGGAGTCCTTTGCAGTGGGAGCCACGGATGTGCCGCAGGCCCCGGCTGCTGGGATGCAGGTCTGAGAAGCACAGCTATGGGGGTTGGGAAGGGCGCCTAGCTTTCTGGGTGCCAGCACAAGCCAAGAAAGTCATGGGACATGGCAGGGCAGGGGCTGTGGGCCTGCAGAAAGACTGCAGGAGCAGAGGGTCAGAAGGCAGGAGCAAGGGGTAGAGGTCAGCCGAGTGATGGGCACGTTGGTAATCCTAGCATTTGGGAGGCTGAGACAGGAGGATCACAGATCGCGGCCAGCCTCAGCTACTTAGTGAGGTCCTCTGCAACTAAGTGAGACCCTGTTTCAAAATAAAGAATAAAAACTAGGGCTATGGATGTCACTCGGAGGTAGAATGCCCCTGAGTTCCATCCCAGTACCACCAAAAAAGAGAGAGAGAGATGGACAGTCACAGAAGACGTTCTCAGGGGGCTCCAGGGAGAGGCTCAGAGCTGGCTGGAGTGGCACGGAGGGAGGTGCTTTTCAGAATCATGGTGCAGGGTGCTGGTGAGGTGTGTGGAGGCCTGAGACAAGCCTGGCTGCCCTGGTGTGAGGGCTGCCCCTGAAAAGGCTTCTCCACCTGGGCCCACCCAGGGAGCACGAGGCTTCCCCTCCACCTGCTAGGCCCATGTGCAGGTGTGACCCCACTGCCCCAACACCCCTCACTGCCCCACGACATCTCCCATTGCCCCCAACACCCCTCACTGCCCCCACAACATCCCCCCACTGTCCCCCAACACCCCTCACTGTCCCTGACATCTCCCACTGACCCCAACACCCCCACTGCCCCCGACACCCCCACTGCCCCCGACACCCCCCACGTCCTTCTGTGGCACAACACTTCAGATGAGGGGGCGCAGATGAGGCCGGCATGGAACAACTCAGAAACTGCAGTCGACGACAAAATTAGAAAGGTCCCATGTTGGTTGGGAAATGCATCTTGGCAGAGTACCCACTCAGTGCCCTGCTCCCCCTGTTGGCGTGCCAGGGATGACACCCCACTGCTCGGGGCCTAGAGGACATGGAGCTGGGTGGGGCTGGGGTCCCAGGCCAGGGCAGGGCAGCCCCACAGCATCGCCTTGGGGCTCGGGCTCTTCTTGGCCATGCTTGTTGGAATCTGAGCCCCCGGGGCAGAGGGCAGACAGGGGTGACTCGGCCCCGCTGGAGTCCAGGGTGCGTGACCTCCTCATGTGGAGGCCCTGGGTGCCAGAACCTCGCTCAGCGACAGCCCCTCTGCCTGCCTCCCAGACCCCACGGTACACCCTGGCTGTAGCGAAGGTGTGACCCGCGCGGCTCAGCCGGAGGCCTCTGGCTCTGCTTTCCCCACCGGGGCTGTGAAATCTCATCCCAGGTTCAAGGGTAGCAGGCCTGCACCGCTCCAGGACGGTGGCACAGGGACCCCCTTCCTCCTGCCCTGGGAAGGAGGCACAATCAAGAGGCCCTGGCCCTAGTGTGAGCAGCCAGCTTCTGTGCCTCCCCTCCGCCAGGAAGTGGAGTCGCTGCGGGAGGGGGCTTCAGAGGGGCTGCCTGTTCCCAGAAGCCTGACAAGCCTGAGAGGCTGGGAGCCCAGATGACAAGTGTCAGAGGCTCCCATGATGTGAGGACAGGATGGAAAGGGGAGGGCCCGTCCCGCCTGTCTCTGCAGAGCTCCTGCAGGGCACACCTGGGCTGGGCTGAGGTGTCAGAGCCCAGGGACTCAGGCTGCTCTCCTCCAGGCAAGAGGAGGCAGCCGGGTGGGCCAAGCTCCAGGCCAGCCCCCACCCTGGGCCCTCAGAGGCCACGGCAGCTGAAGACACTTAAATCTTGGATATTGGAGCTGGAGATGCTTAAATCTTGGGCGTCACAAGGGGGAGATGCGGATCTCCAGGGAAAGAGTGCTCTGTGCTGAGCAAGAAAGGACAGGTCATTAGTGCGCTTTACAGCAGGGGACTCTGCTCCAGTGCACCCCCGGCGGCCTCTCAGCCTCGTCTCCTTCCCTCCCTCCCTTTCTCTCCCTCCCTCCCTTTCTCTCCCTCCCTCCCTCTCCCTCCCTCTCCCTCACTCTCCCTCTCCCTCTCCTTCTCCCTCTCCCTCTCCCTCTCTCTCTCTCTCTCTCTCTGCAGAATTCCAAGACCAGCCCCTCTATCCCGGCCAGCCACCACCTTGCAGGCAGGCCCTCCACCCTGCCCTCACGGTGGGCAGCTCCCCGCCTAACTGGGCCCTGTGAAAGGGCAAAGAAGGGATCGCATGGCCTGTCTCTTTACTCTCCTCAGCCGCACAGGGCCCTGTCTTCGCCTGCACGACCTTGCCGCTCTTGAAGGTCACACAGGAGGTATTTGGGGGAAGGTCCCTGGACTTGGCTTCCTCTGATGTGTGTTCCTGACTAAATCCAGTCTGTGCTAAATCCAGCAAGAAGAAAACACAGGTGAGCTGGGCTGCGCTGTCCTCCTGGACCCCGCCAGGTGGTCTGGGCTCCACCCAGGCCGTCCCTTGATCACTCTGGCAGGACAGGGGTACGATATATGTCATGTGAGGGTCCCCAAAGGTACAGTCTGCCCAGCAGTGTGTGTGTGTGTGTGTGTGTGTGTGTGTGTGCGTGTGTACCTGTGCATATGTACCTGTGTGTGTTACCTGTGTGTACCTGTATGAGTGTACCTGTGTGTGTGTATCTGTGTGTGTGTACCTGTATGTGTGCCTGTATGTATGTACCTGTGTGTGTACCTGTGTGTGTGCCTGTGTGTACCTGTGTGTGTACCCGTGTTGTGTGTATACCTGTGTGCAATCTATATTCATCGTCTATCTCAGCCACCATCATCTGTCATCTACCTACCCGCTGAGCTACCTGTCCGTCCACCTAGTGACGTGTGAGTTTATTTTGCCTGAGGCTTGACACAATGCCACAGCCCTGAAGCTCAGAAGTCTCAAGTACCAGTGTGGTAGCTGGTTACCCCAGAGGCTCCAGGGGGCCCGTGTCCTCCCATGCCAACTTCAAGAGGCACCTGCGCTCTCCTCTCACCTGCCACCTGCCTCCCTCCACCTCCACCTCCCATGTCAAGGCCCGCTCTGCCTCTCCCCTGGAAGAACCTCAAGATGGCACTGGGCCCCCAGGTCGTCCAGGAGCCTCTCCCCAGGTCGTCCTGTGAGCCCTGCTGCCGTCTCATCCATGTAGCCCCTCTGCCAGGGCCAGGGATCAATGTGGACGGCCCTTTTCGGTCTGCCAGTCACGAATAAGACTGCCCAGCCGGCGCCCAAGGGATGATCTCCAGGGCGAGGGCCCACCTTCCTCCCATCCCCCGCCCACCCGCAGCCTTTCCTGACACATCCAAGCTGCACTCTCTGCCCCAGAGCCTCCTCCCCGCAGCACCACTTGCTCAGTTTAATTCCCAATACCCTATTTTCTCTCAGGATTCACTTACAGACCAGCCATCCCAGAACCTTCCAGAGTGCTCCCAAGCTGGCCGCTGTCCCTGGGAGTTCCTTCCGCTGTCACCCTCACAGTGACTGACCACGGCGGCAAGTCCCCGGCACGCCTCACCCTGCAGGGCCATGCCGTGGGGTACCCAGCCCAGCCCAGGCAGAACTGCCGGCTCCAGGAGGATCCCTGTGTGACCGCCCCACAGTGACCCCGAGGGCTGGGGTTGGTGGGAAGAGGTAGTGGAGCCACCTGGGGCCGGGCGGGGAAAATTGGCCATGTGTGACCAGCAGCAGAAGCCCTGGCCCTGGCCACAGTGCCCAGCAGAGCCGGAGCCCAGTGTTACGCAGGCCACAGGCCACGTGCAGAAGGGAGGCCTCCAGGGGACTCTCCAGGCCTCCAGGAATCAGGTCCTCCTGGACCTGTAGATTGCTCTCCGTGACCTCTAGCCTGTTAGACTCGAGCCCTTCCTGGATTCTAAGCACCAAGCAGAGGATTTGGACACATCTGAGGCCAGCTGCCACGTGGCCCACGAACATCCCCTGGGAGCGCAGGAAGGACTTCTCACCCGGACCAGGACTTGACGAATAATTAAGCTGGGACCAGAGGCACGAAGGCGACTCCTGGTGACCACCAGATGTGACCGCGAGGGGCCGAGGCGCGGAATGGCTGCTGTGCTGTTAATGTGAAATCTAACTCCACTCCCAGGCTGGTGCCACGGGAAGCCTTTCGCACAAACGTCTATCACGTTTACAACACACACGTGTGATCCGAGGCGTGCCCCTGTGAATGTGGCCGGCGCGTTCCGCTCCCCGCTGTCCCTGCGGCCAGTACCTTCTGGCCTGCCTGGATTTATTAGGCATGTTCACACCCAGCGAGGGAGGCCTGGCTGGGCGAGCGCACAGGCAGGATGCTGTCAGCAACGGACGTCTCCACTGCCATTTATTTTCCACAGCTTACAAATCGTGGCGTAGTCCCGGGTCACGCGGTAATCATCAACTATACACCATTTCTTTTGTGGCTAGCCGGGCTTTTGCAAAAATATGTCTGTCTTATAAAAGGAAAAGCAGTCCGGGTAAGGGAAAGTTTGGGAAATAACAGAGTCGATAAAATTTTTTTTAATGTTGCCCGTACCCCCACCGGGCAAAGACAAGCACTGCTGAAATCGGCAGGCAGCTCCTTCCATTATTTTTAATGCACTTTGTTTCATAGCTCTTTTTTTAATATGGTAGTGATTTCTTTATTTCACATTGTTGAAATTGTATCATATTATATTACCTGTTAGAATTCTGCTTCTTGTTCCCTGAAAGCATTCTCTGTGCAGACTCTTAGCAAACATTATTTTTTAATGGCTGTAATATTCTTTCAAGTGGATAAACCACAGTTTACTTAAAACATTCCCCCATGTTCAAACACTTAGGTTGTTTCTAATTATTTTGCTACAAATATGTATTTTTGTATTTCAGATCACTTCCCCAGGACAGCATCCTAGCAATTAACTTGCGGGTCTCAGGGAGCAGTTCTGAAAGTGAGGTGCTGGCTGCCAATTGCCTGCTCCTGGGCGTCCCCGCTGCCCCCAACGCACCCTGAGCACACAGCTTCCATCCCAGAAGCGCACGCCAGGCATCAGCACATTTTAATGCCCATTCCCCATGTTAAAACCCGTGCTTTGTCTCAATGTGCGTTTCCTTTATTACCAGCGAGAGAAGATGCTCTCTCTGGTGTTTGCTTCCTGATTATACTTACGGTCCCCGTGGCTTGGGGAGCCATGTACTTAGGCCAATAATGTATTTGAGGTGGCCCGCGGTACTTAGGACTTTTTATGAACTCCATCTGCCCTGGAGATGTTAACCTTTAAAATGCCGTGCCGGCCGCGAATCCTTTGCCCGGGAGGGGGTGCATCGCACTCGCCGCCTTGTTCTGCGTTTGCCGGCGTGCCGGTTTCTGGGGTCTCCGTAATATAACCCGTCTTTCATCCCCTTTGTGATCCCAGCTATGGATTCTGGTTTAAAAATGCCCCCCTTTTAAGTCTTGACATTCGGTTCTATTTGGGTCTCGATGTCCAGCGTCTGGTGTGTGTTTTAACGCCATCTTCTTGACGATATTGAAGCCAGCGTCCACGTAGAGCACTAAACAAAAGGTAAACCCGCAGTCTGCTTTCAGCTCATGGCACGAGAGGGTGGCCTGGCCCGGCCTCCTCCTGCCTGCAGGCGCCATGCCCGGGGCCCATGGAGGGGGAGAAGGCAGGCAAGCTCTGGGAGACGCCCCGGGAGGTGGACAGTCCCCACACACGTTTGGGCTGATTTTCCCTGAAAGCTTTTCCTCTCCAGGAGTTGTTTTTATTGTCGTTGTTATTTTTGCTTGAAATCAGAGGTCTCAACCAGAGATAATTCACCCCCAGAGACGTATGGCCATGTTCGACTATCACAACCGGAGGATGCTACTGGCATCTAGTGGGTGGAGGCCAGGGATGCTACTGACAGCCTCCAGTACACGGGACACACAAAGGATTGCCCTGCTCTAAATATCAGCAGTCTGGCAGTTAGGGGACCCTGCCTAAATTGAGGTTGGCTTCCCTAGATTAACTGCTTACATGATGATGAACCCCAATGAGCACTGGCAGTCAGAGCTGCTGGTTCCCCTCGATGCCCGCCCTCCCCTGTTCTTGAACACCCTGTTCAGCAGGGCTGATGCAGTCAGAAGGAGAAGACTACACATCCCAGCGTTCCTTGCAGCTAGGTGCAGCCAGGAGATGGAAGTTGTGGCCAATGAGATGTGGGAGGAGTATCGAGGGGCAGCCGTCGGGACCCCACCTCAGCAGTCAGCTGCCATGCCCACCTGGCCTCTCCCCCCGGTGTCCTAGGATATCTGTGCTGGGCTGCAGCCATCGTTTTGCTCCATGAAGTGCCTTTGGGGCTGGGGGCTGTACTTAGTGCACCAAGACCAAGGGAGCTGGGCCCCTGAGACCTCTGGAGCACAGACACCAACTCAGCCCCAGACTGCCCACCCCGGGCCCACAGGAGGGGAGGAGTAAGTTGCTCTCTCATTGAGGCCATGGCTATTTTGAGTCTGTGATGTTCCACTGAGTCTCATGTTGCACATGGTGAAATAGGAAATGTTTGTGGAGGTTTCTGATAATTTCCAACATGGGACTGAAAGGATTAAACAGAATGAAATCAGCAAATAGCTGAGCTGCCCACCCCATACACGGCAGGCTCTTAACAGCTCATTCACCAAGCTGCGGTGAGCCCTGCCCTGGGGCCAGCATCGTGCACACGGCTTGGACCCAGTGTCTTAGACCTCCAGGCCCCCCAAGGGAGAGAGTTGTGCCGTGGCCCCTGCCAGGGATCAGAAAACGGGTGCGCAGGACTCTCCATCACTTACCACAGTGGTGCTACCAGGCAGCGGGGCCCGGTCCCTGCACCGTGTCTACATCTCAACAGACACTGGATCTTTCTGTTCTCAAAACACTTAGAGCCCAACGACCAGAGGAAAAGCGCCTGATACCTGACCGCCTGCTTCATCCCGATCCCGAGAGCTTTTAGATGTAGCCCGATGGGGCTCCAGCGATCGCACTGCATTCCCGACTGTGCCTCCAACCCCGCAAGGTTCTCGTGCGGCATCCAAGTTGACATAAGAAGCCTGAGGTGTGACGAGGCTGAGTCCAATGTTGCCCGCCGGGCAGCAGAGGGCTCAGACCCAGGTGGCGCTAACTTAGCCTCCAGGCCGAGCTGCCTCCCAGGAAACGCCACAGGGAGAGGAGAGGAGAGCGCCCGCTCTGACCATGTCCCTCAGCAGCAGGAGCACGCGCCTGCTACGCACCCAGCCACTCAAACTCACCCACCTCCATTCCAGATGAGGAGCCTGAGGCTCAGAGAGGCCCAGAGACCTCGCGTCACCCAGCCTGGCAGCACCGAGGCCCGAGGCCCGAGCGGAGAGAAGCTGTGTGGCTGGTTGCTGCTCACCCACCTCCTCTGTGCCAAGCAGCCACCGTGTCCTCTTGTCCCCAAATGGGCACCAACGTCTCCCGGGCCCAGAGTCTCCCTAAAATGGGCAAGACGCTCCGGTGTGCCACCCAAGGTCCAGGAGCTGCATGTCCTCACCTCTCCTCTGCCCTTGCCCCATGGGGACGCCAGTGCTGGACGAAGGGCACCTGGCCGCCCTGGGAGCCCTCGCAAGCGAAACGGGCCTGCGCGTGGCAGCCCTGCATCTCTGCTTCAGATGATGAGACACTTCTTGCTGGTGTTCGGGAAGAGGGGAGACCCCCCCTGACCTGCGGTGTGGGCAGGGAGGCTTCCTGGAGGAGGTGGCATTGGACCCTCCTACCTGCAGGAACAGAGAGAGGCAGACAGAGGCCAGGGGACTCTTAAGTCCTGACCCATCGGTACTGGCCTCCCAAGAGGCCACTGGACTTCTTGGTCCTAAAGACCAGGGGTGCAGGCCAGGATAGGTGGGCTCCATCACTCGAACGTGCCACCGATTCATTTGGGCGGTTAGCACCTAAAGAGGGCATAAAAGTGACTTATGGGCTGAAATCAGGTGTTCAGGCATAAACACGCCATGGGCCGTGATTGATCTGACTGGGTAAATAGCTTTTATAATTGGTATGATTTTTATTAAATTTTAAAGGCTGCATATTTATGTGTGAATGGAGGGCATGCTGAGACCGGCACACTGGTACCTCAGGGGCCACCCTGCTGGCAGACGCCCAAGGCAAGATGTGTTTCTGCACCGGGACCCCAGGACCCTGGAGGACCGGGGGAGGGGGAGGGCTGATTGCTTAATCTACTTGATTTCTTGTGCCCATTCCCAGATACCAGAGTGGCTCTCTCTGGGTCAGGCTTATGTCTGATAGGTTCAGAGAGGAGCAAGGGAGGCGATGCAGACGAGGGAGGTGGCTCCTGATTCCCACCTGACCCGAGTCGGCCCCATGGGCACAGAGGCCGGTCTTGTTCCATCAGCCCAGGACAGGCACAGCTCAAGGCCACCAAGCAGAGACAGCTGAGCACTGGCCGCTGGACCCTGTACTCATGAGACACCTCCATGGGCACCCATAGGAACCAAGCACTCGGAGCTTCTGAAGGCGTTGGCCGAGGTGGGGTCCCTGGGGACAGAGAGCCTGGTGGGTGGTGAGCAGAGTGTTGTGTGTGCTCAGAGGCTGCTGTGCCCTGGGGACCAGCCATCCTCTGAGGAACTTGAGAAGGCCACCTCAGGACTCATGCCTCATCAGTACAGTGGGTTGATGTGATAACTCCCACTCTACCTACTGCTGGGGGTCAAGGGCCAGGGAAGAGGCTCTGTGGCAGGGTTAACAAGCCCTGGTCCTCCCAGTTCTGCTTCTTTGAAAAGAAGTCACCTGGAGCCACCTGGGAAAAGCTAGGGCGTGTCTGGACTGACACCAGAGGCCAAGTGGAAGGACTCACGTGTGAGTCTGACCTGGGTCTCAGACACAGAATGGCCACTTAGCCAGCCCCACACCATGCATAGGCCCCCACTTCCACACTGGAGCACACCAAAGCTGATCAGAGTCCCAGCTCAGCCACAGCTCAGGGTGCAGCCAGGATCAAGGCTCAGTGTAGGGCCAGGATCAGAATCAGCATGTGACCAGGATCAGACTCAGTGTGTGACCAGGACCAGGGCTCAGTGTGTGACCAGGGTCAGGACTCAGTGTGTGACTGAGATCAGGGCTCAGTGAAGGGCCAGGATCAGAGGTCAGTGTGTGATCAGGATTAGGGCTCAGGATCGGGCCAGGATCAGAGCTAAGTGTGTGACCAGGATCACGGCCCAGTGAGTGACCGGGACCAGGGCTCAGCCTATGACCCTGCCCAGGCTCGCTTCCTTATATGCATCTCTTTGCTTCTCTTGGAGCCTTTGACAGAGAGGGGTCCCTGGGAGATTGGCTTCTTGGTTCTCCATTGTGTAAATAGGGTTTGAGAACTGAGACCCCCAGTGAGATACTGGCCATCTTTTCTTCAGTGCAGCTGAGCTCAGCTCAGATACTCAGGCTGGGATGTGTGGACAGCTATGGCCTCTTCCTACCTGCCCCCAATCCCAGCTTCTAGTCTAAGCCTCAGCAAACTCGCCTAAGCCAGGCCTGAGCCTCTGCCGCTCACAGGAGCTCTTTTAGCCCAGAAAAGCCTGCAGGCTCAGCAAAGCTCCCACCTTCCCCCAGGCGCCCAGCTACAGTGAAGTGCTTGGGAAACACTTGGGTGCTGTTGGGGCTCTAGCCAGGATGGGGTGACACATTTGCACCTCACTGCCACACAAGCCTCCTCCCCCTCCTGTGCTGGCAAGTCAGGAGGGCTGGCAGTGAGGAGAGCCTGCTACCAGGAGTATGCCAGTGGCCTAGAGTTCAGGTAGGAGCCCAGCATGGCCTACAGCAGGGGGTGGGCGGCAGGTGTGGGCAGTGGTCACTTGGTGAGTATCCAGTGTGCAGACAGACAACCCCAGGGCCGGGATTGCCAACCAGTGTAGTGGCCCGAGCCCTCGCAGGCCTGGTTATCTGGAACCCCCAGCGTCCCCCTGTTAGCCGGCGTCACTGTCCATGGGTCAGGCTAGGAAGCAGGTCCAAGTCACTTGGCCATAACCCTCCAGACCACAGGTATTAGAACTGGACCCTGATTCCAAAGTCTATTCTCTTTCTGTGGCTATTTTCTGGGGGTCCAAGCAGAAGGGGAAAACCTGGCCTGTGTTCTGGTCTGTCTCTGCCAGCCCTGAAGTCCCCAAGGAGAACAGCTGCCAGGCCAGGAGCACAGGCCCTGGAGGACAAGCACTGGCCAAGCTGTGGCCAGTCTGACCTGCAGTGGCACCAGCCAACCCCCACCAGCACTCACTGTGCAGAGCACGGCCACCCACACCAGCTGACCCCCTAATACTCATGTATGGAGCGTGCCCACCCACACCAGCTGACCCCCTTGGCACCCACTGTGGGAGCGTGGCCACCCACACCAGCTGATCCCTAGCACCCACTGTGGGAGAGTGGCCACCCCATCCCTCATACCGAGGTTCCGCACCCCTGCCAGCCGAGCAGCTCTCACTGAACCCTCTCTTTGGATAGCGACATCGACCCAAAGGTCATCTTGGGTACTGACCAGACACCGCACTTTCTGCCTGGAAGCCACCGCAGCTTGTCATCCACCCCGAGCTCTTTGTCCCTCCACATGAAGCAGCAGGAGGGCAGCTGTCGTCTAACTGGCTTCCTCAGTCTCTCCCAGGCAGACAGCTGACCCAGGGCTGGGAAGCTGTGGGAAGGAGCACCGGTCCCTGCGCCTGGACCCACAGTAAGGGGCAAGAGGCTGGGCCTTTGCCCCTGGATGGCCCAGGGAAGGGGCCCTGGGAAGGAGAGAGGCGACCGCCAGTGTACCTGGGGACCCCTGGAAGCCTGCAGGGCCACGTGGAGCCCTACAGGAGTCCCCAGGGTCAGCCACCCTGTCTGAACTGGACCAGAGGCAGCGTGGGTCTCAGAAGGTCAGAGCTTCAGAGCAGAGGCCCCAGGTGTTCAAATGGGAGTGGGACCGGGGCGGGGGAGACGGGGGAAGGGGCAGCACTGGCTGTGAGCCAAATGAGGACCCAGGGCCTTGCGGGCCAGCCCAGAACGGCAGGGACACGCGCACGGCGAGGCTGCCCAGCTGGCCTCTGCGGGGAGAGGGAGGAGCTCTGCTCTGTGCCAGGCCAAGTCTGCGATGGCCTCTTCCGGGACCACTGGTTCTGAGCTATCAGCACTTAAAAATGGGGTTACAAAACCCCTGGATATTGAGCCCCTGCCTCTGCAGAGCCAGTAGTTTTGCCACGGGAACAGGATACTCCTCACTGGGCCTTCCAGCGGACGGGGCCCCAGGTGCCCAACTTCTACTCGGGTGGTCCCCAGGGGTCCTCCACTGGGGGGAAGCCCCCTGCTATGTGGGGAAGGTCACACTCTGTCAGGCAGAGCAGTCAGGAACCCTCCGAGCTGGGGCCACCTCCTGGGCAGGGCAGTGGGCTGTCCAGCAGAGCTGGGTGGACCCCCATGCAGGTGAGGAGGATGGAGCCACCAGGACTCTGCCGGTTGCCAGGGCACAGTTGCTGGGCCTGTCTGAACCTCAGTTAATGACCCTCCTGCCCACACCATCCCCCACTCTGCTGCCCGCGCCAGTCGACCCTGAGCCGTTAGGAGCTAATAGCTGAGGCCCTGCTGCTACCGCTGGATCGATGCACAGGGAGCTCTCCTGTGTACAGATAACATCACAGCTGAGGATTAGTTGCAAATGAGCAGACCTTTTACAAATCCCTCTGCCCCCTTCCACGGTTGGAATGGGGGGGCATGACCCAGCCAGCCCCCTATTCTGCCCACAGCACTGCAGCCCTCTGAAGGTAGGAAGCCAGGCTGCAGAGAGGCCTGGAGGCCACTGAGGTCTGGAGACAGAAGACTCTGCTGGCCGCGGTGCTAAGCAGGCAGGGCACACCAATGGATCCAGGGCTGGGTCTGCCTCAAGCTCGAGCCTGGGGTGCCCCAGGACCCCTCCCTCCCACTGACACCCATGGGTGGCAACCCAGCCCTTTCCCTGCAGAGCCCACCCAGGGCTGAAGAGGGCCCAGCCACTCTACAGGGCTGTTACACTGCGCAGGCCCCTGCTAGCTGTCAGCTTCTCCTGGTACCATTAGCCCCTCTTGTCCTCTCCCCCCTCATGGCCTTCCCCCACCCTGCACACCTTCTCCACTTCTCCCAACCTCACTGGACACCAAGCTTTTATTTTGAAATACTTTAGCTCAGGAAGTTGGGAAAATCATGTAGAAGAGCCTGTTACCTTTCACCCGGCCCCCGGGGCTCCCTGCAGCCTGCGCAAGCGCGTGGAGCTAGAACCCACTACCAAGGCTGCAGGCCCCCTGGCGGCCTTCACCAGCACGGCCTAGGCCCTGTGCACGGGTGTGTGCCTTCATATCTGCGTGTCTATGTACGTATGTGTCTCTGTGTGTGTACCTATGTGTGTTGCACATGTATGTATGTATCTCCCTGTATCTTTATGTATCTGTATCTAAGGGTGTGTCTCTGTGTGTCTCTGTGCATGTGTGTCTCTGTGGGTGTCTACAGGTATATGTGTGTATGTGTGCCTGTGCATGTGTGAATCTGTTTGTCCATATATGTATATGCTTCTGTGTCTCTGCACATGTGCATGTGTGTACATGAATGTGCAACTGTGCATTGCATGTACATATCTGTATATATCAATGTCTGTGCATGTGTCTGCCAACTGATGTATATGTGTGTCTCTGTGCATGTGTGGGTAAGTGTGTATCTTATGCTTATGTACATCTCTGTGCATGCGTGTATCTGTGTTTGCATGTGTCTATATGCATGTGTTTGTATGTGTTTTTGTATGCATGTATCTGCCTGCATATGTAACTGTATGTAAATGTCTCTGGGCATGTGTGCATAAGCACATATGCACGCCTGTGTGTGTGCACGTGCACCTGTGTGCACTCGTGTGGGGGGCTCTGGATGGCAGCACACACACCTTGTGCTGCTGCCACCCATTCAAGGTACAGAAGGGCTGGCGCCCACCAGCCCCACCCCACGCGCTCTGTGCCGGGCTTAGCCCCGCCGGGCGCCCCCTGCAGCCACTCCCCTGCCCCCTGTACTCTCGTCACTTGAGGATGTCACCTGAGTGGGTCGTGCAGTCTGTAGCGTCTGTGACAGGCTCTCTCACTCTGCATCGCACCTGGAGACGCGTCCAGGTTGCGGTGCGCCAGGCTGGGTAGTATTCCAGGCTCCAGATGCAGCATGGCCGTTCCTCCACAATAATGGCCTTGAGGGCAGCCCAGGAGCGCAGGGTTTGGGAGGGAGGGAGGCCACGGATGCTCGGAGCATGGTAATGGGGCAGGTGGCTGGTTCAGGATGGCCGCTGGGGCCAGCACGGTGCGGCCCTGCATCTCACAGATGTGGTGCAGCATGGGCAGCGTGGTGCCACCCCACCCAGGAGGGCCACGTGGGGAGGTGGTCATCGTGGCACCTGAGTCACCAGCTCCCAGCAGGCCCCAAGTCCCGCTGGCATGGCCTGTCCTTGGCCCCTGGGCTCTGCACAACTCACAAAGGCTCTCGCTCCACACAAGGCAGGACTAGGTTGCGGGGGAGAGGTGGGCGCCCTGACGGTGGGCCTGGGAGACCTGGAGGTGGAGGCAGCAGGCGCAGGGTCTGGGCTGGGGGCTCCACCAGAAGTGGACCAAAGTCAGCAGGGACTAACATGGAGGAGGGGCTGTGGGTGTGCCTGTGAGCACACCCCGCAGCAGCCTTTTGCACTCCATTCTGGGGGGCTCCGGCAAAGAAGCCAGCAGAGGATGGAGATACACAGATTGTAATGTATTCCAAGGACAGCAGACCTGTCATCTGACCACCGGCCCCACTAGAGAGGAGCAGTGGCCAGAGATGGGTGGCTCCCTCTGGAGGGGCAGCCTGGGCTGACTGTGGGCCAAGGGCTCCCAGGCTCCTTCTCAAGAACCCACTTTGGAGGGATGGGGCTGCGGATGCAACCTCCAGACCCCAGCTCAGCCCGGCCTCGCCTCAGCCCTTGGCTGACCGCATAGGAGGGAGCCCTTTCCTGGCCTGCTGTGCTCTCCGAGCCTCCAGGCTGGACCTCAGTTTCCCCAATTGTGGAGTGGAGTCACAACAGCAGCTGGGTCTCTGGGCGATGGTGCTGAGCCCCTGGGGAACAGCACTATAGATGTGTGCAGCCAAAATCAGAGCAGCCAGCAGGACGGTGGCTCCGGGAGCTCAGCCTGCGACTCCCATGGGCTCCACCACGCGACCGGTCTCTCCCTCCACCTCACAGGGTCTCCGAGCTCGGGGACCCATTCCCGCCTCTGTATACCCCAATGCCAGCTTTCCCTTAGAACACAGCCAACTTGCCCCCCACGCTCCTGAGAGGGGTCAGGCCAGCCACAGGTGCAGCCACCAGCCACAATGATGGGGAGACTGAGGCTGCGCCTGAGAACCCAGGGTCACCCAGGGGCTCGCCTCGTCCTCACATCCCATAGTAATCCTCAAAGGAGAGCGGAGCAAGCCCCGTCCTGGGACAGGAGACCAGCCCTGGCCACGCCAGCCTCTTGAGCGCAGCTGGCTGGCCAAAGACAGGAGCCGGGCCCGGCCCACCTCCACACACATTTGGGCTCCCAGGCTGTTTGTTCAACAGAAAGCCTGGCAGACACATTCTCCCTGGTTCCAGTCCCTTTTTGAACCACATTCGCTTGATTTCTCATCTCTATTTTGGCAGGGGGAAAATGTAATTTCTAATTTAAAATTTAAAAAACCATCACTCTCAACAGCACACACTCAGCTCAGATGGTGTTTGGGGAATTAGTTGTGTCATGCTCACACACCGGCGCGCGGCCCGCTGCAGGGGCAGGCTCCCCACCCAACACCCTTCTGCCCCACTCACCTCCTGGGGCAGCGCCGGGCCCTCCATGGGCTGGGGAGGCAGGCAGGGGGCCAGCACTGGGGGCCGACCTCCAATCAGCTCCCTGCCTCCCCCGGCCTGGCTTGCTATGTGACATCCAACTGGTGAACTCACCTCTCTTGCCTGCTATCTTCCCTGACACCCAGATGGCATCTCAGGGGACCTGCTGCACATCAGCAAGGCCAGCAGGAGGATTGGAGCAGGTCGTGGAAGGGCTGAAGTTACCAACCAAGGCTTTACCTGCAGGGACACACGGCGCTCCCTGGGGAGGCCAGTGGGCCGCCTTTTGTGCATGGTCTGCAGAGAGCTGGGCCTCGTACCACCCTCTGAGGCACGTGGGCAGTGAGGCAGGCCTCACAGGTGAGACAATCCTTGGAGTTCAAGCGGGCTCTTGTCAGCTCAGCGCACGCCCACTGCTTAGAGCAGGAAGAGCGGCCGCTGAGGTCAGTGGTCAAGCTCCATGGGAAGGCAAAGGCCAGCCCCAGAGGGCCTACACTTTCCAGATGGGAAGACAGGTGCAAAGGGAGGTCGAGCTGGCCCTGTGTGTGCTGGGAGGGGTGGCCCGGGTCCCAGGCCGCCCCTGCAGCCCCCTGGGGGAGCCCCCTTGGGGCACTGCTCCTCGGCGTGGTGAGGCCCGGCAGGCGTCCAGCCCTCGCCCTTCGCTGTGTGGCCTATCATCTCCTCTCCACGTGCAGGCGAAACGCCAGGTGTTCAGGGGGTAAAGATGCTGGCTGTCCAAGGCCACAGGTGCCTGTGCTACTCACAGCTTCTCGTTGAAGTGGCAGAAACGCAACACACAGGAACAGAGACAAAAAGATGTCCTGCTTCCCAGAACCCAGGGACGCTGTTCCCCACCCACAGGAAGCCGGGCGCTTGTTTGTTCAAAGCATTCGAGTGCCAAGTACCTCGCGCGGTCCAGGTGCGGCTCGAGAGACTGCCAGAACAGAGACAAACGAGGGCGCAGTGGACAATAAGAAGGAGCTAGAGGCGACGTCAGGGACTGACCCGTGTGGCCACGCAGCAGTGGGTGGGAGCAGGACAGGAAGCTGAGCAGAATGGAACAGAGGGCCTCTCCAAGGAAAGACATGGGGCCCAGGAGGCAGCGGGTCCTGTGAGCACAGCCCTCGGGGACACTGCTCCGTCTCTGGCTCCCTGTCAGTGCCAGCCTTCTCACTGCCTGGAGAAAACGGGCTGCAGCTTACACTGAAGTTCAAACCCAAGTCCAGAGTCAGACCTTTCTTAATAGAAAATCCCAGAGCTGGGAGTGGTGGTGTACACCTGTAATCCTAGTATTTGGGAGGCTGAGACAGGAGGATCATAGGTTTGAGGCCAGTTTCAGCAACTTAGTAAAACCCTTTTTCAAAATAAAATAAAATGGGACTGGTAGAGTACCTCAGAGGTAAAAGGTCCCTGAGTTCAATCCCCAGTACCAAAAAAGAAAGAAAAAGAAAGGAAGAAGGAAGGAAGGGAGGGAGGGAGGGAAGGAGGGAGGGAGGGAGGAAGTTAGTTCCAGGGTAGCACTTTGATTGGCCAAGGTTGGGTTGGGTCACTGTTCCTGCACCAATCAGCTATAGGCAGTGGGCAGGGCCAAGTGAGGATTGGCAGCCCTGTAGTATTCACAGGTTGGAGAAGGAAGAAAGACCTAGCCAATTCTAGGAGACAAATGGGGCCGCTGCCTCAACAGCATCAGAGTCAGGATTGAAACATGGGTCTCACCACCTCCCTCTCATCCTTGTAGTGCCTGAGAGATCCCAGCATCCTCCTCCCTTGCCCAGCACCAAGGTTTTAGGTAGAGCCTCATCTTGCATTCCATGTGAGAGTTCCTCTTTACTTCCTCTGCGCCCCTCTCAGAACCCACCTCTGTGTTCCTGCCCCAGCATCTGCCCTGGACTCGGGGGCCCCCCACCCTCTTCTCAATCCCCGGGGGATCGCCTGGCCCCATAACGGGGCAGCCCTGGTTCACTCTGGACCGAAGCCTAGGGGCGCCATCACTTTCCTGCACAACAGCCTTAACGTTTTCCCTCTTCCTGGGAGCCACAGCTTCCCGGCTAGGAACTGAGCGTCATGTCTGCACCCTGGGGTGCGTGTGGAGGGACGCACTGGGATGGTCTGTCCAGAGCTGGACAAGTACCCCAGGGTTGGGGCTCTGTCCACGAGGCCAGGTGCTGAAGCACAGCTCCTCGTGCTGGGAAGCCTAGAGAGGGCGGTCTGGATCAGACAGGCCCGGATTCCAATGTACATGAGCTTACCACGGATCCTGTGCCTTGAGGTGCTCACTGGAGGGCCCAGATGTGCAGCCCGGGGGAGGAGGAGACAGGGCGGGGGAGCCAAGCGTGCTCTTGGCCAACGCCCCGTTAGAACTGCTGGTTTATTCAATATAACCTTCTGGTCTGGTCTCTCTAAGAGGAATGGCCATCTTCTCTTGTAAACTAGAGAGCAGCTCTATGGGGCCGGCCCGCCCAAGAGAACCCGCCTCATGCTGTTTTCCTATCAGTCACGCACACTGGGCCGTGGAAGTGACAGTCTCTGCAGTTCCCGCCTGAAACCTAGCACAGACACAGCCACACACTGCGGATCTCTGGCTCAGGAGGCAAAATCAGAAGCAAAAGATTTCCCCAACCCCTTGGGGCTGGCAGGGCCGAGGTCTCCCACGGCCACTGGGACCGACACCACCCTAACCCAACAGCAGCCTGGTTCAAAGGCTTCCTGGCTAGCTCCAGGCTGGCACTGGGCTCTCATCCCTGCCTCTTGTATAACGTGGCCTCTGTCAAGGATGATGAGCAGCCACTGAACGAGGCGGTGGGAGAAGCACGTTGCCCCTCGTCCACAGCATCTTGTCACAACTGCTGGGATCTCACCGTGAATTCTCCATTCTTTGAGTCAAACAATGCGCTGCATAACCCACCATCATCACGCAAACACCCATGGGGTGGAGGAGCTGCCACGTGCCTTCATGCCCAGAACAGACCTGGGCAGGTGTTGAAACGGATCTGCTCCCCAGGCTTACTGTGCAGGCGAGCCTAGGCAGGCAGGCTGTTGGAGGCCACCTCCTCCGCCTGTCTGCCATGGCGTCTGCCCTGCCGTCTGGTTCCCACACCAGGAGCCCTGGTGTGATGGAAACCTACTGCCCAGGAGGAAGAAGCCACGGGTTCTGGTGCCCCGCTCTTTGCCAAGTAGCACACAAAGATCCTATTACCTCCTCAAGCCACCTGTGTGACGGGAAGCACTGGGCCCAAAGCCGTGGTGATGCTCAGGCCAACTCAAGTTCAATTCTGTCCCCAAGGAGGCACTGGCAGCACGTTGGGTCAGATTAGCCATCAGGTAGAGGGGCCCCTTGGGGCCGAAGCAGGGCAGGAGGTGGAAAGTTCACCAAGGCACTCAAGGGCTGTCCATGGGGTGAGATACTCAAGTTCCCATTCCTCATGGTGGGGGCAGAGTTTGGGGAAATATGCCTGGACAGAGAGAAAACGAGTAACTGGATGGAAGGAAACGAAAGCGGAGGACATAAATGATCCATTTAAATCTGCCCCGAATTTGTGCCTTCTGACTGAAAAGTAGCTTTCTCCAAACTCTTTCCAGCGCCGCAGCCCTTCTTTGCATTGGCCTGATTTCACTTATCCTTCATTGGCCTCTGAGCCCTTGTTTCTGCTTCGTGGATTATCCTCTTAGCACATATGTCTAGCTGTCAAAGTCGTACCGCGTTGACAAGACAGAAGCTCAGCTGGGAGGGCAGACCGAGATGGCGGCCACAGTGGGCAGAAGGTTCGGCCAGAACGGCCGGTCCAGGAGGACCAAGGAGCCATCGCTATGCCAGCAGAAGCCACCAGAAGACTGGCAGCAAGTTCCAGTGGGGACCCAGGTAGAGCAGAAGCCAGGCAGGGCCCACTCACCGACTCAGGGCAGTCTTTGGCTGAGGTGCGGGGGAGCGTGAGCTTCCGGTTCCCATAAGCACCTGGCATCAGGTGAGGGCCATCCCTCGATGCCCAGAGCAGGTGGAGACTCTACTGCGCCTGGCTCAACAGCATGCGGTCGGTGTTTACTCTGTGCAGGCATGAAGTCACCAAGTCCTGGAAGCATGTCCTAACCTGCAGTCCCCCCAGGCCAGGGGTGCCCAGCCTCTGCGGGACGCCCACATTGCTCCTGTGACCTGCCGCCTTGACCCCGGGCCACAGGTGTGCAGGTGAGGGTCACGGCTCACTCCTTTACTATTGCGTCACTCAACCGGGACACCGATCCAATCGACACATAGTGATCAGGGAACATTGTTAAACAAATTCACCCGCTAACTGGGGTGTTATTTTTGTCAAGTAAACATGAAGCTCAAGCCTTACCCTCCATGCACTGGGCCCAGGACTTAAGTGCGTTCTCTCTGGGTTTTGATGGGACTGAGCACCTGTCTACCCGCTCTGCAACAGTGCCAGCTCTCCTTCCTGGGTTTGTCCCGAGGGGAACGCAGTGACCCCTGTGCACCAGCTCCACCCAATTAATTCATGTCCAACAAGCATGGATATAGTAGCATCTAGTGGATTTTATTATGAGGATTAATGTTAATGACTAGAAGGCACGTCTACAGTTGAACTGAATGGACACCGACACCAGCAGGCTGTGGTGAGGCCTACCCCCAAAAAGAACTACCAAATGCATGCCACCACAGTATGTGTGAGCGAGGCATGGTTAGTCACTAACCCGTGCAGTGTAAGATGGCCTCTCTTCTAGGCTCTTCTCTCTGAGGGAGCCTCACGGTCATCCCAAGTCAGGG
Source organism: Muscardinus avellanarius (assembly GCF_963383645.1). Lineage (NCBI taxonomy): Eukaryota > Metazoa > Chordata > Mammalia > Rodentia > Gliridae > Muscardinus > Muscardinus avellanarius. Next base: position 2,579,306 of record NC_137789.1, read on the forward strand.
AGACCCAAGAGCTGAAGGCCACAGGTAGGTGCTCAAAACAGGGCAAAATGAGATCGCTCACACCCTGGGGATGCCGGGCCCAGCTGGGCATGATTGACATCGAATTAGTGGCCGGACCTGGGCTAAAGTCTAAACAGCAGACTAGGACAATTGAAATGAATGGAAGAAATTGGATTCAGTCCGATTAAAGAAAGAAAATCGAGTTGAACAGAGGAATGCAATAGTGTGGAACTACAAGCTTGATTTGATCTGAATTGAGGAATCAAAGTAGAAACGCAGGGCGTGGAGCTGGGGGGCCAGGCCTAGTGGAGGGCGGGAACCGAAAGGACCAGGGATGCGGGACACGAACTGAACTGGAATATTTGGAACAAGAGATGGTGGCTTGACCTAATTTTGCTGGGGCCAAGGAGCCCCACACCCAAGTTCACACAGCAAAAATACACCTGTCCTGAAATATAACTGATCAGAGAGCTTCTATGAAGCACCTACTGCATGCAGGCTCTTGGTCACAACCTGGATCAGACCTAATGGGGCCCCCAACCTGTCAGAGCTCAAATCCTGAGGTTAGAACTTTGAGAGGGGCAAATGTGACGGTCTAGGGCACCTGGGGACCTGCTCCCTGGAGGAGGAGGAGGAGAAGGAGGAGGAGGAGGAGGAGGAGGAGGAGGTAGAGGAGGAGGAGGAGGAGGAAGAGAAGGAGGAAGAGGAGCAGGAGGAGGAGGAAGAGAAGGAGGAGGAGGCAGAGGAGGAGGAGGAGGAGGAAGAGGAGGAGGAGGAGGAGGAAGAGGAGGAGGAGGAGCAGGAGGAGGAAGAGGTGGAGGCGGCTAACCTCCCATTCTCCTTGGCATAGCGACTTTGAGTACGTGACACAAATTTAGACTTAGAGCCAGGCCAGGAGCCTCCTGTCTGAAGCCGCAGGGACGGGAGCAGGGCAGGCTGTGGGGCTTCGGGCTCTGTGTCCTCTCTGACCCTCGGTTTCTTCATCTGTAGAAGAGAGATAGCTTCCTCGGAGGAGCACTTCTAGAGTACGGTCAAGCCAGAGTTTCTCCTTTCCATCAACAAAGCCGCAGGACTCTGCCCTATCTGAGCACTCGTTAAGAGCTGGGCCTTTCTTTTAAGCTCCAAAGACCCTGAGATTTCCAGCGACGGTGTTGGGAATCCCTTGACCGCTTATTCATCTCTCCAAGGCTAAGGCCCCAGTCAATCTGCCATGTCGCTCCCTTCCTCTCCAGCTCCTCTACCTCCCTGTAAGTACCCTGGACCGCGGCAGACAAGCCACTCCCAGATCTTCCCAGACATCTGTGTCTCGGCCTCATAGACATCAGCATCCTCCTCCTTCCCTGGGGCTTAGCACCACAAACCCCTCCTCCAGGCAGGCCTCCTGTGTTCCCAGGCAGTCCCGGCCCTCCCCACCCTGCACACCTGTCCCCATTCTCAGTCTCCTGCAGGCCCCCATGGGCAGGGCCTAGGCGATTTCTCCTGCGAGCCCTGGGTGCTGAGCAGGACTCCACACATGGAGAGATGGCAGCCCAGCTGTGCTGATGCTGGACTTTGTCCCAGGCCTTTCATCCCTGGTCTGTTTCCACTGGAAGCCTTTCAAGGACTTTTGTAGCTTGGCTTGGCTAAGGACAGTTTCTCCTCAATAGCGCAATTTTAATGAGAATTCGCCAAATGGAGCACGTGCGTCCCAGGAGGATGTGCCACGCTGCTCGTGAGCGTTTTTGCACCTTTTCTGTTATTTTTCCCCAACTCATGTCAGGTTCAAGGACTTTCAGTCAATTAGTCGTAGGAGGCCTCGGCTTGTCGGCCTTGCCATATTCCTAATACGCATTTTGTGGCCGACGCCCGCTGCCCGCTCCTCCCCGGTCGTCTTGGCCGCCAGCACTGGCTTTGCTTTTCATCCTTTTTCTATTCTTTCTGTTTTTCTGGGAAGGGGGATGAGACAGAGTGGGTGGGGGGAACGTGCCACCTTCCCAGGTGTCCAGGCTCCTGCTGCCACCACACACGCTGGTGGTTATTCCAGGAGGGTGAGGTGGCGAGAGGCCTGCAGTCCAGGGCCCCTCTGACTCCTGGCCATCCCGGGCGCCGCATATGCTAGCACAGCTTTCCCGCTGGTTGGCCATCACCCTGATGGAGTTCTTAATCTCCAAGAGCCTCAGTTTCCTGGCCTTTAAGATGGGGTGATAATAAGTACCTCTCACACTATGGAGGAATTAAACACGTGGATGAAATGAGACGCTACGCGGAGAGTACTTTGTGCACAGCAACCTCTTGCCAACAGTGGCTATTACTACTAGGTAAAATAACAATGGGTCCCAAAGTCCTTGACTCAGACCACCTTCTTTTCTTAGATAAACACATTCCTTAATAAAACTGGAAAAGCCGGGCGTGGTGGCGCACACTTGCAATCCCAGCATTTGGGAGGTTGAGACAGGAGGATCGCAGTTCGAGGACAGCCTCAGCTACTTAGTGAGCCCTCTGCAATTTAACTCAGTGAGATCCTGTTTCAAAATAAAGAATAAAAAATAGGGCTGGGGTTGGGGCTCAGAGGTAGAATGCCCCTGGGTTTCATCTCCAGTACCTCAAAAAAAAAAAAAACTGGAAAATTCCAAAAAACAAAAAATGAATTGATCACTCAGTCTTACCACCCCAAATATTATGATTCGAATACAGAATGTCCTCAGGAGAAGCTCATGTGTCTGAATTAGGGCTCTCACCTCCTCAGTGGATAACCCCACTGGCGGATGAGTAACTTTGAGTGGACGTACTGGGTGGTAAGGTAGACAGAGAGGGTGTGGCTGGAGGAGGAAGCGGCCGCAGGAAGTATGGCTTGGAGTCTCACTGTTCCTCGGCACTTCCTGTCTCTTCTCCGCCGTTGAGTTGCGCTCAGCGTTCCTCTGCCGCCTGGCTGCCATGATGCCTGCCTTGGAGTTGGCCACCTGTGGACTGTGCCTTTGAAACCTGAGCCAAATAAACTTTTCCTTCTCATGCTGATCAAGCCCTGAATTTCAGTCACCACAATGGAAGAGCAGACTAAAACGCCAGGTTCCCCTGGCGAGGGCCTGAGCACTGGAGGGCTGGCGTGTCCCCATCACCTTCTCTCTTCACGTCACGTGCATCCCCATGTCTTTCCAGAAAGTCATATAAGCTCTTTATTTAATAAAGAAAGTAAGCTTTGTCTGTCATATTTTCGGCAAATATATTTTCCAGGCCACTCTTTGGGGCCTTCTTATTTGGTGGTTTAATTTTGACATGGAGGAGATTTTCATATTTATGCAGTCAAGTCTGTCCACATTTTCTCTCCTGATTCCTTGTATTAGTTCTAAACTTAGGAAATCTTCTCTCTCCAGAGGCATGATGAATATTAAATTCTACTTAATTCTCACTTTTCTGTGCCCTGATTTTTTTAAAAATATACTTAATGCTAATCCCAATGGAATTCAGCTCCCTGGCGGGAGGGTAGAGGTAGGGCTCTTCCACACTCCCACGCCCACACAGCTGAGCCCCCGGAGCCCGGGCACTTGGCCAACGTCCATCTTGGCTTAGCAAGGCCTCCCGTTAGAGGCCACCCCTCCACCCTGGTGGACTGGGAGTCAACTCATGGGCTGAAAATCCAGAAGAACAAGTGGGCTAAATCTTTGAAATACTCCAGAGGGGGACCAAGAACAAGCACCCTCAGGGCGAGGGTCCAGGCACTGCCAAGGTGACATGTTTGGTGAACAGCTCCACCTTCAAGCCTCTGTGCTTGCTCTTCCCCCAAGGAAGGGCCAGAGCCCGTGCTCCCCACCCCCACCCTGCTGGCCACACCCCCCGGGGAAGGCCCTCTTGGGGCTGGATGGGCATCCTGCTAGACGCTGTCCTGGGTGGGGGAGAAATCGTCTGTGTTCTGCTCTCTACACCCTGTAAGAGAGGCTGCTCACCACCCACACTGCAGATGCATAAAGGGGGCACCAGGGTTAGAGTCCAGCCCCTCAGCTCGGCCACCTTCCACCCGTGGGTCAGAGCGACCATGTGCTCCGCTGACCTCTCTCCCATGAGGGAGAGGCAGCCGATGGATAGTTTAGGAGGCAGTGGGTCTGCGGAACTGCGACCCGGTCCATCGTCCTTCTTACAGGGTACAGTGTCCAGGAGTACGCAGACCCAGGGTGCCTGCCTGTGCCCTGGGGAGCCGCTGTTTACCCTCCTTTCAGGTTGAAGGCAGGGCAACCTTCCAGATGAGCCCTACCACTTCGGAGGTTGTGTGCAGCAGGTGGCGAGCCAGCCGCCCACATCCTGCCCCTCACACTCCCACAACTGTTCCTCCAGCCGAGTCCATGGGGGATAACAGCCAAAGAAACGAACGCTCAGAGGGAGAGGTGAGGAGAAGCTGTGGACGGGCCTGCCGGGGCCGGAGTGGGAAGGGCTCAGTGAGCTCAGGGCCCCTCCCTGCGCGGAGCCAGCCCCTCACGCCCCATCCTGGCAGGGTTAGCAGGAGAGCGAGGGGGTGGGCAGGGGGCATGCCAGAGGAGAAGTGGCTGGGGGCACGCCCCCCGCTTAGGGTGAAGCTCCCCAGTACAGGACACAGGCCAAAGCATCAGACTCTCACCACTGAAAACCCCCGGCAGGCCCGAGCAGGGAGCAGGCGCCGCGCACGCATCGTCCACTGGACCAGGCTGGCTCTGGCGGGCAGCACTCCTCAGCGCACAGCAAGGGGACAAAGCAGAGGAGACACCCAGGGACAGGTAAAAGACAGGGCTGAGAACTAGTCTGCCCCATCTGCCTGGGACAGAAGCTGGGCCTGGGTACAGGCTCCAGGGCTAGGGGTGGGCTGTGAGAGCAGCAAGTGGGCACTGAGACCCAGTTTCTGGCCTCCAGATGAGGTCCTGGCACGAGAGAAAGGCTCTCTGGATAGGCCCATAAATCGCCAAGGATGGCCGGATGGGGGATGGAGCCTCGCCATGCCTCGCCATTTGGATTCCAGCATGTTTATGGGATTCCGAGAGGCTGGCCAGGTGCAGAGGGAGTATTTGGCCTATTAATTTCCTAGTTAATCATGCAGGACATTTGGTAATTAGAGGGCTTGCCATCCTATCTCACTGGCCAGCCCGGCTGAGCCGTAATTCACTCCCAATGGAGCACACAGGTGCCCAGAGCCTCAGCCTCTCAGCTTCTGTGGGAGGCACCTCCCGGGGGGGGGGGTGGCATTTCCTGCCCCCTGAGCCTCTGGTGCATTGTGCATGGAGCCAGGGCGTGGTGTGATGGGGCTTGGCACACCTCCAGGAGTCCGCCCTGCAGGCCTGAGCCCCTGCAGACCCCGCTGTAACGCCGGCCGGGCACCTGTGGAGGTGGTTACAGGTGAGGAGGTGCTGCTCTCGCTAAGGGAGGCTTCACGAAATCTTCCTGCCGGTGCTCCAGGAAGGCAGGCGTGCCCCTCAGGAAGTGGAATCGCTGTCTTTTCCTGGCCTCTCCCTGCCCCGCCGCACATCTGCTGGCCAGGCATCCTGCCAGCGCCATCGGGAGCTAGCTGGAGAGGGCCCTCTGCGCCTCCCCAGGGAAACCTCAGCAGGCCGCAGTGGTGATGCCACAGTACCAGAGGCTGGCTCAGGACCGTGCACACGTGCCGGCTGGCGCGACAGCAGCCTGCTTGCCACTTCACGCCTGCAAGTGCAGTCCAAGCACCGGGCTGGGCGTGTTGGTCTCTGTGCCCAGCGAGGCCCCTGCTCTTGCCCATGGAGGACCCCGTTTATGGATCGCCCCAGCCCTATGACTTAGGTGCAATTCTTTGGTTTACAGGAGAGGGAAGGAGCTTCGACAACAGACTGGGCCCACGCCAGCTGCCAATCACCTGTAAGCCCTCAGTTTTCCTGTCCAGAGCTGACACGATGCACACCACCCTCGGAGAATTGAAGTTTTCTCATCTCTTAAACTGCAGCGCAGAGAGTGAGTTGAGCCCAGCTCTGCTGCTGTCCCTCCAGGGCGGCAGGAGATTGGATCTAAAGACAGTCAGGAGGAGCCCAGCAGGGCTGGCATTGGTGGGCACTGGGAGGAGGCCCTGGAGATGCCACCAAAGCAAAGACCTGCCTTTCCTCCCTGCGCCCAGCTGCAACCTCAGCACCCCTCCCTCCGCGTAACAAAGCCTTCTCCCAGCTGAGATCAGACCAACATGGCTGTCCTTTGAGCCTGGGAACACGCATGAGCCTTCTGCTCAGTGCAGCCGGCAGCCGGGGCGTCCTCACCAGCACCAGGACTACGTGGAGCCAGTCCCAGGAGTGGTGCTGGGAAGGAGGTGGGCCAGGTGCCAGGTCAAAAAAGGGCAGGGGGCCGGGTATGGGGGCCACGCTTGTAACCCTACCATTTGGGAGGCTGAGACCAGAGGATCAAGGTCCACAGACAGCCTCAGCTACTTAGTGAGGCCTTTTACAACTCAGTGAGACTCTGTTTCAAAATAAAATATAAAAACTAGAGCTGGGGGTGTAGCTCAGAGGTAGAATGTCCCTGAGTTCCATCTCCAGTACTGCAAAAAAAAAAAAAAAAACCAAAAACAGGGCCTGGGTGGAGAAAGGACATGGGGCAGCTGGCTGAGATGGAGAAGGGGAGGCAGTGATGTGGACGGCTGTGGGGGTGGGTGACAGGTGCAAAGGCCCGAGGCAGGAAGAGCCAGGAGGAGATCTTCTGAATGGTGGGTGGCCTGAAGTCCTAGGCGTGGGCACCACCCGCAAACCAAACACCACCAGGACCAAATCAGCCCCACCAGGAGCAGCCACAGTCCCCCAGAACTCCAGCCCCACCCCTCTGCATTCCAAGGCCAACCTCTGCTTATAGCCCTCCATGGCCTCCTGGGGCTGCCTTCATGCCTCCCCCGAGCCCTCTCCCAACACCTGCCCCTGGACACTTGCAAAATGCCACCCAGGTGCCCCGTGGTCACCTCATCGCCCCTGGACACCTCCTCGGGGATGCCCTCCCTCCCGCACTCTCCCGGTCAGATGAGACACCGTCCCAGAGCGCAGAGTGTCAAGGTCCCATTTTTCACGGGCACTGGAGTCACGGCAGCACATCTGCTCTCCTGTCTTTACAGCCATGTCCCGGAGCTTCTGCAGGAAGAGCCACCTCACCCCTTCTCCGTGGCATTCCAGAGCCTCACAGGGCACTCGGCCCTCAGTGGGCATGATACACGGTTGGAATATGGTCCCACGTTAATAATGCTCTTTAACAAGCAAGGGAAGACTGACGAGGGGCTCCATTTGGGAGAGATGGGTGATAGACGCCTAAACCCAGATGCCGGGCGATTAGAAATGTCTTCCTTGTTCTTTCCTTATTGCCCAAGCTTTGAACTGAACAGACCTATGATCCCAAAGCCGCAGTGTTGAGCTGAGTAGTTCTGAGATGCAGGCAGGGTCTGGAAACCAAAGACAAGAGGAACGGTGCCTAAGCCAGGACTCGGGCGGGCAGTCGGTCCCGCGGGATGGATCGGTAGCTCCAATCCTTCTGAGCATTCAACTGGCCAGTGCGTAAGTGCGTGGCGGGCCAGGCGCTCACCGTCACAGAGACGTCTTGCAGGTGAACAGGGAGGAGGCCAGGGGCTCCGCATGGCGACACTTTAGGGTTGAGTTAGTGGAGATTCGGGTGGGTGCGTGTGGAAATGTGTGCAGATGGTGTGTCTACACAGGCTGGGACACACACGTGTCTCCTTGCCCTGTTGGCTGAGGGGGTGGAGAAGCACTGCCACCAGCAGCGGGGAGCTCAAAGGCCGGTTCCGACCAAAGCAGGCGGCACTCCTGGGAGAGCCGGCCGGTCTGTGGCTGGGCAGGATGAGCTGGAGCACCGAGCTGGGGAGAAGACAGGAAGAGCCCCACCAGGGACGGGCGGAGTGGATCAGAGGGACGCAGGGACCGCGGGGAGGCCGCAGCGGCTGAGCATTCTCATCCAATTGGAGATACATAATGCGCTAGCAGATCCAACCCAAAGCGTAAATAAACACACTTCCATCTATACTGATAAAATGGGATTGAATAGACTGGTGGATGGTACACAGATATAAAAGGATAGATAGATACATAGATACATAGATAACAGATGATAGATGGAGTAAATCATCTAAATTAAAAACAAACAAACATACATCCCCAGTACTTCTCCACACACCCCAACCGCAACTGGCCGCAGGGGCCAGAGGCAGTCGCCCCTCCCGGTCACAGAGCAGCTTCTGTTTTGAGTGAAAGCGGGCAAAGGGACTCCGAGAGCTCGATACAGCCAGGAGAGTGGAGTGAGCGTAATTGTGCTCTTCAAAACTCACATGCCCTGGACCTCCGAAGACGACTGTATTTGGAAATGAGGTCTTGGCAGACGTGAGCAGTGACGCATCTTGAGACAAAGTCAGCCTGGAATTGGAGTGAGCCCTAAATCCAATGACCAGCTCCTTCCGAGAGGAGGGGTGGGAGCATCTGGGCACGGAGACCGGACGAGGCCCCGTGCAGACTGGCGGAGACGGGCACGCGCCGCGGCCTAGGCGAGCCCTAGCGCCCAGCAATGCCTCCAGCCAAATTTCCTTCCTGGGTGGGGAGTCGAGGGGCATTCCGGAAACAAGACCCCACCTCCAGCTCCGAGCACCGGAGAATCACTTAAAACATAAAAGCAACAATTTTATAGTTATTAAAGTAATAAGCATTGACTGCAAAGCACATACAATAAAAAGCTAAGATGGTACCTAAAGGGAAGATGAAGAGAGAGGAAATCGCTGGCGACCTCGTCCTCTGGCGGCACTCACACGGGGCGAATAGCTTCCAAGGTCCGCGTCCACGTGATTGGCACACAGGGCTGCAGAGCTGGAGAGAGGAGGACTTCGGAGAGAGGCCTTGTTTGGGACGTGCTGCCCATGGTCTGCCTTTCCCCAGCATAATATACTCCATGGGCATCTTTCCACACCAGTAACCACAAAACTGCACATCTTGCGGGCTGCAGGGAGCCGTCCCGGGGACCTGCGGTCCTCTCTCCACCAGCCTGGTGTCCATGGGCAGTGCGCACATGTCCAGCTCCACACTGGACAGTGGCTGATAAGGAACAATGTCGCTGTGTCCCACATGCACATCCGCAGGCCCCCGGCCAATTATCCTGCTGTGATCCCGTCCGAGAAGGAAGGAACATCTTAAAATCTTCCAGGGCACATAGCCAACTCGCTTTCCAGGAAGCTGTGTCAATGTCCTTGCTACCCTCGTGCCTGGAGGCCGGCACTGGCCAGCCCCTGTCCCCCTCAGGCCTGGGCGGCAGCAGGAGGGCACTATGGGCTCACTCGAACACAAAGGGTGCACGTCACTGGCAGCTCTTACTTGGTGGCTGGGTGCAGGAGTCCCTTCCTCTTTTCTGGGGAGTTTATTAGATGACATTGGAGAGGTCACTCTGTGACAGGCAGAGAGGTGGACACCAGGACAAATGTCTAAGTGGAAACAGTGCTGGAGTCCCATCCTCAGAGGGAAGACGGAAGGTACGTGCACACACACACATGCACAGGATGCTCACCCGTGTTCACATGCAAGCCCATGTACAGGCACACGTGCATGCATAGCATATATACATGCTTACATAAGTGCACAAACATACACAAATAGGTAAACCCCGTGCCCAGAGAATGCAGAGTGGGAAGAATGTAGCAAACAGAGGGCAGAAAAATGCGTGTGCAACTGGTTTCACCTCACAAGGCCAGGACTACCACCCCAAAACTTCGATCCACACAGGACTGCACTCTCCAAACCTTGCCAAACGCAGCCTGTCCCTGCACCAAGACCGGGCTGCCTGGTAGAGACCCTTAACTCTTCACCCAGGGCTCTAGGACTCAGGGCCCTGGAGTGGGCAGAGGAGGATGGACACAGTCTGCCCTGGCCACTGGGACATGGAGGGGGCACAGCCAGGAGATGGTGCCTGGTGAGAACCTGCCCCATACCCAGCCCCTTCCCAGCTGCGCTCACCTGGCCAGAGGGTGAACGAGCTCCCTAGGGCCTCTCTAATAAGGGCACCCTGCACTGTACAGCTGCACCCCATGATCAGGTCACCTGCCACTGCCCCAGGGCTGGCGTCTCTCCTCGATACCATCACCTGGGGGCAGGCTTCAACAGATAACCTTTAGTGTTGGGTGGGCACAGGGCCTGGGCTGCCCCTGGGACCCTTCTCCTGCTGACCCCGCCTCCCTCAGCGTCTCCCAGCTTGGCCTGCTCCAGCCCAGGACCTGCATCCACAGGGGGCCCCAGCGGGGACACAGGAGCCCCACAGTCAGCATCAGCTCCAGTGCCCCCGTCAAGGCCTAGGAACCCTTTCCCAGGTAAAAGTGGGGGTGACAGCTCCTTGTCACAGATTGGGGGCAGCCCAAGGAGCTAGAGCACAGCTGGGATGCACAGGAGGACCCCACTTGTGTCTCCTTCCACCTGCCGCAAAGAGGACCCCGGCCACCCTCACCATCAGTGTGAAGAGGACCCCGGCCACCCTCACCATCAGTGTGAAGAGGACCCCGGCCACCCTCACCATCGACACCGGCCACCCTCATCATCAGTGTGAAGAGGACCCCGGCCACCCTCACCATCGACACCGGCCACCCTCACCATCAGTGTGAAGAGGACCCCGGCCACCCTCACCATCAGTGTGAAGAGGACCCCGGCCACCCTCACCATCAGTGTGAAGAGGACCCCGGCCACCCTCACCATCGACACCGGCCACCCTCATCATCAGTGTGAAGAGGACCCCAGCCATCCTCACCATCGACCCCAGCCACCCTCCCCATCAGTGTGAGGAGGACCCCAGCCACCCTCACCATCAGTGTGAAGAGGACCCCAGCCATCCTCACCATCGACACCAGCCACCCTCACCATCAGTGTGAGGAGGACCCCGGCCACCCTCACCATCGACACCGGCCACCCTCATCATCAGTGTGAAGAGGACCCCAGCCATCCTCACCATCGACACCAGCCACCCTCACCATCAGTGTGAGGAGGACCCCGGCCACCCTCACCATCAGTGTGAAGAGGACCCCGGCCACCCTCACCATCAACACCGGCCACCCTCATCATCAGTGTGAAGAGGACCCCGGCCACCCTCACCATCGACACCGGCCACCCTCCCCATCAGTGTGAGGAGGACCCCAGCCACCCTCACCATCAGTGTGAAGAGGACCCCGGCCACCCTCACCATCAACACCGGCCACCCTCCCCATCAGTCTGAAGAAACTGAGGCAGGGAGAGGCCGAGACCCCGCCAGGCACGACTGCGGAGACAGAGTGGGACGGATCACAGAGGGCCACTGAGGAAGCCCCAGGCCCAGGAGACGGCTGCCAGTGGCCTGGTGCCAGTGGCACCCAGCCACACTGGAGCCGCTGAGGGGCTAGCCAGGAACTGTGCATGGGCACACAGACAGGTGGGTGCCAGGCAGGGCCCACCATCTTGGACAAGGGCCCAGAGAAGCACCCTTTTTCTCTCAGGAGGCAGAAAGGTCCCTGGTTCCCTGCAGCTCCCAGGGTGACTGTGGCCTGGGTCCTGCCCTTGCCTCAGCCCGAGTGGGGTTCCCAAGTCACCCCACCTCTGCTTCTGCCTCTACGCCTGGGCCTTGGGGCTCTGCTTTCTATGTTCCTCTTGCTGTGTGTGTGTGTGTGTGTGTGTGTGTGTGTGTGCACGTGCGTGCACGCGCACGCACGCGTGTATTACTGGGAATGGAACCCAAGGGCATCTACCTCCGAGCTACTCGCCCAGCCCTATTTTTTATTCTTTATTTTGAAACAGGGTCTCACTGAGTTGCAAAGGGCCTCACTAACTAGCTGAGGCTGTCCACAAACCGCGATCCTCCTGTGTCAGCCTCCCAAATGCTGCGATTACAAGCCTGCGCACCACGCCCGGCTTCTATTGCTGCCTCTTGCTCTTCCCAGAGTACCTTGCCCCCTCCCGCCTCCCCTTCCTCCCTGCCAGGGTAGCCTTTGCAAAGACTAAGTGGGGAGCCAAGATCTGCCCCTCAGGGACCTGGAGGCCACGCAAGGGCTGGCCCACCAGCACGCATGATGCCCAGAGGTCAAAAGGCACCTGACCTCCACTCTTACGTGGCAGTGGGGAAGGGGCTCCCTCACCCAGAGCAGTGTCAAGGTCAGCACAACGGAACTCACTAAGACCAGGTCAGAGCAGGACTTCCAAGATGTCCTGATCTCCATCTAGAAGCACTGACCACATCAAGAGCCGGGGAGCCCTCAGGCTGAGCGAGGGACGGTCTCATGGGTGAGACCACAGAGCTGCTGGAATCACCTGGTGGCGTTTCAGGCAGCAACGTAGAGCAGCAGGCAGCCAGCATAGCGTACACACTGGCACCCAGGGACAAGATAAAAGGCATCAGCAGAGAGACAGAAAATTCCAGCCAAGAAAGAAAATTTTAAAAAACACCAAGAAGAACCAAATTGGAATTTTAGAACTAAAAACAACAACAACCAGAATTGCAAAACTCGGAGGATGGGCCCCACCGCAGAATGAGGGATCAGAAAGAAGAATCAGTGTGCTTTAAGATGGGATGGAGCTGGGCATGGTGGCACGTGCTTGTAATCCCAGCATTCAGGAGGCTGAGACCAGAGGATCACGGTTCACGGACAGCCTCAGCTACTTAGTGAGGCCCTCCACAACTCAGTGAGACCCTGTTTCAAAACAAAGAATAAAAAAAATAGGGCAGGGGGTGTAGCGTGGAGGTTGAATGCCCCTGGGTTCCATCCCCAGATCCACAAAAAAAAAAAAAAAAAAAAGATGGGATGGGATGGGATGGGATGGGATTCACCCAGTGGGACTCTGAGCATCAGGGGCCCGTGGGGCCGTCGCAAAGATAGCCCCTCAGCGTCCTGGAGAGGAGGAGAAGCGAGCATGGGGAAGTACTGGAGAAATAAAAGCTGGAAGCGGGGCTTGGTGGCGCACACGCCTATAATCCCAGCATTTGGGAGGCTGAGACAGGAGGGTCGCAGTTCACAGACAGCCTCAGCTACTTAGTGAGGCCCTCTGCAACTCAGAGAGACCCTGTTTCAAAATAAAGAATAAAAATAGGGCTAGGGGTATATCTCAGAAGTAGAATGCCCCTGGGTTCCATCCCTAGTGCTGCAAATAATAATAACAATACTAACAACAACAACAACAACAACAATAATAGCCGGAAACTTCCCAAGTTAGGTAAGATGAATCATACAGATTGGACAAGGAACATGAGTCCTAAGCTGGATGGTCCTAAAGTAACCGACACAAAAGTGCCTCAGAGCCAAACTTCCACAAGAGAGAGGGGGAGGGAGGGAGGGAGGGACGGGGAGAGAGCGCGAACGCTGGATCCTGAACGCATGCAGAGAAGAGCAACCACCGCATCAGGAGGACGAAACAACCAGAACGGCAGCGGGTGTCTCATCAGAAGCCATGGGGGCTGGAGGAAGTGCACAGCATTTTTAATGCACGAAAAGAAAAGCGCTGTCACCCCAGAATCATGTATCCAGAAAAGGCTCCCTTCAGCAACGAAGAGGAAATCAAGGCAATCCCGGGAGAAGGAAAGACAAGGGAACTTGTCACCAGCAGACCAGCCCTAGAGAGGGTGGACAGAGTTTCTCTAAACACAAGAGAACCTGCAGAAGAGGGGATCGCGGGCCCTCAGCAAGAAGGGACCACGCAGAGAGGGCGGGCGGCTCAGCAAAGGGCGTCTGCCGTCTACGCTTAAGTTTCCGATATTCTTGTTGGCAGTTGAAGAAAGTATTATAACACTGTTGAGGTTTTAAATTTATTTACAGAAAATGTTATCAACTGTAACATTTTAAATAGGGGAAGGTAAAGGAATTTAGGAGAAGGGAAGGCTGAGTGTGAGTACTGGCTAATCCCAACACCTGGGAGGCTGAGACAGGAGGATCACAGGCTCAGGGCCAACCTCAGCGACTCAGCAACTTAGTGAGACCCTATAACAAAAGAAAATAAAATAAAAAGGCCCGGAGGTGTGTCTCAGAGGTAGAATGTCCCTGGGCTCAACCTCGTCCCCCAAAAGAGTAAGTTAAAAAACATGCAAGCATTAACAGAAAGCAGGGTGCTTGATTAATGTCAGGTAAATAGGGCTCAAAGGAAAAACGAGAGGTAGGGAGATCCTGACGAAAGTGTTTATCCACCAGAGACGTCGCAGTCCTGAGCACACATGCACCACACGTAGGTGCAAAATAGCAAAAACCCACAGACCTGAAAGAAGAAACAGGCGCATCCAGAATGACAGGCGGGAGCTCCACTACTCCACTCTGAACAATAAAATAACTAGACAAACTCAGCAAGAAATAGTAAAACTCAACACCAGAGCCCGCAGGACCTCACCAACGTCAGCGGGACCTCGTGAATACTAGCGAGTGCTCTACCGCTGAGCTACGTCCCTGGCCCCAGAGTAAGCATTCTTCCGAGTCCCACAGAATACATATCAGAACAGAACATGGCCTGGGCCCACAAGACAAGCCTCAACAAATTAAAAATTATTGCAATCACAGTGTGTCCTCTAACGCAGTGTGATTCGAATTAACATCAGTAAGAGAGAGACAACAAGAAAACCTCCAAACACCTGCAAACTACTCAATCCACGAGTCAAAGAGTCAGTCTCCGGGGAAATAAAAGTGAAAATCTATGGAAATCTGTGGGGCGCAGTTAAAGCAGCGTCTAGAGGCAGTCTCCTAGCCTTAAATGGCCGCCTCAGGAAAGAGGACAAGCCTCAAATCAATAAGCTAAATGCCTGCCACAAGACCTTAGGAGCCCAAAGCAAGCAGAGGGGGAGGGGTACAAGAGCTAAAGTCAGTGAAGTTGTCAACAGAAAAACAATAGAAATCAATGGAGTTAAAAGCTGGTTCTTTGAAATGACCTGTAAAATCCAGGCCCCTAACATGCTGAATGAGATCCACCTTCCCCAGTCCAAGGGCTAATCCAGGCCCCAGGCAGCATCCCACGTCTCCAGAGCACCCAAGAGCCGCCTGCTGAGTGTCAGGACACTGGGGACAGTTATGGACGCCACCTTGATGCTAAGGAGACCGAGGGGCAGAGCTGGGTGTTTGCTCCAGGATGCCCAGCAGTAAGGACCAGGATGTTGGCCAGAAAGCTGCTTCTAGACCCTGGCCACACCCTCACTCCCCGCAGATGTGGAGGACTGGGCAAGGCACAGAGCAGTGCTCTCTTCCAGAGGAGCCCCGACTCCAAACTGGGCAGAGATCCCGGGACTGCCAGGGGAGGTGTGACGATGACTACCAGCAGATGCATTCCCCTTGTCCGTGTGTCACACGCTACCTGAGGTCCAGAGGCATGGAAGGTTTGGGAGTCTCTGGCCACACGTGAGATATTATGGTTGTGGGTGCCAGAGTCCAAAGCCTGAGTTTAATACCAGCCCTGTCCTAATCGTGAACGTATGCAAATTAACTTGGTCTCTCTTAGCTCCGAAGTCCTCATCTGTATGTTGGGGATAATAATAGTGAGGCTCTAGCTCACAGGACCCTATGAGGACAGAATGGACATCCAGACACAGCCTTTAGCTCACTGTCTGGGAGACACTAGCACCCCAGAGAACAGCTGACACAGCTGCTGCCCCTGACGTGGGTGGGGCTGATCATATTGCTGACGTTGGTAATGACGTTGATGCTGCTATTGTCGATATTGTTTATATTGTGTTGGTATTGTTGTTGATGATGTTGTTGATGACGATGTCAGTGTTTATGGTGTTGATATTGATGATGACGTTGTTGGTAGTACTGTTAATATTGATGATGATGATGTTAATATTCCTTTTTTGTGGTGCTGGGGGTAGAATCCAGGGGCTTTGCTACCTCCAGGCTACACTCCCAGACCTATTTTATGTTTTATTTGGAAACAGGGTCTCACTAAGTTGCTGAGAGCCTCACTCAGCAGCTGAGGCTGGCTTCGAACCTGTGCGATCCTCCTGTCTCAGCCTCCAAACAAGCACTGGGATGATGTTAATGTTCTTGATGATGACGCTTATGGTGTTGATGATGATGGTGTTGATGATGACGACAATCATGTCACTGCTTATTTTCCTGGTGATGATGTTGATGATGTCATGTTGATAGTGATGACGCTGATGTTACTGTTGATGTTGTTGTATTGATGATAATGTTGTTTATGGTGTTGATGATGATGGTGTTGACGATGACGATCATGTCACTGCTGATTTTCTTGGTGATGATGCTGATGGTGTCATGTTGATAGTGATGACGTTGATGTTACTGTTGATGTTGTATTATTGATGATAATGTTGTTTATGGTGTTGATATTGCTGCTGAGCATGGTGTGGTGATGTAAATGACGACATTGTCTATGGTGATGATGATAATGCTGTTGATGATGTCATGTTGATGATGATGTTATAGTTGATGTTGGTGATATGGTTGATGATGATGACGTTGATGGTGATAATGTTGGTGATACTGTTGATGTTGTCAGGATAATGATGTTGACAATCATGCTGTTTTTGATATTGATGATGATGTTTATGGTGTTGATGATGATATTGATTATGTCATTAAAATATTTATGATGATGATGCTTATGATGTTGATGATAATGGTGATGATGATGACGATGTTGATACTGATATTGTTGATGGTGTTGATGATGACACTGATGATTGATGTCTTGCTGCTGCTGCTGCTGCTGCTGCTGATTATGTTGATATTGTTATCATTGGAAATGTTGGTTTACTCTCAGGCATTTGTCCTCATTTTGCCTGCAATTTGATGACACCATATTCTTTAGCCGCCATCTGAATGATATATAAGCATATTCCAATAGTCACTGCCTTTGGGAAGTCTGCCCAGTCCTCCTCTCAGCCCAAGCACAGTTTAGGTGCAGGCACTCCTGGGCACCTTGTGTGTAGACTTGTTTGAAGCACTAGACAACATCACAGTCCTTTGGGTTTGGCAGGTCCTGCCTACCACAGTGATGGGCCTGAGCTCTGTGAGGCAGGTGCTGGGGTCACCACACTAATCTCCTCATGGCGCACGTGCCTGGGAAATCCCTGGAGACTGAATCTATAAATACAATATGGAAGAAATGAGTGTCAATCGATGTGTAAGATGGCTTGCCCAAAGTCATGACCAAATCTAGGGACCAGAATTAGCTTTTGCACATAATATAGAACAGAAGAAATTGGACTGCACCATGACCCATTCCCAACTGTGTGGCCTTGGGCCTCAGTTCCCTCATATGCAAATAATAATAACTCTTACTTCCTAGGATTGTGATGAGGAGACATTTTAAAGGGCCTCTGACTTCACCAGAACCAAGCAGATGCTTGTCAATGGGGCCTGACGGCTATTGTGGGGTTAACAGGGCCAGTCTGGGTTCGACATACAGCTCTGCCTCTTGCTGGCCGTGCGACCTTGGACAAGCTATGTAGCCTCTCTAAACCTTGGTTTTCTCATCTGTAAAACAAGACCAGGAGCCCCTGCCTCCGGGGTGGAGGTGGGATTACCTGCGCTGATGCATGTGAAAGCTTCACAGCAGAGCCTGGGGTGGCAGGTGGGACCCTGGACCGCTGCCTTCACTCAGGAGCACCCGCCCAGCTGAGGTCCTGCTCACAGACCAAGCACAGGAGGAAACCGAGGCAGGCCATTCTGTGCGGAGGAGGCCCCGCCCACCCTGCCCCCCTCGGCTGAAGGAGACATTCCCGCTCAGTCCCAGCCCGCGGCATCCTCCACGTCCTGATCTTCTCTCCGCTCCTTCTGTTCTTTGCATTTTCCTTTGATTAACAGTTTTAATAAAGCAGCACATTGCCGGCTTCACAGCAAATATCAAGAAGGAAGGAATGTGTGAGGTCCCTTGAAGGAGCTTGCAAGAGCCCATCATCTGTGGCTCCCTGCCCCCAGCTGCCAAGGCCTAGCTCCCCTAGAAGGGTCCTGATGGGGTGGCCAGGAGGATGAGCAGGGGAGCCCAAGCAGGGTCTGTGCTCTCACCACTGACCACTGTGCTTCCTTCCCCACCAAGTGGGCGCCGGGGCGTGCTGAGCCCCTGGGCCCTGGGGCTCTGCTGTCTCAGCCCCAGTCCAGGCACATCTGGGGGCAGAGGCAAGAGCCAACCTTGAGCTGCGCTGGAAGGTGAGGGGCGTCGATGGACATTTAATCCACACAGCTGACTCCAGCCGCTGCGGCTGGTGTGGGGCGGGGACCCGGGCCCAGCCTACCATCAGCGGAGCGTTTCCTTTCTAAGTTCTACTCAGGCCTGGCAGGGTCAGCAGCCCTGCCAGGTCCAGGAGAGTGGCCACTGCCCGATCCGTGGGAAACCCACGCCCCTGCCGCTGCCAGCTCCACAGGACGCCACTCTGCAGACACATAAGGCAGCCCTCGGGAGCCTCGCCCGTTTGAAAGAACACAGTGCCGACTATGCAGCTGCTTAAGATAGCGGAGCTGCGTGGTGAGCGCAGGAGGCTGCCGGCCAGCGCGGGTCCTGGTCTCCACAGGGCCCACTCAGGCATCTGACCAGCTCTGCTGGTCCAGCTGAAAAAAGGCTTACTCAACACCAGAATGGTGTTGGCTGGAGCAGCTTGTCCCACCTTCTCCACCCTCCAGCAGGCTGGCCCGGGACTGTCCTCAGGTTAGTTGCAGGGAACAAGAGCAGAAGCCTAAGAGTGGCTTGAGGCTGAGCTCTACCTGGCAAAGTCACGCCAGCTCCAGCGGCTGTGCGCCCGCCTCTCCCCAGTGCTGGCCTCAAAGCATCACAGCGACAGCTAGAAATCAGCCTCCATGGGCGTGTCTACACCAGAAACTTCCAAAGCTACAGATCAAGGTGTGGGGGCTTTGAGCAAGGAAGGGAATCTATGACCATCACACAACGGCTGCATTCCACAGACAAAACAGTCAAGGAACAGCCCTGGCCCAAGGGATGGCAAGCACTGGGACCAGTGTCCCTCAGTTTACCCTGTTGTCCCAGCTTTAGCCCTGAAAAAATCCCATGTTCCTAAAACCCTGAAGCAGCAAAACTATATGGCAAAGTGCGGGGGGGGGGGGGGTGTGTGAAGGATAGCACACGTGTCTGCAGCCCATGCCCCAGCCAGGGCAAGCCCACACCCACACGGGAGCTCCCTGACCCCTCCCAGCCCAGCAACCGTGGGGCCCCAGCACCTCTAAGATGTACCCCTACTTCAGACAGGCTGGAACTGGGGAAAGCAAACATGTTAGAATTGGACAAATATGGCCATTCAAATATGGACCGTGAGCCTCAGCTGGGCTGCGAGTGGGACAGGAAGTGATCTGTCTGCCAGGCAGCGGGGCAGCTCGCAGAAGACGCCCCCGGCCGAGCTCTGAAGCACCACCCGCGCACTCCCAAGTCCCAGAACAAACATCCGCAGGCCTCTCTTCTCTCCCCCTGAGCAAGTGCGTCCCTCAGATGGCCTTTTCAAGTCCAGCAGGCCGGGGCTGCGTGCTCAGCGTGGCGGGTCAGGGGATGCCGACGTGGGGCCTCTCTGGCTCGGGCATCCTGGGGGTGACGGGCCAGAGGTGACTAAGCGTCTGGAATTAAAAGGCTTCTGCAGGTAGATGAAAGGGAGAGGAGGGCGGAGGGAACAGCCGACAGCAACAAAGCAAATACACCAGAGCAGCTGAACGTCGCTGGGCTGGTGAGCGCTCGGAGGCTGGGAGGCCGAGAGGAAGGACGCGCACACAGCCGGCGCGGGTTCTCAGCAGGCCAGGCTGCCCTGGGACGCCTGCTCATGCCAGGAAGCAATTTGGGTTGATACACACAGAAAGGACGTGCTTCCCAGGCATCTAGCGGGCAGAGACCAGGGATGGAGCCAACATCAGAGGGGGCCCCGTGGCCCCCAGCCCAGCCCCTGCATGTGCAGTGCCTGGGCAGGAAATGTCCTGACAGAGGGAAGGCAGGAGAAGGGACCTGCTTGCCAGCAGACCTGGTCTGTGCACCGGCTCCACACGGCACTCCCGGGACACTCCGGAGTGCTGGGTGCTGATGGCGGAATCCGGAGGAGTCTGGCCCAGCGGGACCAGGTTCCAGTTCCCCAGGAGTGGGCACCTAGTCTGCGGGGAAGCTGCTTACTATTCTGCCCAAGGCCCCCAGCACAGCTGGCTGGGAGCCCCAGGAGGTGGAGGGGCTCCCCTAATTGCACTAATGGTGGGTAATCAGGCATAATGGGGGTGTTTGCACACACAAGCCAGCGAACTGCAGGTGTGGAAGGCTGGCGAGGCCCGTGGGGCTCCCGGAGGCTCCACTACATGCTGGCTGAGAGAGAAGCTGGGCCCTGCGGGGCTGCGCCCCAGGACACAGCTAAGCCCCGTCCCCATGCAGGCATGCTGGCGTGCTCCCAGCCCAGTCCACGTTTCCAAGCCACTTGGCTCCCCCCACTGGGTTCACCGCTGCCTTCCCCCCGCCCCCCAGCACGCTGGAGACAGGGGAGTGCAGAGCAGGTGTGGTCTGCCCGCCCAGGGCCAATGATCCCCAAGGCACAGCATGGAAAGGCCGCACTGCCATCCCCAGGATGCCACAGTCCAGGGGGCCCTGACTCGAGGCCGCAGGGATGGACAGTGACTACAGTTGAAATGGCTGCCACTGTCACCACTGTTTATGAGTGACCACTGCGCCAACTCTACCGACACAACTCTGTGTGGTTTCATCAGTACTACCCCCATTGTACAGATGGGAAAACCAAGGCTCAAGGACATGCATCGCTGGTCCATGACATGCGGCTCCTCGGGACACAGAATGTGGGATGCAGGCGGAGTCAGAGCGAGTTCTGAGGAAGGGACTGATTCTGCCAAGGCCAGAGATGGTCGTGAGTAGCTTGAAGAGTTTGACCAAGCAGGTTTTGAAGGATGTGCAGGGTTTGCAACGCTGAGAACTGAGAGGATGCTGCCTCACAGAGGACTGGGTGCCCTGGTATCCTCTAGGACCAGTGAGGAGCAGCCAGTTCGAGAGTGACAGAGGGAGAGGTCAAAGGTAGACAGGGCTGGAAAGGTAGGTCAAAGGTTGAGCTGGGCCTCAGTAGCTGGGATCAAGTTTCTAGTGTTGAGGGAGGGCCCCTGGCTCAGGTGAGGATGTACCACAGACCAGGGTGGAGACCGGAGACCGCATGTGTCTGAGCTCCAGAGAGCAGAAAAAAAGCAACAGGAAGCATGATCAGACAAAACGCTTGGCCCTACCACCAGCAAGCTGTGTGGCCTGGAGCCGATTCCCAAACCATGCCGCGCTGCGTCCCGGAAGAGTGAGGCTTATCAGAGCAAGGCCCAGAAAGTGTCTCCTGCACAGTCAGAGCCCAGCACGTGTCATTCCGAGAATGACATTGTCCAGGCCACGCTCGGCAAGCCTCGGAGGCCAGCTGAGGGCAGGAGGGGGCCCGAGGTGCACCGTCACCAAGCATCAGTGTCCGAGGCTTCGGGGTCCAGCTCCCAGGGGCTCAGAGGCTTCCAGTTTCAACCTGAACATCAGAGTCCACTAAGTCCCTCCTGGAGGCCATGTGCTGGCCGCACGAGGGGCCTGTCTCCTCCACCAATGACCCACGGCCGAGGGACGGGAGCGGGAAGAGGAGGAGATGCTGTAAACGAGGTCAGTTCTACAGGGGCCTCATTTTGAAAATAATTTTTCTTAAATCCTATAAAAAATCACGCACGGATCTGAATCCTGACCGGACGTGGATTATAATAAGGAAATACTGTTCTTCCGCTAGGAAAGCAAGAGAATGTGTAGTGGTTGTATATTTTTAAGAGCCCTCGTCTTTCAGAGACCCACTCTGAAATGTTTATGGATAAAAAATGAGGCGCTCTCTGTGCCGCGACGTGGGGAGTGTTCATAATTTATCCTGTGAGTGAGCAGAGCGGGCTACAGGTCAGCGCGTCGAGTGCGCTGCAGTTTGTTTTGTAGAAAAAAAAAAAAAAAAGAACACCAAATGACTAGCAGCGCACACCCGCCCGGGCCTGGAGGAAGAACTGGGAGGCCGCACGGGGCGGCCCCACCGTGGGCAACACAGGCCGCAATCGTCAGCATCCAGACCGGGGCCGCCAGCCCGGCGTCCCCAGCGGGAAGAGCCAGCGCCCTGTGAGGCAGCCCTACTGGTCCAGGAGGACGCCTCGGCCCAGGATCCGAGGAGCCATCCAGAATGCACGCGCTGCACAGACAACCCATCATCCTCGCGGCTGCGCTACAGGGAACAGGACAGATGTAAGGAGCCCGTGGATTAAGAGAACTTAAGCCGGGCGTGGTGGGCACGCTTGGAATCCCAGCACTTGCTAGGCTGAGAGGAGGATCGCGGTTCACAGACAGCCTCAGCTACATAGTGAGGCCCTTTGCAACTCAGTGAGACCCAGCTTCAAAATAAAGAATAAAAAATAGGGCTGGGGTGTAGCTCGGAGGTAGAATGCCCCCGGGTTCTGTTCCCAGTACCGCCAAATAAACAAACAAACAAACAAATAAATGAATAAAAATAAGAGAACATCTCAAAAATGAATGCTTAGCCTTATTTGAACCCAACGTCTAATATGCTCTAGAGCAGGGAGACGCCCGGGAAGGTGAGCACGGCGGGTGCTAGACACTGAGCTCTCCCCAGGTGCTCACCGGCTCACTGTGAGATGTTTAATAGAACTGTGTCTTTTATGCAATGGAAATAGGTAGAGATGAATTAAATGAAACCCAGGATTTGTCTCAAATCGCTAAATGGGAGGACAGGATGGTACCTGGCCCAGGGAATCACAGCAAGCCACGTAGCAGTGTGGTGTCGCACACCTGTAATCCCAGGACTTGGAATGCCGAGACAGGGGGCCATAGGTTCGAGGCCAGACTGGTAACAGGGGAACCTTGTTTCAAAACAAAAAGTAAGTGAAGTAGATGCCAGGCGTGGTGGCGCACCCCTGTAATCCCCGCACTTGGGAGGCGGAGATAGGAGGATCGCGCAGGTTCAAAGCCAGCGTGCTGGCTTAAGAGACCCTGTTTCCAAATAAAAATATAAAAAAAATTAGGTCTGGGAGTGTAGCCCGGAGGTAGAAGGGTTTCCAGGAACCCCAGCACCACCAAAAAATAAAAAGTAAAAAACTACTGCAGAATGCCCCTGGGTTCAACTCTGAGTACCACAAAAATAAAATAAAATGGGCTGGGGGTGTAGCTCAGTGACAGAGCCCCTGGGTTCAATCCCCAGTACCACAGGAAGGAAAAGCTGACCGTGGTGGGGTAGTGACGGGTAGGCAAGCCTCGCTCTGTGGTTTCCTCTGCTTTGGTCCAGCTCGGGAATCTCCCATCATGATTATGATAATTATTAAAATGCCATCTGTGCTGGTGGATCGTTATCTTCACTAGAGGGTGGTGGGCGGCCCCGGGGCCGACACTTCCGTGTCAGAGGGGATGTGGAAGCGGAACAGCAGCTGGCGAGACTGGATGGAGCCTGGGCAGGACTCTCGCCCGCTCGGAGCCTTGCACTGAGCTCTGGACCCATGGAGGTGTGGGACCCGAGACAGAACACTTCCAGAAAACCCCAGAACACGCAGGCCCCTGTGGGGACCCGAGAGGGCAGGGAAGTGGTGCAGAGTGGCCAGCCAGGTGCCCAGGGCTGGACGGAGGCCCCCTCCAAAGACTGGACTCTAGTCTCAGGCATAGACGGCTGCTGCTTGCAGACCCGGGGCTCATGGCCCAGACCCTTGGTTTCAACTCCCGAGTCACCCTAAGGATGTAACCTCACTTCCATCTCCCCAAGAAAGCCCACCTGCTGCACCCATGCTCTTCACGTGGAGGACAGGAGGCACGGTCAGAGGGAGACCAGAATGTCTACACACACAGGAAATGATACGGAAAATACAACCCGCTCTCTCTACACGTGTGAGGCCCCAGATACCTGCTCCCGCCCCGAGCAAGGCCCCTGGCAAAGGGACTGGAGACCCCAGGCGCAGCCCCAGTCCTGCTGGGGGGAATGCAGGGCCCCGGCGCTGCCTCTGCCAGGGGCGGGGGCTCCCGCCAGGACAGGGCCCTCCGCTCCAGCTCCTGCGATGCACGTGGTGTGTGGTGTGACCTGCCCCCCCCCCAGGCGCTCTCGGCAGGCTGGCAGCTCGCCCGAGTCCCAGTGCAGAATGAACTGCAATCCCTGCCCTGTGCTTCTCTCCTGCCGGTGCCAGACAGGACGCCCGGGCCTCCCATGGGCCTGACTCCTGGGGTCACAGCTCTCCAGTCAAGGCCAACCCACTCCGCACAGCCAGGCTCCCTCAGCTCAGAGGACAGCCCGCACCCTGTACCCACATGCTCTGCCGCAGCCCTGGCTCGCCCAGCCCTGCCCTCTCCCCAGCCCCTCTTTGTACTGCTACCAAATAAAAAGTCCTTCTCCTCTTTCCTCCTGCTGCTGCTGCAGACACTGTCTACACGCTGCCTCCAGAAAGCCCCTCCCTGGGCTGAGCGTCTGGCCTAGTACTCACAAAGACGGGGCTCGGCCTATCCCAGGGAAAGGGCCGCCCCAACTGCTCTCTGAGAAGATCCAGCCCTCAGCAGGCTGCTCTGTGGAGTTGGAAGGGATGGGGCCGGGGCCCTGAGGACGGGTGGCTTTGCAGCACCCACAGCTGCTCCTGGGACAGGCGTGATGATCACTGCGCTGCCTCAGACTAGAGACACCTCCTCCTGCCCAGTCATCCTACAGGTGGGACACCCAGCCAGGAGGAGAGGGGAACCTGAGCTCCACCCAGTCCTCCTCCTTGGGCCTCAGTTTCTCCATCTGAGAAATGGGCCCATAAGCCCTTTCATTCAAGACTCCTGGGAGGCCTTCTGGGGTCGTCCCTGCTCAGAGCCTGGATGATGCCCGACATTCCCCCCCACACCTGGTGTGCTGGGCAGGGCGTGGCTCTCCACCCCGCACCAGCACCCTCCCTCCTCCCTCCAGGGGTGGAGGCCAGGAAGGAAGGGGAGGCAGGTCCTGCAAATGAATAGGCTGCAATTTCTGCCGTGGTTATTTTTCTTGGGTCTTCTCCTTCTTCCTTTGACTTAGGTATTTTCGAGCTTAGAATTGATTGTCCTAATGGAACCAAGACACAGGAGGAGGAGGAGATTCACTCACCGAAAATGGAAAGTTAAAAGACAATGGGGCAGGGTGGAGAGCCTTATTATAGACCAGAAGTAAGAGGGAGGGGGAGATGTGACCACCCCACCCGTCCCGGAGACAGAGACACTCTAGAAATCGCAGGCGCTGCCTCCTCCACGGGATCTCCCAGAAGTGCCCCCCACCCGCCCAGGAAAAGAGCGGCCTCTCTTCCAGCTCCGGAGCGCCTGTGCCCCACGCCCCTCTCAGCAGCCCCTCCCTCCACGGTGGGGCGGGTGCTGCTCCCTGCCCACCCCGCAGCTCCGCAGCCCACACCCAAGCCACCCCCCAGGGGTGACATCCTCACCACAGGGGCCAGCCGAGGATGCGCAGGGCTCACATGGCCCTGTGTCCAGGCTCGCCCCGAGCTGTCCCCTCTGCAATGGCCAGCCCAGGCCCTGATGAAGGCCAGGCCGCAGTGCCCCATGACTGGGGCTGGTCTGTGTGACTTGGGTGGAGGCCAAGGCCGTGGCCCTGAGAGGCAGGCTTGTGTCAGCTCCACTTCTACGTAAGAACAGACCCCACAGGTCGCTAACTTAAGTGGAGGCACACCTCTGACATGTCCTTGGAGACCCGAAAAGTTCTCCCCCCTCTCTCTCCTGGCACTCAGGGCCACCCTGGTGCTGCGATGCTGTTTCCAGCACAGAACACTTTTTCCCACCCTCCTCATAGGATACTGGCCCCTTATCCTCTGAACCTCAGCCTCCCCGTCTCCTCCTCCAGGAAGCCCTCCCACACCACCTTCCGTCTCCTCACCTGGGTCCCTGCTGCTTCTCCGCCCCTCTTAGGATGACAGAGGTGGCCCTGCCTGCGCCTGCCACCCACAAGGGCGCCACGTGGGCCTCTTGTTCACCGTGATGGCCCCTCCTGGGTATGCATCAGATCAATGAGTGGGCACCAACAAAGCGTCTGCTTCCAGCCCTCTCCCCACCAGCCCCAAACATGCCCCAATCCGCCACCCCAAAGCCATCAACAGGGCGGCAGTTGTCAGTGCGCAAGCTCTTGCCCACTGTAGGGCTGAGAACTGTGCCCACGGTCCTCAGCGCCCAGCCCGCCGAGTGCTGGATCTGCTGCCACCTTGGGAGTCTGGCTGGCGGGTCTCACGCTGACCCACAGGATGGGCAAGAGTGACGGGCATGAGCCAGCAGGCCTACTCCACTGCCTGCGTGCAGTGCCCCACAGAGAAGCCGCACTGACCGTCAGCCGGTCAGCAGGAGATGCTCTGGCACTCCCGCCATCCCCAGAGAGGACGCCTTTCCCCTTTCAACCCTGCACTCAGCACAGGACGGAGCCCAGGCTGCAGTGCTGGGGTCCCCGGAGGGCGGCGCCAGGTGCCACAGCTGAGAAGCAGGTGCGTTGACACCCGTGGCATCTCCAGCACCCAGCCCTTCCTGATGATGCAATCGTCGGCCAGCCAGCATGTCAGAACTCTGTAGCCGGCCACCCTGTACCCCGCGTGCTGCGGAGGGCCCCTCTTCTCAGCTCCTTGGTCTGGTTGTCTGATTTCTTGGGGGGCCTCGGAGTCACTGATGACAGGAAGTGACTTTTCCCAGAGTGCCCTGATCAGAGCCCACCCTTCTCATCAGACAGAGTTCCCTTGTGACCAAGACAGGGATGTGCTGGGCATTTATTGAAGAGGGCAGGATTATTGTTCCTCTGTGCCTCTGGGTGGCAGCTGCACCAGATGGGAGTGCTCAGCACCGCACCCACCCTGGCTCCGCTTCTGGGTGTTTTGTTTTTGTTTGTTGGTTGGTTGGTTGGTATTGATAATGGATCCCAGAGGCATTTTTGTTTGGAAACAGGGTCTCACCAGGTTGCTGAGAGTTTTGCTGTGTTGCCGAGGCCGGCCTTGAACCTGCAATCCTCCCATTTCAGCCTCCCAAGTTTGGGATTACAGGTGTGCACCCCAATGTTCTGGCCATGGCTTCTGAGCTCGGGAGAGAGTCCGCCTGTGTGCAGCCTGGGAGCTGGGCTCCTGCTGGCCGCAGCCTAGATGGCGGCCCAGCTCCGGGTGGCATCGGGCCGTCTCCCCACACTCGGGTGGCAGAGAGTGCTGGTCTGAGCTGCTGGCCGTGCCTCCCACACTCCTCTTGGCACTGTGCCTTCTGCCCCAGCCTTCCTTCCCAGCTCCCAGGAAACCACCATGCCCCACTGTCATTGTCCCTGTTGACCTGGCACACCGTGGACTGGAGTGCCCAGGAGCCAGGCAGCTCCTTGGCAGCCTCACGCCCTAGCACCACCTCAGAGGGAACCACACCCGGGTCCGCCATGCCCCGGGGGACCCTGCTCCCTTCCTGTCTGGCTCCTCCTGGTCACTGGGCATTTCTGACCGGGCAGTCCTCACAGATCATCCCGTCCCGTGGGGGTTGCCAGTGGCGCCCGCCTCGGCCTACCAGATGCCAGGAGCACCACCCCAGTCCTTGCGACAATAAAAACCCTTCTGCATCTTGCTGCCGCTGCGTACACAGCCAGCACCATCCCGGCTGGGGACCCTGCTCCTGGCTGCCCCTCCAGACTCCACCCGACACCATGGGCTTCGGCCTTAGCAAACAACCACAGGCCTTTCCCCAAGTGTCTCTGGCTGTCCTGGCCCTAACAGCTTTGCACCGCTGCCCCGCCCCCAGGAATGCCCTAGCCCCCTGACACGCGAAGGCTCCTGGGAAGACGTGAAGAGATTCCCATTACCCTCTTCCTCCAGAGAGGCCCCGCCACAGGAGGCCTCCACGCCAGGCTGCAGGCACACGTGACAGGTGCCCCATGGAATACTCTCCAGACCCTGCTCCTCAAGGACCTCTGAGGCTCATATGGCCTCACCCAGTGTCGGGGCAGGTGGAAGGAAGGACATAGAGACCCAGGATGGAGGGGTCTCAGCTCCCAGGGGACCAGGGGCCGAGCACTGAGTCCAGAGGACAGAGGAGGTCCTGGGACTCGTGTGACCCCGGCATGTAGCTGAGATCAGGTAAGCAGCAGCAGATAGGCACCAGCGCCCTGGTTGCCCACCCCTTCCCTCCCCCAGCCTGGACACAGAAGCGCTGGCCACGGGTGCACAGCAGCCTCAAGAGCCACAGCCTGGGGCTGGGCCCTGGCCACAGAAGGAAGCCAGGTCACCACTGCCACCCAGAGGCTGGCTGGGAGTCAGGCTGCCCAGCCCAGGACAATCCTGAACACTGTGTCCAGGTAGCTCAGCCAGGCTCCGGCCCAGGGGCAGTGTGGGGCCGCCTGCACCTGATTCCTTTACAACACAGTCCACCTAGGCTTCCCAGGGCACCGGGCACACCTGCCCCAGGCCAGCACTAGCTGCCTCCAGTCTGCAGGAGACCAGGCTGGCTCCTCTGTTACGTTTCCCCAGGAAAACCTCGTTCCAAAGCACGGGCTGGTGGGGTGGTTTGCTAGGTCAGGCAGGAAGGAGGCAGCAAGCACCTGGGACACCCCAGGCTCCCCAGGGCACCCCCTCTGGATTGGCCATGGCCACCAAAAGCTAAGTGGGGCTCCAGGCCTGCAGCCCAGAGGCACCTGCTGCTGTGACCTCACCCACACCAGCACTAGGCACGAGCAGAGACCCCTGTCCTGTAGCAGGGCCTCCAGCCTTCCCCTTTCACAGAGGCTACTGAACCCCCAGAGGGAAGGTGACCTCAAAGTCCAGGCCAGAACCAGGAGTCTGCAGATGGTAAGGACAGGGTCCAGCAGGCAGCCCCGGGACCTAGCCACACCAACCCCTGCTTCTAGAGACCTGTGTCCAGCCACAGCATCTGCCGCCTCCAGACCAACCTCAGGATCTGAGCTCCGCCAGCCTGGAGTCCAGCTCAGCCACCCAGACAGGTGCCGGCTTCTTGGCTTCCCAGCCCTGGGCCTCTGCCATGCCTGCTTCCCTATGGGGCCTTGTCCTCAACCACAAGCGATGAGAGGCTCCTACCCAGAGAGCAGCCTCCTCACCTATGTTCAGGGGGAGCCGCTCTGAGGTCCCCGGGCCCCAAAACACGCCTGTCACCCAGTGCCTGGAAGTACAGGCATGCCTCCCAAGCAGAGCACATGTCCCTGTCACCCTGTCCTTCTGCAGCACACACCAGCGTCTCCACCCCCCCCCGTGCCTGTGGACACCACAGCTGGGCATCTTCTGCATCATCAACAGAATGACCGAGGGTAGCAGCATGGGCAAACCCCAGCGGGGCCCACGTGCATGGCCACACTTTGACTTCACCAGAAACAATCAACAGTGACCACAGGAGCTTTCATGCCACCACTGACCACTGCTGCCAGGTAGCAGCTGTCTGGGGCCACCGAGGGGCCGTGTCCTCAGCCGGCAAAGTCAAACAAATGATAGCCTCCCACCGTGCTTAAATGACAACCCGACCCCGACTGGGCGTCCGCCCAACTCTGCCTGGGCAGCTGGCGTGAACGGGAGCCTTCCAGAAGGCGGCACAGCAGGCCACCTGCTGGGCCCTCAGCATGGGGCAGCTGAGCCGCCATCCCTGAGCTGGCTCTGGGTCTGAGGCGTGCCAGAGAGAGAGCAGTGGGAGTGTAGGAGGGCAGGGGACGTCCCGAGCAAAGCAAGAAACGTAGTAGTCATGCTGTGACCCCTTCATTCCACAGATGGGGCTCTGAGGATCAGAGAGGGCGCGTGGCTGGCCCAGAGTCGCAGAATGGCAGTGAAGGTTAAGCTCGGGGCCTCCTCAGCCAGTCTGAGGCTTTTGCCAAACACTCAGTGCCCCTCACTAATTGATAAGAGGAGAGGAAACTCCAAGTTTCACCCCTGGGAGGGTCACAAACATCACCTGTCCACTAGCCCCAAATCCACGTACTCTTCCACCCACCATCCGTCTGTTTATCCACCCATATATCACTCCACACATCCAGCCATTCTCCCGTCCACTCATTTCATCCACATAAACACCTATGTCTATCTTCCCACCCTCCCATCCATCCACCCACGACCATCCATCCATCTATCCATCCACCATCCATCCACCTTCCATCCTTCATCCATCCCAAACCCACCCATATATCCATCCATCCATCCTCCCATTTGTCCATCGGTCCCATACCCACCTCCATCCACCATCCATCCTCCCAACCATCTACCCATCCATGCATCCCTTTACCTTCTACCCATGTGCAGATCTACCCGCCATCTCCCTCCCACTAGTACCCACCCATTATTTCTCTATCCATCTGTCCTCTCATCAATTCACACCCATGCCTTCACCCACCAACCCGCCCTCTCCCCGTCCATCTAGCCATCTGCCCACTCAGCCATCCATATGTCCACGTATCCATCCCTACATAATATATACACCTACCCTCCACCCTCTCTCACGCATCCTCTCTCAGGCCCATCCACTGATGTGTGCTGAGCGCAGACCTATATGCCCCTGGCTCTGCACTCCTCAGTTCTCGCTGGACAAGCCACATCCCTGGCCCCACCAGCATTTCACCACCTGAGCCTCTTCTTCCTTCCTTTCCCCAGGCTGCGGGTGACCAAGCCACCCTGGCTCTGCCCCACACTGGCAAGGCCACAAGCAGAAGACAGCGGGGCCACGTGCCCTGATGCCTGCTTCGTGCTGCAGTGCTGCGGGTTCCCACGTGCAGCGTCCAGGGTCCTCATCCTCCCCACCTGGCCCCTCTGCACCTGTCAGTCCTAGTGGACTGAAGCACTGAGACCAGACAAGGCTGAGCCCAGGGGCCCTGACTGGCTGAGCGGCCCCCGGCAGCACCAGGCAGGAGAACAAGGGGCTGGCGCCAGGGTGCCGGGGCCTCCAGGATGCGCCATCAGGACCATACTCAGAGCCTGCGTCCTGGAGCCTGTAAGCCCTCCTCCTTCTTCCTCCTCCCCATGACTCACCCTGTCAACACCTGGTGAGTCACACCACTGGCAAAGGGGGCATGGCTCCAGCCGCCCCCACATGGAGGGCCAGCACCGCCATATAGGGGGAGCCTGGAGGACAGCACGTCCAGCCGGGGGCGGAAGTCAGCCTCAGGCAATAAGCCCACAGCCCAGCCCATTTTGACTAATGAGGCCATGAAGTCAGAGAGGCCCACTGCCCTGCCTGAAGCCCTACAGCTCAGAAGGGGCATGAGGACAGACCAGTGCACCCAGCAGGCAGGGCTTTCTACCTGCTATCCTGCCCTCCCTGCCCATGTTGGGCTCAGCCCCCAGGCAGCCTGGGCTGGGGAGGGCCTCCATACTGCCCACCATGCCCCACCTCACCCCCTCACCAACCGGGAGGCCCAGACACAGCCCCACAAGGCAGCCTGGCACGGAGAGGAGGCTCCCAGTGCATCTTTCCATGGGCCACTTGGCCTTGCTGAATCCAGGACCGGCCACCACCGTACCCCCAGGATGTCCCAGATGCACCTCGCTGCCCTCCTGTTCTACAGCAGGCCAGGGATTGCCTGCTGCTCCTTCCGCATGGGACAGAGCCCCAGCTGTGGCCACTCACCGTCCACCCACCATTCACTCCTCCATTGATTCAGGCCGCAAGCACCCACAGAGCACTAGAGACCCTTCTCAGGTCCTGAAAGCCCTTGTTTTTTGGGTTTGAGGCCGTAAGGGGAGGAAGCGCCGCATTCCGCCTCTGCTCTGATCCCCAGGCTTCAACCCCTGTGTCCACGTAGGGTCCAGGCCCCAGGCGCTGGCCACGCAGAGTGCGCTCCATGCTGGGACAGCCTTGGAGCGGCCCCACTGGACATGTGCAAAGCAATGGCTCGGGGGGCCCTCTGGGTGGGAGGCAGGCACAGGGAACCCTTGGGGCAGCAAGCCAAGAGGGGGGCACCTGCTGAGGGGCTGGGCCTGGGCTCAGGGTCAGCTGGGGCTGCAGGACAGGGCGACTCTGAGATGCTGAGGCTGGTCTGGAGGTGGCAGGGACCACAGCAGGACATCACTCATGAGCAATGCCCAGGCTGGGCACAGATCTTTGGAGAGCAGGGAGGAGTGTGCCGACCCCCAGGCTTTGCCCACTGCTGTCCCTATCCATGCTGGACCCTGTCCTCAGCCAGCCTGGATCTGGCCTGGCCACCCCTCATACCTCCCTGCATGGTGCCCATACCCACCATGGCACCTCCTGAGGACGTCCTCCTCACCCTTGGACCTCCAGGACCAAACCCACTCCTGACCCAGGGGCCTGGCAGACCTGACATAGGACCCGGCCCACACCGGATGCTGGGTCAGCGAGAGACGCGCCTCTGAGGCCACAGTGGAGGGTTGGGGTCCGTTACGGTCTGGATCTACATCCCCCAGAAAGCTCGTGTGTTGGCAGCGAGAGTATTCGAGTTGAAGCGGTTGAACCACGGCTCTAATCCTCAGTGGACCAATCTCTTGGTGAGTTCATCACTGAATGGACCTCCTGGGAGCGACTTAGACAGGCGGCTGTGGCAGAGGAGGCCAGTCCCCGGGGTGTGGCCGCGGGGACCAGCTCCGTCCCTGGTCCCCCTCTCCCCACTTCCCTGCTATCAGGAGCTAGGTAGCTGTCCTCTCTCATCTTGGCCAGGCCACCATGATGTCTCTGCCTTAGAGGGCCCGCCATGGGCCGCCCCTCTGAAACAGCACGCCGGATGACCGTCTCCTCCCTTACAGCACGCCGGATGACCACCCGCTCCCTTACAGCACGCCGGATGACCGTCTCCTCCCTTACAGCACGCTGGATGACCGCCCCCTCCCTTACGGCAAGCCGGATGACCGTCCCCTCCCTCATGTAGCTCTTTCTGGGTGTTTGCTCTCCGCACCCAAAGCTGGCTAAAGCCAGTCTGCTCGTGTTATTCACCAATCCCGACACGCAGACCTCTGCTCTGGGCTGGGGAAGTGGGGCCATGGTCACAGGGCGCTCCTGTGGAGCAGACGCAGACGCTCAGGCCTGGAGGAGCCCGCAGGGGAGGAGGCCTGCTTCCTGCGCAAAGCGGCTTCTGCTGCCCTGTAGCCCCTCGCCTCTCCTGCTTCCCTTAATCCATTTTATTATCTGATCCACAATATCAGTGTTTTAATACTTAAAGTGGATTTGAATTAGCATAACTGGCCCTAAGTGAAAATAAATTAATGTTGGTACATAAGAAGTTTCGCCAGACAATTAGAACCCCGACGAAATTAAATTAACATCTCTAATCTTCCCTGTTCTCGGTTTAGAGCCTGGCTTCCAGATGGTGCAGACTCTCAGGTGGATGGGGCGGTGCCAAGGTGCACCTCAGTCAGACTGGCTGCCAGCCCTGGCCGCTATCTCCGGCATAGAAGATAGAGGGGAAACTGAGGCTCTGGGGGTGGCACGGCCGGAGCAGGGAAGGCGGCTGAGCAGGGCACGGAGACCCGCAGGTGGCTTCAGGACCCAGCGTGGAGGGAGCACCACAACCCCATACATCTCCCCATGGCCCAGGGAGGGTGGGCCAGCTGCTGCGGGGGTGCTGGAGCTGGGGTTTCAGAGCCCCGTGCCATCTTTGAGAGGCATCGAGAGGCAACCTCGCTGAGCCAGACACTCGCTAAAAGCATTTTTAGCAACCTCCAGGGTGCAGTCCAATCCCACTCACACCTAGGAGAGCGGAGGTCCAGGCCCATGACCACACAGGGTACGTGGCCAGCAGGGGCTGGGCCATGATGCGGGGTTCACACAAAGGGAAAGTCCAGCAGAGGGACCCCCACTCTTCATGGGTGTCGCCCTCCAAGGCCTTGTCAGAAACCCCTGGCTCCCTGCTGCCCCACCCCAGAAGAAGGCCAGCAGGGGGTGGCCATGCCCAAAGGGCTGTCCCAGGACCCTCAGACCAGCCAGTCCCTGCTCCGTGGGTGGTGGCTAGAGCGTCCACGGGTCTTATTCAGAAGAAAACTAAGATGTGGCATCCCCCCCTGCCCCTGACCCTCAGGAGGAGCCCAGAAATCCTCAGGCATCAGGAACAGCCACACTTCTCCTGGAATGGTGGGGAGCAGGGGAGCAGGATCCCTGGATCACCCCTTTCCTGTCCCCGGGCCTCCCTGCGATCAGCTGCCAGGGTGCTCGGGGCCAGCCTCCTCCAGCGCTGCGCAGGGCCTCAGCTACACCCGTCTCTGCTTGGTCCCGCCCCCACCACGCTGCCTGTCACCTCACTTTGCAGAGGAGGACATTTCAGAGATGAGTCAAGCAGCTCAAGGTCAAACAGAAAGAGACAGGGCTGCCACGCCCAGGGTCTCAGCCTCCAGCACATCCCCCTGCCTACCAGAAGGAGCCCAGATAGGAGGGACCGCAGACCCCCACGGGGTCCAGGCCCACCCCTGTGCAGGGCTGTCTCTGCCGCTGGGCTGCCTGGGGCATGATCATGGCGGGAACTCCCAGGATCCCCTCACTTAAAGCAGTTCCCAGAGCATGCACCAGCTCAGTGTGGTGCAGGGGCCAAGACCCCGCCCCACAGGCGTCTGCTCCCAGGCCTCCCGGCTGAAGGACAAATTCTCCCTCAGCAATGATGCAGGCCGCCCACCACACCCCCCAGGCATGCCAGCCCCCCACCCCCACACCCCCAGATATGCCAGCCCCGCACCCCCACACCCCCAGGCATGCCAGCCCCACACCCGACATCCTTGCCTTCAACAGCTCTCTTGAGGAGGTTTTGGGTGTTTTGGTGGGAGTCTGGGGAGAGATGTCACCTGGGGTGACGTCTGTCAGAAATGGCATAATCCAACGCCTCTCACCCCACCCAGAGCAGACACGATGGCTTCCCTCGCCCCCGTGCTAGCCCAGCCAACATTGTTCCTCATTGCCCCTCAGACTCCTAATCCAGTGCTCCCCCACAGAGCCAAGGCACCTTCATGCCGCCCTTTCCACAGGAGGCAGGTGAAGGACAGACACGCCAGCCTCCCGTGACAGCTCCACGCAACCTCGCCACCCACCACTGTGGGCAGCGCCCACCTGCAGCCAGAGATTAGCATACAAGGCCCCGCCACTGCCCAGGCCACCAGCAAGGGCCTAGAGCGGGTCAGCATGCTCATTTCCCAGAGGCTGCTCGGCCCTATCTCGATTTGGGGTCCGAGGGCTCAAGCTGGCTTCTCAGAAGCCCCGTCCCACACACCCAGAAACATATCACACACATCCCAGTTGTCAAGCTGGCAACGAGGGTCTGTCCAGCTAAGGGTCTGCCGCCTGCTACCTGGGAATCACTCTTTAATTAGCAAGCCATCTGATATCAGCCCCAGCTCCTGCGTGACAGAGAGCCAGAAGCTGCAGGGTCCCGGCAGTCCCGGTGCCATTCCTGTCTGTCCAGGCAAGCCTGTGGCAAGACAAGACAGCCGAAGCCCCAGTCAGTGTCCTCCCTGCTTGGAGAAGCGCTGTGGGCCGAGCAGGCCCCGAATCGCGGTCACCGCGCACCCAGGCTGTAGGCCCGCTCCCGCTGCACAAGGACCAGTCTCTTCCGTTCTGCACCTCTGGGCGTCGAGTGGGGGCGTCGAGTGGGGGCGCTGGTACATCGCTCCAGGATCCACACCAACGTGGGTGGAACACTTTGAACCCAGAAGTTCTCAGTCAATGTCAAAGTCTTTCCCTTACAGCGAGAGCAGAGCAGGCCCCATACATCAATGTCTGTGCAGAGATGGAGAGGCCCGACTCCCAGGGAGCCTGCTTGTTACGGGCAGCCGCTCATCAATTGCTCAGATGCCCATCCTGCACCAGCGGGACTCTGGACACAGGGCGGGAGCGAGCGCCCCGGTCTGTCCTGGGTGAGCCACGGTGTCCATGTGAGAAACCGCAGCAGACAGGACTGGAATGAACAGAATACGCCATGCCGCAGGCTGAGGGACAGCTCCACACCGAGGTCAAGGGACTGTGCCTAGCCCCAGGTCAAAGGACCACACCGTGCTCTTGACCAAGGGACCACATGGGAGTGAGGGGGGCAGGCACCTGGGGTTGAGGCGGCTTTGGCTTTGGGGGACACGAAGTGTTCAGCCAGCCGGATGGGGGAGGGGGAGGAGAGGAGGTGGAGGGAGGGGTGCCCCAGACAGGTGTCTCGTCCACACACGTCATGGCAGGAGGGCACGTGGGGAGCGCTCTGCTCAGGTGACATGAATGTTATGTTCAGGTCTCTTGTAACTCAAGCCGTTAGCAACGTACCAAAGCACCTTTACAGAAATCCCCTTGCTAAGTCCCCACCTCCCACTCCTGGGGTCCGTCCTGTGAGCGAGTGGGCCCTGGCAGCCCTGGTTGTCTCTGGAGGAAGATGGAGCCGGCTGGCAGGGTCAGAGTTTGTGGAAAGACACCGCCACAGCAGAGACAAGTCTGAAGCCACACGGTGCCCTCTCTTCCCACAACCGCAGGGCCTTGATTTGACTCAAAACAGCCCGAATGCGGGTGAATGTGTAACTTGGTGTGGCTGGGCCCCGGGCTCCAGTGACATCACCAGGACAAGGCCAGGCTCCCCTCGTCTCTGGCCTTCCTCCCAGGCTGTGCATGTCTTCCCGGAGGCAGAGAGGGCACCAGCAGGGTCAGGGGCCCTCATTGGACCCCGCTAGGTCACGTGGCCATGCCTGACCCAGCCAGTGGCCCTGGCCAGGTGCTCGAATATGCTTCTGTCCTCTTGCAAGGGGCATAGCCACTGTGAGGCCAGGGCTGGGAGCAGCTGGGAAGGCTCTGAGGAAAGTTCTGCATCCTCTTCTCTGCCACATGGGAAAGAGGAGCCAGAGAAGCAGAGAAGACCTCTCAGCCCTCAAGACATGGTGGAGCCCAGCCACACCCGGCAGAAGCAAGCGCCTAGGGTGGAAGGCTCCCTAAGAAGCAAACGCAAGGTGCCCCGGGTCCCCAACGCTGAGGCGTGAGCTCAGGGACGGGTGTGGCCCCGTGCCCTGGGCCAGGGGTGCGGTGCTCTAAGGACACGATGCCCCGCCACTGGCTTCATGGAGACTGTCTGGGACACACCCTTCACATTAAGGACTATGGAGGTATGAAAGAGCACTCAGCACTCAGCACCGCGCCTGGTACAGGGCACCAGGTGCAAAGGCGTGGCTGGACACAGGAGGCCCACCTAGAAAACAAGGGGCCGCCGGACACAGCGGGCACCTGGGGGTAAAGGGGACAGTTGGACGCAGGGGAGCCGCTGGACGCAGAGGGGACACCTGGACGCAGCGGCCTACTTGCCAACGATCCCAGCAGGCTCAAGCTGCAGAGGACTGAGGGACAGAGGAGACCGGGCCCGCGGGTGGCCGCTGCCAGCTCCGCCCCTACTGCTCCACGGACCACGTGGCTCAGCATCTTTTGAGGTTAGAGTTCATCGCAAGAGTCTTTCCAGGGATTGACTTGCACGGCTTTGAGAAGTCAGAGCGCCCGTGGATCTGTGTATGCACAGAGCGTAAGAGAGAGGATCAAACCGCCAGGGCCGCCTCGGGTGGCGGGCGCTCGCGTGCCAGTGGAGAAGACCATGCTCTGCGTGGCAGCGTGGGCCGTGGCCCCGCGGAAGTCCGTTCCCTCCTCTCGCTGGCACCCAGCAGGTGCACACAGCCACGCACCGCCGCTGGGTGGGGAGGAATCGTGAAGCCACAGAGCGGGGCAGGAGCCCTCTGAGTGAGAGGAAGGCAGGCACATTGTGGGCGTGGCCCTGGCAGAGGAGGCTGCTCTCCTGGACACAGGCTCGGCCCTCGCCGGGGCCGAGGACGTGGAGCAGTGTGACCTCACCTCGTGACACAGAATCCCCGGGCCCAGGGGTCGTGACTCTCTGCGAATGCCACAACGACGAGGGTCAATCACACCCGTGGGCCACTCCCTGCAGTCCTCGGTTTCCCCTTCTGTAGTGTGACAGGAGGGTCCCGTCCTGTTCCAGGAGAGCCGCCCATAGCCCTGGGCTCCAAACATTTCTGTTGCTCTCTCCACAACCCTGAAGGGCACACCCCTGCATACACAGGTGTGTTTTCTCGCAAATCCCAGAGCACACCAGCTCCTATCACAAGGCCCCTGTGCACAAAGGAGGGTTTATTATACCGACGGTGCGTGTGTTCCACGTTCCGAATTGTTTTCCAATTATTTCCTGTGGCTTTGTTCTTTTCTCAGAGTCCATGCGATCAGTGATGCTGCAGTTGGAGGTTTGTGGACAGAGCTCTCAGGTCAGGGCAGAGGAGCACTGCTCTGTGGCTTCCCCGGCCTGGGCTGCATCCTCTCCAGCTGTGGTTCTTCCAAGGTGTAGCAGTCAGCATAAGCTAGGCGATGCTGCAGTAACAAAGAGGGAAGAAGGGAGAGCACAGCAGGCTGTATGCCGGGGAGAAAGTCAAAGGAAGTCTCTCCTTTAGCAGTTCTGCTGAGCAGCAGGAAGAACGCTTTGCAGGCTTCTGTGCATTTTGCTGAGTTATGTGAAATACAGGTAAGAACACAAGAATAAGTCCACACAACGGGGCCTGCACAAAGCTCACAAGGTGCCTTCTACTGAAAGGTAGGTGGGGACAGGCTGCTGCTGCCAATCCCTCTGCACGGTGGGTCTCCTCGTGGGCACAGTAGGGCCCCCAGTGCACAACCATCAACAGAGAAAGCAAGGCAGGCCCTGCCACCTGCATGGCTGAGATGTCTCAACCCAATCACACGGGAGTCCAGGAGTCAGGGACACTGCCAACATCTTGACGTGTCGCTGTGTGTCCTCCTCAGCCAACCGCAAGAGGACTTAGAGCCTGTCTTGAGACAAAACAGCTCTCACCCATGGAGGGTAAGGCAGCCCCTGAGCCTGCCACCCAGAGGCACACCCAGCCTGGACAGCACCCGATCCTGAGGGAGGCAGCCCCTCCTCGTCCTCCCGGAGCCGCAGCCAGACTCCAGCATCAGCGGGGCCCTGATTAAAAACATTTATTTCCAAGTACTTGAAGAACCTCTTACAGCTCAGGGCAGGATGATAACAGAAGAAACGAATTCACAAAGCAATATTTGACCTGCTGTGAATCAAACAAGTCTGGCAATTTATAAAGTTATCAATCATTCACATGCAGGATTGACTACAAAGAAGGAAGACGGCAGCCAGTCTTGCTAGTATGTTTTTGACCATGAGGATTGTTTCTGTAAAACTGGGGGCTCCTGATTCTTGTCCTCCTCTGAAGCCCCTGCCTGCAGGACACTGAGGCCTGTGTAGTGCAGGACGGGAACATCGCTGCCCACCCCCCCCCAGCTGCATTGCTTCTCCCTGATAATCCCACGCCCCTGAACTCTGGCAGGTTCACTTCCCAGGAAACACTTTGTTCTTCCAGGAGGAGCCCGGGTGGGGACCAGTATGTTTCTCCCCTTTCCCCTCCCTTGTCTCCTCCTATCTCACAAGTGCCTCCGGCTCCAGGACTTCCAGAGCTATGCTGCACTTGGCCCTCCGCCTCTCGCCCCTGCTGGACAGACGGAATCTCATGTTCTAAGCAGCGGGGCCTGGCAGCCTGGGTTTATTCTGCAGCTGAGCTGCACGCAGTTCTAGGAAGGAAAAAGAGATGGTGGAGGTTGAGGGATGGGAGAGGCAGTCAGGAGAAATTCCTGGAATTTAGGAACTGGACCAGGTGCAGGCCAGTCCCAAGCTCCAATGGATGGAAATGACCTTTCAGGCTCAAACCACCAATTCAGAAACTTGACTCTTGAAGTTCAAGTCTGACGTCACCACTGCTATTACTACCCAGGACCAAGAGGTTGGAGACCCAAGGCACAGAGGTCCCCACTGCGTGCCCTGGTAGGTGTGGAGAGAGAAACACTGCCAGGCCCCTGGCAGCTCCGCAAGCTCCAAGGAGCGATGGGGGAGCCCAGTGGACACGGCCCCAGCCCTGAGTGGGCCCCTCCCAGTGCTGGCCATGCTGCCAAGGGAGCCGGCTTGGGGAAGGTCAGCGATGCCCACTGGCCTGTGAGCACCGGAGCACTCCAGGTGGGAAGCGACCCCACGTCCATTGCTGACGCAGAGGAGCATCCTAGGCACCTCGTGGCCTTTAATGTGGCCTCCCTGGGCCCACCCTCCCTGAGCCTCACGGTCCACCTCAAGGGCCATGAATGGGTGTCCACTGCCCCTCGGACTCCCACGCAGATGTCCAAGCACCAGCACTCAGCTCATTCACACCAACCACCCACTCTTAACCCGGCCTGGGGTGTGCAACACTTCCCCGTGCCTTTGGACCACACTGCCCGGGACTTGGTGTTAAACACCCTTACTGGCTCCGCTCTCCTGTGGCCAGAGCCGTCTGTGCTGGGCGGGCTCTCTGCGCAGGCTCTCTGCGCACTCTTACCACCAGCCAGCTCAGGTGCCGCAGGTCCAGCCCGTTTATGCTCTGACGTCAGCTCCTGAGTCCACACAGCGAGTTGCTCCTCTGCGCCTTCAGTCTGTCTTCCGCTGAAGACATCCATGGCCCTCCTGGACAGCTGCGCCCAGAGGTGCTGGCGGTGAGGCAGGGCTTGTGCACAGGCACCACAGTCCTAGGGGGGCTGAATGAATGACTGTTCAACCAGGCCAACCTGAATCCTTCTGGGTAGATCCAACCTAAAGATAAGGAAACAAAGGGCCGAGCGGTGGGGATCTCGGGGCCACACAGTAGGAGGTGTGGCCGCTGGAGAGGCTCTGCGTAGCACGTCCCGGAGCAGCGCGTCCCAGAGCAGTGGCAGGCTGCGGTCCCACCCTTCCATCAAGTCCTGGAGCACAGCCAGAAATCTTCCCTTCCGTCTTCACAAACGCCAGGGCCAAGCCCTAAAGCCCGAACTCAACTCTGCATCCTGCCAAGGAAGGAAAGGAGAGCCCACGGGGTGAGGCTGCTTCTGACAGCAGAAATCTTGGGCTGAGGCCAGGTGTGATGGCGCACGCTTGTAATCCCCGCGCTTGGGAGGCAGAGACAGGAGGATCGCGCAGGTTCGAAACCAGCCGCGCACGCTGGCTTAGGAGACCCTGTTTCCAAATAAAAATGTAAAAATAGGTCTGGGAGTGTAGCCCGGAAGTAGAAGGGCTTCCAGGAACCCCAGTACCACAAAAATAAATAAATAAATAAATAAATAAATAAATAAATCTTGGGCTGAGCCCCAGGGTCCAGCTACCATGAGCTGGCCAGTCCAACAGACGGCCCATCCCTAGAAATGACCCTGGCCTCCTCAGACCCCATTGGTACCTGGCACACCTAGCTTGGCAGCTCCTGAGCAAGGCTTTCTTAACACTGACCAATAGTGGCCCAGAAAAGTACGTGGGGGGCTCTGCCACTCCCTGGCTTCAGGACCTTGGCACGTTCCTTCACCTTGACCACAAAGGCTGGAACAGCACCCCTTACCCACCCAGCTGTTGTGTAAAGCGCTCAGTGAAGAGTCAGTAATGCTGCCCTATTGTAGAAGGATCCGCAGGGGCAGGGCAGCAGGCCTGTCCACACCTACACACCCAGCACACATGTGAACACAACTGGGCATACATGCGCACCACATACACTCATACTCAGACATGTATACCCATGTGCAGTGCACAAACATATAGGCTTGTGCCCACAGGCACGTATACACCTGTGTATATTTATGTGCACATCGCACACGTAGGACCACGTGTGTGCCCTGTGTGCACTGAATGCATGTGTACACACATACGTGTGCCCAAATACTTCATGCACCTGCGTGTACGCTGTACTTCTGTGCCAGGCCTTCAGAGTGAGGCCAGACTCTGCCTCCCTGCATCTGTGCCCATGACATCAGGGGCACAGCTGGGGACAGGCTGGCTCATGGGCATCGTTCACTTGATGTCTCTGCACAGGCCTCTCAGCCTCCGTCCCTCTCCCCTACAGCCAGCTCAGCTTTCCCTGGACCCCGACATCTCCATCACCCGCCACTGTCACCCCACCATGGCCTCTTCCCTCCCCACCACGCTGATCCATGGGCTCTGGGGCTCTGGGGAGCCGCAGTGGAACCTCCGTACAGATCCCGGGAGCCAACCCACAAAGGCAGCTTAGAATTGCCAATGCTGCCCCATCAAAGAGTCAGACCCTGAGAGCCAGTTTCCAGGGGAGGGACAGTGGCCCAGAGCCTGAGTCCAGTGCAGTCCAGGGACGGGAGGGGAGGACAGGCCCAGGGGATGCACGGGTCTCCACACCAGTGACAGCCTGAGCACACCCCACCACCAAGGCCTCCAGCCCCTGGCCAGCTTCCCAGCCCCTCCCGGACTGGAGAGTCAGAGCCCACCCATGGAGGGAAGACGAGGAGGCCACCAAATACGGAGCGCGGTCAGGACCTGGGGACTCTGGAAACGTCACAAAAGCTCTCCTATGTTTAAATATTATAATTGTCCTGAAGTAATTGTTCATGTAAGTTCCTGAGTGAACTAGACACTAAGGCCGGCCCTTGCCCCAGAGCCTGCCCCGCACACGGCACGCTGGCCACCGCTCCTGGAGAGCCAGGAACTTCTCTGAGTCCCCCTCTCAGAGCCCCACCCGGCCCCTGGCCTCCCACCCCGGAACCCTCCTACAGTCCTGCTTTGAATCGCCTCCCCGGCCCTCAGCTAGAAGAGAAGGCGCAGAGAGAGGAGGAGCGAGCCAGCGTGAGGTTCTATATAAAAACAAGAAGAGTCGACATAATTTGCAAACGCAGAACAACAAACTTCTCCTTGGCATCTGCTCAAAACCCGCGTCCCAGCTGACGGGTAATTACCCTCGTCAGTCACTGCTTAGAGCTGCAGGGACAAGGCGCAAGGACGGCCAGTGTGCCCTGGGGGTGGGGCGGCTCTGAGGCTGCGGCTTCACGGGGCAGAGGGTGGAGGGTGCAGGCTCAGACAGTTTCTGGCACCTAGGAACAGCAGAAGTCAGAAAGGGGCTGTCCCATAAGGCCAGGGGACAGGAGGGAGAGGCACCCCATCACTGTCACTGGCAGAGCCTCACCCCACAACCCCCAGGACCATAACCCTCACTCCAGCAGAGGGACGTGGGGTGACCAGGCATTGGGTCCCTCTGTCTGACCAACCTGAGTCTCCCCTCGCCAGGCATGGCCAGGTACTGACTCCTTGTGGCTGCCCCTCCTGAGGGATACTGTCCAAGGGGGAGAGCTGTGGGTACAGTGCCCGGCCCAGGCCCAAGCACTAAGGGCAACTGTTCCTTCCGAGCCTAGGGGAGCAGCAGGCTGCTCGCGGGGCTGTCCTGTCCTGGGTGGCAGGTGACTGCGTCCTCCACACCCCCACACACCACACAGACCACCCCTGCTCTCAGGTGGGCCCCAAGGCTGGACTACCCCCTCCAGCCCCTTCCCTCTCCTCCCACAGGGCGGGTGTTCTGTGTGCCGGAGCCCCTCCGCCTGGGAAGCGGCCGCTTCCCTCCACTGCTCATAGCAGACCCCGTGGGTGCCACCTTGCCCTCCCTCACAGGCCTGTGGCCCTGCTGCAGCCCACCCTGGGCATTTGTACCTGCGACCCCAACTTTCCACCTCTTCACCACCAACCTCCACCCTGGTTTAGGTCCGTGCTCTTCTGCCTTTAAGACGTCCAGCTCGGGGTAACAGCTCAGCCTCCCTGCTTCACTGTTCCAGGTGGGGAAACATCTCACCCTTCCAAAAACATGTCAAACACTAGCATCTCTGCCTGTTCAGAGAACATCCTTAATAATGCCACTGGCTGGTGTTGTCATTCCTGGACTTCCCTGTTCTGAGGGTCCCTGAAGCTGGGGCTCAGCAGCAGGGGCCAGCAGCATGTGGTGTGGAAAAAACCACTCAACCCTGCCCAGTTAGCTCTCCACAGCTGGCCACCCAGCTTTAGCTGCTGAACACGGGACCAGCCTGGGGTCCCCAGGCGTCCAGGAGGTAAATTCTCCATAGCACCTATGAGTTCATCATTTTCCTATCACTGGAACATAATGTTTCGGATAACCCCTTTATAAAGACAGAGCTTGTGAAGGTTTCGTCCATGACCAATGGGCCTGCTGCTTTGAGGCCTGTGGTGGTAGCACGTCATGGCAGAGTGACACTACTCTCCTCGTGGCCAAAAAGCAAAACAGAGCAGTGATCCCCTTCAAGGACACACCCTGGTGATACAGCCCTTCTACCACCTTCCAGTAGCAGCACCCTCGGGACCAAGCCTTCAGCACATGGGCACTTGGGTACATTCAAGATCTAGACCATAGCAACCCTGAAGGAAATCCCTGGGAGCCCGTCCATGGCCCTGGGCGGACGGTGGTCCCTGGCAGGATCTCTACAGCCTGCGAGCCAGCCCTTCCACATGCAAGCCACTTTGCAACAACAAAGGCTGGGACCAGGCCCTGCAGGCATCTCCGGGCGCACAGAGCCACGGCCAGGCAGCTGAAAGCATGAAGTGGTCCTCAGCTCTGCCTTCTGTACAGCTACGGCCTGTCAGCTCTCAAGGTCCAGGCTCTCCTAGCCCAAGGGCTTGCAAACAGCAGAAATTTCTTTCTTATGGTCCGGAGGCTGAAGTCCAAGATCCCGGCACCAGCTGAGAGGTGTCTTCAGAGACCACTTCCTGGCTCCCAGGGGGTGCCTCTCCCCGTGTCCCCGTGAGGGGAAGGGATCTCTCTGGGGCTGCTTCTTGGAAGGGCACTCATTCCCTCAGGGCTCCACCCTCAGCCCCCCAGACACCATCATGTTGTGGGGCACACACATTCGGTCCCCAGCCCAGGTCCGTGAGGGACACGGCAGAGTGCAGGAGCAGTGGACCTCCACCCTGAGCACAGCCCCTGTCCTGCCATCCCTCAGGACAGCCAGCAACACCAGGACACGGAGTGCCTTGGACTGATAGAAGCCCAGGCCCAGAGAGCCTAGGACCCCCCAAATACACACACACACACACACACACACACACGCACGCACGCACACATGCATGCACGCACAGCGTGGCCAGCTAGTGGGCAGGTCCTGAGCACAGCTTTGGCCTTTCTCCTTGCCAGGTGGTCATCCCCAAAGCCCGGGAACTTCACCAAGATTTCCTAAATGTCACAGGGGCCATTCTAGCAGATTCTCCCGATGGGAGAGAGGGGTGGAAGCTGGCTGCACCCAGGGTGAGCGGGGCAGAGGGACCGCAGCTATGGGAGGCAGAGTGGCCACGCGGGTTCCACAGGCACCCCGCCATTTTGAACAG
The DNA here is from genome assembly GCF_963383645.1 of Muscardinus avellanarius. Lineage (NCBI taxonomy): Eukaryota > Metazoa > Chordata > Mammalia > Rodentia > Gliridae > Muscardinus > Muscardinus avellanarius. Next base: position 2,624,288 of record NC_137789.1, read on the forward strand.
CGGCACCCCATCCCCCACCCCTACATCCAGAGATGAAGAAGAGAGAAATTAGCCAGCGCCATCTTCCCAGGACCTCTTTTAGCCCAAGAGCCTCGGCGGGGGGTGGCAGACAGAGCGGGCGCAGAAGCGGGAGCTGGCCGGGGAGCGGCTCCCGAGTGGCTTGTTTTTAAGGTGAGTTTATGAAGAGCCACATCAATTTCCACTTAAATCCAGAGCCTGGGATACCTTCGCCTAGGATTCTATTTTAGAATGTCAAAAGCACTATTTCAGCACAGAAATCAATAAGATGCACCCAAAAGAAATGGAAAGGAACGTCCTGAGCAAAAATCTCCTCGCTCTGACTAAATGATATTTTTTGACAACATCAATAGCTGTAGCTTTTAACTTAACTCTGGGGTCTACATTTGGTCTATAGAGATATTATTATGGTACAGCATCCCCCTTAAATGTGTTTTTCCAATCACGAGGGGCAAACCCAAGCTGGGCAGGATGGGGCTGCTGCCACCTGCACCACCCAGAGGCTCCACTGAGATTGGTCCTTACCCAGTTGTGGCCCTGAAGCCAATAACCTGCCGGCAGGGGGTGGATAAGCATAGAAATCATCCAGAAAACTAGCAGGGTGCTGAGGAAGAAGGCCAAGGCTTCAACCCCCAGGAAAGGTGGTCAGCGGGGCTGGGGGACCGGGTGGCCACGACAGCCGGCGCTGGTCGGCCAGCCTCACTCAGCCGCTGCTGAGAAACTCAACAGCAGGTCAGAAGCGCTCAGACCCATGGCCTAAGATGTCCACGGAGAGGCACCGGGTGACAACGGGGCAGAGCGCTCAGGGTTTATGAGGCTGGCACCCCCGCGGCCCACTGCCTGGGACATGCCTCTGCAGCCTGTTTTAAAGATGACGCTGCATGACGGGCTGCAGAGGAAGGAGCAGAGCAGGATTTGCAAGCCCAGGGTGCCCCAGGCAGCCCAGCTCCTGCTCCCCGCCAGGACACCCCAGGGCCCTCACCCTCAGCAGCGCAGAGTCCTGTCAACAGCCGGCCTTTGCTGACCTCCAAAACCTGCCCTGACGCTGCCACCCCTCCCAGGTCCTAGCTCCCCTGGCCACCTGGCACAGGCACCTGCCCTACTCATGCCTGTGCTGCCCAACCTCCCTGCGAGAGTAACTCAGTGAGGGCAGGATTGGCCATGTCCCTCAGACCACACCTGTCACGGTCCCCACGATCAGGATCACCAGAGCCCCAGGAGCTTGGCTCAAAGACAGCTGCTTGTCCCAGGCCCCAGTCGCTCCCTGGGACCAGCTGCCCAGACCTCCTTCACCAGCCTGCTCACACACCCCAAGAGCTCACAGCCAGGCCCCGGCGCCCCACCCTGGTCCTCCTCCTGACCCTCGCCCTCCCACCTGTCTGAGCATGGTGATACTGTCTTCACCCTGCCACGGCACTTGCCATGGTTAGAGCTGGCACAGCAAGGTCCAAGCAGCTGCCTGCCCCTTCCAAGCCCTGGAGACCCGGCTGCTGGAAAACCCCGCCATGGGCCTGCTGGAGGCCCCACAGGACTATCACCCCCACAGGGTGCTGTGAGCCCTCCCCACCAATGTCCCCCTGCACGCACAGCAGCGAGGCCCCAGCCCTCTCTGCATCTTCTTCCCAGGGTCCTAGACAAGGATGAACTTTCTGTAGCATGGGGCGGCCAAGATATCAGCAGCAATGGCAGCCCTCAGCCCGCCCCTAGCATGGCCATGGCCTCAGCATCTTGGGACCAAAACAAGGTCCAAAATGGGAAAAGAGAAAAGGGAAATAAGATGCAGGTGGCACGGGCCCCTCGCCACCCCCCCAACCCGCCGCAGTGAGACCTTGGCGCGCTCCCCTCGCTGAGGCTCGCTGCGGGTACCCGGGAGCCAGCGCCTCTCCTGCTGCCTCTGCCCTCACTCACAAAGTCCCAGCCCCACGCTGTCCTTCCAATCCTCCAACTGTCCCACGGAGCCTCAGCCAATGGCCCCTTCCCTGCCCAACCCAGGGTCTGTGCTTAGACTCGGGACGCAGGCTCGCCATGACACAGACCCTACCCTTCGCCACTCACCACCACTGAAAGGAACAAGGTGTGGCCTGAGCTGTCCCTCGAGGAGGGTGAGCGGTGCCCAAATCATGCCCAAGCTCAGCCCTAGAAGCTGGGAGCCCTGGTCTGGCAAGGGGGTCTTCACAGGCGTCATTACTCTCAGGACCCCAAGCTCATCCGGGGTTATCTGAGGACCCTAACACAACACCTGCTCTTATCCACAGAGAGAAACTGAGGCAGGTTTGAGACACGGGGACCTCCAGAACCTGCCCCGACACTGCCGCCCCTCCCTGGTCCTGGCTCCCCGGGCGGCGCAGGCATTTGAAGGCAGCGAGGACCGCAGAGAACAACCACAAACCCCAGGGCGCCTGGAGCCACGGAGCTGGGAGGGGAGGGGAGGACCGCGTGGTGTGGCCCCACGGCACCACGGTCTCAGATTCCAGCCTCCAGGGCCATGAGAGAGTAAGCCTCGTTACGGCAGCCCCCGGGAGCTGCTCGGACACCTTCCAGGTGGTACAGAAGCGGCTCCTTGAGTGGACCCATGCGTGAACCGGAGCCTTTGGCTTGCACCTCTGGGTGTCGACCTGGGTGTCGTAAGGGACACAGCCCGTGTTATGGGAAAACAACATGCCAAAGGTGCCACCTCTGCCCAGAAGCCTCCCTGGATGTCCTCTGAGCCCCAGAGTGCACCTCGCTTCACCCCCACCCCACTGTCCCTTCCCATCTAACAACAGAGTTGTCCAGAATCTACCAGCTTGTTCTCAGCACTGGATTCCGCTAACATGGGAGGAAATGGGCCACAGGCAGATAGCATCACGAGGTGAAATGCACTGTCGATAGCAATGAAAGCTGCAATGGTCAAGAACCACAAAGCCCAACAAGCCGCCCAGAGCCACACACGGGGCCAGGCTGCCCACTACCCTGTGCTGCGTGTGATAGGTCGGGTCCCTCCCTCTCCCCTCATGGGACAGGAAGCAGAACCCCGGAAGCCAGAAGCAGAGAGGTCAGAAGACTCTAGAGGTCACGAGGCTCCAGAGGTCAGACTCTAGAAGTCACGAGACTCCAGATATCACGGGACAGACACCTGATACCATGAGACTCCAGATGCCGTGAGAGAATTGGCATTCCCATGCCACCAGTCCCGCCCCAAGACCCCAACTATGTAAATACCCTCAATTCCTCTCTGCAGCGTGACTCTGCTGACCGTGACTCTGCTGCCCAATCATCGGTCCCTTTCCCCAGTCAACAGACCTCGCCCAAAGGTGCCAGTTTAATTAAAGAGGCTTGGTCACACACAAAAACTTGCCTGGCTTTTGCCTCCTTTGCACCCCCAACTCAATTTCAACGTTACGTCGTGCAGGTGCATCCAAGACCAGCACCAGCCTCCACCGCTGGCCAAGGCAGGACAGGCGCCTCTCCCTTGTCCCCAGCCAACCTCTGCTCTCCTTCCCACCTCTGCTCAACCCCAGCAATGTCCTCCGGCCAGTCCAGGCTTGCTGAGCCCTGGGCTCCGCCAGCAGCCCGCCCCACCAGCCACATCTGTCACCAGCCCCCGAGTAGCAGCACCGTGCCCTGCTCCGCCAGGTGCGCCATCCCATTGTGCCCACACCTGTTTACTTGATATTAATGCCCATCCCTGGCAGCAACACCCTCACCCCATCCACCCGTTGGCAGGGAATTGCCTGCCGGCTGAGAACAAGATAACATACAGTGGCCTCACTTGCTGTGACCTTTCTTTTTTCTCTGAAAACCACTTTCTTAAGGAAAAGCTCAGCCGTCATAAATCACTATCGCTCAGGAGCGTGGGGGCCAGAGCTGGAGGCCCGGGTGCATTTATCACAGCTTTGGGGACTTTGACAACCGCTCACTCTCAAGTTTACAAACCGTAACCCCTTCGCCCAGGAAACCGTCCATCCTTTAGCAAAAAATTTCTGCCACCAGGATCTGCTCTCCTTCCACCTCTGGGTAATGTTTAAAATTTCAAAGCACCAGAAACCACCTCCTCCAGGGAGCCCTCCAGGCCTCCCGCCTCAGGCAGACTGTGCTTGAGAGATTAGCAGATGCTGCCCACAGGCAGGGCAAGGCCACCTGCGGGTGAGGTGGACTCTGCAGGCTTGGAGCCGGAGCTCAAAGGCTTCCTTCCACCCTGGTCAGCACCCAAGGGCTGTGAATTGAGTCCAGCCCACTGTCTGTGTTATGGACACAACTGATTGACACAGTCCCACTCTTTATCCGTGTGTTGACTGACTGTTGGACATAAGGCAGAGCTAAGGGGCTTCCACACTAACCGTGTGACCCAAAAAACCAAAAATGCTTACAAGAAAGTCTTTGCAGGAAGGTCTCACTTCCCCACCTCTGACCTGGACTCAACCCCATGGCTGCTCTCTCCAGTAGCTGATGCCCAATGAGAACGGCGATGGCTGGACCCCCTCCGAGGGCCACACAGCAGCTGGCCCCACTGGAGGAAGCGGGAATGCAGGCCTAGCTCACTCCCAAGAAGGCCTCCTGGAGGGTGTGTGCACACTGAGCTCCAAGGCGGACTGTCCAGGGAGAAGGCAGCCAGGCAGGACATCCAGCGGAGGGGCAGCGACCATCCACACCCTGGTCAGCACCCACAAGGCCCCTGGCTACGCGGCTGCTGGGGAGGAGTCAGAGAAGCTCTGGAAAACAAGCTCCAGGGGCCCGGGCTCAGAGGGAGGACCCTGCCACACAGCCAGCGGGGTGGCCCTGGAGCCGGGGGGACCCCAGAAAGAGCTGCAGCCTGGCCCAGGGCTAGGGAGAAGCCCCCACCCCACCTCCCCACCCCTCTCTACTGCCCACGCCTCCGAGGTGTGACAGCTCCCTGTCCTAAGACTCCGGCCCTCTGCTGGAGAACAGAGATGGCCAGACACCCACGGTCAGCAAGAACTCCATAGACAGGGAAGACGACGACGCAGGCCCAGAGAGCAGGAGGGAGGCTCTGCGGCTCCCGGGAGCCCTGCCTGGGGACTGCCCTGCCATGGAAGGTTCCAGAACAAGAAGCCTGTTCTGAGTGTGGAGTAGCCATGAAAGGCAAGCCCTGTCCTGGAGCCCTCATGTGGGATGCAGCGTCCATGGCACATAGATGGGCGGCTACTGGGCTGGGCAGGGGAAGACCTGGGGAGCAGTGCTAGAACCCCACCCCATCCTCCCAGCGTCTCTCTTCCCCAAGCCTCTGAAGCCTGTGCCACACCCACGTGGCGACACAAGAAGACTGCTTCCTGCTTCCTGTCTGGGCGTGAGGGGTCTAGGAGGCTCCTTCGCCCTCCCCTGGCCAGCTGCACGCTCTGCCTGCGAGGACACCAGGGGCGCCACCCATCCAGTGAGTGCCTGCCCTGTGCCTGCTCTAGCGAGCGCCCTCTACAGCCTCTGTCCCTTGGTGAGCAGGGGCCCCGCAAAGCTGACCAGTGTCACCCACAGCTCTGAGGACAGCGTGGAGTTGTCTATATGTCAGAGCCTGTCCTGCCTAGCAAGGACAGCCCCCGGGGCTGCAGGGGAGGAGGGGAGGGGGAGGAGGGGGAGGCAGAGGAGGGGGAGGAGGGGGAGGTAGAGGAGGGGGAGGAGGGGGAGGCAGAGGAGGGGGAGGAGGAGGAGGAGGAGGAGGAGGAGGAGGAGAAGAAGGCACAGCTGGAACTTGGTCCTCTGGAGCAGCAGGTGCTTGAAGGTGCCTTCAGAACAATACCAGAGAGGCTTAGGTTTGTTCAGAGTATGAAGAGAAGCCACTGTGGTGTCCAGTTTTGGGGGCCTGGGTTTGGGAGGTCATGGTCAGCCTCAGGGGTTAAACAGACAAAAGAGGCCAGTGCATGAGGTGGAGCAGGCAGGGGGGTGCTCTGGTCCAGGCTCTGCTGGGGCCCTGAGAGGAAGGGCCTTCCAAGCAGGGGAAGGCACAGCTGGGGCAGCCTCGTCCTGAACCTAAGGCCCCTCTCTTCTGCTCTCAAGGACTCTTGGGGAGCTATTGCTGCCAGAGGTCTGCCAGAACAGGAGGCCCCGGGCACCCTGCAATCAATCACTTCCTCCCTGACCCCCACGCAACTCTCGGACACTCCGGCTGCTTCTGCCAGGCCAGAGGATGCTAACACCGACCATCTTGACGCTCTGAGTGGGGCCCAGGTAAGAAAATGCAAGGGACATCTTCAGCAGAACTACCTTGGGGTCTAGGACAATTGTGGGCACTTTGCCTGGATCTGTCTGTCGGAATTTTCTTAAATGCCTGGAGTTAGACCTTTATAAAATCTGCATGTATATTCATGCAAATAATATGCAGATCACACCACCCCAAGATCAGCTTCAGGAATGAAGCTGCCTGTCTGTCCCTAGAGGGTCAGGTCCACCTGCGCAACCACGTGGCTGTCAGGCCAGGAGAGGCCACGGTATCTGCCTGCACGTGCTTGCAGACAGGGAAAATCAGGCCAGAGGGAGGGATGAACCTCCCCACAATCTCCTAGCATGTCCAGGCAGGGCAGGTAGGAAGCCCGGCCAGGGCACCTTCCCCAGGGGCCTCCTGCTCAGAGAGCAGGAGGCTCAGCCTGGCAGGGGCCCAGCAAACAGGACTGGCATTCCGCGCAGGGGCGGGCACTGTGCAGGAGTTGCCCAGACGCCTCCGATGAGAAACAGTAATATTTGCTCTTAAATATGCGTCCCGGGGGACACAGCCAGCAATCCCTCCCAAATCAAAGCCCGCACCAAAAATAAAGCACCTGCCAGCCCTGCGTAGATTAAATGTCACCACAAAGAGGCAGAGGAATGATGTGCCTGCCCCCTGGGGCCTGGGCAAGAGCGAGCCGACACCAACTGGGAGCCCCCTGCTCAGGTGACCGCCGAAGCCCCCGCCCTGGGCCTGGGCCTCTGCCCACAGCCAGGCAGCTCCCGGGCTCAGCCCTTGCTCAGGTGAGGAAGCAGAGGTGTGGGGAGCTCACACCTCAAGTGTGCATGCGCAGGGACCAGACTGCAACCAGGTCTCTGGCCTCCAGGTCTCTTGGAGGATGTGCAGGGGCCATAGAACTGCCTCTCTGAAGTTCTGGGACTACAGGAGGCCTGGTGCTAGGGTCAGGGCCACAGCCCTCCTCTCTGGAGCCTGAAGGCCCCATAATCCACACGTGCCGGGCCTCAGGATGGAGTCCCGGGAGGACACTCTGCTGCCAGCTGCCCTGATGGGGCCCGCAGGCCAAGGGCAGGGCTCACCCTGGCTCTACTGCTTGCGAATCCACCAGGAATCTGTGCTCATCTTCCTGGGAGGTAAGCTGTGCCTACTGCACTCGGCAGCCTTGAGGGCTATAGGTCTGGAACCTCAACCCTAGAAAGAGCCGCCCAGATGAACCTGTGTGACATGCGTGGGTCGGTGTACAAGATAGCTTTGCAGCTGCCGGCACAGTGGCCATTAGCTTTCCTACAAGCCCCCTAGAAAGAGGGTCTCCAGCCCCACTCAAGTGGCTCACTCAGGGCTGGGGCCAGGGCCTCAGACCCACCAGGAGCCTCTCGAGGGCTGCTTGAATTTCCTCCCAACACGGCAGCCAGGTCCCAAGAGCAAGTGTCCCTGGAGAGCCAGGCAGACGCTGTACCCGCTTTATGACCTGGATTTAAAGTCACCTAGAATGATGTCTACCCTAGTTACCAGGCCACCAGAACACAGGATGGGGACCTAGATCTCGTCTTCACCTGTGGGAGGACTGTCGGAGTCACATGGGGAGGGAGATTGTCCCAGCCATCTTGGGACCACAGGAAAGCTCATGGGAGCTCGCTGTCCTGTCATTCCCCGATGGATCAGAAGCGATCTTCACAATCTGACCCAGCTGGCTGGTCAGCCAGGACCCCACCACGAGGAAAGAGGTCAGATGTGGGGAGTGCAGAGCTGGCGGGTGTCAGGAAGATGCACCAGCTGGAAACCAAGAGAGGCCTCCTCATCACGGGCACACCTGCGTCACCCCGGGCTGGAGATGGCAGGGTCAGAGGCCCCTCTCTGCAGACCCACAGAGGCCAGCAGAGGCTGGCTCCTAAGAGCACTGGCTCAGATGGAGGGCACCGTGGCCTTCATATGGGAGGTCCCCCAGGATTGCCCCAGCGAGCAGGGCTGGGGAGGAGTGTGGCACAGGTGAGCTCTTCCACTACTGGGCAAAGAACCAACACACAGGCTCTGCCTCCACCAAGACCCTGGCCATTTGGTGTTCAGGAAGAAAGAGATGCCCCTGACAGGCAGTGTGCACCCAGAGGACTCCCAGCTAAGTGGACATGGGCCAGGACTGCACTCAGTACCTGACCCAGCCTGCCCTGACCCACAGAGCGGCATGGCGCCTCGGACCCCACCCACCACCGTGGAACGTGTATAGACTGCACTCTTAGTGCAAGGCCAACCCTAGCATTAGAGGGAGCACCTTAAGGAGGACCAGCCCCTTACACTGACCCATGCCTTCTCCAGCTAGCTCCAGCTCCAGGGCCACCAGGCCACGCCCAGCCACCTCCCTCCCCGCTCCCTTCCCCCTCCACAGGCCCTCACTCCTTCCCGAGTTCTGAAGACATGGTGAGCTTGGAGGGCAGGAGTGCTCACAGCCCAGGGGGCAGGGCACCCAGGGCTCAGCCTCATTCATGAGGCTCCCCAGAATCCCCCAGCCCAGGGCCGCTCCTTCCTGGCCGGCCCCAGCCCCCAGCCCCAGCGTGGAATGGTGGAGTGGGGCTGCCTCCTGCGCAGCCTGCGCTCACCCACCCGGCCAGACGCAGGAAATGAGTTTCTCTTCCAGTGCTTCCAAGGAGGCCCGTGACCCTCAAAATGTGCTTGAAATAATGATTAACAGATCTGAGCCTGTCATTTTCTCTCTCCACGCACCAGTGGCTCTTAGCAACCGTTGCCTGATTGCACAGCCCTCACAGCCATGACACTTCTGGGCTCCTCCTTGCCAAGACACACAGCGCAGCGGCCTCAGCTTCCCTCCCTCCTCCCCAGTGGTCACCTGCTCCCCCCGCCCCGGGCCCTGCTCACTTAGCAGGAGCTGCTCAGCACGGCACCTGCCCCGGCAGACAGCATCAATCTCTTAAGGTCCAGTTCCTGGGGGCACACCTGGTAACCAGTGGCTGAAGCCAGGTTCCCTGGGACAGGGGTTTCTGCCCCCTGACTCCGGGGAGAGTTGGAGAAAGGACAAGTTTCTGCGGGCCCTACACAGCCTAGAGCCCCAGCGTGGCTCTCAGAAGAGACCCTGTGTCCACCTGGGCCCATGAGTGTGCCCAAGGGAGGGCAGCGCCCTTCTCAGAGCAGACGGGCCCCTGGGCTAGGAGTCACAGCAGCGGGATGGGGTGGGGGCAGCTTCTAGCTGCCCTCAGTGACTGTGCTCATTCCCCCTAGGTTTGGACATTTCGTCTCCTGGATCCCTTGTGAGGACCCAGGGGGGGCGGGCATGGGCTGTCCATCACCATATCATAAAAATGAAGTGGGGAGGAGGAAGAGCCTGCAGGTCCCTGGCCCAGAGAGGAAGGGGTGTGAGCAGGTGACAGAGGAGGAGACATGGAAGGCGGACCCACCCCACCCCGCCCCAATGTCCTGGAGGTGGATTCCAGGGCTGGACACAGGGTGTCACCATCCCGCTCTTTCCTCCAGCCCCAGCTTCTAAGCACTCCTCCATAGGACCCGGAGAATCATCGAATCATAGACGATAATAGCAGAATAGTGCGCCAGGATCATAGTCTAAAATAATGGGACCGCATACACGAGTCCTATAATCAAAACCGAGCCAAGACGCCCAGAATAGAATCACTGCACACCCAAGTGGAACCGTGGGGCTGAGTCATAAAAACACAAAGCGGGCCCAGGGGGCTGGAGACAGGAGCAGCCGGGACCGCAGGCCGATTTCCTCCACACCCAGGGACAAGATATGAAGCCATCCGCCCAGGTTCCCAGGCTGCCGGGGGAGCGCGGGCTGCACTGCACCCATGGCAGGCTGGGCACATGGCCACGTGGACGGGGGCAGCTGAGAGGCAGCAAAGCCCCAAGTCAGCAGGAAACAAAGGACCAGGCCCTGTGCCAGGATCTTCCCTGGGGAAACGGCATGTCTTGGGTGTTCATAACCATGAGCAGGAGTTTGTTCATCCACCTCTGTGTGCCCAACATTGTGCCCAGTACACTGGTGCCCATTCAGTATTTGTGGAAGGTCTACAGAAAAATTACAGCTAATACTTCTTTTCTTCAATTGAAGCAAAGTTCATTTCACATAAACTTGGCCCTGTTAGGCATACAGTCCAGGGGCACGCAGCGCACTCACCAAACTCAGTGCACCTCGATCCTGTACTTAAACAATTTCACCACCCCAAGGGGGCCCCAGCGTGCAGTCTCCGCAGAGCGGCACTGCCCCGCCCGCCCGCCGTCTCTAAACCTTCTGTTCTGGGCAGGTCCTGTGAGTAGGGTCTCTGCCTCTGTGCCCGGCTTCCGCAGGGGCTGAGGCTTCCTGAGCACCCGCCTGCCAAAGCCGCCCTGCTCCGCTCACGCTCTGGGGTGGTTGTGCCTTGGGGCTTCATTTTATTTTGTTATGATTCTAGAGATTGAACCCAGGGACACCCTACCACCAAGCTCCACTCCCAGGCCTTTCTATTGATTGATTTTTTTTTTTACCCAGGAATACCAAACTACCAAGCTCTACCCCCAGACCTTTTTATTGATTGGTTTTAACCCAGGGACACCCTACCACCAAGCTCCACCCCAAGCCTTTTTATTAAAAGACTGATTTTTTTAGACAGAGTATCCCTAAGTTGCTGAGGCTGACCTCGAACCTGTGGTGTGGATCTCCTACGCAGCCTCCGAGCACTGGTATTACATGCGTGCATCACAGTGCTGTCTAACAAAACAAAAACTTCTCCTTTTCTTTTTATTTCTTTCTTTTTTTTTTTTTTTTTTTTTGGTGCTAGAGATTCAATCCAGAGGCCTTCTACCTCCAAGCTACGTCCCCAGACCTATTTATTTATTTATTTGCTTACTTACTGGCTTGCTTACTTATTTTTGAAACAGGGCCTCACTAAGTTTCCCGGGCTGGGCTCAAACTTGTGGTCCTCCTGCCTCAGCCTCCCCAGCCACTGGGAGAGTGGGCATGTACCTCCAACCCCAGCTGGGATTGCTGCTTTTATCCTCAAGGGAAGGAGACCCAGAAAGGCTGAGTACCTTGTCTGAGGTTCTATAGTTCAAGGGCCACACAGGCTCTGAAGTCAACCTGGGGTTTGTGTCCTGCTTGTTAGGATAAAGGGTCCTATGGCGACCGCGGGCAGGAAGGGCTGCTGGAGGAGGAGGGCTGGGGCTGAGGCTGAGCCTGGGAAGAGTACTTTGTCCCTTCAACAAGCACACGTACAGGGACTCAGCGGGCGGGCTGCAGGCTGAGTCCCTCGGATCCTCGTCAGGGCCCCACAGGTCCTCGCCACGCAAGCAGAAGGGAGCAGCTCATCTGACCCTGACTGGAGGGGCATCCGTGGGGCCGCCTCTGCAGGCTCCCACTCTCCGACAGCGGCCATCATGACCTGCTGAGGTTTCGGCCAGCAACGCCCTCTCCCTCTTCATCTGTTCGCCTTGCCCCCCCCCCCCAGCTGCTACTGCAGAAACCCAGCTCTTACAGGCAGTTAATACACTCTAGACACTTGGCCTTCTCCACTATGGAGGGAAATCCCAGATCAGCCTGCAGAGTGGGCTGGGGGGTTGCTGGGGGGCAGCAGCCACTTGCCACCTTGTATCCTCCCAGGCAGAGCCCGTAGTGGTGGCACACACCTGCAATCCCAGTGCGTGGAGTGAGACAGGACGACCATGGGGTCAAAGAAAGCCTCACAATGTATTAAGATTCTCAGCAACCTAGTGAGACCCTGTTCCCAAGACTAAAAGAAAATGGCTGGGGGTGTATCTTAGACATAGAGTGCTTCTAGGTTCAATCTCTAGTACCCTCTACCAAAAGGAAGGAAAGGAGGAGAAGGAGGAGGAGGAAGAGGAAGAAGGGGAGGAAGAGGAGGAGGAGGAGGAGGAGCATAGGAGGAAGGGGGAAAGGAGGAGGGGGGAAAGAAGAAGAGGAGGGGGAGAGGGGGGAGGGGGAGAGGGGGGAGGGGGAGGAGAGGGGGAGAGGAGGAAGGCAGCTTTCTGGGCAGTCATCCACTAATGAAGGCTTACCCCCATCACCTCCCAAAGGCCCCTCCTGGTACTGGGTCCCCAGCCAGCCCGCACCCTTCTGCTGCCCAGCCAGCTTCAGGCCTGCCTGCCACGAGAATATCCCAGAAGGCAGAACGCAGTCACCCCATCATCCTGGCCAAGGCCCACATGAGACAGCCCCCCTGTGGTGGACAAAGCCGCCTGGCAGCCAGCTGCTGACCACAGATGCCCAGGGGAGTCCAGCAGACCCCGGGGCCCACCCTGAACTCCTGGAAAACCAGACAGCATCTCCAGAGAGCAGGCATGGCGGCTCACTCAGCCATGGCCTTCCAGAAAAGGGCAGGTTGAACCAAGCCAGAGCAGGCTCCGCCCTGCCGTCCCTCAGAACTTCTCTTTCCAATCTCCCGCTCTCTGGACAACTTCCTGGTTTTGTTTCTTTTCTCTCTCTCTCTCTCTCTTTTCTTTTCTTGTTCCCTTGCAAGATGAAATGAAGGGAAGATCTGAGAAGCAAACGTAACATTTTTCTTCCATGACATCCTATTGGAGGGCTCAGCAATGGGCCCTGCTCAGGAACATTTCTGTAATTAGTGCTCTGTGAGGGCGTGGCAGCAGAACAGGCTCAGTGTCTGCTCTCTGGTCAGGAGAGCATAACCAGGTGTCCTGCCTCCCCCGCCCCACCCGCCCTGGCACCGGCCAGCCTGCCTGGCTGCTGGGATCCAAGAGAGAAGCCCAGGGTGGGAGCCAGCTCAGGGTAGGGTCCAGGGCCCTCCGGGCTCTGGCACAGTCAAGTCACTTCTCAAAGAGCAAGAGGGGCACCCGAGGTGGTCAGGGGCTGCAGAGTGGGAACAGAAGCAGGAGCTGCGGCCCCAGCAGCCAGAGTGCCCGCGGCCATGCCAGAGAGCACTCCAGGAGCCCAGGACACTGACGGCCCTGAGTGGAGTGCAGGTCAATGCACAGGCCCTCCACCTCTGCCCAGCCGCTCGCCTCCCTCCCAGGCTAAGCGGCCCTCGGCCCTCTCAGGGCCACTGGGTGTTCTTGGTGTCCCTTGAGGCCCAGCCTCAGCACCAGGAAACCCTCCTGGATGGTCCTGAACAGACGGCTCATGCTGTCCTCCTGGACTTCCAGCAATTAACTGCCAGCCTCGTTCCTACACTCAGACTGAGCTCTTTGAAGGGGTGAGGAGTTGGTAAGAAGAGACGAAGATATTCCGGCTGTGATGATGAGGGTCAGGGCTCAGTCAATGGCCAGGACCGGGGCTCAGTAGATGAGGGAGTCTGTTCTGCGTCTGTGGCCAGTATAAAAGGTAAGTCTACCACCAGGCTCAGTCTGTGACCAGAACCAGAAAGAGTAACAAAGTGCACTCAAAGTGTGACTCAGGTAAGGGCCAGGCAGCCACGCTCCCTTCCTAGAGGGCAGCATCTCTATAAAACTGGAAGCAGCCGGGCGTGGTGGCGCACGCTTGTAATCCCCGCGCTTGGGAGGCGGAGACAGGAGGATCGCGCAGGTTCGAAGCCAGCCGTGCTGACGTAAGAGACCCTGTTTCAAAAATATAAAATAGGTCTGGGAGTGTAGCCCGGAGGAAGGAGGGCTTCCAGGAACCCCAGTACCACCAAAAAAAAAAAAAAAAAAAACTGGAAGCAAAGTCAGGATCAGTAGGACCTCCCAGCTCCCCCTGCGCCCTACGTCCACCCAAGGGCCCCTCCTACGGGCCACCCTGGCCCACAGCCCCTCCACACTGGAGCTGCCTTGGGATGCTGGGAGGGAAAAGGGCTGAGCCTCCAGGCTCCCCTCGACCATACTGCCAACTTGCCGCAGGGCCAGCTCCGACTCATCCCTCCCCTTTCCTGGTAATTAAGTTCAAATAATTTGTCACTCTCCCAATTCATCATGATTCTCACAAACCCAGAGCAGCTCGGGGGACTGCTCACAGCAAGGAGAAAGCTGCATGCGGGCACCCCGCAGGGGCGGCCACGCTGACACGCTGACGCTGGCCTGAGGATGCAGGCTGGTCGCAGCCTGGAGACCTGGAGCTGGTGCGTGAGGCTCCTCCACTCACCCTTGGGACCAGGCTACCGGGCTCCATGGGGCTCAGAGTAGGCGGGAGGGCACACCTCCCTCCACGGCTGCTCCTCTCTCCTGGCCCTGGGGACCCCTGGGGATGGCCTCCCCTGGCCTCTGCCTCCTCTCCAGCCCAAGCCTCCTGCCAGGTTTCAGACCAAGAAACCCCACCTCTAGCAGGTCCCAGGGCACCTAGACTCAGCCTGTCCAGAGCCCTACTCACCTCCTAGGACCACAGGGAGAACCAGCGCAGGGCAGATGCACCCGGGCTCAGAGCGGCTTCCCCTTTCTGCTGTGTCCTCAGCCTCTCCAAGCTCACTTCCTTGGAGTCAGAATAGGGACAGTGGCAGCTCCTTGTGGGATTCTGGAGGCGCACACAGGTGGCCATGGGACACTGGGCACTCAGCAGTTACCTGCTGGCCACTGATGGTGCCGAAACCCTACCGGAGTCAGGATTCTGACTCCCGGGATCAGAGTTCTAACTTCCGGGGTCAGGGTTCTAACTTCCGGGGTCAGGGTTCTGACTTCTGGGGCTAGGGTTCTGACTTGGAAGAGTGGCTGCAGAAGTCCACCCTCAGGCCAGAATTTTGTTTGCTGTGCATTGTTGCAGCATGTGGAGGCAATAAGAAGACAGGCCTCGAGCTCCATTAGGGTGCCAGCATCCCCAGAGTTCAAGGTGAGGGACCCGGAGCAGCCACTCAGTCCCCACAGCCAGCCAGGGGCTTTGGACAACATGGGGACACAAGAGGGCCAGTCTCAGGTCCTGCGGCCTCAGCAACACCAGAAAAACACTCCCTCCAAACCAAGTGGACCATGGTCCCCAGAGTAACACTTCACCATGGGCGGAGGCAATGCAGAGGACCCAAAGAGGCCACGGGCACCGCCCGGGGGTCCAGTAGGCTCCCTGGAGGAGGCGGCCTTGGGACAGTGAGGGGAGCGGGATGGAAGCAGAGAGCCCTGAGAGGGGTAACTGGCAAGGTAGGTTTCTCTCCTGCAGGGGAGGTAGAGATGGGCACTGAGGTGCCAGAGTCTGGGGTCAGGTGATAGGGTCTTCAGGGGCCATCGGGGGGCACACCTCGCAATGACCACCAAGGTTCTGGACAGCATTCAGTACAAAACCCAGGCTGTGAGCAGAAGCATGGCCAGGTTGGGGGGCTCCAGCAGCCCCCCAGTCCCAAAGGCCACCTCCTCAGACCCACTCTCAGTGTCCACCCTGCCAGGGTCACCCTTCCCTGACCATGCTCAGTCCAAAGGCCACCTCCTCCAAGAGGCCCGCCTGGCATCCTGCTGCACAGCCCCAGCGGCCTCCCACGGGCCTGGCGCTTGTCATTTGGGGGGTTATAGCCCTGTTTGAACGTTCCCAGGCTCCTGCGGGGCTGGAGAGTCCGCACAGTGGTGTGCAAATGGCCACTCTGCACAGCCTGAACAAGCCCATGCCCTCACCAAGCCCAGCTTCTGGCTTCTGCATCTGCAGAATGGGGCGACCCCAGCCTCACTGAGTGGGGCTGTATTTACCAGGTTGGGCACGGAGGATGTGCCTGTGCACGCCTGTCACCTGCTGCGTGGCACACACTCGGTCCTCTTCCGGCCATGCAGCCCTGGGGGCGGCTGCTCCTGCGCACTGCTGACTCCAGGCAACCGCAGCTCTGACTCACTGTGCTCTCGGGAAACAGCTCGCGAGATCAGACAAACCCCAGCTCTAAGAATCCCCAGGCAGCAAGCTGCCGTCACACTAGGAAGCTCCAGCCGGCCAGATTGCACCACAGCCAAGGGCCAGGGTCCCCCATACCCCTGGTCCCTGCCCGTCTGGGGTGCCCTGCTCCCACCGCAGGTGGGGGGGGGGGCAATGAACTTGGGCCCCTGAGCTGCACCCCTGCCCTCAGTCTTGCACCCAGAACACAGAGCGACCAGGGTCTGCAGGCTGGGACTCCCCCAGCACCACCCCAGAGCTATGCTCAGATCCTAGAGGGACCCCTCCCAACTTGCAGCCCAGCCCAGCGTGGCGTGCTTAACTAACGGGCCTCAAGCTGTTTCATATGACGTCTGCTAAAAAGTAATCGTGCCCTAATTTATTCAAGTTGTCAGCTTCCATCTGCCACCCACAACTCCGGGCAAGTGTGTCGGGGTTTTTGGAAGCGCACTGAGCCTGCTCCTCTCCCGGGGCTGATTCCTGGAGGGAGCCCAAGCTCTGTTGTTCTTCTCCAAGGGGAGCGCAGCTCTTGGCAGGCGATCAGGATTGCACTGGGAGGGGCAAGGACCGCCAGCAGGCAGGCACGCGGCCCAGGCAGTGAGGGGCAGGCAGAGCCGCTGGCAGGGAGATCAGGGGGCACCCGGTCAGCCCCTCCCGTGACAAATGGGGAAGCCAAGGCCTCAAGCAGAGAAGCGCCGGGCTCTGGTCAAAAAGCTCAGAGTAGGAGCTGACTCCATCCAGGGGTGGGGGACTCTAGGAGCACCTGCCACCAGAGGCCGGGGCTCAAGTCCGGGCCGGGCTGCCCTGGGGTGCTTCCTTCAGCAAGCCAGTTGATCTTGCTGGGCTCTGCCACTTCCTGGCCATGAGGTCCAGGAGGACGTCCCCACTGTGAGGACCAGGGGGAATGCAACATGGAGATCACCCAGGCCTAGGGCTCATCCCCAGACACGGCAGCTTCACTGGCAATGGTCACTTGATCAGTCACATGCCTGTGGAGCTAGACATGCCCGTGGGTGCCTCACCCCTCACCCCCTGAGAGACAGCCCCCACAGGTCCTCCCAGGACGACCTGTGGGGTAGAGCCACAGGTCTCATCATCCCGCAGGGGAAGGAGCCGTCATATGCCTCTGGGGCCGGGCACGTCGCCCTGGCTCCTTGCCGAGGCAGAGGCCCAGGTTTCTCACTGCAGGGAGCAGATCCGCCAGGCCAACCCAGGAGGCTGTGATCTGACAGTGGTGCCCACAGCATCATGGAGCCCAGGCTCCACTGGAGCCGCGTGCCCACAGACAGCTGGGTGGGGACGGGGCACCTGGCTCCATCCTGGATGGAGCTGACCAAGTGACCAAGGGGGTGAGGCACCTGGGGGTTCACTCTAGAAGACTCTAGGCTGAGAGGGCCACCAGGCTGATAAGGGGGAGAATGGACAGAGAACACCTGTGCAGCTACCCCTCTTTCTAGAAGGAGCACTCAGCTCTGGGCTGCAGGATTCAGTGGTGGGAAGGGGTCATCCCGTGAGCAGCCTACTGTGTGTCCATCTGGGGGTCCACTCAGCCCTGGAATCATCTACTTATAATTGTGACTGGTGACCCCTTTGTAGAAGCTTGGAGTCTCAGTTTCCCCACCTGTAAATGAAAGAAGACATGGCCTTCTAGCCCTTGCTGAGGCTGGGAGGAGTTGCAGAGGAACCAGTCACTGGGTTCCAGTGCTGTCCCCTCCCTGGACCACTGGCCCTGCCTACCCACTCTAGAAGGGCCCGAGGACCAGACCAGCTCTCCAGCCCTATGCAAGACCATGTGCATTAGTAGGAGCCCAGAATTCCTCCCGCTGGCCGCCCCGGGCCCCGCTGTTGCCACCAGCTTCCCAGGACTAGCTCTGGATGCCAGGGGCAGGTGTGATGGCCTGGAGCCCAGCTTGGGAGGGCCACTGCAGGCTGCAGAGAAAGTGCTGCACACCCGGATCTGGCCTCCCAGCACAGGGCACTGAGCACCGGGTCCCTGTCTCAGGAAGGGGACTAGCCTGAGGCCATACAGCCAGGAGAGCATGCACAGAGCAGGGTGATACACCCCCCAGGACCCCCGTGCTCACATCCACTCCACAGCCCCTCCCTGCTCCGGCACCCGGCTAATTTTGTCCGGTGTCTCAGCAGCCCACACCGTCAACCTCTCTTCATCCTTCTGCTCCCTGGATGGCCAATCACCACAGCTCAGCTGGGATTGCCATGGAAGGGCTCTGTGGCTCCCCAAGGAGGGATGCAGGGAGAATATTTCCTCCTGGAGGTGACTCAGAGGGCGCACTGGTCCCCCAGGTCCTGCCCGGGAACAGGGAGAGAATTATAGCCCCTGCTTTATTAGGGTGCATAAACATCCTGTGTGTTTGATGCCCCGGGCGGCTTCCACCACGCAGTCATTAAGAGGAAGGCCATATTTCTCTCCATCTTCCCACGGAGCCCACTCGGTGGTGAACATGCCAAGCCAGCCAGGCCCACTCAGCCTGCTCAGGGGCAGCCGGGTGGATGGGGACCAAGGCCTCGGGGCCAAAGCTCCCCCTACGTAGGCAAACAAGAGCCCATCCCCAGGTTCCCAGCAGGACATGCCTGAAGTACATCCAGCTCCCAGTTACAGCCCCAAGACTTTTGCAACCTGCCCCCTGCCTTGGGCTTGGTCAGCACCTTGAATGTGGCAGGACATGAGGCAGACCCCAGCCTGCAATCTAGGTGCAGTGCCACTGGTGGGCTCAGCCTGCCTTAGCCTTCTGAGCCTCAGGCTGCATGTGCAACCAAGGGGTTAGCACCTGAGGCCCTGAGCTCAGCAGAGGCTGAGCAAGGTACTGTGGATAAAAACAAGCCCTAGTACAGAAAGCCAAAGAGTGGGGCCTGCCTGTTCTGCTCAGCCTGTGCAAGACTCAGCCGGCAGGCGAGAGACAGCTCCTCAATGGGACAACATCTCCTGCAGGAAGAAGTACCCGTGCCCGGCTCTTAGAGGGGAAGGCCAGGGTTCAGAGTGTGCCTGACACAGTCCGCCCAGACGGAGAGCCAAGGGAGAGTGTGGGTAGGTAAGCTGTTGGGAAGCCACGCTGAGCACGTAGACACCAAACACAGCAGTCTCTCCCTCAGCTGTCCATGGAACTGGGCGGAGGAGCAGAGAGATGGTAGGAGCCACCACTGTGCACTGGTCAGGGGATGCGCAGCAGGGTCAGGAGATGCCCTTGAGGGGCAGTGGAGTGCTCTGTCTGTCTCAGCCTCTGAACTGCCTTCATATAGCCCCTGCTCCTTGTGGCTTCTGCAGCCAGTCGCTCTTCCTCCTCCTCCTCCTCCTCCTCCTCCTCCTCCTCCTCCTCCTCCTCCTCCTCCTTCTCCTCGTCCTCCTCCTCCTCCACCTCCCCCTCCTCCTCTTCCTCCTTTTCTTCTTCTCCTTCTCCTTCTCCTTCTTCTTCTGCTTCCTCTTCCTCTTCCTCTTCCTCCTCCTCCTGTCCCAGACTCCCAAGTACTGGGATTACAAGGGTGCCCACCACTCCAGGCAGCCAGTTGCTCTTCTGAGGCTGCCCAGAGCCTGGCCAAGAATGCTTGCTGGCGTCCGTGCTGCTGTCCGTGGTGCTGATCAACAGAGCGTCTGTCCTTCCCAGGGAGCCTGGGAGAGGCTGTGGGTCTGCCCTGCCTGCAAGTGAGGATCACAGAGGGCTCCTTCAGCAGCCACCTTTGCATCCCTGGCTGAGCAGGGGATGGGCTTGATGGTCTTGAAAACCAGGAGCCAGAGCACAGGCGACAGGCCAGGCTGCCACGTCTCCCCGGAGGTGTATGCGCCACAGAGAGCTGCCTGACGCCTGCCGGTGTCTCTGTGGGAGACTCGTGTTCCTTTGAGGTGGTGTCAGCCTTGTCGTTTGATCTTAAAAGGTCTTGTTCTGCAAAGAGATGGATAGGTGGTGCTTATTTTCAAATCTCCAAAGAGGAGGCCAGTACCATCGCTTTTAGGAGGAGGAATAACACAAACCCGAGGCCTGACCTTGATGCCAGCCACAGCAGGCAGGGCAGGGACCCCGGTCTCCACCAGACCAGTCAGCTAAACAAGCACCCGACGTTTGCAAACTAAGGAAGCGTCAACTCCCAACAAATAATGAGAACCCCGGTCCAGAGGCAGGAAACGGGCACAGAGAGGGTGAGCAGCTCTCCTGAGGCCACAGTAGGAAACAGAAGAGCCAGGGCTTGGTTCTGGCTCCAGGTTCCAAGGTTCTTGTCACACTGCTGAGGACAGACATCAATGACAGGCCAGATCTGAGACAGAGATGCCAGCAGTGCCCAGCACTCACCAACAGGACCAGAGCAAGGCCGCCTGGGCTCCCTGAGGACCAGCCTCCCGGCTCAGCTATGCAGGCAGCTTAGTGGACCTTGGCCACCCCAAGCCAAGAGGCCCTCGTCCTTCAGGGGCTGAGGCCAGGGGGACCAAGTCTCCCATGGCAATGTGTGGAAACCTTGTTCAAGCACTAATTCAACTTCAGACAGAGATCTCAGGACCAGATGGGCCCAGGACTCGCCAGGTAGCTACGGGAAGAGGCAGAGGGAGGACCCACATGTACCCGAGTCCCTGCCTCTCTCAGGCAGGTCCCTCCAGCCCCCACAGAGCAAAGCTGTGGCCGAGGCCAGCTCCCCAGGCCTAGGAGGAATGGTCCTTTCTGGGGCCATGCTGCGGGCAGACTGCAGGAGACTCCAGAGCTGCTGGCCCTATAAGCCCTGGGCAGCCCAACCCTGAACCTGGTGGCCCGCAGCCACAGTTCCCGGGGCCACTGCCCCTGCTTCATAACTCTGGAGGGGTAACTGAAGGCCCCGGCTGCCACCCACTCAGCT
This sequence comes from Muscardinus avellanarius, assembly GCF_963383645.1. Taxonomy (NCBI): domain Eukaryota; kingdom Metazoa; phylum Chordata; class Mammalia; order Rodentia; family Gliridae; genus Muscardinus; species Muscardinus avellanarius. The sequence continues at coordinate 2,645,035 of NC_137789.1, forward strand.
CGGAAAGTCAAGATCAGGATGGAAGTAGGAAGCCCTGTCAACCGAAACACACCCCACAGCCTCCCTCATCTTTAACACTCCCCCCGGCTTCGTGGCCAGGAGACAGCAAGGAGCTGGGAGCAGGGGGAGGTCCACCCCACCCCAGCCACCTTGGGCTCTGCATCACCAGCCACCTCAGAGCATGAAGATGATTCTCTTCCTGCCCTGCAGGATGGATCTTAGTTCCAACCACGCCAAGCCTAAAAGCACGGGTGTGACTTCCCATCTGCGGCCTCCCAGGCCTCGCACCTGCCGGCTCCCCCCTTGTTCACTGGAACAGCCTGGGAGCACCCGGTGACTGGCTCTCCCTGACCCCGGGCAGGAGCAGCCTCACCCCTCAGAGCTCCCCAGGCTCTGTCCTCCCACCCTGACCTGGTTCTGACTGCATCGGCCTTCAGGGACTTACGTCCAGCTCAGCTGATCCCAGTGGAATACAAGCTCCAGCTCTGGGGTGCAATCAAATCTGCCAGAACCGATGCCCAGACATGCCTTTTGGGTCAGGGAGTGGAAGGGTTTTGTCCTCTCTCCATCCCGGGTAGGGTTTCATGTGCGTTGACTTATGCCAAACACTCCCTCTACCCCATTTCCTTAACTAGATTCCTGGCTGGAACCAGACAGACCCTCCAGTGAAACTGAAATATTTTTAAATGTAAAAGATAAATTTAGAAGTTACATGTGTGTCTTATACTAACATGGTACTCGCTAACAATATGCCTGGCACCATTTTAAACCCTTAACCTGATTTAACTGTTGTAATCCCCCACAGCCATCCTGAGAGGGAGGTGTGTGACTCTCCCCATCACAGAGCAAGAAACAGGCACAGAGAAATTGAGTAGTTGGCCCAGAATGGACAGGGAGTCCCTCCCACCTCCAAATAGCAGGCACCTCAGCAACATAGCCCCACCCCACAGCCCTCCGCACACCTCGGCTGCCACATTAGAGCCCTGGAGGAGAGGCAGGATCTACACACTGGCCCCACACAACCAGGAGGCCCTGGGGGGTCATGTGGACCATTCATTCTTGGATCCTCCCAGACTGGTAAGGAACAAACTTAGTGAATTCTTAGGGGGGAAATGAGAGTTTGTTGTTTGAATAAATTGATAGATAAGTGAATGGGTAGATTAATGAGTGGATAAATAGATGGGCAAATGGATGGATGGATGGATGAATTGATGATGATGGATAGATGATGGATGGATGGATGGATGGATGGATGGATGGATGGATGATGGATGATGGATGGATGATGGATGGATGGATTTGTGGGTGGACAGGTGGTAGATGAATTGGTGAAGGGATGGGTAAGTAAATGGATGAATGGATAGAGGGTAGATCAATGGAAGGATGGGTATATATAGAGGGATGGATGGATGGATGGATGGATGGACAGATGGATGCATAAATAGATGAGTGAGTGGATTAACTGATGGGGAATGGACTTTAGTTAGGCCCAAGTGGAGTGCTGGGCGGGAAAGGCAGCACCCACAAAGCCTTGGCGACCAGTGGCTGCCGTGAGTGAGTGACTGTGAGTGAGCACACTGGAGTGAGCACAGGAATTAATCACACTTTGGGCCTCTCATGAGTCGTCTGGGGATTAATTTGCTCCTGTATTTCCCATCCACAGCCAGCCCCTCAATCATTAGAGTAGCATCAATTACAGTATCAGACATGTTTTCCTGTGGGGGCCCGGCTTGGGGGTGCCAGCTAGCCCCCCCACAACCAGATCCCGTCGCAGCCCTGGTGTTGGGCTGTGTCCTGTGCCTCCTTAGCAGGGAGGAAGCTGAGGGGGAGTCTAGGTCACCCCACTGTGACCCTGCCGATGCTGTGTGGACGTGGGCACAGCTGTCTGCATACACAGCAGGGCAACTTTGTAACACGCCTGGCCTGTGCCGTCAGCTGAGGCCCATGCTCTCAACCACCCTCAATGCCATCTTGAAATTATTTATAGTTTCTTAACAGTGGCCCCTAGATTCCCTGGTGGGTCCTGACTATGAGCAGCTATTATTGGGGTCCTGGAGCCAAGCCCCACCTGCCCCAGCAGTGGGACCTCAGGGCCATCAGCCTCTCCTGTCTTGTTTCTTCTCTGTGAAACAGGTCCAGCTCTGCAGAGGACCAGCCAAGGCGAAGCCTCGGCCCCTGCCTGGCCTGGCGGGCCACAGGCCGGGCGTCAGCACCATCCCCTGCTTGCTGGCCTGCACACACCCGCAGGGTCCTGTGCTCCGGCCCTGGCTCTGACTGTGTGCCAGGAGAGAGAGTGTGTCCGGGAATAACAGATAACACCATTAGGAAGCAGAGCAGCTCCATCCTTCCCAGGGAGAGAAATGAGGCCGTCAGGCGCGGGCCCAGGCCTCCGGGCCGTGATTAACGGGATCAGGCGACCCACAGGCTGCAGCAGAAGGTGCCAGGAGATGATTGCTTACAAAATGTACCAATTACCTTCGCGCCTCCCCGCCCACCCCTGCCGCCAGGCAAATAAACACATCAGCTGCCAGCTTGTTCAGCCTGGGCTCGAGGGGGCGGGCCCAGCACGGCCAGGCGAGGTGGGAGGGGCCAGGATGCCCCCTCAGAGGGCCCAGGACAGGACGGCAGCTGGCCTAGGAGGCGGTGTCTTTGCCCAGGGAAGTGTCTAAGCAGGGGTGTGGGAGGGTGCCAAAGGCTCCCCAACACCTCATCAAGAGCACCCTCACCCAGGCAGAAGACGAGAGTGTCATGCTATGTGCGGGCAGCTGGTAGCCTTAGCTGTCCCAGAGCCACAACTGTGTCCTGCATGACACTGTGTGTGCCTATGTGTACATGCGTGTGTCAGGCCCACGTGTTTTGAGTGTGTGCTTATGTCCGTGTGCAGCATCTCTGTGTGAGTCTGGTCAGTGTTGCATTTTTGTGTGTGATGTGTATGCGGTATGTTGGGGTCCATACACACATGTGTGTGTGCTGTGTGTCCATATATGTGCCCAGGCACACTTGCTGCACCTCCAGCCTGCGCTGGAATCAGTGGGCAAAGGGAGGTGCGGGCAGTACAGGAGCTGCCTGACCACACCTGGAAGGAAGGTGGTCAGGGGAGACTGGTCCCACCACGCGGGGGTATGTGTGCCAGGCAGTGGGTGTCTGTGAGTTGGTAAGCTGCCTGGCCTTGGAGGTATGCAGGCACTCCCCCCCACCCGGAAACCTGTCATTTAGGTCACAAATGGTGGGGGTGGGTCACAGCAACCAAGAAAGCCAGGGGAGGAAGGGAACAGGTACAGAATCACACACACACACACACACACACACACACACAAACACACACATGTCTGCACAGGTGGACACACCTGCACAGGCATGGACAAAGACGTGACCCATGTCCCACCCCCAGGCTCCAGGGACAAGCCTCATCTACTTTTGTTGTTGTTGTTTGGTGCTGGGAATTGAACCCAGGGGATTTCTACCTCCAAGCCTCACCCCCAGTGCTATTTTCATTAAACAGGGTCTTTATAAGTTGCTGAGGCTGCCCTCAAACCTAGGATCCTCCTGTCTTGACTCCCAAGCCCTGAGATCACAGGCGTGTGCCACCACACCCGGCTAGTTACTTCATTATACTCAGACAATGCTGGGAGCTCAGAGCTGACGTGGGACCCGTCAGGGCGGGGAGCTCACCCCTTTGGTGACCATGGACCCCAGTGTTTGAGGTGGTGCCAGCCCCAGTCCCGCCACCTGCGAGCTGCAGAGTGGCATGCTCTCAGCCCGGAGCCACCGGGCGGCCACGCCAGCAGGTGCCTTCTGCGCCCCCCCCCCAAGGCAGCAGCTCCATTTTTGGAATCTGTCTCCACCCCAGAGCAGAGCTCCCCACCAGCCCCTCTGTGGCAGTTTTGGTGCATGGCAGAGCTGGGCACAGCAAGGATAGGGTGGCCGGCCGCCAATCGCACACCGCTCGCCGCCACGCAGTCAGGCAGTTGCTGGAGCACAGCTGGGCTGTGGGGGACCACACTGACTTGCGGTGCCCCTGGCGCTGCCCTTCCAGGGTTAACTGCCAAGAGACTTCCTGAGAGCCGCTGCAGCTGGGAACCGGCCCTGCACACCACCTCGCTCCCGTGGCTCCCCTCGCCAGCCCGCGAGAACTCAGCACCCCTGGTGGACCACACAGGACCTCTGCGTGGAAATGGGCACAGCAGAACCAGCTACCTGAGCACACGCGTCCGTTGCCAGGTGTGGCTGTGGAGGATGCTCGCTCCCTCCCTGTCAGGAGCCGCCTCTCAGCACCCCTCAGCCAGCCAAGCCCTGGTCATCCCGTGAGCCACTGCCTGGAAGCCGGCATGGCTGCCCCTGCCGTGGTGTCCTTCCTTCTCGGGTTCTCAGCACAGAGGCCGCATTCCAGGGAGGAGTGAGGCCTCCGTGCCAGCCTCAGGTGGTTAGGGCACTAACCCTAATTGTCCTCTAACTTCCCCAGCCTCGGTCTCCTCAACTAGAAGATGAGGACGGTCACAGGAAGAGCTTGCATCGGGTACCATGAGATACAGCAAGGAACCTGCCTTTCTCTATCATGCCGTGTTTTATAGACAGGGAGACTAGAGCTCAGAAATGTCATGCAACCTGCCTTGGGCCACACAGCTGGTCAGTGGAGAGCCTGGGTGCTCGATCCGCAGCCTCCATCAGACCCTCCTTGATGTGGGTGCTGCTTGGTGTGGAGAGAGGGAGACGAGACAGCGTACATGAAGAATGCCCTCTGAAGTCCAACCCCAGAGCTGACCTCATTTCCATCCCTCTGTCAGCCTCCCAGGCCAGACTGTTGGCATCTGAGGTGAAGGCCAGTGCCTCCCATCTGCCGGCACCGGGCAGACGGGAGGGAGTGCCATGCCCCAGCCCCAGGCCCAGGGACACAGAGCCCACCACCATCAGCACCATGGCACCTACCTAATTCACCTCTCAGTGGTGTCAGGCGCCCCACACAGCGCAAACTGCCGCCCCACATGGTTTATGTTACGTGTCGACTTGGCTGGGCTAAGTGGTGCCCAGGACACTGATGAGATGCTATTTCTGGGTGCATCTGGGTTGGGTTCCTACAAGACACGGGCATCTGACTCCATACACTGAGTCAGTACAGCGCTCACCTTGAGAACTCATTGGCTAAGGGCCTGGACGAGAAGGCCGAGGAAGGGCACAGTCCCTCTTCTTGAGCTGGGAGGCCATCGTCTCCAGCCATGAAACCCCAGTGCTCACGGTCTTAGGTCTTCAGACTTGCACTGAGTTAGACCTCCTGCCCTCCAGGCCCCTTGCTTACAGGCAGCAGACTGTGAGACCTCCAGGTCCTCATAATCACCTGAGCTAATTTTTCACAATCAAGTTCTGTCTGTGTCTCTATCTACCTACCTATTTATCTCTTTTCCATCTATCTATATACTCATCCAATCCATGTATCCACTCATCCATCTGCCCATCCATTCACCCACCCAGCCACCCATTCATCCATCCACCCATCTACCTGTGCACCCACCTACCCACCCATCCCTCCATCTACCTATCCATTCAGATCCATCTACACATGCACCCATTCATCATCCATCCACCCATCTACTCATCATCTATCCTTCCATCCATTCATCAGCCATTCTCCCATCTACACAAACCCATTCATCCATCTACCCATCTATCCGTATGTACATACATTCACCTACCTACCCATCCATGCTTCCATCCATCCATCTAGGTATCTATTTATCCATCCCTTTGCCCTATCAATTCTATCTCTAGAGAACCCTGCTTAATACACACCCCACTGACAGATGTGGATGCCAGAGATAACCACCTAAGACTAATAATAGTGATGTTGGTCAGGCATTGAGTCATGAGCCCACTGCATAGTCTACCTCAGGACCCGAGGCTCAGAGCATCTCACAGGCTGGCATGGCCAGACGTGGCAGAACTGGGCAGAACATCGCCTGCAGACAGTGCCAAAGGCTGGCCTCCAGGGGCCAGCACTCATTGGCCGGGTGCAGCTGCATCTGGTCTCAGGGCTTTATCTCCTGCCAGCAGCTTGTGCCTCCCCACCCCAGGCAGAGCTCAGCTCCCCGCACACCCCGCAAGCACGCACGCTGGCTATATCCGATGAATTGGATTGAATTTACAGCGAGGAGAGGCAAGCGGCCTGGGGGTCGTAGAGACGAGACATTTATCTTGTTTGACTGTTCTTGGAATGTCAACAATAAATTCCAAGATGAATGATGAATAAAAATATTCCCAGAAATAATGGGAGAGGAGCTCTCCCCGGGCAGACATGAGAACGGGGCGGGGACAGGGCCTGGGCAGAATCAGGGTAAGGGAGCTCCTGGCCCAGGCACTCCAACGGACAGACAGCTCTCTCTCCATCCAGGTCCCCAGGGCGAGGCGAGGGGGGAGGCTGTGGGTAAGCGGTAATGGCGGCTAGAAGGGACCCAGGAGCCTCCATGCTCCCGCCAACTGCCGGCCACGTCCCACCCACCTCCACTGCTGGGGAAGCCCAGGACTTGACCTCCACCCACCCTCTCCATTCCTCTGTAGGCGTCAGGGCAGAGACGGACAGTCTGAGTGGCCTCGGGCTCCTCCCTCCAGCCCAGCAGGCTCTGAGACCAACCCCTCCAGTGCCTCTGCCCACGGCGCCGCAGCCCACCGTCCAGGGCTGGAATCCAACCCCTCGGCTGGTCCTCCACCAGCTCGCCAGCTGGCCGCCTCTGTGCTGCCGGTCAGGACAGAGCCTGGACCTCAAGTCAAGGACACAAATCCTCAGAGCAAAAAGAACACTGGGAAAGTGCACGGCCGCCTGCCCCCGTTACACGCAGCAAGACTGAGGCGCTGACCGGCTCAGAGCCGGGAGAGGGAAGAGCTGGGCTCCAGAGCCAGCGCTCCGTGAGGCTACCACTACACCACCTCTCAGGGCCACCTGCTCCAGGAAGCCCTCCCTGGTCTAGCCATTCATTCACGGGGCCTCTGCAAAATGGTGACCTTACCTGAGGGGCAGCCGGCACCCGATACCTATGCATTTAGCCTGACAGCCTGGCCTGTTTGGGGCCACCCGTGGCCCGTGAACCCCTCTTCCCCACTGTCGATCACACTATCTGTAAAGTGGGCACAGGTCCACCCCTGCTGGCCCCCTAGGCTGGCATGAGGACCTTGAGAAGTGCAGGGAAGTCTGGGCGAGACCTTGGGACCAAGCCGGGCAGCTGGTTCAGCGACGGCAGGGGTGGTAGACGGGAAGAAGCCTGCTTCACACTGGGAGGACGGCTGTGAGCGACCTGCACCATGGGCCACAGTCCTTGACCCCGGGAAGCCTCCGTGTCCGGAGTCCTCATGACCGGCGCTGGCTGGGGACTCGTCCTCCTCATCCACACACACGTGTACAAGCACATATGCCCACTCACATGTTCAGAGACACACCTGCACATGCTCGCCCTCGTGTATACATGCACACACATGTACACACAGCCTGGAACTCACTCACTATTTGTGTGTCCCCAAAAGCCCATGTTCAGTGGCCAGTGAGAGGTGGGCCTGGGGAGAGAAGGGGGCGGGCAGGGTGGGTGGAGCCCTCCCTCCAGGTGCACCGATGCCCTCTCTGAGTGGGTGAGCTGTGGGGGCCTCCTCTCTCCTGCACACCTCCGAGGGTCCCTGAAGCAGCAGGAGGCCCGAGCCAGAGCAACCAGCTGACCTAGAGACTCCGGCCTCCTTCCAGAAGCAGGGACCGGAGGAACCCCTTTCCTAATGAATTGGCCGTCTCAGGTCTTCCGTTACAGTGACAGTAAGTGAGCTCAGACGGGGTGGAAGGTCCAGGACCCGGCCACGTGGACCTGCACGGGAGGGGATAGTGACAGCAGGCCAGCAACGATGGACTGGAGTTATCCCTGCTTACAGCAGGCTCCAGTTATGCGAGAAAATTCACTGTGAAATTTCTAATAATGATCCAGAGAGACTGGGTGCTCACGCCTGCCTCAGGCAGAGCAAGCTCTGAAGCAAGAAGCTGGGGCCACCTGTCCTTCCAGGCCCCCCAGGCAGGCGATGGGAGGACCCAGGACTCTTAGCAAGTGGTGGGGGAGTGTTTGTTGAGTGACCGGGTGTCCGGGTCTTCTTGGGGTCTCCACTCCACCTGTGCTCAAAACTCAGAGCCTGGCAAGCTTGTGACGGCTCCTCCCGGTGGACCGTCCTGCCAGCAGGCCACCATGCCAGGCCAGCCAAGGTGCCGGGGGCCCCTCTGCCCCTAGGCACGGCCACCGGGACTATGGTCATGGTCAGCGGGAAGCTCGGGCTGCTGGGGAGGTGCCTCCGGACGGGGCCGTGGAGCGGGAGGAGAGGAGGACTCCTAGTTAGCGGTGACCTTTGCTGCTCCTGTTCATTTGTTCTGAGTAATTGTGTGCGGGGTCACCCTCCAGCACAGGGCCCGCAGGAAGCACTTTTGTGTCTCCTATCAAAATGCGATGAGGTCAAGCCGGAGCATGAAGCCGAGGAGAATTTAATAAGGCGCCCACTTAGGTCTGCGGGAGGTGGGGCTGGGCGGGCTGCTCTTCACTGCCCTTCACTGCCCGACCGCAGAGAGAACTCCAAGCCAGGAGCTGGGGCTGGTGGTCTCAAGGCGCCTGCAGGAGACTCATAGGCCAGAGGGCCAAAGAGAGGGGGTACCAAGATGAGGAAGAGCCAGGAGCGGGAGCCCGGAAAGGCCGTGGGCTGGCCCTGGGTCTCCTGGAATCCCATCTGAGTCTGGCCAGGGTGGGCAGGGCAAGGCTCCAATCCCAGGGAAGCAGGCTGCAGGGGGCAAGGGGGCTGGGGTCAGGGGTCAGTCAGATGCCGAGAGGGCATGTGCCCCACCTGGGCAGGATGTGCCCAGAACAGGGAGGGGCACTCTCCACAGACACGCCCTGTGCACCCATTGCATGAGGGCCTGCTCCCACCTGGGCCAAGACCAAAGGTGCCCCAGGGAGACCCCCACCATGTGACGTGACCCCCCACCATGTGGTGTGAGTCCCCAGGGAGACCCCCACCATGTGACATTGAGTGTCCCAGCCCCCAGGGAGGCCCCCACCATGTGATGTGAGTGTCCCAGCCCCCAGGAAGACCCCCAACTATGTGATGTGAGTCCCCAGAGAGACCCCATCACCAGTGTGAGTTCCCCAGCACCCAGGAGATCTGCACATGGCAGAATGAGTTCCCAAATCCCCAGAGAGACCCTTCACCACTGGTATGAGTTCCCCAGCCCCCAGAGAGACTCCTGGTCACCAGTGTGAGTGTCCCAGCCTACAGAGAGACCCCCCCAACCACACAGTGTGAGTACCTCGGGCCCCATAGAGACCCATGACCATGCGGTGTGAGTACCCCAGGCCCCAGAGACCCCCCCACCACACAGTGTGAGTGGCCCAGGCCCTAGAGAGACCCCTGATCATGCAGTATGAGTGCCCAGGCCCTAGAGAGACCTCCGACCATGCGGTGTGAGTACCCCAGACCCTAGAGAGACCCCCGACCATGTGGTGTGAGTACCCCAGGCCCCAGAGACCCCCCACCATGCAGTGTGAGTGGACCAGGCCCCAGAGAGACCCCCAACCACATGGTGTGAGTGCTCCCGGCCCCAGAGAGACACCACCACCATGCAGTGTGAGTACCCCAGGCCCCAGAGAGACCCCACCACCCAGTATTAGTGCCCCTGCTCAATTCCTTCTGGTTGCCCTTGCTCTCCCTTCTGTCTGAGCTCTCCCTTCTGTCGCCCGCTGCATGACCTGCTGTGCTCTGCCACTCCCCGCTCACTGGACTCACCCTGCTGGCCACAGCTTCCTCTGCAGCACCGAGACCTGGGTGCTCAGCCAATACAGGCCTTCTCAGGTGAAGACCAGCTGGTGGGCCACGCCAGGGGCAGGGAGGCTGAACTCAGGGCCAGCTCAAGGCTGCAGGGACTGGCCAAGCACTGGACTCAGGCTTCCCAGGCACAGCCAGGGCGTGGTGGGGGGGCGTACCATGAGACCATCCAGGGTCTGAGCAGAGGACAGAGCCTCCGCGGACAGAGGTGGGACAGGCCTGGAATGTTCTGCCCAGAAGCAGAACCCGGAAAATGCCTGCTTGCTTCTCAGTGGTGGCTGGTGCCAGGACCTCAACTTCCTAGTAGAGCTGAGCTGGCTGCAGAGATAAGAGGCCTGCCACCAGGTGCCACCAGGAGACCTCTGGACCCAGGGGGCAGCACGGCCTTCTCTCCCGGGATCCCTGTTCTATGACCCGCATGCTTCAGCCAAGACTGCAGTGACCAGGGGTCAGCCTGGGACACAGAGGAGGGGGCTTCCCAGGGGTAGGAGCCCTGGGCCCGACCAGCAGGAAGGCTCATGGGAGACGGGGCAACAGGCCAGGGGGTGCAGCAGGAAGGCAGCACAGCTCCCCAGCCCTCAGGGGCTCGGCCCAGGGGGAAACTGAGGCACCGTGGCTCTGCTGCTCAAAGCTGTGGGTGGGGTGGGGAGCCCTCTCCCTCGCAGGGGACAGCAAGGAGGCCTGGGCCCTGGTCTCTGCCCCCGATCCCAGCAGGGGCCCTTACAGGGCCTTCATACTGCCTGGGGCCCACTTCCTCTCCAGAGCCTAGCACCCAGCAGAGCCGAGGCGCCTTCTGCTTCCTGGGAGGCCTCTGCCCTCGGGGAGGAAGCACGTGCCATCCCCCTCTAGGGCCATCTCAAGCTCCCAGAGGGCCCCTGCAGGTGCACTGTGATGGGCTGCCTCCCATGGGAGACACTGGCCTCGCTGCCCGTGGCACGTGGGTGGGCAGTCCGTGGTTAGGGTCGTGCCGCACACAGCACAGCTGGGGAGGCCATCTCCGGACCCCACGGGCTCTGGAGGCAGAGGGAAGGACAGGCGGACACCCACTGCCTCAGACCTCCCAAGTCCCCGTGGGGGGGGGGGGCTGGCCTCCATTGCCCGTGACTCCCACAGGGTGGGCCTGGGTGTGCTTCCCGCCAGCATGCAGAGTTGGAGTGAGGCGCTCAGGTTCTCCCCAGAAGGCTGGGGACACAGCTGGTAGGCAGGGTTGGGGTATCAGCCCCGCCCCAGAACATGGCCCTGGCTGTGTCCAGGGGGAATCTGATTTAGGAATACAGGCAGGCCAGGCAGGCGAGGGAATGAGGCTGCCTTCCCCACCCTTCCTCCCTCCGCAGCCTCCTCTGGGCTCTCCGCAGGGCAGGGAGGACGAGGTGTGCATTACAGCCCTCCAGGGCCCCTAAATCCTGCCTGCTCGCTCTGCGCCAGCCCGCAGCCCACTAATGTCACTGCAGAGCAGCTGCCGCCGGGGAGCACTCGGGAGGCACTCAAATGTTAGTGAGCCCCAGGCCTCCTTCAAATGCCATTTTTGGAGAAGAGCAGAAACCCTGGCTGCCCCCACACACATGCACATACATGCACATATATACATACAGGAGGATGCACACACACACGTGTGCATACACACACACACTCACACAGTGACATGGCAGGCTCAAAACCTGGCCCTGCACTCCCCACCCCCACAGCCCTTCCCAGCTGCAAATCAGGGCAACGAGCCCCAGGACAGAGAGGTCCCCTCTGAGCCCAAAGCCAACCGGTGCTGTACACTAAGCACTCATTGACCACCCACTGATGCAGTCTCTGGACTGGGCAACTCTGCCCAGGCCCAGATTTCCCATGAGTACAGCGGGTGTCCCTGCCGGGGGGCTTCAGAGGTCAGGAAGAGTGGAGGTACCCACTTCCCAGCAATGGGCCCCTCTGAGCCGCAGGTCCCTTATCCCAGCTCCCCGCCACCCAGTGCACGCCAGGTGGGGGTGGCAGGGGTGAGCTCCAAGACAGCCCCGCCCTGCTCTGGGACCTTGCACACCCCAAATACGCCACTGGCAACTGACTGCAGGCTCTGCGTCCGACACTCAGGCCCCGGCTGGGGGCGCTGCCAGCTGGTCCTCAGTCCCCCTCCAGCACCCGCCTTCCTGTCCAACACCACGCGGTCATGGGGGAAATCAAGCCACTCGCCGACTTTTGTTCATGCGTGCATTTCTGCCAGGCGCCCCAGGTCTTATTAAGCCAATGTCACGGTGCCCTCACCCTCAGCCACCCCAGTCTGTCCCACAGGGCCTGGGCCCGTCTACATGCTGGATCCTCAGGTGTGCACAGCTGAGCAGAGTGCAGATACGGAGTCAAAAAGGTTTGTAAACATTTGGCTTTGGACATCATGATGGTACTTTTTTCTCTTGTTTTTGTTTCGTTGTGCGTGTGTGTGTGTGTGTGTGTGTGTGTGTGTGTGTGGTGCTGGGGATGAAATCCAGGACATTCTACCTCCTAGCCACACTCTCAGCCCTATTTTCTATTCTTTATTTTGAAACAGGGTCTCACTGACTTGCAAAGGGCCTCACTAAGTAGTAGCTGAGGCTAGCCTTGAACCACGGTCCTCCTGTCCCAGCCTCCCAATGCTGGGATTACAAGCGTGCGCCACCACACCCGGCTTTTTTTGTTTTGTTTTATTTGTTTTTTGAGGTGCTGGGGATCCATCCAATCAGGGACCTCGACCCTGCTAGGCAAGGCATGTACCACTGAGCCACACCCTCTGCCCTGGCTTATAAAAAGGTTGAACACACACAATGAGTTACCACCTCACACCCAGAAGACAGCTAGAATCCTAGATAAACAAAAGCAAGGCTGCTGGAGATCTGGGCCACAGGGGGCCGAAGCTCTGACTAGCACACACGCGGGTGGACCTGGAAATGCTGGCACTGAGGACCGCGTGTCGTCTCGTTCCGCTCACAAGAGGACAGGCGGCCACAGAGCCGGGGAGTGGGCTCCGGTTGCGGGTGGGGCAAGGGAGATGGGTTGCGTCTTTGCTCCCAGAGTTTCTTCTGAGGCGCTGAAGATGTGCTGTGCTGGACGCGGTACGGCCGCAGGACCCTGAGAGCACACGGAGCCCTTGAATGATGTCCTGCGAAGTGCCGGGTGAGTTATATTTCAGTAAAACTGTTAGTTTTCTTTGTTTCGGTACTAGGGGTGGAACCCAGGGCCATTTTATCTCTGAGCTACACCCCAGACCTATTTTTTATTCTTTATTTTGAAACAAGATCTCATTGAGATGCAGAGGGCCTCACTAAGTAGCTGAGGCTGTCCTCAAACCAAGATCCTCCTGTCTCAGCCTCCCGAATGCTGGGATTACAAGTGTGCGCCCCCACGCCTGGCTAAAAGTGTTGTTTTAAAAATGTGGCAAGTAAGCCCATTCTCTTCCAAGTTCGCTGGGCTGTTCGTGGTGACAGCCCACGGCCCTCTCGGAACTCGACCTTGACGCTGCCCTCTCATCTGTCTATGAAACTCTGAAGCCGCCAGGTTTGGAGCAGGTCACTCTCCAGGTTTGGAGAGTCCTCAGGTGTGCGCTGCCAGGGGCTTCTGTTCCTTTGCTTTTGCTTTGTTTTGGTACTGGGGATTGAACGCAGGGGCATTCTACCTCTCAGCTACACCCAGCACTGTTTTGTTTTGTTTTTAATTTTGAAACAAGGTCTCACTAAGTTGCTGATGGCCTCACTAAACTGCTAAGGCTGCCCTCGAACCTGCGATCTTTCTGTCTCAATCTCCTAAGTACCACTGCCCCTGGCTAATACTTCTGTTTCTGCAGGGGAGATAGAAGGGATGGTGGGCACCCAGGGCAGCAGCTCAGTGGACAACAGGTGGGGCTCAGCCCTCGGGGTGGCCCTGGCTCCCAAGGACAGTGCCCGTGCTGCGCTGCGCAGCGGCAAGCTGGGGAGTCAAGCTGGGGAGTCCAGGAGGGGCAGGCGGGGCGCTTCCTGGCTGTTCCTCACTCTTCCCTTTCATGACAGACTTCCGCCTCAATTTGGGTAATTGTTCTCTATTCAGCTCGGATCTTCATTCAAGGAACCGTACGCCAGCCAGCGTGCTGGGGGAGGAAATTCTTTCAGACTCAGGCATCTGCTCCTGGCCTGGGGTGGGGGAGTTCTTCAAAGTCACTCCTCTCTCCTCTTTCTTCCTGGCAGCTGTCACTCTCAGCTCTGGGGGTGGGGAATCTTAGAACCCAACCGGGGCCTCTGCCCCTGGGGACTCTGACAGTGAGGCCCCCTAAGGAGCATACCTTCTGGTAAGAGACAGAAAGAAACAGCGGTACTGGCCCTGACTCTGGAAGCCAGGCATGCCGCAGGCGGCAGAGGGAAACCCTTCCCAGGCACCATGCCTGGACGGCTTCCTGGGGGAGGTGGCAGGCCACAGGGGGCTGGGTGCCCATGCTGTGGGAGGCCCATCGGGAAGAAGGGAGGGATGGCAAAAGCAAAGGGGTGAGATGAGAGGGTTCCAGACAGGACACGGGGAGAGCTGGGTTGAAGGAGACAGGCAAGGTGGGACCCAGGGCGGGCTGCCCCCACGGGCCCTGAGCCCCCACCAGCCCCGGCCTCTGTCTCCTCCCGAAGCCTTCCTTGAGCAGGTCATTATTCTATCAACAGACATTTAATAGAGAGTCCCCTCCTGGGAGATGCAGTGCTCCCTGGCTGCCCCAGACATGACCAAGTCCTAACCCTGGTACCTGGAAGGTGACCCAGCACTCTGCGCCCCTCGGCCTTCCAGGACGCCTGGGTGTCCCTGTCATTAAGTTTCTGACGGTCCTTGAAGGACTGTCAGCAGGCCAGTGTCTCAGTCCTGAGGCTGCTGCAGCAGAGTCCCCAGGCCGGGCCGCCTCCGCCGCAGAAGCGGCTCTCTCCAGGGGCCCAAATTGTGAGATGCGGGGCCTCCTGGCCCTGCCGGCTGCCCAGGACCCCATGCTCCTCAGTTCTGGGGTATGGCACCCGGGTCTCTGCTTCTGCTGCCGCATGGCCTCTCTCTCTCTCTGTCCCTTTGTCTCCCTCTGGCCTCTGCCTCTCCCCATGTCTCTGTCCAACTCTCCCTCTTCTAAGGACCCGGATCTCCATGGATTAGGGCCTGCTCTACTGCCTCGGGACTTCATCCTGACTCACATGCTCAGGTGCCGGGGTCAGGACTCAGCAGCGTCTCCACGGGGGGCACAAGGCAACCAGAGAAGCCAGGGAGGGGAGGGGTGCCTGCACGTCCCAGGGGCACACAGAGGGCAATCTCAGGGACACCCCCACCCAATGTCTGTTGATGGACTGAGAGACCAACTCCACCATATGCATCCCAGAAACACAGCCTCAGCGCCACATACGAGTCTGTCCAGGCATCTGGCGGCTGATTTGAGTATCTGGGTCTTCATTTCCTAGCAAAAGAGGCAGGCTGGCGGGGTGCCTGTCCACGCCCCTGGAGGGAAGAGACCACCAGCCCTTATCTCCGCAGCTCCTTTCTCTGAGGACACCCCAGGCATGGGGCCTCCAGGGCGGCGCCTCCAGGCACATCATGTCCCAAACAGACTCCAACCTCCCACAAGCCCTGCCAAGCGCGGAGCAGTCAGTGTGATTTATTAGTCTGCCAGGAACTTTTCATGATCCTAATGCGGTATTTAGAATCTATTTAACTGGGCAACAAAAACACCCAGCACCAGAAACGGTAAATAATTATCTCCTCCATTGGGCCTGGCTCGTCCTCCGTCCGCACCGCTCCGCAGAATGTTCCACGTTCTCCTCCGTTTGGAACGAGTGCCCAGTTCATCAAAGAAAGAACCTGCTGTGGGTTTCGGGGAGCGACGCGAAGGACCCCCTGCAAGTCTGTGATTAGAATACAAGAGGGAGGATCAAGGTAATTAATTTTTTTAACTTTAATTTTTTTTTTTTTTTAGTTTCCCCATCAGCTCCTGAAAACCCACGTGAATTATATCTGCTTATGTAAATAAAGCTAACGGGTGATAACATTAATTAGTAGCATAAAACTTTGGCTCATCCGGCTGGAGATAGCAGATAGTTGGGGGAGAGGATTAATTTCTATTTTAATTAGAAATGTACATTTCAGCAGCACGGCCTCTAGCCGTGACCAGTGTCAGTGCCCAGTGGTAAAGTCTGGTTCCTTCCAAGTGGGGCGGCTTCCAAAAGGGCGCTGGGGGGCATCTGCCCCTGAAGGGGATTCCAGCCAGCGTGCAGCTGGCTGATTAAAAACAAAGAGACAGAGGAGAGATGCCCTCGGTGCAGCTGCTTGTCCTGGCCAGGGCTGGTCCTTCACTGGGCTGCCCGCCCCTTCAATCCGCAGCCGTGGGAGCCCTCGGGGTGGGCTGGGGGGTGACGAAGCCATGTGCATTCAATGAACTTGAAGCAGGAGGAAGTCCCTGGGTGTGGCCGGACTGGGCAGCATCCTCAGAGCAGCACGCCAAGGTGCAGCTGCCAGGCCCCCAGGTGTAGGGGATCGAATCCCAGTGACCCCAGAGCCCTCTGGGGCGCGAGGACCCCTGGTCTAGAGCAGGTAAGACCTGGGCATGCTCTTCCTACGCACACGTACATGCTGTGTACATTTGAAGGGAGAACCAAAGTTTCTGTGTGGTCTGTGCAGCGTGCTGAGCGTGAGTGTGTGTGTACCATGAGCACGTGGCCTTGGGCATGATGTTGGGCATGATGTTGAGCACGTGTTGGGCATGATGGGAATGGGCAACAAACGTGGAGTATGTGTGGAATTTGCCTGTGTGTGCACACGTGTGGGTGTGTGTCTGTGGGTGACGTTCATGTGTGCATGTGGAGTGTGACCGTCCAGCCTGTCCTGTCCCGAGACTCTGGCGCACACCCTGCCTGGAGCCACCCATGCCTGGGCTGTCAGCTCCGACACTGCCCCCCCCGGCCTCAGTTTCCTCTTCTCCAGCCTGCTGGGTGGCTTCCTGGGCCCTGGGGGAGGGTGTGCTGGGCCCGCCTGTAACCTGTAGCCGGGCAGCTCTCTGGCCATCGGATCTCTGCGGACACCCAGCAGGACACGCAGCTCAGTGATCCCTGAGCCCCTCTGCCCCAGGCTGACCTCCTGTTCTCTGGTGGCCTGCGAGCCCAAGCAGGCCCTCGGGGCAGCTGGAAGGGAGCTCAGGCCAGATCAGGCCCACAGACCAGCGCCCCCCGGGGCAGGTAGAACCCTGGACAGAGGCTGGTCTGGGAGGGCCTCACCAGTAACTACAGAGAACAGTGCCGTCCACAGCCCCTGGCTGGCCTGCAGCTCTGCTGACCTGAGGCCAAAGGAGGATGTGACCCTCCCACCCCACCCCTCTGCAGAGAGCCAGGCAGTTCTGAGGGGCAGCCCTGCTCCCTCGGATGGACGCTGGGGGCAGCGAGGGGTCCTGGGAGAAGCCTCCAGGAAGGGCAGCGAGCATCCCTCCCTCCCATGGCAGGCAGCCCCTCCTGCAGCTTTGGCCTTTGCCTCTGTCTAAAGGCAGATTAGAACCACAGCAGGTGGGAGCTGGGAGAGGCCGGAGGAAGGACTTCCCAGACCCCAAGTGGGACCCAGGACGCAGGGAAGGGGTAACCAACTAAACCCCCTGAATCCAGAGTTGGCCTCATGCAGACGCTGACCACCCCAGCCCTGCACCCCCACGCTGGCCCAGAGGGAGCCAGGACCCCAGCCTCACCCCTCAGGATCTGATGTCCTCAAGACAGGCCTGGCTAGGGTACTCGCCAGCTCTGAGGGCGCTCAGAGGCCCCTGGACCCTAATAATGGTAGCAGCCCACACCCGGGCACCTGTATGGGCCAAGCCCTTTTCCAGACCCAGGGCCTCATTTAGTCCAACCACCTGCTAAGGCGGGGACAGTTAGTTCTCATTTCACAGATGGGGAAACTGAGGCATGAAGATTAACTTGTCAGCCAAGAGACAGGGCCAGCACTTTGGCTCAGCATCATGCCAGGAAGACAGAAGGGGGGTGGAGAAAGCACAGCCCCGTGGATCCCTGCGCCAGGCAGCCCCGAGGGTCGAAGGGCCCAAGGAAAGAGCTGGCCCACCCCTGCACGAGCCAGAGGGCTCAGAGAAACCCTTGAAGAGATGCTTACGGATTGACCCCTCCATTTCACAGGTGGGAAAACTGAGGCTGGAACTCGCCCTGGCACAGCCCCCGTGCACGGTGAGCAGAGAGGGTGGAGCCCCGTCTGGGCCTGGGGAACGTGTGAGTGAGTGTCTGCTGCCCAAGCCAGAGTCTGCCCCTCCCCTGGCCCAAGTGCCCAGTCCGCTCCATCCTGTCTCTGTGGGCCTAGCAGTGACTTGGCCCCTCTCCCAGGGGAATGCGCTCCTGCCAGGCAGGTCCTTCCGGACAACCTGGGGCGGATGGGCAGCAGCTGGCACACGGTAGTGCCCGCAGCAAAGGCTCCCATCTGCCCACTCTACCGTCAGCCCCAGGGATGCGCTGGAGTGCCGGCCCACGGCTCTGAGCCCTCCACGGGCAGGCCGGCCCCTCCCATACCGCACAAGCTCCCAGCAGGGCCGGACCCTGCCAGGCCACTATTTTTATCCAGTATGTTCCACATCTGAGAGGGAATTTCTGGACAGTTCCAGGACCCAGGGACAAGCCCTGGCCTGGCCCAGCCTGGCTTGGCAGGAAGGTAGTGGGCATCGGCCTCAAGGTGGATTTCGGACCCCACCACATCTCAAAGCCCCAGGAGACGGAGCCCCAGGTGGCCAAGCTCAGAGGGCAACAAGGTCACATGGTCACTCTACAGGCAATAGAAAGGCTGGGACACTGACCCGTGGCCTCACAGAGACTGCCCCCAAGCCCATGTCCTGGGATAGCTGGACAGCATCACAGAGACCTGTAACGCCACATCTGCAAGGCCACAGCATCACAGAGCCCCCGAGGGCCCTCCACCTGGGGGCAGCAGAAGAAAGAGGACCTCCTCCCCGGTAAGTCTGGGGTCATGCCAGTCCCAGGGTTAGGATTAGGGTCAGTCACCCCATCCCCCATACTCCCTGGTTTGGCCAAAGTTGAATGCGGCTCAGGAGGGGTCAGAATAGGTTTCAGTTGCTGAGCGTGGTGGGCACGCTTATAATCCCAGCACTTGGGAGGCTGAGCCAGGAGGAGGATCGCGGTTCGCGGACAGCCTCAGCTACTTAGTGAGGCCCTCTGCAACTCAGTGAGACCCTGTTTCCAAATAAAGAATAAAAATAGCGCTGGGGGTGTAGCTCAGAGGTAGAGTGTCCCTGGTTCCATCCCCAGTACTGCAAAAAGAAGAAGGAGAAGGAGAAGGGGGGGGGAGCCAGTCAGTATAGAGAAGTCAGGGGTCTGTGGAGCTTCCCCAGGACAGATCTCAGGGGCAGCCAGGGCAGAGCCCCTCCCTCAGGAAGAGGTCCCTGAGCCCCGCCCCCTGCTCATTACGTATGCAGGTCTGTCCCCACCAGCCCTACAGCCCTGTCCTCATGCTCTGAGACCTGCCTGGTACCATGAGACACTCTGGCCACCCCTCCAGAGTCAGAGATGACCGGTACCATTGTACTGCCCACCCAGCCCAGCATCCCCACCAGCAGCCTGATGCCTGGAGAGAGCGGTTCCCATGACGACAACTGGGATGCCAGCTCCAGATGCCCCCCGCCCCGGGAAGAGAGTGGGCTCTGCGGAGCTGGACAGGCAGTGGTGAAAGGGTGCAGGGCAGGCCCGGGGCGCAGACAGCTGGCTGGAAACCTTGCTCATCCCGTCGCCTTGACGGGTCAGTCTTCCCTGAGCTGGGGCTCCCCCCACCTCAAGGCAGACGGACGCTTCATGAGGTAGACAGGAAGATGGCCGTGCCACATGGATTCTAGCAAGAGCCTGTGCCATGCTCAAAACCTTTAGAAATGCCAGGCACTTTGCGGACATTGGAATGCAGAGACTTCCAAGGGAGGCAGAGCAATCCGAGACCCAGAGACAGGAAGGAGGACCGGGGTGGTGAGGACTTACTCGGGCCCCACCAGGCACAGTGGCTTTGAGCACTGGTCTCTCAAACCTGCAGCTGTGCCTGGCTCCCTCCCACCCCTCACAGAGGGTGACCAGGCCAGGGCTGAGCCCGCATGCAGAACAGCCCCTGATAGCTACTGCTCAGGAACACACCACTAACCAAGCTTGGAACTCATAGGGTGCAGGAGAGATCCCTGGGGATCCCTGCCTTTGCAGTACGTAGCTGTCGGAGTCTGAGGAGGGTCAGGGGAGCGGAATGGTGGGACCCACCCCGGGACAGAAAATTCAAGCAGACTCACACTCAAGGTCAAAGTTTAATAACAAGCATGTTCTGTGTGTCTTCAGAAGTAGTCCTAAACTGGGCACAGTGGTGCACACCTGTAATCCCAGGGGCTTGGGAGGCTGTGGCAGGAGAATTGCAAGTTCAAGGCCAGCCTGAGCAACTTAGCAAGACCCTGTCAAGACAGGAAGGGCTCAGCCGCTCAGTGGTAGATTGCCCCTGGGTTCAATCCCATTACACAGCAGGGCTCAGCTCACGACCAGGAATTGAGCTAGACTTGTAACCAGGATCAAGGCTCACACAGTGCCCAGATCACAGCTCAGTTACTGATCAGGGTCCGTGTTCAGTATGACTGGGGTCAGGGCTCAGCTCTGAGCAGGGATGGGGCTTAGTACACATGACCAGCATTTGGCTCAGTGTTGTTCCAGGCTTAGCGCTTCCTGTGACTGGGAAACGAGGGTCAGGAAGGGCGGCGGCGCCAACCCCTAGGCGTCGCCGCACGTCGGGGCAGCGTCTGCACCGGGGAGACCGCAGAAGCCGGCTGTCGCTTCTGACGGCAGACCGGCTTGCTTTGCCTGGTTGTTTTTCTCCTTCTTCACTCTCTGCCCAGCCAGGCAGCAGGGGAAGGTGTAATTAGAAATCAGGTTTGTTAACACGAACACGACGTACATAATATTTAAAACATCCGAGCGCCTTTAACTCGCTACCAACGTGCATTTGCTCATTAAGCAGGAATTTTTTATGGCAGCAACACTGCAAATAGCTCTTATTAAAATGCTCAAAACACCATCTGGTCCTTCGCCGAGACGCCGAAGCATGGCGGAGGTAGCCCAGCATGCCTGGAGACCTGGAGATCCCCAGGGCCCCCTCCCCAGCCAGCTCTGCGAGCACCCGGGGCCCTGTGTGCAGCCATGCTCCTCCTCTTCACCCTCAGCATCCCACCTTCCAGAGGAGAATGCAAAGGCTTTGAGGAGGTTCAGTGACCAGTAAGAGAGGCCGGGTCTGGGGTGCCCTGGGAGCCCAGGCTGACTCTGAGTGAGGGAGGACACAGCAACAGGACAGCTCCCCAGACCGCACAGCTGGAGCTGGAACTGGGCACTCACGGTCTCGCTCAGGGACTTCACCAAGGTCATCAGGACTGGGGCCCGGTGGGTTGGGGCTGGAGCCGCCCATAGGTCAGGAGGCTGAGAAGGGATGCAGGAAGAGTCTACAAGCGGCACTCCGGGCTCCACAAAGGCTGTGTTGCAGGAGGCTTGGTCTGCAAGGAGCCAGACTGGAGCCAGAGTAGGGTAGCAGGTCTCTGTGTTCACCGTGAGGCCCAGGGAACAAAGCTCTGGGTCTGAGCCCATCATCATACAGACTATATAGCCCCAGAGAGACAGGTTTTGATTGGATCGATAACAGGTAGGGTACCAATGTGGCGGCTCGGGGCAGGTCCTGTTTCTGCTTTCTGGGCTAGTTTTCCTGTATCAGCTCCACACAGCCAGGACTGCGTGGCACCATCTTGGGCCCCGGGTGGCTGGAACTGGGTGGCGTCATCTTGCTGAACTTAGCTACCTTATCTTGTGGCCTTAGCTGCCTGGAGAGCTGTTTTGTTCATCTCAGAGGAGCACCTGCTAAGAAAGTTTTATTCTTCTATCTTGTCCCTAGACTTTAATCAAGAGTCATCTTCAAGGACATAGCCGGGCCGGGCGTGGTGGCGCACCCTTGTAATCCCAGCGTCTGGGAGGCTGAGACAGGAGGATCGCAGTTGGTGGATAGCCTCAGCTACTTAGTGAGGCCCTTTGCAACTCAGTGAAACCCAGTTTCAAAATAAAGAATAAAAAATAGGTCAGAGGGTGCAGCTCGGAGGTCAAATGCCTCTGGGTTTTATCCCCAGACCCGCTTAAAAAAAAAAAAAAAAAAAAGGACATAGCTGGGCCCTGCCTCAGGTGCTCTAGGATGAACCAATGGTGCCCCTAAGCTGCCCTAAAATAAAATGTTTAAAAGAGGACGGGGCCGGGCTGGGGGCCGGGCGTGGTGGCGCACGCTTGTACTCCCCGCGCTGGGGAGGCGGAGACAGGAGGATCGCGCAGGTTCGAAGCCAGCCGGCTGGCTTAAGACCCTGTTTTCAAATAAAAATATAAAAAATAGGTGTCTGGGAGTGTAGCCCGGAGGTAGAAGGGTTTCCAGGAACCCCAGTACCACAAAAAAAACACAAGAGGATGGGGGTGTAGCTCAGTGGCAGGCAGAGCGCCCTGGGGTTCATCCTCGGCACTGCAGTGGGCGTGGGGAGGGGAGGAGAAAGGCCCAAACCCCATCAATAACCAAGCTGATGTCAGACCTGAGGCTGACTTCAGAAATGAAAACCTGAGTGGAGTTAAAATGCACAACAGGCAGAGCCCCCTCCCCTCCCCATCCGCCCTCTGGGTCCCGTGCTGGAGCAGCCCCAGGCCCACAGGGTAGCCCTGCTATCGAGCCCCACCCCAGAGCCCAGCCGCCAGCCCTGGGGGTGCTGGGCCAGAGCGCCCCTGGCTGGGGCTCCGCCCGCGGGCTTGGCAAGCGTGGGCGCCCTTCTTCTCGCCCCTTCCCCAGCGATAAGTGGCGGCGTTTAGAAAGTGTCAACTCTTCCCAGCTGTTGTTGCCAAAAAAAGGAAGACGAAAAAAAAGAAAAGAAAAAAAATCCCTCCTGGTTTCAAGGAAACTCACAACAACTTTAGAGAAACTTGCGACCGTGATGGATGCGCTCACTCCCTGAATATTCAACAAGGGCCAGAGGCCTCCATTTGTCATCTGCATTTTGGAGCTGCCGGGAGTGGGCGGCCGGGGGACCTGTTCTGTTCGGGCCTGGCATGGTTCCTCCTCGGGCCACTCCGGGCTTCCTGAAAGGAACCGTCTTTTATTTCTCTTTATTCCCAGGAATAATGGCTCTTGACATAAACGACTCCCGCTAGCAATTAGCCGTGATTAATGTACAAGTCGCTGCAGAAGCAGAGGAAGCGCGGGAGGGGTGGGCGACGCACGCACAGCCATGGCTTTGGAAGCCTGTGCCGCGCAGGGGCCGAGGAGGGAGCTCCCTGGGGCTTCTCCAAAGCTCTCAGCCCAGCACCGGGCAAAGGGCGTGGGCTTCCAGGAAGGACGGCGGGCTGGAGCTGGGACTCTAGCTGCCAGGGGCACATTGGGCGGGCAGCCCCAGCCGACCCTGACAGCTAAGCGCTGTCCTTTAGTACACACCCTGGTCCTCTGAGGCGTCACCCGCCACAGGCTGGGGAGTCCGCTGGGCACCCAGAGCCCAGACTTTGCCAGTGGTGGTTCGTGCCTCAGTCTCTGTGAGACCACCTATTCCAGGGCTAGGGTATCTTCATGCATGCCATACTTGCCCAGCCCCCACTGCCCCTGGGGGAGTCCGTTCTCACCCACCCCCCTCCTGGCACTGTGGGAGACCCAACACATGCCTCAGCACCAAAATACCCTGTAAAACTCCAT
Organism: Muscardinus avellanarius; assembly: GCF_963383645.1. Classification (NCBI taxonomy): domain Eukaryota; kingdom Metazoa; phylum Chordata; class Mammalia; order Rodentia; family Gliridae; genus Muscardinus; species Muscardinus avellanarius. The sequence goes on from NC_137789.1 coordinate 2,668,552, forward strand.
GCCACCCCCACCTCGCTGGGGAGACGTGCCCAGCCTGCTCAGAGCACCCCTGCCTGGTCCACATCTGCCCCTGAGATCCCTGTTCCTCTCCCGGGGCCACAGAGGAGGTGGGACGCCTGGCTGTTGGCTCCTCTTCTTAATTTAATTTCAGGGCTCGTTAGAGCTCCATAATTAACGGGCCAGGGGAGCACTCATCACCCCAGCAACAGCCCAGACATCCCATCTGGGCCTGAAATGGGCCTCAGCCGTTCCTGTTTCCTGCCAGGCACGGCCCCCACCGCAAAGAAAGCTGGCCTGGGAGGATGTCTGTGGGCCCATTTCACAGATGAGACCAGCGGCTTGCACCTAGATAGCCTCTTTCCTGGCTCAGCCTGAGTCTCCAGCGGGCCCTGTGGCCCTCCCATGAGCCCCTCGGGCTCCCCAGGCCAGCTCCCAGATCAGTGCATAGAAGGCACCCTGCCCAGGCTCTGGCGGGGCAGTTTCTAGAGGGCTCAGAACCCCTTCCCTCCTCCCTCCTCTGAGTTCACATCTCTCAGGAAACCCCATCGGCTCCACCTTCCAAGAGTCCCCTAGTCCCACGCCCTCGCCATCGAGGCGGGTCCCCAGCCTCGATGGCCAGCCCAGCTCTCCACCCCAGCCACGAGCATCTCCCAGGTCTTCTAGATGAGGCCTCAGCCTTGCCCGCTGCCCCCACTGAGGAGCCTCTTTATACATGTCTTCCTAATGTGTCCCCAACGGAATTTCATTTCCACAGATGCCGCATGTGTATCTGTGCTTTGGGCGCACAGAGTAAGATGCCTTCAGCCTCCTGGACCGGATGCTCTAGGGCTGGATCCCCCTCAGGAACGCCGTGCTAACCATTAGTGAGGTCACGTGCTTTCTCTGCTCCAGGCCCCCCTGGGCTGAGGGTCAAGCCCAGGACCCGTGGTAGCCGTCACCCTCGCTCCTGCCCACGGTGCCTCCCAGACTGACACTCTCTACTGCGCCCTCCACCTGGGGTCCCCACCCCAATGCCTTCCATCCCTCCCCTCTCTGAGTGCCCTGCCAGGTCCCTCCCCTGGCCTCCATGCCCCCCCTGCCCTGGAGGCACTCTATAGAGGCTCTGGCAGGAGGAGGGCGGGGCTCCCATCCTGCACCCTGAAGGCAAGAAAGGCAGGGCTGGGGCCGTGTTCAGGGGGGACCTTCCTCCTGCAGGTGCAGGGACGGCAGGAAGAACCCGGAGCCACACAGGTTCGCCCCTGTGCGGGCACATGCTGCCGTTCACAGCCTCCTCCATCCCGGAGGCTCACAGCCTCTCATTCTACAAAGGAGGGAACTGAGGCCCAGAGACAGCAGCCACTCTGCAAAGCCACAAGCGGGGCCCTAAGACAGCCGGGTGTGGGAGGCACGGGCCCCGCCCGCAGGGCCTGTGCTGGGCTGGGGCTGCCCCGCTTTCCCATAAGGGCCCACGTTTCATGTGTCTCTGGCCCATGCAAGGTGCAGCTGCCAGGCCTGTGTCAGTCAGGGGACACTGGTTACACTGAAGAGGCAATAGCCCCCAGTCTCAGGGGCTCGGTTCTCCCTCCTGCGGCAGGCCTCGCCCCAGGCCAGCTCCAGGACTCCACGACAGAGGAAAAGAGGGCTCTGTGGCCCCGCCCTGGCCTGAACGCTTTGGGCCTTGTGCAGTGTCCAGCAGAGGTCAGCAGAGGTCACCGCCGGTCGCCAGCTGAGCTCAGGGGCAGGGAGGAGCAGCGGGCCCCAGGGGAGCCCCTCAATTAGCAGCCACTCAATTAATCCTCCATCGCAAAGTCCAACGCAATCAATTTGGGGAGCCGGTCGACACCGTCACACAGTAATTAGGAACAACCCTCAACTCCGGGCTTCCTTTGAAGATTGTAATTGCAATTAATTAAACATCCTCTTTGCTCCTCCGAGTCCATTTCGAGGAAACTGGAGTGGAGGGGTGGGCGCATTCCCAACCCCCGATCCTAGCAGCCAGCAACCAGAAGGGGACCCACAACCCAACGCATGCCCTCCTCCACGCTGGCTGCACACCGTGTCCAGAGGAAGAGGCCCACGCCCGGACTCCGCTAGCACTCCACTAGCAAGGTGCTACCCAGCACGGTCTGAAAGTGTTAACTGAGCACCCACTGGTGCTGTTCCACAGTAAATGCCCTACAGGACAGCTGCCCTGGAGGGGTGTGCTGACGGCTGTGAGGCTGCATGAAGACGGGCAGCCTGGGCCAGGGGCATGAGCAGGACCGGGGAAGGTGGCTCCACTCTGGACAGGGAGCGGCGGCCAGCTCCGGACAAAGACAAGGGCAAGCAGGAGCTACGTTTATAAAACAACTCTGTGTGGAGAGCTTTATATCCCAGCCCACCACCCCGCCCATGGGGCTGCACCTCAGGGTGTCGGGAGGCCCGCCCCAGGCCACACAGCTGCCCACAGCAGGACCCAGTGGGCTTCTGACTCCACAACCCTGAGACTGAGCCAAGAGCCGTCTGGTGTTAGGATTAGATAGAGAGGGCCCCGTGAAGCGCTCATAAACTGGCATTAGGAGTTGCTATGACTGAGCCCTGAGGCTGGTAATCCTGGCCGTCAACTGGGTCATCTGGGTGGTGGCTGGAGGGAGTGGGTCCCGTGCGGCCTTGGGGTTATATATATGGTTCCTCCTCCCCGGCTCACGTTCTTGCTTCCGGCCGCCATGCCCTGAGATACGCAGTCCCCGCCTCACGAGGACTGAACCCAAAAGAAGAAAATAGATAAACACGTAAGAAAATCAATCTTCTTCCCTCTGAATGACACCGTCAGCCTTTCAGTTATAGCTGAAGAACGCTGACCGGAATGCCCTCTCAGCCCCAGGAAGGCGCTGGACCAGCTACACGAGGCGGCAATGTCGTGGGAACACGTGCCCCCTCCCCACAGGGCTGTCACCGCACCTGGGGCCAGGACCTGACCCGCACATCCTGCAACCTGGGAGCCGCAAGAAGGCTCTGTCGCTGTTCCTGTTTGCGGAGACTGATGGCCGAGGTCGCCAGGCCAGGGGCAGGGGCCCCGTGTTCCAGCCCGTCTTGCTGTGCCCCCAGGGGTTGCCATGCACCCACCCAAGTGGAAGCCAGGGCCCGGTGTCACCATCGGCTTGACTGGTAGCCGCAGTATCCAGCCAGAGCAGCAGGCTTGCCTGGAAAGACGGCAGAGCCCTCTAGGAAGGCAGCAGGGGGAGGGCGGGCTAGGTAAAGTGGCCCAGGGTCAGGATCTCTGACTGCAAGGAAGGTTTTCCTCCAATTTCCAAAAATAACCTGAGATTCTGTTCTTACAGTGCAGGCATCATAAGACTGACTCGAAGGCCAGACAGCTAGAAGAGGCAACAGCACCAGAGTGGAGGGAAAGTACCCCCAAGGGAAGTGAGACCAAATACACCTCGAGCATCCCAGCAGCCATGGCAAAAAGGGCAATGTGCTGGGGGCTTGGTCGGGCCAGTGAAGGTGGAACAGGGGAGGCAGGACTGCTTCTCCTCAGCCTGGGCCTCCCTCTCCAGAGATGAGCATTCCCTCTCCAAACACCTCTCCAGCAAAACCAAGCAAGAGTTTGGAAAAATCTCTTCTCACCACCGCTTAGGAAGCTATAAATAACTGCAACTCCTGGATTCGAAGGCAAAAAGGGGGGAAAGCCTCTCCGGCTGCTTCTGCAGCTGAACAAGTCTGCGGCCTCCAGGCGGTTCCCCTGCGCCTGGAATCCACACGCCCCCGACAAGTGGAAGTCTGTCCTGTCTCCAAAGGTCACTGGTCTCCCTGCTTGGCACCCTGCAGATCGGAAGAGGGAGCCCCCAGGCCACGTGGGCCCTGCCTGCAGAGGCCACGGTAGAGGCGGGCTCTGCCTGGGTTTGTCACCCGCAGAGGCAGGCTGCCCCGCATGGACGCCTGGCCGCCTGCACTTTCCGGGCTCTGTGAACTCTCTCAGCCCCACAGGGGGACCAGGAGGCAGGTCTTACAAAGCAGGGGGCCAGTGGGCCTGAAGGAGGGCGGGGAGCCCCCTGTCGCCCCCCGCCCATGCCAAGCCCCTCATGGGAACGGGAAAGCTACAAACTAATACCCACAACCAGGACAGGCAAGGCCCCAGGGAGACAGCGCTGCGAGGGGGCTCCCCACCTCCCTCCCACCCACACACACCTAACAGGTCCACTTGCCACTGACGCCCGCCCTCCCGCGGCCGGCCGGCCTGGGTCACCATCTCCACCTCTCGCTCTTGGACTCCCACACTTTCAAGGCCATGGGGCCATCCCGCTCCACTCCCCGCTCACTGCCTGGCCTGGTGTCCTGCTGCAATGGAGCCTGCTCCGTCCAGCCCACCCACCCTCCCCAGGGGCCTCTGCGACGGCATCTGTCCAGCTGGCAGAAAGCACCTTGGCGAGAAACCAGACCCTTTATTCACTCCCGCGGGCCGCAGGGGCTGGCCCAGCCCGGGCAGCCAGCCTCGGGCCCTGGGAAGGGGGCGGCGGGGCCAGGCCCCAGCAGCAGGAAGCCAGGGGGCTGGCCAGCGCCCGCGCTCACCATACTGAGTGCCAGCTGCTCCAAGCGCCGCTTGCGCACGGCCGCCTGCGCCGTGGCGTGCAGGGGTCTCAGCAGCGTGGGCGGCAGGGCGCCGGGGCCCCGCAGCAGGAAGTCAAAGCCTGTGCGGTCCTGGGGGTCATAGAAGAGCGGCCCCCGGGCCGGATCGGGCCCCGGAGGCCAGGCGAACGGGAAGGGCAACGTGAAGTCCTCGGTGAGCATGCGGATGGCAAAGTCGTCCTCCTTGCCCAGCGCGCGGTACGCGCGCCCGATGCCGCGGAAGTGCGCCTCCCACAGCTGCACGTCCCCGCCGTAGATGTCCGGAAAGCGGGGCTCCTGGGGAGCCGGGGGTCCTGCAGCCAGAGAGGGGACAGTGAGCCCGGCCAGGTTCAGGAGCTCCACCGGCGCGGGCCCGCTCTCCGCCCTCATCTGGCCCAGAGGCTGGGGCGCAGAGGTGGAGATGTGGAGGGGCGATCCAATGAGGGGCATAGAAACCTCACAGCTGGCCAAGACACGGCCACGCAGCGAGCCCTGCAGCCCTCGGGGACAGCACCAGCGTGCTGTGAAGCGCCATATAAGAGTCCCAGCACTGTTACTTGGGCAGAAACTTCCAGGTGGGGACGAGGCTAGTTTGGTGCAGGGACTGTGCAAGCGCAGATGTTGGGTTTGCCCAGCAGGCAGGTGTGTGGGACACGAGATGAGGCACTGAGCTGAGCGTCCTGTCCACTTCCAGTGCTGTGGCTGAGGTCTCACTGGAGGTCAGGCCATCCCAGGCAGGCGAGGGTCAAGTGAGGGCCAGGACGGGGCTCAGTGGAGGGACGTGCAGGGAGGACACAGCTGGCCTCGGAACCCCTCCCCGGGCAGGAGTCGCGGGAAGGCGCCCGTCCCACGAGCAGGCTCTGGACCTCGTTGTGAGGGCTTTCTGCAGTCACGTCCAGCAGACGCAGCGCTCACTCCCAGAGCTACGTGCCATGCCTGTCCTCACGCCACCTGAGGAGCCCGTTGCCTCAAAGCTCGCTCCCGGCCCCCAGAAGGCCAGCCAGGCTGTACCCCACACCCCACCCGGGCTGCCGCGCCCCACGCAGGAGAAACTCCTTTGTACTTTCCCCAGCTGTTCATCAGACATTCTCCGCTCTGGGGATGCCAAAGTGGGCCAGGCAGCACAAAGCCCAGGGAGCGATGTAGACGGCTCAAAGGTGGACTCAAGACAAAGGCCAGGCAGCTCCCCAGCAGGATGTGAGGCCTGGGGGGAAGGACAAAATGGCACAGGGCTCCAACCCCAAATTCTCAGGCCCTTTCCCCAATGTCCCCGGGAGGGAGACATTCAGCCTTTGTAGAGCTGAGGGTCCAGGCCCAGAGAGGTCACCTTGGGAGGCCAAACTCAAGGCTGAGCTGAGTGGTCGCTTTCCACTCTGCCACAGCCCCGGCTCCATTAGAATGACTAATTCTCCCACACAGAAGGCCTCACTTCTAGAAAATGGTTACCACCAAACCTGTCCTGCTTCCCTGGCGAATAAGATGGGATTCCTGACCTATCTTATCGCTGGAAAATACTTTCTGGGGTCAGGACCTCGGACAGCACCAAGAGGTGTTCAGCAGATGCCCAGCGAGGCGCAGAGCATGGGCCAGGCCAGCAGAGGGCTCAGGGGCTGTTGTTCTGAGCACCGTGGACAGCGCCTGCATCCCTGTGCCTGGAGCCTCGGTCCTCAGGGGGCCAAGGTGGGTGCCTCCTCCTGCACCTCCTCCAGACAGCAGCTGAAGGTACCAGGCTAACCTGGTGCCTGCCACTCGTACCGGCCAGTGGGGCCGACAGCCAAGGGCAGGGCCTCGGAGTTGCTGTGGATGCAGGGGTGGAGAAGCTTTGGAGGAGAAGTAGACTGGTTCTGAGGAGGGGAGAGGGCCACTGGGCCACCCCACCTCATCACAGCCTGGGCATGCAAGGAATGGCATTATCTGGCTGGCACTGCACCAGGCGAGCCTGGCCACTCTCTTGCAGGTAGGTGGAGGCATAGGGCATCACAAGACACCAGTGAGAGGACCAGGCAGGAGTCCAGGTGAGAGGGGCGGGGGACTGGGCCAGAGCGATGGGGAAGCGCTCAGACTTCACTATGTCTGGAGGCTAGGACCAGCTGGATTCGCTGATGTGTGGATGCAGCCGGTGTGATGTGGTGGGAACACACAGTTTTGTCTGTGAGGAAGGAGGCATCAGTGGCTGAGACGAGCTGAGGCTGAGAGGGGCTGCAGGTCATGATGGGGCTAAGAGGAGCAGGTTGAGCTGGGGGAGTGGGAGGTTTAATCGTGGACAGCTGATGCCTGTAGCTGGGCAAGGGAAGAGGCCAGCTGGCCCTATGAGTCTCCAGGCTGAAGGCAAACATTGGGAGGTGGTATTTAGAGCTGGGAAAGTGGGTGAAATCACCGAGGGAGGGAGAGAGAGAAGAGAGGAGGCTGGGAACGGAGCCTGGGGCCTCCGTCCTCACCAGGTCAGGGATGAGGAGCGACGAGGGGCCTGGGGGAGGTGGTGATGCGGGGTGTGGGGCTGCGGGGCCTTCGGGCTGAGTCATGTGCTGCCGTGGGTGAGTCAGAGGAGGCCCGGGGACTGACCCCAGATCTGGCAGCGGGAGGTCGTCGGTGACCTTGACCCAGCTGCTCTAGGAGGTGCTGGGAGCGGAGCCCGATCTAGCGGGTTCAAGAGCAGATGGGAGGGGAGGACTTGGAGGCGGCGAGGGTGGAGAACATTTTCAAGGAGTTCTGCTATAAATGGGGAACAGAGAAATAGGGCAGTCGCTAAGAGGGAAGTGGGGTCAAAGAGAGGAGGCATGGCCCTGTGCTTTCATCTTGCTGGGAACGGCACAGAGGGGAGTGCCAGGCTCGGGAGGGGAGAGCTGCGGAGCTGGGTGAGGGACGTGCAGGACGTCCTGGGTGGGGGCAGGCAGGTGGCAGAGCCAGGCACAGCGCTGTGGGAAGGACCCGAGTCCTCAAGGGCTCCGGTTTCTCAGCGTAATGGGGAGATGGCCGGCAGCTATGCCAAGGAGAGGCGCAGAGAGAGAAGGTGCCGGGCCGTTGCTAGGAGAGGGGCCAGGCAGGTGACGCAGGCAGGAGCTGACCTGGCAGGGGCACCGTGGGCTGGTCATGAAGGGAAGGCGAGCGCCCACTCTGCCAGCCGCATGGGCACAGGCGACGTGGACAATCTAGAAGTTTGCCAGTTTGTACAGGAAAAGGGCCTAAAGGGGCAGTGAGTGGGGCAGGGACAGGTGGAGGCCAAGGGGAGGCCGAGGGGAAGGCGCTGGGAAGAGAGACCCAGAGCCGCCTCTGGGCTGGGCGGGCAGAGAACGCGGCCGCCCGCCTGGCCACATGACCAGGCGGGAGAGGGAGGTGGAGGCCAGACCCTGGAGGAGACGCATCCAGGGAGAACAGTGGCTACACCGGGGTGGACAGGTTGATGGCCCCTCCAACCCGCGAGGGAGGGGACAGATTTAAAGGGCTTTGGGTAGGGAGGAGGGCCGGGAATCTGAGGGCTGTGGAGAAGCAGCCCCCGCCCAGGGAGCACTATTGGGGTGCAGCAAAGAGGGCCACCTCGGGGACAGGCTGAAGCCCCCAGCCTGGTCCTGCTGCCACTGTTGACTGCGTGGCTCAGCACAGCCCCCCGCGAGAAGAGAGAAGGGGTAGCTGCCGCCTGCACCCCAGTTCTGAAAACCCCAGGGCCACCGTACCGCACCCCCCCACCACCTCACCTGGCATGCTGACAGGGGGGAGGGGCAGGCCTGTGGGGCTGAGGTCCCCAGAGCAGGGGGAAGCCATGTCCACAGCTGGGGCCGGGCTTCTGTTTACCTGGCTGCCCAGGAGACTGGGAGGGGCTCCGAGGGGGGACAGAATCTTGCATTTAAAGGGGCCCCACCTGGAAGGCTGGGATCAGATCAGCTGACCTGGGGCACTAACTGTGGGTAGCCCTGCAGCCGGGCAAGGGAAGGGCCCCGGGAGTCTCCAGGCTAAAGGCAGACCTTGGGAGGTGGTATTTAGAGCTGGCAAAGTGGGTGAAATCACCGAGGGAGGGAGATGGGGAAGAGGGGAGGCCGGGCGTGGAGCGTTCTCTTCCCTCAGCGCCCTGCCCTACGCTCTGCAGGGCTCCTCCGCACTGCACCCAGTGGCCTTACAACTGTGAGCTCCCAGCTTCCCTGGCTGCTCAGAGACCTCCCACCCAGACTGGAGCCCAGGCCCTTCTCCTCTTGGCTCAGGTCCGCGTGGTCTCCACAGCCCCTGCCTGTATATGCCCAGAGAGCAGCCCAGGCCTCAGCCCAGCCTTAGCCAGCCTGTCCCAGTCGTGGGCACCATGGTTGCTCCCCAGTTTCTGTTCTTCTCTGTTCCCCAGAGAGCTAGGGTCAGCAGCTCCCAACTTCAGCAAGTCTAGCAGTGCCCTGACTTGAGTCACCAACCATGGGTCCCCCGAAGCAGATGCAGCATTGCTAGGGGGGAGAGACGAGAGACAGGAAGAGAAGAAAGCCCACGAAGGAGCCCGGGGGCAGCAACCACTGTGGGCCTCAGGCCACCGCCGCCAGGGCCACGAGGCACTGCCCCCAACCTCAGTGCTCAGCAGCCTGGGGTCCCCTCCTGACCCCTGAGGGTGCTCCTGAGGGGCGTGGACCCCCAACATGTACACATAGGCTGCAAGCAGGCCCAGAGGCAGGGATGACCTCGGGCATGGGTGAGCGTTGGTGCCCTTAGCTGGGCCCTGGGGCCCCTTGGAGAGAGGACCCCACTCTGACATCATGTAAACAAGCGGTGAGATCCCACCGGCTGCCCAAGGCTGTTACTGCAGCCACAGTGGGAGGGCTGAGACCCCTCCCTCAGATGAGCCGATGCTCCTCCCACCACCTTCAGCCAAGGGAAGAGACCTAGCGGGGGCTGGAGCTCCGAGGAGACCCTCACTCACTGTTGCCAGGGCAACCACCTCCCCGAGTCTCTATTTTCCTGTCTGCAAAATGGGTCTAAAGATGCCCTGCCCGAGTTTACAAGAATGTCAGAGTACCACTGAGAAGGGATGAGACAATAGCATGAAGCTGGACTTCACCCTGGTCATGACAAAGCCCCTCGCCCCTGAGAGCGGCTCCCTGCTCACCCCCACAGGAGGTCTGCCGCTGCGCCCTTGTGCACACGAGACGGGCAGGCTCAGTAGGATGGGAAAGCTCTCACTCAGGAGTGGGAGCTCAGACCACAGCGGAGAGGAGAGACCGCAGGAAGCCCAGAGCCTGCAGGGTCCTGCCTTTGCCTCTCTAGGCCCAGCTGTATGTGCCGTGGGGCTCGCTTTGGGTATGATTTTTGTGGAAGAACACTCCGGGAGACCTACGCCTTAAACAGTCTCATGCACAGTGCGACATTAAGTACCACTGCGCTCAGCAGCTCTCTAGAACTCACTCATCTTCCAAAGCTACGACTCTGCCCATCGGACAGCAGCACCGGCCCCAGCCTCCGCGGCCACCACTCCGCCCTCCACCCCTGCGAGCCTGGGATGCATCGTATACGTGAGGTCAGGCCTGATTTGTCCACAGCACCTGGCTCACTTCAGTGAGCACAAGGTCTTCCAGGTTCAGTCACACTGTCAAATAGGGTGGTTTCCCTTCTTTTTAAGGCTGGATAATAGTGCACCGCGTGCATAGACGCTTTCTTTTGCGTTCATCCATCGCGAGCCCTTGCTTTGTTTCACACCCTGGCTGTGCCAGTAGTGCTGCAGTGAACACAGTGAGATCCTGTCTCCACCCTTTGGGTGTATACCCAGAAGTGAGATTGCTGGATCGTATGGCACTTCTATTTTTAATTTTCTGAGAAACCTTCACACTGTTTTCTGTACCGGCAGCACCGTTTTACATTCCCGAAACAAGGTCCTGGGTTCCCCTTCTCCACTCCCGGTTGCCTTGGGGCTTGAGCGTGGCCGTCCTCACAGGTGCCGGGTGATGTCTCAGGGTTAGATTGGGTTCCGCTGGTGACCGTGAGGTTGGTACTTCGTGTCCCCGTTGGCCATTTGTCTGTCTTCTTTGGAGAAATGTCTGCTCCAGTCCTCTGCCTGCTTTCTGACTGGGTTATTTCATTTCCTGCTGAGTCTCAACAGTCCCTTATCTAGTTCAGCGACGGACCCTTTATCCGGTAGAGGGCTTCCAAGGACCTGCTCCCGGTCCATCGCCACCGTGGCGTTTTGTTGGTTGTTTTGGGAACATTTAGCCACATGTTGTCTCACATCTATTTTTGATTTGGGGGTTGTTTTTTCTTCGCCTGTGCTTTTGATTTCATACCCAAGAAAAATCAGTGCCAAGACTCATGGCAAGCAGCTCCCCCCTCCCCAGTTTTCTTCTAGGAGTTTGGCAGTTTGGGGTCTTAGGTTTAAATCTTCCGGGAGGAAGTCAGTTGGTCAACTGGGCCCTTGAGCCCCTAGGAAGGGAGGAGCCATGGAGGGGGACTAGCTGGGGACGGGGCACCGGTGCACACAAAGTCTCTCCTGTCCCCTCCAAAGGTAACACAGCCTCCACCATCCAGGACCATTGAAGGGGCATCGCAGAAATCAACACTATGGATGCCCAGAGCAACTGGGGTCTCCAGGGCAAATAGGAATGTGGCTTGGGGGGGGGAGCTTACGAAGAAGGCATAGTCCAAGAGGAGGGCAAGGGGTACACAGAGCCCAAGAGCCAACCTGGCTGCCTGGGAACTCTGAGGAACTGGAAGGGGCCAGAAGGGGGACCTAGGGAGAGGACAGGGGAGCCGCCCTGGCCTGCAGGGGGCCTGCGTAAGGGGGTAGGAAGTAGGGCCCCTTCCCAGGACACACGCCCCCTGGTCCCTGGCTGAAGGAGGGGCAGTTGGAAGAACAGGTCACTGCGGGGCCTCCAGGCCTGGGTAGCAGGCCCTGCTGGGCCTTGGGGCAGCCTCCCCACCCCATCCTCCCACCACAAGAGTCCTGTCTGGGTTCACAGCGCCACCTGCTGGCTTCTCGGGGAAGTTGAGGAGCCACAGAGGAAGACACTGAGGCAGGCCAGGTTCCACCAAGACCTGCTGCTACCCTGGGGAGGGGGGATCCGATGGCCCATGGGTCTGGTCCTCACCCTGGACTTGAGTGAGGAGCCTGAGTGTGAGCCCTGTTCCACTACTGATTGCTGCATGACCTCGGCCAGCTCTGGCCCTCTCTGAGCCTCACTCCAGTCCCTGGACAGGAAGCACATCTGGCCTTCAGGCTCTGAGAGGGGGTGACCACAAGGTAGGACGCCTTCATCCAGCAGGGCTTGAGGTGCTCGCTGACCGATCTCTGAGAGGTTCGCAGGGAGACAGACACGTGCCCTCACCCAGCCAGGGCCCTGTGGCCCTGACATTCGCCATTTTCTGTGGTGAGGAGCAGAAAGGGATGGTCAGGGTCAGATGCCGGGTCTGGCAGGTGTCCTTTTCTCACCCCAAGGTTGCCCCCTCCCGCCCGCTCCCTGTGCCGCTCAAAGCCGCGCCGGGATGAGCTCCCAGGTGCGGCGGAGTCGGGAGGCCGTGGGCGTCCGCCTGCCTGCTCTAGCCTGCCGTGACCTGCCGGGAGCTCTCCTTGCTGTACAACGTTCTTCTCGAGGAAGCAAGGTGCCCTTGCAGATTGCTTAGCACAATGAAATGTGAGCTAGCAGACACTGCAGGAGCCACGAGGGCCCACGGGGTGTCAGGAGGGTGTGCGGCCAGTACCTGAGAAGCTCCCGGACTCGCTCCCCGTGGCTCGGCCTCCCTCCTTATACCCACTCTTCCCTTGAGTCCTAAGGAAGGATGTGGCAGCCCTGTGAGCCTCCCACTGCTGGCCCCAGTCCAAGTTCCCAGAAGAGGGAACTGAAAGGCCCAGCTTTGTGAGCTGTCTGTCCATCAACCAGCTCGCCACTGGCTCGTGTCTGCCAATTCCTGTGGTGTAAATGTCCACCGCGGTTGTTTTCAAGTCCCCGCGAGACAACAGAACAGAGAGTTGGTGAGATGTTTGGGAGCTAACATCAGAGGGCCTTCCATCCACGCAGGCCACAGACAGGAGTGGCCGCCAGGGCGTGGATGGTTGTAGAAGCAGCAGGCAGCGAGCCTGGTGTTTAATGGAGTCTGCTGAAGGTTTCTAGGGCTGCCTTTAAAACCAGACCTCCAGTTCCTGGGACTTCAAGAATCAGGCGCCTGAGCCTGCTGGGGCTGGCTCCCGCACCCCCTGACCAAGGCCACCAGGGGAAATGGCCCCAGGAGCTGCACGGAGGTGCCGGATGAGGTAGGGGGCTCTCAGGAATGGAGGGGGCTGACCAGGTGCCACCAGCAGCTTCGCATGATCCTCTGCCCTTTGCGTGAAGGGCTCTCCTTCATCCATGGGCTTAACAAAATCTCATAGTGCCCAGAGAAGGACAGAACGTAAGCCTGGAGTTGCCAGGCAAACTGGGTGTCTTAGCGCGGGCTGCTGTAACAAGACACTGTAGCCCGGATGGCTTGTAAACAACAGGAGCTTACAGCTCACAGTTCTGAAGTCTGAAGTCCAAGGGGCCAGCGCCTCCAGGTTATAGACGGCGTGCCCCTCGCCCCTGTCCTCAGAGGCGGGAGCAGCCAGGGGGGTCTGTCAGTGCTCTTCCAAAGGGCTCCGATTTCATCTCTCCTTCCAGGTACAACACAAAACTGAGAGAAGCCATGGTCGCTGCAATGAAATGCTAAGAGACACAGATACTGCGCCTCACCCCTGCCTGCACCTCCGCGGCTGTCCCTCGCCAGTCTCCTGCCTTGTCTGGGTTTGGTTCTGGCCGGACCCAGGCATGCGGCCGAGTCATATAGGGCTGGTTTCCCATCCTCCCATCCTCAGGGAGCCCCAGACCCTGACTGCTCTCCACAGATGCCCCCTTTGGCCCTGCACTATCCGTCCAGACTTCCTGGACCCTCAGCCTGATGGCCCCTGACATGAAGGGCAGCCCTGCCTGCTCCCAACTGTGGCCCGGAGCCCTCTGGAGCACCAAGCATGGGGGGGGGGGTGAAGCCAGAGCACCCCAAAGCTGAGCGTGAGTCTCCAGCCTGGACGCTGGCCTCATTACCAGTGGTGACATTTGTTGTCATTTTGCGGAGCTGTCCCTGTCTGGGGCCAAGGCCACCTGGTTTGCCCCAGCTCTGGTTCTGAAGTCACAGAGCCCCTTCCCCCCCCCAGCCTCCCAGGCTCCATGAGAGCATCCCCACCCTTTATCCCGGCCTTCAGAGCAGCCAGGAACTGGGATTTACAGGTGCGTAGACAGTGTGCTCATGATTCATAGATGGGTAGACGGGAGAGAGCTAGCTGGATTGCATGCCTGCTCCCCACCCGGAGCCCAGGCCATCCTTGCTCCCGTTTATATAGCTGGGGACACCCCAGAGGTGTCCATGGCAGCGCATGGAGGGCATCCAGCACCTCCTGCGTGGACACCACAGCCTTGCCTTGAAGGGCGGCCTCAGCTCCAGCCCCTAGGCTACTGTCCACACAGGGGCCTGGGTCCGTCCAGCAGTGGCCACGCTGGGACAACTGAGGTCCAGAAGAGGAAGAGTCCAGCCCAAGGCCTTGCTGGGGACACAAGTGCACATGTGCACCAACATACGCACCTCCCTCCCCAGAACAATGTCTGCCGGGGGGGGGCCTTTGTGATCTCAAGGGTGAGGTCAGGGCCAGCCAGGGCGGGGGAGGAGCAGCGCCCAGAGATAGGGCTGGCCCGCGGCGTGAGGACAGAGCCTGCAGCCGGGCTCCTCCACACTGCATGCGCTCATGGATCCGCAGCCCTCGGAAAGGCCACAGAGCCGCGCCACGGCTGATAGGATGTCACCGGCCGTGCCCCACAACCCCAGGTCAGCTCAGCTGCCCTGAGGGCCCGCCCGGTCTCCCCACAGGTACCCTGGCCCCTCCACCTTCCAGGAAAGTGACTCCCTGCAGCGCAGCTGGGGATGCCCCAAGGACACACCTGAGGCTGAACCCCAGCCCTGTGCAAAGGTCCCCTGCTACCAGGAGAAGTGGGCAGATGTGGAGTGGGCCTCAGGACGCCAGTGGCCTGGGCATGGCAGAGAGGAGGCCCGAGGGAGGGGACCCAGGGTGAAGGGTCTCACTGAGTTGCAGAGGGCCTCACTAAGTAGCTGAGGCTGGCCACAAACCTGCAATTCTCCTTTCTCGGCCTCCCAAGTACTGGGATGACAAGCGTGTGCCACCGCGCCTGGCTAGGAAGTTTTGACCTGAAACAACTCCATCTCCCAAACACTCCTCCACGCCCCCTCGCAGGGGACCGTCTCCAGCCCCGGGTCCCCGGAACCCTCTGGCCTGCTTTCCCTCCACACAGCTGAACCTTTGGCAGACCGTCATAAAGACGCAGCGCGCAGCCCCTGGCGCCGGCTGCTCTCGCTCCTCATGAGATCCTTCAGAATCGTACTTACCAGGAATCCTGTCTCCTGCCGCTGAGTCACACTGTGGGTGTGAGGCGGTTATACATTCACTAGGTGAAGGACACTTGGATCCTGTCCCTTTTTAGCTATGATGAGCAAAGCAACTACTAACCACTGGTGTAGAGGTTTTCATGAGCATGTCAGGAGTGGGCGGCTGAGTCACATGGCCAGCGTCTCGCCCTGTAAGAAAGGGCGGACCCTTGTGCCTCCCACGGGGCGTCCGGGCTCTCCAGGCCTGCCAGCACTTGGCATCTTCGGTTTTTCTGATGTTAGCCCTTCCCATGGATGCACAGTGAGAGCCTGCAGTGGTTTTAGTTTCTTTTACCTCGTGAGAAATAATGCCGGGCACTTTCTTGTGCCTTTCTATCACCTGTTCCCCCTTTGCCGGGTGCCGGTTGAAATCTTTGGATGCGTCTTGTGGATGGTCTGTGGGCTGGTTTGGTGCTGAGGGTTCTTCGTACATCCCAGACGTTGCCCCTCCAGCCCTGCAGCTCACCTTTCCACTTTTTATGAATATCTTTCAAAAAGAAGAGGTTCTTCATTTTTATGAAGTCCAGTGTATTAGTTTTTCTCTTACAAGTAAGGCTCTGAGGTCACAGCTATGAAATCTTTGTTTCGCTCAAGGTCATGAAGATTCTTATGTATTGTCTTCTAGAAGCTTCAGCAGTTTGGGTTTTGCTTTCCTCTCTGTATTCTATTCTGAGTTAATTTTTGCATAGGGTGTGAAGATAGATTGAGGGTTATTTTTGCATGTGTACATCCAATTGTGGTACCATATGCTGAACTATCCTTTCTTAATCGAAGTGTATTTGCACCTTTATAAAAAAAAAAACATGAATTGGCCTTATACATGTGGATCTTTTCTGCTTTAGTTTATTTTCATTGGTGCATTATAATTATACATAATAGTAGAATTTGTTGTTATATATTTGTACACACATGTAACATAATTTGGTCGACTTCATTCCCCAGTATATGTGTGGGTCTTTTTCTAGACACCATGCTCTGTTCCATTTATTTATATTTCTGTTTTGATTGATATACTGCCTTCGTTACTGTAGCTTTATAAATGTTGAGATCAGTCCTCCAGTTTTTTCTTCTTTAAAATCACTTTTGCTGCCTGTAATTCTAGTACTTGGGAAGCTGATACTTAAAGCCAACTTCAGTGACTTAGCAAGGCCCTCAGAAACTTGGTGAGACTCTGTCTCAAAAAAATTTATAATCACTTTTTGTGCTCTGCTATTCTTTTACCTTTCCATATAAATGATTTTTTAAAACAGTTCATTTGTTCACACAAAAAATGCTGCTAGGATTTTAATTGAATTTGCATTGAATATTTATAGAAAAATTTAAAAATTGACATACTAATAATAGTGAATCTTTCAATCCATGAACATGGTATGTCTCTCCACTTACTGGTCTTCTAGGTTTCTTTCAGCAATATGTTGTAGTTTACATAATATGGATCTTGCAATAATTTGTTAGATTTACATCTAAATATCTCATGATATCTTTAGTGCAATTGTCACAGTATCTTTTTTAAATCTCAGTTTCCAATTGTTAGTATACAGAAATGTGTCTGCTTTTGTATGTTGACAAAATTACAAATTTTCTGAACTCACCTTTTAATTCTAGTATCATTTTTGTAGATTCCTTGGAATTTTCCACTTAGATAAAAATGTCTTCTACAAGCAGAATGTGTTTCTTCCTTTACAGTCTGTTTGGCTTTTATTTTTTTTTTTTTGTTATGACTTTTTGCATTGACTACGCCCACATTCCAATGTCAAACAAGAGTGGTAAGAGCTGGCATTTTTGCCTTATTCCCAATCATGTGGGAAAAACCTTTAGTCTTCTATCATTAAGTGTATTAACTGTAGAATTTTTACAAATGTCCTTATCAGGCTGAGGGTGTTCCCATAATTCTTGTTTTTATTGTGATTAGGTGTTCAATCTTGTCAAATGCTTTCTCCACATCTATTGAGATGATTATGCAATTCTCTTTATTAGTCTGTCAATATGGTGAATTGCACTGATTGATTTTCAAATGTTCAACCAACCTTGCATTCCCAAGAGTAGCCCACTTGAACATAATGGGTGAGCATTTTTGTACACTTTCGATTCCTTTGTTAAGAAAGTTTGTGTCTGAAGTATATTAGTGTATAGTGTTTTGGTTTGTTTTGTTTTGATTTTGTAATGTGGTTGTATGATTTGGGTATCAGGGTAATGCTTGCTTTGCAAAATGAGTTAGGAAGTATTCAATTCAAAATTTTCAATTTTCTGAAAGAGTTTTGCAGTAGTGGTATTATGTTTTCCTCAACTGCTCGGTAAAATTGAAGTCATTGGGCCTAAAGTTTTTTCATGGAAAGATTTTCAACTATAAATTATTTTTCATAATGTATATAGGACTATTATTATCACTTAATTCTATTTTTCAGGAGTTGGAATTAAACCCAGGGATTCTACCTCTGAGCTATACCCCCACCCCAGCCCTATTTTGAAACACGGTCTCACTAAGTTGTTGAGGGCCTCACTGAGTAGCTGAGGCTGGCTGTGAACCTGCGATCCTCCTGTCTCAGCCTCCCAAGTGCTGGGATTACAAGTGTGCACCACCACACCCGGCGGCCATGTGTATTTGAAAAGGATGTGTATTCTCCTGTTAGACCATTCTAAAAATTGCAGTTAGGTATCATCAATTAAGAGTATTGTTCAAGTCTTCTACATCCTGACTGATTATTTCTTTACTTATCCTATCAATTATTGAGAAAAGGCTTGAAATCTTCAACTACGATTGTTGGCTTGTCATTTCACCTTGTAGATATATCTTCTTTAAGTATTTTTTGAGGTTTTGTCAAAAGATTCAGGAACATTTATGATTGTTATGTTACCTTAATAAGCAACTTCTTTATCATTCTGAACTGATTCTCTTTTTCTTTTTACAGTATTCTAAATATATGTTGTCTAAAATTAATATAGCAACTCTCGCTGTTGCTAGATTGATATTAGTATGGTATATTTTCGTCCTTTTTAAATTTTATTTTGTACTGGAGGCTGAGCCCAAGGGGCATTCTACCTCCAAGTTATACACCCAGCCCTATTTTATTTTTTTCTTTTAAAACAAGGTTTCACTAAGTTGCAGAGGATCTCACTAAATTGCTGAGACTGGCCTTGGACCAGCCTGTCTCAAGCCTTCTAAGTACTGGGATTCTAGGCATGAGCCACCATGCTTGACTCATCCTTTTATTTTTAATCAATTACTATCTTATATTGCAACTATATTTATTTTAGTTAACAAATACTCAACTCTGCTTTTTTATTCAACTTCACAATCTCTGCTATTTGATTATGTTTAAATCACTTATGTTTAATGTGACTATTAATATGATTTGATATTAACCTACATCTCTCATAGACATTCTATGTTTTGGGTTTTGTGTTGTTTTATCTTTGGTAATTGCTCTAGGGTTTATAGTATATAATACTTATTTCAGGCTACCTTAAAGTCATATTTACCATTTTACTTGGAGTATAAGAAGCTTAAATTTTTTTCCTAAATTTCTCCTCTGATGCTATAGTTGCTATATATTTTTACTATTTGTTCTAAACCCATGAAGCGTTATTAATTTTACTTTAGATCTGATAAATAAGAGGCATTTTCTGTTTGCCTGCATAGTCACCACTTCCGTGTCCTCTTCTTTCATCTGGTGTCATTCTCCTCTTGCCTGAGAGATTTCCTCTGACATTGTTTTTACTGCAGATCTTCTAGTGATGAGTTCTTGTGGGCTTTGCATTTGTGAAAACTTTCTTATTTTACCTATGCCTTTGAAAGGTGTTTTCTCGGGGTATAGATTTCTAACTTGATAGGTTGCTGACGGGCCCTTTTTTGGGTTTTTTCCTGTTTCTTTCAGTGATTTAAAATGTTACCTCCATTTATTTTATGTTGCATTGTTTCTAACAAAAACTACACTGTCCTTCTTTATTCCTTTTAACGTCTTTTTTTCCCTTTGACTTGTATGTATGCATGTATGCATTCTTAGATTTTCTCATATTGATTTTAGGTAATGTTATTTTACTGTGATTTTCTGTTATTTTCCTCGTGTTTCTTTTGCTTGGAATCCATTACGATTTCTGATTGTGTAAATTTATAGTTTTCATCATATTTGAAAAGTATTCCGTATTATTTCTTCAGATTCTGTGTCTGTCCCCTTCCTTCTCCATTGAGGACTCAAGTTACAGATGCACCTTGACATCTGAAGCTGTCCCCGCTCAACGGTGCTCTGCTCCATCTTCTTCTGTCTTGTTTTGTTTTCCATCTGTGTTTCCTCTTTCGGATCCTTTCTGTTGGTCTTCAAGCACACCAACCTTTCCTTCCATAGTGTCTCATCTGCTGGTAAAGTCGCCCGTGGCATTCTTAATCTCAAGTGTGATTTTCATCTTTTATCTTTCCATGTCTCTCCTTAGCATGCTTATCTTACTCTACTAAGTAGAGCAGATAGAATATAACTATAGCTGGTCTGATGTTCTTATCTACTGATTCTGTCATTTCTGTGTTGGTTTTGACCAGTCAGTAATTTTTCCCCTTATGATGGGTCATATCTTCTTGCTTCTTCACATGACTCTGGTAATTTAGGGGGGGGGGCACTTGGAATGTAACCCACGGGCATTGTACCTCTGAGCTTCACCCCCAGCCCTATTTTTTATTCTTTATTTTGAAACAGGGTCTCACTGAGTTGCAGAGGGCCTCATTAAGTACCTGAGGCTGACCACGAACCCAGATCTTCTGCCTCAGCCTCCCAAATGCTGGGATTACAAGTGTGCGCCACCAAGCCCGGCTTTATTCTTTATTTTGAAATAAGATCTCACTAAGTTGCGGATGGTCTCACTAAATAGCTGATGCTGGCCACAAACCCTGATCCTCCTGTCCCAGCCTCCCAAGTACTAGGATTACAGGGGGGCACCACCACGCCCAGTACCTCTGGTAAATTTTGACTGAAAGCCAGACATCTTGAATTTAATTTGTTGAGTATTGGATGGATATTCCTTTACTTTTTATATATGCTTGAACTTTGTTCTAGGACACAATTAAATTCTTGAACATGGTTTGGTCTTTTTTGAGACTTAATATAGAGCTTTGTAGGGAGAGCTGAAACATCCTCGTTCAGTGCTGATTTCCTTCCATTACTGAGGTAACAACATCTAGAGTCCTCTTCCCACTGCCCTGTGGACTATCAGGGTTCCCACTGTGGCCCGTGTGGGTTCCAAGTGAGCGCCTGGACTTTGGCATGGTTCTTCTCACTTGCACTTAGGACAGATGAAGGGGACTGCAATTGCCAGAACTTCCTCCCTCCCTGTGTCTTCCCTGAAAACTCCAGCCACACTGGCTTCACAAACTGTCACCTCCACTTGGAACAGGAGCTTTGGGCTTCCTCAGTTTCCTCCCCCTGCACTGGACACTGGAAACCATCCCAGCAGCTGGCTGTGGCAATCTGAGACACACCTTGCTGGCGTCTCCTCTCTCGGGGATCGCCGTTCTGTCTGTTGGGGTACGATGTCTCCTGGCCATGATTTCGTGTATTTTTCCCAGGCTTCGGTTTGCTGAAGGCAGGAGGATGAACCGGGGCCTGGTGGCTCTGGCTTGGTGGAAAGCATCAGTGTCCTCCCTGCCATTTGGGGGTCTTTGGGATTTTCTCTGGGTGCAACAAGGACCCAGGGGAGGTAACTGAGTGGTGTGACTGACACACATCTTTTACATGGTGGAACAAGTGGATACATAAAACGCGTGGCCAGAGCTGCCCCCTATGTGCCCAGCCTTACTCATTACATCTGCCGACTGCTTTTCCTGTCTGCTGACGTGTCCCAGGTGCCTAGAGCAGCCCGCACCAGGGAGTGCTGGGACGCGAGGACTGAGGTGAACGGGCACTGAGGCCATGCGTGGAGGCAGAAGCTCACCATTAGGCTCCTGTAGAGGGGGCTTAGTGAGGGAGAACTGCGCTTGGGCTGCACCCCAAAAACAAGGATGCCTTCTTGTTTTGCTTCTTGATGGCAACTGACAAGTTGAGGGAAACTTTTCTCGTGTTTGCAGGAGAACAGGAAGGAGAAGGAAAGTGACAGACACCAGCGTGAAGGGGCCCTACACCCGCCCTTGCTACCGCAGCTCCCTCACTCACCTCGGAGCCCCCACCAGTGGCATCTGGGCAGCCTGGGGCTGCTGTACTTTCCTAAAGAGGCTGACCCCTCCAAGCTAGTGGAGAGCCAGAGAAGGAGGCACAGTACTCTGAGCCCCCACATTCTACTAGCGTGCCTGTCCCTAGTACCTGCTGGTATTGTCTGGGGCCAATTCAAACCCAGGCTGTTTCAGCATCCCTGCATATGCACCCTGAACACACTGGGCACACTGCTGCTCACCCAGGATCCTCTCCATTTCAGAATCTCCTCCCATGTCTCCACACCCATGAAGGAGCCACCTTGCAAGAAGGCACCTCAGGACTGTGTCCACAGAGACAGATGGGGGCACCCTACCACCATCCTGCTCTGCAAGTCCAAGAGCAGCCAGGCTGCCCTGATGCCCAAGGAGCACAAGATGTTCATGGAAGAAGCCTACAATGCAGGTGGGTGATCACCAGCCTCAGGACCCAGTGGGGCAAGCAGTGAGGGGTCCACAGGCAGGGCTGGGTTCCAAAAGCTCCCACCATTCCTCTCCATGGATGCAGCCCTGAGGCGAGGGCTAGAGCACCTTGGAGATGACAAAGGTGTAGACATGTGGACTTTTAGCAGAGAGCCCTGTGCATCACCCTCAGCTTACTCATGGCTCCGGAAGCACCATTCAAAGCACCCAAGATGGTGATCTCCCACCCCACCCTCCAGAGTCTTTCTACAGCCCTCCATCCCTCAGACCTCAGCTTAGGTCTGGGCCCCTTCCCAGGAATGCTTCTACCTTTGTTCAAACACCAGGGAGTCTTGGATGACTGAGCAGAGAATGAAAGGATCAAAGAATGTGTGGATGGAGGGATGGAAGGGGCGAATTCATAAATAGATGGATGGACTGATGGATAGGTAGATGGATCGATTTAAATATGTATGAAGAATGGGTGGGTGGCACATAGGTGGATGGATAGATGGTTTATGAGTGTATGTGTGTATGGGTGGGGAGATGAATATAAGAATGGACAGACAGGCAGATAAATGGATTAGGGGACCAGCAGATGTCTGGGTGAGTGCATCAGCAGATAGACAAATGGGTGGTGATGAATGATGGGTCAATGAGCGGGTGAAATCTGGGTAGGTCAGTGAGTGGGTGGAAATGAGAGTGGTAAATAAGGAGAGACACGCCAGCATGCAGCCCTGCCCTTGGTCCTCTCTTGAGCCCCATGAGGACCCTCTGGACAGTGAGGATGCTCATGACTTCCCAATGTGTGGCGGCCCCTGCCTTCCCAGTCCTGCCTCTCCCTACCCATTCAGCCTTCTACCACAATATGGCTCCTCATGGCCCTCCCGCCCTCATGCCCTTCCTGCCAACTTTAGCTATGTGCTTCAAGATGCTCCGAGACATAAACAACTCAGATCCTCTCCACCTGAAGAACATCATCAAGAAGTTCAAGGTCATGGCTCAGGGATCCCCCCACATGGTGATGGAGACCATCCATGACTACTTCATAGACAACCCCAAGGTGGGAGCTCCTGGGCCCTTGGGGAAGGCATGAGGGGCAAGAGGGGGCTTAGGCCCCAAGGTGGGCTCAGATCCTGGATCCCACCTGGAGTGGCTACATGCCTTGGGAAAATCCCCATCTCCTCCTCTGCTGAAGTGGCTGAGTAGGAAGGAAGGAAAGTGAACAATGTTTGTTGATACCTCTGAAACTTTCCCATCCTCAGAGATGGGACATCTCGGACTTAGGGAAGGGAGGTTCTGCCTGCAGTCACAGAGATAGTAGGGGCAGAAATGGCTGGTGGATAGATGGATAAATGGATGGTGGATGGATGGATGGTGGGTGGGTAGATAAATGGATGAATGGATGGATGGATGGTGAATGGATGGATGGATGGTGGATGAATGGATGGATGGATGGATGGATGGATGGTGGATGGGTGGATGGATGGATGGATGGATGGATGTGGGTGGATAATGATGAGTGAATGGATGAATGATGGATGGATGAAAGAATGATAGATTGATAGATGGATGGATGGATGGATGGTGGGTGAGCAGGTAGATGGATGGTGGATAGATGAATGAATGGTGGGCAAGTTAATGGATGCGATGGAATAATGATGGGTGGGTGGATGGACGGATGGATGATGGGTGGATGGATGATGAATTGGTGGGTGAGTGGATGGAAGATGGACAAATTGAATGATGGTGGGTGGATGGATAGATAGATAGATAGATAGATAGATAGGGACTGAGTGAGTGAGTGGATGGGTGGATGAATGGACGATAGGTGGGTGGATGATTGGTGGGTGGGTGGATGGAAGGTGAATAGATGGAGTGATGATGGGTAAATGGATAGATGATAGATAGATAGATACATAGATGATAGATAAATAGATAACTGTTGTATGATAGGTGGTTGGAAAGATGAAGAGTTATGGTGGATTGATGGAATAATGATGGGCAGATGGGTGGATAATGGATAGTGGAATGATTAATGAACGGATGAATGAGTAGATGGGTGAATGGATGATAGATGATGGATGGATGATGGGTGGATGGATGACCAGTGGGTGAATGGGTAGATGGATGACAGATAAATGAAATGATATACGGATGGGTGGATGGATGATGAATGGATGGATGGTAGAAGAATGGGTGGACAGGAGGATGATGGGTGGGTGAATGAATAAATGGGTGAACTGGGGGGAAGATCTGCCTAAGAGTGAATGAATGAATGAATGAATGACTCTAAAGATGGGATTTTTTAAGTTCCCTTAGCAGTTCCTGAGGCTAGACTGCTCCTTCCTCTAGGTCTCTGCAACACTGATTTAGGACTTTTATATGGCAAGTGTTTGCTAAAGGTTTACTGAGTGCATGGCCCACGGAAGCCACTCCCTGGCCTCCCCTGACCTCCCTCCACCAGTGCGTCTGCAGGCACCTCATGCGTATTCAGACCCAACTGTCCAGTGTCCCCTCTGCCACCCACAGATCTCCAGCAGACACAAGTTCAGGCTGTTCCAGGTCCTGTCAAGTGTCATTGGAGCCAGTGACTTCCTGGAGGAGACCTGGAAGAAACACTTCTTGCAGCTGGCCCTGGAGAACATGACCAAGGCCACGGTGGGTGTCCCCTCCCGGCAGTTCCCAAGGGCTTGGGGGATGTGGGTGGCTCCCTCTGCCACCCCTCGTGTCCTTGCCCCCACCCTTCAGAGCGGCCACAGCGGAGGAAGCCGAGCTCAGTGGGGTGTCTGTCCAAGGCCACAGAGTCCATACACGCTTCTAAACACACAGACATGCCTCCAACTTGGCAGCACAGGGCAAGCGCCCCGTGAGTGTTCTGAGCTGGTTTAGGACTCAGCAGGGCAAGCACACTCTTCACCCAGACTGGGCGCGCATAGATTTCTCCAGCACTCTCAATGCCCCAAGTCCAGGCTGATGCTCCGTGTCACCCTGGGGTCTGCCTACCTCTGCCTTTCTCTTCCTCTTTCTTTCTCTCTCTCTCTCTCTCTCTCTCTCTCTCTCTCTCTCTCTCTCTCTCCCTCTCCCTCTCCCTCCCTCTCCCTCTCCCTCCCTCTCCCTCTCCCTCTCCCTCTCCCTCTCCCTCTCTCTCTCCCTCTCTCTTTTTGTGGTACACCCCTAGCCCTACTTCATTTTTTATTTTGAAGCAGGATCTTGCTAAGTTGCTGAGGGTCCACACTAAGTTGCTGAGGCTGGCCTTGAACCTGCAATCCTGTCTCAGCTTCCCAAGTACTGGGATTACAGGCTGAGCCCAGCCGGGAGCCCCATTTTCTATGCTTCAAAGTCTTCCTCCTCCCCAATTTACTCTTAAATTGCAGACCTACCTCTTCAGCAGTTTCTTTGGAAAGGGCATTTGGAAGGAGAACTTGGAACTATGCAGTTCTGGAAATCTCCCCGTCATTCTATTTCACCCCAGACGGGGCGTGTGCCCGTGTCTTCCTGTCCTCAGTGAGGTGTGGAAGCCCAGAGCCGTTCTGAACACCAGTCCCTTCTATGTGGCCTGCTTTTCCCCTGGGAAGCCGGCAGCATCTTGGTCCTGCGTGTTCTGACATTCCACACCCATATGCCTCGCTCCGGACCTCATTGAGCACCGTGTTCTGCGGTCCTGAGTCCCTCCGCCTGGCCACCTGCATCCCTTGGTTCTGGGAAATTGCTTAGATTGCTGTACTGATGCTATCAGCCCCTCTGCTTCTCTGTTCTTAGCATCCGGGATTCCTCAGGCTGGGATGTGGGACTCTCCCCAGTTCCTGAGTCTTATCTCTCCTTTCCTGCCCTGTTCTGCTCTGAGAGATAGCATCTTCCACACCCTCTATCCAGCTTCCTATTTGGGGCTTTGCGTCTTTAAAGAGATTTTGATTCTGTGCTCAGAAAGTTCCTTTTTCATATCACCCTGGCTGTGAAGAGAAAAAGAATGACTGAGCCCGGCAGTGGAGCACACTTGTAATCCCAGCATTTAGGAGGCTGAGGCAGGAGGATCACAGTTCGAGGACAGCCTCAGCTACTTAGTGAGGTTCTCTGCAACTCAGTGAGACCCTGTTTCAAAATAAAGAATAAAAAATAGGGCTGAGGGTGTAGCCAGAGATAGAATGCCCCTGTGTTCCATCCCCAGACCCCCCCCCCCAAAAAAAAAGAGAAGAGAAAAGAAAAAGAATGTCTGTCTTTCCTCTGCTGTCTGCCACGACCAATACTGGGAACTTGTGTGACCTCAAAGAGTGGGCACTGCTCCCCAAGCCCACAGTCAGCGTGGTGGTGGATGCACCCGCTGGGCGCCCACAGGTCCAATTCAGATCTTCTACCTGGGGGTAGCACCAGATCCTGCAGGTTGGGTCTCAGTCCCCAAGACTGCCCGCCCCCTTCAGACACCAGCCAGGAGCCTGGCTGTGTCATTGCCTCTGACGGACAAGCCGTAAGGTGGGGTCCCCACACCTCGGTGTATTCACTTGCATGAGTGGCTCTCAAAACTCGAGGGACACTCGCATTCATGGAGTTATCAAGAAGGATGTCACGACGCGTGCAGAAGAAGAGATGCAGAGGTGTGGGGAGGGATGTGGAGCGCCTCTGGGTGCGCCACCCTCTGGGACCCCACGGTTCAGCCCTCTGGAAGCTCTCAGGATCCTGCATGGTGGGTTTTCCAGAGGCTTTGCTGCATGGACACGGTTGCTAAAGGACCGGGTGGGAAAGCTGGCCAGCCCTCACGTTCAGAATCTCCTTGGCCCACTCTGGAGCCTGCCTTCCTCCAGGGCAGGGGAAACACTAGTTTCCATGGCCCACCTCAGGGGAAAAACATCCCGGTAGCTATGCCTGCCTGGGGGAAGGATTTGCGAGCCAGGACTTAGAGCCCAAGAGCCGCTCCTGCATCGGCGTGTGGGCGGCTGTCAGGGCTGCGGTGACCTCCCTGGCCTCCAAGCACTTCAGAGAGCGCACGTGAAGTTTTCGCCTCTCGTTCCTCTGGATAGCTGTTCTCTGAGTTGCAGTGGGCTTTGTGGTCTTTTCCCTCCTATGTCCAAAGCTCTGTCCAGTGCAACTGCCCACCAAGGTTAGGAGTCGGCAGGAGGCTCTGGCCCACAGGGGTGAGAGGACGCGGGGCTCCACTGGAGGGTGGCAGGGTCAGCCCACTGCCCAGCCCGAGCCGGCAGCGTCTCTGTGTGTTTCCTCTCGGGCTCCGGGTATTTCTAAGGAAGACCCTGATCCACGGCCTTGCTGCGTCAAGTTCCTGCTCCGTGGCAGTGTTCCCGAGGGCCTGGGACGCGCTGCTCCCTGAGCTCACAGGCCTCCTCGCCTCGCAGAGTCCCCTGCCTCCCTCGGACCAGACCTGTGGAGTCCTGAGGGGCGGGAGTGCAGAGCGGGCAGGGCCTCCTGGGGTGTGACCACTTCTAAACCACTCTCCCCACTTCCTCCCACCCACCACCGCAGTCCCTGAGCTGGGGACACGCGGCAGGTCTCCTACTTCCTCCCAACGGGAGGTGTGCAGCTGGAGGGTGTGCAGGTGGAGGGTGTGCAGGTGGAGGGGTGCAGGTGGAGGTGTACAGGTGAAGGTGTGCAGGTGGAGGGTGTGCAGGTGGAGGTGTGCGGGTGGAGGTGTACAGGTGAAGGTGTGCAGGTGGAGGGTGTGCAGCTGGAGGTGTGCAGCTGGAGGTGTGCAGCTGGAGATTGTGCAGGTGGAGAGTGAGCAGGTGGAGGTGTGCAGGTAGAGGGTGTGCAGGTGGAGGGTGTGCAGGTGGAGGGTGAGCAGCTGGAGAGTGAGCAGGTGGAGGTGTGCAGGTAGAGGGTGTGCAGGTGGAGGGTGTGCAGCTGAAGGTATGCAGCTGGAGGTGTGCAGCTGGAGGGTGTGCAGCTGGAGGTGTGCAGCTGGAGGGCTGGCTCTTGGCTCCCCGCATTGAGCTTAGCTCTTGGTCTTCAGTTCCCTCATCAGTCTCCTCTGGCCTCCAGAATATGATTTTCATTGTCCATCTTTAAAATCTAAATGTAGTTTTAGAGAAAGGGTTGGATCCAACCCGTCGTCTTAACGAGGAGCCCGTGGCTGGGCTCTGTAAGCGGTGCTGGGTGAGTTCATGTGTGATCCAGCAGCATCGCAGTGCAAGTGGGGCGGGACCTCTCACACTGCCATGGGCAGGCGCCAGCCACCACACACGGGGCCCCCACACCCACACACACCCACAGCCATCGCGGAGTGGAGACCAGCGGAATCCAACCCAAGAAGATCCAGAGACGCCACGTGCCAGCCACGTGTGGGCCAGGCAAGAGGCCCCGCGACTCGCCAGGCACAGGAGGCTGCTTTCTCCTGATGACGCCCTGGAGGGTGGGTACAGCGAGGACCAGGGACCTGGCTGGCCGGGCTGGCAAGGAGTCGCCGTCATGCTGGCCCTGCAGGCAGAGAGCTCAGGGCAGGAACACAGCCTCAGCTCCTCGGGCGACCACGGGTAACAGGACACGAAGTTGTCCCAAGCTGCCAGGTGCTCAGGAAGAGGAGCGATGGCTGCTGGAGGCTTGCCTGGGGGTGGGCTAGGATTTACGTGGCCGGGGCAGATGGCTTGGGACCTCCAGGCAGGCAGCAAAGCAGCAAAGCTCTGGAAAAGGGTGGAGAGTGGCGTCTGGGCTGGAGGAGGACGGAGTGTGAGGAGCCCAACACACACAGGCCAGGTTTCCGTGGCCTCAGCTTCCTACCCAAGCATGACTTGATAGCCTGTGTCCCGCAGATCCAGCCAGAGCCCACGCGTGAACCGGCCTGCTCTGACTTGCTCTGCTCCCCCTCCAGGAGCTGGAAGAGATATACCAGGACGCGGCCAGCGATGTGCTGGTGGCCCTCTGCAGGCACTGCTGGCCGGAGGTGGCCCAGCACCTGGAGACGGAGCTCCTGACAGGCGTCTTCCCACACCGCAGCCTCTTCTACGTGATGGGCGTGCTGGCCTCCCAGGGTGAGTGCTGCTGAAAGGAGCGGGACAAGCAGTGGCTGGAAAGAGAGTCACGAGGCGGCCATTTGACAGCGAAACAGGCTTTGGCAGGGTGCACCAGGCTGCTGACCCCAGGCCCCTGGCCACCACCCCTCAGCAGTCTGGCCACTCTTAGAATGGCTCAAGAGGATGACTAAGACCCACTGTGCTGATTCTCAGGGCTACACGCTCCTGCTGTGTCTACACAGATCCAGGACGGGGGTCCAGCAGGGGCCGGGGCAGCTATGACCTCCTACCTCTGACCCTCGACCTCCACCTCTGATGGCACATCTGTCCTCTCCCTGGGCCACAGCAGGCAGGGCAGACACGGCCAGGCTCAGGCAGGCAGCCTGCAGCCAGGGCCCCCGCAGCCCCCCAGCCTGCCCCATGGTGTCTCCGACCCTCTGCCCCTATCATTTATTCACCCACCCACCCACAACTACCCAGCCCGAGCTGCTGGGCGGAACAGGGGCTGCTGGAGGGGCCAGAGCGGGAGAGACCCACTGCCCTGAGGCCAGTAGGAAGGGCTTCCTGGAGGAGGCACCAGTGTGAGATGGCATTGGAGGGGAGCTGGCTCCTGCAAGAAGAGGCCGGGAAGAAGCCGGGAGGCCAGCAAGGCCAGGCTGGGAAGTTCGCACTCTAAGGCCTGCACCAAGTGAGACCCAGCCTGGTGTGGCCCCCACCCTACCCACACCCCAAGAACCATCAGGCTGGGTGGGGTTCCTCTGTACCGAGGGACTCCCAAAGCAACCCCCCTCCCCGCAAGGAAGATCTCCAAAATTCCCAAAAGGCTTTCAGGCTTCACAGGGCTCTAGGAAGGGCTTATTACCCACTCTTGAGGGGACCCCAGCACATCCCAAGGGCCAAGGTCAGAAGGGCCCTTCAGCCACCTGTGGAGAGCCCAAGGCCAGAGAAGGACACGGCCTGTCCAAGGCCACAGGGCGTTCCAGCCCACCTCTCTGGACCTGAGCCCAATTCTGGCTCATATTCCTTCTTGTTTCCTCCACAGAGCCAGGCAGAGGCAAGACCTTGTTGCCCTGGCTCAAGCTGGCTCAAACCAGCATCTGAAGGGTGGGGAGCTGGGGCCCAGGGCCCAGCCCTGGCCCTGAGCTGAGACCCAGCCCAGTAGCCCACCTTCCTGTCCCACAGAGGAGGCTCTCAACAAGGAAGACAGGGAGCACTGGGAAGACCTGCTGACCCAGGTAGGGAGGGAGCCCAGCCTGTTGCTGGGCCTTCGTGAGGACACCGGGAGGGAGGGACGGGAGTCAAGCCACTGCAGAGGGCAACACTACAGCCAGTCCCAAAGTGGGAGGAAGAGGAAGGAGGACAGATGGAGGGAGGGAAATGAGGGAGAGGGAGGGGCAGGGAGGAAGCTGGGTGGGAGGAGAATGCCCACTTTACAGAGCAGCAACCCATATGGGGGAGCAGGCAATCTGGCCTCAGGCAGAGGGCTGGTCACTGGAGTCACCACTGGAACCTCGGTCTCCAGATGCTTGACACAGAGCCGTGGCGGACACATGTGAGCCCTTCCCCAGCCATCCTGGGAGCTGGATCCTGAACTGATATGGGGAGACCAGAGAGGGGCCAGAGCTGAAACCAGGGGGGAAGGGAGCAGCCTGGGGTGGAGTGAGGACGCCACAGCTGAGACAGGGCCAGACCACACTGCCCACTGAGGGACGCACGCAGCTGAGAGGAGGGTCACCACGATCCCTGGAAGGACTGGGTTCAAGGCCAGCTCATCACAGCTGCCTGCCTGGGAGCCTCCTTCGCCTCTCCGTACCTGAGTGTCCCTATGGGCCAGTGAGGGTAACAGTGCCCTGCTGGCTCAGTGGCTTTGAAGATCATTGGCACTGACCCCAGGGGCGCGTGCACGGCGCCCACTCAGGAAGCCTGTACTCTGTCAGTTAGGACTTTCACAAAGTGACAGCAGCAGCAAGACAGCAGCAAAGGGCGGGAGAGAACGCAGCAGCTAATGGAACAGAAGCATGAAGATCACTAAGGGAAGACAGGAACAACTCAGTTAACCAAAGTGATCTAATTGACAACCCTTTCAAATGCAAACAGGACACTCCCAAGCTGGATGGACCACACTCTGGGCATAGATCACGTTTCAATAACCTTAACAGGACTGAAATCGGAAAAAAGTACATTCTCTGACCGAAACATAGATTAGCGGTCAATACTAAAGATGTCTGGAAGAACTCCAAATGCTTGGAACTCAAACAGCGTGCTTCTAAATAACCCATAATTCAAAGAAGAAATCACAGGGAAAATTAAAAATATTTTAAACTGGATGATAATAGAACACGGCATAGAAACAAATGTGAGATACAAGAAGCAATTCTCAGAAGGAAGTTTGTATTTTAATGCCTACATTAGAAAAGGAGAGAGGAAAAATATTTAAATCTTCATTTTAAGAAACTCCCAAAAAAGACCAAATGGAGAGAGGCGGTGTTCATGGGTGAGAAAGTCAGGTGACATTCAGAGAGCCCCAGACTGATTTGTGGATTGACTGCAGCACCAACCAAAATCCCAGGAACTTTTAGTGTAGAATTAAATGTAATCTACAGATTGGGTTTTCATACGGAAATTTCAAAGGTGCTAGAATAGACCAAACAATTCTGAAAAAGAACAAAGTGTAAAAGTCCCACTGCTTGATTTCAAGATTGAGTAAAAGACGGAGTAGAATCATAGCAAAAGACCATCTGCCACGGGCGCGCAAACAGGACGGTGAGCTATTGGCAAAGGTGAGTCAGAAGAGGAAATCCAGTGTAAAACCGCACCACGCAGTCAATGAGTTTTTAAAGGTGCCAGAGCAATTCAGTGAGGAAAGGAAAGTCGTTTAACAGATGGGTCTAGAACAATTACATATTTATGAGGAAGAACAAAATGAACGTTAATGCCTACCTTAAAGCATTTGCAAAAATTAATCAGAGTACAGCCAAGACCTAGTGTAAAGCCAAAAGTCAATGGCTCCTAGAAGAAAACCCAGAGGGAAATCTCGCCACCTTGAAGCTATATTTCTTAGAACATAGAAATCAACCATTATAAAAAAAAAAGTGGGGAGGGGGATTTGACAGCTGGGATTTCATCAAAATTAAAACTTCTTCTTACTAATTGATGTCACTAAGAATATGACCAGGCAGGACACAGATACGTATCTGTCAAGGGACTGTGTACAGAAAAAGCAGTTCCGTAGGGAAAAGACACACAGCTCAGTTTTTTTTAATGAGCAAAAGAATTAAATAGGCACTTCACAAAGGAAGCCATACTTCCCAAAGTAACCAAGACACAAACGAAATGCACCAACCCCGGCGGCCCTCGGAGCCAGGACGACCTCACACACCCCGGCAGAGTTCAGCTAGGACCTGGCGGCAGGAAACGCTGGGCAGCACGCGGGTGGGAACAGAGGGGCCGAGAGGAGAGGACGATCCTAGATCCTACGGCAGCCTCTTAAACACTGGTGCTTCCTTCTGCAGCGACGCACATGACTCAGCCATTCTGCTTTTAGGAATTTTACCCAAGAGGTGTGAAAACATACGTACAAAGGCTTCCTTAATACAGGAGCATTCATAGCAGTCTTACTCATTAAAGCCTCTGACTGGAAATGACCGGAGCTTCCATTTAAAAGCAGAACAACGCCCCCACTCAGGAATCTGAAGCCCACGACCTCACATCCACCCACCGTAGGAAACCAGAGAAAGAAAAGCAAATTAAACCCACGCTAAGCCGCAGCAAAAAGAAAATGCTGAGAATTTAAACAGAACAAGAGGAATGAACTTCTGATGTACCCAGCACTGTGGATGAATCGCAGAAACATTTTGCTGAGTGAGAATGTACCGCACAGAAGCACGAGCTGCAGGATTCCAACCATGCACCTCACTCCAGAAAAGGCAAAGCTAATCTACAGCAGAACTTAAAGAGTAAATTGATAGTAGCTGGGCTCAGTGGCACACGCCTATAATCCCAGTACTTGGGAGACTGAGACAAGAGGATTGTTTGAGGCCAGCCTCAGCAACTTACTGAGGTGCTATTTTAAAATAAAAATAAAAGGATAGCTATGTGGCTCGGAGGTAGAACACCCCCATACTGGTTCAGTCCCCGATACAGCACACATTAAAAGAAAGTTTGGTAGTGATGGAAATTAAGTAGAAAGGTTAATATAAACGTAGAGCGAGCTGTCTGGCATGGCAAATGCCCCATACCTTGACAGTGTGTGAATTACGTGGGCTTAACATTTGTTCAGATCTTTTGGCTCGGCAATAAATCTCTGTGTGTTTCACTGTAAGTTAAGAATGCCTCCCTCAACTTTTAAAATATTTAAAATTTTCAAAAATTCAAAAGCTAGAGCAAAGATATATTTAAAAATTCAGACCATTTCAGATTTTTTAAAAATTAAAATGGCACCCATCCTGGAGATCCCATAGGTATCTGGAGCAGGATCTGGGGCCGGTGCAGAATCAGATATGTCGATAGCTCTGCTTCAGCGCCCTCGGTATTCACACCAAGTCCCATAACTCATGTCACGTTTACTTCTGAGTGTTGGAATTTGAATTGCAGACAAGGAGCTGGGGTGCTGGTACTTACAGCACTGAACAGACAGTAAGGGCTGGGGACTCTGCAGACACCTGCCCTCCAGGCTTGAGAGCCGTCCAGGAGAGGATGCAGCCCCGCAGACAAGCTCCAACAGATTCCTCCCTGAGTGGGGAGCTATTTCCATTTCAGGAACCAAGGGATCCAGGCCAGGGAGGGCCCCGCAATCCCACCTGCAGGGGCGCTAAGATCGGCTTGCTTTAATGTTGAGCAAAGCCTTTTAACTGCTCTTTCCAAAACTTAAGAAACAAAAGCGAAGCTGTAAATCCGATCACCCCGCTACCAAAGATACTTCCTTGAGGCTGCAGTCCTGCATCACAGAGCATGTAGACACAGCGGGAGTGCAGGAGGCACGCAAGGCCTCTGCCAGCTAATATGGCAAACTGCCCTACCGTAAACTGACTTTTACAAGTGGAAGGAGAGTGTTCTGAAGCAATAAAAACCCGGTCGGTGTATGAACCAGAAGCGTAGGTGTTAATTATTATCAAGTATTATATACTGCACATATTGCATGCAGCACCTTACTTTTGTAAGATGGCATGGAGGTAGGCTTGATTCGTCAGCATCACTACGAACACGTGGGCAAAGCCATCCGGAGGCCACGGCATCACTGGGCGGCAGGAATGTTCCAGCTCCGCTCTATCGTGGTCTAATGGACATGTCGCATGTGGTCCACCGTTGACCCAAACGTCACAATTCAGGACGTGACTATTCAGCAATTCTCACTCTACCAGTCTTGGCCAAAGTGATGCATAATCTTAATTTCCATTCCTTAGATATTAGCAAAGTTGGGTTTATGAGATCCTGATCATATGTTTTTTCGTCCTTTTTAAATGAAGTATCCTGGGCACATGCCTAGGTACTTGCGAGGTAAGTAATCCCAGTACTTGCGAGGCTGAGACAGGAGAATTTCAGGTTTTAGGACAGCTTCGGCAATTTAGCAAGACCCTCGGCAACTTATCGAGACCCCGTTTCAAAATAAAAGGTAAAATAAGGGCTTGGAGTTCAACTCAGAAGTAGAAAACCCTGGGTTCAATCCCTAGTACCAAAAAAAGGATTGTTTGCCTTCTTTCTTATTGGATTTTAAAGGCTATTTTTAATTTAATTTATAATGGCTTTGCTTAACAAGCTCCTTTAAATGCTAACAATGTTACATGGATAAATGTTAAGACACTTACCAGTCATTTAACATTGTTTACTTTGGAATCACACTTAGAAAGGGCATCCGCACACCAGGACCTTGAGGGAGGCCTTGGGCATGTTCAGTCACAAAATCTGGGGACGCTGAGAAGGACAGAATCTTGCAGAGTCACCATTACAGACCATGGGATAGTAGTCTCAGAACTTTCAGAATCCTAGATTTTGAAAGGACATTTCATTTGATCTCTCATTCATTGATTTAAAAACATTAATGGAGCCAGGCATGGTGGCGCACGCTTGTAATCCCCGCACTTGGGAGGCTGAGACAGGAGGATCGCGCAGGTTCGAAGCCAGCCTCAGCTACTTAGTGAGGCTCTCAGCAATTTAGTGAGACCCTGTTTCCAAAAATATATATAAAATGGGTCTGGGAGTATAGCCCGGAGGTAGAAAGCCTCTGGGTTCCACCCCCAGTACCATCAAAAAAAAAAAAAAATTAATGGAGCTGGAGGTGAGGTGAAGTGCACTTGGAACCCAGTACTTGGAAGATTGAGATAAGAAGGTCTCAGGTTCAAGGCCAGCCTCAGCTACTTAGCAAGACCATGTTTCAAAATAAAAAGAAATAAATAACTGGGCGTGGTGGTGCACACTTGCAATCCCTGCATTTGCGAGGCTAAAATAGGAATATTGCAGTTCACGGCCAGCCTCAGCTACTTAGTAAGGCCCTTTGCAACTCAGTGAGACCCTGTTTCAAACTGAAGAATAAAAAAATAGGGCTAGAGGTGTAGCTCGGAGGTAGAATGTCCCTGGGTTCCATCCCCAGAACCAAAAATATAATAATAAGTAAATAAAGGGCTGAGGGTGCAGCTCAGAAGTAGAATGCTCCTGGGTTCAATCTCCAGTACCACAAAAATAATAAAATAAACATTAATAGAGTAGCCACCGCATGTCTGCCACTACGCCAAGAGCTAGGGATGCGGTGTGGACAGAATAGACCAGGTCCTGCCCCCAGCGCCCACCTGCAGAGGGGCCACCTTCATCTAACACCAAAGCTCCATCATGGCAGAGACCCTGGTCTGTGCTGGGGCGTGGCCCAGATCCACTGTGCAGCCTCCCAGGCTCCTGGTTTCCTGTCTCACCTTGACCAGCTTGAGGAACAAGCTCCTCTTCCCATTCCCAAGGCAGTGCCTGGAGACCCGAGGAGGGAGGGCCGAGAGGGCAATGGAGGTGGGCTCCACGGCCTGAGCCCAGGCTGGCAGAGGCCCAGCTGCCGGGGTGGAGGGAGGGATGGACGCACCCCTGCCACCCCCTCTGTTCACAGATAGCTGCCAAGTCTGTCCAGTTCCTGAACACGGATGCATGGTCCAAGCAACTGCTGTGGGCCCTCACCAAACCCAGCCAGACCCAGCAGGAGGACTCCCCAGAGAAGGTGGGTCCCATTCCCCAGGGAGTGCCGGCCTACCCACCAGGCGGGCCCAGGGACTCCGTCCACAGGATGCACAGGGCCCATAAAAAGAAACTGGTGGACCTCAAAAGAAACCGGGGTGGGCCTTGACAGCAGTACTAGAAGCCACGCCCTTCCCCGCCAGGCATGGCATAGGTAACCCCAGGAACCAAGAGAACAAGGTCAGGGAGGTCCCAGAGGTGGCGGCAGGCCAGGCCAGGGGGTCAGCACAACACAGGACACTGACCTCCCGCCAGGCCTTCCTGTTCACCTACTATGGACTGATCCTTCAAGCCGAAGAGAACAGCACCCTGGTCAGGACGCACCTGCAAGGCCTCCTGGAAACGTCCCACCAGTGGCCCAAGCAAAGGGAGGTGAGCACCCAGCCCTCCGTCCCCAGGACCACAGGGCCCTGGCCCTGGTCACACACTGAGCCTGACCCCGGTCACAGGCTGGGCCCTGGCCCTGGTCACACGCTGAGCCCTGGCCCTGGCCTGAGCCTGGGCCCTGGCCCTGGTCACACACTGAGCCCTGGCCCTGGTCACACACTGAGCCCTGGTCCTGGTCACACACTGAGCCCTGGCCCTGGTCACACACTGAGCCTAACCCCGGTCACAGCCTGGGCCCTGGCCCTGGTCACACACTGAGCCCTGCCCTGGCCTGAGCCTGGGCCCTGGCCCTGGTCACACACTGAGCCCTGGTCCTGGTCACACACTGAGCCCTGGCCCTGGCCTGAGCCTGAGCCCTGGCCCTGGTCACACACTGAGCCCTGGTCCTGGCCTGAGCCTGGGCCCCGGCCTATCCTAAACTCAGCCTGACCCACCCTAGCCTGCATGTTCTTCCTTTACGCCACACACACCTCTTCAATCCCGACCTGGCTCAGTCTGCTCAGAACTGGCATGAGAGTCCTCCAGGACTCCCCCTCCACCTGCCTCCCTCCTCTACCTTAAAAGAGGACCCCCCAGGGTTGGGCTCAGAGTCGCTCATCCCAAAAAGTGTGCAGCTGAGTATGATGCCCTGAGACTCAGATGAATTCCTGCCCCCTGGTGGGCCCCCTCCCCCACAGGGCATCGCTCTCACCCTGGGGCTGGCCGCCTGCCGGCACTTGGACGACGTCTGGGCCGTCCTGGACCAGTTTGGGCGGAGCAAGCCCATCAAATGGAGCCTGCAGAGCTTCTCCCAGAAGGTACCGCTGGGCTTCAGTGCAGCCTGGGACCCAGGACCCCAGCCTCCAGGAAGGGGGTCCTCCTAGCTGGGACCCCAGGGCAAGGTCACAAGCACTGGCTTCAAGTCACACACCCCCACCAGACTCCAGTCCTGCCTTCAGTGTGACCACCCCCACCCCACCCGCCTCTGATTCCTTCTCCTGAATAAGTCTCCCATCATGACTAAAAAAAAAGCTGGGGCCATAGGGAGCCAGGCACACAGCAGGTGACAGGCAGTGCCGGGCCTGCCTGTGCAGGGACAGCTCCTGTCAGGCCATAGGTGGCCCCTGGGCAGGTGACCATCTGAAAAGACACACACCAATGGCAAAGACTCCTGCTGGAGGCACAGTGGCCAGACTGTTCCCCCAAGGATCCCAGCGGCAAAGGAGAGAGGGCGGTCTCCTGCTGCCCTCTGGGCCTGCTCACAGCTAACCCCAACACCCAGAGAGAGCTGCGGGTCCCTCAAGGTCCCAGAGCTGGCAAGTGGCAGAGGAGGGCCAGGAGCCCATGGCCAGACCCTCGGAGGTGCCTGGTCACCGGAGGGCAAGGGCATCCATGGCCCAAACAGCACTGGGAACGGCCCGCCCCACACACAGGGTCGGCAGCTCCACAGGCCCCGTTACAGCTCTGAGGGTGCGGCACGCCCCTCCTGGGCCTCCGCAGCCCCAGGGGCACCTGGCGCCAGACCTTGCCCCGCCCTGCAGGTAGGGGCCCCTGGGAAGGGGCTGTCACGGGAAAAGAAAGTAGGCCCTGAGCACCGCCATCCGGCAGAGCCTAACACCCTAACCGCCCTGGGCGGCCCTCCATGGCCCAGCCCAGCCCCTGAAAGATAAACTGAGGCCCAGCAGCCTCAGGATACCTGCCTCCAGCATCCCGCTGGGGCCCGGGGAACTTTCTGTCACCTTGGGCCTGACGTGCTGTGTCTATCCTCACTCACACCCGTGGCCAGAGTACGGAGGACCTGCGGTGGAAATGGGCCAGCAGCACCATCCTCCTCGCATACGGCCAGGTGGCGGCCAGGGCCAAGACGCACATCCTCCCGTGGGTGGACAACATCTTGTCCAGGATGGCCTTCTACTTCCACTACAGCTGCTGGGTACAGCCGGGCTGGCCCCTTCCCCAGCCCCAGCTCTCCAGGGACCGACTAGGAGGGCTCCAGCCGAGCCACCCACCAGACGCCCAGAGCCCCGCAGTTCCAGAACCAGCCGGGGCTGCGGCCATGTCCCCACTTCCCGGCCCTCCCCGGGACGCGGAGGAAGCAGGAGCAGCTCCCCGTTTGCGACCCCAGGTCCTCCTCCCTATCCTGTGTCCTCCGAGACTCCATCCCCGACTTCTCAAAAGCAAACCCTGGATTTTCACTTTTGGGTGGGGGTGATGTCCACCCCTCTGCTCCGCTCCAGGCCCT
The DNA here is from genome assembly GCF_963383645.1 of Muscardinus avellanarius. Taxonomy (NCBI): domain Eukaryota; kingdom Metazoa; phylum Chordata; class Mammalia; order Rodentia; family Gliridae; genus Muscardinus; species Muscardinus avellanarius. Next base: position 2,706,857 of record NC_137789.1, read on the forward strand.
CCAACCCAAGTCATCCTGAGGCAGAAGTGTGGCTTGTGGCCAAGCCCTAGCTACGAGGCTGCCCCCAAGCATGGCCGAGGATTCACACTGTCACTCCAGGCTCAAGAAAACCTCAGGCTCCTCCTAGAAACATCGCAGGCACGGCTCCAGCTGGTGGCCACTCTTCCCTGCATGCTGGCTCCTGCACTCTGCTGGGCTCTCGGCCTGACCTCTCCCCTTTGTCCCGGGGCCTGACCCATGCAGGACGAGACGCTGAAGCACAGCTTCCTTGAGGCCAGCATGATGCTGGTGGGAGCCATCCACCGGAACGAGGGCGCCCACAGCTACGAGTTCGCCCAGCTCTCTGGGCTCATCGAGTGTCTCACGGTGCGTGCCAGGCCCAGGCAGAGGGCTTCCTCAGACCAGAGCCTTCCAGACAAAGGGGCCGCCCTCAGCCCAGCGCCCTCCCTGGCAGCAGGGACCTCCCCCTCAGCCCAGCACCTTCCCGGGAAGAGAGGCCTTCCTTCAACCCAGCTCGGCAGAGGCGAGGGGCACATCCATGTCCCTCATAGGAACAGCTAGGTGTCCCCCAGGTCACTTGGTTCTCACAGGCTCCCGGGCTGGCCGGGTACATGACCACGCCGGGAGACGCTACGGGTCCCCGCAGGCCAGCGCCACCCACTCCGCACATGTTGACCTGGCTGGGCTGGGCAGCCACTGGGGCTCTTGGCTTCTAGTGGCAGAAACACACGTGTGACTGGGTGATTGTAGCAGGAGCAAGAAGAACTGTTAAAGGACAGCTCTGCCCTCATTCCCGCTGGGGCCCAGCCACTGAGCTCCACAGACCCTGCCTCCTGTTAACACATGTGCGACAAGGCCCTGCTCCTACCAGTAATGAGCTGGAACAGGTGGCGACGTGCCCGAGGGCGCGCAGCCAGGGCGTGGGGACCAGGCGCGGGCCTGACCTGCCTGCTCCAGGCTGACTCTGCAAGCAGGGCCAGACCGCAGAGGCCCCCCAGGTGGGGGAGTGGCTGGGCATGGCCCTGCGCGTCCCAGGCGTGCCAGGCGTTGATGCAGGGATGAGACCTGGTGTCCACACTGGGCCGGGCCAGCCTGAGCGGCTCCACCTCTGCCTTGCAGGTTCTGATGGAGAAGGAGCCGCAGGACACGCTGTGCACGGCCAGCCGCCAGCGGACCATCCAAGTCATCTCCAGTCTCTGGTAGGCCGCCCTCAGCAGCAGGTCTCACTGCAAAGGGGGCAGTCGGGCAGCCCAAACGGCCCTGGGGAGGGGCAGGCGGAGCCGGGGGCATCCACTCTGAGAACCGAGTTTAAACCCCAAACCCCTTCGCCGGGTTTGGTGGCACAGGCTTGTAATCACAGCATTTAAGAGGCCGAGACAAGAGGATGGCGGTTCGCGGCCAGCCTCCGCTACTTAGTGAGATGCTCTGCAAGTCGGTGAGACCCTGTTTCAAAGTAAAAAGTAGGGCAGGGGGTGTAGCTCAGAGGTTGAATGCCCCTGAGTTTCATCCCCAAACCCGCAAAAATAAAATAAAATAAAACAAACCACAACCACAACCCTCCAAGCCCCGTTTCCTAATTCATCCTGTGCTGAACTGCTGAGAGCCGTTTACGCTCCAGGCACCCTCGGGGCTTGGGGACCCAGCTGTGAGCCCGCAGGGAGCGGCCCTGTGCTCCACGCTGGGGGAGACAGACAGTCCTCAGACCACAGCTCTGGGGCGGTGAGACACTGAAGGGAACAGCATGAAAAGCGACTGGGGCGGAGTGCAAAGCCCCCGGGGCGGGGCCAAGGGCTGCCTGAGACACGCATTGGTTCAACAGCAGCTAATTACTGACTGTTGATGACAGCTCCGTGAGCTCGGTGCTCTTCTAGGCTCCAGGACCCAGCTTGAGGCCGCGCCAGGCTGCCCTGAGAGGGGGCTTTTGTACAAAGCCCTGACAGGGTGAGAGACTGAGCCCTGCCCATACTCGGCTGAGAGGGCAGCAAGTGTAAAGGCCCTGTGGCTGGTGCACACTGGGCTTCTACAGGACCTGCTAGGGTACACGGAGCAGGCGGAGAGCCATAAGGCCTGCAGTGTTGGAAGCGGAGGCCGGGCATGCTGAGCCTGGGGGGGTCCCTGGAGGGCCCCTCCCAGCCCCCGTCCTTAGGCACGCACTCTTGGTCTCCCAACAGCGAGCTAAGGCCACCCATGGACTTGAGCAGGAAATCACGGCTGCTGGCCGCCTGCCTCCACGGCGTGTTCGCCCTGCCGCTGATGGACACCCTGAGGAAGCACACCTGCCTCTTTTTGGAGCCGCCCGACATACAGGTGCAGCGCTGACCTCCACACAGGGGCATCTGGCCCAGCCAGCTGGCTGGGCGGAAGGGCCCCTGGCCACCGCTGGCAGGGCTGCGGGTCCCAGGAGTTTCATGCCAGAACTGGGCCTCCACTTGCCCAGCTGTGGAACGGGATGATGATAACCAGACCTGGGGTGACTGAGCTGAGACACTGAGCGTGCGCGACACCTGCAGGGGCGGCCCAGAAACAGTGGCATGAGCAGCCTCCTGCCATCCAGACAGCCAGCACGCAGAGGCTGGCAGCACTGGTACTGACCAGGGCAGGGCCTCGATGGCCGGCGAGGTGGCTGGGTCGGGCTGCACTATTCTCTGAGCTCCCGAGCAGCCCAGGGGAGGCCTACAGGAAGAGAGCTGCCTCTGAAAGATGAGTCCCCAAGGGTCCAGCCCAGGCAGTCACCGAGCCCAGTGGCCCTGAGTCACCACCCCTGCAGGGTGGGCTCGCCCGTGCAGATACTCAGACTGGCCATGCCCAGCAGGCCTGCCTGGCCACCCGCAGCCCCAGCGACGGTGGAGGGAGGTACTCTGCAATTGCGCTCAGCACCCTGGCCCGCCCACCACTCCTTCCTGGGTTCTGTTGAGGAAGAGCTGCCCCTGCAGGGAGACGCCTGTCATTGCTCCTGGCCACCCCCGGCCTGGGGCAGGCAGGGCACAAGGGCCTTGGCTCACCCACACACGCACTCACGCAGAGCCTGTATAGCCAGACCGTGGAGGCGCTGGACCACATGCTGCAGAGATTCATCACTCAGAGCCCCACAGCGGACGAGCTGCACTTCCTACTGTCGGTGAGGCCCGGGGCGGGGAGGGGTCCCCAGCAGAGGAAGCAGGAGCTCCCCACATTTAGGGATTCCAGTGGTTTGGGGTAGCGGGAGGGGAGGCAGGGCAGCAGGTGCATCCTGATGGAAAGGGTCTTGTGAGAAAATGCCCCATCCGGGGAACTCTCCCTGGAGTGTGCCCAGGTCTCCCAGCCCGCAGCTCCGCCCTCACCTTCCATGGGTCCTGCCTCAGTGGCAGTCCAGGGGCAGAGGCCTGGCCCAAAGGGAAGGCTGTCTAGAGAGCCAGAGGTCAGAGCCAGCAGGCCCTCACGAGGGGCCGCAGTGAGGACTCAGGTGGTGTCCGGCAGGGCAAGACGCCACAGCAGAGGCTTCAGGGGCAAGGGAGCAGTGTGGACTCTCTGGTCAGAAGGAGAGCTCTGGCGGCTGGGGCGGGAGATGGCAGGATGAGGGTCAGGGCCAGGGCCAGGCCCCTCAGGAGGCCGGGCTGGAGGTGAAGGAAGGCCCCCAGCCCGGGGGTCGGGGGTGGGAGCCAGGGGAGCCGTGGATAGGATGAGCACCATGTCCAGGCTCCCCAGGGGAAGTCACAGAGGTTTCCCAGGCCATCACTGGCGGCCCAGTGTCCAAGGGTTGAGTCTCCTCCCCGTTCAGATTCCCAACTCCACCCACCATGCAACAGAGCAGCTCTGCAGTGGCTGGAGGCCACCCAGCGTTGACTGTTCCAAGATGCTCTGTACCGCGGGGCATGGTAGTGCACTCCTGTAATCCCAGTCCTTGGGAGGCTGAGACAGGTTCAAGGACAGCTTCAGTGCTACGTAAGAGACTGTCAGCAACCTAGTGAGACCCTGTTGCAAAACAATAAAACAAAAAGGACTTGGGATGTAGCTTGGAGGTAGAATGCCCCTGAGTTCATTCTCGAGGACCGCAAAACAAGACGCTTTGTATCCCTGGGCACTCATTGTGCACAGAGAAAGTTCTAGCAAGGACTCCAGGGGCACAGTAGTAAGAACCAGAACCCGAGGGGCTTACACAGGAGGAAATGATGGTGGCCTGGGGACAGAAGGACTGGCCAGTAGCGCAGTGGTCTGGGAAGGGCACGGGAAGCCTGGCAGGGCACCCAGGAGCCTGGCTGAGGGAGGGGTGGGCCTGAGCCCGGGGTGTGGCTGCAGCAGGCGGTGGGCAGAGCTTGCCCGCGCTGGCTGCTGCCCCCTCCCTGATCCCGCCCACCTCCCCAGCACCTGTATGGCTGGCTGGCCTCAGAGAAGGTACAGGAGCGACAGCGGGCGACACACACCTGCACCACCCTCCTCAAATTCCTGAACTGCAAGCTCTGCCTGCACGTGAGTACCCACTTCCTTGTGCACCCTCTGGACTGCGCAGCTCCCAAAACCTGCCAGGCTCACAGGGTTCCAGGGTGCAGATGACCGTGCCTCCAGGCCAGAGTGAGTCCCTGAGCGAGCATCCTGAAGCCCTGCCCAGGCTCCATGGTGGTGGGCAGCCCTGGCACTGTCCCCTCTTACACTTGGGAACACAGGCTGCCAGGAAGGACCTGCCAAGGCCTCACAGCTGGGCTCTGACCCAGAGGGCTTGCCCTGGCCTGAGAGCAGTCCCGCCCTGCGCCCTGAGGCCTGGGTCCTGCTTTGCCTCCCCAGCCTCCGCTGCTCATCACTAAAATGAGTGGAAACCTCCCAGAGGGGCGTGGTGGGTGCAGGCTGAGGCAGCCTGCACAGGGGGCTGCTTATGTGCGGAGCGACCCCTCCTCGCCGCTTCAGCCAGGGCCCCAGCACCTCCTGGTCACGCTAGCCCCGGGCTGAGCAAACTTGGTGCGTGTTCAGAGTCAGCCTTCAGTCCTAGGAGACCAGGAAGGTGAGGATGCCTGCCTGTGCCTGGGCAGGAGGGAGACCAGAGGGGCAGGGCTGGAAGCCCTGATGGGGCCTTCTACAGAGCTCAAAGGCTTCAATTTACTAAAAATTAATGTCTGCACCACAGGACTGTGACTGGGATGAGCAAGCAGGAGGTTCTCACTTAGGGTCAGGAGCACCAGCACTCTCCATAATCAAGAGTAACCTGCTAACGTGATTGGTGGGTGATGGCCCATTATGTGACGGTGGCCCATGGGCTGCCCACCTGCTTTTGTAAATAAAGTTTTATTGGAACCAGGGCCAGGATTAGGGTAAAGCAGGTTAGGCAGGGACACCCGAGTGCAAGGCTGGATCCTGCCTCAAGATCTTCACACTCTGTTCACAGTGGAGCTTTGGCCCTTATTTTGATTTTTCTCATTATTGTATTAGTATATCATTTCTCTCAATTGCTAGCTTTTTGGCAATCCCAATTCGCCCATTCCCTCTTCATGGCCCTGACACAATTTGAGGGCTTTCCTCTAGGGTGTATGTAGCCCAGGGGTCTTCATGGGTAGGTTCCCACCATCAGTGGTCCCTTCCACTCTCCGCACAGCCAAAGGAGGGCTTCAGACGGATCGGGCAGCTGGTGGGCATGCTGGGGATCCTGTGCCAGGACACAGATATGACCGTCCAGTGCTCCAGCCTGGAAGGGGTGGGCCATCTCTACCAGATCCTGGTACGCCAGAAAGGTGAGCCTGCCCAAACCACCATGGCACACCCCACCCCAAACGCAGCTCACAAATCCACCCCCAGCCCCAACCCTGATCTCAATCATAACCCTAGGATGGCCTCGCTCAACCCCCAAACGGAGGCACAGTCCTGACCCCACATTACTAATGATCCCACCCTAGATGCCAGGCCCACCCTTGCATTGCCTCACCCCTGCCCTGCCCTTGGCCAGCAGGAGAAGCTGGGCAGGTGGACTCACAGGCCCCCGAGGAGTTTTCCAAGCCCACCGTGGATGCAGCTCTCCTCTGGAAAGCAGGAGACCAGAAAGCCACTCCCCAGGACCTCCAGGAGCTGGTGCCCCCACCGGACAGCATCTTCAAGCTGGACAGCTCCCAAGCCATAAAGGTCAAATCCTGGGCTGACTGGGGGCAAGGGGCATGGCAAATTGACCACAGTACCTGGGGATGGGGGAAAAACGGGCTCAATGTTGCCCGTGCTATTGAAGTGGAGCCAGGTGGTTAGGGGCAGCCAGCAGTGCCCAGTGAGACCTGGTCCAGAACCCAGCTCTCAGGAGCCGTGGTGAGCTCTCCAAGTACAGAGACCCATCAGAAGCTTAGTACAGAAAGCCTAAAACCCTGGCACCAATGCAATAGCCACCTATGTCTAGAAGGGGAAACCTGCCTCGGCTGTGGCTTATACCAGAGACCTGAGCTGGGATGAAGACAGGACAAGGAAGAGAGGGTCCCTCTGGCTTCCCCTCACCATGGCTGAGTCACTAGGGGGAGAGCGTCCAAGGCCTGGCAGGCAGCTGCTCCAGAGCACGGGCATCCAGCTCTGCTCCTCCCTGAGCAAGAGTCAGAAACATAAGGGATCGGAGAAAGGGCTGAGGACAGGAGGCCTGCTGATCGTGCAGTGGCAGATCTGGGAAGAATCTGCTGAGAACAGATACTCTGAGCCTAGGTCCTGGTTCCAGGCTTGTGTCTGACTCCTCATGCAGCCTTAGATATACTATACCTTTGTCATCATAATGACATCACCATCACCGCGCCACTGCCCTCATCATTGTCAGCACTACTACCATTATCACCACCATCAGCATCTCATCCCCTCCATGATCATCACCATCACCATCACAATCATTACCACCACCATCATCATCACCATCATTACCACCATCACCACCACCACCATCACCATCACCACCACCACCACCACCACCACCATCACCATCCCAACACTATCACCATCACCATCATCACCATCACCACCACCATCATCATCATATTACCACCATCATTACCACCAAGACTACCACCATCACCTTCATTACCACCACCACCATCACCATCACCACCACCACCACCACCACTATCACCATCACACCACTATCACCACCACCATCACTATCATTATATCACCATCACCATCATCACCATCACCACCACCACCACCATCATCATCATATTACCACCATCATTATCACCAAGACTACCACCATCACCACCACTATCACCATCACCACCATCACCATCACCACCACCATCACCACCATCACCATCACTACCACCAGCACCATCACAACCACCACCACTATCACCATCACCACCATCATCATCACCACCACCACCATCACCATCACCACCACTATCACCATCACCACCATCACCATCACCACCACCACCATCGTCACCATCACCATTACCACCACCACCATCATCACCATCACCACCACCACCACCACCACCACCATCACCATTACCACCACCATCACCACCACTATCACCATCATCACCACTATCACCATCACCACCACTATCACCATCACAATAATCACCATCACCATCACCACCACCACCATCGTCACCATCACAATTACCACCACCACCATCATCACCATCACCACCACCACCACCACCACCACCATCACCATTACCACCACCATCACCATCACCACCACCACCACCACCACCACTATCACCATCACACCACTATCACCATCACACCACTATCACCACCACCATCACTATCATTATATCACCATCACCATCACCATCATCACCATCACCACCACCATCATCATCATATTACCACCATCATTACCACCAAGACTACCACCATCACCATCATTACCACCACCACCACCATCACCACCATTATCACCATCACCACCATCACCATCACCACCACCACCATCACCATCACCATCACCACCATCACCATCACCACCATCACCATCACAACCACCACCACTATCACCACCACTATCACCATCACCACCATCATCATCACCACCACCACCATCACCATCACCATCACCATCACCACCACTATCACCACCACTATCACCATCACCACCATCACCATCACCACCACCACCATCGTCACCATCACCATTACCACCACCACCATCATCACCATCACCACCACCACCACCACCACCATCATCACCATTACCACCACCATCACCACCACTATCACCATCACCATAATCACCATCACTACCACCATCATCACCATCACCACCAGTATCACCACCACCACCACCATCACTAATCATTACCACTATCACCACCACCATCACTATCATCATATCACCACCATCACCACCACTGCCCCCATCTTGTCAGCACGACCACCATTATCACCATCATCAGCATCTCATCACTACCACATCATCACTATCACTATCGCCATCAGCACCACCACCACCACCACCACCATCACCATCATCACCATCGCCACCACCATCATCATATTATTATCACCACCATCATTACCACCAAGACCACCACCACCACCATCACCATCATCACCACCACCACCATCACCACTACACCATCACCATCACTCTCATCATATCACCACCATCATCATCACTACATCCCCATCACTCCATCATTGTCAGCACCACTATCATTATCACCACCATCAGCATCTCACCACCACCACCACCACCATCACCATCACTGTCATCACCACTATCACCACCACCATGACCACCACCACCACCATTGCAATGCCATCATCACCATCTCCATCACCACTAGCACCACATACCACAATCATTACCATTAGTAATAATGCTAACCATCATCACCACTATCACCATCATCATTTTACCACAATTACCATCACCATCACCATCACCACCACCATCGCCACCTCTACCTTCACCTTCACCTCCACTTCACATTTATTTATGCCTTTGATTAGAGTGTCTTTGCCAACTCTGAGGTGATATGCTTCGGGAGTCTCAGTCTCACCACCATCTCAGTGGGCGCTTTCTGGGAGGTTGGATATTCTCAGTCTCACCACCATCCCAGTGGGAGCTTTCCGGGAGGTTGGATATGTCCTACACGGTGCTGTTGAAGGCAGCCACTGGGCATGTGTAGCTAGCGATTGGTTGAAATGTGGCTGGTGCTACTGAAGAATGGAATTTTAGTTTCATTAAATTAAATTTAGCCGGGCATGGTGGTGCGCGCTTGTAATCCAAGCAATTGGGAGGCTGAGGCAGGAGGATCATGGTGTGAGGACAGCTTCAGCTACTGAGTGAGGCCCTCTGCAACTCAGTGAGACCCTGTTTCAAACCAACGAATAAAAAATAGGGTGGGGTGTAGCTCAGAAGTAGAATGCCCCTGGGTTCCATCCCCAGTACCACAAAAAATTAAATTTAAATAGATTTAAGTTGTAGGTTGACATAACTGTGGGTGGCTGGTGGCTACCGTGTTGAGCAGCAACACACTAAGTCTTTCCAGAAGGTTCTGCCGTTCAGCGACCTAGCCCAGCCCTACCCTCCAGGAGGCATGGAGCGGCATCAGACCCACCCCTTGCATTTCCCTGAGCACCCCTTCCTTTCCTCTGAGCAGCAGCTCATGGCCAGGTTGCAGAGGTGAGCCTGCCTCCCTCGGCCTTCTGAGGCACTCCCGGAGATTGGGAGCAAGCAGGCAGAGCTGGGGTGTTGGGAGTGGGAGCCATGACCTCTAGACCACCATCAGCAGCCTGGCCCCTCATCGTCAGAAACCCTCTTCTGTGACTGCGGGGGGCCCGCACACCCCGCCAGACCTGGGGGGGGGGGGGAGTCACATCCTTCACAGCTCTGAAGTTCAACCTCTCTTTCAATAACACACCCGTGATGAACTGGGAGGGGAAGCACGGGTGATCACGGGGACCTCCCTCTGGGCTGGCGCTAGTGGAAGGTCATATCCCAAGGAGCCCAGATGGGCAGAGGAGAGGAGGAGAAAAGGCTGGCCGGCCATGAGGGTCCAAGACAAACACAGGCTGATGGAGGGAAGGGGCCAGAGCCTGCCCTGAACTGGGCACCACCCCCCTGGGCTGCGGTTGGTGCAGAAAGAAAAGTGGGTACTCGGAGCCTGGGCAGAGGAGAAAGCTCACACATCGCAGGCGCCCCCATGACGGCCACTCCCCTCCCACAGGAGCTCATGAGGCATCTTACCATGGCTGAGCTGACCGATCTCATCTGGACGGCCATCGACGGCCTGGGCTCCGCCAGCCCCTTCCGCGTGCAGGCAGCCTCCGAGCTGCTGCTGGCTGTCATTCAGCAGCATGGCACCAAGCTGGAGACCGTGAGGGGCTGGGGCACCGCGCAGGGCCAGGCGGGAGGACAGGGTGGAGGGTAGGGTATCCTCCAGACCACCGCGGAATCTCTGAGCTTGGGCCCAACGGGGGCAACCTGGGTCTGGTACAAGAACCAAAAGAACGACGGGTCAACAATCCACGGGTTAAAGATGAATGTGCGCGGGTCTAAGCAAGCCCGCCGGGGCCCTGAGGGCAGCTGTGGGGTCCTGGGGTAGACACACAATGACTGAGCCCTGCTGTGTGCTCTAGAACGGTTATGAGGTGGGGGAGACACAGGCCAGATCCCCCAAGGAGCTCCGGGCCTGGTGGGGTAACCCACGATGCAGTAGATGTGAAGCCGAGGAGGGGTGAGGCCAGGGAGGAGGACTGATGCCCAGCCTTGCAGGCAGGAAGCCTCGGGCCGCAGGGCTGAACTCAACAGATGAGGTGTGGCTGCCAGCACACGGAACTGCACGTGCCCGGGTGGCGTGTAGAACGAGATGGGACGGGCGGGGTAGACTTGCAGGACTACAGGGCAGCCTGGGGAGTGCGCAGCCCTCGGGTGCCCGCAGAGGTGGTAGGACCTGTCGCTACCCAGACTGTCCCTACCTGTTCCTACACTGGCCCCCTTCAAACCAGGGTCCAGGGTAGGGCCGTGCCTCCCCCATCAGACTCTCCAGGGCAGGGCAGGGCCTCCGCCATCTGACCTCTCCCTCCACACACAGGTTGCTAATGTGGGCTGGGGCATCCACCTGCGCCTCAGCTCGGTCCGCGTCCCGCAAGCCATGGAGAACACCCTGCACGCCATCACTCTGCTGGCCCGCGACCACGCGCCCGAGCTGGTGGCTGCCTTCCTGGACTTCTCCATGCCCTTGAACAGGTAGGTGCCCAGCCCACCTCTCCTCACTGCCCCACTGCCCACCCTCCACCCTTCCCAGGCAGGGCCACAGCCTGTGCCCCTGTGTCTGATCTCACAGCCCACAGGGCCCACAGAATCTCCACCATCCTCAGATGTGCCTGGGTCTGGGGGTGGCTAGCATCCTTTTGATGGCCCCTCCTCTTGAAAATCCCAGCTCCAAATCCCACATCTTCGGTCCATACCATCTGTTACCCCACACACACACACCTGGCCTGGGCTACCCCGCACTCCTAGACGACACAGCGCTCGCTCACTCTTGCTGTGGGGATTCTGCTCTTCCCCTCACCCTGACTTCTGCCTGGCCATCCTCTCTCCCAGCAACCTGTCCTCCACGCTCCCTCAGCCACCGTACCCATGGGCCCACCCTCGGCTTGGTCATCCCCAGTTTCAAGCATCTCTCCCACCTTTACAGCCTCTCCCTTTGATACCCACGCCATCTTCCAGAACCTGTAGGCCCCCACCCTGCGCACCTTCTCCCGCCCTTCACCTGTCCTTGCCTGACTCCTGCCCTCCCAGCATCACGGTGACACCCAAGTCCTTGCTCTTAGCCTGACCTTGCTTTGCTTACCCCTTCTCTGAGAGCCAGGGACCACCAGGACAGAGGTCACAGGCTCCCAGCCTCCAAGGGACTTTCCAGGAAGGTTTCTGACGCCAGTGTGAGAGCGTCTTTTGTTAGTAACGTCTAGTTTGATTGCCTTGTGATCAGTGTGTTGTCTCTAGTGCTCCTACTTTATGGAGTCTACTGATCTTTGAAATTATTATTGTGAGGAACCCATGGGTCCTCAAGAAAAAAAAAATGTCTTTTCTACCACGGAGGTGTAGAGCTTAGCATCTATAAGGCTTAGTTTATGGACTATATCACTTAGATCATCCTCCTTCAAATTCGTCTTCTTTATGCTGAGAGTATGTTAAAAGTCTCACTAAAGCCGGGCGTGGTGGCGCACGCTTGTAAGCCCCGCACTTGGGAGGCGGAGACAGGAGGATCGCGCAGGTTCAAAGCCAGCCGCGCTGGCTTAGGAGACCCTGTTTCCAAATAAAAAGTATAAAATAGGTCTGAGAGTGTAGCCCGGAGGTAGAAGGGCTTCCAGGAACCCCAGTACCACCAAAAAAAAAAAAGTCTCACTAAAGAAACACTGGTGCTGGACATGGTGGCACACACTTGTAATCCCAGCATTCAGGAGGCTGAGACAGGAGGATCACAGTTCGCAGACAGCCTCAGCTACTTAGTGAGGCTCTCCGCAACTTAGTGAGACCCTGTTTCAAAAATAAAGAATAAAAAATAGGGCAGGGAGTATACCTCAGAGGTCGAATGCCCCTGGGTTCCATCCCCAGACCCACAAAAAAAAAAGAAGAAACACTGGTGTGTTTGTGCATATCCTTGCATCTACTCTACTTACTTGAGAGATGTGGTTGCCATGTTATTTGATGTACACAAATTCATAAGTGGTATCTCATTTATGAATCATGACATTAGCCTTAGAAGGTGCTCTTGAGAGACTTTTAATAGATGAATTATACCCATTGGCATTTATTTATATGGTTTATTTGCTCGTTCTGTCATAACGTTTTGTAATAGTGCACATTTTTGTATTTGCTATGTTTCTTTTCCGGTAAGATTGTAATCTTGTTTTAATTTAGGAAGAATTATAATTTTTTCCAGCTGTTACTCTTATACCCCTAACTACCTAATTTTATTTATTTATTTATCTATTTATTTATTTAATGTGTGTGTGTGTGTGTGTGTGTGTGTGTGTGTGTGTGTGTTAGGTACCAGGGATGAAATCCAGGGGCATTCTACCTGTAAGCTACACTCCCAGTCCTATTTTTTTTATCCTTTATTTTGAAAAGAGGTCTCACTAAGCTGCAAAAGGCCTCACTAAGTAGCTAAGGCTGGCCACAAACCTGCAATCCTCCTGTCTTAGCCTCCGAAGTACTGAGATTACAAGTGTGTGCCACCGTGCCCGGCTTTTTTTTTTTTTTTTTAATTCTATGTCTTGGTGCTGGGGATTGAATCAAAGGCCTTGTGCATGCTAAGCATGCACGCCACCGTTAGCTGCACCTTTGGCACTCCTTGCCTATTTTACTGCCACTCTTCTTCTATTTTATTACTTAACCTTTTAATATCTGATTTGTTTCATGTGATACCCTTGAATTCCCACTCCGTTTCTATACAAGTCAGTGCGGTGACTCTATTTTCCCTTGATCTCTCCCTTTTTTACTTCTATTTTTTCCAAAAATGTAACATTCACAACTCAACTTCATCACCCACCCCCACATGTATTTTTAATGCTCACACCGCACACTCACCATCATCCTCTGCTCAAGTTTTCTGCCCACCTGACTTGTTAAAGTTCACCCTGACAGCTTCCTCGAGGAGGGCTCCTGTCTTCGGAGTCCTTCCATCCCCTCCACGTTGGAAGGTGTGTGTTTGGAGGACAGTTCAGCTGGGTATAAATTTTGCAGTCCACACGCCGTTGGGAAGTGTTTTTAAAATGCTTCTGGCGCCGGGCGTGGCGGCGCACGCTTGTAATCCCCGCGCTTGGGAGGCGGAGACAGGAGGATCGAGCAGGTTCGAAGCCAGCCACGCTGGCGTAAGAGACCCTGTTTCAAAAATATAAAATAGGTCTGGGAGTGTAGCCCGGAGGTAGAAGGGCTTCCAGGAACCCCAGTACCACCAAAAAATAAAAAATAAAAAATAAAATAAAATGCTTCTGCATTGTCGCCTTGCACTGTCCTTTTTAAAGTCTGATGGGAATTTTCTTTTGTTTGTTTTTGGTTTTGGTTTTTTGGCTTCTCAAGTTATTTGATCCTTTAACTAGAGACCTTGCCAGTTTTTTCTTTATCTTTGAAGTCTAACTATTTTACCAGAAAATGTCTCAGTGTCATCATTCTGGACTAACTTTCCCAGGTACCCGGTGTTCACTTTGTATCTGGAGCTTTATGTTGTTGTTCTTCTTCTTCTGGGAAGTTTTCTCATAGTTTTAAATATAGTTCTGTCCCACTGCTGCTTTTCTTTCTTGCCTATCTTCCAATACTACTACTTCCTCCGTGGCCCTTTTTGTTTCTGGCATAAATTCACTGCTGTCCTCTTGGTCATCTTTCTGCCTTTCCTAAATGCTTCTTATTAAATTACTATTTGGAAAATGGAAACAGGATTTATCTCTCTTGCACAGCTCTCACTTCTGAGATAATTTTTTTCATTTCATCTATTTCTTTCCTGAGTTCAATCAATTCTTTTTTTTTCAGTTCTTATTGAAGACTTTTTGTCCTTGTCTGAATTTATAATTCAAGGTATTTTTTTATATCTGTAAATGCATGCTTGTGTACATTTAACTATATTTGGAATGAGTGTCAGCGTAGGGGTATCTTCTGTGTTATGACTGTTCATTAGGGGAGTGTCTCCATTTTATGGGTGTCTACTTTGTTTTCTGATTTTTTGCAATAACTCTGAAGACCTGCTAATTTTGCTCCTGCTCCTGCTCATGCTATGGGCGTGTTTAATGGGCTTTCAAGTTCAATGGCACCCTCTTCTGTCAGAATAGCAAAGCCCAGATAATTCTGGAGGTAGGCAAAAGAATTCTGTATCCCCAATCATTTTGGCTCTCTTTTCTCTGAAGGACTCTAAATTTTTCTCTCTTCCTTTCCATCACCCTGTTCCCAAGGGATCCTTCTGGGGTTTTGTTGGATTGTTTTATCTTTTTCTCCCAAGAGCTGTGCATCTTGAAGACTTCCCAGCATATGAGGCATACTGCCAAGTCCCTCTGACCTCCAAGGAACCTTCTTTTTAATATTTTAAGACTTGGGTGGACTAGTCTTCCTGAAGGTGGATTTGCTCAACTCTGGACCCTGTTTCTTGCTGTCTTCTCTTTCCCCGGGTTTTTTCTTGGTGCCTTCATCCGCCGCACAGCCTTAGGGGAGAGGGTAAGAGCTTGCACACTGACTGGGTCTGGACTGTTCCCCTCGTGACTCAGAGTACCTTTGACGTCTGGACATTCTCTGCACCTACACCGAGGTCATGATTCCTGTGTACATCTACTCTTTCCTTCTTCTGTTTCCATGTTGCTTCACAAGAAAACTTTCGGAGGTGAAGACCTAATCATCAGACCTTGTCTTCAGCAACCCAGAATTTTATAGTTCCATTTCACTCAAATTGGAACTGCTATCTTATTTCCTGAATTCTAAGCACATTCTCACGTTAACAGAGCTCTGAGTGCATCTCACATCGACCGTGCCTTCCGATTAGACTCATACCTGCTTCCATCAGTCACGTGAGCACAATAGACTTGAGACCACTTTACATTTAAAAGTCTCTGAAGTTTCTTTGAGTCACACTGGTGGTGTGAATTCAACATCAAAACGGTGTTAAGGTTTAGATTCTCAGGTGAGATCCTCCTTCTTCCCTGGTGCTGACTGAAGCAGGGAGTGGCCTCCCCTTTTTCTCTACAGAAGTTTGTCTGCTTGCGTATGTCTAGCATCGCTGGGCATGGTGACATATGCCTATAATCCTAGCTTTCAATCATCCTTACACTGCACAGGCAGCTCCAGATAAGGGTCTCCTGCTTGGCTCCCATATTGGAAAATCTTTCTTTCTGGCCATCCATGGACTCTTGATTCATCATGGGTCTGATTATCTTTGTTCACATGCTAGAAATTTTTTGTGGGGAGGTTCTGGGTATTGGGAGATTGAACCCGGGGATGTTCTACCTCTGAGCTACATCCCCAGTCCTATTTATTTTTATTTTTATTTTATTTATTTATTTTTTTTTTTTTTGGTGGTACTGGGGTTCCTGGAAGCCCTTCTACCTCCGGGCTACACTCCCAGACCTATTTTCACATTTTTATTTGGAAACAGGGTCTCCTAAGCCAGCGCGCGCGGCTGGCTTCGAACCTGCGCGATCCTCCTGTCTCTGCCTCCCAAGCGCGGGGATGACGAGCGCGCGCCACCACGCCCGGCCCCAGTCCTATTTTATTTTTTCATTTTGAAGCAGGGTCTCACTAGGTTGCTGACAGTCTCAACAAGTTGCCGAGGCTGACTCCGAATCTGTTGCCCTGTCTTAGACTCCCAAGTACTGGGATTATAGGCATATGTCGCCATGCCCAGCAATGCTATACCTTTTGGGGGGTAAAAATCATAGGACTAATTGAGGGCCTACACAAAGATATTTTCCTCAGGGGGAGATGGGTGTGTGCCTGCTGTATAGGCCAGGACATTATGGCTGAAGGCCACCTTCAACCAAACCCAGGGCTTGAGATGCCCTGAGGCCACCAGGCAATTTAAACCTGCTAAAAATGCACCTGGGCTTTTCCACATCCAGTTCAGCACCACCCAGGAGTGGTGGAGGGTCTGCTATTGGGCTAGTCCATCTCTGGGCTTCAGTCTCTAGACAAAGGACTTCTTTCAAGAATCCTCAGGGTCCAGAAACATGCCACACATCTATAGTCTTGTCATGGCTGATACTTTCAGGACCCTTGTTTATATTTTCTCCAGCCTCTCTAGATATTTTCAAGGGAGGAGCTGGTTCAGGTAAATAACCATACCACTACTGGAAGACTGGAACTTTGCACTCATTTAAAAAAATAAAAGCTTATTTAGATATAATGAGGTCCTGAGTTCAGTTCCCAGCAGCCTACAAAAATAATCCACATAGTGTATAATTCACCTGTTTAAAGCACACAATTCAATGGTTTGGATGCATGGCATTTTTAATTTCTTTAATTATGGTAAATATATATGACATAAGATTTGCCGTGTATTTACAGTGTTGCACCACTGTCAACTCCATCTAATTTCAAAACGTCCCCATCACTCCAAGCAGACTCTCTGCAGACATTAAATGATACCTCCCAAGGAACTCCCCTGGCCTACCCAGCACGCCAGTCTCCCTACAGTCCCCCCAGCCCCTGGGAGCCGCAAATCCACTTTCTGCCCTCATCAATTAGCCTCTTCTAGACATTTCATAGGAGTGGAGTCATTTCTATCTCTCCCCCGGGGTCCGGATTCTCCCCCGGGTCCACCCGTGCTGAATGAATCCCATTCCTCTCACAGCTGAATGATACTCTATGGCATGTACATGTCACGTTCTGTTTATCCATTCATCTGTTGATGGACACCTGGGTGGTTCCCACCTTTTGGCCATTGTGAATAATGTGGCCATCAGCTTTGACATACAAGGGAGTCGACCTTCAGTATTCACAGGTTCAAAAAACTGCTAAAAATGTTGCACCTATGCTGACCACGGACAGACTATTTTTTCCTTGTTATTATTCTCTAAACAATGCAGTCTAACAACTATTTACATAGCGTCTACATTGTGTTGGGTCTGCATAACCTAAAGCATATACACAGGAAGATGTACGTAGCTTATATGCAAATACTTTTGGGGGTACTAGGGATTGAACCCAAGAGCATTCTACCTCTGAGCTGGACCCCCAACCCTAATTTTCTTATTTTGAAAACACATTCTCACTAAGTTGCTGGGTCTGGCCTCAAATCTGCAATCCTCCTCTCAACCTCCCAAGAACTGGGATTAGAGGTGTATGCTACCATGCCTGGCAAACACCGTACCATTTTATATAAGGCCTTGACCATCCATGGACCTTGACATCCAAGGCAGGTCCTAGAACCAGTCCCAGCAGCCGGTCACCACGGGGCGTTGTGTATGATCGCACCCTTCCTCTCAGGTGCTCTGGGTGCACGCCTGGCGCTGCAGGCACATGGCGGCCCCGTGTGACGGCCTAGGGGCTGCGAGGCCATCTTCAGCGGTGCCACACCGCTCACACCCCGCCGGCAGTGCCCAGAGCTGCCGACTTCCCAGCCTCACCGACACTTGTTATTTTTCCCTTCTTGGACCCTCGCCATCCTGTAGGTGTGGTAACATATGGCTGTTTGCATCTGCGCCCTCCTGATGACTAATGACGCCGAGCGTCTCCGTGCGCCATGTGCGAGTCGGCCGTTCGGGCAGCTTTTCTGGAGAGGCGTCTGTCCAGCCCGGGGCTGTTCGTGACCCGGGTTCTTGGTCTTGGTGTAGCTTCATTCCTCTTAAACCTGCCGGGCCAACCTTTCTCTGCTGCCGTAAGCCTATGCTCCACAAGGTTGCCACCGCACTCACTTTGCTAAGTCTAATGGTCACCTCTGTCTCCAGCTTGCCTGGGCCGTCACACTCTCCTGAGCCCTCTCTGGCTCTCCTCCCCTTCTATGGCTGCCTCTGCCCACTCCTCTGCCCTGGTCTCTGAGCCCTGAGGGCAGCAGGGTGACCCTCAGACCTCACCATCAGCTGCCTGCACTTCCACAAGCTCACGTCCATGACCAGTGCTTTGAATGTCCCAAAAGTGCTAACACTGCCAGTATTCACACCCAGCCCAGCCCGTCCCCTGCGCATCTGATGGGGGCCCTTGACAGGTATATAACACACCCAGACCACAGCCCAGCCTTCCCAGACACCACTCCTCCTGCCTCCTCCCACGCAGGTGATTCACCCCAGCCCTCTGACTGCAATGCTCCTCTTCCTGCTTCAGAGCCTCCTGACGCCCTCGGAAGTGCTGTGCCTGCCCAGCAAGGGTCAGCTGGGCCTGGCAGCTTCCCAGGGCCCTCAGGGGCCATCTGCCTTGAGTCTCTTTAGGCTGGGGTAAGGGCTCATTCAGCCACCCTGCTGTGGCCCTCCCAGCCTCTGCCCCATCCAGACCCTTCCATCCAATACTAAGGCCCAAAGACCACTGGGGCTGAGAACCCGAGGGCCATCATAGCCTGCTTGCTCCAGGGCCCAGTGCTCCCGCCTGCAGCGTGGACGTGAGAACACCCCTCTCACGACGAGCGGCAGGGGGCTTGGGCCAAGCGTTCACCCTGCACGCCCCAGCTCTGCTCACGGTGGTCACGCCCTCATGGCGCCCTCTGCCCACAGCCATGCCTTCCGCCTGTGGAGGGCCCTGGGGGCTGAGCATTCAGTGAGCCGCCTGGTGCTGGCCGTGCTCCTGGCCTGGCTGCAGGAGCGGCCCCTGCCCGTCAGCACAGATGGCAGTGCCCAACCCAAGGAGAAAGCCTGCCTGCGCTCACTGGCTGTGAGTCTCTGCCACCCACGGGGCCCAGAATGAACCCATTGGCTCAGCAGTCAGCGTGCCAGGCCACGGGGAGGGGGAGCCCCACATCCAGGCTGTGGAAGTCACCTCGGCCCTGGCCAAGAGGGAAAGGGCCTCGGGAAGCCCAGCCCAGGGACCAACCCACAGGCCCGAGGTCTCAGGCTCCGCTGTCTACTCCCTGGTCTAGGGCTCTGGGCCCCCAGCTGTGAGTCAGAACCAAGTGTCCTCTCTGCAGGACTCCCGGAGGGGCCTGTTGGAAGCAGCTCAGGCAGCAGGGGTCAGCCCGCAGGGAGGGACACCGTGTGGATGCCGGATGTGGTCCTGGGGCAGGGAGGGAGGGCGGAGCGTGGTCAGACTCTGCCTCCTCTGGCCCCACAGGCCATGAACACGCTTCATGAGCTGCAATTCACGCGAGAGTTCAAGAAGGCCATCCGGGAGGCCTACCCACAGCTGCTCCTGGCGTTCCTCACCCAAGTGCACTACGTCCTGGAGCTGGGCCTGCCCATGGAGCCCCAGCCCGAGCAGCCCGAGCAGCAGGCCCAGAGGGCGGCCATGCCCAGTCCCCAGAGGTAAGAGAGGCTTCCCAGGCCGCGGCCACAGGCGTCCCGGGAAGAGTCGGGCATTAGTGTCCTCAGGCTGAGGACAAAACACACACCCAGGGGCTTCAAACAACAGGAGCACGCCGGCGCAGGGTCCCGAGGGCAGAAGTGCAGAGTCGAGGTGTCTGCCGGCCGGGCCGGGGCCCTCTGTGACCTCACCACCCAAGGGTGCTGGGCACTAGTATCTCCAAGCACTCCTTGCAAAGACCCTGGACACGGACGTCATCTTCCCTACAAATAGGACAGCTGGGTGTGGAGAGGCCCAGAGGTGCCCAGCCTGTGTGTCTGAGCTGGACAGCCAGGTGCCACCCGGCCCCCACTGGCCCCTGGAGGCGGATGCCCTCCGGGTCCCCTGGCCCCTTCAGAGGAGCCGGGCACATCTTGTGCAATGTCACAAATGGTTGCCCGACCGTGCCATCTGACCAGGGTGAGCAGAGGGGCGTGGGAGACCGGCCATCCTCGGCCACAGCAGGGCTGCGGCCTCGGCTTCCCTCCGCACTGGGTCTTTTCCAGAAACTCAGTAAGCGAGTCTTTCGCCCCGCCGGGGCCCGCCACACTTTTCATTTGTTTGTATTATGATGTGCTCACGCAATTCGTCAGTTCTAACAGCTCTCCCCAAGGCACGTCACTGAAAAAAATGTCACTTCTTCCATATTGCCTTGGCATCGGAATGTGCATTAATCCCTTTTTTATTCTGATCAACCGTGCGAAATGCATGAATCTCCCCTAATAAGCTAATAAAACGTTCTCCTCCCAGAGCAGGCGAGGGTTGGGAGAAAGCACGCTGCGTCTAAGTGCCTCCCTCCCGCCCCATCGGCCCGCTCCTCCCTCCCCTCCCTCCGTCCTTCCCGCAGGGCGCTCTGGTCACCTGCCGCCTGGGCTGGGGCCACCCCTCTCATCCTCCTACATCCCAGAGAGCAGCGGTGTCTCTCAGGCTCCCCAGTGCCCCAGGGGCCTCCCTCGCTCTTGGGCTCCCGTGTTCCTGGGGCGTCTGTGTGGCTCTGGGGCAGTGGTGGCTTCCTGCTCAGGCGTGGCCGGCGGCGACGTCCCCTCCTGGCAGCCTCTCCACACGGGCCCTCCCCAGCACAGCATGTGGCCAAGGACACAAGTGTCCACCCTGGACACCCTGGCTCTGCCTGGCCTGCTCTGGTCACATCCCTTGGTCACGGGATATCTGAGGGCCTGGGCCTCCCTTCCCCGAAGGAAAACTGCCCAGGTGACCACCCCCAAAGAGCCCAGGTGCAGGGCGGGTCACCCAGTGGCTACACGGACAGGGTGCCACCAGCATCCAGGAGCAGGGGCACTGGCGCCCACTGTCTGGGCCTCGTGGTCTGACACATGGACAAGGTCGACTGGCACTGTCAGGAGGGCACTGGGGTGGAAGAGGGGTCTGGGCAGACCCTGCCACCTAGCCCACTAGCTGTGGCTCCCATTTGGGGTCGTAGACTCTGGACATCAGGCAGGCAGGCGAGCCTTGGGCAGGGTGGGCCCAGGCCTCTGAGGCTCCTGACATCCTGCTCAGCTGGGCCAGCTCTGGGCAGCGAACCCTTACCCTGCAGGGACCCTCCTTTGGCTTAGAGGTGTTCCCTGCATTGCTGAGTTCTCAGCTGGGTCCTCCTCCAAACAGTGTCCACCCAAGCCGTGAGGACCTCCCCTTCTCTCCCGTCACCCATTTCCGGGTGACGGATTCTCACGAGGCACCTTCTTTCTCCATCTCAAACACACCCCCAGCCTCACCATCACCCCATCCTGAGAGTCTGCCTCTGTCCCTCTGGGCCGAGTGGCGAAGCCTCTGATAAAGATGAGGAGGACTCGCACAGCCAAGATGGCCACCACCCAAAAACAAACCACATAACAAGTATTGGCAAGGATGTAGAGGAACTGCCGTCCTCGCCCACTGTCGGTGGGGACATCAGACGGTGCGGTGGCTGCAGAAGACGGCGAGGCAGCTCCTCGGGTAATCAAGCATGGAAGTAGCATGGCTCAGCAGCCCACTCTGAGCTTACACCTGCAAGCGCCGCAAGGACTCAGAACAGAACTGGGAACCCACCAGCATGGTTGTGCTATCCATAGCAGCCAGAGTGTGGAAGCCCAGGTGCCCAAGACAGGCCAGGGGACAAGCAGATCTCTCCCTGCAGCAAGAGGCTGGCCAGCCTGAGCTGGAGGAAATCCCGGCACGGGGACAACTGGACACGCCTGGAGGACGTCACACTGTCTGAAATGAGCCAGTTGCGAAAGGACAAGTGCCATGCAATTCCACGCACGTGAGGTCCCGGCGAGTCTAACTCATAGGCAGGAAGTGGACCCGGCAGTGCAGGGCGGAGGCACCGGGAGTTAGTGTCTAACCAGGACACAATCTCAGTTTGGGAAGATAGAAGCGCTCTGGAGAGGAATCTACTGCCATGATGGTCACACCATACCACGAATGTGCTCATGCCACCAAACTGTACCCTTAAAAGTGTAGAATGGCAAGCCAGGCACGTTTGTCATACCAGCATTTGGGAGGCTGAGACCAGAGGATCGCAGTTCACGGACAGCCTCAGCTACTTAGTGAGGCCCTCCCCAACTTAGTGAGACCCTGTTTCAAAATAAAGAATAAAAAACAGGGCATGCCAGGCGTGGTGGCACACACTTGTAATCCCCGCACTTGGGAGGCGGAGACAGGAGGATCGCGCAGGTTCGAAGCCAGCCTGTTTCCAAATAAAAAATATATAAAATAGGTCTGGGAGTGTAGCCCAGAGGTAGAAGGGCTTCCAGGAACCCCAGTACCACCAAAAAAAAAAAAAAGAAAGAAAGAAAGAAAAACAGGGCAGAAGGGGTAGCTCGGAGATTGAATGCCCCTGGGTTCCATCCCCAGACCTGCAAAAAAAAAAAAAAAAAAAAAAAAAAAAAAACAGAAAGAAAGAAAAAGAAAGTATTAGAATAACAACTTTTACGTAATTTATGTTTCTCCACAAGTGAAAATAAAAATGAAACCAGAAGCTGAGCGTGGTGATGCACGCTTGTAATCCCAGCATTTGGGAGGCAGAGACACGAGAATCACAGGTTCAAGGCAGCAACTTAGGGAAACTCTCAGCAACCACTTATTAAGATCCTATTTCAAAATGAAAAGAGCTTGGGTATAGCTCAAAGGTGCAATGTCTCTGGGTTCAATCCCCAGGATCAAAAAATAAAAATATAACTGGGCATGGCGGCTCCAGCACTCAGGAGGCTGGGAACCTCAGGAGTAACAGGAAGATCACAGATTCAAGACCAGCCTCGGGGACGGGGAGCCCTCAGCAACCTAGTGAGACCTTGTTTCAAAATAAAAAATAAAAACAAGGTGTGGTGGGGGGTAGCTCAGAAGTAGAATGCCTCTGGGTTCAAACCCTGGGACCACAAAAATAGAAATAAAAATAAATTAACAATAATAATAACAGAAGACCAGAGAAAGAAAAGGAGATGGTGGTGCTGGGGAGGTGCAAGCCCGGCGTCCAGCGGCCTGGCAGCCCGCGAGCGTACCCTTCTCCCTTTCCAAGGACTCCCTGTCCCCTCTGAGGCCAGGGGAGGGAGGGAGGTTGCTCGGGTCGGCACCAGGATGCTGGCGAGTCAAGAAGCTGGGAGGCAGGACAGCATGACTTCGGGGCCAGGAGGAGTGACCATCCTACCAGGCCAGGCGTGAGCTCCAGGACTCCTCATCAGTGCCGGGGCTGCCCCAGGGCTTCAGGTGGCACAACCCCAGGTACTGCCAGAGTCCTGTGGGGACCCCGGAGGGTGGCTCCCCACCGGAGGTCAGACGGTGATTCCCGCCAGCGCTCAAGTCCGCTAGCACTTGTCTTTCCAGAAGCCCGGCGGTGGCTACAGGGTAAGAAGCAATTAGGGAGGACGAGCAATTGCCATGCCCAAGGTGCCCGGCACCGGAAGCTTCCAAGCCTGGAAGAGCGCACACCCCGCCTCCCAAGTCCCCTTCTCCTGACAACCATCTTCACTCTATGGCCGAAACCAGTGACCTGGAAAACGCTGTGTCTTTTTAGTCACACAGCTTGGGGCAAGATGACAAGCCAGCTGGCATTTGGATTGGCACCATCGGGGACCTTCAGAATGGCATTGTATCCTTTGACACTTGGCTTTACAGATCTGCTGAGAAACGTGCCCAGTCCAAGCTGCTGGCCTGGCTCCAGGCGCGCTCACAGGACACACGCTTGAGACCATCAGGGCAGCGGGCGAGGCGCCTGCGTCCCCGGGCTGCAATCCTGGACTCACGTGCAAGCTGGGCGTTCAGTGCCGGGCCAGCCCCGTGCCTGTGACATCGCTGTGCAGCCTCAGGGCCAGGCGCTGGCCCGGCTCCATTTCTGCTGCCCTTGACCCGGCTCTGTGACTGCGTGGAACACGCCATCTCTATGGAAGACTCCTCCTCCTCCGCTGAAGGGGAGTTACAGCGCAGGCAAAGTGCTGCACACCGTGCCAAGAGCTGCCAAGCACAGTCACACCACGATCCGGCACACCCTTCTTTCTTGCACACACGTGGACCCTGAAACCTGGTCTCCTCTGTCCTCTGAGGGCAGAGGAGCCTCAGGTGTTGAAAGTGAACCGCTCCGGGCTCCTCCAAGGACACACACCGCCCCTCCATTCTTCACCCATACTTAAAAGTCCCCGGAGAGGGAGGGGCTCCACGTGCTGTGTGCATGTATGTCACTGTCTACATGATTTATATGTAGTAAATCTACACGGTCTACCATCATGATGCGAGACAAAATCCACCAGTAAAAGCACATTATAAAAAATATTTGATAATAGCCGGGCGTGGTGGCGCACGCTTGTAATCCCCGCGCTTGGGAGGCAGAGACAGGAGGATCGCGCAGGTTCGAAGCCAGCCGCGCTGGTTTAGGAGACCCTGTTTCCAAAAATAAAATAGGTCTGGGAGTGTAGCCCGGAGATAGACGGGCTTCCAGGAACCCCAGTGCCACCAAAAAAAAAAAAAAAAAAAAATTGATAATAAAGCCAGGTGTGGTGGTGCACACTGTAATCCCGGTACTTGGGAGACTGAGACAGGAGGATCGTGGGTTCAAGGACAGCCTCAGCTACTTAGTGAGGCCCTCTGCATCTTAGTGAGACCTTGTTTAAAATATAAAAAATAATAGGGCTGGGGGTATAGCTCAGAGGTAGAATGCCCCTGGGTTCCATCCCCAGTACCGCAAAAAATTAATTAATTAATTAATTAAAAATAAGGCTGGGGTATAGCTTGGAGGTAAATGCCCCTGGGTTCCATCCCCAGTACTGAAAAAAATAAATATATTTATATATATACACACACATACATATATATACAATACAGAGAGAGAGAGAGAGAGAGAGAGAGATTTGATGATTAAAAAATAAAATAAAAATATATATTTAAACTTATCCCCTGAGACTTGTCCAGGATACTTCCCACCTTGGGACTGTAGAGACCACGGAGCCCAAGGTGGCCCCATAGCCCCTCCAGCCCTATTTCCTGACCTCTGGCCTGTGACCTTGCTGCCAGAGCACTTGCCATCTCCTCTAGGGAGCTCCAAGGGTGACCATGATTGCTGTGTACCAAGCCAGGCCCTGAAAGCCAGGGCCTCCCCTCCCTTCAGGCCAGGCAGGGCCTGAGCCCAGCGTGGGAGGGAGGGTCTATTGCGTCCCCATGCCACACAGCACCCACATCCTCCCAGGCCTCACATCCCTGGGAGGCCTTGGCAACGGCGGGGCTGGAGCCAAGAGGCGCCAGTGTGAACCGTTCCGCCTGGGGTGCCCAGGGACCCGTGGGCCTGACCCTCTGCTTGGCCGCAGCACATCTCTGGAGGCATTGAAGAGCCTGCTGTCCACCACAGGACACTGGCACGATTTCGCCCAGCTGGAGCTGCAAGGCGCCTGGGTATACTTCACCTCTCTCTGCACCTACCCACAGGGCGTGGGCCTCCTCGCCAGGTACTGTGGGGCGGGAGCTGCGGAGAGGGTCTGCTCCTGGGGCCTGGCCTGGGCCTCCTGGAACCACTTGTAGCCCCAGGCCTGCCCGGGAGCGGGACCCCTGGGTTCACACCTGCACACACAGCAGCCCTCAGCACAGGAACGCCGGGCCCGAGGCCACCTGGAAGTCAGGACTAGGGGTGGCTGCTTCTCCTCTCCCCCATATCTGGCCCAAAGTGGACAGCGGGGTACAGAGGGAGTGGGGCAGTCTCAGCAGTGACACCCCCCATGCCCAGATGTGTGGGCAGCTGGAGTGCAGAGCGGATTCCAGGCTTGACCGCAGCCCAGCCCCGGTCCCCCAGGGCCATGGTGCAGAGCCAATGCAGGCAGCTCAAGGCGGTGCTCGGCCAGCTGCTGCTCCTTCTGCAGAGCCAGGAGGCTCGAGAGAGGAAGGCGGCCATCCTGGTCCTCAATGAGGTAGGTGAGGCCCCTCGTCCCACCTGCTCCCATCAGCAGGACCCCAGGGGTCTGACCCACCCAGAAAGACCCTCACAACCAACCCTGCTTCCAACACTGTGGGTGTCTGCGCTCCGGGGCTCCCCACCTTTCAGCCCCTTCACCCGTCTCTCTAACCCCCTCCGGGCAGAGACCCTGCAGAGTGGAAGTGAACTGGGTAGAGCTGTGCTCACCGTCAGCCCTGCCCTGCCCGGCCGTCTCAGGCCCTGCCCAGGACCCAGAGCTGCAAAGGACAGTTCCAGCCAAGTGCTGGGCGTGACCAGCTTTGCCTCGTGGACTCTGAGTGGTAGCAGAGTTTGAGAGTGTCTTATTTCCATCAGTTACCCCAGTGCCTTCAGCCCGAGTCAAAGCTTTGCGCAGACTTCTGCCTCCCCAAAAGAATAACCTGGGCCACCTCCCTGGGGACGCTGTCCCTATAGGCTGCATGAGCCAGCTGTTGATAGAAGTGGGCCTGAACCTCGCTGGGCAACCTCAGGCAAGGCCCTTCCCCTCTCTGGGCCTATTCCCACAGATGTATATCGAACGGTTCATAACAGGCAGGGTTCAGACACTTACTAACCAAGGTTCACAGGGGGTGATGGTCAACAGGTACGTTCACAAGCTCCCCAGGAGAGGGCCAGGCCTAACCAACCTGCCCCCTGGGGCCCCAGTTCCTCTACAGTCCCAGCCTGCTGGAGGTGCTTCCAAAACAGGCCTTTCTGACCCTGCTGGCCCAGAGCCTCCAGGATGCCAGCCCCGAGGTCCGCGTGTCCAGCCTGCAGGGCCTTGGAAACATCCTCTTCCACCCTGAGAAGGTAAAAGCGCCAAAGGCCACAGCACCCCAGACAGACGAGGCCCACAGGGCTACAACCCCAGCTCCTGCAATGCGACCTGGGGCACCTGACTCCACCCCTTTGGCTCTGTTTCCTCATCTGCAGAGAGGGGTCTCTTCCATACCAGAAACAGACAATCCTACTGCAGACCCCAGGTGCCCACTAAGAAGCCAGCCAGGTACACCCAAAGCCTGGCCAGAGAAAACATCCACTGAGAATTTTATGGAAGGGTCCCCCAAATCGCTGTTGGCTTATCTTCACTATTACCAAACAAATCTACTATTACCATAGCAACCTATACCCCATAATGAACAGCTGGAGAAGAGGCGGCCAGCAGAGATGTGATAGACG
The DNA here is from genome assembly GCF_963383645.1 of Muscardinus avellanarius. Taxonomy (NCBI): domain Eukaryota; kingdom Metazoa; phylum Chordata; class Mammalia; order Rodentia; family Gliridae; genus Muscardinus; species Muscardinus avellanarius. Next base: position 2,734,288 of record NC_137789.1, read on the forward strand.
GCCTTCCCCATCTCCAGCCCCAGCTCTGGCCACAAGTTCCTGACGCCTCCAGACATAGATGCCCAGGGCCCCTTGCAGTGGATGAGAGCAGAGGACCTGGACCACCCAGCTCCAGCACTCTCCAGCCAGCAGGATATCCCCAGGCCTTAGTGTTCATACCTGTAAAATGGGAGAGGGAACAGGACCTGCCTCGGATGGTAGGCAGGTCATGAGTGCCCACTGAGGCTTGTGCCAGCCAATGGGCAGCCCTCAAGCCATTGGTTGTCACAGGCAGCAGCAGACCCTTTTACAACCAACACTCTGCATGGGCTCTGAACCTCTATAATAAAAATCCTGAGCTAGCCAGGCACAGTGGCACACACCTGTAATCCCAGTACTTAGGAAGCTGACAGGAGGATTGCAAGTTTGAGACCAGCCTCAGCAACTTAGTGAGATCCTATTTTAAATTTAAAAATATATATATAAGGCTAAAGGTATAGTTCAGAGGTAGAGAATGCTCTTGGGTTCAATCCCTAGTACCAAAAAGAAAATGCTGAGCTAAACAGAGGAGTGCTGATCAGGAAAGATCAGCCTCCCCTCATCCTCCCGTCTGTCCATCCACCCATCCACCCTCCCATCCATTCATCCATCTCCTTATCTATCAGTCCACCTGCCCATCCATCTGTTCACCCGTATACCTATCTATCCATCCACCCATCCATCCATACATCTATCCATCCATTCATCCATCTCCTTATCTATCAGTCCACCTGCCCATCCATCTATTCACCCGTATACCTATCTATCCACCCACCCACCCATCCATCCATCCACCCATCTATCCATCCATCCATCCATTCATCCATCTCCTTATCCATCAGTCCACCTGCCCATCCATTCATCTATTCACCATCTACCTACCTACCCCCAAGGGAAGACAGATGCCTACCCCATTTCTGTCACTGCTCACTCTTTCATAAACAAAAGGAGTTTCAGGGCTTCCAGAGGCAAGTGTGATCATAGGAAAGCCCGGGAAGGGACAGCTTCCAAAGAGATCACAAAGCCCCGTGACCACCAGCCCGGCTCACTCCACTAGGGTCACCAGTCACAGCACCCTTTGCACTGCACATGACACCTAGTAGGCACTTAATAATGGAGGACTGAGACTACATAGGACTTACTTATCAACCTGCCCACCCACCTACCCACCCATCTATCCATCCTCACAGCATCCACTACCCATCAGTCCACCTACTCACCCTCTATCTGTTCATCCAGCCATCCATTCATTCACCCAACCATCCATCCACTTACCCATCAGTCCACCTACCCATCCATCTGTTTACCTGTATACCTATCCATCCATCTACTCTCCCATCCATCCATCCATCCATCCATCCATCCATCCACTCTCCCGTCCATCCATCCAACCACTCTCCCATCTATCCACTCTTCCGTCCATCCATCCATCCATCCATCCATCCATCCATCCACCCATCTGCCCATCCACCCTCCCATCCATTCATCCATCTCCTTATCCATCAGTTCACCTGCCCATCCATCTGTTCACCCGTATACCTATCTATCCATCCACCCACCCACCCATCCATCCATCCATCAGTCCACCTGCCCATCCATTCATCTATTCACCGTCTACCTACCTACCTATCCATCCATCATCCATCCACTCGTTCTTTGGATGTTTCATCTGGCTCATTATTTAATTTGCTCACTCTTTATATATTATTCACTCAATCATGTATTCATTCCCTCATTCACCAGTCATTATTCGTTCATTCAGTGGCTAGTTATCTCTGCACCTTCCCAGCTCTTCTCAACATCGTGTGCCTTTTCTATGCTGCCCTGAGTAAGGCTCTGTGGAGAACGTGAAGGCAGCCCAGGGCCCTGCTAGACCAGGAGCCTGGGCCTGAGGAAGTGGGGTGTGGGCCTGAGGGCACAGGCAGGCCCGTGGGAGCTCTGAGCAGGGAGGCCGGGCGGTGTGAGGATGGGATCGGTGGACCCAGGCAGGACAGTCTGGTTTGCACACGTCATTGATAAGGGCCCAGTGGCAGGGAATATCCATCCCGCTTCCTGACAATTCATCTAGAGAATTCAGGAATGTACTGGAAGTAAGTCGAGCAGACAGAATGGGCTGAAAATTAATTTTAAAATTCTTTTTAAAGAAGAAAGTATAACACCAGGCATGGTGGCGCACGCTTGTAATCCCCGCGCTTGGGAGGCAGAGACAGGAGGATCACGCAGGTTCGAAGCCAGCCGTGCTGGCTTAAGAGACCCTGTTTCCAAATAAAAAAGTATAAAAAAAAATAGGTATGGGAGTGTAGCCCAGAGGTAGAAGGGCTTCCAGGAACCTCAGTACCACCAAAAAAAAAAAAAAAAAAGAAGAAGAAAGTATAAAAACAGGACACGATGGTCTCTTGCAACATGGTCCTGCCACCAGGCACACAAACCCCAGCACTGGGAGAGCCAGGGCCCACCTGGCTTTGCCCAGATCCCATCTGAGCTGCGGCTAGAAGCCAGGGGCTGGCAGGGCGGAGCAAGGGAAGGGCAGCCCCAGGACTGGAGGAGGAAGGAGCTGGGACCCAGTGGATCAGGCCTCTGTGCGGCCATCCCTCTCTCGGTCCCATGAAGATCCAGCTGGCTCTGAGAGGAGAAGTCCTGCCCGAGGCCACACGGCTCCTGATGGGCACAGCCTCACAGGAGCCACAGCTGGGCGTCACCTGCAGTTGGGCAAAGTAGGAGGACACGGGGTTGGGACATAGGGGCACCATGGAAGCCTCAGAGTCCGAGGGGAAGCCTGGTGCCCAGCCATGGTCCTCTGCCCACAGGGAGGCCTGCTCCGGGGGCAGCTGCCGCCCTTCCTGGACGGCTTCTACCAGAGCAGCGAGCCGGTGTTGGTGTGTATCATGGGCATCGTGTCGGACGTGCTCCATCGCCTGGGCGCGCAGGGCGCGGGCTCCCAGAGCCTCCGCGTCGCCCTCAATGCCCGTTCCTTCTTCGATGATGTGAGTGTGGGGTAGAGCTGGGTGCCTCCCGCCTGGGTCCTCCACGTACCTCTCCTGCACTCCTAGGATTCCCCGCTGCCCTCTATGGAAGGCCAAGGCCCGGGAAAGCTGCCTGCGTGTGGCCCCAGCCCACGGCGCACCAGCTCTAGCCGGGAGCCAAGTCCAATCTCTCCATCCCAGTCTGCCATCTCTGGTCCTACAACTGACCACACAGATGTCTTCACGTTACGACGTGTGTAGAACGTCTGCGTTCCCCTCACTGAGAAAGTGTGGGCTAAGTCTGCCCCCGCTGCATTCCTGACACAAGGGTGTCAGGCAGCCATTGTGTGAGAATCAGTTCATATTTTGAGGACAGCCTGGGACAGTTTATATTTTGAGGGAGAAGCAGGGCCCTGTCTGTCTGGGGGGTGACACAGGACCCTGCTGAGGGGAGAGGCAGGGCCTGCCCTGGAGCCCTGGGCCAAGCTGAACGGGTTCTGAAGAAGCCCAAGGGGCAGGGGTCCCCAACGTGGGCAAGAGCGGCCTTGCTGAGCCCCTGGCTTGCAGAAGCGTGACAAGATCCGAGCCGCGGCCATGGCGCTGTTTGGGGACCTGGTGGCCACGACGGCTGGCAGGGAGCTTGGCAGCCTTCGAATCCAAGTGTACCAGAGCATGGTGCCCCTGCTGCTGCACCTGAAGGACCAGTGCCCGGCTGTCACCACGGTCAGTGCCCATCACAGGGCATCAGGGCCGCCTGGGAGTGGGGATGCCAGGGCCACCCGCACTGCCCTCCAGGCCTCCACCCACCCTGGGTGGTGCAGTGCTGGGTGGGCCGGACCCTCCATTCCCCACACCTCTCCCGGCAGTGCCCAGATCTGGTGGAGGGCGCCCCCCTGCTGGCGCTCGGCTGTCCCCAGTCCCTGCTAATGGGAGTAAACGCACAGTTCCAAAACGGCAGTCAGGCCGGGGCCAGGAAGGAGGTCCCCTGAGGCCCATGGGAGCCCTGTGGTCCCCAAGAGAGGCTCAGACCCAGACGGGCGGCGGCAACCCCAGCACTGTCCCCGCAGCAGGCCAAGTTCGCCTTCTACCGCTGTGCAGTGCTGCTCGGCTGGGGACTGCAGCATGTGCTCTTCTGCTCGCTGGCCTGGGAGCATGGCCTCAGTGCCCGCCACTTCCTCTGGACCTGCCTGGTGAGGGCCGGGCTCCCCAGGGTGGGGGCGGGGCCGGAGCCAGGCCCTCCAGCGGCCGTGTGACAGCAGCTCTCCCCAGATGCGCAGCAGCCAGGAGGAGTTCAGCATCCACCTGGCACAGGCCCTCGGCCACCTGCACAGCTGCCACCCGCACATCAAGACCTGGGCCGCACTGTTCATCGGTGAGCCAGCCTGGGCCCGCGGGCCACCCCGACCTCCCTGCCCACACACCAGCAGAGCAGGGAGGGGAGGGGCTGGGAGGGGCCCAGGGTGATGGGAGCCCCCGCCTGCAGTCAGCTGCGTCCCACCTTGCACAGGTTACACCATCTGCTACCAACCCCACACCGTGATCCAGAGGACAAGCGACACGGACATGAAATTGCTGTTCTGCAGTAAGCAGCCGCACCCCAGCCCCCGAGCCTCCCAGCCCCCCAGCACGCCAGCCTCCCAGCACGCCAGCCTCCCAGCCCCCTAGCCTCCAGCCTCCCAGCCCCCCAGCACGCCAGCCTCCCAGCCCCCCAGCTCCCAGCCTCCAGCCTCCCAGCCCCCCAGCCTCCCAGCCCCCTAGCCTCCAGCCTCCCAGCCCCCCAGCTCCCCAACCTCAAGCCTTCCAGCTCCCAGCCTCCAGCCTCCCAGCCTCAAGCCTTCCAGCTCCCAGTCCCCACCTCCAAGGCAGAGAAACTGAGGCTCTGAGGAGTAGGAGCTTCTCCAACCCCCACCGCAGTAGCAGCCTGAGGCCCAGGCCCAGGCCTCTGGGTCTGGAGTGGAGGGTGACCTGTCCCCTCCTCGGGCCACAGCCTTCTCAGGGCTCCCACTGAACAAGAGCTCCGCGGTGGGTGGGCACAGTCGACGGGGGTGGGGGGGCCTCTGGGTGGTGGACAGGCAGGCCAGGCTCCCCAGCCAGGTCACTTCAGACCTGTTCCTTCTCTCTTGGAGCTTTTGAAGATCTGAAAAAAGACCCAGAGCCCAGCATCCAAGAATTCGCCACCAGGCAGCTCTCCTTCCTGCGGAAGGCATCGGCCAGACCCCAGCAGTGACCCCCAGCCATCCTCCCCGTCCGCACCCCCTGCCGCACCAGCCACGCAGCCTGGTTGCATGACATTTTTCCACTTGAAAGAAAGGTCTAGATTCGACAAAGTGTCCCACTGTCAGCTCCCTGCCCACCATCCATGGGCCCCTCTGCTCTGGCTAGGGGCTAAAGGGGGGGCTCCCTGGCCAGCCTCCCTTGGCATGGGCCCAGGTGTCCCCTCTACCCCCACTCCAGCTGCAGCCACCCAGGACTGGCCCGGGAGCTGTGGCAGGCGCACCCGGGCTGCAGCACACACCCCAGAGGAGACCTGAGGGCTGAAGGCAGAGGCCTCAGCTGCTCCATCTGTGAGATGGGAAGGCCTTCCCTCCAAGACCCCTCAGAGGCCTGAGCCCAGAAGGCACAACTCCAGGGAGCCCTCCCAATCCTTCCTCCCTTGGCCTGTTTCCTCTCATGACACAGGCGGGCAGGCCATGGGTCCCCTGCCTGTGCGTCCAGAGCTCTTCTGAAGCCTCACACATAGGCTCGGGACCTGCCACACCAGGCAGCTCCCCAGAGCCAGAGTGGGGCGTCCAGCCAGCCCACCCACACCTGAGCTCAGCTGTGTTCTACCCGCAACCCCCACTTCCACACCCCCCACCTAGAGCCCCCCACCTGCACAGCCCCACCCCCAGGCCCAGCTGGAGGAGGGTCTGGTGGAACCCAGAGCACCCCTGACCTGCTCTAGGACTCCCACCGTCATCCTCCACCCTCTACCCTCCCTCTTGGGGCGGGGGCTGGCACAGAAGCCCCAAAACTTGGATGGTGAGTTGAAAAGAATACAGCGACCTTCCTGAACCACACCTCGGACGTAGCTGGTTCACACATGCTCAAGGGAAAGAGAAGACAGCCATGAAGTAGAGCCGGTGCCCCGCAGGGTCTGGGGCAGCTCTGCCCCTCCACGTCCCCCAGCCTGCTGCTGACCCCTCGGCTTGAGCCCTGGCTGGGGAGTTCCCCTTGGGCCCAGCCAACCTGGCCGGGATGGGAGTGGCCGGGACCAGGGCTGTCCCTGGGCATGCCAGCGGTCTGCCCTCAGGGGTACTCCCCATCAGCTGCCCCCAGCCACCGTCCCATGGTGGCCCTGTGCTGCTTAGCAAAAGCTTGGGGCCAGGCTCGGGGGGTGTCTGGACTTGGGCTTCCTGAGCCAACAGTGATTGGACAAGCACCTTGGGCTGAGTCTGTCCCTCCTCCGGAAAGTGGCAGGTGCTGGCCAGGCAGGTCCTGAGAGCCTGGCACACAGGAGGCGCTGCATTATGCTGCCACGACAGCCACAGCCTGATGCCAGGCCCTATGAGAGTGCCAGGGTGGAGGCGGGCCCCAGGGCCCAATGGGAGTGTGGGCAACACAGGCCCTGGTGGTGGCACCCACAACTGGGCAACGAGTTTTGGGCAAGACCTCCCCCAGCCACCGGGTCACGAGGCTTGCCCTCCCCAGGCAAGAGTGAGAGTGGCTTCTGGGGCCAGGTGAGCCCCTCCCAGGGCCCTGGGGACCTATCCGAGGGGGCATCGGTGGGAGCCGGGCGGACAGGCCAGGTGGGGCTCAGGAGAAATGGCCAAAGGCCAGGCAGGTATGGGGGGGGGGGGAGCTGGGGCATCAGCCAGCAGGTGCCAATAGGGCGGGATCGGCGAAGACCATGAGTAGCATCCTTAGGGGTGCCAGTGCCCCCTGCACAGCAGCTGGCCAGGCCAGCCCTGGGCCCTCTCCACCCCACTGCTCCCTACTTGTGGAACCCCCTTCCTCCACCTAGGAGGACACTGGCCCCCAACTTGGGAGCCCACACACAGAAACATGTGCACATCACAACCCCGGCCCCTGAGCCGTCCTCAGTCTCTCCTGCACTCAAACTCTCCCCAGGTTCCCCGCCACCCTGAGCCCTGGCCCCACGTCCCGGCCCCCACCCTTCTGGCCACTCCACCTGCAGTCCACCCCACCCGTGGACCACTGAGCTCCCTTCGCTGGCCCTGGGTAATTGCCACGTGTTTTTCAGAGGTGCAACACTGGTGGCCCAGCCAGGTAACTATCCAAAGCCCAGCTCCCCTCTGGTTATCACAGCCTTACAGAACCAGGTCGAGGATGCAGAACCCAGCATAGCCACCAGGGGGCGCAGTGGGAGCATGCTGGAGCCACAGCGCGTGGGGAAGGCTGGTCCTGGGACAGTGGCCTCCCAGGCCCATGGACACCGCCACACCACCTGGCCCTGGACTCACTTTCCACACACAGCCACAGATCTTGTTTTATTGCCTTTGAGTGTCCGGAGCAAATGACTGCCCAGGACCCAATAACTTAAGGTGTCGAGCACAAGTCGGGTTACAGGCTACTGAGGAAGGGCTGGGCCCAGTGGTTAGAAAAAATATATGCACCAGCAATAAAGAGGAGAGGAGACCTGCAGGGGGTGTGGGGTGTTGGGAAGTGCTGGAAGGAGGCCCAGGGGACAGGCGGGTACCAAACCTCAGAGACAGACATGGCACAGAGGGGCGAGGGCGGAGACGCAGACACGAGAGGAGGGCGCGAAGGGTGAATGCGGGGCCCTCAGGCTCCTTGGGGCACAGAGGCACAGGAAAGAGAAGGCGGCCAGGCTGGCCCGGGGGCCACAGAGCCTTGGCTGGTGGGCAGGCCATCACGGCCCCGGGCCGGGAGGTCCTGAGCTACATGACACAGCACTTGGTCTTGTGCGTGTGGGGGTCTTTGAACCGCAGTCTCTGTTTAGGCCGGTATTTTTCCAGGTAGGTGAGCTGCTTGCTGTTGATGGCTCCACGGCGCTTCCTGGGGAGTCGGAGACACGCAGAGGGTCAGCCAGGCCGATGCGGCCACCTGCCAGGGAACCCAAGGCCCAGCGCCCATGGTCTGGAGCGGCCTTGTGGCCTGCAGGGCCTTCCTGTCCTGGCTGCTACAGCCTTGCGCTCAGGGGCCCGCACACCCCGGCAGGGCACGGAAGCGTGTGTGAGAAGGGCTGGAGGGATAGCTACAGCAGGGCCCAGCCCGTGCACAGACCTGAGTGTGTGCATGATGTGTGCGCCCGAGCACGTGCACACTGTGCCTGTGGCCCGTGGGCACTCACATGTAGACAAGCCAGCACATGCGCTAAGAAGCCAGCCCTGGGTAGAGATGGCTGGGCCCTGGCTAAGGCAGGCCCCAGCGGCACAGGAAGAGCCGCCGAGAGCGTGTGTGCGTGACAAATGCTTGCACACATCTGCTGGTGAGGGCAGCGCCGGCCCTGCAGTCTGCCCTTCACCAAGTAGGCAGAGGGAGCCCTCCCCAGGGGGCTGAGCCATGGACAACTGGCTGGGGGTACTGTGTCCTGGGGCTGGGCCAGGGTGCGGCTCAAAGACCCAGCAGGGCTGGTGTCCCTGGGAGTGGCTGAGACTGGAGGCTCGGAGCTCTCATTTTCACGGACAGACAGGGCTGGGATTCCTGGACAGCGAGGGGGGTCACTGGGGTCTGTCCAGGTCAGAAAGTGCTTGCCTGGCACACAGCCTCAGCTCCTCACCCTCTACGGCAGCCAGGCATCCTTACTGCCACCAGGCCTGGCTCCCAGCTGTCCAGAGGCAGCCCAGGGCTCACCCACATAGCTTCAGTCCAGGGGAACGGCACGAACCAAAGCTCCAGGGCACCGCAGAGGGGCGGGTGAGGGGGACCCGGTGACGGCACAGCCCTCGCCCAGGGCAGCGGGATCCTCGCACCAAGCCGGCCACCCCTGCCCACCCCCTGCTGGCCACTCACTGCCGGATGAACTGGATGGCATCTTCGTACTTCATCCCGCTCTCGATGAGGGCCAGGGCCACGAGGACTGGAGCCCTGCGGGCAGACAGAAAGCTGGGCTCACCTGAGCCTCTGCACCCACCCCCACGGGCTGCCTGCTGAAGACAAGGCACGGGGCCGGGCCAGACTCCACACACACACCAAGTCTGTAAGCTCCATGCAGGGCACAGACTCAGACCAGCCCGGCTGCCTCAAGTGTCTACCATGCAAGCCCTCTGTGCCTCGGTGGTCTTGTGAGGGAAACGGTGACGTGCTCAGCTCAGGCCTGGCCTGGTAAGAGCTTGGTGCACACCGGCTCTCAGCCAAAAGGGCTGGGCCTCCCTCTGCAGATGCAGACTCCACTGCCTGGCCATTTCCATCCAACCCAGGCTGCTATTCTTCCTCAAGAGCCCCACGACCCCAGCTGAGAGCGGGTCTCTTTGTGTCTGGGAAGGAACAGGGCGTCAGCTCTTGTCTTCACAGGTACAGGGACAGTTCAACCCCAGCAAGAAGAAGCCAGGTCAGACCTGGGCAAGGACTTCCTCCCCGCCAGGCTGTAAGAGGACTTGTGTGAGAACCCTCAAACTGAGGTGCTGACCCTCTGGGAAGACCACGTGGACATGGCCCACATCCCACAGCGAGGAAGTGGGGCACGGGATCTCAAGCTCCAGCCGCGCCCGCAGCAGGGCCCCGCCAGCTCACCGTCCCAGGCCCGCCACGCAGTGCACGGCCACGCAGCTGCCCGGGTCGGTGCAGAACTTGGCCTTCAGCAGACTCAGCCAGTCCTCCACCACCTTGCCAGGCGGTGGCGCCCCGTCATCGAACGGCCAGTCCTGCGGAGGGAAGCAGAGTGAACACAGGGCCTGGAGGTAGAGGAGCCGGCCCTGGGGCTCAGGTGGCCACCTGAAGGCTCGTGAGAGGTGCTAGGGGTCAGAAGCAGGCGGCTGAGGGCAAGGAGCCTGGCTGGGCCACAAGCACCCCGAGCGCACCCGGCACCTCATCGCTTCCTGCTCCTCAGCTGCCCCTCCTCCAGGACGCCTTCTGGGGTCACCCCGTGCCTTTCTGCACAGAGCACCCTGGGAACCCATGGGCCCTGCACCCACCCTCTGCCCACGCTATTGTCCTTGGGTCACAATCCCGCCGTGGTGTGCTGGTGGCCACCTGAGAGTCTCTGGGTCAGCACGCCCAACAGACCAGCCTGCATCCCCAGCCCCAGAGCTCCACCCAGCCCGGGCCCCAGGAAGCAGGGAGAGGACACCAGACGCCAGCAGCACCTGGGCCTTTCTCGTCTCTCCCGGGGTGATTCCATCTTGGAACGTTAGCTTGGTCGGGGGAGGTGGTGCCAGGCCACTGGAGGGAGGGCCATGCCAGGGAGCTCAGGACAGAGCATAGGTCCCAGTGAGGCAGGTGCACTGGCCCAGGGGCTGTGCCAGGCTGAATCCACATGGGCCCACAGAACCGTCTCACCTGCCCATCCCATCCGGGAGGGCAGATTCCTGAAGGCAACTGGTCTGAGTGACTGTCCACCCTCCTGTGAGGTCCCACCCCCAGGAAAAGCAGCAGAAAGTCCAGGCCCCAAAGTGCAGGCCACGCCGGACACTGACCACCCACACAGCAACACCTGTCAAATGCTATCGACAGGCCTGCAGAGGGAGGCCTACGGCTGGACACAGTACACAAAGCTGGGGGGCTGCCACCCAGCCAGACAGGGGCACCCCAAAGCCTGGCTCTGGAGCCCTGGGTGCAGAGGCCTGGCTCACAGGCATGTAAGCAGAACTGCCCATCCTCCACCTAAACGGGATCCCTAGGGCCTCGGAAGCCAAGGAGATGCCCCAGGGTCTCTATTGCAGCTCTGCACAGGGCCTCCCCAGGCACCCACTGCTGCCTGGCGACAGGGCCCAGATCCCAGGCAGTGGGAGGCTGAGCCAAGGCTGCAGGGACAGGGCAGCCCGGCTGCGGAGCTGACTCAAAGCCGAGGCACACACCCCTTCTGCCCCACGGGGCCCGGCCCCAAGGCTTGTGCGCCCACAGGCGGACCATGGCAAGGACCAAGTGCCACCCAGCTGGACCCTCACACCTCGGGTGACCACGGACCCCGCGCCCTGGTTTCCCCAGATGGGACCACCCAGGGGCTGAGATTTGGTGGTGGCACATAGGCCCAGCTGTCCGTAGCCGTGGCTCTGGCCAGTGTGCTCACGGCGTGGGACAGCGGTCAGGTAGCCAAGGCCCCGCCCCCTCCTGGCACCCACTCGCCCCGCGCCAGGGAGGGCCGCCCACCCGCAGCCTCACCACCACGGTGATGCCGTCCTTCTCCAGCGCGGCCTTGTCGTAGGTCACCTCGCACACGCGCACCACGGTGGTGGCTCCATACTTCTTCAAGTCCTGGGAGGATGGAGGAGATGGGCTGGGTGGGGGGCCAGAGCTGCGGGGCATTGTCAGGTCCCCTCAGGCCCTGGGGCAGAACTGGGTCCTCCATGTGTCCAGAGGAGAGCCCTGCCCCTCAGTCGCCCCTCAACACGACAGGAACGTGCTGTTGACGATGCTGGTGGACACTGAGGCCCAAGGGCCGGAAGCCTCCCTTGGTCCTTCTGAGCACCTGGCTCTGAGGGAAGGGGCGGCGTCTCTCCCAGGTCCCTGTATCCTCCCTTGCCTCAGGAGCTGGGCCACATGGCCTACACACGGCTTCGCCCTGTGGCACCCAGGACCAGCTGTCTCACCAGCAAGACCCCAAGTTCATACAAGTGCGCTGGGTTCCCACTGCGGGGCAGCACCCAGCCCCCAGGAGGCCCTGCAACTGAGCCCGGCCTGGGCCACATGGGCATGTCAGTGCAGTGGCTCTGAGGGGCAGGCCCAGAGGACGAGGGGCCACAGCGGTCTTGGTGGCAGTGGCCAGGAGGGATCTGGGCCCAGCAGGCTGGCAGGGAAAACCCAACCACCAGCACAGAGGTCGCCCCAGCCGGCAGCCAGACATCCCGGGCCATAGGCAGGGCCTTGCCCACCCCTCCTGCGCCCAAAGGTATTCTGGGAGTGATGGGGAATCCCTCGGCCTTGCTGGTCATGTGCTGGGACACCAGACGCAGGATCAGGACCCAACCATCTTGAGACTATGGAGGTAGGAAGGTGCCAGGCTCTGGGGCCACGTGGTGTTTCAAAGACCCTCTGCCTTCAGTGGAGGAAGCCGCCACCCAGCTCGGGACACTCTGGCCCTCATCCTTACCTAGCACGGGGGATTTTCCCTGACCCCGGTCACACCCTGACCCTGGCCCTGGTCATACCCTGACCCTGGCCCTGGTCACTCCCTGACCCTGGTCACACCCTGACCCTGACCCTGGTCACACCCTGGCCCTGATTACTACCTAACCCTAGTCACACCCTGACCCCTGACCCTGGTCATACCCTGACATTGGCCCTGGTCACTGTCTGAGCCTGGTCACACCCTGAACCCTGACCCGGTCACAGAGAGTCCACATTTTGGTCCCACGCTGAGCCCTCCTCCTGGTCTCTCGGTGCTGTGCCTGTCAGTCCTTCCCCATCCCTCTGTCAGCCCCGGGTCTCAGCTGTGGGAGGGGACAGCCCTCCTTTGCAGCACACCTGGCCCCCAGCCCTTGAGCACCAAAGGGCAAGTGAACCGAAACTGCCCCCTCCCAGGCTCCCAACAGATGGCAGGCTGGCCACTGCCGCCTCCTGGCTCTGACTGCCCTCACACCGCGTCCCTGCCGGCGGCCAGCCCACACTCATGTCACGGAGGAAGGCTGAGACAGCAGGCTCTGCACACAGCCCTGCGCACACGAGCCAGGCCACGGCTCAGACCGCTCCCAGCACGGGGCCGCAGACACCTGTGAAGACGCCTCTGCCTGCCCGTCAGGGGCAGTGGCCACTCCGGCCCGTAGCCAGCTCCCGTCCAGCCAGGTGACTGCCTCGCTCAGAGCCCTTGCTGCCCACCTCCCCGATTTACCACCCGGGGCCCCGTCTCACACGCTGCCCCGCCCTGCATCCGCAGCTGGCCCCAACACTCCTCACACCTGAGACCCCAGAGCCCGCCCACAGCCCCACGTACCTCAATGAAGGTGCTGAGGGTGGCGTTGGTGGGGTTGTGGGTGATGAGGAAGCGCATGTGCCTGTAGCTCACCTCCACGGGGGCGGGGCGGTTCATGCGGGCCATGCCTCCTCCCGCTGGGGCGCACGGCGACACGCACCAGAGAAGGCCCCCCAGCCCCAGAAACGGAGTAGAGCAAGATCCCTGCACTTGTCTGAGAGAGAGAGGAGTTTTAAACCCCACCCCCACACCCGCACAAATATTGTGCAAATACTTGCAGGGGAGAGGAAGCTGCCTGTATTTGGATAATTAAAAAAGAAAGCCCAACCCTAAAAAAAGAAAGCCCCCAAAATCAAGTGGGTAATTCAAACTCTTGTCTCTCAGAGCTGAGTAATTATAAGGAAGTGAAGACAAAAACGACAACCAAAAAATTTTTTACAAAAAGTCAGCAAAGAAAACTTAAAAAGCCCGGAGTGAGTTGGCTGCCGGGCGCGTCCAGCGCGGCGCTGTGGCTAGGGAGACTCTCTCGGCATCAGTGCGCGGTGGAGGCCTCTGCTCAGAGGCGGCCCCTGCTCTCGAGGACCAAAGGACGAGTGAACTTGAGCTGAACCAACTCCGGTGACCCTGGGGCAGCGGCCTTCCGTCACGTTACCCCATCGGGGTAGGGCGAGTCCTGGAGGCGGGCGGGGGGCTCAGGCAGCAGTATGGGCCCCAGGCCTGGCAGCGGGGGCCATCGGCGGGCGGGGGCAATGGTGAGGGCCGAGTGCAGGCTCCTCAGCGGCAGGCTGGGCGGCGATGCTGGGCAGGGCAGTACTCAGGCCTGTCCCCGACGGCCTCCCCATCCACTGCGGGCTGGTCTTCAGCAGGCAACGTCTGGGGTGAAGAAAGAAGGGTGTGAGTAGCCTCCCTGGGCCTCAGTTTCCCCATGTGACAGCTCCTGCCAGGGCTGACCCAGGACCCCAGGATGACAGATCAGCTACATACAGCTGCCAGGACAGACCGAAGAGGAGCACAGGCAGTCACCGGTATCAGGGACACCCGACCAGCAGACCACGGGCGGTCCACGGCAGAGCCCAAACCTCGAAGTCCAGTCCCCACCCAGCAGCCCTGGCCAGCGGACACCTGCCCTCACCCCAGGACAGTGGCCAGTCTCCTTGTGGAATCCTCAGCCACTGCAGGTATAGGACCCGGCCTCGGACCAGGGTGCTGCTAGAAGCCCCACTCAGCCACAAGCTGCTGTGGTGGCTTCTCGGGCGTCCTTCAGGCCCCTGCCCCTAGGGCACTGCCAGGGCCACAGCTCCCTCCCTCCTGCCTGCCCGCCCTCCCGGGGCTCCGGGCTGGCCAGCATGGGAGGTAAACAAGTCTGCTCTGACACATGCCAAGGTGTCAGAGCAAGTGGCCAGGCGCGGGTCACACTGCAACAGGGCCCTGGAGAAGGCCACTGCTGGGGCACAAGCACCTCCACACCCCTCCCACCCTCGCCAATCTGACTCTCCAGAGGGCCCAGGCAAGGGCCCGGAGCCCAGCCCCTCCCAGCCCACATCCCATCACTGGCCGTTCCCCCCGAGGGGCCAGATGAGGAACCCCCGTGGTCCCTCTGGCTGTGACCCAGTAGTCAGCAGAGCCCTCCGGCCACTGGGCTCAGCGCACCCCAGCCTCACCCACAGCCGCTGACACACCCTGCCCAAGGCCTCATGCACCAATCAGTGCCTCTTACCTTCGCCCCCGCACCCCTTCTCCTGTCGCCTGCCAGGCAGCCTGGGCCCCTGGACTCTGTCACTCCAGGCCCCCTGCTCTAGGCACCGCCCCCACTGTCCAGGGTCCTCACCCCGAACCCCACACCCAGGGGACGTCCAGTGCCCCTGACTAGGGCAGGCACCACGGCTCACACCCTGCCCCTCGCCATGATCCCCAGAGGATTAGTATTGAGGGGTGGTGACCCCAGAAGGGGGAAGAGAGGCAGAGAGGAGGATCCTGTCCCTGGTTCAGCTGCCCTTCAGAGCAAGCCAGCCCCTGGCCCGAGTGCAGGAAAGGGAAGCCTCGGCTCATAATCTAAGAGCACACAAACACCTGGGGCCTCCTGGGATGCACGGGCGTGTGTGTGTGTGTGTGTGTGTGTGTGTGTGTGTGTGTGTATGTGTGTGTGTGTGTGTGTGCGCGCGCGCACGCATGCGCGTGCACCAGAAGCACACTCATGTTTACAAAAGGCACAGAGGGACAGAGGCCCAAGGAAGCCACGGGACTCCAGGAACCTCTCTAGAGGCCGGCCCGCCCCATCAGCCTCAGCACTAGGGACCAGGGAGACTCCAAGGGTGGCAGCACATGGCTGGCGTCGCTGTCCAGTGTTGTGGACAGGTCTCCAAGGCCGAGCGTTGCTGGGCTGAGGGCTCTGGGCTGCCCACACCACCACACCACTCCCCGGAGGTCCAATGTCATCACAGTCTGCAAGGACCAAGGATGAGAATAGGCTGGACCAGGGTCAGAGTCCAGGTTAGAATGGGGTCGGGGCTCTGACCCTCGGCTGGACCTGGTGCCACCTACCTCTGCCATCTGGGGCCCCCATGCCCAGAAGCGGGCAAAGCTGCGATGGGCCGCCCCTTGCCTTAACTGTGGCTGCCCCCTCAGGCACAAACCCTCAGTGGCCGAGCTGCCCAGGAGCAGGGGCCAAAGGGATGAGGGGGGGTCACTGGCCATCCGGGCCCTGACTGCCCAGGTGGGTAACCTAACCCAACCCCTCTGGTCCCAGGTGGGTAACCATAGCGCCCCCTCCACTAGACACAGCAGCTCCAGATCTGGGGAGAGCAGGACCTCCGGAGCAGGCAGCGAGCACGCCCCAGAGCCACTCACTACAAAACAGGCGCAGGCCGCACTCAGGTGCTGTGTGCCCCCACCACACCCACCGCAGGGCACACGCCCCTCCTGCCAGGGGCCCTCTGGATGGCCAGCATGCCCTCTGCCACTTCTGGGGTGCATCTTCTCAAGACCCTGTAAAGGGGGCCCCTCTTGGAAACAGGCCATTGAGAGGCGGAAAGACATTCTCTGGGTCCTGGCCAGACCATATCCAGCTAAGTGGGTTTGCTCAGCCTCGGTCTAAGAGGCCGGGAGGAGACCGAGCTTCAGAGACGCAAGTGCCTGGGCAGCGGCTAAGGAGCCAGTCCCTTGGCTTCAGGGAGGCCCTCCATACATGGACCACCATGGAAGAGCCCTAAGACTCAGTGGGGTGCAGAGATAAGGCCGGTCGGTGGGCAGGGCTGAGACCAGGGCACTGCCCAGGGCATGAGAGGCTTCCCGCCCAGCCTAGCCAGAGCACCTCCTCCCGGGTGGGGCTGGGGTCCCGGTGGGTCGTGGGGTGCGGGTCCCGCCGCCCGCTCTTCCCACCCAGCTCACCGGCGCCCACCAGCTTGCGCTGCCAACATGCGCCAGGCAGGCCGCAGTGCTGCGCCCCAGGCCTCGAGCAGAGCGAGCAGGGCACGCCCTCCCGCGGTGGCCGCTTGGAGGATGCCAGTGCCGGGGCTATTTATAGTGCCCCACGTCACGTGGGGGGCGATGACCAGCAGGCAGGCTGGAGGGCGGCTCCCAGCACTCCCAGGCCTGGGCACCTGCAGCCTAGAGACTGGCGCCCCCTTCCGGGACCCTCACAGAGAGAAGGGGCTGTGGGGTCTACAGAGGGGCAGGAGGAGGGTGGACCTGGAGCATAGACCCCTGCTCTGCTCTTCAGCCTCACCTTCCCAGGACTCTCATTTACTGAGCACCTACTGTATACCACATTCTGTTCCTTACTTAATCCTCCGACTCCCCAGTGGGGTGGCTATTCACACACACACACACACCATGAGGCAGAGGGGCACCTCCTAGTCCCACCAGGCAGGTGAGATTCAGCCAGGAAGCTGTCTCCACAGGGACCTTCAAGGCTCCTTGCAGATGCACCACTCTGCACAACGCACTCCCAGACAAACTCCCCTCTGGCTCCCCTCGGGGCCCCCACCTACTCCCCAGCAAGGGCCTGGCTTTGCCTACCAGGAGCATGGGACCCAGGAACTCACGTGCTACCCAGAATAGGGCCCCTGAGAGTGGAGCCTGGCATCAAGGTCAACTCCATGCCTGCCTGGCCCGAGGCCCCCATGGGCGGAGAAGGGCACACAGACGCACGCAGGGTCCCCAGAGGCCTTGCCTTGCTGGGAAGTGGACAGTGGTCAGCGTAGGGGAGGGCCCAGAACACAGTTCCCCCAGGTTCTCCCACACCCCTCAGAGGCCCCCCAGCCACCACACAGCCCTGCCTGCCACCCTGGCCTCTGCCACCCTGCCTGGCGGGTGAGCAGGCAGCAGACAACATGGCGGTCCAGGAGCCTCTCACACCCCCAACCAAGGTACCCCTGAGGAATGCACACCGAGCAAGGGCTCCTGCCCTCCTGGGGTCACCCGGCACTGTGGGTAGAACTTAGTTCTGACTCCCACTCCAGTGCTCTCAGCTGCCGCTTCCAGAAGCAGCTCCCTGAATCTCGAGGTGGGGCTGGGTCAGCGCTAGGCCCTTACAGCCCAGCAACCCCCCCCTTTGCTTCTTTTTGTGGGGGATTGAACCCCCAGCTACACCCAGGACACTATTTTATATTTTGAAACAGAGTCTCACTATGTTGCAGAGGGCTGGGACCCTGCAATCCTCCTGCCTGAGCCTCCCCAGCACTGGGATTACAAGTCGGTTCCCCCGGCTGCTGCTCTGGAACACTGTGAGGGACACTGCAGCCCACCAGCACGGCACCAGCACGGCCACGCCGTGAGAACAGCAGCTGAGCAGCTGAGTGGCACGCACACCCACCCCAGGAGCAGCCTGGAGCTGGGCTGGCTGGTCCCAGAGACCCCGCCTGCCCCCGCCCTCCGGGGAGAACTTGGGGTGGCTGCCTCTCCTCACCCAGAACAGGCCTCTTAGTGAAAGGTCCCAGGGAGCTGTGTGTGCCACAAGCGGGACACAGCACACTGGGCTGGAGGTCCCCGAAACAGGCTGGGCATGCCTGCCCCTTCCTGGGCCCACCCCATGGCCAGGCCTAGGGGCACCTGCTGCAGCTGGCACAGCCCCAAGCCTTTCGGAGAAGTCTATTTATAAAGCAGCAGAACCATTCCTGGAACCCTCCCAGAGGGAGCCCAAGCCCGCCTACTGCCAGGGGCCAGGAGGGGAGACCCAAGCAGGCCAGCCCTCGCCATCCCCCCCCAAAGCCGTCCAGCACCAAAGGCCAAGCACTCCGCCCTCCCAGCCCCTGCTCTCCCTCTCCCAGGAAGTCCTTGGCTCCGCCTACCACCCATCCCCGCACAGGCCCTGGCACCAAGAGGGCTCCCACTTGTTTGTGGAGGGGACAAGTGACCCAGTGTTCCAGGCAGAGGTCCAGATCTGGGAGACATCCAGAACCCATCACAGGATCTCAGCTCTTGAGGATGGAGGAGCCTCAAAGGTCATCGGTACCGCCTAATCCCCGGATTGCATACCTCCAGGAACGGGGAGTGCACGCTCACTGGTAGCCCTGTGCCTTCTGCCTTTGGGCAGCTTCCCAAGCCCTCAGGCCCCTCCCTAGTGCCTCCTGGGCCTCCAAGGCTTGGATGGGACCAGAAGGAGGGCGTCCAGAAGCCCCAGGTGGCAGGTGAGATGGAGGACGGGCAGTCAGAGAAGGCTTCCTGGAGGGGCTGGCCCAAGGGGCAAGTGGGCATGCTCCTGATGCCCGAGTGGCACCATCAGGACTTGACCTGCTGCCCTGCCTCCCTGCACAACCTGGGGCCAGCACAGCCTGGCCTGAGCCCCTGGAGACACTGCCAGGGAGAGCAGCCCCCTTCCCAAGGTGGTGGCAGCTCCCAGCTGGTCACAGAGCGCGGGGGCCTGTGACCCAGAAGCAGAGCTGTTGGGAGCGAGGCTGGGGTCCACAGAAGTGGAAGCAGGTCCCCGTTCTCTACTGCAAGGACGCACCCCGGGGCTCAGCCACTGCCCTGCGGGCGCAATGCTGACTTACAGCAGGAGGCCTGCTCCCCGAGGTCACCTTCATGTATCACAGCCACCACGCTGCCTGGGCAGGCCACCACACCTCCAGAGACTGGGGCTGTCACCGGCGCTCCTGTGGGTGGGTACGCGGGGACGTGGGGTGCTTAGTCATGGCCGAGGCTGCTGGAGCAGAGCCTTAGGCAGGTGGCTCGGTGGGCCAGGAGCCACGGGGTCCGCCCTGCAGCCCCTGAGACCCTGCCAGACCGGTGGCAGCAGGTGAAGCTGCCCCCAAGAGGGCCTATGACCAGGACATCCCATGCTGCCCCTCGCCCTCCCCGGGGTCGCATCAGCCCACATGGCCTCTACCATCCCCCCAGACCTCGGGACCCCAGCCTCCCTGCCAGGGACATTCAGGTCGTTAGGCCCCTCCTTCCTCACATCCCAGCACCCAGTGCACTCCAGAGCCTGACCTGAGAGCCACCGGGAGAAGCCCTGCCTGGCCACACAGCCTCCAGGGCTCTCCAGTACCCGCGATGCCCTACGCTGTCAGGGGCTCCCTCTGTCCCAACCCCGCCCCCAGGAGGGCCGGTGTCAAGGGGTGGACAGAGCATCCTTGTCTCAGAGGCTCAGGGTAGGTTTGAGGGGAAGGCATCCTACTTCCAGACATGCCGGACCCAGGACCAAGAGCCAGTGTCGTCTGTAGACCCACCCAGTGAGCCAAGTATGCTCAGAAACCTGGCTTAGCTGGTGTGGTGGCACACACACGCTTGTAATCCCAGCATTTGGGAGGCTGAGACAGGAGGATCATGGTTCGCGGACAGCCTCAGCTACTTAGTGAGGCCCTCTGCAACTCAGTGAGACCCTGTTTCAAAATAAAAAATAAAAACTAGGGCCAGGCGTGTAGCTTAGAGGTAGAATGCCTCTGGGTTCCATCCCAGGGCTGCAGACAGAGCCGCAGCCCCTCAGTGGGAAGGGTGGCAGGACATACCTCCAAGCACCCTGGTTCTCTGCCCAGCACACCTCAAACACACTTACGACTAGAGCTGGGTCCCCTTCCTCCAGGAAGCCCGCCCGGGGTCTGTGTCCCCCCACTAAAGGTCTCACCCATGTGCTTGCCTGCTGAGCAGCTCTGGGCTCCAGGCCCACTGGAGGTGACGGGGCCACACTAACCAGAGAGGGGCTCACCAGAGAGCGAGACATGGGACCACAGCAGGGAGTAATCACGGAGGCTTCTCTGAGGAGGGGGCCTTCAGACACACACGGGGCAGGGGCTGCCAAGGGGGAACAGACTCTCTGAAGAATCCATGAGAAGCAGCGCACACCAGCGTCCACCCGCTGGCAGCTCTCAGAGCCGTCACAGCCGCGTGTCCACTGGAGACCGAAGACTAAGGAGCCCTATTTCACACAAGGCCAGACGGCCAGGGGGTCTAAGGCACACAAGGAAGGCAGAGAACAAAAACAGATGGCCGGCGCCCCAGCAGCCTCTCCGAGCCCAGGGACTCGCACTTTGCACACGGTTCTGACCAACCTACATAGCCAGAGACATTCAGAGCCTCACGTGGCGCATTAAGCCAAGGCAGCACCGGGTGACAAGTTCAGCTGTCACCTAGTAGCGGGGTGGCTGCCGGGCCCTGAGCACCTCCTTTCCAATTAGCCAACAGACTGGCAGGGTCCGCTCATGAGTGGGGCTCTGGCCGCCCTCTGCCGAGTCTGTCTGCACCGTGGGGCTCACCGGCCTCAGTTGCTTACAGATCAGAGGAGGCCAGGGGCCCACCCCAGCTGCGGGACAGTCGTAGCAGCCTCGTTTAGTGGCCATGCCAGCCCAGACGCAGTGTGGTTCTGACCCACCGGGCCTCCAGGGTACCAGGTGACCCGGACAGCCTCTGAACTGGAGTGACTGTTCCCGTCATCCCCTGTGTGAAAGGGCTGAAGCAAGAGGTGGGCGTGCAGTCACTGGTGCTGACCACAGGGAACCGACTGGACCAGGGCAGAGGGGAGCGGGAGCTGATGGCAGAAGAGCCAGCAGACCCCCAGCACACGTGTGCGCACCCCAGGTCCCTGCGCTGGCTGCGACCCCGTCCACCCGGGTGGCACAGCCCAGGAGGGCCCGCTGCTCACAGGAGATGGGGCGCCCCCTCCCCCAGGGCACCATGCGTGGGGAGGGGTGCACAGGGCCACCAGGGCGGTGCCCTCCCTGCCCCCGCGTCCTGCTTCACCCCCTCGCCGCCCCTCCCAGGCCCGCGGTGCCACTCACCAGCGCCTGTCCTCCACAAGCCACCCCCGGGCGCCCCGGAGCACTTCATCCCGCCGTCCCCACCTGCGTCCAAGGCAGGGTAGGAGGGTGGCCGTCCCGGGATCCTGGGGGCGGCCCCTGCAGGTGGGCTCGCAAGGCCTGCGGAGGACAGAGCCCCTCCCGCGTGGGGCAGAGCGCAGGGACAGGGCGTCCCAGAGTTTGGGAGAGAGCGAGGGAGTTGGAGCCTTCCTGCACACTCGCTGGGGCCGCTGGGGGAGAGCAGCCGGGCGGGCGCCTGCTCTGTCCTGCAGCCCAGAAAGGGCCCCAGTTCAGTCCGCTCTGGGGAGCCTCACCACTCCCCCTCCCCCCAGAATAGCCCGGGCTGCCCGGGATCGCCCCTACAGGCAGCAGCCTGGATTTGGCCCTGGGCCAGGGCACTTGGTGAAGCCTGGGAGCGGTGCTTCTGAGGAGAAGGCAGAGCATTCCCCCTTCCCGCCCAGGCCTGGCCAGGCCCCCGCCCAGAGCCCCATCCCTGCTCCCCTCCCCCAGCACTACCCCAGTTCCTTCCAGGGAAGTGGGACCCCCACCAGCAGGGGAGGGGCTGTCCTGCCTCCCTGGGCCGCTGGCCCCTCCCATCGGAACCCTGGGCTGTGACAGGAGGGAGTCTGTGCTGGGCTCCCCGCCTGTCCCAGGACACACCTCCTGGGGATACAGAGCCCAGAAAGAAGTCCATGCTGAGCCCTGCCCCCCAGGAGAAAAATAGGGCTACAGCTAGCTGTGGCAGGGGCCTCACACCCAGTCCGGAAGATAGCCCCTAAACCTCGCTAACGTAGCCTCATCCACTCCCGGTAGACGGCCAGACAGCCAGCTGCCCACAGTGACCCGCCGGGAGTGAGCCGTTCCCAAGCCCACCCACCAAGCTCCCCAGCATCTTGGCCAGTGCCAAGCCGTCCACCTGGGGCCTCCCGACACAGTCCTGCCTGCCCCCAGGCCTCTGCTCCTGCTGTCCTTCCTCCCTGCCCTTCAGAACCCTCTCCTAGCCCCAGCAGCCCCTCCTGAGACAGTCCCCAGGGCCAAGTCTACGTGGATCACCAGGCTGGGCCCAGACGCAGGACCACGTTGAGTCCCTTCTGCATCTCCCAGCAGAAGCTGCAAACCTCTGAGGTCAGTTGTACAAAAACAACTTGCAGAACAAGTAGACGGGTCAGCCCCATGGGGACGGGGCCGAGTCCTGGCTCAGACAGGACTCCCAGTCCAGTGCTCACTGCCCACCTGCCAGTGTGCCTGAGAAGCCAGAGTGGACACAGCCCAGCGAGGCACTCACACACGTGCACAGAGACATAAACATGCAAAGACGTGCGCACACCACAGAGAGGGATCTGACCAGATGCGTGTCCCAAGCTGCACTCTCCAGTGCAAGCGGGTTCCCAGCCACCCAGTCAGCATTCATACACCTGGCCGGCGAGCCCAGGCAGCTGGGAGTGAGTCGGCAGGACCTGTCCCAGCCCTCAGCCTTCCTGTCTGTAGAGCCCAGAGTTCCGATAAGATGCTGGAAGCCTCCAGCTATGAGTGGGGAGTTAATTCTGAAGCCTGGGACTCTGCAGCCAGGTCAGGGGTTCTGCAGCTCTGGGGTCCTCGAGGGGAGGAACTGGGCTCTGAAAGCCAGCCCTGGCCTCAGCGCTAGACCTGTGTGTCCACAGCCCTGTTTTCCTTCTGGGACTCACTCAGACTGGTGCCGACTCCTAGCACTGAGCCGTCCAATCTCCAAGGCCCCTGGAGGCCAGGGGAAAAGTGGACACGGTGTCCAGAGGCACAGAGCTTCAAGGACCCACTTGGAGCTAATGGCCCCTCAGGGGGCCTCGCACCCACCCCACTCAAAGCCCTGCCAGGATCACTGAGGCCCAGAGTTGGCCCTGGTGCTGGGCTGCTGGAGCTCAGGGCCCTTGGCTTGCCCAACAGCCCTGCCCCGGGGAGCAGGGGTCCAACCACTCCCGCACCCACATGGGGGGCCCTGCCCTCGAAGGGAGCCAGTCCCACCCCTGCCAGCCAGCTGTGCCTGCTGGGGGTGGGGAGATGAGCAGGGCCCCGTGGCCGGCTGTGCAGTAAGCGTGGTCCCCAGGGTGGCCAGACCTGGAGGCATCAATACCTCTGCACTGTCTCAGAGGAGGTTATGGCCCGGCTGGAACTTGGGGGTGATCCAGGGTCGGCCACTGCCCGGCTAACAGCCCCGTCCAGGCCTGTGCAGTGAGGGGCACTCTGCCTGCTGGCCTTGCCCCAGGGCAGTCCTGGAAGCACCCATCACCCCATTTGATGGATGAGGAAACTGAGGCTCGAGCTGGGCGGTCAGTGGCAGCTCTGGGGGGCTGAGCTAGGCCGGGAACAGCCAGAGTGGACACGTCCTGTGCATTCTCTCCTTGAACAGCTGAGCCCGCCAAGCCGCCAATCCAGTCGGGGCTCCGGGGACCCCGTCACCCCGCACCTGCTTCACTGCTGCGGATCCCTCCTCAGTCCCACCCAGAGCCCAGGCCTCGGCGGGCAGGAAGAGGTCAAGATCATGGAGCGAGCCAGGGCAGCTGGCCAAGGCCCTGTGGACACACGTCAGAGGGGCCTGCCAGAGCCACGGGAAAGACCTCTGACCTGGCTTCGGAGGCTACGTCCAAAATAGCCGGCAGGCTGGGTGAGAGGACTCAGCCCAGCGCACGTAGGCCTCTCGGCCCCGGGCGCTGCCAAGCCGGCCGCGAAGGTCACAGCTATTCTGGGCTACCCTGCTGGGGAGATGTGGCCCGGCACCCCCAAAGAGCTGGTGCACAAGGGGCAAGGGCCCGGCAAGGCAGGCGGGCCCCCAGGACATACAGTGCAGGGGCCCGAGAGGTGCCGAGGTCCTGCTGGGGTCCCCGGCCGGCGCTACCCCAACCCCTTCACAGGACGGGAGCGCTGGTGTGTGAGTTCCACCTCCACGCCTGAGCATTTAGCCAAGACACAGACCTGGCCCAAGGTGACAGAGGGCTCAGCCGGCTGTCTCTGGGGACCCTGCACCTGCGCCCACGGCAGGGGGTGGCACACATCCCATACCGTTTGCCCCTGTGCACAGAGAGCCCGCACCTCACCAGGCCGGCACCGCGCAGATGTGAGCACATGGCTCCACTTACCTGAGGTCACGGTTCTCGCCAGTCCTGCGGCACCAGTGGCCATCAGAAGCCCAGAGAGCCGCGAAGCTCATCCCGACCCCAGCACGGAGCCTCGGCTCGGGCCCAAGGCAGGCGGTTTCCCCACAGGTCCCAGGGGACAGGGCAGCTCCCTCCCACACCACCCAGCCCTGCCTAGTCAGTGGCCGCTGCCTGCCAAGCCCACCCTCGCACAACATCACCAGCGAGGCCCGGCCCCTCCCCGGCTGCCCACTGAGAGCTGAGTGGACACCGCCCTCGCCTCTCTGCCCGAGTCTCCCCATCCCTAAGATGGGCTCAGCCTTCGTGGCACTGCCCTGGGGGTTCTCCTGAGACCTGAAGGGACACCCGCCTTTCCAAGAGGCCTTGCCTGGGTCCCTCGCAACCCCACACTATGCCAGGCACCCACGGGGGCCCCGAGAGCATGCTGAGGTCCCAAGGGGACCCCACTCAGTGCTACAGGGGCCTCCACTGGGGACGAGTCCTCTTGGGGATGCTCAGGTAAGCTGGTCAGGGGCTCCTTACTCAAATCACTTCCTGAGCCCCGTTCCAGCCAGGATCGAGGGTATTGCCGGGATGCTCCCCACACCAGGCACACATGATGAGGGACCCCAGAACCCACCTGAGCATGAGCTGGCCCCCTGGGGCCCCAGACCCAAAACCCCTCACCAGCCCAGGCAAGATATGGGTCAGTCAGCAAGTCCTGGGAGGTGGGCACAGGGCTGCAGGTGCCCGGGCAGCCTGCACCCTGCCTCCCAGGAAAGAGGGAATCCATTTCAGCCTCCAAGCACCATGCTGGCTAGCTGGGAGCACAACTCCATGGGGCGGGGGGGGGGGCGGACAGAGGCCTACGGGAGCTTTAGAGAGAGCCTGGTTTGGAGTGGAGGGTGTCCTGGGGCCTGAGGCTGCGTGGCACGCTCCCTCCCCGGTGCTCTGAGCCCCACTGTGGACGCTGAGGGTCCCAGCAGGGGCAGGCAGGAGTTCAGGCCACCGCCACAGACCAGAGGCTGACCAGGAGTGGGGCCAGTGCTGGGGGCCCCCAGCCCTCCACCCTGCCCCAGCACAAGGAGCTGCCACCTCCAGCCTGGCCCAAGGTGGAGGGGCTCTCAGAGGAGCCGCCTCTTCCCTGCCAGTTGCCCGAAGATGCTCCCAGGCCA
The DNA here is from genome assembly GCF_963383645.1 of Muscardinus avellanarius. Classification (NCBI taxonomy): domain Eukaryota; kingdom Metazoa; phylum Chordata; class Mammalia; order Rodentia; family Gliridae; genus Muscardinus; species Muscardinus avellanarius. The sequence goes on from NC_137789.1 coordinate 2,759,812, forward strand.
GGAACTCTGCCCCACTTGGCAGCGCTGCAGACAAGCCGCTCACGTGGCTTCTGAGCCTCCTCCAGCACAGCCAGGCGAGGAGTGAGCGGGCCGCGCTAAGCTCCGCTTCCTTCACAGCTGGGCGCGGGGAAGCAGGCAGACCACAGCAAGTCCGGTGGCCGTGCGGGCACACAGGGAGGGAAGCCGTGTCCCAGCGCGTCCACTCTGCTTTCCCCACGAGGGCAGGAGTGGCTTACCTCAGCACCACTGAGCTGCCACCAGAGCCACGCACTGTGCAAGCGTGGGTGTCCGCGTCCCTCAGCAGCTGCCAAGGCCTGGGGCAGCCAAGGGCTCCCCAACCTGACGGCACAGGCCTCGAGTGCCTGCCTGGTCAGCCCCTGGCTGGGCTGCTTCAGTGTGTCTTCACTGAGCTGAAATTCAAATAACATGGAATTGTCTTTTAGCAGATTCAAGGTGTCATATGGTCATCAGCACTAGTAATCCCAAAACATCTTCAAAGAGCCTCCGTGCCCATGGCAGCCGCCCACCCAGCCCTGTGAGGCAGTCTACTTTCGTATCTATGGTTTGCCCATTCTGGACATGTTCGTGTCAGCGCACTCACACGAGGGGACCTCGTGGCCAGCCCTGCCACGCCGAATGAGGTTTCCACGGTTCAGCCTTGGAAGCGAGTCACTGCTTCCTTCCTTTTACTGGCTGGATACTGCTCTACCCTACAGGTCACGTTTGAACTTCCCCCTGGGGACTGGGCCAGGGGCTGCACGGACACTGAAAGGGTGGGGAGGCAGAGTGCCCTAACGCCGCCATCTGTTCTGCTGGGACCCTGGAGTATAGGATCACTGGGGCACACAGAAGGACCAGGATTTGGGGGCCTGGGGAATCCAGGCAGGTGCATGGGCCATGGCAATGCGGGAAGACGGCAGAATCCAGCCCCCACCTGTGGACACCTGGTCAGCCCCTCCCCAAGCCTGGCAGAGTTCCCACACACAGTGAGCCTGGGCAGAGATGGGTCCCCAGCACCCAGAGGCAGAGCTCACACACAGTGAGCCAGGGCAAAGATGTATTGCTGGTGTGGATGGAGCCATGCAGGAGGAACTAGCCGGAGGAAAGCTGGCTCGCGGGACACCTTGGGACATCAGGAGCTGGGTTAAGATGGGAAAGAGCCTGGGCTGGCCACTGACCCCAGGGCACGCACTGTCAGAAGAGAGCCCAGCCCATCTGGCCAGGAACTGGGGTAGACCCCAAGGGACTGGGTCACCATTGGGCAGTCTGTTGGACAACCCCAACAGGACTTACTGTCCCCTCGCGCCTTAACAGAGCCAACAGAAAACATGAAGGGGATGGGCGTCCTGCGAGGGCAGAGCAGGAACACATGTCCACAGGCAATGGGGAGCCGAGGCGAAGCATGAGGAAAGCCAGGCTGGGCCCACACTCGACTTCTCAGTATACCATGAGCACAGGCAGGGCTGCACAGTACCCAATCCAGGCGTGACACAGAGATGGAGCCCCCAGACAGGGCAGGACAGCAGCCATGGCGGCTGATGGGCAAAATGCTGTCTGGGCCGCGGCCCCAGAGAAGGGACACCGGGGGATGACCAGGCTTCAGAGCGGTGTCTGTTCAGAGCCAGCCTGCCTGGCATCCTCAGGGTCCCCACTCCTCTCCTGCCAATGACAGCAAAGTCCATCATGACCTCTGCTCAGCACTCAGAAGAAACGCCCAAATCCTACACCCCCGGTCCCTCCAGTCCTTTCTCTGACCTCCAGTGTCTTGCCACGTAGGTATCAGGTCCTGTCGTCCTGGGCCACCCCACTCACCACAGCCAACACCAGCCATCAGCCCTCCCCAGTCCTCCTGAGTGCCAACTGCCCCCACAGCCGGAGCCCTGCCTCGGTGCCACTGCCTGGTTCTCCACGGGCCGCACAAAGAGGTGTTAAATAGATGCTTCAGGGAATTGAACTGCCCTGTGAGAAGCAGGCAGGGCAGGGACCATCATGTCCAACCAGCGAACGATGAGGATGCGGGCCAGGTGTGACCAGGATCCTGCAGCCGGTGAGCACAGAGCGAGGACCTGGTCCTCCCCTCCAAAGCTCTCCCTCACGCACCCAGGGGCTCAGCAAGAAGGTGGCCAGGGCACCTTGTGGATGGACTCAGTCACTGTTCAGAGGGTCCTGGGAAGGGCAGGCTCCAACCTCAGGGATCCAGGAAGGAGGGTCTGCCAGGACCACCAGGCAGCCCCCAAGGAACCCAAGCCACAACTGTGCACCGAGGGCGAACTGGGGTTCACCTGTGCACAGGGCCAGAGTCAGGACCAAGGGGCCAGGGTCTGCTCTCTACTGTGGCTGCTCCCTCCACCGGAGCCAGGGTCCTAAACAGCCCAGCGGTCCTAGCAGGGACCCTGTTTCCCTGGGCACCCCCTGTCCCTGCCCCCTGGTGACCCATCTGCCCCCTCCCCAGGGGCTGTGGGCAGCAGACACATCCTGGAGTCCCCAGTAGCAGCACAGAGTCAGCCTCAGCTGGGGGTTACACAGGGAAGAGTTCTGGAATTTTCCGTTACTTCCCCAAGATGCCCAGCAGTGTAGACACTGCTTCCAGCTGGTGCTGAGGGCAACTTTTGCCCCTCCTCCTGCTGAAGTGCTTGAAGCCCCAGGGGTCCCCACCTCCCAGGCCCTCCTGGCTGGACTCCATTCATCAGAGCAACAGCCCACACTTACTGAGCGCCTTCTGTACACCTTGGCTATGCTGGGGTCCAAGGTGCTCCTGGTGGGAAGGCTCAGTTCTTAACCTGGCAATTAATCTGGCCACAGCAACTGGGTGGCAGAGCTCACGGGGTAAGAGTCCTGGGGCCACGGCCCTGCAACTGCGTGAGGGGCAGAGAGGTCCCCAGATGCTGGGGACTCCCACCACAACTGGACCCTCCAACATACCAAGCAAGCCTACCGGTGTCCAGCCACCCCAGGGGCAGAGTTTGTCCCATGCTACCAGCAAAGCCCAGGGAGCGTCAGCCTGAGCCAGGGCCAGGCGGGGACAAGGCAGGGCTCAGCCCTGAGCCCCAACACCCTCCACCACCTCCCCCACTTCAACAGCACCTCAGTGCCCCAGGGTGCCCAGGCTCCACCAGCTCTGCAGCCTAGGAGCTGCTGCCCCTTCTGCAGGCTGCCCAGAGACGGCTGTGCAGAGTCCCGGCACTGCTTCTCACAGCAGGGAGACCACCCCTGGGGCTGCTGCAGGCTGGGCCCAGGCAAGCAGGAGCCAGGGACCAGCCAGTGACCCTCCTGGGACCCTCCACCGCTGCTAACTCCCCACCTGTGCCCGTCCACCCAGAAGTAGTCCACCCACCCTGGTCCAAGGTCTGCGCGGAGCAGCCAGGGCCGGGGCTCCTGCGAACAGTTCATAGAGACTTCTCTATGGGTAGGGAGGGAACGACAGGGGCTCACCCAGGGAAGCCCCCGTTGGGGAGGGCTTGGTCCCCACAGGCCGTGGTCCTGAGCCTTCCAAAGGGAAGGGAAGGGGCAGGCCAGAAGGGGCGAGAAACTGAGGCTGGGGGCCATTCCTGGGCCCCCTGCAGCTGGCTGGGCAGGGCTGTCTGACCCCAGAGCCCTCATAACTCTGGAAGGCAGGAGACCCGGGCAGGAGCGAGGCAGCCAAAGGCGCAGGACACAGGCCCACTGGGGTCAAAGTCCCGCCGAGGGTCAAGCCGCCCCAGCCGCTGCTGGCAGTGTCCGTGGGAACAGTCCCCGGGCCCCGCCGGCCACACTCAGGGCAGGCAGTGGGCACTGCTACAAATACCAGGGCAGCTGGACATGTCCCCCGGGGGGGAAGCCCAGGCCTGGAGCCAGCTCCAGGCATGTCCAGATTTGTGGGCTGCCCTGGGCAGGTCCCTGTGGGAGGAGACAGAGGGCCGGGGGAGGTGGAGAACAGAGGGGTCTACAGGGCTGGGCTTGCCCATTTCCTCTCCGTACCCCAAGACCTGCACCTTGGAGCCTCCTGCCCTTCACTCCCAGCACCCCCACCCCTCAGAGGCCACACCCCCTCCCACATCCTTCTCCTGGACACCTCCTCACCCTCTGGCCACCCCCATGCTCCCTGTGATGTCAGGGCCCCTCCTCCTGCTCCAGGACCCCACACCCACATCACACCACGGGTGGAGGAGGGGTGGCCGGCTGAGCAGATGGACAGACAGACAGCCCTGGTGGCTGGTTCAGGCCCTGCCCTGGCTGTGTGCCACAGCGCCTGAAGCCCGCCCAGCTGTGTGCTCCCAGCTCCCTGCCCCCCACGCCCCAGCCAGGGACTCCACGGCATAGACCCCAAGCTGCTGGCTGTCCTCACAGGCCTGGGGCCCCCTGGGACAGCCCTTCCGGTGACTTCCTGCCAGGGAGGCCAGGGGGAGGGTAAACAAGACCTCCAGATGGCTTCCTGCGGCTGGGCAGCGTGGGAACTGGCGGCCAGCGGAGGCCTCGGAGGGGCGGCGGGAGCGGAGAGCCCCGAACCATAGCTGAAGAGCGTCTTCCGCAGACAGCCCGCTGCCCCCTCCTACGCCCCCAACCTCCCAAACAGAGGCCATCATGCCCCATGGGCAGAGGAAGACACTAGGCACTGACGGGCAAGTCACACCAGAGCAAGCAGCAGGACCTATCAGCTAACCCAATGCCTCCATCGGCGCCCACCAAGGGCCAGGAGCCAGTGCTGCCGGGTCAGCCCTCCCGCCCCACACCTGGAGGCAGACCCATGCTCCCCAGCACTTCCAACTCTCAACCACACCCCAAAGAGGACTGGTCCTGAGGCAGCTTACCAGGGGAAGTGGGCGGCAGCAGCAGCACCACCAGGCTGAGCACTAGAGGGGTGCCCGGGCATGAGTTCCACTGCCCGCCCAAAGCCCAGCAGCTAAGACCGTTCCATCAGGCCCTGGGCAATGGGAGAACCCACCTGCACCCAGTGGGCCCCTCTCTGGGACCCCATGTGCCCCCTCCCATGCTGCCCATCCCAGTACCCAATTAACTACCCGGCAAGTCCCCCTGCCCCACCACGACCTCACAGTGTTAGGGACACAAGCTCCAGGAAGGTCACCGCTGGCCCCTGCAAGTCCTGCTCAGCCTCAGGGTCCCTCTGGGGCCAGAGCCACCCCGCTCTGCCCAGGCCTGTCCCCACAGGGCCAGCACAGGCCTGGGCAGTCCCCGAGACGCACAGGGGGTGAGCGAGCAGCCAGGATGGCGGTAATGCAGGGATGGGTACAGATGAGCAGCGTGGTCCTTCTAGCTCCTCTGGCCCCCGACTCTGTCAGTGGGACCAAGAGAGGCTGGCAGGGGCACCCACATGCATGGCCCTGGCTGCACACAGCCCTGTGCATAAGCCATCATGGCGGGGAGCAAGGGTCCCTCCAGACAGGGGCCTTCAGGGAGACGCCAAGGCCACGGCCATGGGAGCTTCAGGCGAGACGTGAGACGCGGCCCAGTGTGCGCCAACGGTACAGTTCTCGGGGACCCTGCGCATGCCTGGAAGCCCGAGCCCACAGAGCGAGGCCTGTTTAAATGTTTATTCCAAACACGCCCAGAATGGATGGGAGCGGTAAACGCACATCTGAAGCAATGCTTGTCACCCTCCCTCCTGTGCACCCCAGCCCAGGTGGTGCTCCACAGCAGGTCCCCAGACCACCCTGAGAGCGCCACTTCATAGGGAAACTGAGGCACTCATGGACAGCAGCCCCGAGGCCACCGGCCTGGGCAAGGGCATCGAGCCTCCCCAGGTGACCCGGTTCATCTGCAGGCAGCTGGCTCAGGTGGCTGGGCTGTTATGGCTCCTGGCTGCCCCCCAATTTTGTGTTGTAGGCTCCCCCAGATTCCTCCAGGCCCCAAGACAAAGAAACTGAGGCCCAGGAAGGGTAGGGCAGGCCCAGGGTCACCCAGAGAGGCCTAGCACATCTGGGGTCACGTCTCGGAGCTCCCTAGGGCCCAGCACACAGGACAGGGTGGTCACCATGGGGAGGGGCAGACAGGAGCTCGAGCACCCCCAGAGCCACCTGGCAATTCCCAGCAGATGGGCCTCTGGGCAGTCAGCCAGAGAGAAGTAGGGCCCGAAGAAGGACTTCGGCTGACCCCAGGCAGGGGGATGAAAGCAGAGAATGTTTGCCTTGGCGGGGGCCCGAGGGCCGGGGCAGGGGCAGGGGGCTGGCATTCCAGGCAGTAGCAGACCACAGGAGGAAGGGGCACCCTCTCTGGGCAGGGGGGTAGATGAGCAGGTGAGGCCCATGTGTGGGGTGGGCGGGTGGGCCTGGGCAGCAGCAGGGGTGGGCGGGTGGGCCTGGAGGGGGATCCTCCAAACCCAGCCAGGCCTTTTCCAGGAAGCTTGAGTCACAGGAGGGGCCCAGTCCCAAGGGACAGGGACGGGCAGGCCGCCTGCTGCCTGCCTCCGCCAGCTGGGCCAGCCCTGGCCTTGGGGTCTGTGGAGGGTGAGGCCAAGGCTGTGGGAACAGACTCTAGCAGCTCCTGGTGGGGCAGGGGACAGAGGAGCTGAGGACAGTGGGCCCCATTCTGCAGAAGGGGAAACTGAGGTCCAGGGAAGGGCCTACTGGTTAATGACTTGTCATCCACAAAAGCATCCCTGGGCACCCAGGTCCGGATGCCGGGGAGGCTGAGACAAACTTACCCCCATTTCCTAGCAGCAGCTCAGCTACGGAGGCCCCTGGACCCCAAGCCCACAACGCCTGCATTTGAGCATCCCGACACCCCATTCCCAGGACCGCACCCCAAGGTCTGCTTCACACAGGCCCTCCTTCGTCCCACCGCCCCTGCTCCGGACACCGCGTGGCTCCTACCACCTTGTCCCCAGGACACATCAGGGTCCAAACCACAGCCCTCGGTCGTCCGGGGGCTTCCAACTCCAACTGGTGCCTTGCAGGGGGTGTCGGCTGCAATCTCAAACTGCACCAGACAATTAGGGGTGAGTCCAAATGCACCCCTGGCCTGGTCCAGCCTCTCGTGTGCAGATGCAAAGCAGAGACCCAGTGGGCTTAGGTCTACCCTCAAGTACAGCCCAGCAGGGGCCTTCCCAACCCCTCCCTCTGCCAGCTCAGTCCCATGTCTTGCACAAGCCCCGGCACCTCCAGGACCCAGCAGCTTCCTCCCTGCCGCCACCCCACCTGGCCCTGACCAGGGGGCTCTGGCCTGTCCAAGCAGACCTCTCCTTCCTGCTCACCCCCCGTAGACCATCCAAGGCCTAGGGTACCATCCGGCCTCAGCCACATGACACTGGACACACAGCAGGCACATAATAAAGATGAGCGCTCACTCGGCAGACAGAGAAGATCTTGCCAGCCCGAGAGCCAGGCAGCAGGAGGAGCCCTGCCAACTCAGATCTAGTTTCTTTCTTTTTTATTTTTTATTTATTTATTTATTTATTTTGGCGGTACTGGGGATGGAAGCCAGGGGCATTCTACCTCCAGCTATACCCCGGCCCTATTTTTTATTCTTTATTATGAAACAGAGTCTCACTGAGTTGCAAAGGGCCTCACTAAGTAGCTGAGGCTGTATGCAAACCGCGATCCTCCTGTCTCAGCCTCCCGAGTGCTGGGATGACAAGCCTGCGCACCACGCCCGGCTTCAGATCCAATTTCTGGACGACTTTCTCCTTAACTTCCTTCTGGACCCAAGGTTAGAGGACACGGCATCTCACCTCGGCCATTCTGAGAGGTCAGCGCCCTTAGAGGTCAAGACACTGTCCCAGACATCAGACAGGCACCGTGTCAGACAGACCACATGTCTAAATGCCTTTGAGGCTCTCGGGACAAACACCAGAGCCACATGGGTCCACTGGAAGCTCTGCCCAGCCTGCCCGGGGCACCTGGGGCACTGGTGTTTCCCAAGAGCCACCTCTCCAAGAGGCCGTGTGACTTCACAAGGTGACGGAACCCTCAGAGCCTTGTCTCTTGCCGGACAGAAGGACAATCTGTCCAGCTGTCCCAGGGATCTGCCAGGACGGGGCTAAAGAGGAAGAGCCCTGGGCTGCAGCAGGCACTCTACCCATCCCAGCCATCACCTCCATGGAGCCTCAGTTTCCCCACTTGGGAGGCGCAGCTGTCACCCCTACCTCCCAGAGTGGTAGTGACAGAAGACCCTGCAGCCCCCGGGGAAGCGGTTGAACATCAACAGCTCACGCCTGGGTCGGCAGGGTCCTTAAGACGGCAGGGACAGAGGCTGGCTCTGTCGCCCAGATCCAGGGGACCTCCAGGGACCTGCCACAGGACCCATGAGAGCAGGGCCCAGTCTCTACTGTCCCCCTGGATCCTCGGTAGACAAGTGTCAGCTCTTTGGCTCAGCACACTCTGCCCCATCCCACATAACAGGAGAGACAAGGAGACTTGCATGTCCAGGGTGGGACAGCCAGGCCAGCCCTTCCTAGGGCCACCAGCCCCGTGCTCACCAGCACGCCCCTCCCTCCCAGTCGCTCACCAGCATGAGTGGCCTTTATCTCATTGTGGGCTTATGGTGCGTGGGGACTGCCAGCTCCACGGGGCAGGGCCCTGCCATCCTGTCCACAGAACTCAGAATTGGCATGGGCAGGCACTCGTGGATGCTGGATGCTGAGAAAGAATGCCAAGCTGGCTGCACAGAGCCACTGCCCAGCCCTAAGGACCACTGCTCAGAGGATCCATTACTGACCCTTCCCAGGCAGGGGTGTGGTGCCGTGTGACGGGTCCAGATCCCAGGCCCAGATGGCCAGCATCCAATCCCGGCTCTCCTGCGCACAGAGTGCCCAGGCACACTGCTTTACCTACCGCGAGACAGGACAACAGTGTCGACACTCACCCGAGGTGTCACTGTCTGCCTGAAGGACTGCATGGGGGAGACCCACCAAGAGCTACATGTGGGTTATCTACAGCCCTGGCGATGGGCCGCTGCTCACTGCCCAGGCCCCAGACGCAGGCAACAAACCCCAACTTCAGCACTGGGGCCCAGTCACATGCCAGGCTAGGTGGGCTCCCGCCACGTTCTGCAGGAAGGACTCTAGGCCAGGTTAGGGGAAAGGAGGCGGGGCCTTACCTCCCTAGCCTGGATGGCACCTGCGGCTCACAGCAATGACCAGCCCCGGCTCCTTCCAACAGCACAAGCCCTTGCATGGGCACCCCCAGATCTGGAGCCAGGAATGGTGGGCAGGGGGCAGCAGGAGGGCCCCCTGAGGCTCCTGGAGAAAATAACTAAGTGCCTCCCACGCACACACAAGAAGGCTCGACCCAGAGCCATGCAGTCATGGCAGGCGGTCAGCCCCGGAACCTCAGCTCCATTTCAGCCTGGGATGGCAGGAGACGGTGCGGGCATGGAGGATGTTCAGGGCCGCCAGGCCCCAGGCGCAGAGCAGCCTGCTCTTTTTCTGAACTGTCTCTCCTACAATAGCCCTCAAGGTCAGGTCTGCCGAGCGTAGACCTGAGCTACCCCGAGGTGGGGGAGACACGGAGCCCTCCTGCAGTGAACTCCTAACAGCCTCCAACAGCCACCCTTCACCTCCCCCACCAGCAGGGCCGTCCAGGTTGCCCCAGCCTGCTCTGACGCAGAGCGTGGCTTGGGCTGCACCATCCGTGACCCCAGACCCCCAACCGCTGCCAACAGGACAGGCCTGGGGCCACGGCTCCAGGCACAAGTTTTCCTGCTACTGCACCCGGCCCACCTTGCTCCCAGGGGCACCTGCAGTGCGCCCCCCACCGCAGCCCCGTCCAGAAGCAGCGCCTTATCCTGCAGCCGAGGCCCCCTGGGGGTCCTACTGCTCCCCTGCCAGTCCTGGCGGAAGGAGAGACCACACACCACCGAAGCCCAGGGGATGCCCTGGCAGTGTCGGCCCCAGGCTGATCCTCACACCTGTCCTGCCAGGCGCCCCCATCCCCGCTCTCTCCTTACAGGTGCAGGAGCCCTGGGGCGAGACCTCGAGTGCAGGTAGGAAACTCGAAAGCCAGGCCCTCAGCCCCAGCCCTGAACTGCTGCATTTGGCCGCACTGGGACACACCACCGTGGGTAGGGACGGGTGCCGGGGACAAAAGGAAGCAGGGGGTGACCAAGATGGTTGGGTGAAGTGGGCCAGGAAGGAAGCTCCCTGTGATACTCAGGGAAGGCTTCCTGCAGGAGGCGACCCAGCAGGTGGCTGGCAAGGGCACCATGTGGGTGAGGGGCAGGCCCAGGGTGAGAACCACCCTGCACCCTCCAGTTAGAGCCTGCAGTCAGGCTTGGCCTCCAGGGAGCTAAGGAAAGCCCAGGCCTTACAGAAATACCCGCTGTCTGCCAGCCCCAAGCCCAGCCCTCGCTCTGCCCCTGGGACAGATGCCAGCGGACACCTGCCTGGTACCCTTCCCACCTCAATCGCTCTAGCAAGGTTCCTCCAGAGCGGCCTGGTGGCCATCTGGATGCAGTCCCCACGGAGACTTGTGTCACCGCTGTGGCCGCGCTGCCACCGCCCTGCCGGGCAGCCCAGGAGGTACCTCAGGAGTGTTCACATCACAGGACGTGGCTCAGGCCCCCTCTGGTAAGGGCTGAGGCTGTGACCAACTCACCCCACCGGGGGCCTCCGGTTGTTTTCAGCCCACCCACCCAGTGATTCCAAGACCCCTCCATCCAAACTGCATGCTTGTCTGAGGAAGCAACCCTCCCAGGGCTCCCCCTGCCTGCTCACACCGCTGAGGCGGAGCTGGGCTGGGGAGAGGGCCAGCCTCTCCAGGTGGCCAGGGAAGAGGCCCCGGGGGAGGGCACACCCCTTCACCATCCCATGAGCCCACCTGCCCTCCCCTCCAGCCAGCCGGGTCCTGAGGCTAAACCCGCTATAAGCCACCTCCATGCCCAGCACCAGGCCTGGCTCGGAGAAAGAGCTTGGCAGACACTCAGGGGTGCTGGCAGGAGCCACATTCCAGAAGGGGCACATGTGAGCAGCCTGGAATTCCCACATGGGCAAGGCAGCCTAGCGCTCAGGGTACAGGGATGGGGTAAGCCTACCCAGCTGAGCCCTGGCTCCTGCCTGTCCCGGTGTCCTCACGCAGCCCGCAGGGTGAGAAAGCAGGGCTCTGCTTCGGCCTGCAGGGCCAGGGGCTGAACCCACTCCACCTTCCCGGGCCTCGGGCCTCAATTGAGGAGCAGGGCCTGAGGGGGCCCAAAGCATGGCCTCTGAGAGCCATCTGGAGGCCTCCGAGTAGGGGAGCCACAGTGTGCTCCGTGACCCCACCTGGTCCAGAGCACCCCACGCCCTGCAGACACGCAGCACGGACCTCCACGTGCGGCACTGACCGCGGAGCCCGCGGGCACAGCGAGGAGGCGACCACGGGCCAGGGCTCCCTGGGACCAGCTGGCTTCGGCCCCAACACTGGAGGGCCAGGAAGCGGCCCCCAGGGTCCAGGCCTGGCCTCTGTGCAGAGCCAGGAAGCGCCGCCCAGGGTGATGGAGCTGAGACCACCACCCAGCTCCCCTGCAGGCGCCCAGCCTAATCCGTGTGGCACCCCGGCCAGGCTGCTGATCTGATCCTGCAGCGGGGTGCGGCAGGGAGAGTTGAAGGGCTGCCCCCGGAGCCTAACACTTTTATGCCTAGCCCGGGTCATCCACTGGCCTCCACATCCTCCCCGGAGGCAGGGAAGCCGGTAGGGCTCGGCACCCCCAAGCCATGCAGAAAAGAGAACTGAGGAGCAGGAGCCTGGGGCAGAGCCAGCTCCTGGGCAGGACCGCAAGGGAGAACGCGCGGTGGGGCTGGGGTCTCCCGCACCCCCAGACCCCGGCGCGGGCCACCTGCGCGGCCGGGGCAACCCGAGGGGCCCCCGTGGCGTCCCCGGCAGCCGCGTCCCAGGCCCGGCCTCCGCGGACCGTCCCCCACGTGGCAGGCGGGCCGCGGGGTCCCGGGACGCGCGGGAGGAGGGCGGAGGCGCGACTCTCCGCCTGCGCGGCCCCGAGGCGCGGGCGCGCGCGGCCCCCCACGCGCCTCGCGGCCGCGCGCCCCGCCCGAGCGGCGCGGGGAGACTGACCTGGCGTCCGGCGCGGGCGCGGCTCCACGGCGAGGGCGGGGCGCGCGCGCGAAGGCGCGGCCTCGGCGCCGCCGGCTCGGGCGCGCGCGCGGGCGCCGGGTCACGTGGGCGCGGCCCAATGGGAGCGCGCGCGGCGTGCCCTGCGGGGCGGGGCGCAGACTGAGCTCGGGGCCGGGGCCCGCCCGCAGCAGGATGGCGCCGGCCGCGGGCCCCGGCGGCTCCGTGCCCGAGTGAGGGCGGGCCGAGAGGGCGGCCGCCGGGCCAGGTGCGGGAAACTTGTGGAGCCCTCAGCGGGCTGGGACTGAGCCCCGGCCCAGCGGAGGCCGGAGCAGCTCTCTGGGCCACCCTGGGGATGCCAGGGGGCTCCCCGGGAACCCGTGAGGGCGAGGCGGCCCCTTTCGGAGGAGGATGTGACCCAGTTAGTGGACCCCGGTGGTGGTGTGTATGGAGGCCAGAACAGAAAAGGCGCAGACAGAGGGAGCCCGCGCCGGCCTCCTCGCCAGCTGTGACCTCAGCGCAGCCTCTCTCGCCCTGCCTCCACGCCCCCAAGAAGATGCCCTTTTATACGCCCACCCTCAGCAGGCGGAAGGACCCTCCCCTAGAGGGCAAAAGTAAAAGAATCCTTTAGAGCACCCCACACTGCCAAGGGCCAAAGAGCCCAGCCTGTGCCCAGGTCTCCTGCCAGGGTCCCTCCGCAGGCCGCCCGGCGCTCTAGGCTGCACACCTGCGAGCTGGTCCTCCCACAGGTGAAGACCCCGCTGCCTCAGGGCCTTTGCACTCGCTGTCTCTCGCTTAGGAACTTGCCCCATCCTTCCCATTACTGGTCCATGAGCGGTCGCTTCCTGAGAGCCTGGCCGCTGCGGGCACCCTCCCTCAGCCTCAGAGTGCTCTCTGGCTCTCCCCGAAAATCCCCCAGGCTGCTCCGCAATGATTAGGTCTGGGCGGGCACTCGGCTTGTCCCGGCTGTGTCCCTGCAGCTAGACCAGCCCCAGCAGGTGTGCGGAATCACAGGCAGCGGCCGGCAAATGGTCCCTGAGGCTCCGATCCCTCCCCAGGGCGGCGAGGCTCAGAGGGCGCCCAGCGCCAGCTTATTTAAACCTCACACTCCCCCATCTTGCCAACGAGGCCCGGAGAAGGTAAGCAACTTGCAAAGGTCGCCAGCACACTTCGCACCCGCTGGCCCGGTGCCCGCACCCCCACGAAGCCAGGTTCCTGGTGTTCCTGAGCACAGGTCATGGTGGGCTCACGTTAATCACGAATGCTTTCAATTGCCTCGTTTACTCAGGACAGGGTGGAAGTGCCTGTCATCTCAGCGCCTGGGAGGCTGAGACAGGAGGGTGGCAGGTATGGAGCCAGCCTCGCCTGAGTGGGGCTCTCAGCAACTCAGCAAGACTGTGTGTGTGTGTGTGTGTGTGTGTGTGTGTGTGTGTGTGTGTGTGTGTGTGTGTGTTGCTAGGAACTGAACCCAGGGGCATTCGACCTCCAAGCTCCATCCTATTTTTTTTATTTATTTATGTATTTTTTATTTATTTATTTTGCGGGTCTGGGGATGGAACCCAGGGGCTTTCGACCTCTGAGCTACACCTCCTGCCCTATTTTTTATTCTTTATTTTGTTTTGGTTTTTGTTTTTACGGGTCTGGGAATGGAACCCAGGGGCTTTCGACCTCTGAGCTACACCTCCTGCCCTATTTTTTATTCTTTATTTTGTTTTGGTTTTTGTTTTTACGGGTCTGGGGATGGAACCCAGGGGCTTTCGACCTCTGAGCTACACCTCCTGCCCTATTTTTTATTCTTTATTTTGTTTTGGTTTTTGTTTTTACGGGTCTGGGGATGGAACCCAGGGGCTTTCGACCTCTGAGCTACACCTCCTGCCCTATTTTTTATTCTTTATTTTGAAACAGGGTCTCACTGAGTTGCGGAGGGCTTCACTAAGTAGCTGAGGCACTGGCCAAGTCTAGCATCTGTCCTGGACTCTGCCTCCTGGCCCAAATATGGGGGTCTTAGTGACAGTCCCAACCCCTAGGGCCACTGACAAGAACAAGGAAAACCGTGCTCACCTGTGGTTGTTTCTGCCCGAGGAGCACGAGCCTCATAAACTTTTTTTTTTTTTTTTTTTTTGCAGTACTGGGGATGAACCCAGGGGCATTCTACCTCTGAGCTACACCCCACACCTACTTTTAGTTTTTATTTTGAAACAGGGTCTCAGTGAGTTGCAGAGGCCTCACTAAGTAGCTGAGGCTGTCCGTGAACCACGACCCTCCTGTCTCAGCCTCCAGAATGCTGGGATTACTAGCGTGCCAGCCCATAAACACTTCTGATGAGTGCCCTTCTAATAGGAGCGGAAGGACAGAGAGCACGCCGTTTACTAGTATGCCAGGTATAAATGGACTGACGCTCGGGGACCGTGTCTCACACACACACACACACACACACACACACACACACACACACACACACTCCCTGATGTCACCTCAGAGGCTGTGGCTGGCTCTGGTGAGCTCAGCCCAGCAGCATCCACTGCCCACCTCCAGTGTGCCTGAGCCAAAGGTCAGAGGAGCGACCCAGGCCAGCCTCACCCTGTACCACCCACCCGCCTCCTGTCCCGCAGGCACCCACTGGGCCTCCAGACAGCACCCCCAGACAGCACCCCGGCAGTTCTGGATGCAGCTGAGGCCCCAGAAGGCACTACCCGTGTTGGCTCTCCTGCCAGGGACCACCCCAAATCAACTGTAGCCAAGCCCTACCACGGCTCCCAGCACTGGGGTGGAAGCACAGGGCCGAGCCCTGGACTGGGACAGCAGCGAGGCCCCGGGACAGGGTGAGGTGCCCTGCAGGTAGTTGGCCCGGCTCTCATACCCAAATTCCCCATGAGGCGGTCGTCACTGTCACGGAGCAAAGTATTATTTATGCATTAGTCACACACTGGAGTTGATGCTGGAAAACCTGTCCCCCTCGGGCAGTGTCAAACAGCGACACTTGGTTCTGTGTGTCCATGGTCGGGTGTTCCAGGTGGCCCAGGCTCTGGGCCATGCTGGCCTCTGCAGCCGCCTGGGGCTAGGGAGCTGACAGTCAGGGTCAGCTGCAGCTAGCAAGCCTCCGCTCAAGAGCGCCCCCTCCAGGTCCAGCAGGCGCCTGCACCACTTTCTGGCTGTCCAAGGCGAGCCAGAGACTGGCCATGAGTTCACCGCTCCACGTTGGTCACACCGGCCAGCCCTGACCCAGTGGGACGGAAGGGCAGGACGGCCCAGGAGCTGCAGGCTGAGACAGGAGGCCAGGGCGGTGGCAGGGTGAGCTCGGGTCCCCGTGAGGACCACGGGTCTGGGACCCCAGGGCTAGGGGGCTACAGGGGGCAGGGGTCGACCAGGGCTGGAGCCCCACAGGCAGAGAAGCCCAACTACACCTACAAGTCCCAACTGTTTTTGCCAGTTAAAATCGCTCCGGCTCCTGCTGTCCCAGGCGTTGGACAGACGTTCAGTAAACCTCACGCCAGGCTGCCCAGGAGCCAGCCACCCACGCGGCTCAGCCGCCACAGACAGAGCACCCCAGAGGGGCCCATCCCAAGTGTCCAGGCTGCGGGGGCTGCAGGCAGAGGGGCCGGGGACCGCGGGCCCCTGAGGCTGCGGACACGGGTGCGGGCGTAGGCTGTTGCAGGACGGAGCTGCAAGCCCTGCACACTTCTCACTGCGTCTCGGCAAAGAGAGTGCTTAGTTCAGGTGGTTTAGGAATTCCTTCCTCTGTCTTAAATTGGATAGCTGGGCTTCAAAATACTTTTCAGTGGATGAAAACCTTTTAAAGGCAACAAAGGATGGTATTTAGAAATATAGAACAGCATGAAATTTATATGCTTTCATTGGCTTTTCCATTTATGCAGATTTATAAAGGTAAAACAAACTTCTTTCTGGCAAGACTTTAAAGTATTCTATACATGACAATCAGGTTTTAAAATTTATCCTGGTCACTTTTCACAATGGTGTGTGGGTGGGTGTGTGCTAGGGATGGAAGCCAGGGGCATTCTACCTCTGAGCTACACTCCCAGCCCTATTTTTTTATTCTTTATTTTGAAACAGGACCTCACTGAGTTGCAAAGGGCCTCACTAAGTAACTGAGGCTGTCCACGAACCGCGATCCTCCTTTCTCAGCCTCCCAAATGCTGGGATTACGAGTGTGCGCCACCACGCCCGGCCACAGTGTTTTGTTGTTGTTGGTGGTGGTGGTTGGTTGGTTGGTTGGTTTTTTTGGTGGTGGTACTGGGGTTCCTGGAAACCCTTCTACCTCTGGGCTACACTCCCAGACCTATTTTATATTTTTAAATATGAAATATTTAAAAATATAAATATTTTTAAATATTTAAAAATAAATAAAATAAGTATTTAAAAATAAAAAGAGACCCTGGAAACAGGGTCTCTTAAGCCAGCGAGGCTGGCTTCAAACCAGCGCGATCCTCCTGTCTCCGCCTCCCAAGCACGGGGATTACGAGTGTGCGCCACCACGCCCAGCCACAGTGTTTTTTAATTGAGGAGAAAAACTGTACTTCTCATTTGTGATACTAAGAACGCAAGCAAATGAAAGTTACTATGCAGTTCTCAGAAACTGTAAATCCCGCCGTTTTGCTCTCTGAAGAAAAAAAAAGGATGGCAGAAGGTCACAAATTAGGTTCTTGCAATTAGATACCGCGTCCCAGGCAAGAGCTGGGGTGTCCCGTGGGGCCAGATTCGTCCCCACACCCAGCCCTGCGGGCTCCACCTGGCCCTCACCACTGCCTTTGGTGACCAGCTCCCGGAGGGCCGGTTCAGACGTGCCCCGCGGGTGCCCCCTTGTGGCGCCTGTTGGCAGGGCCATGCGCAAGGGCCTTGCCCGGGGCCACCTAGACACAGCGGAGCCTGGGAAGCAGCCCTCAGCCTGTGTTTTCACTCCGCGCTAGGGCCTTCCCATGGGCCCTCGAAGCCCTGGTCTCATCTGCAGAATCAAGGCAGCCCCTGCCAGAAGTGCCACCGTGTGTCTCTACAAACAGACGGGGAGTGGCCGAGAGCTGCAGCCATGGCCCATCCGTCACCCTGGAGACAGGACAGCCCCAGACCAAGCCTCCAGAGCCTTCCACCCCGCTGGCCCCTGCTGAGCCCACACAGAGCCCGTCCTGCACGGCTGAGCACCCTGACACACAGGCCTCACGGCCACAGGGCACGTCTGAGGTGGCCGAGAGTCCCTGCCCGCATCTCGCAGGCCCGTCCAGACGTGGCCCCAGCGGCTTCTACGGGCAAGGTCGGCTGTCCCTCCCTCCCCCACACTCCCACCCGCAGAGACCATGATGAGGAGAGGCCCCCAGCACCCAGAACTCCTGGGGTCAGCAGGAGGGCCTGTCCCCTCGAGGCTTCCTCTGTGGGGGGCTGTTCCCAGCGCTGTCTGTGGGGCAGGGCTGCAGCGGGCAGGGAAGGAGCGCTGTGTCCTCACAGAAATTGGGGAACAGTGGCTGTGGAAAGGGACAGGGAGGTCTTGGGTGGGTGACTTCAGGGAGGGCAGGACTTGCCAGCACGCCTCAGGCCGGGCTCGGCAGCTCCCTCCTGGCACCCCTCAGCTCCTCGGGGCCACACACACCCCAGTGCACAGACGCCAGCCCCCACTCCCACACGGGCTGCAGTCCCAGCTGTGTGACCTTGGGCAGGCCACCTACCTCTCTGAACTGCATTTTTCTTGTCTGTAAAACACAGTTTGTTGGCCAGGCGTGGTGGTGCACGCTTGTAATCCCAGCATTCAGGAGGTGGGAACCAGAGGATCACAGTTCGGGACAGCCTCAGCTACTTAGTGAGGCCCTCCGCAACTTAGCGAGGCTCTGTTTGAAAATAAAGAATAAAAAATAGGGCTGGGGGTGTAGCTCGGAGGTGGAATGCCCCTGGGTTCCAACCCCAGACCCGCCAAAATAAAAAAATCATGGTCGCTTGATATGGCTCCTGCCCAGGGTCCCCAAGATTGCCCACATGAGAGCGCCCCTCTCGGAGCTGAGCCCAACAGACACTCAGAAAATGTCAGGAGTGAGCATCTCCTTCCCGGGGTGAGCTGAGGAGGGCAGGGTCTAGAGAAAGGCCCAGCTCCACCACCAGGGGGCGTCAGAGAAAGGCTTACAGGACCTGATTCCCGGCCAGCTCTCACCCCAACCCTGGCTCCCCCTGGGAAGGGGTCCCCGTCACCTCGTCACCTCCCTCTGCTCCCACCCCTCATTCTCCTGGGGACCCCCTGGTGAGGGCCAGACGGCTCAGAAACCACTCCTGTCCAAACCCAGAGAGCAGCCCCTTACCTGGAAGTCCCCAATTCTCAATCCAAAAATAATTTGGAATTTGTGATTTGGCCAAACAAAGAATTTATAATTGAGCAGTGTTCTTCTGTCCTCCCTAGATTAAATAAAGGCCCCTTGGCCTTCTTCCCAACGGAGGGAGGACGCTATCCCAGCAGCTGGGCCAGGCCAGATGTGAGGGACACCTGCGGGCAGTGGCCACCAGGGGGCAGCACAGCTCACACTCCTGCACTTCCCAGCCCAGGCCGCCCCTTGGTGGGGAGAGGACCTCCTGCGCGTTGCTGACTTCTCTTTTGTTCCTGTTGGGGAGCAGTTTGAACTCTCGTTTCCAAGAAGCTGCCATGGCTAGAAATCCGTCCCAGTACACAGTGAGCTCTCTGTCGTGGGAGTATCCAAGATTCATCAGCAAACTTGCTCTGAATCCCTACCATGCTGTAAGCCAGAGTTTGTAAATTGCTAAACCCTGAGTGATGCCGGCCTGCCCACGGTTTACAAGTTTGCAGCCTACATCACTGTTCGCCCAGAGCACTTGGGGGTCATGGCTCTACCGCCTACTGGACTGGAGCGGGGACCACCCCAGGCCGCCCAGGCCTCACCCAGCCACAGACCCTGCCCCAGAAACAACAGACTCACTCGGCTGGGGCTTAGGCGTGCGCGGGCTTGCAGATGGCGGACACTGAGGTGGGAAGGGCCGCCCGGGGCTGGGGACCCCATGCAGGGGTGCAGAAGGCCACTGGAAGCACAGAGCTGCCCAGCACGGTGGGGCAGGCAGGGCCACTGGAGTGGGGCCCCCAGCAACGTGCCGGCTGGGGGGCCCAGACCCCCAGGCGTGGTACAGTCCCCCAGGGCTCCGGGAGGGTCCAGGGTCCCCACCAGCCTCTACCGAGTCTACATCCCATGTCAGCCCCGTTTTCACCTGCATCTCTCTCCTCAGAACAGAGGTAGGAGGAGGCCACCTGAGAGCAGGAAAGGAGGCACCGAAGCCAAACCCAGGGGGCGGAGCGCTGGGGCGCTGCTGGACTCCCCAGGCACTGGACCGAGCTGAGGTCATCTCAGGAGAGACTGGGGCAGAGCTAGGTCCATGGCCCAAGGGGACAAGCGCCCGAGTGGGGCCGAGCAGGCTCTCACATCGCTAGTAGGACTTAGAGGCAAGCAGTCACAAGGGGCCTTGACTCCTGATGGGAGTGAGCGCCCTGTGCTTTGAGGTGACCAAGTCCTGCGAGGGCTCCTCGAGTGGTAGGTGGGAGACCAGACCACCACACTGGAGGGGAGATCGCCTGGCATCCTGGGCGCTGCAGCATCTGAGAGTCCTGGGGATTTTTCCCCAGAGCTGGTTTCTAAAATCCAGAAGCTGGACAGAAGATGATCCAGTTGCACCTTACCTACTTGTTTGTGCCCAAACAAGACATTTTGCTGTGAAAACCCTCTCTTGCCCCCAGCCCATGGGGAGGGACCGCAGACAGACCCCTCCCACTTGGCCCTACCCAACCTGTGACCCCCAGGCCCTAGGAGCACCGGGCCACAATGTCACAGTTGATAGCAGTGGATACATAGATATTTTGTGGGGGGGTACTGGAGATTGAACCCAAGGGCATTCTACCTCTGAGCCCTATTTTTATTTATTTATTTATTTATTTAGGCATTGGGGATGGAACCCAGGGGCACTCTAACTCCGAGCTACACCCCCAGCCCTATTTTTTTATTCTTTATTTTGAAACAGGGTCTCACTAAGTTGCAGAGGGCCTCACTGAGTAGCCGAGGCTGTCCAAGCACAGAAATCCTCCTGTCTCAGCCTCCCAATGCTGGGATTACAAGTGTGCCCCACCGCACCCAGCTGAGCCCTATTTTATTTTTATTTTGAAATAGGATCCTACTAGGTTGATGAGCATCTCAGTCCTTGCTGCGGTTGTCCTTGAACTCGCAATCCTCCTGTCTCAGCCTCCCGAATGCTGGGATTACAAACACAGGCCACCACACCCAGCTTGTGGGTTCTTCTCACCAAGCCCCACAGTAAGGCACAGGCTAAAGTCCCGGGTCTATCCACACGCTCAGCGAGCATGGCACAGCTCCATGGCACACGCTGTGGGTGACAAGGTGACCCCATACCCTTCCTTGTCCCCATGTCAGGAGGAGACAGGACAAGCACGCCATCACGGGGGCCCAGCCTGTGCTCCACCGGCAAACACACCTGCCCATGGGGACACTGTCCTCCCAGGTCCCAGCCAGGGGAGCCGAGACCCAGAGGAAAAGGTGACTAGGAGGGCAGGTGGTGTACAGCGGAATCACACTCATACCTATGCAGGGCCAGGTGTGCGCCCGTGAGCCCAGGACTTGGAAGGCTGGAACAGGAGAATTGCAAGTTCAAGGGCAGCCTCAGTGACTTAGTGAGACTGAGCAGCCTAGTGAGACCCGTTTCTAAAAATAAAAAATAAAAAGAATTAAAAAGGGGTTAGCCGGGCGTGGTGGCGCACGCTTGTAATCCCAGCATTCAGGAGGCATAGACAGGAGGTTCGCAGTTCCTCAGACAGCCTCAACTACTTAGTGGGACCCTTTGCAACTCAGTGAGACCCTGTTTCAAAATAAAGTATAAAAAATAGGGCTGGGGGTGTAGCTTGGAGGTAGAATGCCCTTGGATTCCATCCCCAGTACCACACACAAAAAAAAATAATTAAAAAGGGCTGGGAGAACCAGACATTTGGCACACTCTTGTAATCCCAGCATTTGGGAGGCTGAGACCCGAGGATCGCGGTTCACGGACAGCCTCAGCTACTTAGCGAGGCCCTCTGCAACTCAGTGAGACCCAGTTTCAAGATAAAGAATAAAAAATAGGGATGGGGGTGTAGCTCGGAGGTAGAATGCCCCTGGGTTCTAGCCCCAGTACCGAAAAATAAGGGAGGTGGAACACCCTGAGTTCAACTCCTAATAACACACACACACACACACACACACACACACACACACAGTCAACAGCAGGGACTCAAAAGCTGGCACACGAGTGTGCAAGGAACACTGTTCCAAACACAAAATGCTCAAGAGCCCAAGTGCCAGCCAGGCCGCCACAGAAGGATGGCTGGACGGAGCCCGGCACACTGCAGCGGTGCCGTCCTGCCCGCGAGAGGGCAGCCCGCGATCCCTGCGTTCAAGCCGTCCCTGTCCATGAAAGAAGCCAGACACGGAAGCCATGTCGTGCTGATTTTATTTATGCCAAGTGTCCAGATCAGGTAGATCTGTGGGGCCGGAATGCAGACGCAGCTGCCGGGGCCGGGGAGGGCGGCAGGGGCTGCAAGACGGGCTCAGGCTTCACGTTGGGGTTCCGGCTCTGGCCCTGAAGCGGGCGCAGCAGGGAGGGCCCGGGCCTTCGGGTCCACCACCTGAATCCTCCAGTGGAGACAGCGATGGCCGTGTGAGAGGGTGCAGCTCTGTCACTCGGGTTCCCAGGCCACCAGGGAGCAAGGCCCCACGCACTGATGAGAGCCGCCCTGGCCTCGGTGCTGCGGCACAACCCGGGTGGTCTCGGCTCTGCTCCTGGCCCTGCTGTCCCCTGAGGCCCCCCTGTGGGAGCATGACAGGCTCCCCCAGACGCCGTGGGGAAACAGGGCCGTAAGCCCTCCTTCCTGCACCTGCGTCTCTGTGGACAGCACCAGTGTAAACACCCAGGCGGCAGGAGAAGTCTTGTCAGCCCCAGAGACGAGGAACAGGCCCCGCGGCGGGGCCGAGGGGCTTAGCTGGGATTTACACTGTACCAGGTTTACAGAGGGGAAGATAATTATCTACACGGCCTCGGATGCAGTGACACCCGTCCTTCTTGCGTGAATGGAGAGACCAAGGCCAAGGGGAGACTGATGGTGTCCACCTGCGGCATCGCTCCGTCCAGTGAGGTTAGCAGACCAATGACCCGGGGTCTCTGCGGCCTCATGGCGGTGTGGCCACGCAGTGACTGCCTGGCTGTACGCCGGAGCCACTCTTCCCACCGGTGATTCTGAGACAGGGCGGGCACAGCACACACGTGACCCACGTGGCCTTGGGTCACGTCAGCGACTCTTCACTGCCCCAAACGCTGCTGACCTCGTTGTGCAGATGGGGAAACTGAGGCATGCGGCCACTGGGATGCTTCCTCAGGTAGGAGGCACGACTAGAGATGGGACCCACATCTGTCATCCCAGAGTGTCCCTGTCACCCTGTCATGAGTCAGAGCAGGCTCCCCAGGGCAGGGCTGCCCATCAGACCTGAGAGCCAGGTGGGGCAGCTTCCCCTCCGCTCTGCTCTGGGCCTCCACTGTGCCCCATGGGCAGAGCTTTGTGCTGGAGCTGCAGCTCCCGAGGTCTGGGTTCTCTGCAGGCCTCCAGGGGCTCCAGGGCTGGGTTTGAAAGGGGTCCCCTGTCCAGGTAGGCGACTCAACAGGTCAGCGGTTCCTCTTTCCCCATGCTGATCCCACAGTCCCAACCCAGAGGTCCGTGTCACACACCCACTCCCAGCAGGAAGGACACTGAGCCCCGAGCAGGCTAGACCCTCGCCTGGCCCCTGGACTGCAGCATCCCTGGGCCTCTGGGCTTTGTTCTCCTGATGAGAAAACTAAGGAGTCTAGACTAAACCTTTCTTTTTTTTTTTTTTTTTTTTTTTGGTGGTACTGGGGCTCCTGGAAGCCCGTCTACCTCCGGGCTACACTCCCAGACCTATTTTTACATTTTTATTTGGAAACAGGGTCTCCTAAGCCAGCGCGCGCGGCTGGCTTCGAACCTGCGCGATCCCCCTGTCTCTGCCTCCCAAGCGCGGGGATGACAAGCGTGCGCCACCACGCCCGGCTAGACTAAATCTTGATGGGGGCATGCTGCCCTCTGCCCTGGTGCACACCGTCAGCCGCCTGGGCACTGTGGGAAGTCTATCCAGGCCAGTGGGAACTAGAGCCCGCTTGCTAGAGAGGCTGCTGGGTGGCCAGGGTGCAGCCAGCTCCCATGGGCCCTCCCTTCCTAAGGAAGAAGAGCTGGAAAGCTTTCATTAAGACTAAGGGGTTAGCTGGGCGTGGTGGCACACGCTTGCAATCCCAGTACTTGTGAGGCTGAGACAGGAGGAGCGCAGGTTCGCAGCCAGCCTCAGCTACTTAGTGAGACCCTTCACAACTTAATGAGACACTGTTTCAAAATAAAGAATAAAAATAGGACCGGGCAGGTAGCTCAGAAGTAGAATGTCCTTGGGTTCCATCCCCAGTACTGGAAAAAAAAAAATACATATTTTAGCCTGGCCTGATGGCACATGTCTGTAATCCCAGGACTTGGGAGGCTGTGACAGAAGGACCTCAGGTTCAAGCCAGCCTCAGCAACTTTGTGAGGACCTCCACAACTTAGTGAGAACCTGTTTCTAAATAAAAATTAAATAGGGCTGGGAGTGTAACTCAGAGGTAGAATGCCTCTAAACTTGATCCCCCGTACCACAAAAAAACAAACAAGCAAACAAAACAAATCAGGCATTGCTGGAGACGAAAGCAGAGGCACAGTGCTGACGCACGGTGACCACAGCCGTCACAGAGCGGCCTCCGGCAGGGCAGGACCTGGCAGCTCCCAACGCGCCCCCCAGAGACTCTTCTGACCCCCCCCCCCCCCAGCCTCCGGGTCTGGTCTCTGTCCTCCTGACATGCTTCGTAAGCAGGAAGTGGCCGAGAGCCACGGACACAGAGGTCTGCAGGATCCCAGCTCCTTGGGAAAGGGAAGGGCCGGGGCCTGGGCAGGGACAGAGCGGGTCTGTGCCCAAGATGGCGGCGCAGGCTGGGGTGCGCTTCAGAGTCTGGTTTAGATTTTGGAGGAACAGGCCCGCAGAGTGTGAGCCCTTGTGATCGGGGGCCCTCCATCAGACAGGGAGATTCGGCAGTGAGCGCGTCCGGATGCAGAGCACAGATCTCCACGCACCGTCAAACGCACCTGAACCAGTTTGCCAAAGGAGCTTGAGTGCTGGCCCATCCCCAGCAGGGTGTCAGGGAGCCTGGCCGAGACACGTGGGGCCTGGCCTGCAACCCTGCCTGAGCTCCCCACTGGCCGGTGCCGCCCGCTTCTGGCCACCATGTTCCCAGCACTGCTGCCCCCATGCCCACCGACCCCAGGGGACTTGGCCCCAGCTTTGGGGAAGGCTTTTGGGGTGTCTTCCAGGGCTGGTCCTCTGTTAGTGGTGACCCCGGGCCTGCCACCCTTCAGTTTACTCACTTAAAACAAAGAAGATACATTAACAGTGCAGGTCACCAAGCCCTCTGTCACTACCAGAAGGCGGCCACCTGGCCTCTCAGAGGAGAAGGTCGAAGTGAACCGTCCCAGCTCTGGGACTCAAACCCCAGCCAGAATGACACAAAGCGCAGCAGGTAAGAATAAAGCCAGACAGGAGGAAGAGCTTCCTGATCATGGCGGATGTGCACCATCTGGAAGGTTCTTGGTGGGCGTCTGCAAAGGCAGGAGAAGGGCCCCGTGCCCACGGGGCCTGCGTCACACTGAAGCCCTGCCCTCCTGCCTATTTTTAAAGCGAGTGGGGATTTGCACTTACCAAGCATCTGCTGTGTACCTTTTTACCTTTCCTAAGGGGAGCAAGGAATAAGAAAAGCTCTGCCCCTGGCCTCGGGGGCCAGATGTCCAGGTGGAAACCGACTACACCCAGAAAATCCGAGCGTGCGACCAGCCCAAACTGCCTTCCAGTCCAGGGCTCAGAGAAGCCCAGGCCAGGCTGCGTGGACGAGGTAGCCTTGAAGCTGAGGGTGGGTTTCCATCTATAGAGCCGGGAAGAGTCTTCCAAAAGAGAGACGGTGGGGCAGAGTGTGGAGAGGCACACTCAGGCTGCCCAGGGCTCCGAGTGAGGCCCCAGCGCCTGGGTTTGGGTCTCAGCAGCGCCTGGGGCTGGTGGCCTGCGCCTGGGAAGGACCTGTCCTGGAAGCTTTGAGCACACACGTTCAAAAGTGGCGATACCCTAGACGTTTGGAACCCCATAATCTGAGTGTCGGACACGTTCCGGACCTGGGGTCTCTGTGCCACGTTCCTCAGAGGTCTTAGTCATCCTGCACAACCAGAACCTTTTAGAATGTGCTGGTCTGGCCAGGCGTGGCGGCACATGCTTGTAATCCCAGCATTCGGGAGGCTGAGACAGGAGGATCGCGGTTCGTGGACAGTCTTAGCTACTACTTAGTGAGGCCCTCTGCAACTCAGTGAGACCCTGTTTCAAAATAAAGACTAAACTCCTAGGCTCCATCCCCAATAGAATGTACTGGTCTGGCCTCTCCAAGTCACAGCCTCTCCAAGTGACAGAGAGCTCACCACCTTTTGAGGAGGGTGGGAACAGCTGAGTGGAAAAGAGCAGCTGCTACTGCAGCTCCCGGCAGGGACTCCACCACCCCCCACCACGGCTCCGCTCCCCCCAGCGTGGGCTGGACAGCGAGGTCAGGGGAGCCAGGCACACAGGGCCGTTCCTCTGAGGACCGCCAGGCAGACAGACACAGCTATTCTGGTCCCACGGGGCCGTCCAAGGCCAGGAAGGGCTGAAATAGAAAGCCAGTCCTGAGGCCCAGCGGGGGATGTGGACAGCCCTTGACCCTGAGGCAGAGCCTGGCTGGAAAGGGAGCCACCGCCCAGCCAGCTGTGGCCTGGGCTCCGGGGCGGGCCTTTGCCAAGAAACACCTGGAGCCCCAACGCCAGCCTGGGCGCTGGACCTGTGGGTAGGGTCTGAAGCCTCCAGGAGAGACTAATTCAGGGCTTTGCAGAAGATGCAAAGGTCCAGCCTGGCTCTGGCCACCCAGGTTCAAACCCAGCTCCCCGTTCCTGGCTGTGTGACCTTGGGCAGGTAACTTCCCCTCTCTGAGCCCCACAGTCCTCTTCTGAGGATGCCAACCAGAGCACCCCGATGAGGGTGCTCAGGGACCCCAGGGACTCGCCTGGAGACCTACCCAGGTCGGCTCCCAGGAAGCACCCAGTAAATGGCAGGGGACCCCAGACCAGCATCTCCAGACGTGTTAATGTAACAGGACTGGCCAGACTAGCACGATTCATATTGTAGCACCCGGAACACAGGCAGGGCCAAGCAGTGCCCGCGCCGGCCCCCAGGCCACCCTGAGCCTGCCTCACCCCAAGCCCGCGCCAGCCCATCAGAGACCTCCCAGGGCCTCCTCGAACCCAGTGAGGAAGGCCCGGGGCCAGGGAGCACGGGTCCTGCTGCCTATGCCCGAGGCCCTCCTAGAGGGTGGGCAGGAAGAAGTGCCAGCCCAGAGGGGCCACGGGAAGCCCTGCAACACTGTCCCCTGGCCCAGGGGACCAGACCCCAGTGGGCCTGGGGACCTGGGAAGATGGTAGACACACACCTCCAGCCGCAGCCTGCCGATCAGAAGTGGGGAGGCAGGACGCGGAGCTCAGGGCCTGGAGCTGGGGCTGAGTTTTGAGGGCTGAGGACACTCCCGGCCCCAGTTTCCCCGTCTATGAGAGACAGGCCTCTAAGCCTCTGGGTTTCTCTGGGCCTGTTCTGTGGCTGAGACTCAGGAGAGCTGAAGGGCAGCCCAGCCCTCACACCACACTCTGGGTCCCCCCAGGCTCCAGCGGGAATCTGGGGGACCAGTGAGGCCATGGCCAGGCCTCCTCCTCTGGCAGGCCCTCCAGGATTGGGTCTCCTGTGGGAGCCCAGCTCTCCCCGCCATCCCCTCAGGAGCACTCACAGCCCACGCCGTGTCCCACCTCCTGCGTGCTGTGGCCGGGACCTGGCCCAGTGGAGTCCTCAGGGGGCTATGCTGTGTCCCCTCACACCATCCAGCACACCAGGTCACTCCCAGGGCCAGCTGGCCTCAGGATCAGGGCCTTCCACGAAGCTGCCAGGGGCCCCAAGTCTGCCACGCCCCATTTGCTACATGACAGGTCTCCCAGCATCTCTGGGTTCAGTTTCACCATTTGTAAGAACAGAAGGTGGGACAAGATAGAAGCTGCAGGGACTTCGGAGGAGTATCAGGCTGAGGAGGGGGCCCAGGTCAGCGAGGGGCGCAGTCTGAGGACAGGGGCCCTAGAGCCGCCTGGGATGGCCAGAGCCCGCTGGCCACAAGCCCCCTGCTTCAGGACACCACCCAGCTGCTGGGCACTGCTCCTGGCTTCACGGCTCAGAGCCCTTTCTGGGCCACAGCCTCCTGTGGACGTGGAGCTGAGAGCTCTGCCTGCAGCGTTACAGAGCTCAGACGTGGGCCACAGGGGAGAGGCTGCACAGCTCAGGCTGCAGCGCAGGCTTGGGCCTCTCTGGTCATGGGCCTGCAGGGCCAGCTCACAGTCGAGGCCAAAGGCAGGGGCAGGTGCACCGCATCGGCTCACAGGGGAGCCCAGCCAGCCTGCGAGCAACCGACATGGGGAGTCATGGGGGTCTTCCCCATCCCCTCTCTCTCCTCCAGGCAGGAAGGACGACAGGTGGCCAATGTCCCTTCAGGCCCCAAGGGCCTCTGGGCTGGGGTGGCTTTCCAGCGGCCCCTGTGATGACAGACAGAGCCACAGGATAAGCAGCCCCCTCCCCCTCCACCTGACCCCCACAGGGTCCTGACCCCTGACCCAGCCACTGTCTGACCTCTGACCCCAGCCACAGCCACACGGGGATAAAGTGAAATTGTCCCCGTGGCCTGGCTCCTCTGAGGGCTTCGAGGGGCCAGCCCCACTCCCCAGGCCCCAGGTACCCACCATGCCTGTGTGCTTGGGGACACCCACCGAGACTTCCGTGGGAACCAGGCCGAAGGTGACCATGAGGCCTGGCCAGCCCTGCCTGTGACTCAGCGGCCCCAGCCAGCTCATAAAACTCCAGCTCCGCGGCTCAGCCTCCTCCAGGCCGCCCGCAGAAATAGCGCCGAGATACCCCCACAACCCCGCATGCCCCGGCGGACTCGGGAGCTGGCCCTGGTCTAGGGGAGCAGCCACAGTGGGCCAGAGGCTCCTTTACTTC
The DNA here is from genome assembly GCF_963383645.1 of Muscardinus avellanarius. Taxonomy (NCBI): domain Eukaryota; kingdom Metazoa; phylum Chordata; class Mammalia; order Rodentia; family Gliridae; genus Muscardinus; species Muscardinus avellanarius. Next base: position 2,787,995 of record NC_137789.1, read on the forward strand.
TCTGGGCCTCAGTTTACCCATCTGGGACAGATAGAACAGTAGTCGGGAGCCTGGAGGCAGGGGCTGCTCCTGAGGGATGGGATCTCCCTCCTAAAAACTTCAGTGGCTCCCCATTGCCCACAGGATCAAATCCATCCAGCACACACGGACATAAAGAGGCCCAGTGTCCCCCAAAGCCACAGGGGCAGGACCCCCATGACTATGTCTAGGGGTGAAAATCTGGACTTTGCACTTCCTGATTCCCATCCTGAGGCCTCACAGCCTGGGGCTGAACCCACCCCGGCCCGCCCACTCCTGGATGGAGCAGCTGCGGCCCCTCAAGCCTCGGTTTCCCCTCTGTCACCAGGGGTCACAGGGACTCTGGCCCCCAGCTGGCTCTTCTGGGCTGGCGGCTGCTCCTCCTAGGGGTTGCAGAGGCGGGACAGAGCCTGCCACGCCCCCACCCCACCGCCTATGCCCAAAAGCAGCGGAGAGGCTTGACGTCAGGCTGGGGAGGCGCGGCCCCATCACCTCGGCCGGCCGGCTGGGCTGAGGTTCTGAGCTGAGGTCCCAGCCGGCAGCTCCGTCTCCAGCCCTGCGAAGGCAAAGGCAAGGTGAGTTCCAGCTGCTTGCTCCCTCCCGGCTTCCCCATAGGGGGCCGGAGCAGAGCAGGGCAGGCAGGCAGGAGGGGAGGGGCTGGGAAGCCCCCCCCCCCCCCCCCCCGCTACACCCGGCAAGCAGGCAGAGCAGAGTGCCTGGGGGCCGCCTGGGGGCCGTTTCACAAACAGGAAGACTGAGGCCCCAGGAGAGGGCTGCCTTGGTCCGTGGGAAAGGGCTCCCCCAGCTGCGGGGCACCTGCCCGCCAGGTCCCACTTCATTCATGCATGTGTTTATTCAGTTGGTGAACTCTCTGGGCTGAATCTGCTGGGGCCCCACCCTCGAGCTGAGCCTCGCCCCCACCCACTGAGGCCTCCCAGAGGCCAGGCCAGGGAAGGGATGGGGGACCCCAGAAGTACTTGGTGCTTGGCCGGGGCTCATGGGGTGTCCTCCAAGTAGAGAGTCCCCACCCCCACAGAGTTAGTCATGCCTCCCACAGCCTGGGCCTCTGCTCCAGCTCAGCCCTTTAGCGGTGGGGAAACTGAGGCCCAAGGCGGGCTGGCGGGCTCAGCCCCCAGCAGGGGCCTCGGAGCTGGTGCTGCCCACGGCTCTCCCAGGCGCAGCTGCCTGTGAGCAGGCAACAGGAGCAGGGTCCCGAGGGGGCAGCGGGATGGGAACTGGCCAGTAGCCAGGGTGCCTGGTGGATGCTGGGCGGCCCCAGCAGGGCTGGAGCGGCAGGGCTGAGGCCGGGGGCAGCAGCCCACGGTTACAGTGAGGCAGGATTGCCCATTGTCCCCACGCTCCTCCTGGACCACGCAGCCAGGTCTGCCCTCCCTGCAGGGGCCGCCCACCTGTGGCCACAGCAAGTCCCTGCGGACCTCTGAGCCCCGCAGAGCAGGCCCCTCCGCAAAAAGAGGTGCAAACAGGGAGCCCTGGGGCCCACTCTGTCCTTGGAAGCCTGAGAGGAGGAGGTGGGTATCCAGGCGCTCAGGGGGGAAACTGAGGCAACCCTCCAGGAGGCCAGAGTGCTTTTTAAGTGTCCATTCATCAGTGGCTCCTCTGCTGCAGCCCTGAGCGGCCTGTCCTGGAAAAGCAGCAAGGGGGCCATAGCGTGGTGGGAGGGCCAAGGAGCCTACCCCGCTCCCTCAGGGCCTGAGCACAGAGCCGGCTCCCGCCTCGGCCTCGTCTCCTTGGGACACCTCTTGCTCTCCTGCAGAGGACACCCTACCAGAGCACCCACTCCTGTCCGCCTCCCCCCCTGCCCCCGCTTCCCCCAGCGCTGGACTCTGCAAGGAGGGCGGGGTCTGCCTGGTTCAAGTCCAGATTTGACAGCACTTAAATGCACGGCACTGACTACCCTGGTGCTAACTACCTGATCTTGTGGCCTGGGTGAGCAACGGGCGCCAGGCCTCTGCCAGCTTTGCAGGGTGATAAGATCAGGGTGCAGGGGCGCTGATGTCACCCACCACCCAGCCCAGGCACTGGCAGGCAGGAGGGCGCAGAGTTCAAGCCAGCTCCTCCTCACTGGCTGGGAGACCTCAGTTTCCTCAGAGCCAAACTAGGGCCTCTGACATGCTGTGGGGCCATGGTGAGACCCAGAAGGGCTGTCTCAGCAGGAGCCCCACAGATTGTGGGGCTAGAGCTGCCCCCTGGGGAGGACTCTCTGGCTCCAGGAGGCCAGAGGGAGGGAGGGTTGGGGGGGCAGTGACCACTAGTACCAGGAACCTGCATCAGGTGACCCAGGCAAGGGGACAGTATATGCAAAGGCCAAGAGTGCTGGGCTAAGCCTCTTCAGGCAGAAGACAGGCAGGCCCAGCCGGGCCGTGCCATAGAATGGCCATCCTGGACCCCTGGACAGGACAGGGGGGCTGCTCCCTGCCCCTGGCCCTGGCGTGGTTTCAGAAGCACAGTCTATGCCTGGTCCCGCCCAACCTGGGTTCCACCCCCAGGTCCAGGTCCAAGATTCCATGCTGCTGTGTGACCTTGGCCACGACCCTCACTTCTCATCTGTTAAAGCTGCAGTGCCCAGGCCCCCAGCAGGAGCTCGTGGTTCCTTAGTGGGGACGTCTACACCCTGCTCCCAGCGCGGGAGCCACAGGCTGCCTGCAGGACCGGGCTGCCACAGCTCCCTCTCTGCAGGTGGAGGCAGCCAGACAGTGGGGCAGCTGAGCCCGGGCAGTAGGGTGGAGCCCAAGGGGCCATGAGGACAGGCCCCGCCTCATCCACCTGCCAGGGGGGCACAGGTGCTCCAGCTACCCAGCAGGTGCCTGGGCTACATGCACCTCGATGTGGGGTGTCCGGGGCTCTCCCATCACCCAGCTCCTCACCACTGCCAATTTACCTCATTCTCTCAACAGCAGACCCCCGGAGCCGCAGGCGAGGGGATGGGAGCTGCAGGGGTGGACTCCTCGCCGGGCCTTCGGGAAGCAGGTGGGTGTGGAGTGGCTTAAACCCAAGGCAGGCACTGCCAGTGTTGGTGAAGGGAACCCCAGGGCCAGAGTGGCTCAGTGGGCTTCCTGGAGGAGGTGCCAGTCCTGGCGGGGTCGTGGGGTGGAGCTGAGGATGCGGCCAGTGCCCTCCTGCGCTGCACTGGGGGTGGGTCACAGCAGGCTGGAGGAGGGCACTGAATAGCAGAGAGCACTGGCCCAGGCTCGCTGCAGGCATTCACAGGGTGCAGAGAAAGGTGACTGTCCTTCCGGGTGGGTGTGGCCCCAGCTCGAGCAGGTGCTGCGCACAGCGGTAAAGATGCTGCTCGGGGTGGAGGGACACAAGGAGCCGGGGGGGGGGGGGGGGCGAGGCGTCCCAGAGAGGAGCAGGAAGGCTTCCTAGAGGAGGTGAGCCCAGGAGAAAGCTGAATCGTGTCAGCATGGGGGCAGCCTGGACAGAGGGGCCTGCGCTGTGCAGCCTGCTATGACTCCCACTGATAGGCGGGGTGAGTGACCACAGGACACCCCAGCCCTGCCCAGGGTTCTGGCCTCTGCTGGCAGAGGGGCCGTGGCTGCAGCAGGGGTGCCCCGTGCGTGGCACCGGAGCCCAGAAAGGAGGCCTGCGGGGCCGATGGCAGAGGCCATCCGCTCACCCGTCTGCCTCAGCCCGGAGCCTGTCTCTGCGTGGCCCAGTCTCACATATCCGAGCACTTGCTGCGTGCTCGGCAGGGTACTGGGGCACTGCCCACAGTAGGCTCCACTTTACAAAGCAGGAAACCGAGGGTCCAAGGGCACAGAGTTTGTTCGGAGATGGAGCCCGAGAAGCGCCCAAGTGCAGGCGGCAGAGCAGCCCAGAGGACGTGAGGCTTCCGGGCCCAGTGCCGCTCCCAGGCCGTGAGCTCAGCCCCGTGCCAGGCACTGTATGGACGTGGCCCTAGCCTGCCCGCTGGGCTCGGGCTAGCTGTCCCAGGCCGTGGCTGCTCTGCCTTGGCCAGGCTCTGGGCACCTGCCAGGAGGGAGGAGGAAACCTCAGACCCAAGCCCAGCCCAGGGGTCCTGGGCTCGGAACATGGCCTTCCTTCTCCATCTAGGCTCCCAGGGAGGGCCTCCTGCCCAGCTATGGCGGCACTAGTGACTGCTTAACTGAGGGACTAAGGTCCCAGATGAGGAAGCAGCAGAGCCTAACTGGGTCTCTACAGTGCTATCTTCTCAACTCTGGGCCCCGAGGGCTATGTCTGTTCCCCTCAGGCCAGCCAGGCTAACCCTGGGAGGGCCAAGACCCTTCCTCAGTGCCTGCCAGGGGCCCACCTCCATGGGACATGGCGTCATCTTCCAGAACAAGAAGGACATGAGCAGGTGCCCCAGAGAATGGGCCCTGATGCCAGACACCGAGAAGGGAGGTGGAGGAGCAGGTGGGGCCTGGGGTTATAACAGGACAGCCAGGTTCAGCAGAGAGAAGGGGTAGCAGGTGCAGAAGACCCAGGGCGAGGTGCAGGTGTGGCCGGGCCAGGCTCCATGTGCCAACAGGATCAGGTCTTAGAGTGTGACAGGGATCGAGGCTCCCTGTGTTACTGGAGTCGGGAATATATGTGTGGCGCACCATGGCTGGATTTAGGACATGTCTGGGGCCCGGGCTCATTGAGTTACTTGGAAGAGGGGTCGGTGTGTGGCTGGGATCAGGGCTCAGAGCATGACCGGATCGTTACTGGGCACAAGCATCCGTGTGTGACCAGGGTCAGGTCTCAGACTGTGACAGCTGCCGGGACCGTGGCTCAGTGTGAAGAGTTTAGAACTCACTGTGAGACCAGGGTCAGGCTCAGCGTGTGAGTAGATTTAGGGTTTAAAATGTGACCTGGATAAGATCTCGGTGTACGACAGGGATCCAGGCTCACTGTGTTACAGGGATCTGGGATCAGTGTGTGACGACGTCGGGTCTTGGATTGTGGCAGGGATCAATCCAGTGGTGGGACTGTGGCTCAGTGTGAGGAGCTTAGGACTCACTGTGACCAGGATTGGACTCAGCTTTGTTTGGGATCAGGGCTCAGAGCTCACTGCTGAGAATCAGGATGCACTTGGCCATTTCCCTCTCTCCTAAGCCTCCAGGATGCTCCGAATGTCCTTTTCACCCCTGAGTCTGCAGGCCCCAGAACTGCCGCTGCCTGGGTCCTGGCCCCAGCACCTCAGTGGCCCCGGGGAGTTTTCTGGGAGGGGAGGCCCTCTGGGCCGCGTCATCCCAGGACTGGCTCCCAGAGGAAACATTTGTAATGTTTATTATTTGTCTCTGAGCGTGACACTAACACAGACCAGCACAGACAAATTGCAAACCAAAGAGGCGTGTAGACTTTTTCTCTACGCTGTCCCTCACCCCACTCGGGGTGTCTCCTTGGGTCTTCCCTTCCAGCGTTTTGTCAGTAATAGAGGAGGGAGCCCTGCATGACATTCCCCTCCTTCCTGAGAACCGTATAGAACTCCCTACTGCCAGGAAGCAAAGCCCACCGGCCTGGGGCTCCAAGTCCCCCGCCCCTGCCCCCTTGTTCCCCCACAACATCTTTCCCTGCCCCAAACTCCTGGTCTCCTGAACCGCTCTCCCCACCCCGCCCGCACCAGGCTGCAGGAAGAATGTTTAATTCACCCAACAAATACCCCACCACGCCTGCCGGTGGGGAGCCGGGGCCGCCCTAAGGATGCTGCAGGCTGGGCCAGCGTGTGGCGGGGTACCAGGGGCTGGCCGTGGGCCTGGGCAGCACTCCACCCCTCCTAGCAGCCTCAGGCACATAGCACTGGGCAGGGATGTGGAGGCACGGGCATGCTGGGTGGCCCCGGCCAGGGCTGCCCTCTCTGAAACAAGGATTAAGGTGGCCACCAGCCCCTCCAGACCTGACGTGGGAAAGCAAGCCTCCCTCAGCTGTGCCCATCCCTGCCAGCTTGGAGACGCTGGTTCCCTGGCACCCTGGGAAGTGGGACTAGGGGTGTCTCCATTATATCAAGATAGGATGGGCCGAGGGAGCCTGCTGCCCTAGGCCGTGCAGCTGTTCCCCGGAGTGGCGCATCCAGCCTGCTCGCAGCAGACAGCCACCAGGAGCAGGAGGGTGGGAAGGGTCGCCCTGGTTCCTACAGGAGGCTGGGTGCTGTGCACCCGGAACGTCTGGTGCCCGCCCTCCTCCCCGCCTCTCCCCAGAGGCTTCTCCTTTCTCCTGAAAAAGACAGAAATGTCCTTATTTGGAGGGTCAGCCCGGCCTGGGGTGGGGGCAGGATCCCATTAACCCTTCCTTTATAAATAAAAGGATAAATCAGCGCTGAGTTAAACACTCCTCAGCAGGAACATAAACAGAGGGGGCAGCGCAGCCAGCCCCCCGCCCTCCCATGCCCTGCCCAGCCCCACCTCACACCCTCCCCGCCCTGCTGGGGCCTGGCTCCAGGCTCCGGTCCCAGCCAGCCGCCCATGCTGGGGGCATGAGTGTGCCTGGCTCTCGAGGCTAGTGGACAGCCGGGGGACTGGCTCTCAGTCGGCCCAGCATGGCTGAGCACCCAGATCTCCTAGCAGAAGGTCCAGGACATTGACCCAGAGCGGGCCCAGGAGGAGGTAAGGACAGAGGGCAGCCAGAGACGGCCGTGAGAGTGAGTAGGTCAAGGTGGCCCGAGCAGCACAGAGGTGCCCATGGGCCGGGCTATACAGCAACATGGCTCATCAGCCACCACCGACATGCTGCGCGCTGCTGGGCCCTCACTCCAGACCAGCACCGCCATCCTCCCAGCGGCAGCGGGATCCCGCGGCGATTGGGAAGCCAGGCACAGCAGTTAAGTGGCTCACCTGAGGATGCCCAGCAGCTAAGTAGAAAGCCAGGGCTGGAGCCAGGCCCTACACCACACACTGAGCCCGACATCGGCTCTGTCGTCTCTCCCCAGCCCGAGGACAGCCCAGTGCAGCACGCCTTTTTAGCTGTCCAGCAAGGACAGACTCAGAAAGCTTGGTGTGGGCACTGCGGGTCAGGCTGGGCCAAGGTGGGGCGTTGGGGACCCCGCGGGCAGAGCCAGGCAGGCCTAGGTAACCAGTGTCCTTGCTTCCAGGCCTGGGTGTGCTGGGCACCACCATGTCCTCTGCATCTGCAGCAGGGGCCTCGGCCGCAGAGGTCCCCAACACCACGGCGGCGTGGGCCAACAGCAGCGGGCCCGAGGCGGCCCTGTTCCACCGGTTCGCACTGCTGGACGAGGAGCTGCACGCTGCCTTCCCCAGCCTGTGGCTGGCCCTCATGGCGGTGCACAGCGTCATCTTCTTGGTGGGGCTGGTGCTCAACGGGCTGGCGCTGTACGTCTTCTGCTGCCGCACGCGGGCCAAGACGCCGTCAGTCATCTACACCATCAACCTGGTGGTGACGGACCTGCTGGTGGGGCTGTCCCTGCCCACGCGCTACGCCATCTTCTACGGGGCGCACGGCTGCCTGCGCTGCGCCTTCCCGCACGTGCTGGGCTACTTCCTCAACATGCACTGCTCCATCCTCTTCCTCACCTGCATCTGCGTGGACCGCTACTTGGCCATCGTTCAGCCTGATGGCGCGCGCCGCTGGCGCCAGCCCGCCTGCGCCAAGGCTGTGTGCGCCTTCGTGTGGCTGGCGGCGGGCACCGTGACCCTGTCCGTGCTGGCTGTGGCGGCCGGCGGGCGGCCCTGCTGCCGCGTCTTCGCGCTGACCGTGCTGGGCTTCCTGCTGCCCCTGCTGGTCATCAGCGTGTTCACCGGCCGCATCGTGTGTGCGCTGTCGCGGCCCGGCCTGCTGCGCCAGGGCCGGCAGCGGCGCGTGCGGGCCGTGCAGCTGCTGCTCACGGTGCTGGTCATCTTCCTCATCTGCTTCACGCCCTTCCACGCCCGCCAGCTCACCACGGCGCTGTGGCCCGGCGTGCCGCGCCACGCGAGCCTCGTGGCGTACCATGTGGCAGTGACCCTAAGCAGTCTCAACAGCTGCATGGACCCCATCGTCTACTGCTTTGTCACCAGCGGCTTCCAGGCCACCGTCCGCGGCCTCTTCCACGCGCCGGCAGAGTACGAGCCCAGCAGCGTGGACGTGGCCAGCATGCAGAAGAACTCCAAGGGCTCGGGGCCTCCCCACATCCCCAGTGCTGGCCCCTGCGCCCTCGCTCAGGCCCTGGCTAATGGGCCTGAGCCTTAGTCAGTGGCAATCTGCTGGACAGCCAGGCCACACGCCTGCCAGGCCAGGGACAGCAAACTGGTCTCACCTTGGTCGGCTAGAGATGGCTACCCAGCGCATGGACATCCCGAGGCCGCTGTGCTGCAGTTGATTATCCAGGTCTGCCCTGGGCTCCAGATGGGCTGTGGTGGTCTGAAAGCCAATGACTTGCTTTCCTGGAAGTACACTGTGTCCACTGGAAACACGAGGAGGTGGCCAGGAGCTGCTTCCCACCTGGGCCTTCTGTCCTCAGAAGGTACTCCTTGATAGAAGGAGCAAACATTACTAAGGTCCTGGAGGGTTAAAGCACCTGAAGAGACCTGTACCACACACACGTGCACGTACACACACACACACACACACACACACACACACACACCAGAAGAACGTGGAGAAAAAGAGTCGGTGGAGACATGACAGTCGCACACCAGGAGGCCAGGGGCTTCCTCGTGTGAGCCGCCGCTGAGCCGCATGGATTGCTCAGTACACAGCTAACAGACAGGTGCTTTGCTGCCAGCGAGGGCTTTGACACTGGAGCCCGTGGCAAACCCTCAAAGGGGGTCATTTCCACCCATTTCTGGTGCTGGCGGGGCGGGGACACCACTGGGCAATGGCAGGATTGGACTAACCCCAGCCCCACTGCCACCAGCACCGGGAGCCTACTGAGACCCCCACCCAGGGGCAGTCTCGGAAGACCCTGCCCACTGCCTGGGAAGACGGCGGGGCTCATGCCCATCCTATGGATGAGAAAACCAAGAGCAGAGATACATGGCCATCTGGACCCAGGCTGGCCAGCTGCAGGCCACGGTATCCCTTTGCTCTCCCTTCAGGGAGAGCGGGCTGGACAGGCTGCCGGGACCTGGATCTGGACGCCCACCCTTCGACAGCAAGGGCCAGCTCTCTGCCTTGGACCTCTGATCACCAACTCCAAGCTGGACTCTAGGACTGCTTCCCATGTGCTTTCTGTCCAGTGCCTGAGCCCCTAAGAGCCCTTTCCAGACTGCATGTGGGGAAGGGCCTGGGGTGGCGGAGAGGCTCTGGGCATCCCTGCTATCAAACTTGTCTGGGACCACTGCGGCAGGTAAGATGGAATCAGACGCCAGATTGTGACCTCGTTCACTGAGAAAAGTGCTCTGTGCTCAGGTGACCTGTGTCCTGGGTGCCTGGGATCAGGCGGGGAGGCTGGGGTGGGATGATCAATGATCAGGCTCCCCATCTTGGTACCAGGCAAAGTACCTATTCTCCAAGTTTAAAGCCTTGGAGAAGGTCTGGATAGGAGAAAGGGAGGCCATTAGACCCCCATTTTGCAGACAGAAAGACTGAGGCTCCGAGGGACAGGGCTTTGCCCAGGTCACAGAGGGACCCTGATAATCCAAGGCCAGTGTTGTCCCTGCGAAGCCCACTGGGGGTGCTCTGGCTCCCGAACCTCATGGGGCCATTTTGTGTTGGCCCACAGCCTCTGGCAGGAGAACCCAGAGCCCAGGCATGAAGGCAAGCCCAGTGTGGGTGCCGGGGGCCTCTTCCTGGCCCCAGAAGTATAGTGGTCTTCATCCTGACCCCCATGGTTCAGGCACTGCACTGGAGCCTGCCTGCAGCTCCCAGAGCGGCGTGGAGGGCCCAGGGCACACTGAGACCCAGACCTCTGCAGGCAGGGGCCCGCCCGGCTCGCTGGCAGGAGGTAGACTCTGATAGCCAGGTGGCTTCCCAGGACCGTGAGCCAGGTGCAGGGATTGGATGCTGCCCTAGCCACGTGGCCTAGCAGCCCCTGGGTTGCTTGGCGTGCTAGGACCTGTCCCTGAACTCTGTCCTTCGAGTCAGGCACCCTGGACTCCATTTATTCAAGGGCTCTGGCTTGTCTGGCTCAAGCCTAGAGGACCCTCGAGGTCCCAGTGGCCACCCACCAGCTCCCCGGTGCCCTGCCATGTATACTGGGGCACGATGCCCCCTGCCTCAATTCCCCCGGTGTACTGTAAGGACCATCTTACTGGGCCATGGCTGTGGGGAACCAGAGGGTCCTGGGAAGGGGTGCTCAGGCAGGGGGATAGCCTGGCACAGGCAGATCCAAGCCTGCCTCTGGGAGCCATGTTTGGCCTCATGCAGGGTTCTTGGACTCTTCCCTAGCACATACCCCTCTACACCCCCCCCCGTTATCATTTGCACGCGCGCGCACACACACACACACACACACACACACACACACACACACACTGCCACCCTGACCCTTCCCAGCCCCGAAAGCCCCCTCCTGACTCCTTGTCTGGTTAGCACTCTAATTCACACTAAAGAGGGAATGGCTAGCCTCACCTGACTGCCATGCCCGGAGAGGGAAGTGTTGCAATTTTCCTAGAACTATGTCTCCCAGGAGAAGGGATCTCAGGTGACTGAGCCAAGTTCTCCTATTGTCCCCATCAAGCTGAGGGGACTGGCCACCTGTCTTCACGGGCCAGGGCCGGAGCTTTGGGGCCATTCTCACACCTCAGAGAACTGTCAGCCCCTCTTACAAAACCTTGATAAGTAGGCCCAGTGTCTCCCCCTCAGCCTGTAGCTGGAGGGCAGGGGCTGGGGGCCATCTACCCTAGGGGCTTTGTCTGGACCTGGCTTCCTTGGCTGCATGCTCCTCTCCTGAAGGCCGACCTTCCCCGTGGGGCCGGACCCAGGAGCCCGGAGGGCTGGCACGCCTGTGCGAGGTCCATAGTCCAGGGTGTGAGGTCTACCCATCCCTTTGACACAACCTCCTTCCCAGATTTTCAAACCACAAGAATGACGTGAAATGCTGTGTGTATTTATATCTGATGTAAACATCGGCCTTGTGAGAAGTCCCGGTCCTGAACCAATGCCATTTGTTCCCCTCCTGCCCAGACACGGCTCCTGGCTGGCTGGTGGGGGTCGTACAGGCCTGGGCCAGGGGCCTGCACGGCCCCTTCACGTCCACTCGAGGTCCTGTGGCAGGCAGGGCCCTCCCCCGACCCAGGCCCCAGGAAGGGCTGGGTGAGGACACAGAGGTGAGCAGGCGGGCAGCCAGGCCTCCCACTGCACCCCGGGCACCAGGGTGAGTCTGGGGGCGGAGAAGGTCCTAGCGCGCCTGGAGGTCGGCCTCATCACCCAGATGGGGACGCGGGCTCAGGGGCTGTCCCGGTGCCCACTCCTGCCCAGGGCACAGCACACCCTCTGGGCAGCCTGGGGGAGGGGTTGGCAGGCCCCATCACTCTCCCTGTCTGGCACCCTCGAGGCCGGAGGCTCTGGAGGTAAATATTAGGGCCTGTTTAGATTAGACGCCATTAATAGCAGGAAATGTCACCTCAGGCGCCCGCCCTGGCTTCCTGGAGGCCTGGACGCCTGGGGAAGGAGGGGAGGGCCCTGTCTAAGCCGGAGGCCAGCAGGGGCCTGGCCTCAGTGAATTCTACCTCTGCCTCCAGTAGGGTCCCAGCTCCTCCCTGGACTCAGGGATGCCTGCTGGGCCCCTGTGTAACAGGGCTCCCACATCCCTCTTCCGCCTCCGGGGGAGGGGGGGCTCCTGCACCCTACTCCTGCCTCCTGGGGGCTCTGCACGCTGGGGCCCCACTCCCACCTGCTAGAGGGAAAGTAAAGGACCCGTGAATGATGTCACCCCGGGGACGCCACTGTCCACACCCCACCCGGACTGTGCTCCTGGGGCGCAGAGGTAAAGAGGCTCAGAGGCACAGACGGCAGTCCACCTGAGGGAGGCCTGCTGGCTCTAGGGTCTAGGCTCCCTCACCCCAAAAGGAGCCATGGAGGAGGGGTCGTCAGGGCTGCAGCGAAGAAGGAGGAGAGAGGGGAGGCAGGCAGGTCTGGAGGTCCTCCCATGCAGCTCACAGTGGCCAGCCATTTCCACAGCCTCCCTCCTCCCTCCTGCTCTGCACACCCTCCTCCAGGGGTGCTCAGCCCCTGGGGAGTGTCCCGCTCCTCACCTCCATGTCCCCGGAGCTCAGCTCAGCCAAGGTGGGCCAGGCCCTGCGAGTCCTTTGCCCCCGGAGCCTGCAGGTGGTGGCAGAGCTGGGCAGGCTCGGACTCTGCTACACAGCCACAGGGCCAGGAGCTGGGCTGAGAAACTCAGGGGCGAGTGCTGGACACCCTCCCTGGCCGGTTCTCACTGCCCCTCCGGGCCAGGAGCTGCAGGCTGGGCCTCGTGGCTGTAGTGCTGGGTGTGCTGAGTACCCTGCAAGGACAGGACAGGGCATTTCACCCTCTCTTGCATCTGAAGAAACCAAGGGGACCTGCCGCTTAGCTCCACCGCTGAATCCCTGCCCTGTGACCCTCTGACCTTGGCTTCGCCATCTGTAGGTAGGATCCTAATGCTCAGACTGCAGCTGCCCCAGGCCCAGACCCCCACACACACAGGAGCAGGGACAGAAAGCCGAGGTCCCCTGAGGCTGCAGCCAGGGCCCTCCCATTCTGGCCTCAGTCCCTCATCTGTAATCTGGTGCTTAGAGCTCCGAGCTCCTGCCCTGGCGTGGGAGGTGCACCCCTGCAGTCTGCCCATCACACCTGTGTCCTCGGAGCCCCCGAACCCAGTTAACCCTGAGGACCAACAGAATGGGAGAAGATTTTTGCCAGCTACTTCTCTGATAGAGAACTACTATCTAGAATACACAGGAAGGGCTCTCGACATGCTTATGACCTCGGCCCCTCGGCGCCCCGGCTCCGCTGTGGGGAAGACAGCATTGTCAGGAGCACCATAACTTGCATTAATCATCACCCCAGAGCTGTGGCCCGGGACGAGTGGGCCCGCCAGCATGACTGGGTGTCACGGGGTTCCCAGGTGTGCGCCCGCCATCCAGCCCCCTAGTGAGGGCTGCCTGGGCCACAGCTGGCCCCTAGGGGCCCACTGGAAAATGTGTGCCACCCAGCAGCAGCGGGTCTGCCGTCCTGATGAGGCGGCAGCGTTGCCAGGTTGGGGCCCTTCAGTAGGTCACACTGACAGATGCCCAAGTGGGGCGGACAGCGCCCTTCAGAACCTGGTGTTTCTGGAGGGGTCTCGGGGGCTGGTGTGGGGTCACCTCCCCTGGGTACTTGCCCATCTTCTCCCAAGTGGCAGCACCCAGGGTCTCACTGGTTGATAAAAGCGATGCATTTCCCCTTTTGCAAGGGCTGCTGCCGCCTAGTCCCACGCCCCTTTGGGCATAGCTTGCCAGGGACCAAGTCCCTCAGACCTTCACACCACCGGCCCAGCCTGAGCTGGGGCACCATAGACGGCCTGGCCATGCGGGGGCATTGGGGTACAGCCCCGTGAGTGTCTCCCCACCCAGCTGGCCCCCTGGTACCCTTTCCTAGTGGCCAGGCACAGGAGGGGAAGCCCAGGGGCATAAGTCTCTCCCCCACCTGCCTCTCTGGAGTCCAGCCCTGGGTGTCTGAGGACTGCTAAGTCACAGCTCAGGAGGCACTCGAGAGCAGAGCCCCGCCAGGTGACAGGGCGCCCCAGCACCCAGTCACAGCAGCTTTTCCATGCCCGAAGGAGAGTGAAGCACGCTTCCCTCTTCTACCCCAGGGTAATAAGGTGAGGTTGTAGAATTAAAAATGAAGATGTAGGCCAGACGTGGTGATGCACGCTGTGATCCCAGCACTTGGGAGGTGGAGACGGGAGGACTGCAGCTTCGTGGCCAGCCGCAGCTACTTAGGGAGGCCCTCCGCGACTCGGTGAGAACCTGTTTCAAAATAAAGGATAAAAAAATAGGGCTGGAAGCCAGACGTGGTGGTGCATGTTTGTAATCCTAGCATTTGGGAGGCTGAGACAGGAGGATGTGGTTCACTTTGCAACTCAGTGAGACCCTATTTCAAAATAAAGAATAAAAAATAGGGCTAGGAGAGCCAGGCGTGGGGACACACGCTTGTAATCCCAGGGCTTGGGAGGCTGAGACAAGAGGATCGCACAGGTTCGAAACCAGTCTCAGCTACTTAGTGAGACCCTGTTTCCAAATAAAATATTAAAAAATAGGTCTGGGAGTATAGCTCGGAGGTAGAAAGCCTCTGTGTTCCATCCCCAGTACTATAAAATAAATAAATAAATATAAAAAACAGGGCTGGGAATGTAGCTCATAGAATGCCCCTGAGTTCCATCCCTGGTAACACACACACACACACACAAATGAGGGTTTGTATATATAGGTATGTATATGAGCCTATACATGTGTGTATTTAGGCATATGTCTATGAAAGCTGATATGTATGTATATACCTAAGTCTGGGCATATACACATATATGTTTAAGTGTATGAGCATGCATGTGTGGGTGGGTATATGTGTGCGTGTAAATCTGTGCGTGTGTGTATATATGCACGCACACACCTGTGATCCCCACGACCGGGATCTCCCTGCACTCCTCCCCTGGGTACACCCTTCCCCTCTAGGCTTCCCCAGCAATCTGCGCTGGTGGAAGCTGGGCAGAGCTAAGAGGCACTTTCTGGGCTCCAGCCTGGCGCACCTGGCTTGGCCATAGTGACCTTGGCGAGTTCTGCGGGTACACGGGCACCTTCCTACTGCTGGGAGTGCCAGGTGGAAGGAGGTGGTTGGAGCCTGAAGCCGCCAGGTGGCGCTGCTGGCCTAGAAGAAGAGGCAGAGGTGGCCAGCCACACGCCAGCCCCCTGGCCTGCAATCCCAGGAGCAGAGAGGGCCCTTGGACTGGGCACCAGGAGAGCAGCTGCCCCCTCTTGACCTGTTTTCCACCCACCAGGTGCCAGGCCTGGGCAAAGTGGCCACGGGCTCGGGAGGACAGGTGGTGAGGATGCCCAGGGCAGGTCTGGGTGGAATGAGGACGTCGCCACCCAAGCCTGCCCTCTGCAGGGCAGAGGAGAGCAGTGGTCAGTCCCTGGCACTGCAGCCCAGGTTCATGCCCTGCTGCGGTCTGAACCCCAAGGGCGGGCTGGGCTTGAAGGAGTGAACAGGTGCCCACCTCTTCCCTGGGGAGGAAGGCAGGGGCTGGGACTCTGCACAGCGGTGGGGGAGGGCGGCTCCTGATGGTGCTCCCAGGAGGAGCAGGAGGAGGAGGCTCTCTGGGAAGGCTGGGGAGCAGCAGGGCAGCCGGAGGGCTCTGAAGAGGACGGAAAGGTTTGGCTGCCAAGGGAGGACTGCCATGGGTGGGGAGCCGATAGGCAGGACAGGGCCTCCTCCATGATGACCAGCCTGTCCTCTGCTCCTGGACAGCAGCCTCCTGGTGTGAGCCTCTCCAGTCCTCTGGCCTGGCAGGTGGGCAGTGCCCTGGGGAAGGACAGCCCGCCCCCAGCTGCCAGGCTGTGGCTGGGAAGCCCTGCACTCTCCGGGCCTCAGTTTCTCCCTCTAGAGTGTGAAGGGTGACAGCACCTCCCAGCTCAGCTCAGCATTGCCCCTGCCTGCAAGCTGGGGGAGGGGGAGACAGTGGGCCTGGGGGTGTGGGTCAGAGTGCCCCCGAATCGGAGGCTGCTACATGATGGGTGCTCCCCATCCACTGGGCGCCCAGCCAGGAGTGATACAGGCCAGCTTACTCTGGTCTCGGAATGGCCAACCCGAGGAGGCCAGAAAGGAGCCTCCATTCTAGCCAGTCACGCAGCTGATGGCTGGCAGAGCCGCCCTCTCAGGAGCAAGCCAGGGGCTGGCCAACCCTAACCCCACTCTCGGAGGCCTCCTGCCTCCCTCCACACTGCACAGGGAACGCAGGCTCTGGCTGCTCAGGGCCGCAGGCACTGCCCACCTTCATGTGTTGCCAGGTTGAAGACCTTTCCCCATCTGTGAGCTTAGACGCCTGCCCTGAGTCACACAGCCTGGCAATGGAGCCTGCTGCGTGGGCAGGGGAGAGAAACACACCCGAGGGCCGCAATGTCCTGACAAGCAGTGCCTGACGCTCACAACCACAGAGCACTGGCACCTGCCCCGGAGCCGCGCGGCGAGGGCGCGCCAGACAGACGGACGGCAGACAGACGCCAGGGAGAGTGGACTCAGACCAGGCAAAGGGATGGGCCTCATCTGTAGAACGGAGGGAGGAGCATCCAGGAGACCCTGGCCCTGTCCAGTTGAGGACAGCGGCATGGCTGGGTGGGGTGGGACGCTCTGTCCAGAGCCTGGGACTCTACAGAGGCCTAAGCTCTCTGAGTAAAGGCCTGGTCAGGGCCAGGTATATTTCCAGGGCCCCCTCCTTCCGGGATGAGGGTCCCACACCAGCTCTCTCCTGCTCCCTCCCTGATGACTGTCCCACGGGCCTGCTGCGGTCCCCACGCGACCACCAGCCCAAGGCCCAGAGGAAGCATGGGCTTACCCAGACCCCACCCAGCCCAGTGCTATCACCGTGGTCTCCAAGGAGACCCAGTGGGTCGCAGAGATCCTGGGACCAGCCCTTCGTTGTGTGAGCTTTTAGCAGGTGAATATACCTGTCTGAGTCTGTTTCTTCACAAGTAAAATGGCATAACAAGGCCAATTTCTCAAGTTGCCATCATAAAAAATCGAAGGAAGGGTCAAGGCAGTCAGCTCATCACCCCACATGGCCCCCTGGTCGGCCTGCCATGCGGCGGCGGGGCATGCAGCAATGCGAGGCCCGCTCCCTGCCCTCAGGGAGCCCGCAGTGCCGAGCTCCTCAGAGGAAGTGACGTTCAGCTGGGCTTTGAGGGATGAGCAGGAGTTTTCGTCTGGGAGAAACTGGCGTGCCGGGGGTGTCGTGTCAAGCACGGGTGGCTGAAGGCCTAGCCAGTGGCAGAAGCGTCTCAGGCAAGCCACACACCCTGGCCTCCATTTCCTCAATCTATGAATGAGGTAGAAGTGTGGCCTCCCATAAGATACTGGCGTGGAAAGTGCTGGGTGAGGCTGATGCGCCCTGTTTGGTTTTCCACGTTCTCCTCGGAGGCCAGGGCTATTTTTGTCCACGCCCGGCTGTTTACAAGCCCAGAGGTCGTCCTCTCCCACAGAGGCGCTCGGGCTGCCCGGCCATGCCCCCGCCGGGCATGGTGGGAGAACACAAGCGGCCACGTGAATAGAAGCAGAGTCTCAGTACCCTCCAAGAAAAGCCACGGGACCTCACGACGGAGCCACGTGGGTCAGCCCCACCCCGCAGAGCCCAGCTGGGAGACCTGGGGAGCCCTGGGCCGGTTCCCAGCCCCGTTTCCGGATAAGGCTGGCCGGGCATTTGATGGCAGGGAAGGGGCCCGAAGCCTCCCCCTGCTCAAGGAAGTGCTGCCATCACGCCCACCAGAGGCCTCTGCTGCTGCTGGCCTGCCAGTGAGGTCCCTGCTCCACGGTGATGGCCTATGTGTCCCCAGGGCTCCTCCTGGCCCCCCAGGTCCCCACCACTTCCCCCCTGTTCCTGTCCAGAGGTCTGACTCAGAGGCCAGAGGCTGCCGCCCAAGAATAAAGTTGGTGGGGGAGTTTGTGACCCCCTACTAAACTGTCTTCCCTAGCCCTGGGTGACCAGCCAAGGAGGGCTTTGGGGCTGCTGTATCCTGACAGGCTCCCCCTGCTGGAGGAGAAGTCCAGGCACCCTGGGCAGCCCCTCTCAACATGTGCACATGGGTACACACACAGGCACCTTTGCAACCCCCCCCCCAAAGCCACAAGCTGTCTCCCACCCTGAGGCCTGGCCAGGCCTCACTGCCAGGGCCCTTGCTGGCTGCCATGGGCTCTGCTCAAGGGGGTAAGGCACCAGTGGCAGGGAAGAGCCAGGCCACTGGAGCTGGGGGGCCAGTGGACAGGGAAGAGCCCGTGGCTACAGGAGCCGGGCACACAGTGTCAGGCCGGGAGGAATGAGGACAGTTGGCAGGGACTTGGGGGAACACCTGGTGTCAAGGCCATCCTGAGCGATGGCGGTGCTGTGGTGGGACCCCATGGTGCCTGCTGTGGCTGGAGTCGGGGTGGGGACCTGGGTCCACATGCAGAAGTCTGCACACCAGGCGCTCTGAGCCCAGCAATCCAGTCTCCCGGAATCCAGGGCCCATGGAGAATCGCAGGGTCTGCGAACTGTGGAGACCAGGCAGGAGGGCCCCTGCAGAACGGGGGGACCTCACGGCGGCCTCCCCATCCACCCCATCTGTGGACCACTCCCAGCCCAGCCCGCCTGCCATCCAGCTGTGATGCCCCATTCCACCGCCTCCCCAGACGGTCCGCTCCCCCTTCAAGCTCAGGCTGAAGCAGCCGCCTCCTCCAAAGGCCCTCCACCCTCGCAGCCCTGCCAGACACACAGGCGTGGGGCTAGTCCCAAGGGGTTGGCGGACCTCGAGAGAGCACAGGTCGACCCGGCTCCGAGCGCTTGGCTGTGGGCAGGTTGCCTCCTCCGGCTGCTCCAGGGGCCTCCCCGACGCCCCACAGGTGGCGTCAACAGGTGAACAGAGGACCAGCTCCGTGATGGAAAGCAGGTGCATTTGGATACATCCTACAACGTGGACCGCACTGAGCAAAGGAAACAGGCAGGAGGCGGCAGTGTGTGCTCCCGCTGTGCCAGGTCCCTGGGATGGGCCGATCCTCAGGCCCACGCGGAGTGATGGCCACCTAGAGGATGCCGGTTTGTTTTTGAACAGACAGAAGGTTCTGGAACTAGAGGGTCACTGTGCCCCTTGCGAATGGGTGACCACTCCTGACTTGCTCATTTGAAGTGGCTAGCTTGCTGCCATGCAAGTTTCACCCAATAAAAAATATTATAAAGCATCCATATCTGAAAACAGGAACATCGACACGATACCCCACAGAGATGCAAAGGTTAACCAAAGGTGCCTCTCGTGATGCCTGTGTGCAGATGGTCCCCATGAGACGGACATGCGTCATCACCCTGACCGGGAAAGCGGTCTGAAGGAGGCCCACAAGCCTGCTCACCGACCTTCCAGAAAGATGTTAACGTGTGCTGGTGACTGCCAGCAGGCTCCACCCTGCACTCCACCAGGCCCCCAACACCCGTGTTGGATGGAGGGCCAGAGTCCTGCCCTGGGAGGAGGCCGCGGGTCCCATGCCTGCCTGCGTCCAGTGGGCCCTGCCTGCAAGCAGGCTCCTGTGACTGTCACCAGGGCTCCGGATCAGCCTGTCCCATGGCACGCTGGCAAGGGCTCGGGCCAGCATCAGCCTGGGCCTCGGCTTGCCACCTGCCCCAGAAAGGCCTGTACCGCTTTCCTCTGGGACCACAAACTCACAGTGACTCTTCTCAGAGCCCCAGAGGTCAGAATCCAAGGTTGAGGTCTGGCAGGGCTGATTCCTTCTAGAAGCTCAAAGTGAATCCAGCTTGCAGAGGCCACGGTGTCCTGCAGGTGTGCCGGGACGCCGGGTGCCCAGCAAGGAAGGCGATGTCTAGCAGCTCCACCAGCATGCCCTGGCCTGCTTGCCAATCATCTCCTGGAGAGTGCACACCCAGGGCTGCACAGAGGGGCAGGTGTCTGCCCCAGGGCACACGCCAGGCACTAGTCCACTCCACAGAAGCCGTGAGCATCCACGCCTTGAGAGGAAGGGGCCGCCCAGCCCACCTGGCAGGCACCCCCTTTCACCCTCTCCCATTCTGGACAGGGCTAGTTCTACCCCAGAGGCCCCGTACCAGCCCATCTCTAGGCCCCAGAGCTCAGCTCTCTCTCCCTGGCCAGTACCCCTGGCTCTCAGCTCTGTCTCTCCCTGCACAGTCCAGTGTCCCCACCTGGCTATTGCAGG
This sequence comes from Muscardinus avellanarius, assembly GCF_963383645.1. NCBI lineage: Eukaryota > Metazoa > Chordata > Mammalia > Rodentia > Gliridae > Muscardinus > Muscardinus avellanarius. The sequence continues at coordinate 2,807,771 of NC_137789.1, forward strand.
CTGGCCCAGCCCACGTGCAGATCCTCCCCTGGTCTGCCCGGCCACCCTTGCCTCTCACCCCTGTGGGCTACCTAGCTCAAGGCCTCTGCCTCTCCTGCCTGCAGCACCTCTCATGGCTCCTGCAGCCGCTGACCAACACCCTCCCTGGGGTAGAGCCAGCATCTCTCCCTGGTGCCCCCCAGGGTGGCTCCACACAGGGTGCCTTCTTTGAGCCTCAGAAGACCTGGGGGCTTCCAACCAGGTGACCTTAAAGGCATATCCCCGTCAGGCCCTTCTCCCTGCCTGGCACCCTTGCCCGGCCTTGGAGAAGGCTCCTTGTCCTCCCAGGCCTTGGCTGCACCAGCCACTCAAATAAATTAATGTCCTTCTCTGCTGATTCACAGATGAGAACATCAGGGCTTCTGCCAGCAGCTGCTGACCCCAGCCCACCACCCCACTGGGATGGTGCCACAGGCCCGAGGTGCTGCCAGCTGCCCTGTCCCTCTGGGCCAAGTCTGGGCCCCTGCCCACCTCTGGCAGAGTCTGGGGTCCCCTGGCCTGAGCTGTCTGCAATCTTGCCTAAGCCCTGAGCATTGCAGGGAGGCAGGACCCTTGGCCCAAAAGTCGAGGCCCAGTGGAGGGCAAAGTTATAGAGTCCAAGGTCTCTCCTGCCCCTGACACTGCAGGGACCTGAATACACCATCACCTGGTGGGGCCTCCTGCCCTGTGGCCCTCGCCAGCCCCGCTGTGCATCTGGGGGAACTCTGTGCAGCCTCTGGGCCTGGAGAACTTGGGGACCAGCCAGGTTCCTCATCTGGAAAGGCCTGCAGAGCGAGGCCAAGTGAGCTCAGGAACCCTGGGCCCACACTGCTCCTTTTACACAGCAGGAAACTGAGGCCCACACAGGGCCTTCGAGAGAGGCGGAGCAGGACCCTGCCCAGTCTGGACCTTAGCCTCAGAGAGCAAGACCCTCTCACCCCAACAGGGCTGTGACAGCCCTCTCTTTGCTGGGGTCCCAGGGCTGCCTCCTGCCTGGCTAGAGCAGCAAGCCACACCATCAGCATGCCATCACAGGTCAGGGGGGCCAGCATGCTCAGAATCTGAGGCCAGGTGGAGAGGGGTCTGAGCAGGGGCTGCGGCTGCAGCTCCAGGACTGCTCTGAAGCCTCAGAATTGAAGGGAGACAGAGACAGCGCTGCCTGGGCTGCCCCCTGCCGGTGACTGGAGCCCTCGCTCCACGGGGGCTAGAACCCTGCTCAGATTATCCTAGAGCACCCCAAAACTGAGGTGGGAGGAAGGTCACACCACCCAGGCCTGAGCCAGGACTCAGAAACTCCGCCCCGAGATACACCTGGGTCTTCCTGAACATTTTGCAGAGTGAAAACTGGATTAAAAAAAAGTTTTTTCACATTCTGTGAAAAATCTATTTGGGGTGTGCTCTCGTTTTTAACAACTATTTAAAGTCCACAATAGCAGACTGGACTATTATTGATTAACAGTGGTGTGTGTGTGTGTGTGTGTGTGTGTGTGTGTGTGTGTGTGCGCGCGCGCGCGTTCATGCGTGCGTTTGCGTGCATGCGTGCGTGCGTGCGTGCGTGCGTGTGTGTGTGTGTGTGTGTGTGTGTGTGTGTGTGTTGGAACTGGGATTGAACCCAGAGGCACTCTACCTCTGACCTATACCCCCAGCCCGATTTTATTTCTTTCGTGTGTGTGTGTGTGTGTGTGTGTGTGTGTGTGTGTGTGATACTGGGGGTGGAATCCAGGGGCTTTTCTACCTCCGGGCTACACTCCCAGACCCATTTTTTTATATTTTATTTGGAAACAGGGTCTCACTAAGTTATTCAGAGCCCCACTAAGTAGCTGAGGCTGGCTTTGAACCTGCGTGATCCTCCTGTCTCAGCCTCCCAAGTACTGGGATTACAAGCGTTCTAACCGTGTAATTTTTAGCAAACATCTTTACACGTCCTTGTGAACTGGGAGCTCCCGAGGGGTCACAGAAGAGGTGGGACTCGGACGAGAACGCAGAGGTGGCTGCCTTCTGCCGAGGTGTGACTAAGGGCACCCGGTCCACAAACAGCACAACCTGGTTGGGAGCCTGGAGACAGAGCGATGTTATCATGGGCTGCTGAAATGTTAATTACAGGCCTGACCACTGTGCGGCCTCCGCTCTGTATCTCCCATTCTTCTTACCTCTGCCCTGCCCAGACACGCCTTCCAGGAAGAGGCCGCTCTCCTGTTTACTGTGGCTGTAAACAGGTAAACAGGGCTGGGGCACACGTGGCGCAATCCAGTTACAGGTTGGAGTGATGCTTCAGCCGCGAGGGCCTTCCTTGGGAAAGCCTTGCCCACCTTTTCAAAAGGAGCAGTATTCATGTCGGGGTGGCAGAAGCCCAACACCCTGAGGATGTCCCCGTGAGGCCCAGGAGGGCCACGGCTGGGGGGCCGGAGAGGGCAACAGGGCTCATCTGGCCAAGTTGAGAAGACTCTGTCCATCCCGCGGGGGCTCCTCTGCTGTGTGGCGCAGGTGAGCTGGGCGCCCTCTCTGGGATCAGCTTGCTTCCTGTTAGTCAGCCACCTGCTGCAGGGGCTCAGGTCTTCCCCCGCCAGGCCTGGTTGGGGTCTGTGGGGATGGGGTGAGGAGGGGTACCCGCCTGGTGCTGTCCTTCCTAATCCCGGGAGGTACTTGGCAGGCACCCCCACCCCGCTGCTGCCCCACGCTCATCGTTGCCCTGGAGGCCCTTACCCTTCCAGATGGCTTGGCTGCCTTCTTGTCTGGGAAGCCTTCCCCAGCTCTCGACCTCCCCGTGCCCCAGGCTCCCGTGGCACCTTGTCCTTGCCTCCGCTGCGGCATTGGCCCTCCTGGCACAGCCACCCTGCCGAGAGCACACCGGCTTGTCTCCCTTCTCCTGCACCCACAGCTGCTCCAGCGCCCCCAAAGAGGACCTGCTCCGGAGGGCTCAAGGGCCCACAGCGGCATGAGCTCCTGAGGCAGGGCTGGGAACTGGGAGGGGAACGGCAAGGGCACCTTCACACGCTGCACAAGACCCCTGGGGAGGAGCCAGAGATGGGAATTGCACCGAGACTGAGGAATGTACTCAAGGTCACCCAGCATCACAGCAAGCTTTTGGTGGACTCCACCCCAGGGGCCCACACACCCTTCCCTGGCCCCACTTCCCAAGCAGAACCAAGGGCAGACAGGACTCACACTGCGACCTCCAGCCCCACCTCTGCAGCAGGCTCTGTCTCCCTGCCCAGAAGTTGGCACAGACTCACAGGTATACGTGCACACACGGGCAGGTGCGCGCACACCTACCAGCTTCCAGCTGTGTCTGCCCACATCCCGGCCCAGGTGTGCACAAGAGGTAGGACTGGGCGGAGCCTGGGGGAGCTTCAGGTCTGGCTGGGTCAGGGTCACATGGCAGGAGTAGAAGCCGGCAGCCGCAGAGCGGAAGGGTGTGCGGTCTAATCCCTAAGCCCGGAGCCCACTGGTGGGGGCTAACATCGTGGGTGAGAAGACCCGAGTCACACACTGAGCCCTGATTCTGGTCAAACTAAGTCTTGATTCTGGTTACATTCTGAACCTTGACCCTGATCACACTGAGCCCTGATCCTGGTTACAATCTAAGCCCTGACTCTGGCCACACATTGAGCCCAACCCCTGTTCACATGCTAATCCCTGGTCCTGGTCACACACTGAGCCCTGACCCTGGGTACTCACTGATCCCTGATCCTGTTCATATACTGGGCCCTGATCCTGGTTACACACTGAGCCCTGACCCTGGACATATACTTACCCTTACCCTTTCACACACTGAACCCTGGCCCTGGTCACATTCTGAGCCCCGATCCGGGTTATACTCTGAGCCCTGCCCTAAGACATGGTCTGAGCCCTGACTCTGGTCATACACTGAGCCCCAACCCTGGTTGCACTCTGAGCCCTGATCCTGGACACACACTGAGCCTTGGTCCTGTACCCCTGCTGAGCGCCGGTCCTACCCATGGTCTCATCCAAGGACCTTTGTTAGGTAGCAGCAGTGCTCAGCCAGGCCTTGAGCTGGGGTCCCAGCTCCCTGACTTCTACCAAGGAGCTGGAACTCTATTATCCTCAGCTCTTAGCTTCAAGGATGCCTGGACTGTAGTCCTGTCAGGGAGCTGGTCTGTCCCTGGGGCTGAGCCGCATGCAGGCTAGAGGGAATCCTGAGGGTCCCTAGGAGTTCCTGCTTCTCGGCTGGCCGTGTGTTCTGGACAGGGCCTGGCTGTAGGATGGAGAGCTGCAGTACACCCACTTCCTTGGTCCCTGGTGGAAGGTTGGCACAGCGTACGAGTTGGGAGGCCACGTCCTTCAGTGTGCTTCCTGGCACTGACCCCTTTGCAGGACCTGAAAGTCTCCCAGCTCCAGGAGACCTGGGCCCGCACAGCCATCGCCTGCCAGGCACCTCTCGTAGGAGCACTGGGCAGGCAGAAGCCTTCAGGGGACCCCGGGAGCTGGAGCGCTGGTACAGCAGAGTTTAGGGACCAGAGGACTCAAGGCACAGAGGGCAGTGGCTGTTCTTGGTGAGCTGTGAGCCTGGACCAGGGCAGGGGTGAGGCACAGAGTGTGGCGGGCATGGCTGCTATGAAGATGAGCCGGGCAGGGCTGGGAGGAGAGGGTCTGAACCGAGACCCAGGCCTCGGGCTGGGAGGCTGGCAAGACGGTGTTGGTGGGCAGTGCGCAGCCCACTGCCCTGCCAGCCACCTCCCCTTCCGGCTTTCCACCAGGCCTCCGCCTCCCCTGCCCCTTTTTGCCTATCTCATCCTCTGGGAAGCCCCCACCTGCTCCAGCCCACAATTGCCCATTCGGCAGAGGCTGGCACGCAGTGACAGCTCCTCCTGCCCTCTGCCCAGTGCCCACTGCAGCCACTCCTGCCCCGGACCTGGGTCAGGGCCACGTGACAGGTGGCCCTTGGGGACAGGTACCACACTACCACATGCCTAGACCTCACACATCTGGGGGTGGGCGCCGGCAGTCCTGCCACGGGAGGGGGAGACAGAGGCAGGAAGCTCAGAAACTCCCCCTCAGAGGCAGAGGGAGCTTCTGCGCTGGAGAACACAAGGGGCTGCCTGGATCTCGCCAGCGTTCTCAGCCTCAGAGGCCAGGCCATCGCAGCTTGCCTGGCTGTCTCTTCCAATGCCCCCCAGGCCCACACCCACCCACCCAGATTCTTCTCCAAACCTCCTCTCCCTGCTCTATGCCCTTCCCCTCTCCAAGGTGCCTGTCTATCTTGAATGCAAAGCCAGGCACTTGCTTCCCACCAAACCATCCCAGTTCCCCACATCCAGGGCCTGCCGGCATCTCTGCATCTGTCCCTGAATCCCGGGAGAGGGCCCAGGGGCCTGGTCTCAGGGTGACAGTCTCTCCTCCTTCACCGGTGCCGTCACATGTAATCTTTGCGGGTGCAAAACTAGAAAACGGAAGCTATGCACAGGGCACCCCAGCCTAGCCCCACAGGCTGCCAGGCCCCTGGCAGAGGTTCTAAACCCACCTCCTCCTTTGTCTAGTCACCTCTGCCCTCCCTGCACAGGTCCAGCCTGCAGGCGATCCCTGGGGCAGCCATCCTGGCATCTTCCCAGGCCCCTGCCCTACTCACCTCTCTCAGAACCCAGGGCGTAGCCAGGCTTGGCGGTGCAGGCTTGTAATCCCAGTTGGAAGGCGAAGACAGGATTGCAGGTTTAAAGGGAGCCAGGGAGCCTCAGCAACTTCGTGAGGCCCTGTTTCCAAATTAAAAAAAAAGACAAAGCCAGGCGTGGTTGCACACGCTTGTAATCCCAGCATTTGGGAGGCTGAGACAGGAGGATTGCGGTTTGAGGACAGCCTCAGCTACTTAATGAGGCCCTTTGCAACTCAGTGAGACCCTGTTTCAAAATATAAAGAATAAAAAATAGGGCAGGCGGTGTAGCTCGGAGATAGAAGATAGATTGTTCCTGGGTTCCATCCCCAGTACTGCAAAAAATTAAAATTAAAATTAAAAAATAAAACAGGGCTGGGGTATAGCTCAGAGGTAGAATGCCCCTTGGTTTACTCCCCAGTAACACACACACACACACACACACACACACACACACACACACACACACCAATGCTTGTCTGCAAAGGACAGCACAGTTTCATTCATCAAGAAGGTGGCCAGTCAGCACACACCCAGTGGTTGCTTAGCCGCCATTGCCTGTCCTGCTGTGAGCTCTACCTGGGCAGACCGCACACGTCACTGGCCGTCAGGAGCAGTGGTTAGTGCTCACCCAAGCCCTGCGCCAGTGAACAGATGAACGGGTGTTTTCTGACTGGGGCTGGGGCCTGTCGCTCCTCCCAGGCCCTGTGCGGAAAGAGGGGACAGTCAGGGAAGGCGGGCGGAGGTGGCCAGCCCCACGTGGTGTTGGTGCTCCTCACAGGGACACCGAGCACTGTGGACAGCTGCGGGGCCTTCGAGAAGAACCTCAGATGAGCTACCCACAGACAGGAGGGCCAGGCCGGGCTCCCAGCTGGCACAGCAGCCCCTGTGCACACACTTGCCCCGCGCCTGGCCACCCTCACCAGGAGTCACATAATGCTTGTACAGCAGTTATTATCCACCACGTAAGCAGGCCCCGGACTCCGGCCTCTCACATCGTATTTTTTAATTACATCTTAGCATATCCGTCGATAAAAGAAACCCAAAGCTCAGAGAGGGAGGCAGCCGGCTCCGGGGCACACAGCTCATTCCTGGCGGAGCAGGGCTTGACTCCAGAGCCCAGGACCCCAGCGCGGCCCACCTCTGCCGTCAGCTGTGGGCCGACGTGACTCTGTTCAGCCGGCTTAGAGAGGCCCACTGCATCACGCAGGCAGGGCTGGCCTGGGGTAATGTACTTCACCTCTCTGAGCCACCGTTTCCTTGACCACAAATGGGCTGCTAAGAGGATTTATTTCCTGCATAAACAAGATAGGCAAAAAAATAAAATGCTCAGACCATAGCCTGCTGCCCAGCGCAAACTGCTGGTGACAAGCAATTCAGGCAGGGAAGCCGCGGCAGGGTCAAAGGAACGGGGCCTCGCGGGCCCAGGCCTGGACAGCCCGCAGGGGAAGCAGAAGCCCCGCCAGGGCCCAGGTCAGGCGCCTGCCTTCCAAAGGCCCTCAGGGAGCTGGCTGCGGGGCTGGAGGCCCTGGGGTGCTCACCCACTTGCTGTCCATCCTTATTGGGATTCAGCGCTTCCCTCACCTCGGGGGTTTATGACAGATCTCGCTTCCGTGGTGCTGCCTGACCCTCTCCCAGCGAGGCCTGCCTCCCTCTGCCCACCCCTGTCCAGACCTTGGCTGACTTAGTCGTCCTGGGGAGGCTCCTGCAGAGTCCAGGCAGTCCAGTCACTGGGAACCAGAGCAGGCGCTGGCTCCTCAGCCTTCCAACCATGCCCACCCCCAGTCCTGGACAGCATAGCTCCCGACCGTGGACCAGGACCACACCCAAAGGTGGACCCGCCGCAGAGGCTGGGGGACCATCCCAGTGCGGCTGAGAGGGTAACGCTGGTGCCGGCCACGCAGGCACCGGGCAGTCTCAGCGGTCCCTCCCTTTCCAGCCCGTTACTGCGTCCACCAACCCGCTGGCCCCCTGCAGTGCCATGCGGCCCAGTCTTATGTCCAGTGCTGCTGCCGCCGACGGGGCAGTGCCACTCCATCGTCACACGGGTAGAGTCCGTCCTCCCCGCCTGCTTTTCCTAACAAGGTAAATGGCAGTTTGGGATGGGGAAGTCCGGATGGGATGCGGCTTGATGTACTTGAGGTTGGAAGCAAAGCCCCTGCCTCAGAGTTGGCACAGGGAACAGGACGGTGGGAAGGTGGGTGCCGGCAGCTTCTGGGTCCCCACAGTGGGATCGCAGAGGGTCAGGGGCATGACTTCTGTGGCTTCGCATGGTGGGCAAGCCCTGGAGAACAACCACGCTGTCTGCGCAGCTGCTGGCCGGCGTCGGGATCCCGACCGCGGCTCTTCCCACCCCACCACCTGTGCCGCGCCCAGAAAATGATGCCCTGCTCCCTAACTTAATTCCCAACTAATGAGCAGGTAAGGATAAAGCTGAAGCCGCTTTCACTCCTATCAGCAGAAGCTGGGATGGAGGATTCTCAGGTCCTTCCCAGGATGGGCCAAAGCCCGCTTATTGCCTGACCCGGTGCACCCTGTGACTCTGCTCCTCCTCCCAGACCCATCAGTCAGGGGAGGAGACCAGCAGGAGGGTCACCTGGGCTCACACAGGACGAGGGGTGCCACGTGGGATCCCCGCTTACCACCCCGTCCCTGAGCAGCCCATTCCCACCCAAGGTCTCGGGGCAGCCTCTCCCCTTCTCTGCCCTCTGCTTCAGTCCAAACCACTGTGTCTTCAGCTGGCACGCCTCGGTGACCTTGCTCTTGTGCCCTAAAAATGCCAGCTCCAGGGCCAGGCATGGCACCCCAGCACAGCCCTCGCCCCACAGCACCTGCCTCGACGGCCCCATGGTGGAGCCCTGCCACGGGGCATTCCCCGGGGAAGCACTCTCACTCTGAGCTCTGCGCGGTCATTCTCTGACCCCGTCTGTTCCTCTGCTATTCGCCCTCCTAACGCCAGCCGTCGCCGGCTGAACATGGTTCCAGTTCTGCATTGACCACCAGTATTGAGTCGGCCAGCTCCAGGACAGCAGGGTTTGTCTCCCGTTCCCAACCCCCCCCCCCGGGGGTGGCGTGGGGGCGGGCACGTGGCAGGTGCTTAATTAATGCCGGTGAGAGGAGAAGGAGTGGGAAAGAAGGCCAGGGCCCGTGGGCAGCTGGGGGACCCGAGTGCCTGACGAGGAGCAGGAGCCAGCTGGATTCCCGAGCGGGGCAGAGCTCAGCTCCCCCGTGAAAGAGTCACATTGCTGGGCAGAGGAGGCGGGCCGGGAACGCCCAAGAGCATCCACAGATGGCTTTCTTCCTGGGGCTGCGGGCATGCATGTGGGCTCAGGATGCCCACCCTGTCCTCCGAGGGAGGCATCCCAGGACCCCCATTCCTAAAGGAGCTGCTGGAGGCCTCAGTGGATGGCTGAAGTGCCTTGCTTGGACCTTGCAGCTGGGCTAGGAGGCTACCAGGAGCCGGCCTGGGCTGGGGAGGGGCTGGCCTGCTGGCCTGCTTGCGTGTGGGTTTTTAAAAATTATTTGTTTGTAGCTGGGTGTGGTGGCGCACACTTGTAATCCCCATGCTTGGGAGGCTGAGACAGGAGGATCGTGCAGGTTCGAAGCCAACCTCAGCTGGCTTAAGAGACCCTGTCTCCAAATAAAATATAAAATAGGTCTGAGAGTGTAGCCCAGAGGTAGAGGGCCCCTGGGTTCCATCCCCAGTACCAAAAAAAAAAAAAAAAAAAAAAAATTTTGTTTGTTAGTTTTTGTGGTACTGGGGATGGAATACAGGGGCATTCTACCTCTGAGCTACACCCCCAGCTCTATTTTTTTTATTTTTTATTTTTTTAATGGCACTAGGGGTGGAACCCAGGGGCTTTTCTACTTCCAGGCTATACTCCCAGCCCTATTTTATACTTTATTTGGAAACAGGGTGTCACTAAGTTGCTGAGAGCCTCACTAAGTAGCTGAGGCTGGCTTTGAACCTGTGCGATCCTCCTGTCTCTGCCTCCCAAATGCGGGGATTACAAGCGTGCGCCACCACGCCCGGCTTATTCTTTATTTTGAAACAGGGTCTCACTGAGTTGCAGAGGGCCTCACTAAGTAGCTGAGGCTGTCTGTGAGCTGCGATCCTCCTGTCTCAGCCTCCCGAATGCTGGGATTACAAGTGTGCTCTACCACGCCTGGCTCCCTGCTTGTATGTTTTTGAGAGCTCCGCTGTCTTGCAAGGCCAGCGCTGGCGTGCCCCGCCCCCAGGTGCTCTGGAGCCCCTCAAGAGCTCCAACAGAAGGGCACCAGCCTTGCCTGCCCCCGGAGCCGTGGCCTGCTGCAGCTGCTGGGGGCCAGCTGGCCGGGGGCCCACAGAAGTGTGAAGTGCTTCCCGAGGGAGCCCCGGGGAAGCCCCGCCAGACGCCTGCTGAGGAGCCTGGGGAGGAGGTCTTCCTTCCTGGCTCATCGCCTGGGCGGCTCAGGCCTGTGGGGTCAGGCCTCAGGTCACCCTTCAGCTGGGACAGGAAGCCCGACATTAGACATTAGCCTACAGTGGGGGAGGGAGGAGCTGTGCAGGGGCTGGGGCTGCCCGGCGACACCGAGGAGCTTGGGCAGTTGTGTTGCTGTGATGCCCCTGGGGGACTCCACAGATCCCAGGCCCTGTCCTCACCTCCTGCGGCAGCTCCTGCATGCCCCGGCTGGACTGGCACGTGGAGGCACCCCATGGCAACTCCAGACCAGCCACCGAGCTCCCCCTCAGGAGAATGGCCTCCCACGGGCCTCCCTACCTCCACCCCTCAGCCACAGGTGCCTCCTGAGCACTTCAACTAGAAGCCGGGCAGAGTGGTGCATGCCTGTAACACCAGGACTCCGTAGGCTGAGACTGGAGGATCGCAGGTTCAAGGACAGCCTCAGAGACTTAGTGAGACCCTGTATCCAAATGAAAGAGGGCTGGGGGATATAGCTCTGAGGTAGACTTGAGGAGTTAGTGAATGTGGGCAGAGGGGAAGAAGGACCATGGGGAAAGCCCATTCCAAGGTCATCCCAATATCAGCCTTGAGATAAGAAAAGATGTGCAGGGGGACACGAGTTGGATTTCAGGGGGAGAAAAATGTAAAAAGCAAACCCAGATACGGGGAAAGGGCCAGAGTGACTTGGAGGCTTAGCGGGAGATGGAGCCGGGCAGCCAGCCGCTCACTCCAGATGGAGGGCCTTTTGCTATTTCCTTGACCTTAGATGCTACTTCTCACCAAATAAAATCTTCCCCTGTGTGCTGCACTTGCTGTCTGTAATCTCATTCTTATTACTTCTTGTGGCACCGGGGATGGAACCCAAGGGCAGTCTACCTCCGAGCTACACCCCAGCCCTAGTTTTTATTATTTGGAAACAGGGTTTCAGCCTCCCAAATGCTGGGGTTACAAGCGTGCGCCGCCACGACCAGCTCATAATCTCACTCTTGATGTGAGCGAGCTCATGACCCTGGCGCACATGCAAGACACATGAGTGCCCCTGGAGGGGAAGGGAATTGGCGTCTCCATCTTCCCATGTGGGCCTCTAGAGTCCATCTTTTCATGAGGACACCAGTAGGACTTGTGTTAAGTTAGCAACCTTGCTTAACCACCTCTCAAAAATAAACCCAGCATTTGGGAGGCTGAGACCAGAGGATCGCAGTTCGCGGACAGCCGCAGCTACTTAGCGAGGCCCTCTGCAACTCAGTGAGACCTGGTTTCAAAATAAAGAATAAAAAATAGGGCAGGGGATGTAGCTCGGAGGTCAAATGCCCCTCGGTTCCATCCCCAGACCCGGAAAAAAAAAAATAAGGTCACATTTTGAGGTGCTGGGGTAAGGATTTCCACATAGAAATCGGGGGACTCAGGATTCAACTTGGAACAACCCCCCAGAGGGGAGATCTACCACCACACCCCACAGAGGCTTCGGGAAGGGCCCAGGGCACAGAGGGGCTGCCGCATTAACTGGGGAGAGGGAGCCCCAGGAGAAGGTGAGCCCAGGCTGGCGAGGTGAACCAAGTTCACCCAGGCTGTTGTCTGAGCTAAATTTCCAAATCTGGGCCCTTGCGACAGCCTCCTCTTCAACTAATTGGCCGCGGGCGTGCGCCCACGGGGGTATCGATGTTTCTTCTCTGAGTCCCGCCCTGCCAGGGCCCAGCCCAGGCAGTTTCCAGCCGGCCACCCCACCCTAGAGCCAGTGTTCACGTTCCCTCCAGCCGCTGTGCAGCTGTGTGTGTGAGGCCCGGGCAGGCACCTGCTCTCAGGGTGCCCATCTGTAAAATGGGTGGGATGAGGACAGTGGGAGCTGGCCACCCCAGAGCAAGCCTCTAAAAGCAGCTTCACAGGGAGTGAGTACCAGCACCCCGGTGGACAGTCCCACCACTCTGCCGAGCTCAGGGTGGGAGCAGGCATCCTTGCAAGGAGCTCTCCTCTCATACTTAGGAACCTTCTGCAGGATCTACCCCCAGATCCCAGAGGGACCAACCACAAGGCCAGGCACAGCACTCCCTGCGAAGCTGCTTCAAGGAGCTTGCTCTGGGGTAGCAAGCTCGGGCTGTCCTTGGGCACGGAGGACCCACTCGTCCTCATCCTACCCATTTTACAGATGGGCACTCAGCCTAGTCTCGGCTAGCCTGAGCTGACCAGCAGTGGGCCTCCCTCCATCCCTCCCGGTCCTCCAGGCCCTTCCTGAGACATCCCCCCAGGATGTCATCTCTAGCCAGGCCTTCTAAGCTGGTCCACGCATGACTTCACTCCTGTTCTGGAGTGGTGGTGGTGGCTAGGAGAACCTTCGGGAGTGAGGCTATGTTCCTGCGAGTTTGGAGAGGGCCTTCTGGGTGGCCCGGCCTCTGCACCCTCCCAGCTCAGCCTTCCCCAGGGCTGGTGGGCTCTGAGCAGGCCTCCAGGTTGACACGCATCTCCGCACAGCCTCTAGTGTGCTCTCTGCACACCCTGCCCCGTTTCGCAGGTTGGGAAACCGAGGCCGGAAGCCCAGAGCCCAGAGCCGCTGTGGACCGAGGGGAGGCTCCAAGTGCCCCCAGCTACTTGAGCCTCATTTCTTCATTGTGAATGGGGGAGAGCTGCCCAGGGCCCCTCGCCCAAGGGCAGCTGTGGGTGGGTGGAACCCAGGGAAGTGGAGCGCTCTACCAAGGCTGGGTCAGAACCAGATGTGACAGGCAGCCTGTCTGGCCCCAGGCCTCAGCCAGCAACCGGAGAAGTCAGCTGGCCCCCGCTGTCATGGGCCGGGGCTCAGGACCAGGCTGGCTGTGTGCCTCCTGGGTTTTCCTCCATCCTCCGAGGTCAACATTGAGGGCCTGCTGTGCACTGCCAGAGGACCCATCGCTGGCCCAAGGAGCCCATGGGCCCTGAGCAGTGGACGCTCAGGCCATGTGCTGGGAGAATGCTCAGATTTCCCCCACCAGTTTCACAGAGTTTGAGAAGCTTCTGGAAGGAGCTCATATCTCAGGGGTGCTGTGGCCTTGGGTAGGCGAGTGTGTGTATCCCAACTCTGTTGCCCCCATCTCTATTTCCTTTACAGGGACATTTCAAGTAAACAGCTTCTCCCCATCCTCCCGACAACCCCATGGTTGGGACGCCACCCCATTTCACGGATGAGGAAACTGAGGCCCAGCCAGGCCAAGGCCTGTAGTCCGGATTGTGAACCTGATTGCTATTCCTCTCTGCACTGTTGGCAGAGTCCTGAGGGGCACAATGTCTGTGAAGGGTCCTCGAGGGACCAGCCGAGACTTTATTCAGGTGACCCCAGCATTATCCCCAGCTCTGGAATTGGACAAATGTCCTGGATCACTTGAATGAGGAACAGGATGACCTCTCACCCCGGGACTGAGCCTGCAGGCCTGAAGGTGCTAGGCTCAGGCGAAGGGATCCAGCCTGCCAAGGGCATTCCTGAGTCCCAGGTGCTGGCCTTGACTTCCCAGACCCTCATCCTGGCAGGGCGGCGGAGTAGGAGAGAGGACCCGCACAGCTCTTGTGAACCCCTCTGGCCCAGGGCTGGCTTCCCAGGAAACCGTGAGCAGGGTAAGACACTGCCAGACTCCAGGGCAGCCCAGGGCCCGAGGCCTGGGGGCCCAGAGCTCATGCAGTGAGCAGAGAGGACCGGAGTATATGTCCAGGTGCTGCTGTGGAAGGCCGGGCATGCCTGGGGGCAGGTATGTGATGGCTATCGGTGTGCACGGTGGGTGTGCGCACATTTGTGCATACGTGTGTGTGCACACACTCACCTACAGATCTGAGCAGCATGGGTGGGTGTGTGTGCTCACCAAACCCTCCCGCCTTGCGCCCTGGGAGCCCCTTAGACCCCGAGCTGCAATTTATATTATCACCATCAAAGAATCGAATGCTTACAGCATTCCACGGCAGCGGCAGCGCCACGTTCCACACAAGGGGAAGCTGAGGCACACAGGAAACAGCTGCGGACACCGCGTGCCAGGACACAGCCCGGACTTGGCCCCAACTCCCTCAGCCAGCCCTTGACCCCCAGAAACTAGGGGGCTGAGCTGCCGTGGTCCAGATGCTGGGCCTGCATTCAGACAGAAGCCAGGAGCCGCCCAGTGCTTGTGAGAGCAGCCTTACGTCACCTAACACTGCAGAGGTGAGGTCGAGGCGGGACATGTGGGCTCCCAGGCGCCCTGCCTGGGGTCCTGGCCACACACGGGTGGCCACCCTTCAAGTCCTGGGCCCCAAACTGCCTGAATGCCGAGAGGGTCAGGCCGAGGGAACCTGGTGTTCTCCGGAGACTAAGGCATCCCAAGGGCCTGAACCCCAAGGTGGGGTCTGTGCTGGCCCCACAACCCAAGTCCCAACTCCCAGAGCGGGTGAGGCGGGCGTAGCCTGTGGGTTCCTCAGGCATGGGTGACAGCAGGGCCAAACCGACCCAGCAGGTTGGGCAAGAACTGGGTGGGCCTGGTTTCCTCCCGCACCCCACCCCCAGTGAAATGGGGGTGACCTTATTCCTGGCCTTGAGGACAGCCTGGGGCAAGGAGCAGAGGGGCCAGGGCTCAACCTCTTCCCCTCTCAGCCAGCCCAGGTGGACAGGCAGCCCTGCGGGTATCACAGGTCGCTGTGGAATGAGTGGGGTGACGGCTCAGCCCCCGGCAGGGGTCCGTAAGTGCCAGCTCATGGGGGTAACTCAGGCTCCCAGGAGGCCCACTGGGACAGTGGCGGGTAGGGACACAAGGAGGCGGCTGGCTGTCTTGGACCTGCCTAGCCCCCACCAGCCACGCAGTCTGGATTCACACCTTCCACTTCCCACACAAGCGGTCCTGATGGTTCTGGGGGTCCAGAGCTCCCCATCTAGGACAAGTGGCTTGGATTCTGGTGCTGGGTCTGGCCGACGAAGGGCCGGGTGGCTTTGCACCAGCCACTCAGCTGCTCCTGGCTTTGTTTCCTTGTTTGAGCAAAGGGACTGATAAGAGTCCTCTGTCCAGTAAAATGGGCTCTGGGGCTGAGAGAGCTGCTGCAGAGGTCAGCCGGGCCTGCCCCCTGCCCCCACCCCACCCTGTCTCCAAGTTCAGACGCCCCCCCAGTCGGCCACCTCCCAGACAGGCCCTAAATGTACCCTTGTCCCTTCTGCCCGGGGAGCCTGGAGTCCGCAGCTCTCTAGCCAGCTCTGGCCACTGCAGCACAGGGCTCTCTGGATGGAGGAAGGGGAGACGTGTGGCGAGTTTCAGACAGAGGTCACAGGGAGCCGCTCACCGGGACCAGGATGTGGGGCCAGGAGAACCGGAAGGGTGTTAGGCAGGACCTGGCCCGCTATGTTGGAAAAGGCCAGCTTTGGATGCTCTGTGACGCCGGCCTGCAGAGGGACCAGGCTGGAGCCCAAGGCCACGTGGCTGCATCCTTCCAGGGGCCCAGCTGTGCAGTCTCCGAGCCTGTGAAGCCCCTCAGGGCTGAGGGCCGGCAAGCTTCTCCAGGCAAAGCCTTCAAGCGCCAGATGTGGGTGGAGGGTGGCTGCAGGGCCCTGGCCAAGCGCCCAGAGGACAGTGCCGGCTGGGAGCCTCACCCCGCGGCTGCTCCGTGCCCCTGGCTGGTTCTTCCCCTCGGCCTCCCCACCCTCCCCTGCTTTCCTCACCTGGCCTCCCACCTGCCCCTTCCTGGAAGCCCTCCTGGTCTGTCAGCTGGGCTGGTCCCAAACTCTCATTCCTACCCATTGTCTGCTGGGCTGGTCTCACCCACAGTGGGTGGTAGGTGGCCTCTGCGACTGGGAGGGCCCCCCAGACGCTAAGGCAATCCCTGTCATCTGGCGGGAACTGGCTGGGGCCACCTATCTGAGGAAGGTAAGCCCTCTGGTGTCTAAAGGTTCCCAGCAAAGCAGAGGCTCCATTGGCAACCGGACTCCCTCTCTGCCCCAAGGTGGGTGGGGGGCAGCGCCCCCTGCTGGATGTCCCTGCTTCCCTGGCCTTGCTGGGGCTCTGAGCTGTCTCCTTGTAGTGGTCTTGGAGACCTGCTGAACGGCACAAGAGACTGGAGGTCTCCTAGGCTGGGTGGCAGCTCAGTGGTCCTCAGTGCCGGGCCCTTAAGCAGGGCCTGGCAGGAAGTAGATGATTCTCAAAGGAAAGACAAAGACAGAAGTAGTGACCTATTCAGGGGACAGAGGCCAGGCACCCCAGGGCCACCTTAGGGTTGCCACTGTCCATCAGCCCCATGCTGGGTCCTGAGGCCAGTCAGACTGAGCCTGGATCCCACGCACAGACTAGTCCTAACTCTAGCAACAGGCAGAGTCCTGATCCTCACTGAACTTTGAACCCTAGTCCCACACTGAGCCCTGCCCCTGCCCCAATGAGCCCTGCCTTCATGGCAGGCTGAGCCCGGGTTCTAGCTCACCTTCACACTTCGGAGGCCTGACCTTGGCCTCACCCTGATTGTACATTAAATCCTGACCCTTAGGCGGGCGTGGCAGCGCACGCTTGTAATCCCAGCATTCAGGAGGCTGAGACTGGAGGATGGTGGTTCACGGATAGCCTCCGCTACTTAGTGAGGCCCTCCACAACTTAGTGAGACCTTATTTCAAAAAAAAAAAAAAAAAAAGTCCTGACCCTTCCCCAAAAGCCTTCGGGTTACCACCAGTTTCACTGACTGCACCCTGGCCCTGTTTGCTTCCTGGCTGAGCCTGATTCCTCTGCTGCCTGCCCCACCCCTGCCTCACAGGCAGCCTGGAGAAAGGGCTTGGGCCCTCCCCAACCCCCACTCTGCCCACACCAGCGCCAGGCAGCAGAGGAAGGCGCTGGGCCAGAGCCTCCCCCACCTCTAGCATGCTCGCAAAGGGGTGCCCTCGGGAACGTGTCCCAAACACTCAGAGCTCCTTGGGGCTGGAGGAGCTCTGTAAACACCATGGAAAACCGGCCTCCTGGCATTGCGGCCTCGGGAACGGGGTCAGCCCTCTGCAGCCGGCCATTCTTGGCCGAGGACTTCAGTCTCCCCTGGCAACTTCCCCGGGCTCTGCAGTCAGACAGTACGGGCCCTGCTACAGGCAGCCACCTAGCAGGGCCGCAGCCCTGGACCCCAGCAGCCGGCCCCACCCAGATGCCATGGCTGCTGCCTCTCCCACCTCCCACCTGTGTTAGGAGCCCTGGGCATGAGGGCGGGCTTCCTCTGGACTTTCCCTGGCTTTCTTCTCTCCAGTGCCTGGGTAACAAAGCCAGCACCTCATTTCACGGGTGAGAAAACCGAGGCTAGCCGGCCGTGCTGGCGCACGCGTGTAATCAGGTTCAGGAGGCTGAGACCAGAGGATCGCAGTTCTCCGCCAGCCTCAGCTCCTTAGTGAGGCCCTTCGCAACTCAGTGAAACCCTGTTTCAAAATGAAAAATAAAAAATAGGACGGGGGTGTAGGTCAGAGGTAGAATGCCCCTGGGTTCCACCCTCAGTACCGGAATAAAAAAATAAAAAAAAAAAAGAAGAACCAGGGCTCAGGAGGCCTAGACAAGCTTCCTTGGTGTGCCCCCAAGCAGCACAGCCTAGGTGTGTAAGGTGTGTACTGAGAATCCAGCCTCTGCTTGCTCGCGCGGCCACCCCGCCCTGCCAGCCATCGGCCCCTTCACCCCAGCCACGGCCAAAGGACCTTTAAACCCTGTGTCCCGGCTGGGCGTGGTGGTGCGCACTTGCAATCCCAGCATTTGGGAGGTTGAGACTGGCTGATCGGCGGAGTTATCGCGAACAGCCTCAGCTACTTAGTGAGGTCCTTCACAACTTAGTGAGACCCTGTTCCAGAATTAAAGAAGAAAAAACTAGGGCAGGTGGTTGAATGCCCCTGGATTCCATCCCCAGACCCGCAAAACAAACAAAAAAACCACAAAAAAAGCCTGTGTCCCTCCTGGGGACTTTGCTGGCTGCCTGCTGTGGACACCGCCCTGCCCCTGCCCTCTCCTCCGGCATTTAGAGCCATCCGCGCCTCTTTATGTGTTTGTGGCTGCCACCCCAGGGAGATGAGCCCCTTGCGTGCATGGACTTTGCTTCTTGCTCTGGACCTGGTGCCTGCTGGACACACTGTGATCCTTGCAGGCCGTGGCCACCTGCGGTGTGAGCGAGGAGGCGCTGGCACCACGCCAAAGGCGGTGCATCTGTGACCAGGAGGGGCCGACTGCCCATGCTCCAGCGTCCACTCCTCAGCTGGGGGCTATGTGCCAGGCCCACCTCCGTCACCAGAGGCCAGGGCAAACCAGGCAGCTGGAACACATCCTGCAGGAGCTCACGGCCAAAACAGTCAGCCAAGGCAGGGACCCGCTGGCAGGGAAGGCGAGTCCTTGCGAGGGGCTGAGGGTCTCTGCTGAGAGGGGCAGGTGAGGGGGCGCCCAGTGGGAGCCAAGTTAACTGCTGGGGCGGATGACTCTGCTTGAGGCCCCTCGAAGCCCCCTTCGCGGGAAGGCTCACTGTCCCCTGCGCATCCCCTGTCCCTTTCTCTGCACCTCTGTGGCCCATGGCTGATTCCCCAGCCTCTGTGACAGCTTGAAGCAGAGTGGCTGCTCATCCACACCAATGGAGGGAGGGAGGGAGGGAGGGAGGGGTGAGCTCTTGGAGTGATGCCCTTCCCTTGCCTCGTGTCCCATCTCTGTAGGAGATGAGAATGCCTGACCTCACAGGGGTGCCACGAGGCCCCAATGAGTCTGTGCACTGGAAAAGTGTGAATCATTCTTTAATTTATTTGTTGGTTGGTTGACTGATTGGCTGATTGATTGATCTAGTGGTACTGGGGATTGAACCCAAGGACATTCTACCTCTGAGCTATATCCCCCAGCCCCATTTTTTAAATATTTTTTTGTTTTGAAACAGGGTCTCACTACTTGCTGAGGCTTGTCCTCAAACCTGGGATCCTCCTTTCCCAGCCTCCCAAGGACTGGGGTTACAGGAGTGCACCACCATGACCCGCTAGATCATTCTTTAAGTGATGATTCAGGGCGCGATGATCAAAGTCCGGCTGGGTTTTTTGTGCTGCGAGTTGAGGGGGCAGGAATTATAGTCATCGGGTGGTCTGGGAAAGCTTCCTGGAAGAGGTGCTCATGAGTCAGGCTGACCCAAGGGAGAGAGGACATCTGGCGAGAGGAGCCAAGGCCGAGGGTCCACCAAGCTGGGCCAGGGCTGGGCGTCTGGAGAGATGCTGGCTGAGGACAGAGCTGGGCCAGGACCTCTGGGAGGGAGGCGGTCCAGGGACCTGCCCTGTGACCTTCATCCTGAGAGCCTAGCCCTGCCGCCAGTGGGAGTCTGCTCCGGCCTCTCCAACTCACCCTGGTCACTAGGTTCCCGCTGTGGCTGCGGCACCCCGCTGCACCAAGTGGCCCTGGCTCCCCCTCCCCGGCTGAACAAGTGAGCGGACCTGTGGAGCTGCCGCCCTGCCCGGGCAGCCTGGGAGCTCCTTTCCAGTCCTCTGACCTTGGGCAGGGGGCACAGAGGCCAGACTGCCTGGGCTCAAATCCCAGCGTGGCCACTTGCCCACCACATGACCCCGGCCTGCCTCTCCCCTCTCTGTGCCTGGGGAGGTGAATGCACCCAGCTCGGGGCTGCTGTGAGCACCAGCTGGCTTCGATCAGCAGGGCTGTCTGAGGCCTAGAGGCTCTCCTCCCTCATGCAGGCACTTGGCTTGCTGGGGCTGGCCTGGACCTGCGAGCCTCCTGCCCCAGCCTCCCGAGTGCTGGCGTCACAGGTGTGCACCATCGTGCCAGGCTTCACAGCGTTTTCTGGTGTCGTCCCCACCCCAGCCTTGCTCTCTAGAATCAGGTCTGCCCACCTCACAGACTGGGAAGCAGAGGTTGGGGAGGGCCTGGGGCTTCCCCAGGACATAGGGACAGCAGAATGACCTGGAAGGAGCCATGTCTCTGGGAAGCTGGGTGACCCTGGCCCACTCTGTGACTGGGTAGCCATGTGACCCTGGCAAGGGCCTGGCCCAAGGCGACTGTATGACTCCAGGTAGCCTTCTGATCCCCCAAGACCTGTGACCCTGAGAAGCTGTCTGACCCCCAAGTGGCCACGTGACCTTGGGAGGTTACATGAGCCTGAGAATCCAGGTGACCCAGTGTAACAGGGCTGCCTCCAGCCGGCAGCTAACAGACGCCCTGTGTGTGAAAGCTGTTTTTTCTTTAATCTTCCCCCTCCCCGTTATCAAATAACACATCCGTGTCCGTTTGCTGATGCAAGGGGACCTAGCACCTGTGAATCTAAATAAGAAGAGGCTGAAGGAGGACTCGGACATGAACTGTGCCCCTTCTGATAAACAGCAAGACTCCAGCCCACGGATCTGGAAAGAATGGACTCAAGGGAGCGTCGAACAGGAACTCATCAGCGGGCCTCCTCTCCTCCCTCCCTCCCTCCTCTCCTCCCTCCCTCTCTCCTCTCCTCCCTCTCCTCCTCCCCTCCCCCTCCCTCTCAGTTTGCTTTTGTGGTACTGGGGATTGAACGCAGAGGCATTCTACCTCTAAGCTACACCCCCCGGCCCTTTTTCTAATTTTCTTTTGTTTTGAAACAGTCTCACTAGATTGCTGAGTCTCACCTCTTGGCTGTCCTTGAACATTCAGTGCTCCTGTCTCAGTTTCCCAAGTGCTGGGATTACAGACCTGTACCACCACACCCAGCTCGGCGCTTGTTCCTGCACGCTTGAGTTCACCGGTTTCTCCAATTTGCTAGCAAATCAATAAATATCTTTTTCATTTTTCCCAAAAGTTGGTCTAAATTATCTAATTAATTCAGCAAATTGGAGCAAGTACTGGGATTCAGTAACACCAGAAGTATTATGATCCTAAGAAGCTCTGCCCTGGAGACAACAGAGTGCCCGCAAGTCCTAGTGTGGCTTTGTGCCCAAGCCAGGGCCACTCTGAAGCCCCTCAGTGACCGGCACACCCTGGCAAGTCCCTGCTTTGCAGTGTCCAGGTCCCATGTGGGCAAGTGGGTACATGGCACTGCCATACATCTGGGACTGTGGGCCATGGGCTCACCCACCCGCATCCTAGGGACCGGCCCCCACCCTCTATGGTGCGCTAGCCTCTTCATTTTATGGTGGAATTCATGGCAGTTAAGACCCCCAAATCAGTCAGGTGTAGTGGTGCACACCTGTAATCCTACTACTTGGGAGGCTGAGACAGGAAGAGTGCAGGTTTGAGGCCAGCCTCCCTCAGCAATTTAGAGTCCCTCCACAACTTAGTGAGATCCCTTTTCAAAATAAGAAATAAAAAGGGCTGGGTGGGGTGGGGGGAGCCAGGTGTGATGGTACACAACCTGTAATCCCAGTCCTCGGGAGGGAGGCTCAGACAGGAGGATCGCAGGTTCAAGGCCAGCTTTAGACACTTAGTGAGGTTCTCAGCAACTCAGTGAGACTTTGAAAATAAATAAATGAATGAATAAATAAATAAATAAATAAATGGCTGGTGGTATAGCTCAAAGGTAGAAGGCCCTGAGTTCTACCCCAGTATCAGAGGGGGGAAAGGAAGGGCTGGATGTGTAGCTGAGATAGAGTACCCCTAGGTTCAATCTTCAGTGCTTGCCAACCAACCAACCTACCAACCAAGCAGCAGAGCCTAAAGTCCCACAGCGGGAAGGCGCAGAATCCTGGGTCTTTGCTGCCCTGGCCTCTGGAGGCAGCCTGTGACTGGCTGGATCCTCGCCCTCTGGAGGCAGCCTGTGACTGGCTGGATCCTCGCCCTGAGACAGGACAGGGCTGGGCTCAGGACAGGCACTCAGAATGCCCCGCAAAGAACGACAGGGTGGGGTTTTGCAAAAATGTTTTGAAAAGTGTTTTGCTTTTAAAAAGAGATTTGTCAGTCATCCGAGGAGGTGCCCACCCAGGGACGGGTCCAGTTTGTACCTTGCACAAGCCTCAGCTCGCACCTCCTCTTCCCGCCCTCTTTTAGGGCCACTTGTCCTGCCCCACGGTGCAGGCTGCAGTCTCTGGAGAGAACTTCTGGGCTCACTCCCCAGGGGGATCTGGCAAAGTGTAGAAGGGGCCTCGGTTAATGAGTGGGACATTTTGTTTGTTTCTTTGGGGGGTTTTTGGTACTGAGATCGAATCCAGGGGCATTCTACCTCCAAACTGCACTCTCAGCTCTTTTAATTTTTTAAATAAATACAGAGTCCTGGCCCGGCGTGGTGGCGCACGCATGTAATCCCAGCATTTGTGAGGCTGAGACCCAGGATTGTGGCTGGCGGCCAGCCTCAGCTACTTAGTGAGACCCTTTGCAACTCGGTAAGACACTGTTTTGAAATAAAGAACAAAACATAGGGCTTGGGGTGTAGCTCAGAGGCAGAATGCCCCTGGATTCCATCCCCCGTATCTCACACACACACACACACACACACACACACACACACACACACACACCTCCATGAGAAGATCCAGAGGTGGGAATCTCCCTTTGCCAACACGGAGCTGGGAGCCTTTCATCCAAGACCACCAACCGGCCGCTGGCTCAAGGTGGGGTGCAGAGTAGCCACACAGCCACGCGGTCAGCTCATGGGTTAGGCGCAGGAGGGGCACCTGTCATTAATTCATCCCCGCATTCCCTCAGTACCTAGCCAGATGTGCCCCAGATGCTCTGCCATCTACGGCCATGGAGCTGCAGGGAGCCAGCGCTTGTGTCCCAGCTTCCTGTTTCGGGGAAGGCACAGGCACACTGGCCAGAGATGCGAGGGATTCAGAGCCGTTTGGGCGGCTACTGGTGAGGTGGACAGAGGCAGTTGCAGGCACAAACCATCAAGTCCCAGGCACTTCCTAAGCACCGGGGAGCCAGCGTGCTGTAAGACAGGGATCGGATACACAGGTTGTGGGCCCTTGCTAAGGACTGCTAAGCCTTTGAAGATGGGGACTGCCGAGTGAGCCAGCACGGCGTGCTTCTGCGACTCCATAGGTGCGCACACAGGGCAGGCAGTGGCCCCAGTTTGTCCTGCTCGGGAGCCAGGCCAGATCCAGGTCTTTCTGACCCCCCTCCTGGTGTCAAGCTCTCTCTTCACACTCCTGGGAGCCCCGCCACTCAGGGAGGGGTGCAGAAGGACCGGCCCCGTTCCCAGGGCTTTGCAAACCACAGTCACACGCACGGTTTGAAGCACAGGAGCACACTTTTCCTTACGCTGTCTGATGTCTGTGTCCAACCCCAGATTACCCAATCAACGAACCAGATGACTCTACATCAGGAAAACATCTACGTGCACTTGCATACAGGCCTTCATTGACTTAGTTGTTTATTTTGGTGGTACGAACACAGAGGCATTCTACCTCTGAGCTACACCCCCAGCCTTATTTTGTGATTTTTTTTGAAGCAAGATCTTGCTAAATTGCGGAGGGCTAAGTTACTGCAGCTGACCTTGAACCTTGGTCCTCCTGCGCCTCCCATCTCAGCCTTCTAAGTACTGGGATTACAGGCATGCGCTACCACACCCAGCCGCCTTCGGTTTTTTTCCTTTGAGCCATGTTTTTGGAGCAGAGCTGAGCGCCTGTGACCAGTCAGATCCTATGCTGGGCTCCAGCAGGCTACCATATCGCGAGTGGCTCCCACATCTACCGCCCTTCCCACTCCACCGTGGGATGCTGGGGAGGAGACCCCACGCTCCAGTACCGCCATCCAGCACAGCTCCGGGACGCTGCAGCCACACCTAGTAGGTGTGTTCACTAGCTGCTGCTGCTGGATGGAAACGAGATAGGTTCAGCAAACACCAACAGCTAGTGACTCAAAGAACCAAATTGTGGATGGGTGTTCCTTCCTACACTGCCTTTTTATTATTTATTTATTTATTTATGTATCTATTTATTGTGGTACTGGGTTGAGCCCAGGGACATTCTACCTTTGAGCTACATCCCCAACTCTTTTATTTATTTATTTGCTTTTTCCCCCTAGCAGTGCGTGTGTGTGTGTGTGTGTGTGTGTGTGTGTGTGTGTGTTTTCTCCTGGGGATTGAAACCCAGGGGCATCATGCCTCTGAGCTACACCTCCAGTCTTATTTTATTTTCATTATGAAACAGAGTCATACTAGCTTTCTGAGAGTTACTACTTGCTAAGGCTATCCTCAAACCTGCAATCCTTCCGTCTCAGCTTCCCAAATACTGGGATTACAGGCATGTGCCACCACACCCAGCTATATTGTCTTTTTGAAATGTATTTTTTGTGTGTGTGTGTGGTATTGGTAGTGGAACCCAGGGGCTTTCTACCTCTGGGCTATACTCCCAGACCTATTTTATATTTTTATTTGGAAACAGGGTCTCGCTAAGTTACCAAGAGCCTCACTAAGTAGCTGAGGCTGGGTTCGAAGCCTATGGGATCCTCCTGTCTCAGCTTCCCAAGCGCAGGGATTACAAAAGTATGCCACCACACCCGGCTGAAACGTATTGTTTTAAAAATTATTCCCTAAGCCAGGCGTGGTGGTGCACACTTGCAATCCCAGTATTTGGGAGGCTGAGACAGGAGGATCAGAAGTTCATGGCCAGCATCAGCTATTGGGTGAGGCCCTCCGCAACTTAGTGAGACCTTATTTAAAAATAAATAATAATAATAATAAAGGGTGTAGCTCCAAAGTGGAATGTTCAACTCCCAGTACCACAAAAATAAAATAAAATATGAAAATAAATAATTTAATCCTTGGGACAAATGTGAGCTAGGTATCATCAGAATGCTCACCTGGATGGGGACTTGGTGAGGTGCCCCATCACACATGCTTGGCATGCTGAACAGCTGTGACTGCCCATCCTCAACCACAGCAATAGAAACCCAGAGGGGAGGAAAAAGGCGGAGGACCCATGATCTCCCCCAGCACCCCCTCCCCCGGGCCCCGTGTGCACACTGCTAGCGCATTGCTGAGCTATTGCTCACACATGCAAGAGAACATGTACCTCAATGCATACCTTGAGAACATCCACAACCCAGCACACTGTGTAACAGGCACCCAGACCAGGAAACAGACACACCCTCCACACGCTTACACATGCTTAAGGTTGGCACCCCTCCCTCCCTCCAGGTTAATGACATTCTGACTCCTAACGACAGCCTCACATTTCATGGACATAGAAACTTGCATTTTTTATGTGTGTGTGGTCAACTGTTTTCTTTTTCTTTTGGCGTGAGTGCGGACTGGACCCAGGGCCTAACTAACACTTTAAGAACGTTCCCAGTTCTTTTTACTTGTTTGGAGGCAGGGTCTCACTCAATTGCCCAGGCTGGCCTTGAACTTGTGCTTCTCTGGCCTCAGCCCTCTCGGTATCTGGGATGAGAGGCGCCAGGTCCTTCTAAGCGTATTTCCAAGATGGCGTAGGCCTTGCATCTCCTGGAGGAGTGCTGGGGAGTTCCAGTTGCTCCCCCTCCCTGTCAGCACTTGGTATTGTCAGATTTTCCCGGTTTGGCGCTCTTGGGGGCTCTGAAGGTCACTTCAGTTCTAAATTCCTCCCAAACCCGCCTCAGATAGATGTCTATTTTCAGATGAAGACACCAGTCCTGAGAGGTGAAATAATTTGCCCCAAAGCCTCGAAGCCCCGGGAAGGGCTGGGCTGGGCTGTGAACCGGGTGGTCTGGCCTCCGTCCAGCCGTTCCGCGACTTAGGTCTGCAGGGGTTTCAGAGCGGCCCCTTCCTGGGGTGTGCGGCCACTCGGCCCGCGGGGGGAGCCCCGAGGCGTGGCCCAGGAAAGGCGCTGGGAGCAGCCTGGGGCGAGGCGGGGCACTGCAGGGGAAGGTGCAGCAGTCACACCGCCGCAAGTTTGCTGCAGAGGAGGGGCTGCCGCCTGGGGCGGGCCGGGGCGGAGCTCCGGGGAGGCGGGGAGGGGGTGCGCGGGGCCGGGGGTGCGGGGCCCCCTCTTGCGGCCGCCGAGAGGGGCCGGGCGCGCGGGCCGCGGGAGCTCCGCCGCAGCGGCGCAGGGCGGGCGGGGGGCGCGCGCGGAGGAGGCCGCGGGGCGGGGCTCCGCCCGGGGCGTGGCCTCGCGCCCAGTGGCCAATGGGCGCGCGCGGCGCAGGCCCCACCCCGCGGCCGCTGCATAGTCATGAGGCGCAGGCGGCGCTGCGTCAGCGGAAGCGGCGCGGAGCGGCTGTTTCCGACCCGATAAAGCGGCGTTGTCCCCGCGCGCCGGCCACAGCCTCGCAGCGCTAGCTCCGCGCCCGCGTCCAGACTGACCGACCCCGGCCGGTCGCCGAGGGCACCGCCGCCGCCGGACGCCCGCCGCCGCCCCGGTGCGCCGGGCCTGACCGCCCGCCCGCCCGCCGGCCGGCCCGCCGCCCCGCCGCCCCGCGGCCCCGGCCGGAGGAGACAGGTGAGCGGCCGCGCCCGCCCGCCGGCCTCCCGCCCCGGGCACCTGCCGCCCCGCCCCGGCCCCCGCGCGGCCCGGCGGCGGACTCGGGGCGCCCCGGCCCCAGCCCCGCGTCTCTCACCCGGGCGGCAGCCTCCACCCCGTCTCCGGCCGCTCGCCCCGCGAACGCCCCGCCCCCACGCCGTGGCCCCTTCCCTCCCGACTGCACCTGCCTGCCTGTCCGCATCCCAGCAGCCTCCTCGAGCATCCCGGGCCCCCACTCGAAATGTACACCTTCCTTCGGACCGGCCCCCCGCGCGCATCCATCAGCACCCCCTCGCCCCGGTCCTCGAGTTTCCTACCCAGAGGGGAGCCTGATGCCTCTCGCTCTAGGTCGATCCCGACCCCGGTCTACACTCCCCCACCCCGCCGCCGCCTGTCCGCCAACTCTTCCGAGAGTTCAGCCTCTGCCCACCACTCAGCAGATGCCCCCTCCTCCCTCCGCGGCCTCCTTTCCCCCCAGCACACTTGCCCCTCGCGGCACTGGAAGCCGCTGTCCTGTCTGGATTCTGAGCCCCCCCCCCCCCCCCCCCCGGGCTGTGGCTTGCCCCGGTCTTAATGACGCTGCCCTCCTGTCCCTTTGAAGATGAATTTGTTTCCTGAGGCCGACCTTGTCCCTGGAGGAAGGGGCCAGGCCTAGTGCTCCAGGTCTTCGCCTCTGGTTTGGAGAAGTCCCTGCACATCTACGGGAGGGACCCCAGCACCTTGGAAGCCACCCCGCATCCTCTTGGGGCCCTTGAGTTTAACCCATTCCTCCCCAAGGTGAGCTGCACTTCATGGGTTCCCGGGAGCACAGTCCAGCAAGGGCTTTTCCAGGGGAGGTATGTCCAATTGAGGGGCACAGCCTGCTACTTAGTCATGAAGATTCTAGAAGGTGGGCGGGCAGGAGTGGGAAGGGGATGGAGTTCACAGACTGACCTCCTCCCCCTGACTTCCCTCTTCTTGGGGTGGTCTTTTCTAGTCCAGGCCTGGGGACCTAAGAGGGTTCACAGGATGAGTAGTTGAAGCACTTGTTTGGGGGCCCAGTGACTGCCTTGGGCTCAGAGATCCAGACTGCTAGAAAAAGCATCTGGGGACCTGCCAGCGGGGCCTAGAGCGAGCCCTGTGTTTTCACTCCCTGCAGCGTCTCCTCTGTCCTGTCTGTCGTCGCACACAGGTAGGGCGGAGGAGGGATCTTTCCCTCAGCTGGTTTCTCCTAGTAGTAGGAAAGAGGAAGAAAATAAAACACTGGAGTATTGGTTTACTGATTAAGAAGTGTGACAAATGGTTGGACCTTAGAGCCAGGACCCCATCCCCCAACTTGAGAAATACATGAATGGTTTCTTCACTCTCTGCTAGATCTGAATTATGGATTAAAAAGCCAGTGCACTTGCATGCTGGGGTGGGACTTTGCCAAGGCTGCCTGAGAAGAGGGGGGAGGGAGGCAGCAATTGGCCCGGAGCTACGTGGTTCCAGGTGAAAGGAGACTGAAGCATAATAAAGAAATCCAGCGCTTCTGGGGAGAAGTTGGGGATGTAGGTTGTCTTAAACCGGATTTCAGCTGCATTCAGACTGCGTGCTTTTATGGCTGCCTCTGAAAAGGAAAGAAGTAGATGGCTTGCAATGCATCTTTGCATGTTAGGTGTGCCGAGGTGGGTCTGTCTGGACGAGTCCTCGGGCCCACTCGCCGGGGCCAGTGGGGGACTCTCTAGCTCCCTCGGAGAGCTGGAGAGACAGCGGCGCGCTGCAGCTTTGGCCCTTGTCGCAGCGTGAAAGCAGGTCAGGGATTGGACTGGGTGATCTCCAAGGTGGCAGGCAGCTTTTAACACCCTCTCTAACTTTCTCATTGGAGGGCAGGGGAGAGGCTGGGGGAGGGGTGGCGGATGCCGCAAACCGGTTCCTGCTGTCCGGGTGTGTAGGGGGGAGATCCCGCCTCCCTCGGCCTGCAGATCTGCAGGGCCGGCAAGGGCTGAGACAGCTCCCCAGGACCCCGCGGCTGGACGGAGGGAAGGAGCTTGGGAGGTATTTGAGCTGATGCTTGGTGGCTTGGCGCTGCATTGACTGCATCCGTGTTGTCGGGAAGGCAGGTAGGAGGCGGAGGGGCAGCGCTGGGCTGGGGCTGCTGCAGTTCTTAACATTTCCTGGCCGTGGTGGTGTCCCCTCTGCTCCGTGTCTTGGCCCTCATCCCGAGGGCCCTGATGCCCAGTTCTGGGTAGCCAGCGGGGGTGGTTGGTGACAGCCTCAAGACCTGGGACCGAGCGAGGGCAACTGGCGAGCGCTGTAGGTGGCAGACAACCCCAAATTGCCAGGGCCTCCTTGGGAACACCCCTGGCAGAGCCATGTCTGTAATTTGTGGAACTGGAATGTGCTGGAAGCTGTGTTCTTAAGGATGGGTGAGGACACTGCTCTATGCTTGCCCCTGTGGCCTCCCTGGATTTTATCAACATAATCATGTTGATGGAGGTGCACACAGTCACACACCAACACAGGGTTTGCCCCTGCGCCCAGCTCCCAGCCGGGAGACAGGAGAGCATGTTAGTCTTGCTTCGTGGAAATTCAATAGCGGGAACTAGTCTGGCAGATGAGGAGCAGCCATCTCGAGGGGGAGAGGACCCTGCAAGCAGGAGCCTGCAGAGGCAGCCGCACCGCCCCCACCCGCTCCCAGACAAGGTCCCCTTGTTTGAATTAGCGTAACTGCCCCACCAAAATCAATGAACAAGGATCTTTTTAAACGTGGAACTTGCGAAATGCGCTTCGAGTGGCCTTTTTCTCAGTGTCGGATTCTGGCCTCTGTGAAATTAGGCACACTTTTAGAGGGCCGTAAGACCTCGGTGCTCTGGGCCGGACTCTGCCCTGAGCCTGGAGAGTACCTCGACCAGGCTGCACATGAACACTTCCAGCCTGGGGCCACTTGGGTGGAGACGCAGGAGAAACCTTCAGGGGCAGTCTGGTAGGTAGTGTCTTCTTTACTCCTCCTTCACTTCCTCCTCCTCCTCCTCTTTTTTATTTTTTATTTATTTATTTATTTTTTTTGGTACTTGGGATTGTACTCGGGAAGTCTAACTCTGGGCTTTACCTCCCTTATTTACTTATTTATATTTGTGGTACTGGGGATTGAACCCAGGGGGATTCTACCTCTGAGCTATACCCTTAGCCCAGTTTTGTTTTTTGTTTTGAAATAGGGTCTCAGCAAGTTGCCTAGCCTGGCCACAAGCCTGTGATCCTCCTCTCTCCCCTTCCTAAGCACTGGGATTGCAGGTGTGCGCCACCATCCCTGGCTTTTGTTTTTGTATTTTATTATTTTGTAGTACAAGGGATGGAATCCAGGAGCCTTTTACCTCTGGACTGCACTCCCAGACCTATGTTGCATTTTATTTGGAAACAGGGTCTAAGTTGCTGAGAGCCTCACTGTGTTCGAACCTGTGCGATCCTCCTGTCTCAGCGTCCCAGGTACTGGGATTACAAGAGTGCACCACCACACCTGGCTCGTTTTTTCCATTTTAAAGACAGGGAAATTTTGAGTGAAAAATACGTAGTGACCCTTGAAGTAGATAACAGAAAGGAGTGGAATGGCGCCGTTATTTGGCCGAGGTGTGGTGGGCACTGCGCTTGTACACACAAATTTTACTGTGCAATTTGTGTGTGTGTGTGTGTGTGTGTGTGTGTGTGTGTGTGTGTGTAACTGGAGATTGAACCCAGAGGCATTTTACCTCTGAGCTACCTCCAGCCCTATTTTTTATTTATTTGGAAACAGGGTCTCACTAAGTTGCAGAGGGCCTCAGTAAGTAGCTGAGGCTGGCTGCGAACCCTCAGCCTCCTGAGTACTAGGATTACAAGCGTGCATCACCACGCCCGGCTTAGTGTGCAGTTTTAAGAAGTCATCTAAGCCAAAACGACAAGTGAGTCTGTCTGCAGCAACAGTCTAGTCATCGTTCTTAGGAAGCATAGGAAGCATGTTCACCCAGGAGAGGAGGAGCTCCAGTTTGGAGCTCGCAGGGACTCTCTTTCCGCCAGTTTGGTTCTGTTTCTTTGGGGCTGGGTTGAAGCCAGGCCTCGCAGGCTGGGTGTGCCCACTGTCCCTGCGCCTGCGCAGTTCTTGTGAGGGTCTGGGCCCATGGGCTGCTCTGGAGGTGAAATTACCTCTGGGACTGTGTCAGACACGGGAAGGAGTGTCTGTAGAAGGCTGCCCTCTTAGCAGTAGTGGGTTAAATTAGCGGAGCTTTAGCGGGAGGTGGTGCTAAGGCAGAGCTTCCCAGCATGCGTGCCCATGTGTTCCATAACGTGACTTTTTTTTTTTTTTTTTACGATACTGAGCATGGAACCCAGGGGCACTCTACCTCCAAGCTACACCCTCAGCCCTATTTTTTATTCTTTATTTTATTTTATTGCGGGTCTGGGGATGGAAACCAGGGGCATTTGACCTCCGAGCTACACCCCCTGCCCTATTTTTTATTCTTTTTTTGGGGGTGGTGGTACTGGGGTTCCTGGAAACCTCTGGGCTATACTCCCAGACACCTATTTTTTATATTTTTATTTGGATACAGGGTCTCTGAAGCCAGCGAGGCTGGCTTCGAACCTACGCGATCCTCCTGTTTCCACCTCCCAAGCACGGGGATTACAAGCGTGCGGCAGCACACCTGGCTTATTCTTTATTTTTAAACAGGTCTCACTAAGTAGCTGAGGCTGTCCATGAACTGTGATCCTCCAGTCTCAGCCTCTGGATTGCTGGGATTACAAGCGTGCACCACCACACCCAGGTTTTATTCTTTATCTTGAAACAGGGTCTCACTGAGTTGCAAGGGCCTTACAGTAGCTGAGGCTGTTCATGAGCCTCCTGTTTCAGCCTCCCAAATGCTGGGATTACAAGCATGCGCCACCACACCTGGCTTTTTCCATAATGTAACTTATTAGTGCACTTACAATTATGGGTGTATCCAAAGTTTTGTCATAATTTTTAATAGCAGTTTCTGGTATACTTAGGACATTTAAAAAGTACATGAACAATTTTATTTTATTTTTTTGGTGGTACTGGGGATGGAACCCAGGAGCATGCTACCTCTGAGCTACATTCCCAACCCTATTTTTTATTCTTTATTTTGAAACAGGGTCTCACTGAGTTGCAAAAGACCTCACTTAGTAGCCGAGGCTGTCTGTGAACCGCAGTCCTCCTGTCTCAGCCTCCCAAATGCTGGGATTACAAGCGTGCGCCACCACGCCTGGCTTGAACAAATTTCTTTATAGTGCGTTCCATGCTAAGGTAATGTACTTTTATGTTTATTTATTTGTGTGTAAGGGGTTACTGGAGCTGGTCTCAAACCTATGATCTTCCTGTTGAATTTATCCTTTCGATCACAAAGCATAAATGTGCCATTGGTCTTGAGTAGTTATTAAATGCATGAAACATAAATTCATTTAGGGGTCCATTTAAGGTGCTTGAAGTACAGGCATTTTTTGTTGCTGTTCTGAAGATTGAACCCAGGGGTGTACTACCTCTGAGCTGCACCAGCAGCCCTGTTGTATTCTTCATTTTGAAACAGGGTCTCAGTAAGTTCCTGAGAGCCTCCTTAAGTAGCTGAGGCTGAACACGAATTTGCAATTCTACCTTCAGCCTCCCAAGTACTGGGATTACAAGCGTGCGCCACCTTGCCCAACTTTTTTTGTTTTTTTTTCTCCGGTACTGGGGATGGAACCCCGATGCCTTCTACCTCTACACCAAGCTACACCAAGACCTATTTTATTTTTTATTTGGAAATAGGGTCTTGTTAAGTTGCTGAAGGCCTCACTAAGTTGCTGAGGCTGGCTTTGAACCTGTGTTCCTCCTGTTGCGGCCTCTTGAGAACTGAGATTACAAGCATGCGCCACCACACGTGGCATAAGTACAAGCATTTCTGAACTACCCGGCAGCAGGTCCAGCTCTGTGGCTGAACACTGTGGGAAGCGGCCTCTGTCTAGGTGGGGAGTTGGGGTCCTGGGGCCCTGGGCTTCCTCGGGGGCAGCTTTTCAGTTTGCAGGGCCTCAGGGCCTCTTCATGTCCCATGGAAGGGTGTCTCCCTGGCTACTCTGTCAGAGGATGGTGCCAGAGCTGCCACATCGCTTTTAAATACTTTGTTTAGTATTTAATTGTGAGCTTTCCAAAAGCTCTGTGTTAAAGGGAAAACGATAATTTTGCAAACGTGCATGGCTCGGTCAGTAGAGGTGCATTTTTGTTTGATTGGGTTAAAATGTAAGCCTGGGGAATTGTGCTTTGAGTTAAACTTTAAATTGCTGAAAAGATGTGTTAGAAGCAGAGAAAGCGGCCTGGGCCTGGGGATTTGCCCAGAAATGCCGTACCGGTGCTCCTCTTCCACTCCAGTACCGGGTCCTGCCTGGGGTTGTCTGTTGTCTGCTTGTCTCTGGGGTTAGGGCCATTGGGTGGGCTCTGGGAGCAGGGAGTGAAGTAGGGAGGAGATGGGGGAAGTGGAAGTGAGCCAGGCTCCTGGCTGAGAACTCAGCACAGGGCTAGTGTGGGGAGCGCTGACACTTGTTGGGAGATGCAGCTGAAGCGGGAACGTTTACTATGCTTAGCCTAAAAGCCCACTGGTACTTGGTACAAATAAGTTTGGTCATCAGCAACAGCAACAGATTATCTGCACCCCAGCAGCGGTGCACGTTGTGGCTGGAGAGCCTGAACTGGCACTGCGCAGCAGTAACCCAGGGGGTTCCGAGGACCTGGGGCTGGCCGTGTCAAGCTGTGTGGGCAGGACAGCAGCTGATCTGGAGCTCTCCAGGTGACCACCTGCCTGTCCTCAGGCTGGCGTTCAGGAACCCTGGGGAATGCCTCTGTGGGGGAGGGGAGCGTGTCCTCTGGCTGTGGGCCAGGGTGCCTGCACTCCTAGGATTTGTGAAGGAAGGAGCCGGCCCAGCTCTTTGTTCTGGGAATCCTGTGGTGTGTCTAAAGAGCAGAGAGTGGGCTGGACGGGAGAGCACAGCCCTGAGCACCCTGTGGGAGGGCAGGGGAGCGCCCTGGCCAGGAGGTGGCGCCCCCTTGGTCTCTTCTCTAATGCTGCCAGCCCTTCTCCTGCTCCTGCATTTGGGGCGTCTGCAGACTCCAAAGTCTGCAGGCTCTTGAAGCCTTTGAGGCCCGGCTCGTGTGTGTGTGTGCCGGTGAGGAGGGCAGGTAGTGAGGTCAGTGGTTTCCGGATCTCTCCATGCACACCGGGGTACTCTGGGGACTCCCCCAGGGTGCATATCTTCCAGCAGGCATGCTCCAGAACACTGCAAGTGGTTTCTTCACAAGGCTTGTGCAGAGCCCTAGGCACTAGGGCCGCAGCTGGGAATTCTCCCCCTCAGGCTTGCACACCACTGCCCTCTGCTGGTTGGAGCCGGCTTGGGGTGCAGCCAGCTGCTCCATGGAAAGGTGGTGTCCACTGGGTGGGGAGCGCAGAGCAGAGGTCCAGGTGTCTTGTCGGTGGACTCAGCCTGGAGCTCGTGTCCCTGGTGGGACTGGTGCCTCCCTAGGTAAGCTGAAGGGCAGCCCAGGACACCTTCAAGCTTGTTTCTCGCTCAGCATTGAATTATTCACATGTCTGAAGTGTTTCTAATTCCTGAGAGGATAGGGAGGGCCATGCCTTCATTCTTTAGCGAGCAGGGCAGAGCCAGCCGCCACCTTGACCATGGCCCAGAAGCCCCAGTGCTTGGCATTTGTTCACATGGTGACTGGGGGCCATAAGCACATAAGTGGCACCCTCACTCGTGCATCCCACCCCCAGACTCTTGGCGCTCCTGTCCAGTGGGAGGGAGCTGCTGGAGCAGGCTCTGCACAGGTCTGCCGCCCCCACACCCCTGGCCCAGCTGGAGCGAGGCCCGGGCCCTGGCCCCGGCCTCCCCAGGCCGCCCTTGCTCCAACTTTACCCGTTGGCCCTCCTGGATGCCCGGCTCCGCCCGTGACTTGCTGCCATAGGGGAGACTGCGGACGTGGGAAGCTGCCCGCGGTCTAGGCTCCCGGAGGGGATCGCTGCCGGCTGCCCTTTCCAGCACCCTGGGCACCTTGCTGGATGAGGCGGGCATGGGAGCGCCAGGGGCCATAGGCCCTGAAAACCCAGTGGGGCCCTCAGCTGAGCAGAGAGGGGTTCTTGAAATGTTTTATTCTGATGTTTTCAGACATACCCAGCCATCACCAGCGCCAGCAGTTGTGCAGACACACTGCTTATCTTTTTTTGTGTGTGTGTGGCACTGGGGGTTGAACCCAGTGGCTTTCTACCTCTGTGCTATACTCCCAGACCTATTTTGTATTTTATTTGGAAACAGGGTCTCACTAAGTTGCTGAGAGCCTCACTAAGTAGCTGAGGCTGGCTTTGAATCTGTGCGATCCTCCTGTCTCAGCCTCCCAAATGCGGGGATTACAAGCGTGCGCCACCACTCCTGCTCATTGTCTTTGGCTTGTAAAAGCCACTAGCCAGGGAAGAGCTGGACATGAGCTTTCAAGAAAGACACGGGGACAGGACTGGTAGGCACAGGGACGCAGCCGTCATCTGGGGCCTCGCATTATCCTGAGCTTGGTGGCTGGGATGCTCTTCCCAGGTTTAAAGGCGGGTGGAC
The DNA here is from genome assembly GCF_963383645.1 of Muscardinus avellanarius. NCBI lineage: Eukaryota > Metazoa > Chordata > Mammalia > Rodentia > Gliridae > Muscardinus > Muscardinus avellanarius. The sequence continues at coordinate 2,842,686 of NC_137789.1, forward strand.
AGAGGTACCTGGCTGGGATGCTCTTACCAGGTTTAAAGGTGGGTGGAAAGAGGTGGCTGGGATGCTCTTCCCAGGTTTAAAAGCGGGTGGACAGGTGCACCAGGGTAGGCGTCGTGTTTGTAGTTTTGAGTGTCATTTTCCTCCTCAGTACTGTGACTGTGAAAATATTTGTAACTTTTCGTGTAACAGGATGAGATGATAATTTAATCAAGGGCTGGAAGTAGCTCAGTGGTAGAGCAAGACCCTGGGTTCAGTCGTCCTATGGGAAAACATAAAGTTGGAAGAGTGTCCTGAATGTGGGGAGTGGCCCGTGTCATCCACAGGGGTTCAGAGGAGGCGAGAGGGCGCCTCGGGCAACCCCAGGTCTGCCGGTGGGTCAGTGGCGGCACGGCTGGTCTCTGCAGCAGGGAGGCTGTGAGCCGAGCTGATAAGGCTCCTGTGGGCGATGCCGGTTTGTGGTTGTCCGTTCAGATAGGTTTTTGATTAAGTTCTGTGGGAGAGTCTGAGAGCCAGTGACTGCAGGCCCTGGTTCCTGCCTGGTGTGATAGGAGTTTGGAAAGTAGTCTCTGAACACTTGAATGTGGACTGGACGGTCTCCTGGTCTTCTCAGAACTTTGCCTGGGGACGTCTTGGCCGCGAGTTCTGCTCTGGTTTCGGCGCCCCTTAGGCTTGGTCAGGAACCCTAGGCCTGCCCTGCAGTATTCATTGCTGGCTCCACAGGCGGCCGAGGCAGCTCTGTGCCCGGCCGGGTCCCTGTCCCCTTTGGTTGGAGGCTGGGTGCATTTGCCTTTGATGGCTCAGCCCAAGGGGAAGGGGCCTCCTGACGCCACGTGCGCAGCAGTGGCCAGCCTGTTGCCGAGCGTGTCCCCCGTGGGTGGAGCACGTTTCCACTGCAGGGTGCTGGGCCTGGGGCACTCGGGTCTCCATGCATTCAGGCTGCTCAGCAGTCTGTGGGGCTGAGGCTCCGAAAAGGTAGAATTCGCTGCTCATGGCTTTGGGGGCCAGAAGTCCAAGAAAAGGGTGCTCCTGGGCGCAGTATCTGCTGCGGTGGCCTCCCGATGCCGAGATGGCGCTTCTCTCTCTGCGTGACATGGGGAGGAGTAAGGTTCGCTCCACCCCTTCATGGCACTGAACTCTCATGAAGGCGCCGCCCTCCTGATCCGATTGCCTCCTGGGCTAGGATTGCAGTGTGGAGTTTGACACTCACACGTCCGGGCCGCAGCGCTTAGGAGTCCTAGTGCTGGGGAGCTGGACCACCATCGAACCCAGTTAGTGCTGAGCTTACTGTGCTGTGCACCTTGGAGTTAACCCGTCTTGGTCCTGGGGCATCCCAGCTCCAGCTCCTGCTGGCACATGAGGACATCCTGAGCGAGCAGGCTGTCAGAGCGCCTCACAAAGTGGATTGCTGACTGCAGACTGCATGACATGGACGAGAGCACCTTGGCCTGGGCTTCTGAGCAGCTTGTCTGGTACTCTTTTTTTTTTTTTTTTTGACGAGTCTGGGGGTAGAACCCAGGGGCATTCGACTTCCGAGCTACACCCCCTGCCCTATTTTTTATTCTTTATTTTGAAACCGGGTCTCACTGAGTTGCAGAGGGCCTCACTAAGTAGCTGAGGCAGTCCACGAACCGTGATCCTCTAGGTCTCAGCCTCCTGAATGCTGGGATGACAAGTGTGCGCCACCACGCCTGGATCCCTGCTCTATTTTTTATTCTTTGTTTTGAAACAGGGTCTCACTGTGTCGCTGAGGCTGTCCGTGAACCGTGAGCCTCCCAAGTGCTAGGATTCCAAGAGTGTGCCACCACACCCAGCTGTCTGGGACTCTGGACTGTGATGGCCTCTGCCGTGGAGTGTGCTCCTGACAGCACAGACCATTGCGGCCGCGGTGAGAAGTGGCCCTGCAGGATGGTGTGAAGGAGGGCTAAGCTGGCCCAGGAGGGTCTCCTGCCAGAGGAGGCCAGGGAGGAGCCCTGCCGGCCTCAGGAGCCTGAGCAGTCACTGCTTTGGAAGGTGGAGAAGGAGCCCTCCGCCTGTCTCCACTTGTCCCTCTGAGTGGTGGGGAGACAGGGCCTGGCGGACAGCTCTCCTGGGTGTCAGGCTCAGGGCCCCCACCCCGGGCTGTCCTGCGGCAAGGGGCACAGGCTGCTGCAGCAGAGCCGAAGAGGCAGGAAGGTCCCAGGCCTATGCTGGCTGGGTGCTGGGTGAACTCCCCCAAGAGTGAGAACCCTCTTCTCCATGCTGGGATGTCCTCAAGGGGTGTCCCTGCAGCCAGCAGAGGACCCTCCATCTGAGTGTGGGCTACTGGGATCCAGGGGCCTGTGCTTCTATCCACGCCACCTACTCGGAGGTCAGGCTCTGGAAGAAGCCCCAGAGAAGACAGCTGCAGCACGTCCCGGGCCATCTGCCCTGGAGACCATTCAGACCGCTGACCAGAGACCCCACCAGGCACACCAGGTGCTTTGCCCCTTCCCCTACTCTCCAGGGCTGACAGAAGCGGAGCTGCCCCACTGAGCCTGCTGGGTGGCTGCTGTCTGGACGCCCCGTGCAGCTCCTTGTCTCAGGTTCTGCCTGGTGGTCCGGGGGACAGGACTTGTGGGGTTCACTGTACTTGTCGCCTGTCGAGTGTCTGTAGTCCGTGATCGTCGTCTAAACCTCAGAGCAGCCAGCCCGTGAGCGCTGTTGTACCCAGGTTTAAGATGAAAGATCTCTCTGCCGGAGGGGTCAGCACTGCCCTTGGAGTCCCGCCCTCGGGCAGTGGCTCCCACCGCCCTGGCTGGTGGAGTCTGCAGCCGCCCAGGCTTCTCCCTGTCATCCCTGGCTGGGATCACTCACGGGTTACCTCTGGCTCCATGGAGCTCTTGCTAGGTCCGGCCTGGGAGTAACCTGTGGTGAGAGCCCTTCTGGTGGGGGAGGGCAGCCTATCCAGAGGCCCCACTGGCCACTGCTGGCTCCGAGGTGGGGTGTGCCCAGGAGCTGGGTGGGGCCCTGGGGGAGCCACCCACTGTCTGGTCCCCAGCCTTGCTGGGGCATCATGGGGTGCTCCCCGTGACTGCTCCTCTCTGCCACAAACTGGTCTACAGCCCCGCACCTGGATTTCCCGGGCTCTTCAGAGCAGTCTTTCTCCTGTTCTCTTCTGTAAGCCTTTACCTCAGAACTATCTATGATTGCTTTTTTTTTTTTTTTTTTTTTTGGTACTGGGGATTGAACCCAGGGGTTGTTCTGCCTCTTAGCTGCACCCCCAGTCCTTTTTTTATTTTATTTTGAAACAGGGTATCACTAAGTTGTAGAGGGCCTCATAAATTGGTGAACTGGCCACGAACCTGCGCTCCTGCTGTCTCAGCCTCCTCAGGGCTGGGATTACAGACGTGTGCCGCTCACCCAGCCCGCAGTGTTCTCAGTGGCAGAGACTTGATACGCAGACTGCGTGTTCCGGCCCCACTAAGCCAGAGGCTGCAGTGCGTCGCTGTGGGCACAGGTGGTTCTGGCGGCCTCTCGTACTGTTGGCGCTCATCATCCTGCCTGTCTGACCTTAGCAGGCTGTCTCCAGGGTAGACTGCTGGCGTGCTCTATCAGGGCCTCTATCCAATATCATGGGGTTGCTTGCGCTCCATTTCCCTTCTGTCTATGCTACGTGTGTGGGTGTTTCTGACTCTTGTATATTTACTTGTGCTGCTGGGGCAGTGGACCCAAAGGCACTCTACTGCTGAGCTACACCCCCAGCCTTTTTTGTTTATTTGCAAACATGAGTTCATAAGTTGCTGAGGCTCCAGCCAAGTTTTGGAGGCTGGCTGTGAATCTGTGATCCTGCTGTCTCAGCCTCCCAAGTACTGGGGTTGCAGGTGTGTGTTGCACCCAGCCCGAGACCGTTTTTGTTTTGTTTTTTATGGTGAACATGTAATTAGACCGTGTGGTGGCGCAGAGTCGCGGTGCGATCGCACACGCTGACCTGCAGCTTCTCTCAGCTCTGGGCGTGAGGGCTCTTCTGGGGCGTGAGGGTTCTGGTCTGGATGTCTTAACATGGGTAAGGAACCTGGATCAGGGAGGCTGTGGCTCCAGGCCCCCCCATGTGTGAGGTTGCAGTTTTTATCACAGCTCAGGGCCCTGTGGAGGTTTGCACGTGTGCGCATGCATATGGGCCGTGCGTGAGGGGCTGCTAGTTGCGTGTTTGTCAGAGCACGGTGTTTTCAGAAAGCAGATGTCATGCTTAAGGAGAGAGGGGGAGAGGTGACAGGCATGTGGCAGGGACCTGGCCAGCCAGAGGTGACCCGGCTGGGGAGGTTCACCTGGCCAGCCTCCCTCTGGGGCACACGGAGGCTCCACCCTCTCAGGAGCTGTGTACCAGGAGTCAGTGGTAGCTTGGGGTCTCAGGGAGAGGCCAAAGGAGGGTAGTGCCTGGCCAGCCTAGCTGTGAAAGCAGAGTTGCAGGGGAGGGTGGGGGACGCAGCCACTGCTGTGACCTTGCTGGAGTTTTAGGGTCCCCTGTGTGTGCACCATGAACGCCCATCTGGGACAGGGCTCTGGGCAGTGAGAGCTGTGTTGTTGGCGGGGTTGCTGTGAGCTGCGTACTTGAGCAGCCTGCACAGCCCTGTGCACCTGGCTCTGCAGGTGCGGAGCCCCGAGAGGAGACAGCAAGTTTCTTGGAGGAATCCAGGGAAGGAGGTGGTGCCGGGCCCCGGGCTGAGCATAACCTGCAGATTAGATGAGCACCTTCCCTGGGTATGGCTCATGTGCTGGTTATGAAATGCGAAACCAGTGTTTGCTGACTGTCTCTGCTAACTGGATCTGTCTGGAATTTTTTTCTCAGAACGCAGGAGCTGAGGCCTCACATCGAGGTCTGAAGCAAGCTCACCGTGACCCTGAGCACACAGGCCCACACAGGGCCCGACTCCAGCAGCCCGCCTGCCTTACGCTTGGTTTCATGTGACAGTTGTTTTACTGTAGCTGTTGTTGATTGCTCCGTCCATCCCTGTGGGATCAGTTTTGGAAGGTGTAATTTGACTGTTACTCTACAGGGCTCTCAGCTCTGAGCCGGGCTGGCCCTGGAATGCCTGTCTAGTGTCTTTTTCTTTTTCTTTTTCTTTCTTTTTTTTTTTTTGTGGTGAGGTCTCACTGTGTTGTTCAGGCTGGCTTCAAACTCCTGGGATCAAGTGACCCTTCTGTCGCCACAGCCTTAAGACCTGGGACTACAGGCCTGGCTGGCTACGCGCCACTGCCTGGCTGGCTATTTCTCTTTATTTCTTCTGCCTTTTTTCCCCAAAGTGTGAACCTCAGTTGCTTAACAAAAGAGAGGATCTACTTTAAAAGAAACTAGGGAAAAGTTATGTAATAACCACATCACAACGGAAACTCCTTACCCAAGCGAGAGACCACGTGCTGGCCCCTCGCCCTTGCTTCGAGGTTGAGGTTGGGTAGTCTCCATCCTTTCCTGCCTCATGAGTTTCTTTGCAAATCTGGTGAAAGCTGCATGTCTCTTTCTTAAAGCAACACTATTTAGGGCATGCTCACATGTCCCCTGGTGTCCATCGAGGGAGGACCCAGTGGTCTTCAGGAGGGGAACCCCACGGTGGCACCCGCTGGGTCATCCCTGTGAGCAGCAGGCGGCTGCCAGGGCCTTGGCAGGGCTGGCCCTCTTCTCTGTCTGTGGCCCAGTACTGAGCTCAGCACCAGGGCTGTCCACATGGCTTCTGGTATGGTTGATTGCTCCGTCCATCCCTGGGGATCAGTTTTGGAAGGTGTAATTTGACTGTGCAGCGTCATCGTCTTGAACAGGATTGATAGTCCTACAGCCGTGGCCTCAGCGTCCCGTGTGGCCAGGCCATCCAGTGACTGGAATGCTGTCACTGTGGCAGCCTTGGTGCCTTGATGGGAAGGGTAGGGAGTTAACATTAGCAGTGAGCGCCATGGAAAGTCAGGGTGCCCGGAAGAGTCCAGCAGGACGACATTGAGAAATGTGTCCTCTGCCCGGAGCTGAGGCCGTGGGAGGCGGCTTCTGGAGCTGCAGCGGGAGGGTCCCCGCGGGGCCTTTCTGCCAGCACCCAGCACCCGGGATCCCTGGGGAGAGGCCCTGGGGAGACCTCTGCATCTCCAGGTGTGCAGCACCATGCAGACTGCTCCGGGGACCTAGAAACTTCAGCTGGTCCTGGGTATCATTGCAGAGCGGCTCCAGGGCCCGCTGATACCAGGCTGGCTCTCTATGCTCACGCTGTAGCGTGTGCATACAGTCTGCGATGCTTAACTCATGTCTAGATCCTTACGGCCTTGATACCTTGATACAGATCGAGGGCTCAGGCAGCAGGTGCTGTACTGTGTCGCTTAGGGAACAGTGACAAAAGTCCTGTATGTTTAGACCAGATGCACCTTTTCCTGAATATTTTCTGCCTGCAGTTGGTTGGATCCATGTATCTAGAGACTGTAGCTATGGAGAGCTGATTTTACACATAGCCTAATATGTTACCATAGAAGACGTAGACCATGTATTATATTAATACATTGCTTTATGCCATATACTATGAGTTGTGGTCTATTTTATTTTATTTTTTTGTGGTACTAGGGTTGGGACCCAGGGGCTTTCTACCTCCGGGCTATACTCCCAGACCTATTTTTTAAAATATTTTATTTGGAAGCAGGATCTCACTAAGTTGCTGAAAGCCTCACTAAGTAGCTAAGGCTGGCTTCGAACCTGTGCCATCCTCCTGTCTCAGCCTCCCGAGCGCGTGGATTACAAAGGTGCACCACCACGCCCGGCTGAGTTGTGGTATACATACGCACGTATAGTTATTTGTATTATGTCTAATACTGTTTCATATACCATTGTGTATCGGTACAACATGCATTTCTTTTGGTTTCTCTTTAAAGTCCTTCTACGGTGTCTGGCTGTTCTGCAAGACTCTAGTTCTGCAGTAGCTCACTTTGACTGAAGTAAGGGCCACTGTATTTGACAGAGGGCTATGATCTGAGGTGGTGGTGCCAGGAGCCCCATGGGAGCCCTGAGTGCTGGGCCGAGGATGAGCTGGTGCCTGGCTGGCTCCTGGTGTGCAGCTTTGCCCGGCTGGAGAACCAGGGCTGCAGCTCGTCCCAGTGTTCTCTGACAGCTTCCCCAAGGCCCCTTGCAGAGGCCATGGCCGTGGGACCCCCAGAGCCTCTGGCACTTGGCCACCTCGTTCCTCTCAGACAGGAAGCCTGGCTTCTGTGCACAGGACAGCTGGCTTCTTGGCAGGCCAGCCCAGCCCTTCCAAGCTCAGGAGAGCCTGGGTCACGCCCATTTGTAAAACTCGCCTCCGAGCCCATCTCTGCCCGCCAACAGTCACCGACGTTTGCACCGTTGCACAGTGCAGCCCACAGGTCCGGCTCCTGCCAGAGGGCGCGCCGCGCTCCCATGCTTCTCCCTGCCTCCTGGCCCTGGCTCTGGTGACTGCCTGTGGGACGCAGATGGGCTGAGAAGGTTTGGGTCAGACCAGGCTTTCGTTCCTACAACGAAAACGAAGAAAGGCACATGGCTCTTGGCCGCAGCCTGGCCCCCCAGCAGCTCCTCCCCGGTGCCACTCCTTCCTCCCGGGCCTTCCCTGCGGGGACTGCTGGGTCCTTTCTAACCCTCCCCACCTGTGCCAGGTCCCTGACCAGCGCCCTCGCTGCACCCAGACCTCTGCATTCTGGGCACCCATCTGAGCTTCCTGCCAGACCACACAGGAACACCCAGCCCTGTCCTCCTCGTGCTGCCCCGTTCCCTGCCCTGAGTGGCTCCGTTAGAGCTGGTGAGCTCCCTGCCGTGCCCTGTGTGGACAGCAGGCAGCGGCCACACTGGCTGTGTCAGTCTTGGGCCACAAATAGTGCTGTGCACAGAACCCAGTCAGCTGGCGTGGTGAACCAGTGAATTAGGCTCTGGAGTGTGCCCTCTGGGGGCCAGCGCCTGGCCTTGTGCCCCCAGCGGGGGCCCTCGGGTTCCCTTGCTGTCCCGGGATTGGTCCTGGTTCCTTTGACCCTGGAGGTGCTGAGCGTGGGTGGGCTGAGCCCGGGTTTTGACTTTGACCTGCTTTCTCCTGCCCCAGGCTTGGTGTTTCCCCTGGGCCTGCTTACCCGTATTTCCTCCTGTGGCTGTGAGATTGTGCTCAGAAGGGCTTTCGCTCCCAGTTTGGCAATACTTTTGCGCGTTCAGTTTCGCAGGAAATCTGATGGACGTGTGGGGGCAGGTGTGGCCGCGCAGGCGCCCCAGCTGCCTGCCTTCGCCCCGCCCACTCCTGGGTCTCTGTGGGTGTCCCCTGCTCTGGGGACTGTCTGCCTGCTGCTCTGTGCAGTGACGCTGCCCACGGCTTCCTGGCCTCCCCAGCACGGGGCAGTGGTGAGCCCCCGCCAGCCCTTTCATTTTCAGCCCTTCCACAGACTTTTCCAAGTGAGCTTAGAGTCGCTGAGACCACCAGGCGGCCCCTCTGATGCTTGAGGGCCTGGCAGTCCTTACCTGGGGCTCGGGTGGTGCCTGCGGTGTGCTCCTAGGTCTCAGTTCTGGTTCTCTTAACAGCGTGAAGTGGACTTACTAGACGTCCCGCTTTCCCATGAAGCCAGGCCACGGTCTTGCCCTCGTAACACGGCTAGTATAGACGAGAGGACGGAGGGCTCTGCATCTTTTGGGCAGATGACTTGGTCTTTTGTGCCTCCGTTTCTTCGCTTGTAAAATGAGGCTAATATAGGACTGACTGGTGGATCGTGGTAAAGACTGAGTTGTTAGATATCCAGTTTCTAGAGTAGAAATTGGCTCAGGGGAAGTGCTTTACACGTTTTAGCTGCCATTGCTGAACACCCACCCGAAGCAGTTAGAGGTAGTGTCTGGAGAGACGGACCCAAACATGAGGGCTGTGCAGTTCCTGGGGAGAGGGCGGAGGCCTGGGCTGCTGGAGGCAGCTGAGCCTGCTGCTGTTGAACGGAAAGGGCAGAGCTAAGCGTTAGCAGCAGGAACCTCACAGCTGGCCCAGAGGAGGAAGCAGCGGCCAGGCCCAGCAGCCGGAGCAGGGAGGCCGCGCTGGAGGCGGCGAGCGGGGGACGGCTGGGAGGGCAGCGCAGCCGCTGTTCTGTGGTACTGTGTGGCTCGCCGGTGCAGGCTGGGCCAAGGAGCAGACGGGACAGGCAGTGGGGCCGGTGCTGGGAGGGGAAGGCGAGACCCAGTTGGGGAGAGGTGAGATGGCGGGCTTGATAGGCCTAGGAGCCGTTGTGGGCACGGGAGGGTGTGAGAAGCGAGGCTGAGACTGTCCCTCCGCAGACCCTGCCTCCTGGTGCTTGCTGCCCGTGCTTGGGCCCTTTCTTCTGTGTGTGTGCCTGCGAAGGCTGGGAGCCATTCCCACTCTGGCCTCTGTAGCTCTGCCCCTGGGCTCTACCGACCGCTGGCGCCGCAGAGTTGGGCCTGGCTCCTGGCCTGAGTGCTGGGGAGCTGGGCAGTGCCCTTTAGCCCAGGAGGGAGCCCCGGTGCACAGCGCAGAGGACTGGGAGGCACAGCTAACCTATGGCCTGGGGCTCACTTTTGTTTCCTATGAAGGTTATGTATTTATATATTTGTAGTACTGGGACTTAAACTCCGGGGTGTTCTACCTCTGAGCTACGCACCAGGCCTATTTTATTTTTTATTTTGAAATAGGGCCTCACTAAGTCGCTGAAGGTGGCCTCGAAGCCATGATCCTCCTGTCTCAGCCTCCCAGGGCTGGGATGACAGTTGTGCCACTGTACCCACTTGGAGCTTCATTTCAGAGGAAGCCGACTCAGCCTTCTTGGCGCTGCCTTCCTCATGGCGCCAAGATGCCGCTCAGCTCCTCGCGCTTCCTCTTGGCACGGAGATGGCCCCACCCTCTCCTCGAGGAGCTCGAGGACCCACTTGTCCACAACCTGGGTGTGTTTGGTGAGACCTGGGTGTGTTTGGCGAGGCACTGGTGGACTTGTTGCCCCTGTGGAGGCCCAGGGCCATGGGGCAGGCGAAGCAGGGCTGCTGGGGCCGAAGGCCTGTTATTTATTTATTTATTATTTTTTTTTTGTGGTACTGGGGGTGGAACCCAGGGGCTTTCTATCTCCGGGCTATACTCCCAGGCCTATTTCATACTTTATTTGGAAACAGGGTCTCGCTAAGTTGCTGAGAGCCTCACTAAGTAGCTGAGGCTGGCTTTGAACCTGCGTGATCCTCCTGTCTCAGCCTCCCAAGTGCAGGGATTACAAGCGTGCCCACCACGCCTGGCAGGCCTGTTCTTTTGATAGAAGTGCCCCAAAGAATCTCCTTCACCAGATGCATGAGTAGCTTTTACATTATGATTGGCTGTTTTTAAGTGGTCTGCTTAACCATGAGGCCAGACAACCAGCACCCTGGCCTTTGGGGTGCTCCCTGCGAGGGTTTGAGGGGTAAGGAGGGCCTTGGGAGTTGAAGAGGAGTGCTGCCCTGCCTGGGCGCCCCGAGCCTGCACTTTCCTCCTGGGAAGGGCCTCGCCCTCCTCAGGTGAGCTCACCTGTCTGCCCATCAGGGCCACTGAGTCACCTGCAGTAAATCAGGTCCGCCAGCCAGCTTTTGTCAGTTGTGGTTAGTCTTCTTCCTGTTGCAATTAGCTTTCTGAGCAAAGAGCGAGGAGAGGCGAGTTAGCTCCCTGCCCTGGGCCAGGCGGCCTGGGCCCTGGCCTTGTGCTCCCCAGGCTCCGCCCACCTGGCTCGAGGTCACAGTGGGGGCCGGCCTGGACTCCTGCCATTTCTCAGTATTCAGGGAAGGAAGGGCTGAGGAGGAAGGGGTCAGAGATGCAGGGCCCCTCCCAGCTCAGATCAGACCCTGAGTTAATGTAGGGCGTGCTAGGAAGGTGTGTGCTGAGAAGATGGTGGTGTTGGGCAGGACACAGGAGCCTGGGGTTGAGGAAGCCCTCTCTGGCCCTGGAGCATAGAGATCGGCCTTGGGGAATTATCACTAAACCTGCCACTTAGCCTCTGGGATTTCTGGGAGAAGGACTGTTTTCAAACACCCTGGGCATGAAAAGCAGGCCTTGGGCCTGCCATAGGGAGCACCACAGCCCATAGGTGCCCCTCCCCTGCCCACCAGTCCATCCTGTCTGCCGACCCGGCCTCCTGCAGTACTTGTCTGGTGGGTGTGTGGGGGCAGGCTGCTGTGGGAGGGGGCTCAGGAACACGCAGCAGCGCCCTGGTAATGGAGGCCTGCTGAGATGGCCTGGCCCTTGCCCCAGCCCACCTTCCTGCTGCCAAGGTCACCCGGGGGTCTTGAGAAGGTTGGGCCGGAGCAGTGGTTCTGGTCTCAGCCGTGAGCCCCAGGCCAGGCTCTGCTGTACCAGCTGTTTGTTCCTGGGACGTGTGGGGTAGCTCTGCAGGCCAGGATGGTTAGGGCCAGTTTTCTGAGAGACAAGTGCCGAGAAAGACAATCTGGGGAGGCAGGATTTGTTTCTGCAGCTTTGGGCTGGAGGCGGAAGAGCATGGTGGTGGCGCCCTCCTCCTCCACCCTTGCCCCACCTCCCAGGTCCCGCCCGTTCCCAAGGGCGCCATCACATAGGACTCCTCTAATGGATCAGCCCGCTGGTGAGGTCCATGCCCCGTGAGCCGGTCGCCAGCTGAAAGCTGCTCTGTCCATGTGCCGGGACCAAGCCTTCAGCACGGAGCATGGGGCGCTTTGCCCAGACCTGCCAACAGTGGGCCTGCAGCGGTGCCCAGGGACACAGCAGTTGGTTTCCTCTGCTTGGGCTTGGGCTCAGAAGAGCACCGGGCAGCTCGGGGCGAGAGCCTGGCACGCAGCCCCTTCCCAGACACACGACGGGGCTGACTTGGTACGGGGCTGTTTTCAACCCCGGGAGAGCTCTGCTCTCGGCAGTAACGGAGTTGAGTTTCTGCGGGCCCTGGCCAGACTGGAGACGTCTTGGGTCCAGCCCTCTTGGTCTTTGCCTTGCCATTTGCTGCAAGGTTTCAGCGTTCCCTGTCCGTTTCGGAATAGGAAGAACAGCTTATTTTTCAGAATGGCAAATAAGGAAAAGAATGAAAGTATCTTGGGGTGTCTGTTTCTAGCAGTCTCCAGGGAAGAACATTTTTATAGTCACCAGACGTCCTCGCCAGCCGGGCCAACTTTCCATCCCGAGATGGCTGGAGCGTGCCCCGGGCCACCCTCCTCCCTGGAGCCGGTGTAGGAGCTGCGGCCTCCCTCCCGTCCTGGCCCCACTCCCTGGCCCCGCCCAGCCCGGCTCTTGTTGGGACTTTGCACGACCTCAGAGTCGTGAATCTGGGTGCAGTTAGCTCATGGGAAGGTCTTTGCCCTGGAGTTTTAGAGGAGAGAGCACAGGGGCTTGGTGCGCACTTTACAGCTGGTGAAGAGACCATTGCTTCAGTCGCTGTTAGGTTTGTGCTGAAAGGACTCGTGCAGAATGTCCCCTCTCAGCTCTTGTGTGTGTGTGTGTGTCACACTGGGGCTTGAACCCCAGCTGTTCTACCTCCAAGCTACATCCTCAGCCCTTTTATTTTTGTTTGGAAACAGTCTCGCTGGGTTGCTCGCACTCGGGTGGCAGGAAGCTGGCCAGCCACGGCCCTTCCTGTGTCACAGAGGCCAGGCCAGAGCTGGTGTGAGCTGAGCCACCCAAGGGTGCCGGGCAGGAGCGTCCTGGTCTTCCTTCTCTCTGGCCCCCTTCTGCCTGTTCCAGGCCCGGCACAGGAAGCAAGAGCCAGGCTGAGGCTCTCAGGCTGGCAGGGATCCTCCGACGGGACCACAGGGCTGCTTGAGGGCACCCTGCCCATTAACCACAGAGAGGCCGAGGCCCAGCTTTGCCAGCACAGGCCACCTGATATTCTTGGGGTATCCTGGCCTTAGCCCCCCCCAAGTGCTTGCTTCATTGGCTCTGTACTCGGGACTTGGGGTATCACTTGGGGTTGAGGTGGTGGGCTAGGAGAAACAGGGATGTAGGTTTGGGGCGCAGAGGGGCTGGCCGCTTTGGAAGCCTCACAGGCTTGGCTGAGGCAGCCGCTGTCCCTGGTGCTGGGCTGTGGTCAGGACGCTGGCCTGGAGCCTCACTGGGTTGTCTGGGGGTCGCCGCAGACCCCGTGCCAGGGCCCTTCCGCTGGTTGTCGCCCTGGTAGGCTGGGCATGAAGCCTGCCCTTGGGTTCTGGTCCCGGTCCCGTCTGGCTTGCCCACTTCTAGGCACACAGACAAGAAGTAACTGGGCTGTGGGGGAAGGGTACCTGGAGACCTGTGGCCTCGTGGTCAGGCCCCCCAAGAGCTGGTGTTGCCTCAGGTCTGAGAGACAGCGGGGATTCTTGGGGGAAGTGGGCTGCGTGCGACCTGGGCTGTGGGTCCCAACCAAGTGGATGTGTGGGAGAGGGCGAGAGCGGAGGACATGGCCGAGAGCAGCCGGCCGAGTGGGGCACCGGCGTCTGGGTGAAGCAGAGGCTCTGAGCATGGGCGCTGGGGTTCAGGCAGCCCCTCCCCACCACCTGGGGTCCAAGAACAAAGCTCTGGCGCGCCTGCTGATGCACGTTGGGGACTTGGTGTTTTCGTAGCAGCAGAGGTCTTCTTTCAAGAGATAATTTGCCACAGAAGCCTAATAAGTGGCAGAGCAGGCTGCTTCTCTGAGGTTCTGGGCACCGTCCACCAGTGCGGCGTGCCGGGGGAGCGTGCCCACTGGCGGCTCAGGAGGGCCCGAGAGCAGGGCACCCCACGGCGGGCGGGCGGGTGTCCTCCTGCTCCTACCTTCACTTGCACGTGTCTAGAGCTGCTCAGAAGCCTTACTGACCTCAGGGCCTTTGTTTCTACATCAGGAACGGGTCCCTTTTAGTAACAACTCATGAAGGCAGCGATACCATATTGACCGTTGTTTTGAGCCAACAAACGTCAGACAGTGTGCTGTCACCGTGGGGTTCTCAGCTAGGTCTTCTGTTGATCTCTGGGGGCCGAGGGTCGCGCTGCGCACACCCAAGTGGCTGAACGTCTGGCTCTAAAGGTTACCTGACTGTCCTTGGAGGTGGTCGCCATCCCGCCCAAGTGAAAGCTCTGCTCGTGAAGAGCGTGTGGCTGCGTCGCGTGGTTCCCGGTCATGTTCCTTCTAGCTGCCGGGGCCCGAGCCCAGGTCTCCACAGCATGTTCATGCAGGAGCAGCCCGGGGCGCAGGGAGCCCTGCTTTGCCCAGAGCTGCCTGGCTCAGGAGAGCAGCTGGAGCTGTGTCTGCCCACAGGAAGCGCCTCAGGTCAGTACGTGCGCCCACGTGTGTTTAATATTTAATAAGCTTTTTCTGTTCTTTTTAGTACTGGGAACAGAACCAGGGGCATTCCACCTCTGATCTACATCCCAGCCCTATTTTTATTTTGAAACAAGGTCTCACTAGGTTGATGAAAGTCTCATTCTTACTGACACTGTCCTCGAACCTGTGACCCTCCTGTCTCAGCCTCCAGAGTACTGGGATTACAAGTGTGTGCCACCATGTTCAGCTCTAGAAGTCTTTTGGTTAAGTTGTTTTTTCCCTAAGTATAGGATCATGTTATCTGCAGATAGAGATCATTTCAGTTTTCTCTTCCTATTTATATTCCTTTGACTATCTTCTCTTCTCACTCTGGCTAGTTTCAGATACTACATTGAAGAAGAGTGGCGTAGGGGCATCCTTATCCCTTCCCAGTTATAAGGGAATGCTTGCAGCGCCCCCTTCCATTTGCTGTTGGCTTTGGGTTTATTGCTTATTGCCTTATGACTTTGAGGTGCATTCCTTCCATTCCTGTTTAGCTATTGTATTAAAGACCCACCGGGAGCCGGGCGTGGTGGTGCCCGTTTGTAATCCCAGCACTTGGGAGGCTGAGACAGGAGAATCGCGGTTTGCAGACAGCCTCGCTACTTAGTTAGGCCCTCTGCAACTTAGTGAGACCCTGTTTCAAAATAAAGAATACAAAATAGGGTTGGGGAGTAGTAGCTCGGAGGTCAAATGCCCCTGGGTTCCATCCCCAGACCCACGCGCACAAAAAAGACTCAAAAAGACTCAGCGGCTGTCGGTGGGGCTGATGGGGTGGTGGGAGACCTCTGCAGGCTAGCCCGAGCCCCACTCCGCAGCCTTGGGTCACCAGGCTGCCTACATGTCTTTCCAGAAATTAAGTCCAGTCAAATTGAAATCCTAATGCCTCTTTGTTCCCTTCCATTCTGATAAGCATCTTAACTCTCCTCTTTAATTAACTTCACTTTCCACTCCCCATGTTTGATGATTTGTTGAGCGCCTGGACTCTGAGCTGGATGTTCAGGAGACAGAATGTCAGCCCGGCGGCAGACCTGAGGAGCAACAGTGACCGAGCAGAGGGTAGTGCCGCGCTGGGTACCAGCAAGCAGGGCGAGCAGGCTCCCAGGACGGAGCTGCCCTCGGAGGCCAGCAGCAGAGCCCAGCCAGGCGCCCTGCTACCCAGTAGCCACAGCTGGACTTCTTCTTTCTCTTTCTAAAAATGCTCTTTGGCAGCTTTCGCTTTTTGTGTAGGCAAGTCCCGAGCTAATATTTATCCTGCACAAAGTATCTTAAAAATTCTGGAGTGCCAAGCATTTGCAGAGAACTTCATTAATCTTTGAAAGAGAGTATTGTTACAGTGATAAACTGAGGCACTGTCTACAATAGCCAGATTGTGTTTGAACGTGCAGCCTTTGATTCAGCAGTTAGTTCTTGTTAACAGACGGGATTGTTTTGGCCGTTCTTGTACAGGCTTATTTATCCATGTGGGTTTTGTTTGTTGGGGCAGGCTTTGGGCGTGTGTTGGGTGGGGGGATCTGGCACACCCAGCACGCTTTGTGGTGCTTCCAGGTGTTGGTGTTTTATGAGCCTCGGGCTTTTCAGGAACTTGGACTTGGTACTGGGAGCCCTCCACCTTCACTTTATTTATATATTTTGTGGTGTTGGGGATTGAACCTACGGGCATTCTACCTCCACGCTACACCCCTAGCCCTGTTTCATTTTTGATTTGGAAACAGGGTCTCACTAAGTTGCTGAGGGTCATGCTGGGTTGCTGAGGCTGGCTTGAAACCTGTAATCCTCCTGTCTCAGCCTCCCAAGTACTGGGATCACAGGTGCACAGCACCTCGCCCGGCTGAACTGTCACTTTCAAGCTGGTGGTTCCTGCTGCTGAGGGAAGACTGGCCCTCCTGGTCCAAGACCACATGTGTGAGCAGTGCAGGAAGGTGGGAGAGGTGGCACTGTCTCTCCATCGTTCAGTACCAGGTCTCAAGAAAGATTTTTTTGTGTTGTTTGTAGTACTGGGGATTAAACCCAGGGGTACTCCAGCACTGAGATGTATCCCAGCCCCCCTTTTTTCCCGTGCTACTGGAGGTTGAACCTAGGTCCATTCTACTTCTGATGTACACCCCAGCCTTATTTTTCTAATTTACATATATATATATTTATATATATATAAACATATATATTATATATATGTATATTGTGTGTATGTGTGTAAATGATACTGGGGGTGGAACCCAGAGGCTTTCTACCTCCGGGCTATACTCCCAGACCTGTGTTTTCCATTTTATTTGGAAACAGGGTCTCACTAAGTTGCTGAGAGCCTCACTAAGTAGCTGAGGCTGGCTTCGAACCTGTGCGATCCTCCTGTTTGTTTCAGCCTCCCAAGCGCTGGGATTACAAGCATGCCCCACCATGCCCGGATAAATTTTTATTTTGAAACAGGGTCTCACTAAGTTGTGGAGGGCCTTCCTAGGTTGCTGAGGCTGACCGCAAACCTGCCTTTCTCAGCATATCGAGTGCTGGGCTTACAGACGTGTGCTACGACACCCATTTTCCCCAGCCCTTTTTATGCTTTTTCCAAGAAGAGTCATAAAGTTGCCTAGTTTGGCCTTGAACTTGGGATCCTCTAGCCTTAGCCTCCTGAGTCACTGGGATTAAAGGCATGTGCCAGGCTATAGATTTATTTCTTAAAAAAGAAAAGAAAGCCGGACGTGGTGGCGCATGCTTGTAATCCCCACGCTTGGGAGGTGGAGACAAGAGGATCACGCAGGTTCGAAGCCAGCCTTGCTGGCTTAAGAGACCCTGTTTCCAAATAAAAGTATAAAATAGGTTTGGGAGTGTAGCTCGGAGACCTATTTTATATTTTATTTGGAAACAGGGTCTCACTAAGTTGCTGAGAGCCTCACTAAGTAGCTGAGGCTGGCTTTGAACCTGTGCGATCCTCCTGTCTCAGCCTCCCAAGGGCAGGGATTACAAGCGTGCGCCACCACGCCCGGCTTATTCTTTATTTTGAAACAGAGTCTCACTGAGTTGCAAAGGGCCTCACTAAGTAGCTGAGGCTATCTGAGAACCACGATCCTGTCTCAGCATCCTGAATGCTGGGATCACAAATGTGCGCACCACGCCCAGCTTTAATTTTTGTTTTTGAAACAAGGTCTTGCTAGGTTGCAGAGAGTCTCACTATTTGGCAAGGCTGTCTTCAAACCTGTGATCCTCCTGTCTCAGCCTCCTTAGTACTGGAATTACGGGCTGTCACCACCACACTACTAGTAGGGCTAGGGAAGTCCTCCGTGGTGTTCCTTGGTAGTCCTCTGTGAGTCTACACCCATGAAATGGGCTGGCCGGAATCACAGCTCACAGGAGGCTGTTCAGTGCCCCAGCCCACGCACCTAGGTTGCTGCTGGTGTCCTGAGTCTCTGCTGGACCATCTAGCTAGCCAAGGGGCACGTGTGACCTTGAGCTGGGCCTCGGTGCCATATCCACTGGGTCTAGGGGGCTGTCTGGGATGGGCAACTAGAAAATCTGCTTTAAGATAACTTACCAATTTTATTTTATTTTTTTCAACACTGGGATGAAACCCAGGGACATTCTACCTCCGAGCTATAACCCCAGCCCTATTTTTTATTATTTATTTTGAAACAGGGTCTCACTAAGTTGTACAGGGCCTAAGTAGCTGAGGCTGGCCACGAGTCTGTGGTATTCCTGTCTCAGCGTCTCAAGTACTCGAATTACAAGCCTGCGCCACCACACCTGGCTACCAATTTGCTTTTAATAAAAATTTCTGTCATAAAGAAGCCAAGTGCAGTGGGGCAGGCTTGTAATTCCAGGGTTTAGAAGGCTGAGACAGGAGGATCGCAGTTAGCTGCCAGCCTCAGCTACTTATCGAGGGTCTCTTTAACTTAGTAGAACCCTGTTCAAAATTAGGAATAAAAAATCAGGGTGGTGGTGAGCTCAGAGGTAAAATGCCCTGGGTTCAATCCACAGCACCACCAAAAAAAAAAAAAAAAAAAAAGTAGTAGCTGCAGAAAGAACGAACATTCCTGCAATCCTAGTACTTGGGAGGGTGAGACTGGAAGATCACAGGTTCTAGGCCAGTCTCAGCAACTTAGCAAGGCCCTTTACAACATGGTAAGGCCTGTTTCAAAATAAAAATAAGTAGACTCAGCCGGGCGTGGTGGCGCACGCTTATAATCCCCCTCCTTGGGAGGCTGAGACAGGAGGATCGCACAGGTTCAAAGCCAGCCTCAGCTACTTAGTGAGGCTCTCAGCAACTTAGTGAGACCCTGTTTCTAAATAAAATATAAAAATAGGTCTGGGAGTAAAGTGCGGTGGTAGAAAGCCCCTGTGTTCCACCTCCAGTGCCACACACAAAAAAAGAACAACAACAACTCCACCAGAACCATGTGGAAATAACACCTTTTGCTCCGCACTCACACGCACTTAAAACACGCGGCAGGATGGGTGAAGTCAGTGTCGGGGCCAACGAGGCCAGGTTCAGAGCCTGCTGTGAGGCAAGGCCACTACGGAGGCCTCTGAGACAGGGATTGGCGCCAGCCAAGGGGTTAGGCTAGTGCTGGGGCCAGCAAGGTCGGGATTGGAGCCTGCCGTGAGGCAAGACCAGTGCTGGCTGCGAGGCTGGGATTGGACTCTGCTGAGGGGTAAGGCCGGTGCCAGGGCCAGTGAGGCCAGGATCGGAGCCTGTCGTGAGGCTAGGCCGGTGCTGGGGCCTCTGAGGCCGGGAGAGGAGCCAGTCGAGGGGTTAGTTCTGTGCAGGGACAGCGAGGCCAGGATCGGGGCCTCCCATGAGGCAAGGCCGGTGCTGGAGCCAGCGAGGTCAGGATCAGAGTCCTCCGGGTGGCCAGGCCACTACTGGGGCCATCAAGAGTGGGATCAGAACTTGCAATGCGGCATGCACAGATAAATAGCACAGAAGATAAAATCCAGATGCTTCCCCTAATTAGCAAGAACTAGGAGGAAAGGGGTAACAGGAGGAGGTCAAGTAGTAGAAAGGGCCCTATTGAGAAGCAATTAAGGTGACCAATCAGAGGGGAGGGGATGGGGGAGGATGGAATCTCTTTAAAACTCATGAGGTGCGGAAACAGTTATATCAAAGATAATCACCAATTAAGCATGGGATCGAGGGGGGGAGGGAATGGGATGGGAATTGGATGAGGGCATATTGGATGATATGTGCTTGTATATCCTCTCAAGTCTTGTATTCCAAAGTGATGTATGATTAAAAAAAATAATAAATATATATATAAAATTAAAAAAAAACCCACAAGAAAACCTTATGGTATTCTATTGTTTCCTTATCACTCTGCCAACAACTATTACCTCACTATTTAGCTGGTAAAATGCAATTATTTACTGAGAAGATTTTGAAAAATAGTATACATCTCTTTTTAGTTGTAAACAATGGAGTCTTTGAAAATGTAATTATGGCAGAAAGACACTTTATACTAAGTAAATAATGTATATTTTTGTTAAAAAAAAAAAAACGTGCGGCAGGACTGTGTGTGCCCTGACCTACAGCCTGCATCCTACACTTGGCCTCAAGCACCACTCCCTGTTAATAACTCATCCCGTGCCTGGGCGCAGGGTGTAGGCCTGGAATCCCAGTACTTAGGTCTTTGAGCCATGAGGATCACAGGTTTGCAGCTAGCCTCAGCAGCTTAGTGAGATATGCTTTCAAAATAAAAAATCAAACAGGACCAGGGAGTAGTAGCCCAGAGGTGAGATGCCCCGGTCCCATCCCCAGCCTGATTCTGGTTGTGGATATGCCACTCTCCCCAGCTTCCTCAGACTCTCAGGTTCTCCTCTTGCTTACTGAGGGTGAACCTGGGAGGCCTCACTGAGCCACGGCCCATGGCAGATGGGCAGCTGCGGTTGGCCCTGGCCCTGGTGATGTCCAGGGCGTCTAGCAGTGCTTGGTTGAGGAGCTGGGTCCCCCGAGCACCAGGCTGCAGCTCCTTGTCACCCACGCGGGCCACTCCCCCCGCCCTGCCCGAGGTGCCTCCCGGGGAGGGGAAGGTGGCGCCGGGCTCTACAGGCCCGCGGGGAGGCCGGCGCTGGCTGCGGAGGGTCACCTTCGGAGCTCACTCTGGGCAGCAGCACGGTGCCTTGTAAGCAGCACAGGCTCACCGGCACTGCGGTTTCAGGTGAAGTCCCTCCTGGGGCAGGAAGGCCAGTGTGGTTTTTGTTGTTTGTTTCTTTGGTGTAGAAAGGAACAAATGTTACCCCAGGCTAGAGCCATAGGTAAATTTTCCCCCTTCACCCAAACTTGCATTTTTTTAAAAAGTAGTTTTGACTTCACTGTTGTCAGGGACCGTGGTACCTCTGTCCACTGACTCGCCCCCACGGTTGTCTGCCATCAACATAAGAGAGAATTCCAGAAAGGAACAGTTCCTAAGTTTCAGGTTGTGTGGCTGCCTGCTGCCCCTACCTGCCGCCGCACCTGAGTCACCCCGCCCTCCTGGCCGTGGTCGTGGCCGCCTGCCTCAGCATCCGTGGAGCCTGTGATCAGGGGACCTGCATCTCAGGCCCCAGGCGTGTGTGCGAGGAGCAACGCCCAGTCCAGATGCCCAGAGAGAAGTCGTGAGGCTGCCTCTGGGTGAAAGGCCACAAGTAACCAGCCATTTAACGAGGAAAAACCCACGTACTGAGAGTTGTTAGACTGCAGTGAGAACGGACCTTTCATCCATTGCATCGTGAAGGGGAAATCACCTCGAATGCAGAAGTCCTGGCAGGCAGCAGTGCTCCTTGAGGGCACAGCCATGCTGGAAAGGCGCCCGGGGACTCAGGACCCATCCCCCTTTAAAAGCCTTGGTGTGCCGTGGGGCCAGTGGCTCCACGTTGTTGGACAGCCAGCCGCGCCTACCTGCCCTTCCTCAGCCCTGCACCCGTCCCGCTTTGCCCTCGCGTGCAAAGTTGCCTGGATGTGCTGTGTGGTTCGACTTTACGTGTGAGCTGTCAGAGCCCCTCCTGCCTGGCAGCCTCCTGGGGTCTTTATTATGCCCTCGGCTTTGAGGAATTTTCATCTCCAGCCCATTTGGTCGCTCCGGTAGCTCTCGGCAGCCTGCCCCTGCCCCTGCAGTCTGCGTGCCGCGTGGCGGTGAGCAGCTGCTGCCTGCCTCCCCCGGGCCTCTGCTCCTGGGGAAGCGGCGAGTGAGTCAGAACACTCCCTGGCCTTCAGCTCGGCCAACGCGGCCCGCCTGGCACCTTGGAGCTGTGCTCTGACTTGGTCCTCCCGTGCCAGCCGAGGCGCCAGGAGCTGCGCAGTTGAAGAGCTTGCTGTTTCCATGGCAGCCAAAGCTTCCTTCTGACTCTAGTGGCTCAAACTAGCAAATCAGTGCTAGGGCCGTTTAGAAAGGAGGAGAGAAAAACCCCGAGCTCGCACCTTTTAATTAAAAAAAAGAAAGCTCCCGCTCAGCTGGTTGTGCCGACCAGGGGCATATAAGAAGCAGAGGTAAGGGGCCGAGCCTTTTCCCTGGGGTTGTCTGTTCTCGCCTCCATGATTCCCTAGTGCTGGTGCTGTCTTGTGTCCTTGATGTGTGGGTATCGGTTTGTTTTGGTAGAACCTGAAGAGGATTCTGTTTAAAAAGGTGTTTCATTGCAGATCCCAGTCCCTCGTCCCCTCATTTTATTGAGTGCATAGGTTTTTTTTGTGGGTCTGGGGGTGGAACCCAGGGGCATTCGACCTCCAAGCTACACCCTCTGACCTATTTTTTATTCTTTATTTTGAAGCCGGGTCTCACTGAGTTGCAGAGGGCCTCACTTAGTAGACGAGGTTGTCTGCGAACCGCGATCCTCTGGGTCTCAGCCTCCCAAATGCTGGGATTAAAAGGGTGCGCCACCACGCCTGGCTTGAGTGCATAGTTTTTTGATGTTGTCTTAGGAGTCTCAGTTTGCTGCCCAGGCTGGTCTGTAACTGTGGGCTTGAGAGATCCTCCCAGTTGGCCTGGGACTCCAGGGTGTCGCTACTTCTGGCTGGCCCGAGACTCGAGAAAGTGAAGCACTAAGAACTTTGATTTGGCCTCGCATTAATTGCTTGCTGTCCTGTGAGCCGTCTGTGGAGCGTGCTCATCTCACTGGACATACACCACTGTGGGCGTGGTGGCGCACACTTGTAATCCCCGCGCTTGGGAGGCTGAGACGGGAGGATCGTGCAGGTTCAAAGCCAGCCTCAGCTACTGGACATACACCACTGGGTTTACTCTTGATCTGGGGGCTGGGACCAGGTTGTCTGCAACATCTACTGAGAAAGGGCTGGAGAGGCAGCAGGAGGGCCCTCGGCAGCTGTGGGCCGGCCCTAGGTGGCCCGTGGGTGGCTCGCGCAGAGCCTGCAGGGGAGGGGTGGCAGGATGGACGGGCCAGGGGTGGTGTGATCTGACTTGAGGATCGCCCTGGTGATGGTGTTGAGGACAGACCCTGAGCGTTAGGGAAGGCTCAGGCCGTCAGACCTGCTGTGGTGGAGGGGTGGTGATGGTGCAGGAGGCCAGAGGCAGATGAGCAAGTGAGCTGATGGCCAAAGCTTGTTCTGTTTAACCAAGGTGCCGGGACTGCCTGATGGCGCCACAGCCTCACGGCCACCACCCTGATGGCAATAAGGGAGACTGTGTCTCTGCCTTCATATGACTCAGACCAGGGAGACCCACGAAGAGCTGGGTTCTTTGAGCTCGGTGTGTGTACGTGCACGCGCATGAGAGGACTATTGGGGCGCTGCGGACACACACGCACAGCCCGTCCTGTGGCGGAGGCCCGGCTGCTTGGGGCTCCTGCCTATTGCTTCTTTAAGCTGTGCCTACAGCTGCTCCCTCTCCACCCGTGGCCTCCAGGTGCTGCCCCGCACGCCACTTGCACACCATTTTGCAGAGAGACACTGTTTCCCGTTGTCTGAGCCCATCTGGGCCTGTCTGCTCCACAAGCCCGAGGGGCTCCTGGTAGCACCCTGCAGCTCTGGTGGCAACCCTGATGTTTTCCTTTGCAGATGGGAAAGTGGCTTTCAGAAAGGCTTCCAGAAATGGGTGCGCCAGTGACAGAACACAGGGTGTGATTAGTTAATAGCTTTGATTGTCTGCATAGCAGGCTGCCTCAGACTGACTCCTGGGGTTTGGTCCAGAGTCTTGGCCAAGAGTCCTTGCGGGAAGTCACAGTGCCGGTCCACCGCTCAGTGTGCTGGGCTCCGAGGGGCTGGGGTGTCCGTGGATCAGTGACCTCAGGACAGCACCGCACCATGTTGTTGGGACCTCCTTCCCCTGTTTTCAGGTGGTGGAGCCATTTGGCACCACTGGTCAGATCTTGCAGTGGGTGGGAGACACCATGGTGTAGACAGCTGTCAGGCAGGTGGAGCCCGGGTGCAGCCACAGACCTTGACTCCTTGCTTCCCAAGAGCTGCTGCGCTCCTGCCATGGATCACCGAGGACCACAGTTGCTGAGAGGGCATGGGGCCGTGGGGCTCTTTCTAGAGGACCGAGTCGCTCTCTTGTTTGTCTTGAAACTTATTAATTTGGGGAGTTACTGAGGATTGAACCCAGGGGCATTCCACCGCTGAACTGCACACTAGCCCTTTTACTATTCTGAAACAGGTCTCAGTGAGCGAGGGTGCCTGGGTCTCGCAGGTACTGGGATTGCAGGCGTGTGCCCACCGTGCCCGCCTTGTCGCGAAGTTTTACTTCCATTGCAGCAGGCCCATTTCTGAGCATAAAGTAAAACGCAGCTCTGCTACTCAGTGGAGTGGATGCGCCGCCCTGTGCTTCCTGCCCACAGAAGGAATGGGTCTGCTTCCAGCTCTGTGACTGTCTTCTCCTCACTAAAAGGAGGAATTTCTGGAAAATTTTTTTAATGAAGTAACAGCAGCTTAGCCCAGCCATCTGCATTCAGGGCCGTGACGTTTAAAAGCCCTCTGGTGCCTGCCCTGGGTGGTGATGGCACCCAGGGGTGATCCACGTGATTGCTCCTTGCCGTGGGGTCAGCAGGGTAATTGCTGTTTGGGACCAGCCTCCCTCCGAGAGCCGTGGAGACCACCTAGGAGGGCACAAGGCCCCCGAAGTCTTGAGACCTGGGCCAAGTCCTTGTCCCGCAGTGGGCGCCGGGTTTCCAGCCCTCGCTGAGTGGCAGTCTGGCCTCACCTGGCCCGGGCAGGTGGCGGGGCGCGGGCAGGAGCCCCCGGGCACTATCCGGTACTGAAGGGGCTGGGCCAGACAGGCACTTGTGGTCAGCGAGGAGAGGCGCGCTGGAGGTCTGGGCTGGGCCATTTCTCTATTGCCGGGGTACTAATTTACTGGGAAGCGCTCATGAGGCTGAGTGTACAGGGCAACGTTTTGGCCCACTGCTGCTGGGCCCCTTTCCCGATTCCCTCGATTCAGTCTTTTTGTGTTTGTGTGGTACTGGGGATGGAACCCAGGGGCATTCTACCTCTGAGCTACACCCCTACCCTGTTTTTTATTCTTTATTTTGAAACAAGGCCTCACTGAATCAAAAAGGGCCTCACTAAGGAAGATCCTCCTGAATGCTGGGATCTTAATGCTAGGAGTATTTCACCCACACAGACACACACACACAAACACTCAGACGGGCAAGCAGGCAGACTCAGGGCACCAGGACCCGCACACAAGGGATCTGGCCCTCGACCTCTCCAGTACACTCCCGTGGCCGCCCAGGGCGCCCGCTCAGGCTGCAGGGCTGACCCAGCTGGCCTGACCGGGTCTGGGGTAAACCTGGACCTGTGGTGCAGAGAGGCCCTTTCTGTCCTAGCAGCAGCGGCTAATCTGCACTTAGGTTAATTTAGGTGTGCCTTGGACTAGAGGCCCGTTGCACCGTCCTGGGACACTGGCCCTGGGTTTCTGCAGGTGAGACACCTAACTCCCGGGGTGAGTAAGCCCGGGTACATCATCACATCACATCATCACAGATGTGAGCCAGTCCTGCGGAAAGCTTTCCCAGGTATGTGGCACCAAGTGACTGCCCCTAGTCCTTCTTGTCTTGGGTTTTGTTATTTATTTAAATATAAGGACAGAACACTGATGTTTTTAAGCAAAATTTTCATAAACTTTTCAGAGTAGTTTGAGACTTTTGTAGCAAGATTCAGAGGAAGATGCAGAAAGTTTCTGTGGGTATCCCCTCAAATGCACACAGCCCCTCACCCAGAGGGGTGCACGGCCCTCTGCTGGCACCTTGGCATCACCAGGGCCCACGGCACGGCTCGCTCAGCACTGTGCACGTGTGGCTTTGGACATAGATGTGCCGCGACACGTGCCCGCCCTGAAGGTCCCTGTGCTCTGCCTCCTCCAGAAAGGTGCGGGCTGACTTCCCTTTCCCTTAGCAGTGTGTGTTTAAGGGGCCGGCGTGTCTTTCCTCGGTGGGTAGTGCCTGAGGACTGTCCCACTGTCTGGATGGACCACAGTTCACAGTTCAATTGCTGAGGCATCCTGCCTGCCTCTAGGTTTGGGCAATTCCGAGGGGTTGCTGCGCATCTGAGTGCAGGCTTTTGTGTTGGCTTTTGTTACAGCTTTCAGCTCCTTTGGGTAAGTTGCAAGGACCGCATTTCTAGATTGCATGTTTCACTTGTTTTAAAAAGCCAGTCACGCTGGGCGTGGTGGCGCACGCTTGTAATCCCCACATTTGGGAGGCGGAGACAGGAGGATTGCGCAGGTTTGAAGCCAGCTGTGCTGGCGTAAGAGACCCTGTTTCAAAAATATACTAAAAAAAAATAGGTCTGGGAGAGCCTGGAGGTAGAAGGGCTTCCAGGAACCCCGGTACCACACACACACAAAAATAAATAAAT
This sequence comes from Muscardinus avellanarius, assembly GCF_963383645.1. Taxonomy (NCBI): domain Eukaryota; kingdom Metazoa; phylum Chordata; class Mammalia; order Rodentia; family Gliridae; genus Muscardinus; species Muscardinus avellanarius. The sequence continues at coordinate 2,868,664 of NC_137789.1, forward strand.
TAAATAAATAGCCATTCACACTGTGTTGTAAAGTAAGTGGCTGCGCCACTGGCCGTCCCATCAGCCAGGTGTGAGCTGCTGTCCCTCCTCGTCCCCGCACACCCAGTGCTGCCCGCCCGGTTTGGCCACCCTGGGAGCTGTGTAGTGGCCCCTTGCCTTCTGGCTTACGTTCGCTGATTACGAGTGACAGGGGGCATCTTTTGATGTGCTTCTTTACACATATCTCTGTCTCTTATGAGATGCCTGATAAGGGCGTCAACCTAGCTTTATTTTATTATTATTATTTTTGTGTGTGTGTGGGTCTGAGGATGGAACCCAGGGGGCATTCTACCTTTGAGCTACACCCCCTGCCCTATTTTTTATTCCTTATTCCTAAGTTGCAGAGGGCCTCACTAAGTAGCTGAGGCTGTCCACGAACCATGATCCTCCATTCTCAGCCTCCCGAGTGCTGGGATTATAAGTGTGCACCACCAGGCCTGGCTTCAGCCTAGTTTTAAATCAAATCACTTTTATTTATTTTTTAAGATTTAAAGAAGTTTATTCGAAAGATAGAAATACAGAAAATAGAAATACAGCTCCATACCAGCCTGGCACGGAGGGGTGACTCGAGTGACTACACCCGTCAAATCACTTTTAAATGAGTTTGAAGAGCGTTGCATATCTTAGGTAATACTCCTAGATCAAATAGTCTTTCTCAACCATTTTCTTCAGGTGTATGGCTTGTTCTCTATTCTCTTGATAGGCCGTTGATTTGCTGTTGAAAACCAGCAGGATTTGTAAAATGCTTTTCAGAAAGTAACCTTATAAGCATCATTTCCCCGTGCCGCCCTCCATGCTCACCAGGGCACTGTGAAGCTGCTTGATCCGGCCTTAGCTCTTTACGCTAAGCTGATCTTCTGTTTTACGTGCCGCCGCCTCTTGCCTGACTTGGCTGGTTCCTGTGTGGTCCGTCACCGACAGTCATCCTGAGAGAAGCACCACAGGGCCCTGGGAGGACTGACTGCATTCACGCATGATAAGCAGGGTCAGCAGCCGGGCGGGGGGGGGGGGGGCACGCCTTACAATCCCAGTACTTGGGAGGCTGAGACAGGGGGATCCGGTTTGCGGCCAGCCTCAGTACTTAGTGAGGCCTTCCGAAACTTAGTGAGACCTGTTTCAAAATAAAGAATAAAAAGTAGTCCTGGGAGTGTAGCTCAGAGGTAGAAGAGTGCCCGAGTTCAATTCCCAGTACCCCCCTACCCGTGCGCGCGCACACACACACACACACACACACAGGTCGTCTCCCAGGCACAATGGCGCGCGCCTGTAATTCCAGTACTTGGGAGGCTGGGAGGATTACAAATTCAAGGCTGGCCGGCCTCAACAACAGGGTCATCTGAGGTCCCGACTAATGATGCTTCCATCTAACGATCTCTTGACTCTGAGGGCGTGAAAGGGTAGGCATGTGGTGGGACCGTACTTGGAAGTTGGTGTGTTGCTCTTTCCAAATTGGCGACGTGGTGGGTGCTATTCTGACACTGAGCGGGGCAGCCTGTGGTCACTGGGAAATGGCAGCCAGGACATGCCGCAGGGCGGGTAAGTTTGACGGGTTCGCAGCCCCATCAAATGCAAGTCGGGGCACGTGTGTCAGCAGTGGTCTCTGAAGGTGTGCGCCCTGGATCCCCATGTTTAGATGTGAGGAACCACTGCGGCACCAGAGCAGGGAGCCAGCCACCTGAGAGCGCGTGCCCCACTGTCAGCGTGCTCCTGTGCACACGCAGCGCGTGTTCTGGCTGTGGGAGCAGTGGGCCTGCGAGGTCGCAGCGGTACGTGTCCTGTCAGGTGTGGGATACCAGATGTCATGTTACTGTCGAATATTGTGACGACTGTGTCCACCTCGAACTTTAGCCAGGCTTGGTGCTGTCCAGGAGCCGTCTGGCTACGTGTTTGGTGAGATGCAGCTGACAGCCAGCGTCTCCACCCAGCACACTGTGGGAAGTCACGTGTTTGGCGCCAGCCACCCTTAAATTAGAAACAGGACAATAGAGGAAGTTGTTGATCGGAGCACCGGCGGCTCACTTGTCTGAGTGCATCTGCAGCTCGGAGCACAGTTGCTGTCGCCGCACGCAGGAGGATCACCGGAAGAAGTTCCCTGGAAAGTGCCTCTTCTGCACTGGGAAGCCTGTCTTAGAGGCGCCTCTTGACCAGGGCTCCAGAAGAGGCCACAGCTTTCCCGCAAACTTCCCGGCCTCCAACACCTGGCCAGCCCTCGGGAAGGCAGAGCAGCCAGCGGCGGCTGGGCTGTAATGCCATGCCCTCGCTCCCGCTTCAGTCTCCCTGCTTCAGCCTGGCCGTCTTCTGTGTCCTTTGCAGGGAGCATCTCTGTGTTTTCAGAGGCCATTGGTAGCACTCCTTGACGGACCGCTTATGTAAAGCGACGGCCTGGCTGAGGACAGTGTGCATGCACCAAGTGGCGATTCCATGCTCCAGGCCCTTTTCTTGGCATCTGAGTCCTGTGGGCAGTAGGCCTGGTTTCATGGCATCTAAGTCCTGTGGGCAGTAGGCCTGGTTTCATGGTATCTGAGTTCTCTCCCAGTTATGCCGACCCAGCAGCACTTGGCCTGCAGTCACAGGAGCACTGGCCGGCCGGCCTGCTCCTCCCTTCACTGCCTGGCCTTTCCTTCCCGTGGGGCCTAGAGACAGAGCAGGCAAGGAGGCCACCACACTGGACTTGCTCGGGGCCCGGGGCAGGCGCGTGTGTTGAATTCAGGTCCAGAAGGATGCGGCCAGGCGGTGTCCTCCGTGCTGCCCCTGGGGAAATGGGAGACGTGGCCCTGTGAGCTTTGGAAGGGTAGACCCCAGCAAGTTAAGTGAGGACACTCCGTGTTTTGGGAATCAGAAGGTTTGTCGTTAAGCCAGGCGTGGTGATGCACACTTGTAACCCCAGTGCTTAGAGGCTGAGACAGGAGGATCGCAGGTTCAAAGCCAGCCTGAGCAATTTTAACAAGACGCTCAGCAATCTAGTGAGACCCTATATCCAAATAAATCAGACTTGCCTGGGGGTGTGACTTGGAGGCGATGGGCCTCTGGCTTCAATCCCCAGAACCAAAAAGATTTGTTAATGTGGTTTTCTTCTTGCCTATTCTCAGATAAGATTATAAAATTAAAGTATAAACGTCAGTTGCCTTGCTAGTCTGGGGAGGGACACGGGGATCCAGAGTTAGTAAGCATGCTTTCTGGTCTTGTGTGTCTTGTGTGTCTAACCTAACTAATGTAAGGGAGAAGGGCTGTGCACGGCGTCACTGCCACGGAACCACATCAGGATGTGAAACTAACGCGCAAATAAATGTACAACGGTAGAGAAGGACAAGGAAGTCTCGCTCACGGTGGTGCGATAGGAGTAAACTTAAGAAATGTGTAAAACCCGTAGGTGACTCTGAGTTTCCTGAAAAGTTCGGGGGGACTCGTGGAGGATGGAAGAGGGGGTACAGGACGCGGAGGCGCCGGCTCTCCCCCAGCCGATCTGTGAAGTTGCTGGAATCCCAGTAAAAACGACAACACGTCTTTTCCCCTGAGCTAGCCAAGCCACTCTTAAAGTTGATACACCCATAAAGCTCTGGGAAGTAAACATGGAGGCGCAATTAGGAAAGTGCTGGGAAGAGCAGTGGGCGGCGCCGCCTCTGGGAGAAGGAAGCGGGCTGGGCGCAGGGCTGGGCGTCTTCCCGTCCCGCTCAGAGCCACGGCAGGCAGACCTGGTGCACCCCAGGGCTTAGTGTGTGATAAGAGCAGCTCGTGCTGGGAGCGGGTTCAGGAAAATCACATCGAGACCCCTCCGTGGCTGTTGGGACAAGACTAAAGTGGGTCCTTCCCTCACACCGTCCCCAGGAACACAGAAGTCTGAGCTGTGTAGCTTTCTGCCAGGAGCTAATGGCTGCCTGGGACCTGGTATGTAGCCTAAGTGTGCGCCCCACCTAGCCTTGGCGGAGCACACTTGATGCTCTTCTCCGATGCAGCAGAATCCGCAGGTGTGCGCCACGTGCTGTGGTCCGGGCACCACGTCTGGCCACGTCCTCACTCTCTGGTTCTCATCCGCTTCAGCCCACTCTCCTTTGGGGATGGCAGCACCTCAGCCAGGTCCCGGAGGCGGGCCTCCCTCTCTCCCTCTGCAGCGCCACCCGGTAGATCTTTAAGTACCCATGTTTAGTGCTTCAAGAAGTTGTCTGATCCTTTTTCCTTTTCAAGTAAGGTGCCCGAGCTTTATGTTATTTTGTGGGGCCTTCCCAGGACTGAGCCGGTGCGCCTTCACAGCCGGCGTAATCGCGGCTGCACTTGTCTAGGAAGTTCGTTGCCCCCCAGCATGGTTGGTTTTGTTCCAGTAGTTAACTGAGCCTTATTTAAGACCCACTGGGGAAGTTGACTGGTCACCTGTGCTGCAGTGCGAGGGCGGCAAGGCCCTGGAGGTGGGTGTGGGAGGCTTTGTGCTTGTGAACTGCTCCTTCAAAGGTGCAGGCGGGCCGTCCTTGGTCAGCGCAGATGCAAGGCCGCGTGAGGCCTGTTCACTGAGAGTTCACTGCGTGGCGTGTTTGAGCCGGAGTGGGTGAGCCCAGAGGCCGAGTGAGGTGGGGGCGGGGCGGGGTGATCGGGGTGGGAGTGGGAACCTGCAGGTGCACTGAGGCCCCCACAGACGCTGCATGGTCCCAGGGGGCACCCGAGCCCTGGCAGGCCGCCCTTTCTCAGAAGACCACGTGGGGCCGCGTGGGTGTCCGAGCACCACTGTCCCACCCCGTCGACTGGCCGACAGTTCTGTGAGATGTGCCGTGGGAGGGCCGGCCAGCGTTGTGCCAGTTCTCGGCCTCGGGCCCCAGGGACTGTGGTGCAGTGGCTGCTCTCTTCTGGCAGGCGTCCTCCTGCTCCCTGGTACTTTGCCTGTGCGCCTGAGTTCTGGGAACTTAGGGCTTTCCCAGAGTAAAATGCAGCTACCTGGAGCCGTCCCGCAGCCTGGTGCAGCCGGAAGAGGCCGCATGTGCAGCGGGAGCAGGGTGCTGGGTGCCAGGGTTATGACCACTTAGTTCTCCCTCCCCAGCAGACCCTAGGAAGGGCCACCCCTGGGAGAGGTGGTGTTGGCCAGGGAGGTGTGACTGTCAGAGGTCAGCCTTTCAGCCAGCATGGGACCAGATCACACCAGTCCCAGTCTTGCTTGAACCCCGAGACAACTCACAGGGACAGCAAGTGAAGCCATCTGGGCGCTGGAAGGCCAGCAGCTCCTCTCCACCCCACTCCTGAAATCACAGTGTAGGGACACCCTTCCCTGGTGAGATCCCCGGCCCCCGCCGGCCCTCATCCTGGTCAGAGGTGAGCAGACAGACTGTGACCAGGTGGCCGGATCCAGCTTGGAGACCTGAATTTGTTGGGACTGCCCAGCAGGCTGAGAATGGTTTTTGCTTTTTTAAAATAACAACAACAAAAACCAAAAAACCCAGGTGTGGTGGCGCATACTTAGTAATCCCAGCATTTGGGAGGCTGAGACAGGAGGATTGCGGTTTGCAGACAGCCTCAGCAACTACTTACTGACGCCCTTTGCAACTCAGTGAGACCCTGTTTCAAAATAAAATATAGAGCTGGGAGTATAGCTTAGAGGTAGAATTGCCCCTGGGTTCCATCCACAGTACTGCAAAAAAAAAATGTGGACTGTATGTGGCCCATTATTATTATTATTTGTGTGTGTGTACTGGGTATTATTTTGCCTTCTATCTCTGGGCAACACTCACAGACTTATTTTATATTTTATTTGGAAA